>NC_141696.1:1038188109-1039647091 GCF_964263255.1 Lissotriton vulgaris | reverse complement strand
CCTAATACACTACCCCCAGCATGACCCTACACTACGCAAACACTACAACACTACCCTAAACCCTAAAACACTACCCCCAGCATGACCCTACACTACGCAAACACTACAACACTACCCAAAACCCTAAAATACTACCCCCCAGCATGACCCTACACTACGCAAACACTACAACACTACCCAAAACCCTAAAATACTACCCCCCAGCATGACCCTACACTACGCAAACACTACAACACTACCCAAAACCCTAAAACACTACCCCCAGCATGACCCTTCACTACGCCAACACTACAACACTACCCAAAACCCTAAAACACTACATCCCAGCATGACCCTACACTACGCAAACACTACAACACTACCCAAAACCCTAAAACACTACACCCCAGCATGACCCTACACTACGCAAACACTACAACACTACCCAAAACCCTAAAACACTACCCCAGCATGACCCTACACTACGCAAACACTACAACACTACCCAAAACCCTAAAACACTACCCCCAGCATGACCCTACACTACACAAACACTACAACACTACCCTAAACCCTAAAACACTACACCCCAGCATGACCCTACACTACGCAAACACTACAACACTACCCAAAACCCTAAAACACTACACCCCAGCATGACCCTACACTACGCAAACACTACAACACTACCCAAAACCCTAAAACACTACCCCCAGCATGACCCTACACTACGCAAACAGTACAACACTATCCTAAACCCTAAAACACTACCCCCAGCATGACCCTACACTACGCAAACACTACAACACTACCCTAAACCCTAAAACACTACCCCCAGCATGACCCTACACTACGCAAACACTACAACACTACCCTAAACCCTAAAACACTACCCCCAGCATGACCCTACACTACACAAACACTACAACACAACCCTAAACCCTAAAACACTACCCCCAGCATGACCCTACACTACACAAACACTACAACACAACCCTAAACCCTAAAACACTACCCCCAGCATGACCCTACACTACGCAAACACTACAACACAACCCTAAACCCTAAAACACTACCCCCAGCATGACCCTACACTACGCAAACACTACAACACTACCCTAAACCCTAAAACACTACACCCCAGCATGACCCTACACTACGCAAACACTACAACACTACCCTAAACCCTAAAACACCACCCCCAGCATGACCCTACACTACGCAAACACTACAACACTACCCAAAACCCTAAAACACTACACCCCAGCATGACCCTACACTACGCAAACACTGCAACACTACCCTAAACCCTAAAACACTACCCCCAGCATGACCCTACACTACGCAAACACTACAACACTACCCTAAACCCTAAAACACTACCCCCAGCATGACCCTTCACTACGCCAACACTACAACACTACCCAAAACCCTAAAACACTACACCCCAGCATGACCCTACACTACGCAAACACTACAACACTACTGAAAACCCTAAAACACTACACCCCAGCATGACCCTACACTACGCAAACACTACAACACTACCCAAAACCCTAAAACACTACCACAGCATGACCCTACACTACGCAAACACTACAACACTACCCAAAACCCTAAAACACTACCCCCAGCATGACCCTACACTACACAAACACTACAACACTACCCTAAACCCTAAAATACTACACCCCAGCATGACCCTACACTACGCAAACACTACAACACTACCCAAAACCCTAAAACACTACCCCCAGCATGACCCTACACTACGCAAACACTACAACACTATCCTAAACCCTAAAACACTACGCCCAGCATGACCCTACACTACGCAAACACTACAACACTACACTAAACCCTAAAACACTAGCCCCAGCATGACCCTACACTACGCAAACACTACAACACAACCCTAAACCCTAAAACACTACCCCCAGCATGACCCTACACTACGCAAACACTACAACACTACCCTAAACCCTAAAACACTACCCCCAGCATGACCCTACACTACGCAAACACTACAACACAACCCTAAACCCTAAAACACTACCCCCAGCATGACCCTACACTAAACAACCACCACAACTCTACACTACACTAACACAACACTACACTACACAACACTACACTACACTACACAATCACTAACCCACGAAAAAATTAACACAAACCCACTTACCTCTCTCGTCATCGTGGTTTTCACAACGCAAATGCATTTACCATACATGCCTTTAAAACGTAATTCTTTGTAAAGGCATGCGCGATAAATGCACATGCGTTTTGAAAAAATGCGGGATAATGGTATGCGAGGTCAATGACCTTGCGGGATAATGGTATGCAGACTGAAAGTCTGCGGGATAAAAAATGCGGGAAAATGGCTGCAAACCATGATTAGCAGCAGACTTCCCTGGTGAGCACTAGCTTTACTACAGTGATCTAATGAGCAACTAGAGTGCTAACATTCAGAATGTATGGCAAATGTGTGAAACATCTGAATGCCTTCTTGATAGAACCAAAGTAAACAAGCATTGAAAATGCAATAGATCTCGCCCTCGTTTAAGTTAAAGCCATTCTGTTTGTAATGAGGTGGCTTTTTAGCTTTGCTTTTATTAGTGTTTTTAAAACTTTCATGTAAATAACATGCATATGTATGCATATATGTATATGTATGCATGCATTTATATTTATATAGATATGCAGATTATATATGTTTATATATGTATATTACCTACTGGCGATAGCCAGTGGGTATATATAGTTAGGATTTTTTCTCTATGGGATTTCTGAAAATTCTATGTCTAATAACTTTGGCGTTTGTGGACGGAATTGGCTGAAATTTTCAGGAAAATGGCACATTTCGTTTCTGAGCAGCCCCTGAAAATTTGGGGGGGTTTCGTCAAGGGGGGGGGCCGAGAAACAAGGGGGGTCCCAAAACACGTTTTTCCCATTCATTTTTCCATAGGGCGGTTGGACTCACTTTTAGCTCGAACGGCTGAATAGATTTACATGAAACTTGGCAAAATTGTAGATATGGTTTGCCCGACGTGCCTTTGCTATGTCTCAATATATGTGCTCCAGTGGATTTTGAGAAATTAACTTTTAAAAAAATATATATATCTGTGACAGCGCTCCGGTTAGCGCCCCGGTTTGCGTACCTGACGCGTAACGGAACTTCGCGAAGCGAAGTTGATTGGCTCTCCGGTGTCTGTCAACATTCTAAACAGTCCGGAGCGGCCGCCATCTTGTCTCTCGGTACGATCGAGAGACAAGATGTGGTGAAAAACGAAGGGGGAAATGAAGGAAAGGGGGCAAGGTAGACCACTCTTGACCCCCTAGGATTGATGAGGGGGATATTAAAGTGCCCCGCGGGGCAAAAAAAATAAAATAATTTTTTTGCGATTTTACGCCGTAGAGGCGCGTCCCGATACGCGAACCGGGCAGCTCACCGGGCAGCTAACAGGGCAGCTAACCGGCAGCGTAGCTGTCAACATTGTAAACAGTCCGGAGCGGCCGCCATCTTGTCTCTCGGTAGGTTCGAGAGACAAGATGTGGTGAAAAAAGAAGGGGGAAATGAAGGAAAGGGGGCAAGGTAAACCCCTCCTGACCCCCTAGGATTGATGAGGGGGATATTAAAGTCCCCCGCGATTTTTCGCGGTAGAGGCGCTTCCCGGTACGCGAACTGGGCAGCTAACCGGCAGCGTAACAGGAGTCCGCCATCTTGTGTTTTTGAAGCGTCCGGTTCGCGTACCGGGTAGCGTCCCGGTAAGCGTAAAAAGGAGAAAACCAAGAGAAACAGTAAAAAAAAAATTAAGGGAATAGATTTCCAGCAAACTTGACAAAATTGTAGGGACTGTTTGTTTGATGTGCCTTTGCAAGGCCTCAAGATATGTGCACGTGTGGATTTTGTCTAATTAAGGTTAAAAAATATATATATATCTGTAAGCGTGCTCCGGCACGCTTACGTTACGGGTTTTGTTTGCGCTGCACAGCCGATACGTCACGGTTATGCGACGCGTCATGAGGCGTCTCACGTGGCTACGTGATACGTCACGTAATAAAGAATATATTTTACAGCTATAGATATTAGCTTTTAAAAAACCAATGAAATTCACTGAAAAAACCATAGGTTATAGACCATATATAGTTAGGAATTTGCATTTACAAAACCTTGAAAATTCACTGAAAAAACCATAGGTTAGAGACCATATATAGTTAGCTGGACATTTTATTGACATAAAACCAATGAAATTCCATATATAGTTAGTTGCACTAACTATATATCGCGCACCCGCAATCCACTGCTGATGATGTCACATATTACATCATTCATGACATGGTCAGTGACATCACTGATGACATCACTGATGACATCTCAAATGACATCACTGATGACATCACTGATGACATCTCAAATGACATCACTGATGACATCATGACACACCAATACCAGTTACTACATACGCACTCACTGATTCCTACGTCTACACACACATTCACTCATTCACCCATACAATCACTCATACATACAGTCACTCATTATTACAACACTATCATATGCACTCATACACCTATGCAGACACTCACACACTGCCACTCATCCATGGAGTTACTCACACATCTAGTCAGTCCTGTAAAGAATCAATCACACTTCCATTTCCTCATCTATACAGGTAAACACAGAACACCATACTTCAGTGACATCACTGATGACATCACTGATGACATCTCAAATGACATCACTGATGACATCTCAAATGACATCACTGATGACATCATGACACACCAATACCAGTTACTACATACGCACTCACTGATTCCTACGTCTACACACACATTCACTCATTCACCCATACAATCACTCATACATACAGTCACTCATTATTACAAGACTATCATATGCACTCATACACCTAGTCAGTCCTGTGAAGAATCAATCACACTTCGATTTCCTCATCTATACAGTTAAACACAGAACACCATACTTTTCACACATATACTAACACATACTTACTCTCTTATACAATCACTGATACAAGTACACATTGATATGCAAAGAGTCACACACCTCCCAGCCAGCCACACACACACTCAGTCTTCCATACATCCACTCATTCTTCAATATGTAAAACATATTTAAACTTTACAAAAACACACAGACACTAGATGATGTCATCAGTGATGTCATTTGAGATGTCATCAGTGATGTCATCAGTGATGTCATTTGAGATGTCATCAGTGATGTCATCAGTGATGTCACTGACCATGTCATGAATGATGTAATATGTGACATCATCAGCAGTGGATTGCGGGTGCGCGATATATAGTTAGTGCAACTAACTATATATGGAATTTCATTGGTTTTATGTCAATAAAATGTCCAGCTAACTATATATGGTCTCTAACCTATGGTTTTTTCAGTGAATATATGTATATATATATATATATATATATATATATATATATATATATATATATATATATATATATATATATATATATATTACCTACTGGCAGTCGCCAGTCGGTAGTTATAGTTAGGACCTACTTTCCATAGGAAATCCACAACATTCTATTTGGAATAACTTTGGCACCGGTGGACGAATCTTCGCGAATTTCTCCAAGAAAATGGCCTGTTAAGTTCCACTCCTTCTCAGAAAGTATGGGGGTGATTCGTCAAGTGGGGGCTGAGAAAAAAGGGGGTCCCAAAACGTGTTTTCCCAATGCAATTTTCCATAGGGACCTTTAGCCAGGGCTACAGCCCGAACGGCTGAACGGAATTGCACATAATTTGGCAGAGAGTTAGAGTACGGTTTTCAGATTGTGCTTTTTGTTAAATGGTGTAAATCCGTTAAGTAGTTTCTGGGAAAATTAAGAGTAAAATCATAGCGATATCTAGAGACCAAGTAAAACACGCATACGGAAATCCGTACAATTACGAGCCTGAGCTGCATGCTGATTGGCTGTCAACTGTCTGTCAACACGCCAAACCAGGAAGTGTTGGCAGCCATCTTTTTCATCGCTAGAACCGAGTCACAAGAAAACAGTAAAACAAAGTTGAGAAATAAGGAAAGGGCGCAGGGTAGAAACCACCTGACCCTCTAGGCTTGCTCAGAGGGTTGTACATGGATCTTTAGGCTCAATTTTTATTTTTTTCAAAATAAAAAATCGCAGGCTACGCGTATGCGGTGGAATAGGGAAAACAACAAAAAGTCTGTTTTATTCATTAGGTCCCAGGAGGGCAAATTCTGGGGGCAATTTTTTCCATAATGGGGGGCTAGTAAGGTGCCCGAGCACCGGGGAACGCCACCCCTCTGTGGTTTTATTTTGATGTATGCGGGGGGGTTACGGTCCTCCTCCCATCAGTTTCGGGGACCGGCACCCCATTGGGGCTTTTAAAAAAAAAATAATAATAATTTAAAGTATGTTTTCAGCTCACCCTCCCTTTCTCCCCGTACACGTTGCGGGGACCGCCACCTTCCTGGGGCAGTAATATGTAAAATGACCTTCCAGCCCCGGGTACCTGCACTCCCTGTGGTTTTTTAAGGTTGGGGGGGTCGCGCGCCCCCCTTACTGGAACCCTTGATGGCCCTGGGGGCCACCATCTCTCAGGGCCATCTCATGCAGTGTCTTGGGGTGCGTACTCCCAGGACACTGCTGTTTGCTATGGTAGGGCGGTACCATCCCCGCTCTCACTTTACCATAGCAAACCGCTTTCCTATTTGAAAAAGAGAGCAAGTTAATTTGCTCTCTCTTTCAAGTAAGAAAGAAGATTGTTTTTCCTCAGAGAGAGCAGCATGTAAGCTGCTGTCTCTGATAAAGCAATGCGGGCTCTCGAAGGACACGGGGAGACGTCTGGGATCATGGGGGCATTGGGGCTAAAAAAAAAGAGTTCTTTTTGAGAACTAACTTTACTGGTCAAAAAACCGAGCTATATTTCTATGATAGTATATAAAACTTTCTGAATTTTTTTGTGCACCAGTTGTACTCTCTACACATGCGCAACCTCGTTTCCAAGCCCACGTTTTTTTTCTTTTTCTTCAAGTTCGCCAATCAAACCTCTCCTCATTTAAGGTATTAAATTTGCCGCTTTCTTTTCCCGGGGCGTGTGCGTCATCCGCTGCTATACTTTTGTAATACTATAATAAACATATTGTATCTATATTTATTTGAAATGTAGTGTTGAGGCACCAAATGTTGATTACGTACTCCGTCCACCACCATTTTAGTAGTTTTCCTTTGTTAGTTTTTATTATATCTGTTACTTTCATTTTACCCTCCGCTAATCTTCTCTGTGATCAATGAGATTTTCTGCCACAGACACCACAGTGTTTGTCCTTGGCCTCTGATGTTATTAGACTTGGTCACACATATACCTAAAAAATAATTTGAAGCATGTAAGCCATAGCCATTACAACCTGTGTTCGTCAACAAAAAGACATTATTATGATTATGATTTTATCATGCATGGTAAATGTCTACTAGTTGTAAAAGCATGCGTGGTAAAGGCATGCGTGGTAAAGCCATATGCGTGCTAACGGCTTTGTGGTGACGATCATACGTGCTTATGACTGTGTTGTAATGGCTGTTTCCCCCAGGACACTCCAGCAACCGGGTCTGGGCATGGCGGACTCCAGGGCACCAGTCAGAGGGCACGCAGCCCCTCTCATACAATATATAAATCTTTGTGGGGTGATCGTTTCCGTGGTTTGAGGGGCGTCATTGAGGCGTACACCGTTAATTTTGTAGGGGGGTAGGTTTGCAAGGGAAAATGTCGCAAGAGGTTTGTAAATGTTGCACACGTTGTTTTGTATTACTTTGATTTCTTTCCCATGTTGTAGTCTATCCAGAGAAAATATAACTCAGTACTTTTCAATCCTACTCTTGAACATCTTACTATACTACTTCAACATTATAAATATTATTTTTATTGTGGACAGTCACCCCCCCCACAAACAAAAAAGAAGTATGTCATTTTTTTATTAACTTTTATTAAAACAATACCTGTAAACGAAACTTAATGATAACTATATTATAAACAACTAGAAAAATAACTTTAAAAAAACAATATTATAAACAAATTGTGAAGTGGACTCCAAAAGACGTACGATTGGTAATCTGTAAAACTAAACAAAAAATTAGAGTTTAGAAATATGTAGATGTGAGTAAATGAGCTGAAGCATTACAAGTCAAGGTAACACTACGATTTTACGTGTGCAGTGTGCCTGGTACATTTCACTTCTGTTATAGTGCAGCATTCAAGTGGTGTCTATATGGAAGTGCCTACTGCGTTACTGATACAAAAGTGGCACAACGGGATTGTAAATATGCCGAATTATTTCTAATGCATTGCAATGAAGACATTGTATATCTAGGCCTCTGTGCTTGCCATTGTATAAACACTGCGGCCAAACACTGCGGCCAGTGGAATTCACAACTTCACTTTAGCTGTTTTTCTACACGTCAAAGCAGACCACAGTGTTTTTAAGTTTAAAAGAGAAAGGGAAATGATGTCACAGAGAGTGAGAGAGAGAAAGAAAGAGAGAGAAATCAACATTAAAACTGTCTCGCAGAGTCTGGAGTTGAGATTTTTTCTTGAAAAGTCAGACGTAGATTTACAAGCTCCTTGCGTCTCTTTTCCTATGTTAAAAGTGACACAAAAGTGGCGTAATAAGCTTGTAGATCTGTTTGTCAGACTGTTATAACCTATCTGTTGTCACTGCTCAGAGGTAATTATACATTTCAACACAGTGAAGCTGCTGCACACTACCCACTCTCTCCTTTCACAAATAAAGGTAACACTACGTTTTTACGTGTGTATTGTGCCTAGTACATTTCAGTTCTGTTATAGGGCCGCGTTCAAGTGGTGTGTATATGGAAGTGCCTACTGCGTAACTGAAACAAAAGTGGCACAACGGGAGTGTAAATATACAGACTTATTTCTAATGCATTGCAATAAAGGCATTGTATATCTAGGCTGCTGTGCTTACCGTTGTATAAACACTGCGGCCAGTGGAATTTGCAAGTTCACTTTAGCTGTTGTTCTACAGCTCAAAGCAGACAGCAGTGTCCATAAGTTTAAAAGAGAAAGAGAAATGATTTCACAGAAAGTGAGAGAGAGAAAGAGATATGAAACAACATTAAAACTGTCTCGCAGAGTCTGGAGTTGAGATTTTTTCTTGAAAAGTCAGACGTAGATTTACAAGCTCCTTGCGTCACTTTTCCCATGTTAAAAGTGACATAATAGTGGCGTTATAAGCTTGTAGATCTGTTTGTCAGACTGTTGTAACCTATCAGTTGTCACTGCTCGGAGGTAAATATACATTTTACACAGTGAAGATGCTGCACACTACCCACTCTCTCTTTTCACAAATAAAGGTAATACTATGGTTTTACTTGTGCAGTGTGCTTAGTACATTTTAGTTCTGTTATATTCCAGTGTTCAAGTGGTGTGTATATTTAAGTGCCTACTGCATAACTGAAACAAAAGTGGCACAACGGGATTGTAAATATGCCGACTTATTTCTAATGCATTGCATTGAAGGCATTGTATATCTAGGCCGCTGTGCTTACCGTTGTATAAACACTGCGGCCAGTGGAATTCACAAGTTCACTTTAGCTGTTGTTCTACAGGTCAAAGCAGACAGCAGTGTCCATAAGTTTAAAAGAGAAAGAGAAATTATGTCACAGAAAGTGAGAGAGACTGAGAGAGAAAACAACGTTAAAACTGTCTCGTTTAATCCATCACCGTTCTTTAGCCCACTCTGCCACCCCAGTTCAGGCATGGCTATATGCAAATCAGTCTGACCCTGTGCTTCATGGGAACAGTCCAGCCCGAACTGCCAAGCCATGTCTTCCCTGGACCGGAAACAAGCTTCCGAGGACCGGTTTCTGGCATTCCAGCCGTCTTCAGCCCGGCTTGCTTGAATCCAGTGGCAAAGTGTGCAAGGGACTCACGTCTGAGCATACCCTGCCACACGAATGGCGGCCAAAATCGGGACAAAAGGGGGTGGTGATGGACGAAGCATCTGAATCAATCAAATACTCACACCCAGTCAAAAGATCTGGGTTTAATCCATCACCGTTCTTTAGCCCACTCTGCCACCCCAGTTCAGACAAGACTATATGCAAATCAGTCTGACCCTGTGCCTCATGGGAACAGTCCAGCCCAAACTGCCAAGCCATGTCTTCCCTGGACCGTAAACAAACTCCCGATCGACCGGCTTCTGGCATTCCAGCCGTGTTCAGCCCAGCTTGCTTGAATCCAGTGGCAAAGTGTGCAAGGGACTCATGTCTGAGCATACCCTGCCACACTTATGGCGGCCAAAAGCGGTACAAAGGGGGGTGTTGATGGACGGAGCATCTGAATCAATCAAACACTCACACCCAGTCAAAAGATCTGGGTTTAATCCATCACCGTCCCGTGGGGAGCCGGTTAGGACCGTGGAGGCCTTTGGGCTCTTCCCATGGTCCGCAACATTACATTTGAGCCCTGAGGGATAATGTCCTCGGGGATTATAAAAAATTGGTGATAAAGGCTATTTTTTGATGGTAGATTTATCGTACGCGTATCAAGCACGTATTGACGACGTACGGTGCGAAGATTGGAAGTCGTCCCATAAGCGTACTGAAGGAAGAAAAAGAAAAAAAAATCAGATACTGATGAGGTGTCTGTGTTTAGATGTTGGGTGGCTCTAAAAAGAGCCCTTGTGATTATTGGGAGATTTTAGTACCTATAAGTAAGTACCAATGCAGAGTCTAAAGTTCAAGAGGAAGATTCTGTTACCCTCATTTATAAAATGTACACCGTCTCTGCTATAGATGTCATGCATATTGAAACGTAGATTGTTGTGGTAGATGGACCCCATTCGATAGTCTTGGAGAAAGGCAGAAACAGATTTATTCACATGTTTCCTAGCTTTCTCAATCTGTTGACAATAGTGGTTGGACCAGTTCCATTTCTGCCTTTGGCATATATTAGAATAGACAAATGTAGTTTGGGGGAAAAGTGTCATAAATTGTGCAAAGATGTCCTTCATAAGCATTTCCAGACCTACCCCTGTCAAAGTGCCTAGGTCATTGCCACCAAAGTGCACAATTATGAGGTCAGGGTGTTGGAGATGTAAAAAGGATTTCAACAACAGCATCAATTGGTGCCACTTTAATCCTCTCTGTCCAATCCATCTAATGTGTACATTTGGTAAACATAGGTCTTTGTGAATTCCTTTCTGTTCTGCGTACCTTTGGCTCCAGAAAATATAGCTGTGTCCCACAATCCACACTGTAAGCATCTTGAAGAGAGGTCTGGATGCACTCTGAAGGTCTCCGTAAATGAAATGGGAGTTTGAAAAGTAAGATTTTTCTAAAATGGAGGACAAGATGCAGGTTTCAAAAAAGAAAAGAAATGATTGGTTGTTCAACAACATTCTACACTAAGCTAGGATGCATGTTTCTGTTTTTTTAAAAGCCTGATGTTTATTGGTTAGGAAAAAACTGATAGAAAAGAACGTTACATAAGATAAGCTGGTATATTCTCAAGTCAAACACACTTGCTGTTTTAATTTGCTATAATGTATGATGAACTTTTCACTGTATGCTGAGTTAGGTGTTCCCTGAAGTGTTTCTATGGTAAGTGGCAGATTGTGGAATGGGGGAAGGGTTGAAAGTTTTGTCAGTTGGAAAGGGTGCAAATGTTCAAGCAATATAAAAGTGTGTTTCGTTTTGATTTAATGTGGGAATAAATGTGATTTTTTATTTATTTGTATATGTGTGTAGATTGAGTGTGTAGATTGACTGGAAAAGTTTGCTATTTGCTATAGGACTTCATGTCCCCCTAGGTCTGCTTCGGGGGGTTTACAATGATCCCCAAGGTCAAAATCTTTGATGGCCTTTGTTGAGCCTTTGATGGCCCTGGGGACCACTACCTCCCACGGCCAGCTCCTGTAGTGTTACGGGGTGCCTATCCCTATGACACTGCTGTTTTCTATGGTAGGGCGAGAGTTCTCTTTCAAATAGGAAAGCAGATTGCTTTTCGTCCGAGAGAGCAGCATGTAAGCTGGTCTCTCTGACAAAAGGCAGTGCCGGCTTCCGAAGGATGCAAGGAGCCGGCTGGGACCATGGGGGTTTTGGGGCTGCCCCCATGGTCTTGAACATTATATTTGGGTCCCGGGGGATGGGGTCCCCGGGGATTGTAAAAAATGAGTGATAGATGCTACTTTTTTTTTACGGTATATTTAAAGTACGCGTACTGTGCGAATTCTGAAAGTTGTTTCATAAGCTTACGTAATCAAGAAAAAATCTATTAAAAATAGATATTTTACAGATATCTATCAAGTTTATGTGTTTATATGTTGGTTGCTTGTAATGAGACCTTTTATCTTTATTGGTACTTATAAGTAAGTGCCTATGCATAGTCTAAATTTGTTGAGGAACTGTGTTTTATACAGTGCTGAACTTTTGACCTCTGTTGACAGTTGACTTTTGCATGATCTGCTGGGGGTAGGGTGGAAAGTTATGTCAGTTGGAAAGGTTTGAAATGTTAAAGAAATAAAAATGTGTGTTTCGTTTTGAATTAATGTGTGAAGGATTTTAATTAGTTGTTTATATGTATGTATATATAAAATGAGAGGGAACATTTTCCATTTCGTGGTTCTGCTGCAAACACTGAACTAGAGAGATTCTGTATAAGAATATCTACTGTGTGAGTGGCATTCTTCTTAATATACAAATCAATTTGAAAGGTGAGTTGATAAGTTGTATGGGAATGTATGTGATGCATCTTTGTACATTAAGGAATTATGGGGCATATTACCAAGACAGGTGATAAAATTATCCCGCTTTATCAGCAGAAAACTGCAGATAAAGCGGCGATAATGGGCTTGATAAAATGCTCTATGGAATTCCAATCGAAGCCCATGTTAGATGTGAAGGACATCTAACATGGGCTTTGATTGGAATTCCATAGAGCATATTATCAAGCCCGTTATCGCCTCTTTATCAGCAGTTTTCTGCCGTTAAAGCAGCGATAATTTTATCACCTGTCCTGATAATATTCCCCTATATTCGTCCCTTGTTAAACATTTCATAGTAGTAAATGTGTTTTGCTATAATGCATGCTGTTATGGTTTTTTGTTTAATATCACATTGTGCGTCTGTGTACATTAAGGAATTATGGGCCATATTATCAAGAAAGGGCGATACATTATCAACTCTTTTATCAGCAGGAAACTGCTGCTAAAGCGGCGATAATGGGCTTGATAATATGCTCTTGTGAATTCCCATAGAAGCCCAGGTTATGGTGTTAACCTGGGCTTCTATGGGAATTCACAAGGTCATATTAACAAGGGCAGTTTCCTGACGATAAAACAGCGATCATTTTAACACCGGTCCTTGATAATATGCCCCTGAATGTTCCCCTTTTTGCATATTTTCTACACTCTCTTGTCATACTCCCTCCTCTCTCGTCTTACTCATTCCTCTCTCATTATACTATCTTCTTTCTCTTATACTCTGCTCTCTTTTTATACTTTTTTCTTTCATACCTGCTCCTCATTTTGCATATTTGTCCCCCCCCTTTATATTCTCTCTTGTCTTTATATTTACCACTGGTGTCATAGTTCTTACTGTCTTCTCATAGTACTCCCTCTCTCCTTATACGGTCAGTCTTCCTTTATATTTGTATTTTCTCCACATTTTTATCTCTATGTCTTTTTACATTCCTTCCTCTTTCTTCATATATACTCTTCTGTTCATATATTCTCTGTTTCTTCTTAATCTCGCTGTTCTTTGCAAGTACTCCCTATTGTTTTCTCATACTTTTCTTTTTCTTCTAATACTCTTCTCTCTGTATTCACATTTCTCCTCTCTTTTCTTATACTTTGCACTCTCTACTAATATTGCTGTCTTTTATTGTTGTCATATTCCTCTCCTCATTTTCTCCCCTGTTCTTATACTCCCCCCTGTTTTCATAGTCTCCTCTCTCTTCTCTTACTTCTCCATAACTCCTCATACTACTGAGTTTTTCTTATATTTCCTTTTGTCCTATACTCCTTTTCTCTGTGTTCATATTTTCTTCTTTTTCTTCATATTTCTTTTCTATTTTCATTTTCTGTTCTCTCTGTTTATACTTCTTAAATCTGTTTATATTGTTTGCTCTCTTCTCTTACTCCTCCTTGACTCCCTGCATACACTGTGCAGCACTTTCCTCATATTCTCCGTCTTTTCATACTGACCTCTCACTTTATATTTGTTTTTGTAATGTTATATATATTTTTTTATAATAGATTCTGTTCATCATAACTAAAAAAAACTGTATCATGCCTACGAAATCTCAGAAGAGGAAACAACGAAAGAAAGGTGTTTATTTGAAGAGAAGTCATCCACAAGATTTACATGAAGAACCATGTGTTAACAAAAAGAAAAAAAGTCCTGGTAAGAGAAGGAACACTATTTGGAGGAAAATATTAAAGACTAAGGGCTAGATGTAGGTAAAAAGGTTTTACTGATTCTAAAATACCGAATTTTACCGATTCGGTATTTTAGAATCGGTAAAACCTATGTTGGTAATTATTCGTTTTTTTACCGAATTGTTAAGATACAGTAATTACCGAATCGGTATTTACCCATTCAGTAATTCCCATTCATTCACGAATCGGTAAATACCGATTCAGTAAAATTGTGAAATAGTCAAGGGTGGCAGGGTGTCACTTTGACACTCTGTTGCACCCCTGATTAGTGCTTGTGTGCCATATGGCACACATTCATGCCCTAAGGGTAAATGCACATAATTGCATTTAGATAGGAATTCGTTATTTACCACCAACTAATAGTTGGTGGTAAATAACGAATCCTTAAAGCCTTGTAGCACTGTTTACAGTGCTACCTACATTTCAAAATACAGATTCAGTAATTTTACCGAATCGGTAATTTTACCGAATCGGTAAATTTACTGATTCGGTAAAATTACCGATTCGGTAAAAATACAGAATTGGTAAAATTACCGAATCGGTAAAATTACCGAATCTGTATTTTTTCATGCCCTACATCTCAGTATACAAATACCGCTCGGTAACGGCCGAAAATTGGTATTTTTCGCCATTACCGACCGGTATTTGGATATCTACATCTGGCCCTAAGAGTAGTTTGCACAAAGTGAAATATTGTATTAGTGTATCTGCAACGAATAAAGAAAAAGAAGAATAAAGAGAATAATCATGGAATGTCAACTGCAGAAAAAATAGTGTATAGTAAAAGGAGGAAAAACCAATTTATGGAAATTAGGAACAAAATGTTTTATAATAGAGGTGTGTTAAATTTAATTAAAGAAATTAAGCGATGTAAAAAAAACATTTTATGAGAAGAAGAAATGTATAGAAAATATAGTTGTGAAGGCTTTTGAATTGAAAAACAAGTTGTTTATTTTAGTAATCAATAGAATTTGATCACTAGATAAGTCAATCCATTTAATGAAGTCCAAAAGTAAGTTGAGAAGAGTAATTAACAGAAGTAATTTTTGTGAGTTTTTTTGGGTGAATGGAAACATAGTTCAAGTTCTGAGCCTTTTTTAATGAAGAAAGTTATCTTCAGAGTAATGATTTGTTGCATGCAGTTTACACTAGTGGTCGTGCGTATGAGGTTAGAAATGGTTATCCTATTGAGAGAGAGAACATTGTTAGCTGATTAAGTTTTAGGGAGACGTCCTAAAGCTCCAGTGTACACTTGGAATTGTAGTAGTATTTGTAGTGTACGGCAAGAATCTATTTACGCAATTTCTTACGTAACTATACTAAGAAAAGTGTTAAACAAAAGATTAAGATGTTGCAAGGACAAGACCCTTGCAGAGTGAGAGAAAATACTGGTTTGCAAGGTCATTCTCTGGCTTGTGTTTCTAAAAAAGTATGTCACGGTGTTTTTCACCATTTCAGGATGTTAGCAGTACATCATTCTGAAATGAGGAAATCAGTAAGAAGAATGTATTATGCAAAAAGTCCATCTCGACTGTTAGAAAAGTTGAACAGTGCTCTTTTGCATGGATCTGTATCAAATGTAAAGAAAGTTTGTGAAGAAATTGAGGTTAGTCATTTTGGTCCTGAGTAAGACAGTGCAGAAATTGTGATATTAATAGAAGGAAATGTAGAAGATAATGTACAACATTGTAGTACAGAGAATTTTAAGCAAGAAATTACAAAGTTTAAGGTGATTTCAGGTGAAAGGCCAAATTATTGTTGCGTCTGTTGTCGGTGAACTCATTATAAAAATAATACCAGGACTGTTGAATTGTATTTAAAAAGTGAAAAGGGAAATAATAATGAGTGGAAGGATTTTGCAACTTATTTGTTGGTAGAGAATTGTTTTAATTTGGGACCTGATCAGCATATTTGTAAATATTGTTATAACAAATTAGACGAGAACAAAATGCCTGCTAGAACTGTGCATAATAATCTTGAGATGGTAAATATTCCTTCTGAACTGATGGATTTAAATACCTATGAGTCTATTCTTATCAATGTGTACATCCATTTCAGGCTACTGTTCGTTTGGAGCCTAAGACAGGAAAATGTCCTCCTCCTGATTTACAGAGAGGATTAAAGGGAAGAGTTATATATTTGCCTTTCGATTTAAAGAAAAATATTGAAACAATTGGTTTACAAAATGTAGAAGGTGAAACTTTAGTTACTCTTGTTAATGGCGCTCCTACTAAGAGTAAGAACATCTGGCATGAATTAGTGGATGTTAGGAAAGTGAAAAAGGCAACGTTGTATGTGGTAAAAAATAATCAATATTACAGAAATGTGTATGTGAGAGAAGAAGAAATAACTGTAGAAGAAGATAGTGACTTGCCATCTGGACAAATTGAGAAAGTGGATGTGTACAGAACTGATGAAATCTACGAACATTACATTGTTCATCCACTGCATTCTAAGGAAGTGATGGGGAATACTATAGAGTTATTCCAAATGAAAGAAGCAAAAGGAAGTCCCATTAGTGTATGGGAAAAAAGCTTGGAAGCTCGTTGTTTCCCTCAGTTGTTTCCCACAGGAAAAGGAGGACGATATGATGACCGACCTGTGCAGATTCCTGCATCTGAACACCGGACATCAACATTATATGCAGAAGATCCAAGATTTCGACAATGTATTCCGTATTTATTTAATCTTTTGTTTCAGAGTGATTTGTCTGGACTTTCTTATGCAGTAAACCATATATTGAAAACAGGTGATCTGCAAAATGTTTCGGCAAAGGAATTTATGGATAAAGAACTGCAGAAAGATAATGTTTTGGAATCCCAGCTAATTAGTCTCATGGCATGTAAGCGTGGTACTAATGAGTACTGGTACCGTCATCATGGAGAACTGAAATGTATGCTAAGGAACTTAGGAACTCCTACATGGTTTCTTACTCTAAGCTGTGCTGAATATGCTTGGGATGATTTACTTCAATTTCTTCAAGAGGCAAATCCAAATATACTAAATATTGAATAAGAAATACCTGGAGAATTGTGCTCTTTGTATCCAGTTATTGTATGCAGGTATTTCAATCATAGATTTGAAGCTATGATGTCTTTTATCACCAATAAAAAATCCTCCTCTTTGAGAGGTTCTGGACTTCTTTTGGAGAAAGGAGTATCAAGCAAGAGGTGCTCCTCACATACACATGCTAATATGGATCAAAGATGCTCCCAAATTTGGAACAGACTCAGATGATACTGTGTTGTCTTATATTGAAGAATATGCTACATGTGATATACCCAAAAGTTCACAAGATAAAGACTAAGGACAACAAGTCTTACAATTCCAAATTCATCGTTGTGGAAAATACTGTCGTCGAAAGTACAAATCTAAGGACAGATTCTACCGCAAATGCCGTTTTGGAATTCCACATCCAGTAATATCGGAAGAAAGAGTGAACAGTTTTATGTCATCTTTGCGACATACTATAACAAGAAAGTCTCCAAAAAATACCTACAATTTAAGAAGAAATAAAGAGTCAAAAAACATAAATGACTACAACCCAGTCATTTTGTCCATGTGGAATGCTAATATGGATATTCAATATGTTGCGGACAATTCATTGCTGTTGCTCGATATGTAACATCGTACATACCAAAATAAGAAAAGACGGAATTGAAGGAAATGTGGGAAGAGATTTCCCACAAGAAGAGTCTAAGTAAGAAATTATATACTTACAGTTTGAAGATGTTATCTCATTGAGAAATTGGAGCGTATGAATGTTCAGATTGCTTATCATCTGCTAGTCTATACTCCAAATCTAGAAGAATCATTTAGGTGAGTTTAGGTCTTGCTGCAACACAAAATCGAGTAATTGAATGTGTACAAGAAATTGAATATTTAGCTGAAAAAGAGCCAGAAAGTACAGATATTGTGAAAACAAATATGTTGGATACATATTATTCAAATAGTAGTCATCATCTTGAAAACATGTGTCTCTATGAAGTGCTTCAAAACTATATTTTTTAATGGAATATTATAGAAGACATCAATAATGGTATATATGCCGTTGCAGGTTCTGAAGGATGTTTGGTGAAACAAAGAAAAGGACATTTGATTAATCACCACAAACTGAGTTGCGAAACTCTTGACAAAAGGGAATTTTACTATTAAGCTCTTTTGCAACTTTTCAAGCCGTGGCGTTCAGAATTGGAATTACTTTGAGATTTTCAGAGCTATGAAGATTCCTTCAATGTCCTGTTTTTTATAATTATGTGAAAATGTTGAACGACGAAATTGAGCAATAAGCTACAATTGCAGCTGAGATTGCTAGAGACAGTTTCTCAAGAGAGTCAAACTTCTGCTCCGTTGAGTCAGGACCCACTAGGAGAACCAATTGTTCAAAATGAAGCACCCACTGCTATGGAAGAGGTGGAAACAGCAATGTATCAAGCTCAAGAAGATGTACCAAACTTAGGAAACTTGGAAGAACACATAAATCTTGAGCAGAAAGAAATATATTAGCAAGTGAGAGAACAGATTGACCATGGATTACTTCATGAGAAGAAAGAGTATTCTTGCTCATCATTTGAACCTATCCGAATGTACGTGAGTGGACAAGCTGGAACAGGCAAAATTTATTTAATCAAAGTAATCACAACTTCTCTACAGAAAACAACTGAGTCGTGTCTTGTGTTGTCACTGCTCCAACTGGATTAGTAGCCCACAATATTAAAGGAATTACTTTACATTGTTTATTAATACTAACAGTAGAGCATGAAAACAAATTAGAATACCACAAGCTATCTGGAGAAGCTTTTTGTTTCATCAGTTTCAAGAGTCTTGAGGAAAATGAAACTTCTCATTATTGATGAAGTAAGCATGGTATCAAACTAAATGCTTGCCTTTGTGCATTTAAGAATACAGCAAATTCTTAAAACAGAGTATGACATATTATTCGGAGGAAAACACGTCATAGTTTTTGGAGATCTTCTACAACTTACTCCTGTAAAAGGACAACCAGTGTTTAAAACACTGGCGCATGAAGATACCAGAAAGTCTTTGGGGAGCATTGGAAATGAAAACATTTGGTCATTTTTTGAGTATAAGGAACTTATTACAAATATGCGACAGGCAAATGATGCTGATTATGGAACTATTCTTCAAGATATAAGAATTGGAAAAGTGACTGAACATGGCAAACAAGCTTTGCAGAGACCATTACTTTCCAATTTGTTTCCAATTGAAAATATTGTCCCAGAGAAAATATACATGAGAAATGCAGAAAACTAATCTGTAATCTGCTTAATGCCAACACTGCGTGAATGTTCTATATTCAATGAAGAAATGTTAAAGTTGGAAAATGAAGAAATTATTAAATTGGAAGCGATTGATAAAATAGAACATGAAGGAATCACTATTATTTTGACTGAAAAGTTAAAGAGGAAATTGGATTCTTTAGAGAAATCGATAAGTAAAACTGCTGGTTAGAAAATAATTTATATGCATGTGTAAACTGAAGGGTAATTTTACGATGTAATTTGCATGTGGAAAAAGGAAGAGTAAATGGAGCAATGGGTAAAATTGTTGATGTTGTTAATTATGTAAATAGAGATGGTATAGATTTTTTGAAAATACAATTTTATGAAATTGAAAAGTAAAACAATTTAGTCGTTGTTCAGCTCGGTTTTTGCTTGTAAAATATTTGTATGTTCGCAGAAAACAGTTTCCTGTTTCTTTGGCGTATGCGGTGACCATTCATAAATCTCAAGGTTTAAGTGTAGATAGTGCTTTAGTGAATATTGGAAGTACTGTGTTTAAAGAGGGTATGGCATATATTGCTTTGTCTCGAGTGAGAACTTTATCTGGATTGTACTAGATTGATTTTGCTGAGACAAAGATAATTGCAGATGCAAGTTGTGTGAAAGAGTATAATAGGTTAAGAAGAGAATATGCACCCAATCTAGGCCAATATCTAGTATTTGAAAAGCGTGTGGTAGGTAGAAAAAGAAGATTTAGGAATATCTGTAGTGAAGCTGTAGAGAAGGAAAAAAAAACAAGATGAAGTTGTGATTGGAGGCAAAAAGAAAAAGGACTGTGTTGAGGAGAATGTTGGTTATCAGTTTGAAAATAGTTCTGGTGTCAACTGCTATGCTAATGTAGTTATTATTGTTCTTTTTTTTCTTGAAAGTTTGCAACAACAAATTGTTGAAAATCAGAAAAAAAGATGTTGTTCTTTGTTGTATTCTGCTCATGAGAAATGTACTAGTGATAAAAGTAAAGTACAAAGTATTTCTGATATTTGAAATCTTTTGGACATATGTTCTGGTTCTACTCAATTTACGCAGAATATTCAGCAAGATTGTCAGGAATTTCTAATGTATATGCTTGTTGTATTGGAAGATGAAGGTATAGATATTTAATACCTTTTTGGCCTTTCTTATAAATGGCAACATGAATGTGAAAATTGTTTGTTTACATGTAGCAGTAACATTGACAGTGAAAGATTCATATATTTGACTTCACCTGACTGTAAATCAGTGTCTTTTAACAATCTAATTAGAGGAGCAAGTCAAAACATGGAGTGTAGCCAATATAAATCAGAAATGTCATCAACATTATTTGTACAAAGATATGGACAGTTTGTCATTTTATGCTGCAACGTTGTAGAGCTGAAGGAAGACAATTGGAAACTTTCATTACAATTTTTGAAGGTGGTCAAGTTTCAATATCAGGAAGAACTTTTGTAGCTGTTGCAATTATTTTTCATGATAGACCTTCTACAAAATCTGGACATTAAACTGTTTATTTAAAGTGTCTGAAAGGTTGGATACATTGTAATGATAGTCAATTGGTTTTTAAACAACGTTTGCCTAAAGAATTACCAAATTCTTACCTAATATTTTTAAAGCAAAAATGTCGGGAGCAAAAATTGGCCTTTGTGGATTACTGCTGTTAAGGTAGGTTAGTCTGGTGTTGTAGAGTACTTTGTAAGTGAGAGGGAGGAGCTTTAAGGTGATCCTCTTGTTGATATTGAGGCAGTGTAGGTGTATCAGGTGGTGGGTGATGTGGCTGTAGCAGGGGACATTGATGATCACTCAGGTGGAGGTCTTTTGGGTTTGTTGTAGTTGTTGTAGGTGTTTGGCTGGAATTCCTGTGTAGAATGCTTTGCCACAGTGTAGTCAGCTGCTGGTGAGGGCCTGTGTCACTGTTCTTCTTCTTTTGGTTAGGATCCACTTTTAAATGTTGCGGAGCATGTGGAGGGTTTTATAGCAGTACGAGGAGACGGTGCAGATTTGCTTAAACATGGACAGGGAGGAGTTGAGGATGAATCCTAGGTTGTGGACATGGTCGGTAAGTGTTGGTACTGTTAACAGTGTAGTCAGCTAGCAGGAGTCATCTGAGGCTGAGGGGGGTGGGTCTGTGGATGAGTAGTTTCATTTTTGCAAGTTCATGCTTAGAGAGCTGCTCTTTATGTAGTTGGTGACGTTCTTCATTGTGTCATGGAGGTTGCTTTTGGTGGTATGTGGCTTCTTGGTGAGGAAGAGGATGAGCTAGGTGTTGTTGGCGTAGGAGATGTTGTTAAAGTTGTGATGGTGGGCTACTTGTGTGAGGGTGGCCATGTAGATGTTGAATAGCGTCAGGCTGAGGGATGAGCACTGGGGGACGGAGCAAATGATGTTGGTGGGTTTGGATCAGAAGGGTGGGAGGCAGACGCTCAGGTTTACTATTGAACAATTTTCAAACTAAGAATTTGACGCATACTATTTGGCCGTGCGGAAAAGTATGTGAAACCATTACGGAATTTTTGTTATATATTTTGTCTGCATATATTTGTAAGTAACATTATTTACAGTGTATGAAAATTAATCATAATGTTTTGTCATTTCATGATTGTTTGAGATGTGTCATATTTACGTAAGATATGTTTTATTTCTATTTTTTAAATTGTTATTGAGAATGTTGAAGGGGTTTTTCAAAGATAATCATATTGATTGTCTTTTTTTTGCCCGCTGTTATGTGATGAGTACTATTGAACTCACTGTTTCTAGTGAAATTCAATATATTCTGAGAACAGCAAAAAAGGCAAATGTAATACTTTACAAATTATTTTGTGTTGTAAAAGATATATTGTAACTGTATTTATTTTGTGTCTTCCACAGATGGTAAATTTATAATAAATAATTTTTTTGTTATTTTTTATTATTTATTATGCTTAAGGTAAGTTACAAGTAACTGTTAAAAATGGGCGATGGAATGTGCTTCTACCTAGTTCAAGTAACACAACATGGATGGAGTACATAAGTGTATAAAGATGGTTTGTATCTTTTAAAGACATTTAAAAAAAACTTATATACTGAGTGTACCAGTCTTCTATACCTGTTGCTGTGAGTATTTTCAACTTATATAAGGAATTGCTACTTTCTAATTATGTTAAAAGGTGGGTAGTGGATAGGTCTTTAAGAGTTTATTTGTGTGAAAAGACATGAAGTATTCAAAAACTAGTGTGATAATGGTACCTAAATATACCCAAATACATAGTGTTATTCTGGACAACCAATAGTATCTCTTGCATTTTACTAAAACACATTTACTATTTTGGAACGGGTAAGGTGAATAGACATATTCTACATTTTTTGTTACTACATTTTACTATAACAGCCTGAGTCTTTTCCTATAGTCATAAGGAGTGACTGGTTTCAAAATTTAAGAAAACTTACGAACAGGATATCCTTATAAGTAATTATATTTATATAACCTTATAAAGGAGTAAAACTTTACTAATGGAACAAATTCTCCATCAGAGGAGTAGCTGGAAGATGAGTCCATAGGTTTTGTCATCGTTCTAATTTGACAGGTTTCTTAGAAGAGATACTTCTTCTTAGAAAGTCAAAGTAGAAGGATTTTGGAAAGGGGCGACCAACTCGGTCCCCCCGAACGTATGGCCGAGTGCCTCGATCCCCCCGGGAAGCCATTTGTGGGCGGGAGGCGCGCCTCAGCTGGTATGCCCGAAGCGGCGTAGCTGGGGCGCGCTCGTTCCCGCCCTAGAGTGGGCTGGCCTAGACACCGACGCAGCCAGCCATGCCCTCGGGGCAGGCAGGGGCGGGTATACGCCCGCCCTGAAGACGGATAAAAAGGGACGCAAGACCAGAAGACATCCTCTTGTTCTTGTGCTCTGAAGCTGCACCTCCTCGCTGCACGTGAGCTCGGGACAGAACGAAGAGCCAATTTTGAGCGTTTAATCTCTGTTTTTGTCTTCTAGATACTTCGTCTGAAAGGATGCCTAAGAAAGGCGCGAAGAGAATGTCGACTGACCAGTTGGTTCGGGCCCTCATGAAGGACATGTCCGAAATTAAGAAACGGTTGGCGGAGCGAGACGGCGAGGAGGGATCGGGGCGTCCACCGGCCGGAGGGAAGCCGAAGAGGCAGAGAAGGGGGCCGGTCGGGGGAGACGTCCCGGTTCCCTGTTCCCCGCTCGAGGCGCCAGCCCCGGTACCGGCCCCGGTACCGAAGGAGGGGAATCCGATTCCCGTAGTAGTCACCCCGACATCCGCTGAAGATATGCCTCCCGAGTTGGCGGCACAATTAGCGGCGTGGTTGGGGGACAGTAGCGAGGGCGCCACGGCTGCCGAAGCGCAAGCACTCGTTAAACAGTTGCGCGAGAAACGTGATACAGCCAAAGTGCCCGCGTCGGATGCGGTGATAGACAAGCCGCGAGTGGCGGAGGCAGCGTCCGGTGCAGGTAAGCGGCCATTGCCGATCGCAAGAGATGAGTCAACACCCTCTCGTAGAGAAAAGTTGGGGCAACATGTTCCTTTGGCAATAAAGGAAAAGATTTGGGCGGGGGAATACGTAAACATTTTCTCCTTGCTCGTTGATCATTATGAGGTTGAAACTGTTAAGGGCCAAAAGGATCTGATGCATCCAAGTGTTTGGCGCGCAAAAATGGCCGCCTTTAAAGTGAATGAGAATATTGGCAACTGGGGTAATGCTTGGGGAATTTTTACGTCCATTTTGGGGGAACGTAGGCCTGAATTGCTCCCTGAATTTCCAGTATATCAGTCACGAATTATGGGGTACTCGACATCGCACCAAGGTAACCAATGGTTCTGTTATGACAACCTTTTCAGGAAAGCGATGGAGCATAACAGAAGTTTAACCTGGGACTGTTACGATTCTTTGACATGGAATAAAATGAAAGAGTCGGGAATGTTGAAAGTGCCGTTGGTGGGGAGTACTGTTGGTGAGTCCTCCCGCCAAAATGGGGGGACGCCCTTTCGGTCGGGTACGGGTTCAGACGATTACCCGAGACCCGCCGGCAATACAGGGAAGAGGGGTTTCTGTTTCAATTTCAACAAAAGTAAATGTACTAGGCCCCCGGGATCTTGTAAATTCAAACACGAATGTAGTGGTTGCGGGGCACCCCATCCTGAGTCCTCGTGCAGAGCCAAATCGGGTGAAAATGGGGGTAGAGGGGGCGCCAAACAGGTCTAATATAGTCCGAGGGGCGCCTTTACCAACCCCGATTGATACCCTGGCGATGATTCCCTGGCTCAGCGAATACCCAGATCGTACCTCTGCTGGGGTGCTACGAAACGGTTTTTCATATGGTTTCCGCATCCCGGTGGGGAACTTTCAGGGTGTCGGGACGTGCAAAAACCAACTTTCCGTCTTGCAGCATACGACTGTAGTACAGGATAAGATCCGGAAAGAGGTTACCCGAGGTCGGGTTGCCGGCCCGTTTAGTGTTCCCCCGGTACAGAATTTTGTTTGTTCTCCTTTAGGGGTGGTCCCCAAGAAGGACCCAGGTGAGTTTCGATTGATTCACAATTTATCAGCTCCTCATGGCCTTTCTGTAAACGACGCAATTGATCCAGAGATATGTTCGGTGCGGTACGCATCATTCGATGAGGCCGTAGCCATTTTGAATCGCCTGGGGCCCGGGACGCTGATGGCGAAATCAGATATCGAGTCAGCGTTCCGTTTGCTCCCGGTATACCCGGAAGACCAACGTCTTTTGGGATTCATGTTTCAAGGTTCGTATTACATGGATAGGTGTATGCCGATGGGGTGCTCTATATCTTGTGCATATTTCGAGAAATTCAGTAGTTTTCTACAATGGGTTTACACGAAGAAAACGGGTTTTCGAAATGTGATGCATTACCTCGATGACTTTCTGTTCCTTGGGGCCGCTGGGGATGATGAATGTGCCCGGGCCTTGACTGAATTTCGTGTTTTAATGAATCAATTTGGCGTGCCATTGGCACCAGGTAAAACTGTGGGTCCCACGACTTGCCTCGAGTTTCTCGGGATCGAGTTGGACTCTAGTGAGGGTTGTTTTCGTTTACCAGCTGCCAAAGTGTCGAAATTCAGGGCAGCCCTGCAAATGTGTATTATTGCATCTAAAGTTACGCTGCATCAATTGCAGCAATTGGTGGGGAAGTTGAATTTTGCCCTAAGGGTGATCCCGATGGCCCGCCCCTTCTCCCGTTCAATTGCCCAGGCGATGGTCGGCCTAAAAGAAGGTCATCATCGCACGAGATTATCGGCCGAGGTCCGCCAAGACATGCGTATTTGGTTAGCATTTTTGGCGGATTTCAATGGTCGAGTCGTCTGGAACAAACCGGCCTTGTCCTCTGAAGAGCTTGGTCTATGGACGGATTCAGCGGGAAGCATGGGTTTCGGCGCCATCTTCGGCACAAAATGGTCGGCACAAAGGTGGCCAACATGGTGGCACAAAGAGGGGCTGACGAGTAATATTGCTTTCCTTGAACTGTTTCCCATTTTGGTGGCCCTCAGAACCTGGCCCGATGGATTCAAAAATCACTCTGTCATATTTTGGTCTGACAATATGACCGTTGTAGAATGCATCAATAGTCAGGCAGCACGTTGTAAAATGATTTTAAGGCTGCTTAAAGAAATTGTCTTACTGTGTATGCAACTGAACGTGGTATTCAGAGCAAAACATGTCCCAGGGGTGATGAATCAGGCTGCTGATGCACTGTCTCGTTTTCAAATGCAGGCTTTCTCGGGTTTCCTTCCCTCAGCGGACCCAGAGCCAGCACCCTTTCCCGAAGCTCTCTGGTCTCTCGGTGCCCCGAACTTC
Source organism: Lissotriton vulgaris (assembly GCF_964263255.1). Lineage (NCBI taxonomy): Eukaryota > Metazoa > Chordata > Amphibia > Caudata > Salamandridae > Lissotriton > Lissotriton vulgaris. Next base: position 1,039,620,556 of record NC_141696.1, on the reverse strand, counting down.
GTTACCTCGTGGGAGAGAGTCTAGCACCAAGGACGAGGAAGGCATACGAAGGGGCGTTTCGGGCTTATTTAGCCTTTTTGGGGACTGAGAGAGGGGGACTTTGGGGGCATGAGGATTGGGTAGTACATTTTCTGATGTCCTTGCGTAAGGCTGGGAAGTCGGTGGCTACAGCCCAGAGGCATCGTGCTGCCATTTCCTTTGTTGCCAGGGCTCATAATATCCAGGACCCGACAGCGTCTTTTGTCGTACAGAAAGCGCTGCGTGGGTGGCAACGCCTTGAGGGTCGCAAAGTAGATGAGAGGCGCCCGATAGGTCTGGATAGGTTGTCCCAGTTGCTGGCCACACTCCCCGCCACATGCTCGTCTCAGTTCGAGGCCTGTTTGTTCCGAGCTGCTTTTACGCTTGCATTTCACGGGGCAATGAGGATAAGTGAGCTGGTAGCAAGGAGCAAGCGGGATGTGGTGGGGGGTTTGTGCCGGGAACACGTTCAGATCAGGGGTGAGACGATGACTGTATCCTTTGTCAAGTCAAAAACCGATCAAAATGGGGTGGGAGACTGCATAGTCATTCGCAGGATTCCAGGGTCTTCCATGTGTCCGGTGAAGTGTTTAGAAGATTACCTAGCACGAAGGGTGGCTTCATGGGGGGGGACATTGTTGAGACACGCGGACGCCACCCCACTGACGAAGTTTCAGTTTCAGCGGGTGCTCGCGATGTCAATTACCGCAGCGGGCTTGGACCCGGGTGAGTTTGGGACCCATTCCTTTCGGATAGGGGCTGCCACTGAAGCTACAGCCAGGGGTCTTAATGTGGAACAAGTAAAACGAGTGGGGCGTTGGTCCTCCAATTGTTATAAGAGGTATGTGCGGTTGCACATGTTGTGAAGCTGTAATGATGTACTCACGCTTCTTGTCTTTTGTTTGGTTTTTCAGTTACGCAAGCCTTCGAGGCGGGGCGGACTATGCAGTCGACCCAACACCAGGCCAGCGGTCAGACATCACCGGCTGTGAGAAAGGAGGTGTGGGTCGTGGGCCACTCATACGTGAGGCGTGCCGCAGACGTATTCGAAGCAGGTGACATGATTCACGTAGCTGGGGAATACGGGTACAGAATGTCCTTCTACGGAAGGGGCGGTCTCTGTATTGACCAGTTTCAGGCATTCTTTGAGGGTTTGTTAGGGCGGACGAGGTCACCGCCGTCTATAGTCATAGTACATTTAGGGGGCAATGATTTGGTCACCACCGGTAGACGACTTCTCCTGGAGGCAATGCTTTCCACTGTAAGTTGGTTGGCGAGGAAAGTTCCGGGGTGCATAATTGCGTGGTCTCATATGATCCCACGAAAAGTGTGGCGGGGGGCTATTTCGATCCCTGCTTTGAACCATTCTGTTAGAAAACTTAATAACAAAGTGAGTAGGTTGTTCCGTTCCAAGACATTGCATTCTATCTCGCATGGTCAGTATGTATCTGGGGGATGGTGTGCATTTGTCTCGGGTGGGAAATGAGTTACTCATAGGAGACTTCTTAGCATGGTTAAAAACGTTGGAACATGACCTTTAGCTAGGAGTTTTGTGGGGGGCCCGGATAGCCGGTCATTTGAGATGTCATCAGTGATGTCATCAGTGATGTCACTGACCATGTCATGAATGATGTAATATGTGACATCATCAGCAGTGGATTGCGGGTGCGCGATATATTGTTAGCGCTTCTAACTATATATGGAATTTCAATGGTTTTATGCGAGTAAAATAAGGTTTTGTAAATGCTAATTCCTAACTATATATGGCCTAAAACCAATGGTTTTTTCATTGAATATATATATATATATATATATATATATATATATATATATATTAATTTATAACTAAATATTGTATTATTTATATTCAATAAATAAAAAATATGTTTCCGATGTTTAGATTAGAAATATCGCTAACCATTATAATAAGTAAGTTAAACTTATTTTTAATTTTATCTATTCAAATTAAATTTATCATTCCCTACACTTTATTATAGCGAGACTCCACATTTGTATTAAGATCGCCTTATAATGTAGTATAAGAAAAAATTACATTTAATAATATTTATTATTATATTTATTTTAAGAAGAGAACAAAATAAAATGTCTACAACAGTACCTTAATTTGAATCCTTAATAATTATGCTAAAGTAAAAAATTACATGATTTATGCTGCATTAATGCTTATTAAAATTGATGTATAGAATTAAAATAAAATTGTTTATTTATATTTTAATAAAATGTAATGTTACATTAATTTATTATAAATTCTAAAAAGTTTGTTCAAATGGTTATTAAAATACCTTGTAATAATTAATACATTTATTTTTAAACATTGAAATGTGTCTATTTTTAACTATTTTTAATAATGTAATTTAATTTGTCATTATTTCATACAAAGTTTTATTTTAAGCTCATTTCTCAGTTATATTCTACTGGAGGGTATTTCCGTAACATTGGTTGGCCATGTAGGGTGCTGAACTTATCACTGTTCTTGTTTGGCAGTGGTAAAAATAAATGTAGCTATACCCCTTCTTTTGGAGGGCGGAGAAGTGTGAGTCTGTGATTCTGTGTAATTTTTCACTCAAATTTTGTTACTACCATAAGTAATAAAGTTGCTCAGAAGTATAAGAGCAAATTACCCATGTAAATTACTCACAAGTGTAAGTTACATTACCCCCAGGACCCTAAGTCCTCGTCCCATCATTGACAATGTGGAGATAACCATTTCCCCAACAGAAAAAAATACCAGAGGAATGCTGGGACCCTAATACTGCCCTTCCCATCGGGAGAACATAAGGAGTACTTACCCAGCATCCTGTCTGTTCTTTTTTTTCTGTCAACAGAATGGACTTGGATGTGCTGGTGCTGCTCCTGCTGGGCAGGTGGGGTGGTTCTTCTCTCCTCCCCTGCCCGGCTGCCTGGCTGTGTAGACAGGGGGTATTTTCTGGTCTGCCTCCAAGCCTGCCAGGCTTCCTAGGAGGCAGGACTGTTCATGGCCGGCTCTGCCCCTTGCCACCTTACACTTTTTGGCTGGTGTGCGCCCTCCCAGTTGCTTCTGGGTCATATGCGCATCTTCCTTTGGCCTGGGCGAGCAGGAGAAATGATATGCATGCTGTTTTCCAGGCATTCCCAGCTCTGATGGGACCGCTGGCTTGAATCCTGTGGGTGGGCTGTTGGGAGGGGCGCCATGTTCTTGGTGGTGTCTCGGCCCCGCTCCGGGTGAGTACTGCCTGGCAGTCTTTTTTTCCCCTTCCTATGCTCCCTGTTGTGCATACTTTGTGCCCACCTTCCTGTCACGTCCTTTGTTTTGGGCTGGGGTACGGCGCTGGGAGGCAGTAAGTGAGCTTGTGCTGTAACCAGGTTGCTCATGCTGTTGCCATGGATGCGTCGGACACAAGCTGGTGCATTTCGTGTGGTGCTCATGTATGGTTTCACTGTGGTGACCATCCCCATGCACTGATTACGTGAATGGTATTTGGCGTTTTTTCGCATTCCTGTGTTGTGCACACTAGTGACAGTACTGGTGGCATTCGCCTCGCATCACATTCTGATTTATTGGGTTTGTGTGTCTCCCACGGACTGTTTCCTCCGAAGTGTGTGCTCCACGCTGAGTTGCGCCCTTGGAGCTCGGTGACCTTGATTCTGGACTCGGCATCCCCGCTTGGCTTTCTACGTCCTCCTGCTGGGTCTGGTGGCTTAGTGGACTAATGCAGGGGTTTGTGGTTGATCTCATGGTCACAGGTTCGACTCCCAGTGTGCTTACTCTGCCTTTCATCCACCTGATGTCGGAAACATGAGTTCCATTGAGTTTGGAATCTATAAACATCTGTTATTCAATGCCAAGGTGCCTGTGCGTAAATGTGTGTTTTTCAAATACATGTTTGAAACACTTAATGCCTTTCTGCGCCTGCTCTTGTCTGGTCTCTCGCACGGTGCTGTGTTCGTCTGTGTTGCTACTGGTGCTCCTGTGTGGGTTCTTCACATGTTTGCGTTGTGCCAATCCTTGTGCTGCTGTCCATCTTGTGGTTCCTGTGCAGCGTGCTCTGCTTTGGCGGTTGTGGAATGTCGGGCTTGGTTCATGCCTGGATGGGTGGTTGCCTGGCATTACCGGGTGCTGTGGACTTCCACTGCCCTGATTTTTGGTTCTCTTTGTCCGGTTGGTTCTCTGCAACTCTGGTTGTGTCCTTCGTGGTTGCCTGGCTCTGGCACGGGCGTCTTCTTTAGCTGTTCTTCCTCACTTTTTCCGTGGCCTGGGTGCTGGGAGTGTTGCGCCCTGCTGGGTGCTGCCTTGGGGCAGGCATCTATGGCTCTTTTTGTCTCCTCTCTCCCTGCAGCCGGTTGTTGCTGGTTGACTGATCCTGTTCTGCCCTCTTGTCTGTCCTGGTTCCTGCTGCCGGCTGATGGTGTGGTTGCGCTGCTGCCTGCGTGTTCCTTCTCTTCCGCCCTCTGTGCCACCCTAACTGCTCTCTTGTGGTTGCTTCCTAGTTGTGTGGCTGCCTGGGGCTGCCAGGTGCTGTCATACTTTGGGTTGTCTTGGGGATGATCCTTGCATTTACACTGTGTTAAGTTAGCATGAGCTTATTAGAAGTTTAAACACCATTTTTCCTTTCTGCTGCCTTTGCACACAGCACACATTATTACAAATGTTTAGAGTCTAGCAGACTGTTTTGCTTCACACAAGAATAATATGTTTTCCTATAGTATCAGCTTTGCTTGGTTAGCTTTGTCTGAACAGTTAGTGTCAAGGCCTTCAAGGTTATTTCAAGACAGTGGTTGTTGTTCGGTCTGGTCAGCGCACGTTCTAGACATAACATAAATGCAGCTGTGGCCACCTCTGATTTTGGTGCATTTAATATTGCACTGCGCAGGCATGCAAACACATTTTGGAGAACATTTGCATGCAGAGAGCTGGTGTAGAAAATGATGTGATCCATTTCTACTAGGACAAGAGGTATGGGCCGCCCTTGTAAACCCAAGAGACCTTCTGTAGATATAAAATAACCTACTATCAAGGGAGGGTGACATTTAGGTGTAATCTAGCCTATTTCCATTTAGCATTTTAACATGCTTTCTCCTTTTGTATTTTATGGAATAGTAACTATGCTAATAATCTTGTTGCTTATAATACGTCTGCTTGTATTAGCTAAGATACTGCGCCTGAGAACAAAGCATTAAAAATAAATATTTCAAACTTGCACGTGTCTTCATTTACTCCCCGTTTTGGACTGGTATGAGAGTATCACGAATCGTGCACATCCCTAAGAATGTAAGCAAGGAATTCAAGAAGGTGGATGACATACAACAGTGGTCTCAGAGTTACGAGGCAGCGATACACATGAATGGGGTCCCTGAGAATAATTGGGGAGCAGGATTGAAGCCACTTTGCCTGAGGTATTCTAAGTTCCATGTTCAGGGTTGTCGAATCATTGGGGGTATGGAAGAACCAATGAGACACTGATTGCTAGTCTGGTAGGGGATTTTGGCTACTAAGGTGAGTTTTGGTACACCCTAATTCACTGACGTTCCAAGTGTCTATGCACAGTTCTGTGTATGAGCAGAATCCCTGCTACGGGGTTGGGTGTGGGTTGCTTGCGGCTGACGTGGGGGCATGTCGCCCTTCCGCCACCTCGTTGGGTGCAATCTGTTTTTTGCGTGTTGGTCTTCTTGGCTGTTGCTCTGCGGTGCTACCACATTGGCCTGTGGCCTTGCTGCCCTGTGGGTACCTGCTCTCTGGGTTTGCTGGGACTCATTTCTTCTGGAGTGGGTTTCTCATGCTTGTTGTGGTTTGCGTGTTTCTGGTCTGGTTCCCTGCTCCTGGGTCCCTCGGCTTCGGCCCTCCTGTTCGTGCTCTGGTGATCCCAGGCCTGATCTTCGGTTGTGGCAGCCCTGTTGTCTCTGTGCTGATTTTGTCATGCTGTCGGTCCTGGTCGGTCTGTGGCTCTGCCCGCTGGGCATGCCTTGGCATGGTCAGTCTCCTATTTGGAGAGGGGCTGGATTTCCTTTCTTGTCCCCTCCTGCTGCGCTGGGTTCAGTGTGCTCCTGTTCTTGGGAGCCCTGTGTGGCCTGTGGGTGCCGGGATTTGAGCCCGGGGCCCCCTGCATGTGCAATGCTCTTTTCTTCCGCCCTGGCTTTGGCTGTGGGTGGCCTGGGGTGTTTGTCCTCTGCCTTTGGGCTGTTTCATGGAGTCTGGCTGGCTGTTCCTGTGCCCGGATGCTTGTCTTTTCCAGGCTGGGGGCGGATGTCTCTTGCCGTTGCACAGTTCCTGGCTTCCGGGGGATCCTTGGCTTGGCCCTTGTGTTCCGCTTCTGTTGTGCTCTGCTTGCTTCTACGGGGTTGCTCTGGTTCATCTTCCTGGCGTTCTGGGCTCTCAGCCATTCGCATGCTTGCGTTTGTTGGCTGGGGCTTGCTTCAGTGGCCTCTGCCTTTTCTTTGGGTCTGGCTTTGCCTGTCTCCTGGTTCCGCCGGCAGTGCTGCTCGGAATGTGGTTGCTCCTGCTCTGGCCCCTTTCTGCTGGGTGGTTCTGCCTTGTGAATGTGGCCTCCTGGTTCACAGCTGGTGCTGGTGTTCGGTCCCTGTAGTTTTGGGACCCATTTCCTCTGCGTGCTCTTCCTTTCAGTGGTTGGGCAATGCGCCTGGGGTCTGCTTCTGACTTTCCGTTGGGGGCCTTGGTGCCCCGGGCCCCCTCGCCTCCTAGCTGTTGGCTGTGGTTTGGCTTTTCTTTCCCTGGGTGCCTGCACCCGTGGTGTGTGCCCCTTCCTGCCTGGGCATTTTGGGCTGGTGGGGGGTTAGGGGGGCATTGTTCTTGCTCCGGTTCCCCTCCCCCGGTGGTGCGTTCTGTGTGGCGGTTCGTCTGTGTTTGCTCCCTTGTCCGGAGGTCCCTTAGAGTCTGGGATCCCTGTCTCTGCTGTTTGGGCCAGGCTGTTTTTTGAAGGTGTTTTGTCCTGGTCCTTGGTGCCTCATTTTCCGGCTCCTCTGTTGTTCACCCTGTAGGGGGTCCACCTGGGGAGCGGCTGTGGTTGCTTGGCCTTGTGTCCTTTCCCCCCCTCAGTCCCTTACTCTCTGGGAGCCTTCTTTTGGCTCTGCGTCCTTGCCCTGGACGTTCTCGGGGTGTCCTGCCCTGACGCGTCGGTGTTTTGGCTAAGCCCTTGTGTGCCCTCCTGGGCCTCGTCCTGCCCGCTGTTCTTCACAGGTTTGGTTCGTTGGGTTGGTGTTGGGATCTGGTTCTTCTGTTGCCCTGGCTCTCCTCCTTGGTTTGGCCCTTCTTGTGGCGGGCGTCGTTTCCACTCTGTTTGCCCCTGGGTTGTGTCTGGTCTCGTTCAGGCTTGTGGGGGCCCTGGTGTTCTGTTGTCCTTACTGGTTCCCTCTGGCTCTGCTGGGTGCATTGCCTTCGCCTCCTCCTCCAGCTCATGTTGTTGGTACTGGGTTTGTGTCCTTCGCTGTATTTGGTGAGGTCGCCCCCACACTGCTGCTCCTGCCCGCTGTCTGCCAGCACCTTGCCCTGCTGACTACACTCTTCCAGCTGCTGCCTTCCCTTGCCCTGCAGCCCGCCGTCTGTTCTCCTGTGTGCCCCCTGTTGCAGTTTGCCTGCTGACTGTACTTTTTTCTCCTTCTCTGCACTCCGCCGTTATTTTGTTCCTTCTACTGTTGCCCAGTGTTCCTGATTTGTGTTCCCCTGTGTTCCCCTCTCCCCTCTCCCCTTTTGCCTTCTGTACCACCGCTCCTGCTCGCTCCCTGCCCAGCCGCCGGACGACCCAGCCACCGCTGAGCAGCCCTCGGCCCTCCTTTACGGCCACTGCCTCCGGGGTCTCCGCCCCCCTCCTGCCCATTGGCCACCCCGCTCCCGCCACCCAGCTGACCCGCCCTCCCGGCTCCTCACTTATGACGCCCCCTCAGCGACCGCGCAGCGGACGCGCGCAGCGGGAGCACCGATTGAGCGCCGAAGGTGCGCCAAAGGTAAGCCCGTCTGCGGCCGTCCGCGCCTGGACCGCGCCCAGCGCCAGAACCCCTGGCTCCTGCAGACACCAGCCCACCCGCCTGACCTACGACGCCACCGAACTCAACGCCGGCCGAACCCCTGGATGCTACCGAGCCACCCCGAGACGCACCCACGGACCCTTCTGCTGCAACTCCTGCAAGTTCACCTGCATCCGGACCTGCACTACACCAGCACAGACCAAGACCAAGATGAGCAACAGCAGCAGCCACTTGAAGTGCATCCTGCTCAACACCCGCTCCGTCCACAGACACGCCGTCGAGCTCTGGAACCTGCTCGACACCACAGCCCCAGATGTCGCCTTCCTCACGGAAACCTGGATGAACGCCTCCTCAGCGCCAGACATCGCCATCGCCATCCCGGACGGCTACAAGATTATCCGGAGGGACTGCGTCAAACAGACAGGAGGAGGCATCGCCATCATCCACAGGAACACCATCCGCGTCACGACCAACACCGACGACTCCCTCGCACCGGCCGAGCATCTGCACTTTCAGATCCACATCAACCCCAAGACAACCCTCAGAGGCACCCTCATCTACGGACCACCGGGACTACGCACACAATTCAGCGAAGACATCTCCGACTTGGTCAGCCCGCATGCCCTCCCCTCCGCTGACTACATCCTCCTCGGCAACCTCAACTTCCACCTGGAGAACAACAACGACCGCAACACCACCACCCTGCTGGACAACCTCGCAAACCTCGGACTCAAGCAGCTGGTGACCACCCCCACCCACTACGCCGGACACACACTCGACCCCGTGTTCTCATCCAGCAAGGACATCACCTTCAGACATGCAACCGGACTCCACTGGACGGACCACAGCTGTGTCCACTTCAGCTTCAGAAGGACCACAATCCACCACCACCAGCAACAGGTTGCACGCAGAAGCTGGAAAAAAGATCACAGCCGACCAGCTCGCGACTTCCCTGAGCAAGAACCCTCCCACCAGCACAACGAACCCCAGCCAGGCGGCCACCAACCTCACGAAGTGGATCAGCGACTGCGCAGACGACCTTGCCCCATTGAGGACCCCGCCGAGCAGACCCGGCAGCAAGAAAGCCCCATGGTTCACCGACGAACTCAAGAGATCCAAGAAGAACTGCCGAGCCCTCGAGAAAGCATGGCGCCGAGACCCAACACCGGACAACATGACTGCCCTCAAGCTAGCCACCCGAAAACACCACCAACTGATCCACGCCACCAAGAAAACTGCATTCAAGGAACGACTGGACAACAACGCACACAACAGCAAGGAACTCTTCAGCATCGTCAAAGAACTCTCCAACCCCAACGCCGGAAACAACGACATCACCCCTTCACAAGACCTCTGCAACTCCCTCGCCTCCTTCTTCCACAACAAGATCGCGGACATACACAACAGCTTCAGCACTCAACCGACGCACGCCACGGCCGAACCACCGCCCCCCACCACCACCCTCGCACCTGGACCCCGATCAGCACCGAAGACACCGTCCGCACGATGAGCTCCATCCACTCCGGATCTCCGACCGACCCCTGCCCTCACCACATCTTCAACAAGGCCGACGCTGTCATCGCACCCCACCTGCGGGACATCATCAACAGTTCCCTCGACACCGCCACCTTCCCGGAGAGCTGGAAGCACGCCAAACTCAGTGCTCTACTAAAGAAGCCATCAGCCGACCCCACCGACCTCAAGAACTACCGCCCCATCTCGCTGCTCCCGTTTCCTGCAAAAGTCATTGGGAAGACCGTCAACAAGCAGCTGGCCGTCTTCCTCGAGATGAACGGATCCCTCGACCTCTCGCAGTCTGGCTTCGGGGCCAACCACAGCACCGAGACCGCCCTGATCGCAGCCACCGATGACATCCGAGCCCTGCTCGACAACGGAGAAACAGCGGCCCTCATCCTCCTAGACCTCTCCGTGGCCTTCGATACGGTCTGCCACCGTACCCTAGTGCAGTGCCTCAGCAACGTTGGAATCCGGGAGAAGGCACTGGAGTGGATCATCTCCTTCCTCGCCGGAAGGACAGAGAGAGTCCGCCTCCCCCGTTCAGATCAGAAGCCACCAAAGTCATCTGCGGCGTTCCTCAAGGCTCCTCGCTCAGCCCAACCCTCTTCAACGTCTACATAAGCCCCCTCGCAGCCATCGCACGCCAACACAACCTCAACACAACACAACACAACACAACTCAACACAACACAACCTCAACATCCATCCCTTAACTAGCGCCGAGACGCCCACGGGTATTCGCCGCGCTCTACAAATGTCAATAAATAAATAAATAAATAAACATCATCTCCTACGCCGACGACACCCAGCTGATCCTCTCCCTCACCAACGACCCTGCCACCGCCAGAGCCAACCTCCACGAAGGGATGACAGACGTAGCTAAGTGGATGATGAACAGCCACCTGAAACTGAACTCGGACAAGACGGAAGTCCTCATCCTGGGATCTTCACCCTCCGCCTGGGACGACTCCTGGTGGCCCCCCGCCCTGGGCAGCGCACCCAAACCAACAGACCACGCACAAAACCTGGGCTTCATCCTGGACTCCTCCCTCTCCATGACCAGACAAGTCAACGCTGTCTCCTCGTCGTGCTTCAACATTCTGCGCATGCTACGTAAGATCTTCCCCACCGAGACCAGGAAGACGGTCACCCAGGCCCTCGTCACCAGCCGTCTAGACTACGGCAACTCCCTCTATGCCGGAACCTCCGCCAAACTCCAGAAGAGACTCCAGCGGATCCAGAACGCCTCAGCATGACTCATCCTGGACATCTCCCATCGCAGCCACATCTCTGGACACCTGAGAGACCTACACTGGCTCCCGGTCAGCAAGAGAATCACCTTCCGTCTCCTCACCCATGCACACAAAGCCCTACACAACCAAGGACCAGGATACCTCAACAGCCGCCTCAACTTCTACACTCCCACACGCCAGCTTCGATCGACCGGCCACGCCCTAGCCACCGTCCTCCGCATCTGAAGAGCCACCACAGGGGGAAGGTCCTTCTCCTACCTGGCCACCAAGACTTGGAACTCCCTCCCGACCCACCTCTGCCTGACCCAGGACCACCTCGCCTTCAGGAAGCAGCTCAAGACCTGGCTGTTCGAGCAGTAGCGGACCCCCCCTCCCATAGCGCCTTGAGACCCTCTGGGTGAGTAGTGCCCCATATAAATGCTATGATTTATTGATTGATCGATTTCCTTCTGGGTTGTCGTGTTTGGGTTGCCTTCTGTCCTCCTGGTCTGCCGACTAAGGGCTGGTTTGGCTTGGCCTCTGGCTGTGCCTCCTGGGTTTTGGCTGCCTGTGCTGTGACTTCTGTGCTTCCTCTAGGGTGTGTTTTCTGGTTTCCCCGGGGCCCTCCTGGTGGTTGGTGTCCTGGCTCGCTCCTGTCTTCCCTGCTGGTTCCCCCATTTTCTGCTCCTGGTGTGGGGTGCCTTTCGGCGTGCCCCCTCCCATGTTGAGGTGGGGTTGGGTGGTGTTGTTTGCCCGCTCCGGGGTTGTGTTCTCTTGGGGGCTGGTTGTACGGTGTCATGTGCTGCTTGTGCTTCTGGCTTCTCTGCTTCCTTCGGGTTTCGTTTAGGCTGTTGCCTCTGCGGGCTCCCTGCCCTTTGCTTTGACTTGTGCGTGGGTGTTGGCCCTGTCCCCGTCCTGGCTGTGCCTGTTCGATTCCCTTTGTTGAGTTTGCGTTTTTTTCTGGCTTCTTAGTTGTTCTGTCCGCTGTCTGCTGTTGTTTTTGGGGTTGGCCGCTTCTGCCCCTGCTGATCTGGGGTTTTGTGTCCGATCCTGGTGTGGTTTGCTGCCTTCTTCCCTTTTTGGCTTTGGCCTCCTGGGGTTTCTGCTACTCCTGGGCTCTCGCTGTGGCTCCTTCCATGGTGGCTGGGTGCTTGTGTCTGCACCTGGTTGCCCGGCCTTGGCTTCTTTTACTGGCCTTCTCCGGGGAGGCCGGGGTTTGCTCTGTATCTGTGCAGCTGCACGGGCCTATGTTTTTTCCTGGGGTTCTGGAGTGAGCGGCCTTGTCCGGTGGCTTCCCTTGTCTCTGTCATTTTGGGGTTTTGGGCTTGGGTGCACTGTCTCCAGCTTCTCTGGATGGCTGCCTTCTTGGTGTGGCTCTGGCCTTCTGTTTTTTTCTTGGCTCTTTCCGGTCCTTGTTTGTGTCCCTAATGTCTTGATCTGGGTTGCTGGCCGGTTGCTTCCTGTAGGTCCCTCTTTCTGTGCTCCCTTGGGTCTCTGTGTTTGGTGTGGTTTCCTGGGTGCGCTTGGGGGTTCGGAATGCTGGGTTTTCTGCTTTGATATTCTCCACATTGTCAATGAATGGGACGAAGACTTAGGGACCTGTGGGTAATGCTCTATTACTTACCGGTAATCATCATTACTCCGGGTCCCGTTGTCCTCCTCCCATTCATACGCCCATCCCTCCCTCCCGGATGGCTGGCCTTCCTGTGTGGGCTTAGTTGTACAGGCGGGATGCTGGGTAAGTACTGCGTATATTCTACCGGTGGGAGGAGCAGTATTAGGATCCCAGCATTCCACTGGTCTTTTTTCCTGTCGGTAAATGGTTATCACCATATTCTTAATGAATGGGACAAGGACAACGGGACCCAGAGTAATGAAGATTACCGGTAAGTAATAGAGAATTTGTGTATAGCCTTAATTTGTTCTGAGTTAGTGTAACAAAAATAACATAAACCAGTTCAAATTGTTGGTTTGGTATGTACATTCATGCACAAAGCTGTGTATGTGCTGGAAAGTAGCCCTATGAGCTACATTTCATTTTCTTGCTTCAAAGGGGCATATCAGGGGGGTAACATTGAGTAGTCCCATGCAACCAATGGTTTTGTAATGCAAAGCCCTAGCAAGCAAGAAAGGTTGACAGGGATTTGCAATGTATGCAGCTTGAATACAGCGGTAATGTGTAGGATACATTTTTCTTTTAAAAAAACTTCACTTTTGCAATGTACAGCACACATGCAAAGTTAGAAAACATTTTAACTATGCCCAAGCATATTATGTACTGGAAAGGTACCCTCCAAAGTACAAAAGCTTTACTTCATATGATCACTGAGATACCCTTGCACCTTCGTCCAAGGATGTGTGCATGGCATAAGATACCCAAAAGTGCAGCAGCACAGTTGGAGAGAAACAGCACTATATATATGTAAACATGACACAGTTCTGCTCTCTGTCTTTGACTAAATGCAGTGCCGCAAATTTGGTCTGGTTGCTACACTGCACTGCATCACATTTTAGTATATTTAGCCCCAAATGACAAAAGAAGTTTCAAAAAACACCTGAATAAATTAATAAAAACATATACTATAAATATGCATCATCACGGGGCAGCAGTGCTATAAAAAGTATAAAGGGTTAAAGATAAAGATGAGTCTGCATAAGGTATAGTTCCCCTTATTTTGTAGATGCAGTCTAAATGCACCCCTCCTCAGTCTTTGCACAATGTTAGTTGAGCGCATTTGTTGTGCAACTGCAATCCGGCAATATTCCGTTCAGGACATTACTTTACTGTCCTTCTTCTGAATATTGGTATACAAGAATACACAATTAAATATTCACATTCGTGAAAGAACGAGTGTTGTGAAGCAAGCTGTTCAGATGGAATCCCTTTTTCTTTTGAAGAAGCCTTTGAGAGGGTATCTATGATTTACTGATTGATTCGAGTAATGTGAATAGATTATCATTTCTAACCATCGGAGTGCAAATTAATCTTTTCAGCACAATGGAATTAAAAGGTTCTGCCTTGGCTGATATGAACAAAGTAAGATGAATTTTTAATGTAGAGAATTAATTAGGCACATAATGAGGAATAAGATGCGGAATAGCTGTAATTTAGATTAATTGTATCATAACAGAGCCTTTAGGAAAATAAATACTATCCATCAGAAGCACACCTTAAATGTGCTTCATCCAAAAATATTAATGATTTCACTAACATAACACAGAGCTAGATACATATTTCTGACAAATTTTGTTCGATTGAATTGTATTATGTTCCTGCTTTACTCTGCAGCATTTCTCAGATTTGGTCTTAGATCATCAGTCATTTTTGAAGGTATTAATGTACCACAAAGGGCTTTCACGTTTGTGAAATACAGTATCTGTGCAAGACGTTAAACGCTCTTTCTATCTTAACTCTAGAGCATTTAAAATATCACACATAAAAGAAGACCCCTTGATTATTCTCGTGTTTAGTGTATAGACATAGATTTAGCTCTCCTGCATAAGATAATGATTGGTGGATTATAACTAACCTACGTAATTACAACGATGATTACAACCAGATTAGATCGTTTTATTAAACATTTATACCATTAGTATCTAAAGAGCACAGAAATGAATCTGAAAGTAATACCAGTTATAGCCAGTGCCTAATTTGAGCTGGTGGTTACAGATTGGCATTTTTTTGGGGGGACTTTTACTTATTTTTCCTCAACAGAATTTGGCTCAGAGCAAGAGAGGGAAACACACAAAAGGGGGCAAGGAGCAGGAAGAGACAGGTGGAAAACTCATGATATAGATAAACGATAAACCTTGGTAATACCAAGGTTAATCTGCGATAAAAATCGTCGCAGCTCAGCGGCAAATTTTTGTCTCTAACCTAGCAATAGTGATAATTATCGCTATTGCTTCGTAATATGCCGCTTTGTTCCCCTGAACGTACATTTTTACCACTATTTATAACTCAGGTACAGATATAAGTGCATTAACTGAGGTAAATACTGTTTGGTGACACAAAGAAATGAAAACAAGCATTGGCAAAGCAAATAGGTCGAGCCTTTATGACTTATTGGCTTTGCCAAAGCTCTTTAGCTATGCTCTTGCGCATCCCCAAGGCTGAGCAGCATAGCTAAAAAGCAATTTTAAAAAGCCTATAACTCAACCTGCTGCTTCATTCTTGCACGTGCCTACAATTTGATAGAGGTACATGTTTATTTCTTTTTATATACCAATCCGAATTGCATTGGTGGATAGAAGAAAAATAAAGTGTCTAAGCATTTATTCACAGCAGGGATACACAAAGCAATGCAGGAATTTACACAACATAGAGGCAGGGGAGGGACAGAAGCAAAACATGAGGTGCAGGCAGTAAGTAGTAAAACAGAGTGGGAGAAGCAAACCTCAAAGAGAGGGAGTACTGGTGAGTGCAGGGGAAGAAATGCAAAGAGCAAGAGAGAGACAGTAACATTGAAGGGGAGGAGAAAGACATAGGCAAGGAGCAACAATGGGACGAAGCACACAAGAGCATCATGGAGGTGGCAAAGGAGAAGCACATTAACGAGAGAGAGAGCAACATGGAGCGTTCTGCAGGGGAAAAAGAAGTACATGAGGCAGACAGCTGGAAATCACATACCCTCATGTGGAGTACTTAATCAATAAGAAAAACGAAGTGACTGAAAAGTAAGCAGTGGGCAGATACAGTCTAATGAATAAAATGCAATAAAAGGAGAGTAACAATAGAATAAACCAATAGTAAGTAATGGGTGGGATCTAAGCCCACTGAAGGCTGACAATGTCTTCTCAAACTAGACAGTTTGTGTACTTTGGTAGGTGAAACTTAATGAGGCTACCTTACAATATAGCATACATAAACCTAGCACAGGAAGGGAAGGTGGCACAGATACATAACTGTTAGAAATTGGGTTTCTGGTTGGCAGCGGTATGCACCCTGTCCAAGCAGTAATCACAATCCTAGTCAGGGTAAGTCAGATACACACCATAAATTAACCTGTGCTTATCCTCAGGTAGTTTGACACAGAGCAGACATGCTTACCTTAAGAGGCAATGTCTAAAGTATTTGTATTTCAAACTATCACACAGTGCAAAAACCACAAAAGACTCCAGAACAAGTTAGACACAATGGGACTTGTGTTAATAAACAATGAAACTGTAGTGCCTAAAAACTTTAAGAGCCATCTGGGAATATCTGTTCACGCGAGACTGGGGTAAATCCAAAAGATTAGGTTGACTGTGATGGAATGTGGGTCAGACACAGAGACCAGCCTTGGTCGACAGAGCCAAGTTGCAGGAAGCAAAAGGCGATGCTTTGTCATCAAAGCACAGGATTGAAGGTGATGCGTAAGCATCAAGCCATGAAAAGCAGAAGATGCGTCTGAAACAGGAGATGATATGCTAATTAGTCAGCAATGCAGCTTCTGCAATTCTTGCAGCAATGTGTTGGCATCAACAGAGATACAGTGGTTCAAATCAGCACCAGGGCCTTGATGCGTGGGACCTGTTTGTAGCAGCACTTTATACCTACTTCCAAGGGCACAGGAATAGATTAGCCCCACTTGGCAGGGCAACCCAAGCCAGGTGCTGTTGCAGGATGAGTTGACATTTTTGATGTCCCTGAGACTTAGAACACAGAGCAAGCCAGCATACTCTTGGAGTCACTCGGGGTCCAAGTGACATGGATCAAGTTCTTCCTCAGTCTAGTAGAAAGTAGTAGGCAGCAAGGGGCACAGCAGAAAAGCAGTTCTTCCAGAACAACAGTCCATTAGAGTGGTAGTCTTTGTAGCAGCACATCAGTCCTTCTGTTGTAAATAAAACAGCGATAGTATTAAGCATTCACTGAAGACATGCTATTGTGTCTTTGTTTTAGTTTTCCCGCTCGTACTTGAAATACGGCCAGACTCCATTTTGCTTTCTGGCATCCATCTTGTTTGCCACACATTGCCATGTGCTCGCCACCAGGCGAGTCCTACCTCACTGATTGTCACCCCTGAAGTTTGCCCAGCAACAGGCTATAAATAGTTCCTTGTGCATCTAGAGCATGCCCAGTAGGAGTCACATCTGTCTCTGATTAGCGTAGATTGGAATGTGCATTTTGGCGGGTCTCAAGAACCGTTAACTCCACCCATGTATCGATCATGTTCAAGAAATGTCCATATATGGTTGTAAATCATGCTTTGAGTTGTAACCGCCTACTTATGAGACCCTTCTTTGTGTATAAAAGGGGACCGCATGTCTGAGTTCTTTGTGCTACCCTGTACAATACTGTAGAGTGTTGTGTGGGCTGTAGTACCAATTTTAAAGGTTTATTAAACTATGTCTTTGTATTTCCAGTTTCCGTGCCAATTTCTTGTGTAGTCTGAGGACTCCGTGCACAGAAGGGCGAACCCTTTGCACTCGCAGGCCTTGCTGAAGCCTGTATTCATCAATTGGCGCCCGTCAC
The DNA here is from genome assembly GCF_964263255.1 of Lissotriton vulgaris. Lineage (NCBI taxonomy): Eukaryota > Metazoa > Chordata > Amphibia > Caudata > Salamandridae > Lissotriton > Lissotriton vulgaris. The sequence continues at coordinate 1,039,603,357 of NC_141696.1, read as the reverse complement.
GTGGGGCTCATCGGCGACTCGGATGCTCGAAGGATTGGTCGTGACGAAGGATTGGAACCTTGCCGGGGATGTGATGACTGCCCGTGGTGCCTTTAGTCCTGTTATCCCGAGGTATTCTTCCTTCCCTTCCGATCTGACCATCTGGGTGGCGCCGGACATCAACTGAGACCTCTTCTGTCGGTTTGCAGTGTAAGTGGCCGTTTGGGCGAATTTGGAACTTGGCAGTTGGAATCTGGACGCTCTTGATTGGTAAGAATCGTTGTACGGTACTTGCTGCGAGCTTTTGATAGTCTTGATTGGCAAGCCAGTTTTAGGTTACTCTTGCCGCGACTAATTTGTTTGTTTGTTTGAGGTGACTAGTCATATTGTTTGATTTGAATTGGGGTATACATGCATTGCAACACATATAGGCAGGCAATGTGGAGATATTTCTCCTGACCTTTGGATTTGAGCGGCGCAATGTTTTAAGTGCCATTTTAGTTATAATATTGCATAGTTTGCACTATTTTTAGACATGCCTGTTTTTAGCACACTCCATAAGTGGTGCTGCTGTTTCGGAAATGACCGGTTGATACTAGAAAAATCACAGCCGGCTCTCCCGGAAGGGACGCCGAATAGGGATATGTACGTCAAGTTTGGTCTTTCCCCCATAATGTACAGCACATTATGGAGGAAATATGCTAAAAAGGATCCTGAGTTGCGATGGACTATGTATGAATCTTATGATTTGCAGAAAATTGAGTATGTGGAGCAGTGTATGTGTAAGTGGCGAGTGAGACAAGATATGTTTGAGTGTATACGTAAGTGGGTGAAAGAGGTGCGAGAGCGTGAGAAGCGTGAGCAGGCACTGATTGAGAAAGAGCAACGAAAGAGTGATCGTGAGAGAGCGCACGAGTCTAAAAAGCGCGAAGCAAAGGAATTAGAAGAGAAACAGGAGAAAGAACGTCGGTTGCAAATATCTGGCCAGTATCCTGTTCGACAACCTCTTTATCCTGTCCTTAATAAATGGGATGATGATTTTTTGTTATTAGATCGCTCTCCGCCCCTGTACGCTGGCCCGTCTGCCCCGAGAGGAGGAGATCAGGATTCTGGACCGCCCGGGCAGAAAGTGGATATGCGGTCTATGTTGTCGGCCGATCGTATGGCTGATCTCCGTAAGATTGCTTATCGGGTCAACAAAGATACTGTCTCCCTTAAAGACTTATTGGAAGAGCTTGAAGCATGGGAGGATAGGGAGAAACTATACTTTACTGATTTTGTTTCTAATGAAGTAGTGTAAGCTTTTCGGAAATATTCTGATGTTCTTGAACCAGATGATGTGATAGCCGATTCTAAAGAAATGCGTACAGGTCTTTTTCGTCCTTCTCAGGTGCCTGATGCGATTTGACGGATATTTGCGTTGCGGGATGCGATGTTTCGGTTAAGGGATGAAGCGCGGAAAAGGAAAGCCAGGCAGGAGAAAACGAATCCGAGTGGCGACGGGAAGCAGTCATCCATCTTTTATTCAGATAAGATCGATGCAGTGCATGTTAAACAGATGCGGGAGGCGGTGCCTTTGTATGTTCCTCCTAAAGGAGCGGGTACTAGTACGGATAGGGGGTCAGCAGATGCTCAAGGGTATTTTATCTATAACTGGGTTTATACTCCTTGGAATAGAGCAGATGTCATGGCATTAAAAGCGGCATTACCTTATCCAGAAAAGAATCCCGCAGCCTTTTACGAGGAAGTTGAGGGGGCTCTAAATTCCTGTACTATGACCCTGGCCGATATTGATTTGTTTTTCGGGCTTATATTACCCCCAGCTATGTGAAGATCTATACGAAAGGTAGATGACCTTCAGATATTTAAAGTTAGATGGGCGGATCTTGAGGATGAGGATAGAGAAAGGAAACCTGCACAGAAACCGCCCCAGTCGATTTTAGATCTTCCCGCTGCTATTTTGACTAAATTAAAAACGCTTATCCCCTCTAAAAAGATTGATTGGGCTATGTTAGCGTCATGTAAACAGAAAGTAGATGAATCAGTTTCAGATTTCTTTACGCGATTTGAGGAGACTTTCCATGATTTCAGCGGCCAGTCGCTTACGGACGACACGGGTCGACATCTTTTTGTTGATAAATATGTTTCGAATTTATTACCGGGAGTAGCAGCTCGATTGAAAGCGAGTGAAAGCTCTTGGACGACTTCGTCGCCAGCATCCCTCCTGACGATGGCTCAGTAATATGAGCGTCAGGAATTAGAAGCGAAGGGTAGTGAGGAAAAGAAATCTAAAGATTTAAAAACAAAGGTTATGTTAGCGCAAGTGTATGGGCTGCCTCGTAGAGGTAATGATAGGGGCGGCAGGAATTTCCCTGGTTCTTCTTCGGGCCGTACTGATCTGGCCCGGGATCAATGTGCATATTGTAGGCAGAGAGGCCATTGGGCGAATTAGTGTCCATTGTTGTGTGCATAGCGGCAAGAGCGGGGGCAGGGATTCACAAGGGGTAGAGGAGGTTCTTCAGGCCCTAGGGGCAACATGAATTATTGAGCTAGGTTTCATGCTAGTATGCGACCGCGAGATGGGTCCAATGTCTTTGATCGACGAAATCAATACCAAATGTCTGAATATGTACCCCCTGAACTGCACGATTCACAGTATGCATAGGATTGCGTAGGATGGGGTAAGGAATCAGTTGAAGTGCCAGTAGATCAGAGGGGTCCTTATGTTACAGCACATGTTTTGGGTTCTACTGATCGGTTCCTGATTGATACAGGAGCTACTCATAGCGCTTTGTCTAAAAAATTGGTTCCGAGGGCTCCCCTGTCTGGCTTAACAATTACGTCAATTGGGTTTGATGGAACGACTTCTGTTAGCCCACTATCACAACCTATTTCACTTTATGTAGATCAGTTTATTGCACCATGTCCATTTTTGCTTTCCCCGAACACGCCTGATAACATTGTAGGTCTGGATATGCTTAAGCATTTTCGGGCTACGATACGATGCTCCCCTGAGGGAGTACGTGTTATTTTGAATGACAACTATCCAACAATGGAGAGGGTGTGTACGATTAAAGAAGATGCTGCATTGGCCTCTTTACCTCATACTTTGTGGGCCACTTCGGATACTGATGTGGGACAGATGATCATTCCTCCGGTGCACATTAGTGTAAAGGGGGGAGCCGTGTTGCCGCGCCTGCCTCAGTATCGAATTTCACAGGAGGGGGAGGAGGCGCTAATACAGGATCTGATCAAAGTAGGGGTTGTTGAAGAAGTTCCATACAATGTGTGTAACAGTCCTATACTACCGATTTTGAAGAAAGATACTGACACTAGGATTTATCGATTTATTATCGATTTGAGGGAGGTCAATAAGATAGTGATACCTCAATACCCAGTGGTTTCTGATATTACGACACTTCTTACTCTGGTCCGCCAACTGCAACAAAGTTCTCAGTTATAGATTTGAAGAACGCTTTCTTCTCGATCCCTATTCATCCTGACAGTCGATACCTTTTCGGATTCACTTTGAATAATAGATCGTACAGATGTTCTAAGAGTTCCCCAAGGCTATACTGAGAGTCCTAGCATTTACAGTCAGGCATCGAAACGGCAGTTGGATTCTTTTATTTTACCTGAAGGTGTGGCGCTTATACAATATGTCGATGACATCTTGTTGGCAGCCGACACCCCGAACAACGTGAGGAGTGTACATTGTCTTTACTTACCTTCCTGGCATCGCACAATCACAAAGTATCGAAAAAGAAACTGCAATATTGTAGACCAAAGGTAACCTACTTAGGTCACCTTTTGTCTAAGGAGGGGGGTGCACTTACACTAGATCGTATTCAAGCTATTTTAGACACACCAGCACCCTCCACGCAGAAAGATGTTCGAGCTTTTCTGGGTCTCACCTCCTTTTGTAGACAGTGGATATTAGGGTTTTCGTACATAGTTAAACCATTGTTAGCCCTTTTGACAAAGGATACCCCAGTTCCCCTTCCCTGGACAGATGAATGTGAGAATGCTTTTCAACAATTACGTCAGGCCCCTTGCTCAGCACCAGTGTTAGGCACCCCTGATTACACGAAGCCCTTTACATTGTATGTGCATGAGAGAGATGGATGCGCGTTATCAGTGTTAGTGCAGATGCACGGCGATAAACAGCGCCCTTGTGCATACTTCTCCGCGATGCTTGATCCTGTTGCTTGAGCATTGCCTGGTTGTCTTCGCTCAGTTGCAGCAACAGCTGTGTCAATACGCCAGAGTGAAGGGATTGTGTTATCTCATAAGTTGTTGGTGTTGGCCCCTCATGCTGTGGATGCCCTTTTGAACCAGACAAAGACGCAGCATTTAACTAGTGCTCGTCTGACAGGGTATGAGCTAACACTGTTGGCTCCTCATATTACATTGAAGAGATGTGCAACACTGAATCCAGCCACGTTGTTGCCCTTCCCAGCGACTCAGCCTGAGGCGCAAGAGACACATGACTGTGTCTTTGTGACTGAGGAACAGACAAAGGGTCGTATTGACATGCAAGATACACCCTTTACAGATGTGGATGGAGAACTGTGAGTGGATGGGTCTTGTTTGAAGTTACTGGATGGGACTACCTCAGCAGCATATGCAATACTACGTTACATACAATAGTATGCAGAAATCGGCACAAGCAGCAGAACTGATAGCGTTGACACGAGCTTGTGAGCTTAGTGCAGGATTATGTGTGAATGTATATACCAATAGCCGTTATGCTTTCGGAGTAGCGCACGATTTCGGCCTGCTCTGGAAGGAAAGAGGCTTTCTGACATCACATGGAGCACAGATAATGTATGGAGAATTAGTACATAATCTCTTGACTGCATTGACCTATCCAAAGAAGATAGCTATAGTGAAATGTAGCGCACACAAGAAAGTGACTGATGAAGTAGGACAAGGAAACAATTTCGTAGATCGAGTAGCACGTGAAACTGAGATGCAGCCTGGCTCCACTCCAATGTATGTTGTGAAGTCACAAGCTGAGCGGTGGCATGATGCTAGGGAAAAGGTGTTAGAGATACAAAAGACTGCTACTGAGAAAGAACAAGAACAATGGTCCAAAGATGGAGAATTGGACGATGAAGGCTGTTGGAGGAATAAGCAGATGGATAGGTGGAAGTTACCCACAGCCTTTGTACAACCTATGGTTCAGATGGCACATGGGCTAGCACATGGGGGAGCTTCGGCAATTGTGAAATTGCTTACGCAAGTTTGGAAGCATCCAAAAATTGGTAGCACGGCTAAAAGAGTAGTACAGACCTGCATGATTTGTCTCAAATACAATCCAGGAAAAGGGACACGAACTCCAGCAGGAGGATTTTGCAACACCTTTTGAAGTATTGCAAATGGATTATATTCAGCTGAAATGCTGCAATAATCTGAAGTATGTCCTGGTTGTGGTTTGTGCATTCAGTAAATGGATTGAAGCATGAGGCACAGGGTCAATCTGATTTGCATATGGCCATGTCTGAACTGGGGTGGTGTGGAGTGCAAAAAAGACGATGGATTTAGGCCCAGATCTCTGTACTGGGGTGAATGTATGACATTGTTCTGCATTCTGTCCATCAATTGTTGTTTTTTGCATTTGTCACCCTGAGTGGGATGTGTATGATCAGACGTGAGTCCCATGCTCTCCACACCACTGGAGTCAAGCTATCCTGGCTGAAGATGGCTGATAGCCAGAAACCAGTCCTAGGATGCTTGTATCCGGTCCAGGAAAGACATGGCTTGGCAGTTCGGGATGGACTGTTCCCATGAGGCACAGGGTCAAGGCTGATTTGCATATGGCCATGTCTGAACTGGGGTGGTGTGGATAAAAACGATGGATTTAGGCCCAGATCTCTGTACTGGGGTGAATGTATGACATTGTTCTGCATTCTGTCCATCAATTGGTGTTTTTGCATTAGTCACCCCGAGTGGGATGGGTATTCTCAGACGTGAGTCCCATGCTCTCCACACCACTGGAGTCAAGCTATCCTGGCTGAAGATGGCTGATAGCCAGAAACTGGTCCTAGGATGCTTGTTTCCGGTCCAGGAAAGACATGGCTTGGCAGTTCGGGCTGGACTGTTCACATGAGGCACAGGGTCAAGGCTGATTTGAATATGGCCATGTCTGAACTGGGGTGGTGTGGAGTGCAAAAAAACAATGGATTTAGGCCCAGATCTCTGTACTGGGGTGAATGTATGACATAGTTCTGCATTCTGTCCATCAATTGTTGTTTTTGCATTTGTCACCCCGAGTGGGATGGGTGTGCTCAGGCGTGAGTCCCATGCTCTCCACACCACTGGAGTCAAGCTATCCTGGCTGAAGATGGCTGATAGCCAGAAACTGGTCCTAGGATGCTTGTTTCCGGTCCAGGAAAGACATGGCTTGGCAGTTCGGGCTGGACTGTTTCCATGAGGCACAGGGTCAAGGCTGTTTTGCATATGGTCATGTCTGAACTTGGGTGGTGTAGAGTGCAAAAAAACGATGGATTTAGGCCCAGATCTCTGTACTGGGGTGAATGTATGACATTGTTCTGCATTCTGTCCATCAATTGTTGTTTTAGCTTGAATCCAGTGGCACAGTGAGCCCGGAACCCATGTCTGGGCATACCCGTCTCACTTAGGGCATGAAAACAAAAGAAACACACATGATGGAAGGAATGCGAATCAAATCAAGCATTCACCCGCAGTCAAGAGATCAGGGTTAAATCCATCATTCTTTTGCTAACCATGCCACCTCATAGGAACAGTCCAGCATGAACTGCCAAGCCAGGTCCTCCCTGGACCAGAAGCAAGCATCCTGGTACTGGTTTTGGGGTATCAGCCCCTCATATCAGCCGGGCTAGCTTGAATCTACTGGAATGGCACGGGGAGCAAAAAAACAATGGATGTAGGCCCAGCTCCCTGTACTGGGTGAATGTTTGACATTGTTAAACATTCTGTCCATCAATTGTTCTTTTTTATATTTTCTTCTCTTTGTAAACTTAGCATTTTTAAAAGGGTAATGATGAATTATCACTCTAGTGATATGAAACGGGACACATATCCTTCTCAATCAGGAATTATTGCTTAGTAGTTGTGATAAAAAGTTTCCAATGTTAACCTATGAGAGGGGAAGGCTTGTACTGAAAAACAAATCTGGGTGTATTTCACTTCCAGGAGAGGTAAATCTTACAATTACATGTCCTACCTTTTGCATGCACAGCACCCTGCCATGTGGGCTACCTAGGGCCTGTGTTATGGTTGTCTTATATGTAATAAAAGGGGAGTTTAAGGCTTGGCAAGGGGTTTAAATGCCAAGCTGACATGATAGTGAACTGCACACACAGGCTCTTCAGTGGAAGGCCTGAGACATGTTTAAAGAGCTACGTAAGTGGGTGGCACAATCAGTGATACAGGCCTACTACTAGCATTTCATTAACAGGCCCAGAGCACAGGTAGTGCACCTTAATAGGGGCTTAAAAGTAAATTAAATATTCCATTTGGGTATAAAACAATATTAGGAATACAACAAAGTTAAGGTAGGGTCAGAGGCCAAAATTTCACCGACTCAGCAGGATATACAGCCCCATTATAGACAAATCAAAATACACAAAGAATAACCTGCGGTCTTATGCCAAAGAACGACGAATGACTGACAGATACCAAGACTGATAGAAAAAAAATATATTTGTACGGATTCCCATCACTCACCGATCCCGGTGACATGCTTCATCATCTGGGTCTCCTTTTGAAAGGGCTAACACACCACCCTAGGGATGGAGGAGCCCAAGGATGTTTTTAAAATTAGGATTTATACAGATGTGAGCACGTAGTATGTGCAAAGAAGTGTATGGGAAATAAAGTGCAGTGCGAAAAAAGTGATGTGAATATAAAATTGAAGCGGAATCAGACAATAACTTTATTCGTGTCTGATCCGATCAAATATTAAAAACAGTGCAGAAAGGCCGGATTTAACAAATAACCGTCCATTTGTAAGAATTGGTCAACATGTTTCAGCACAACCAGGTGAAAAAGTAAACCAAGTGCTTTCATCAGGACCTCTTAGATATAAAATGCTACTGCAAAACACATTTCAGTGAAGTGAAAAATAATAGATGTGAAGGATACGCTTTGAGTGAAATCTTCAAAACACTCCTCTTGGCGCTTGGAAAAATCTATAAGAGACAAGTGTGGTATAAAATACATTCTTGGGTCACAGTATACGCAGCCTATTTACAATCTTATGTGGCTATAAATGTCCATCAGATAATTTTCATTTAATGAATATATCACTCCAATGAGCCTTACCTCAAGGGTATGGAGGAATCGCCTCACCCCACCTGGCAACAGCTCAGGGAGAAGGAGGCACCTCTCTAGAGAGGAGACAAACAACACCAGGTATTTGTTCGGTGTTCTGACTCCTCTATACATAAAGATTAAAACCTAAACGCCCACTTGGTTGGTGTGAAACCCTCCTTGCTCCAATAAAATATATTTTTCCTTTCAATTGTTATATAAATTGTTATCTGATGTTTTGATGATATATAACATCAAAATCACACTCAATATGTGCCAGCATCACTATGCGATATTATTCCCTTTCCATACTTTCAAGATTTATGATCGAAAAAAAGCCCCGTAATCATAGGTTCCCCTGGACAAACTCACGAGGATCGCTCTAGATTAACCGAGGATGCTCTCTTTCTAGATATGTTTAAAATGGACGAGTACATAAATAATCAGGCCACTATTCCTCACAGATTAACTAAGTCCGCTAGCCACTCACCTGACCCTCGCTACCTCTGGTGGTCGCCTGAGCCGTCGGGGAGGTACCGAACAGGGGCTATCCTACTGCTTATGAGGCTTCCCCATACCGAGAGCTGCTCCTTCTCCGACACTGGCGTTCCCGGAAGTTGCGCGTGTTTTTGTGCGACTTCTCGCAAGAGTACGCTTGGAACTACAGAAATGTCTTGAAAACATGGTACATGTAGTTCCATTATCGCTACTCCATTGAGAAAAGCTCCATTTTTTATTATAGTTTCGAGCTAGTCTTCCGAGAATGTGCCTATAATTATCGTAGGGATCCCGTATCTTAGCCTATGTAGTGACTTAATCGGATACATATAAAAATTTCTTCTTTCTTGTTGTTGTATCGTATTGTCAACAAAACAGGAAGAAATCCGGCAAGAAAGAAATTGTATGAGTTACATATTATTTACTAGATCTGGTTCTACAATTTATGAAAAATGAATGTAAATGCAAAAAATTACAGCGAACCATTGTCAAGATGTCCAAGACATTAGACCCTGCAACATAATATGTTAGTTTCGTATGGAGACCTCCAGTTGGTATAAAGAGAGCTACAATGCTGCTAATAGTAGCGAAAATAAACAGGTTGCCAAGGGCGTGCCAAAGAAAACCCCATCTGTGCACGTTCATGCTCGCATGTCACCAGGAGCCAAGACCCCTGCATTTTTTAAATCAGATAGCAGATCTGCTAGCAGAATTACTCATACTACTGCTAAATTGCATAACTTAAAGTACTCCTATGAGGCCCATTATTGTAATACCTTTTCTAATTACCTTGAAGGTCCAGTTGCTTGCTTGTTCAACCTATCCATTATTAGTGGAAAAATACCCTTAGCATGGAAAGCCACTTAGGTGATCCCCATTCAAAAGAAAGCAACTATAGCGCCTAATGATTTAACTTACTATCATCCTATTTCGCGGATTCCCTTACTGAGTAAGCTGCTGGAAGGCCTGATGAATATGCAACTTGGACTACCTAGATGCAAATCAACTGCTAGACTCTTCACAACCTGGGTTTTGGTGTTTCCATAGTACCAAAACAACTTTAATGGCAGTCACTGATCATACAAGATGCTCCTTCGACCCATTATGTTAGTACTACTTGACTTATGGGCAGCTTTCAACATGGTGTCACACTCTCAATTTCTCCTTAGGCTAAGGGAGTGTGGCATTTGTGGTTTAGCTCTGCAACGGTTTGAGGACGTTCTTACTAACAGAGCACAGACTGATACCATAGGTTCTTTTAGATCACACACTATACTACTTGACAAAGAGTTCACCAGGGTACGTGCCTCAGCCCTACGTTATTTAATATACATGTGGCACCCCTGGCCAAGATAGTGAAATCATATGGGCTTGGTTTGCGGACGACACACAGCTACTGATTTCCCTTGAATGGGAGTCAAGCACAGTAAAAGAACGTTTTGTAGCTGTCCTTAGAGCTATAACCAACTGGATGACTAAGAATTGTCTACAGCTGAGATTATGCTATTCGGGAAGGCCCCTAATATATGGGCTCCTGATTGGTGGCCATCTGAACTCTGCATAGCTCAAAATCCAAAAATGGTCATCAAGAATCTTGGGGTGTTTCATGGACCAATTTCTCTCCATGAATGTAAAGTTCTGCAACACCGCAGAGTTTTGTTTCCATCTGGTAAGCTTGTTAAAGCTAGTTTTTCCATTTATCCCTCTTTCAACAAGAAAAACTTTAGTCCAAGCCTTATTTGTGGGTCACTTGGACTACGGTAATGCTTTACTTACCTTCATAAATGAGACCTTGTTAACAAAACCACAGGTGGCGCAAAATACGGCAGCAAGCCTGATTTATAATGCTTCAGCGAGGTCTCCATCTGCTCCCCTTATAAGCTCTTTACACTGGCTACCTGTTTGTGAAAAGATTATTTTCTCAATTTGCTGTATTACTCATAAAGCGCTTATGGGAAAAGTGCCTTGTTATCTATTCTCAAAGCGCACCCCCTTCAGCCCAGGAAAAGTGTTACAATTACAGGATTTGATTTGATTTGTCAACTTGTAGAGCGCGCAAATGCCCGTGGGCGTCTTAGCGCTATGATACATCCTTCCATCCCTTGAACGTTGTCTAAAGTTATGCAGAGAATAGCCATGTTTTTACTTCCTTTCTAAAGGATTCCAAAGATGGGCAGGTTTTTATGGCAAGAGGCAGCTGATTCCAGGTACGTGCTGCATGTACAAGGAAACTTCTACCGCCCCAGCTAGCTCGTTTAAATCTGGGAACGGTAATTAGCTTCAATTGGCCGGATAAATGTTGCTCACAGTTCCTCAGATTACAAATTCTCCTATCTGAGCCCCACTTATTAGAATGCCCTCCATACATGCATATGCTGTGCTGTGATCACTTTAAATTCAGGAAAGTAGGTAAAATGGAACTGTTTTAAGTGGATAATTTTTTACCACTGCCTGTTCTTTTCAAGGCACCTTCCCCGAGATACCACTCTCGAGGTGAGTCGAGCGCATTACAGATAACAGTAACATATCATAACACATTTGCCTAAACTCTGGTTCCCTGAAGTGATTCTCCTGTTCCATGAGCTCTTTGTGCTCGCCAAGAAATAGGCCTCTCTCACTCTAGAGACATACATCCCCGAATTCCCCCAGCTGAACCCCCCTTTATTTTCAGGGTTATGTAACTCCTGGTTTATGCGCCCACAAATATCCTTTTGAGGTACGCGGCTCCTTAGTTCCTGAGATGTTTGCTCACTCCCTCAGTATCACTCAAGAGCAGTGATACTTTGGGGCAGATTTACAAGCCCCTTGATCCACTTTTGAGTCACTTTTCCCATGTTAAATGTGACGCAACAGGGGCTTGTAAATCTGCCCCAAAAGGGCAAGGGGCTTGGGGCAGATTTACAAGCCTCTTGCGCCACCGTTGCGTCACATTTAACATGGGAAAGTGACGGAAAAGTGGCGCAAGGGGCTTGGAAATGTGCCCCAAAGAATCACTGCTCTTGAGCATCTCTCTGAGAATGAGGGAGTGAGCAAACATCTCAGAAACTAAGGAGCCCCTGTGAAGCCAACAGCATATGACATGTCCTTCGCAATCTGCAAGGGAGGGAGGGAGAGGAAACCAGCATTGTGTGCTCTCGTTGGCACTGCGGTCTTTTTAAACTGCAGGGATGAGATGTGGTCTTTTGTTTTAGGCTACGAAACATGACTGGGATTGTGAATGAATTTTGATTGTAATGTCATCTGGCGCAGCTCTTGATAGGCTACAGCGATGTGCGCATGACATGACATCTAGTGCTTGCATCCGTCACAGATCAAGAAAGAATCATGTATATATTTTATCTCATCAATGGCAGACAAACATACGCATTACAAATTGATAAACTATACATCATAAGAACATGTCTGTTAAAGTCCACGATACCTGAAATTCGTTTTTGATTGCACTTTGGAGGATTATATTTGGTTACTCTGTCATGCCTTGAGTTGCAATACGAAGTTATTGTGCTTTTGCAAAATAAAATTACACTTGCTTTTGTGACGCACAAAATGGTGCATCACTGGTACTGTAGCAGACAAATGGAACCTGACACCTGCATTTGATTCATATGTACAAAGAGCATAGAAAATGAAAGGTATATTTTGGCGTCTGTTTCCTTTTTCTGATGCCCAGAGGAAATATGTAAAATGTCCCAGGCATAGGCCTGGGGTGTAAATTCCGTTCTGCTTGCACAATTTGGGTAATTTTGCGTTCTGTGAAGAACGCGGAGTTGCCCAAAATGTCGTGGTACGCAGCTTTGCCACATTTTGTGCTTGTTCGCGCTTTCAAAATGGGTGTTTGCAAGATTTTTCGCCCGAGCACGCAAACAGGGTTCACGAACAGGGAAAAAGCTAACCCTGGGCATAGTTTTCGTAGTAGCACTATGCGCAGCTACGCGAAGTGCACTCTGCACTACGCATAGCTATGGTTAGCGACTCGAACTGCGTAGTGCACAGTGCAAAATGCTGTTTGAACTGATTGCACAGTGCCGGATGCTTGTCTACACTGTGCAATCAGTGCAAACCGCATCTTGCATAGTGCAAGCGGTCGTTTTCTGCCACTCGAGTAGATTGCTACTCGAGCGGCAGCTTTCTCAGTGCGGACTGGTAGTTTCTCATCACGCGCGGGCGCGAGCATATGCGACCATTTGCAATGCGAAATCTGACCTCCCTGTGTTGAGAATCTCGCCGGGAGGTTTATTTTCCAAGCTCGCGATCGGCAACTTGATGTTGCTGACCGCGAACAAGGAAAAAATCTCGCCAAGATGTCATTTGGCTCATTCACAGTCGCCAACTTGACGTTCAGGACCGCGAGCAAGCAAAAAATGACTGCTACGCTACGCCTGTTTGCACTGTGTTATTTGCAATTCGCGTATTGCGAAGTAGCGCAAACTACGCGAGCGTAGCTTTTTACTTCACCCAGGGTTAGAAAAAGCATCGCAAACGGGACAAACTAGCAATTCTTCATGTTTTACAGAACTTTTGCGTGCTCGCAGAGACTTTTTACCATTTCGCTTTGCATAGCGCGACTACGCAAATTCCACCCACCAAAATAAATAAGGAAAAAATCTGCAACAAATCATGCGGTCATGTCAGACATAAGGAGCATAAGTCAGATGATATGATATGGGAGGATTTTGCAAATGCATAGCAGCCTCCATCTCATGCTTCAGAACTGGTTTGCGATGGTTATCCTTTCAAACGTTCTTCCAGGATGGTCTTCAGACATACCCTCTGGCTTCTGCTTTTAGCACCTCAATAGAGACACAAAGAGGTGTGAGTTTTCACTGAAAGCTGGATCAAGAGTGTCAATAGACTGGATCTCACCTAAATAGCATCTTTCACCTGCACTACAGAATCTGCACTAAGCACCTCTCACCCTTAGAGATGGGCGACAAAGTATGTTCTGCCTGCAGAGTATGCAGAATTTTGCCCACTCCGCATTATGCTTGTATTCTGGAGTTCTGGCTAAACTTCACTGCATGGCAGAGTTTTTTCTTACACACAGCTCACCAACGGTGAGCACAAGCAAGAAATGGCTTGTGGGTTTATAGGGGAATAGGGCGGGAAGTAATTGAATTTTATATAATTAAACTTTTAAATTTAATTATTGGTTATTTTTGTTGTAATGTTTTATTATTTTTTAATTCTTAATTAATTTATTGTTCATTAGTAAATAATTTGTATTAGTAGGTAATTTTTCATAAAAAATAATTTTCATTTGTAATTGATTAATTAATATATTATATACAATTGTTAATTATTTTAAAATATTTGTAATTGGTATTAATATTTAATTTATTTTTTTCATATATGAAGTATTTACTTTCCCTGCTGTTGCACTCTCTGGAGTGGGAATAGTAATGTTTACCCCTATGCTATCCAACGCTTTCCCTACTGTTGCACTCACTCGAGTGGGAATAGTAAATTTTTACCCCTACCCTATCCAATGCTTTCCCTACTGTTGCACTCTCTGAAGTGGGAATAGTAATTGTTACCCCTACGCTGTCCAATGCTTTCCCTACTGTTGCACTCTCTGGAGTGGGAATAGTAATTTTTACTCTCCCGCTATCCAACGCTTTCCCTACTGTTGCACTCATTGGAGTGGGAATAGTAATTTTTACCCCTACGCTATCCAAAGCTTTCCCTACTGTTGCACTCTCTGGAGTGGGAATAGTAATTTTTACTCTCCAGCTATTCAACGCTTTCCCTACTGTTGCACTCATTGGAGTGGGAATAGTAATTTTTACCCCTATGGTATCCAATGCTTGCCCTACTGTTGCACTCACTGGAGTAGGAATAGTAATTTGTACCTCTATGCTATCCAACGCTTTCCCTACTGTTGCACTCTCTGGAGTGAGAATAGTAATTTTACCCTCCCGCTATCCAACGCTTTCCCTACTGTTACACTCACTGGAGTGGGAATAGTAAATTTTATGGTAAACAGCTGTTACAACGCAACTTTTACAACGCACTACCATTATAACGCTACTTTTACATCGCAGGATCCATTACAACGCATGCCTTTACAACGCATGACATTACATAGCAGATGCTATTACAACGCATGCCATTACAACCTAAGTATAGGTAAGTATATAATTTTATTTTATATTTTATTTAACATTATTTAATTAATTTAATTAATATTAAAAATAAATAAATATATTAATTTATGTATTTTTATAAAATAAATAAATATATTAATTTAAGTAATTTAAAAAAATAAGTATGAGTATAGGGTATTTTTAGGGTTCAGGGCTAGGTTTGAGTTATGGGGTTTAGGGGTATTTTTAGGGTTCAGGGCTAGGTTTGGGTTATGGGGTACAGGGGTATTTTTAGGGTTCAGGGCTAGGTTTGGGTTATGGGGTACAGGGGTATTTTTAGGGTTCAGGGCTAGGTTTGGGTTTTGGGGTACAGGGGTATTTTTAGGGTTCAGGGCTAGGTTTGGGTTTTGGGGTACAGGGGTATTTTTAGGGTTCAGGGCTAGGTTTGGGTTATGGGGTACAGGGGTATTTTTAGGGTTCAGGGCTAGGTTTGGGTTATGGGGTACAAAGGTATTTTTAGGGTTCAGGGCTAGGTTTGGGTTATGGGGTACAGGGGTATTTTTAGGGTTCAGGGCAAGGTTTGGGTATGGGGTACAGGGGTATTTTAAGTGTTCAGTTTTAATAAAAAGACTTTAAATAAATTAAATTAATTAAATTAAATTAATTAAATTAAATTAATTACAATTTATAAAAAAAAGATATACTTACCTATACTTACGTTGTAATGGCATGCGTTGTAATAGCATCTGCTATGTAATGACATGCGTTGTAAAGGCATGCGTTGTAAAGGATCCTGCGTTGTAAAAATTGCGTTGTAATGGTATGCGATGTAAAAGTATGCGTTGTAACGTCATACATCCACATTTTATGCCTACGCTATCCAACGCTTTCCCTACTGTTGCACTGTCTGGAGTGGGAATAGTAATTTTTACCCCTATGCTATCCAACGCTTTCCCTACTGTTGCACTCACTGGAGTGGGAATAGTAAATTTTACCCCAACGCTATCCAACGCTTTCCCTACTGTTGCACTTTCTGGAGTGGGAATAGTAATTTTTACCTCTACGCTATCCAATGCTTACCCTACTGTTGCACTCTCTGGAGTGGGAATACTAAATTCTATGCGTACGCTATCGAACACTTTCCCTACTGTTGTACTCTCTGGAGTGGGAATAGTAATTATCACCCCTACGCTATCCAACTCTTTCCCTACTGTTGCACTCACTGGAGTGGGAATAGTAATTATTTCCCCTACGCTATCCAATGTTTTCTCTACTGTTGCACTCACTGGAGTAGTAATAGTAAATTTAACCCTCTCGCTATCCTACGGTAAAAATATTGTTTATTTTTTGTTAATATTATGTTTATATATATATATATATTTATACATGTATTAAAATTATTATTATTTTTTAAGTTGCATTAATTATTTATTAATTTTAATGTAATTTAAGTATTTTAAGTATGTTTAAGTTATTATATTTATTTTTATATTAATTTTAAATTACTTTTAAGATATTTAAAACATTTGATATTTTGACTATCTATATTTTTAAAAAATATATTTTTGATTCGATATTTTTGTACTTACCTGTTTGGAGATAGGGATTCGATATTTTTGTATTCTATATTTTTTACTCGATATTTTTGTAGTTCTATATTTTTGACATCGATATTATGTCAGTGATCCATATAAATGGCTATATGACTTATAGTGTGGAAGCTAAAACACCTCCAAAATCGGGCAGAGCGAGTGGGGGATTGATAATATTCGTGAAAAACACTATAGCTTGTAAATATAAACAGTTGACAATAGAATCTCATGATATACTGGGGATTCAGCTGACTTTTCCGACTGGGTTCAACCTAACTATATTCAATATCTATGCTAGGTCCGAACCACGTAACAATGAATTTACTGTACTATTACAGCTAGATGAGTTGCTGGGGGTATACCAACTCAACTATAAGACCGTAGTTGCAGGGAATTTTATTACCACCTTTGAACCTTCCCCCTTATTGAGCATTTCACTGGAGGATGAGAATGAAATTTGGGGCATACCGAGTCTGGGACCAGTGAAACATTGCTAGAGTGCAACAGCTGTATCTCTGCAGATTTCATTCTTTGCTGCAGGTAGGAGTCTGAGGGCATGTAATGGGAGGACTTTTTCCGATGGGAGCAGGAAAACCACCTTCAAACGCGGTAATAGCTCAAACGTTATGGACTACATCTCTGTACTGGGCAGACAGCTATCTGGCTGCCTGTCCAGGGTGGATGAACCTCTTGTAACCAACAATCGCAGAAGAGTTACCTGGCCCAATGTACTTGCTAATCGATCCTTATATATTAGGATTTATGAATTATTTGTACATTTTATATCAAGGTTTATAAGTAGTCTGGACTGTGACACTGACACCCAGGTGGATTAACCCCAATACTTCCCATGCACAATGATCTTTTTGAAGCACTCCAAGAAGTGTTTACAAAGGAAGGTTCGGGTTGTAGACCCGCTAGTAAAAGAATTGATAGCTGGTTCAACCTTGAATGTAAATCCGCAAAGAGGGCCCTCCCGCTAGCTATTAAGGCCCACAATCAGCCAGGGTTTGCCCAGGCACGTAATAAATAGAAAACTGCAATATTAAAAGGAAAACGTGAATTCGCAGATAAAAACTGGCAGGACCTGGTACTAGCAGCTTATTGCAAAGTTACTCGGCTGTTTTGCATATCCTTGCGAAGTGTAACATGGACACTCTAAACACCCCTATTTATCACATTCAGCAGGGTTTGAACACTTTGCTACTTTATATTCTAAGAATCCAGAAGATGATTGCATTTACAGTAAAAGCACTGAACTACAACCAACATAGTATTGGTCTTTAGTCTGTATGAGACTGTGCCAGCAATAAATAGACTGAAGGCAGGAAAGGCCCATGGACCTGATCAACTATCAGGGGACCTCTACAAATCTGAATCTATGGTATGGGCTCCCTACATAAACACCCTATCCCTCCAACATGGAAGGAAGCCAAGATAATCGCCATACATAGGAAGGGTGACAATTCTGCCCCATCCGACTATAGACCACTCAGTCTAATAGACAACTTGCAAAAAATCTTTGCACATAAAGTTCTGGATACACTACAGAGCTGGAAGGACGAGAAGAAGGTGCTGTCCCCCTACCATTCTCGTTCTGGATCAAACGGGAAAATCTTCTGCATACGGCTGGTGCTGATTGTTAATATTAAATCAAACCCTTGTGATTTGAAACTGCTTTGCTGACATAAATGAATTGTATGCTGTTAGCAAAAACTCTCTATTTACTGTTAGCCTAGTGCTGTGCTTTTTCATTGCATGCTGATATATAAGTTTTTAGAATTTATGCTAAAATGTTATGCTTTTTTAATCTATTTTAGATATGTCACATGACTTTTTATCTTTGTTTAAATTAATTCAAAATGTAAGTATTTGTATTTTCAAATGCATACTTTGATGTATTTGAAATATCAAACCAAATAAAGTTAATAAACAATATATGTATCTGATTACTGCTTTTTGCTTCCAGTCCGAAGGCAATCAGTTGACCTTGCTAGGGAAGTAGTCTAGCAGCAGCCTAGTACCGGAAGGATTGTTTGCCTCATTCTAGTGCCTATCAAAAGATATACTACAGACTAGACAGACAAAACAAGATGGCTGCCCCCATTAGCCCTCCGTGAAGGTTGCATATACAACGAGTGCTCAAACAATTTTGCTGCTCATAGCTATTTTGCTGTCTGACAGCTCATGAAATGTTACGCTATATTTTGGTGTTGCGTTGGCCGGGCTTAGCTCCGCTGAGGCCCAACCGGGTTTGCCTTTCCTTGACTCCTGTGCCGGCCGGGCTCTGCTCCGCTGAGGTGCTGTGACCTTTGCCCCCACTGCTTCTCCTGCTGGCTGGGCTTCACGCCGCTGGTCCAGAACTACATCTCCCAGCAGCCCTGCAGCATTAACCCAGGACGCCACCCCCCTTATCAACCTACGCCAGGAGGTGCATAAAGCCCCGTTTGATACCTGGTCCCGCCGGGACGCACGCTGTACGTGCTGGGAGAAGCCCTGGACAACGGCGGGACCGTCTGTGGCCGTCAGATGCCGAAGGAGGCTGGGGCTGGGCCCATTCTCTTAAGCCCATTCCTACACTGACTATTGGATCTACTAGGACATTTTAACATGTTAACTATCAACGGGCTTTGCAGTAAACCTGCTGTTTTGTTTCCCATTGATCCCTCTGTGCATATATTTGTATCTTGTTACAGTATATAGCCTTTATACCATGTTCATTGCCTAAAATGGGGAGGAAGAGAATACAGACACTTCCCACAGATACTTGTAATACCATAGACAATTATTTAGTCAAACCGGTTAGCGCTTTGTCTGAGGAAATTGACCGCACGGAAAGGCGCCTCTCACTGGGGCCAAGTATAATACCGATTGAGCAAGTTGAGCCAAGCCCCCACTTGAGCCCTGCAGTCACTTCAGGTTCTGACCGAGAAGAAGGTGCAGCCAATTTAGACGAAGACAGCTCTTGTATTTCAGCAACCCCTAATTTATCACCATGTGTTACTCCCCCCATGACTGTTGTTCCAGTTGTAAGAAAATCTAATGGGCAAAAAAGGGGGGTCAGAAAAGCACGAGTGAATAAGGATATCAGTAATCCATCCCAAGGCAATATGGTTACAACAAGGTCAAAGCTAATTAGATCAGTACACTTAAGTACTATTGACCTTGAGGCTATTTACGACAAGTTAATTGAGTTAATAAAACCTATTCACGATAAAGTCGATAACATGGCAAGGGAGGTACACAAACTTAGAAATCAGATAGAGAAATCCAGCATTGCAGCTCATTCCGATGCCCCCAAGTTATTCCAAAACATAGACAGTACATTAGTAAATGCATGCCAAAGTAGCACAAGTGCACCCAGACAGGCAACCATTCACCAACCTGCCCCTGAGGTAAGACCAACTATAGATCTGGCCTGCAATTTATGTGGAGGGTTATATAACTTACTGGGTAGAGGCAGTGAGTTCAGCTGCAGGCAGGGCAAAAGGTGGCCTCCTAATTCTGATATCGACTAGGTTAACTGAGTTTAAACTTAGGAGTCACTCTGAGATTGCCCCTTATGCACAGTTACTACGTTTAGAGCATCACAAAGGTAGAGATTTGGTCATAATTAACTTTTATAATAATATCTTTGATGCAAGCAGGGGATCCATAGTACAGCACATAGGGAGGGAGACAGACGAAATCCTGGCCCAGTCAAATGATCAACCGGTCATTCTCGGGGCTGGAGATTTTAATATACAGGCTTGCAGATTTGCACAAAAGGGGACCTGTGGTTCCCTTTGTACAAAAGGGGACCTGTGGTTCCCTGGGGGAGCAGGACCCTAGAGGCAGAGCTCTATATAATCATTTCCCACATAATAATTACGGAACTGCATTGAATAACTTAGTAGCCAAATTAGATTTTGAGCTATTGGATTGCACTATGAAAAAGGGTAACATTAGATGCCCAACCCTTAAAGGAAGGGACACCAACTCTAATATTGACCATATTCTTGTTCCCTGTGGTACAGCCTACTCTAATTTATGGATAGTCGAGCAGGCTGTAAGTGATCACAACAGCATTTCCCTATCATTATTGTGCTGGGGGTATAAATCCCATAATTCTAGTAGCCCAATTAGGGACATTGCCGCAGTAAGACCTAACGGCATGAGAATCAAGTGGGTTAATGTTAATCCTGACCGACTTTTGGAGGATAATAAAGTTAAATGCAGTGCAGAAATAAGTTACTCCTTAAGCATTGAGGTAACCCCTGCAACACTGCTCTCTAAGTTTTATAAGATAAACTTGGTCATAGAGGGCCTATTGACAGGCAGAGTCAGAAATCGAGGACTACACAGGCCGGTTGGTTTGATAAAAATTGCACCCAAGCTCTATCTAAATTGAAATGGTCTTTAGCTGCCAAACCAAGAGACCCAGCACAAATTAGGGAAAAGCGCTACAATTATAAGATCTCCTTGGAGGTGCGGAAAAAAGAACTACAAAATGAGGCCTGGTCCAACCTTGATCTGGCAGCAGCTACAAAAAATAAGAAATTATTTTGGGTGATTATCAATTGTCCCTTTTTAAAGAATGATAACAGCCCTGAACTAACTTACCATGTAAACTGCAACGCCTGGATAGATCATTTTACAAAGATTTTTAATCCGGATGGGTTGATTTTAGATTTTTTTTAACAAATCCATATGGCCTACTATACCATTACTTATTAGCCTGGATGAACTATATGAGAGGCTAGCAAAGAGCAGCGGAGGTAAAGCCCCTGGCCCTGATGGTGTGCCAGTGGACTTATATAAGCACAAGATGAATTTATGGGCACCAATTTTAACACAGTTTTTTAATGCTGCTATTGAAGGCAACCTTCCACTGACTTGGGGCCAATCTACAATTGTTCCCCTTTTTAAAAAAGGCTCTAGATCAGAGGCACGTAATTACCATCCTAGCTCCCTTCTGGATTCATCGATTAAAGTCTTGATTAGAATCCTCCTAAACAGACTAGAAATATGGGCAGAGGAAAATGCCATCCTATCGCCTGTACAGTACTGGTTCAGAAGGGGGATAGGTACAATGGAGCAATGTATAAACCTCAATCTTATTATCAATAAATATATACCGGTTAAAGAAGGAAACTTCTGAAGTAGTGCCTTCGATTTAGTTGAACATTCTCTTTTATGGCCTATTTTATTGGAAATGGGAGCGCCAAAAGAGATCATACATTTCCTGGCAAGACTTTATGAAAGATTGTCTAGCAAAGTGCGCTTTGGGCCTGATGGTGAATGTACTCCCTTTTTTAAGGCCAACAGAGGCATCAGGCAAGGTTGCGTTTTAGCACCCCTTTTATTTTCTTTATTTATTAACCAAATTGACATAATCCTTAGAAAGACCCCAGCGGATGCCCCCTTAATAGATGGTAACCCCATCCCAATATTGCTGTACGCAGATGATGCGGTCCTTCTATCAGGTACCCAAATTGGCCTCCAACACCTTATTGACAAATTTCAGTTGTTTACTGACAGTAGGAAACTACTAATCAATAAAGAAAAAACTTTTGTAATGTCATGCGGAAAGAAGACCAAGCAAAATAGGACCTTCTACTTAGATGATGTTAAAATTGAAACCGTTAAAATGTTCCGCTATCTTGGCATAACATTTTCCGGAGATGGAAGGTGGGTTAACGAACAGGAGAATGTGCGCCTCAACATGGTTAGGAACACCAATAGCGTTTTTAGATTTGCTGCTAAATTTGGAAACCGCAGAATTAAGGATATGGTGTCAATTTATAATGCAAGGTGCTTTGTTTTGAACGTATCTAAGACCCTAATTAAATATTCCCGATTTATGCCCTTATGTGGTTATAACAAATCATATCCTTGTAAAGGCATAAGAATCATATCCATATTTAGTCATAGCCAATGCAGTCCAAATACGGCAAGACTACTTCCCTAGACTCCTAGTAAGTACAACGCCTTCTTTAAACAAACCAAACCTCCAGCAGCCCGGGAATTCTCCCTGCTTTTGTTTTGATTTGTCCTAGAACTCCTGAGAGTCCTGAAAGAATTACCAGTTCTTAGTGACAGTTCTTAGTGATATCTTATGTCCAACCTTACATCAAACACGGCTCCTTACAGGTATAAATATACCAGCATTTGCCTTAAGCAAGACGCAGTGGTTTGGAGAAGAGCGGCTATCTACTTACCCAAAGCCCAGGTGATGCGAGTGCCGAAGGAAGCCGACCCTCTCATTTGATGCGCTGAGACAGACGCTGTCTTTTCTCCTGCCGAGAAATCCAGCTCCAGTGTTTCCAGTCATCCTTGCGGGTTGCTGGGAGATCAAGTCCTGAGAAAGAGATACAAGACCTCCTTCATTCTAAAACCAAGTACGGAGCTGATTAGACCCTTAGAGAATTCTTGATTCAGATTCTTGGCAAAACTAACTTAACTTAAACTGCAGCTCACTTACTCCTTCCCACGTACTAGGCTTAGGTTAGGTACACCGGGGTAGGCGTATTTTAGAAGCACCAGTTGAGTACTTTTAGTCAACTTTTATCATTGTATGTAACTGTATATATTTTATCCGTTTTAAGTATCATATGGCTCAGAAACCATATAATGCTTTTACAGTATTATTTCATAATACTCCTTTTACTGTCTGCACTTTACTTTATGATAAGTATTGCAAATGTGGCAATTCATTTCTCTTGCATGAGAAAAAAGACTGCTCAATAAATAACAACTTTTATTGAAAACGCCTGTCTCTCTATTTCTCTGCACTCTGGTGAAACTAAGCATGCACGATTGACTGAGTGAAATATCTATCAATTGTTTTCACACAACTCTGGAGATATACTCCTTATTCTGGAGGGAGCAAAGTTGTCATGTTTATGCAGTTGTCAGAAACGAATCCCTTATTGTCTAATCAGGAAAGTTAACTCCTTCCTGTTCTTTCGAGAAAGTTTCTAGTGACCTCTGAGCTAGCTGGCATACCTAATTAAGTCTAACATATTCAGCAGAGACCTAGTCGATCTCAGTTCTACGTCTAAACTACCATTTATGTTATTCCAATGCGCAGAGCCTATTGGGAATATAGGAACTACACTACAGCCTATCATCTGCATTATAAGGGGCGGGAGTATGGGGTCACCATACCCATAGCGGCAAGCTAATTCAATACGAGGAAAACTTATTCCTGAAATGCTTGCTGTGTATCCCAGCTTCAGCCTCTACTGAGATAATCCACAGGGAAGTGGGCCTAAATTATATTAAGGACCTAGCAGCTTTGCGTCCGTTGACACTATGGCAGTCTATCTGGTCTAAACCCGAAACAAAATTAACACAGAGTGTAATCAATGACTGTTTAAAGCTAGACCATTGCTCACGCATTCCATGGCTCAGACATATTCAACATTGATATAAATTACTCTTTGATCTAGACCCTTTTCTGGAGACGGATCAGGTTGTATCTATATCAGAAAAAGAGCTCAAGGAATCCTTTCTAGAATACACAAGGAATGCCAGGGTTGCTGAATGTGAGAAACAATGTACCCTGACTTTTTATCGTGAGCAAAATGTAAGCGAAGGTTTTCAGCCCTGTTTAACAGAAGTCACAAGAAACTCCAATTTTTTCGTATTAACACATTTAAGACTAGGCACTGTCCATCACCTTGTGGCATTCCCTCACATTAGACGGAATAGTACCTCCCTATGCCCTTAAGACGGTTTTTCCAAAAAAGCTGTTGCCATTTTATGTTGTTTTGTAAATTTTACATTTTTCTAAGGAAGTTCTACCTAAAACCCATCTTTTTAAAATATAAGGTACGATCTACCAAGGCTTCGATGCAGTTAATGTTTACTTTGGGAAGTTCTGATATATGTTTTTATGTAGCTACATACATTTTAAGATGTATGACTGCCAGGAAATCAATTAATATTTTAATATTAAGTATTAGGAATTAATATATGTAACTTTTAGGAGGAGAGCCGAGCCTCTATTTTAGCCCTTGCAAGGGCAGAAGCGCCACTGTCAGGAACACTGTACCTATCTGATTTCTGGTTACTAGCACGCGTCACTTTACTTTTGCGAGTTTGCACATGCGTTGTAAAGGAAATTGCACTTTATTAGTCGTGTTTGCATTTATAAAGTACTGAAGTTTGGGGCGCTAGAGGGCGCACACGTGGAATGGCTGCCTAACGTTGCAGCTCCCGCACCTTGGCCACTGATCCTTCACTATCCTCTGCCACAGACGACCGACATCTCTTCTGAACCCGCCACCTGAAGCGTACTACTATCCCCCGCACTCGTCCCGAAGCCTGACCCGCTACCGGCATCAGCGACGGAGATCTGGCCTGGTGAAATTGGGCCGGCGTAACCCTGGTGATTGCCGAACGAAGAGGCCGGCTGCGAGGCCCCACGCAAGGTCGGTGCATGCCATGCGGTGATAGGCCTGGCCTGCTCCGGAACTCGTAGTTTCTGTGCGGAGCCCGCCCAGACTTTTGATTACTGTGCAGGCTCAGAGTCCATTTCTTGACCACTTGCCCCCTACTGCGGGCGGGCGCTGGGAGTGCCCACATTGGACTGTTTGGCCGCTGTGCCCGCCGGGGAGTGGCGAGGCCGGGCGGAGCGGCGACATACTGCTGACGGCTGCTGGGGGCCGCCGCCGCGACCTTGAGCTCAGCGAGTGGCGCTCTCCCTCGGCGGAGGCCCTCCAAGATTGCCCTTCGTTTGCTGACAACTGTGGCTGGGGTGGTGCGCGGGCCCCCGCGCCATTACTGCGCCGGTCTGCGAGATCCCTGGAGCCTGCCTGCCCACCCAATTGCCTCCAGGCGCCTGCGGTGATCCCTGGACGCCTGCGACCGCTCCGCTGCACAGCGCCTGCTACTTCTGTTTCTACGACTCTGGCCTGACCTGCCCGGTATCTACACTACGGCGGCCCGCATTCCTGCAGTGGTCCTGCGGGCTGCGCTTTCTGCCCTGCACGCGGAGCGGCATTGGATCGACCTACCTGAGGAGCTCCCCACGCCATAGCGGCCCTGCCTGCGCCTACTGGCGCCTCTGCTCCGCCGGAGCTGTGTGGCTGTTTACTGGGGCTGTCGGCCTGAACCCTCCTGCTTGTAACCATCGTGGAGCACGTGTGCTGCGCTGCCTTCCTGGACTCAGGCTGGACACCTCTATGCAAAAGTGCTTGTGGTGAGTTCCTCTTATTGCACGCTTCAACCTACTAGTTGACTGGACCCGGCTGGTGCCACGCCAGTGAGGCCTGGACGGACGGCGGCGCCGGACTGGGAGGCCAAGATGGTGCGTCCTGAGAACCGCCAAACAAAAATCAGCTTCGACGGCGCCAAGAAATCTATGAAGGCTGTCGTATTTTGACGATGGCTGGGTTAGCGCTTAGCTTTGCTACACGTTTCTCGCTTACATTGGCTATACATAGAAACGCCATTTTATATGTAGCGGCGGCCATTTTAGATCATGAGCGGCCTCGTGGCCAGCGTGCCCTCTAGTCCTTTGTCCGTTCCACTGACCACTCGAGTCTGCCCAGCAACAGGCTATTTTTAGTATTGGTCAAGCTCGTACATGCGCAGTTCACACTGACCATTCACTTTTCAGGAATGTGCCGCAAACTGACCAGTGGGTTTGAAACCCTCCAATGAGATGGCAGTGTTCCAAAACATGCCCTTATATGTACATAATGTTCTGTAAACTTTGTGCCGTGTGCTCGTTTTATTACCTGTAGAATTGTATAAAAGAAGGGGTCACACCGATGTTCGGTGTGATACCTCTTGCATTACCGAAGGGTGCTGTATGAGTGTACCACCACCCCATGGGGTCTTAATAAACTTGTTCTTTGACTTTTACAGTTTCCGTGCCAACAGTTCTTCCAATGTATGTGGGTTATCTTCGGAACATGTAGGCCTTGGGAACCCGATACTACAAATTGGCGACCACGAAGGGACTCATCGGCGACTCGGATGCCCGAAGGAGAGGTCGTGACGAAGGTTTGGACACTCGCCATGGACGCGCGCTGCCACTGAGCGACCCGAGTCTTGGCACCCACGGTGTTTTTTCCTTTCCTTCTGATCTGACCTTCCAGGTGGCGCCGGTCTCCGACTGAGTTTTCGATCGTTGTTGTTGCTGGATAAAGTGCCGTTTGGCTGATTTGATTAAAAGACCTTGGCAGTTGGAATCTGGACCTCTGAGACTTTGGGTAAGATTTGTGATCGGTAAGGTAGTCTGCGGACGCTTACTGGAGTTCTATGATTTGTGATCGGTAAGGTAGTCTGCGGATGCTTACTGGAGTTCTATGATCTGTGATCGGTAAGGTAGTCCTCGGACGCTTGCCGAAATTTTGTGACCTATGACTTTGATTTGAGTTAGCTAACATTTGTGAATTTGTGAACTTGCGAATTTGTGAACTTTGAATCTATATGTGTAGTGCACTTCACATAGGCAGGCATGTAGAGATGTTTCTCTAACTTTGTTTTTTTTTCCCTTTGAGCGGCACATTTGTGTGAAGTACTGTAAGTGCCATTTTATACGGTGTCACGCTTTCGTGATACTCTTTGAACATGCCTGTTTTCAGCACACTCCGAGGGATGTGCTGTCTTGGAAATGGTACCACAATTAGGTTAGCGGAATCACAGAGGGAACACCAAATCGCGAAATGTACATTAAACATGGCCTTCCCCCTATAATGTATAGTAAGTATACTAAGTCAGATCCTGAATTGCAATGGCCACTACATGGGTCATTCGATTTGCAAAAGGTACAGTTTGTGGAGCAATGTTTGTTCCAACGCAGGTCTAGACAAAACATGTTTGATTGTGTGCGAATGTGGGAGAAAGCGGTGCGTGAGCGAATGAAACGCGAAGTTGCCTTGGCGGACAAAGAGCAGCGTAAGGCTGCTCGGGATAAGGCTTTACAGCTTGAGGAAAAAGAGGCTCAGGAGAAAAGAGAGAGGGAGGAACGGGAACGTAAATTGCAAACGACGGGTCAATTCCCTATTCGTCGGCCGCTTTATCCTGTCCTTAATAATGAAACTGATGATTTTTCATTGCTAGATCGGTCACCGCCTCCGTATGTTTCACCGACGGCTCCAGATGCAGATTCGGAGGATGATGGACAGGATAAGTCGGACCAGAAGGGTGTATCCGCTCTCAGGTTTACTGCGGCGAGGTCTGCACATTTACGTAGTTGGGCTCGTAAAGTGAATAAGAAATGTGTTTCTCAGGCTGAGGTGATTGCAGAGAAGAGTACGTGGTCGGATCTTGAATTAATGTATTTCTTGTCTAGTTTAGCGGATGAAGTTGTTGTTGCGTATCGAGAACTTTCAGACACGCTAGAACCTAAGTCTGTGTCAGTGCATCGTGAGAATTTGGTTAAAGGTGAATTTGATCTTTCAGATGTTGATGACCTTTTCCAGCAACTGATCAAGCTGCGGGATGAAACGACCAGATTGCGGGAGGAGCGAAAGAGGAGGCAAAAGGAGGCTGAGTCGGAGCCTGACGAGCAGATTAAGCAGTGTTCTCTCCGTGGTTCAGATAAGAGTTCTGGATTGCATGTTATGCCTATGCGTGAAGCTGCACCTTTGTATGTCCCTCCTAAAGGGCAAGGTACGGATGACGATAAATTGTCAAAGGATGCGAAGGGGTATTTTGTATACAATTGGGTGTACACGCCCTGGAATAGAGCAGATGTTATGGCATTGAAAAATTCTTTACCTGATCTTCGGAAAAATCCGGCGGCATTTTATGAAGGGGTGGAAGGGGCTATTTCGTCTTGTGTGATGACTCTTGTGGATATAGATTTGTTCTTTGGGCTAATTCTACCACCTGATATGTGGAGGCAAATTCGTAAAAATAATGATGAAACAATATTGGGGGGCACATGGAAAGAAATAAATGCTGCCGATTTAGACAGGGAAGCAGCATGTAAGCCTTGTCAGTTAATTTTAGATCTTCCGGCAGCTATTTTGATTAAATTAAAGACGCTTGTTCCCTCTAAAAAGATCGATTGGACAATGCTAACGTCGTGCAAACAGAAACCCGATGAAACGGTCTCAGATTTCTTTACACGCTTCGAGGAGGCATTTCATGATTACAGTGGTCAATCTTTAACAGACGATACGGGTCGGCATCTGTTTGTAGATAAGTATGTGGCTAATCTCCTACCGGAGATTGCAAAACGATTGAAAACGAGTGAAAGTTCCTGGGCCACGGCGACCCCTGCGTCTTTGTTAACGATGGCTCAGTATTATGAGCGACAGGAGATAGAGGCTAAAGAAAGTGTTGATAAGAAAGCGAAAGAATTGAAGATGAAGGTGATGTTGGCACAGGTTTGTGGGACTCAGAATAGAGGGAGTGATAGAGGAAGACGGGGTGGAGGTACTACGTCGTCTGGTCGTACGGATATAGCGGAGGATCAGTGTGCTTACTGTAAGGAGTTTGGGCATTGGGCTAATGATTGTCCGGTACTTCGTGAGCAGCGTAGTCAGCGTGGTCGAGGAGGTGGTAGGACAAGAGGAGGTTATACGGGAGCAAGAGGTGGCGGAAGTGATCGTGGAAGGTTTGAGGACAGGGGCCGTGGCCAGGATGAACGAAATACGTTTGATAGACGGAATCAATATCAGATGTCGGAGGGTGAGAATGTGGAACACCAAGATTATGTACATGCATAGAACTGCGTAGGATGGGGTGCGGAACCGAATTGAAGTGCCTGTAGATCAGGAGGGTCCATATGTAACAGCGGGTATTTTGGGTTCTACTGATCAATTCCTAGTTGACACCGGAGCTACCCGTAGCGCTTTGTCTAAAAGGTTGGTTCCGAGGGCTCCCCTGTCTGGCGAAATGATTACATGTGTAGGGTTTGATGGCACACCCTCCCCTAGCCCATTGTCAAAACCCCTAGCGCTTTGTCTTGACAAATTTTTCAGTTTTGGCCAATTTTTGTTATCACCCTATACACCAGATAATATCCTGGGCATTGATTTGCTTAAATATTTTCGAGCAACGATACGGTGCGCTCCAGAGGGAGTGCGGGTCATTCTCAATGACAATTATCCTGACCCAAATAGGTTTTACACCATACAAGACATTTCAGCTTTGGCCTCTCTCCCGCACACGTTATGGGCGACCTCAGACACGGATGTGGGGGAGATGCGTATTCCACCTATTCACATTACTGTTAAGGAAGGGGCTTCTCTGCCACGTGTGCCACAGTATAAGATCTCGAAGGAAGGAGAAATTGCCCTGACACATATTGTCCAAGATCTGATTGCGGCTGGGGTGGTGGAAGAGGTTTCTTATAATGTTTGTAATAGCCCTATTCTACCGATTCTTAAAAGAGATACTGATGGTAAAGTTTATCGTTTTATTATTGACTTGAGAGAAATAAATAAAATTGTCATTCCCCAATACCCGGTGGTATCCGATATTACGACCTTGCTCACACTGGTCCCACCAACAGCCACGACCTTTAGTGTAATTGATTTGAAGAATGCGTTCTTTTCTATTCCTGTCCACCCCGATAGCAGATATCTGTTTGGCTTTACGTTAAATAATAAATCGTATAGATTTTGTCGTGTTCCTCAAGGGTACACTGAGAGTCCGAGTATTTACAGCCAGGCTTTGAAAAGACAGCTCGACTCTTTTGAGTTGCAGTCGGGGGTTGTCCTTATCCAATATGTGGATGACCTCCTGCTTGCCGCTGATTCTTATGCGCAATGTGAAGAAAGTACGATTGCGCTGCTTTCCTTTTTGGCACAGAATAATCATAAAGTTTCTAAGAAAAAGCTTCAATACTGTAGACCCAAGGTGACCTACCTCGGTCATCTTTTGTCTAAGGAGGGGCGTGCATTGACATCAGATCGAATTCAAGCAATTTTAGACACACCAGTCCCCCGCACGCAGAGAGATGTACGTGCCTTCATAGGGTTGACGTCCTTTTGTAGACAATGGATCATGGGTTTTTCACACATTATAAAGCCCTTGCTAGCGTTACTGTCCAAAGCTACACCAATGCCCCTTGAATGGACAGATGAATGTCATAATGCTTTCGAACAGTTGAGACAGGCCCTTTGTTCTGCACCCGTGTTAGGCACACCAGACTACACGAAACTTTTTACATTGTACGTGCACGAGAATGATGGGTGCGCGTTGTCAGTGTTAGTACAAGTACACGGGGACAAGCAGAGACCATGTGCGTATTTCTCTGCCATTCTTGATCCTGTAGCACGAGGATTGCCTGGGTGTTTCCGAGCGGTAGCAGCAACAGCAGTAGCCATACGGCAGAGTGAGGGAATAGTGTTATCACACAAACTATTAGTGTTAGTTCCCCACGTGGTAGATGCCCTGCTAAACCAAACAAAAACACAATATCTCACGAGTGCACGTTTAACAGGATACGAGCTTACACTGTTGGCGCCACATATTACACTAAAAAGATGTGCTACTCTGAACCCTGCCACTTTATTGCCCTATCCGGTCGAGGAGGGTCAGGAAGAAAAACATCATGACTGTGTTTTCCTGACCGAGGAACAAACAAAGGGTCGTATCGACTTACAGGATATGCCACTTCCAGATGTGGATGGGGAACTGTGGGTCGATGGATCGTGTTTGAGGCTGCCAGATGGCACGACTTCCGCAGCTTATGCGATCACGACACTTAAGACAGTGGTGGAAACAGCTAGAATACCACAGAAATCGGCTCAGGCAGCAGAGCTGATAGCCTTAACGAGAGCCTGCGAATTGAGCGCTGGTTTATGTGTGAACATATACACAGACAGCCGGTATGCCTTCGGAGTAGCGCATGACTTTGGGCTACTCTGGAGAGAACGTGGGTTTCTGACTTCTCATGGAGAACACATTATGCATGGAGAACTGGTGCGTGATCTCCTAAATGCGTTGCTTTGTCCAAAGAAGGTAGCAATCATAAAATGTAGCGCCCATAAGAAAATCACTGATAAAGTGGGTCAGGGAAATGCCTTTGCGGATAGCATAGCAAGACAAACGGCTATGTTTCGAACTGACTCCCCCATGTATGTGACAAAGTCTCAAGCTGAACGATGGAATGATGCTAGAGCTGAGATATTAGATATTCAGAAATCAGCAACTGAAGCTGAACTTGCGGCATGGACAGTAGATGGGGTGCTAGACGATGAAGGGTGTTGGAGAAGCAAAGACATGGAGAAATGGAAATTGCCTGCAGCTTACTTGCATGTGATGGTCCAAATGGCACATGGTTTGGCACACGTGGGGGCTCTTGCAATCACTCGACTGTTATCACGAGTTTGGGAGCATCCCGAGATTGCTAATACTGCTAAGAGAGTAGTGCAGACCTGTCTGATATGCCTCCAGCACAACCCTGGAAAGGGGACCCATACTCCGAAAGGAGGGTTCGTTCCACCTTCTGCACCATTCGAGGTACTCCAAATGGATTATATCCAGCTTGAGCACTGCAATAACCTGAAGTATGTCTTAGTGGTGGTATGTGCTTTTAGCAAATAGGTTGAGGCTTTCCCCACGAAAGACAATACGGCTTTGACAACAGCTAAGGTTTTGCTCAAAGAGTACTTCCCTCGATTTGGAATTTGCAAATATCTGTGGAGCAACAATGGGCCTCACTTTGTCGGGAAAATTGTGGAATATGTGTTGAAGGGGTTAGGGATTCAGCAGAAGTTTCATGCTGTGTTCCACCCTCAATCTGCAGGTCTTGTCGAGCGGTACAATGCTACGTTGAAATTAAAACTGGCCAAGATTGTGGCGTCCACGTCATTAAAATGGCCGGATGCCTTACCGCTAGCATTGCTCTCCCTCAGATCAATACCCCATTCTCGAACAGGCCTCACACCATATGAAGTGGTGTTCGGAAGGCCGATGAATATCTGGGGGGTGCCTAAGCCGCGATTGATACATGATGTGCCTTGTGTAATGATGAATGACTATTGGGCACGATTAACAAATGATTTGCTTTCTATTCATCAACAGGTTCGAGAAGCGCTCCCTGACAAATCTACTGGAGAGGGCCATGATCTTCGTCCTGGGGATTTTGTGATGATTCGGTCGTTTGAGAGGACGAATAGCTTGGAACTGAGGTGGCGTGGCCCCGAGCAAGTCCTCCTCGCTACTCGGACAGCTGTACGAGTGACCAACAGGAAGCGGTGGATACATTCAACCCACTGCCGTCGTGTTTCTCCTGATCTGGCAAATCCTGTTGTGCTGACCGATTATAAAGAGATTTTGGAAAAGGAAAAGAGCCCCGCTGTGACGTCGGCCGAAGTTGAGGGAGCCTTCCCGGACCACACTGTGTATGGAAGAGAGCGTTATAATCTACGGCCACGATAAAGAAGAGTTTCTTTTTGTGTTGTTTTTTTTTATGACTGGTTGGTTACCGCTCCAGGTTTGTGAAATGGAAACCGGGAATTCCAAGGGGGGGGGGATCAGTTCTGCCAGTGTAGCGACACCCGTCTTGGCCCGGAGAAGAAAACAACGACTACCTCGGAGTTCAGCACCATATTTTTTCTTTTTTTTAGGTATACACACATGTGTATTTGAGACTTTGTGAACAATTTGAATTATCTGAGACTCTGCAAGAACTTTCCTGTACTATGGCATCATCAGCATCACGAGATAAGCGATTCTTGGGTGCCATTCTCTTTGTTTTGACTATTGTGGTGATCGCTGTAATAGCCTGGGTGGTTGAACTTGTGGTACCTGCACGCGAGCATTTGCTGCCGACTACCCCGGCTCCATCTGAACATTTTCACTTCACCTTGCCCTATCATGAAGAACGGCACCGACAGACTTATTTGAACAATAGTTTCATCCAGATTTTACATCATACGCACAATATGACAAATACCTCAAATTGCTGGGTGTGTGGGATGTTGCCTGGGCACCAAAAGAAAGGGGGTACTCCACTCATTCCTCTCCCGTTTTCGCATAATGGATCTTGCAATGCCTTGTATACTCTCCTCTTTACTCTGAGATGGCCAACAAAAGGGGGAGTGCTTTTCCGTTTGAATAAATTGTGTCACCATGACCGGGATGGGTATCCACTAGCTGAGGGTACTCGATTTGAATGGGAGGAATACCGCCCCGATAATGTGTCCGCTTCACGAATTTATAGTAATCAGCGAAATATTAATGTACCAAATGCACATGTCATTAATGTTATTGCTACTAAAGCGGATCTATGTATACGTAATAAAGGTGTAATTTCTGTTGGGAAAAGTGAATGTAACACCACACTCACATTTGACAGTCCTAATGGTATATCGTTTGTAACATCCCGCAATACTTACTTCATATGTGGCACGAAGGGTTATCATCAGCTTCCATTGGGATAGTCAGGCACTTGCTACGTATCTTTTGTATTACCTCCTGTATTCATTGCCCCACCAATGTATCACAATGATTACACGTTATATCATGACTTCGTTTTAAACCGTGCCAAATGCGCTGTTGTTTTGGATGATATAGATCAAACGGACACTACTTTGCAACAATATGTGGACTTTAATTTGGGCCTGTTTTCCTTTGTTGGGGCAGCTTTGAACAGTCGAAAGATCCGACGACTGACCCGTGTTGTTGAGGCTGTGGCTAATGATACTGCAATAGCACTTGGAAATATCACTGAAGAAGTACAGATTTCTAGAATTGTTGCGCTCCAGAACCGGATGGTTCTAGACGTAGTGCTAGCTGACCGTGGGGGGGGCCTGTAGAATTATCGGAAGTAGCTGTTGTGTCTATATACCTGACAATTCACCATCTGTATATGATGCCATCACAAAGCTACATAAGATAGCCGCTGAAATACATCCGGATAATGGTACTTGGACTCTGTCAGGATGGTTCTGGTCAATACTCACCACCTGGGGATGGAAACTGTTAACGATTCTATGTATTATTGTGGGGATTTTGTTCTTTGTATGCCTATGTATCCAATGTGGCCCAGCCTTATGTTCTATGTTCTTATCAATCTGTATACCATCGAGACGAGCTCTTGCTCATGACAAAATGATGCTTCATAAAGAAGTAAAACAAATAATGTTAATTGATATAGAAGATGAACACCCTGACTATGTCCACTATGAGGTAGCTTCAGCTAAACGCTAAAAGGGTCGTCTGTCGTATTTTCACGATGGCTGGGTTAGCGCTTAGCTTTGCTACACGTTTCTCGCTTACATTGGCTATACATAGAAACGCCATTTTATATGTAGCGGCGGCCATTTTAGATCATGAGCGGCCTCGTGGCCAGCGTGCCCTCTAGTCCTTTGTCCGTTCCACTGACCACTCGAGTCTGCCCAGCAACAGGCTATTTTTAGTATTGGTCAAGCTCGTACATGCGCAGTTCACACTGACCATTCACTTTTCAGGAATGTGCCGCAAACTGACCAGTGGGTTTGAAACCCTCCAATGAGATGGCAGTGTTCCAAAACTTGCCCTTATATGTACATAATGTTCTGTAAACTTTGTGCCGTGTGCTCGTTTTATTACCTGTAGAATTGTATTAAAGAAGGGGTCACACCGATGTTCGGTGTGATACCTCTTGCATTACCGAAGGGTGCTGTATGAGTGTACCACCACCCCATGGGGTCTTAATAAACTTGTTCTTTGACTTTTACAGTTTCCGTGCCAACAGTTCTTCCAATGTATGTGGGTTATCTTCGGAACATGTAGGCCTTGGGAACCCGATACTACAAGGCGGTCCCTGTTGACCCTGGTCCCGGTGCCGCTTCCACTTCCACTGTTTCCTCCACTGCCAAGGAACTTGACCTACACCACTTGTTTCAGGAAATGCGACAGGGGTTTGCCACCGTGGTGGAAAAGGTGGATGGTGTGACCGCCAGACTAGACGCTTTGGCCCATAGGGTGGACCGGCATGAGGAACAACTCACGGCCACGGAGCAGCGTATCTCCGATGCAGATGACGTCGCTTCCACTCATACTACTCAATTAGCCCGTATGGACAATTTACTCAGGATTATAGCGGCAAAGAACGAGGATTTGGAAGCCCGTAGTCGACGCAACAACATCCGCGTCACGGGCATTCCGGAGTCCACCAACACGGGCAGGATGGAACTGTATGTCGAAAAGATCCTCAAGGGGTCCATAGGCGAGGATGCCTTCTCTCCACAATTCATCATTGAGCGAGCACACCGGTCGCTAGCACCTGTCCCTAAACCCGGTCTGCCGCCTAGACCAATCATCGCTAAACGGTTGAACTATCGCGACCGCGATGTTGCGCTGAGAGCTGCTCGGACTCAACGATCCCTTCAATATGATGGCGTCACTTTTTCCATCTATCCGGATTTCACCCCAATGGTACAGGAGGAGCGGCGTAACTTTATCCCTGTGAAGAAGAAACTACGCGAAGCTCAACTAGACTATGCCCTTCTCTACCCAGCGAAATTACGGATTACGCATCAGGGGAAGCAACGCTTTTTCACGAACCCCCAAAAAGCTGTAGACTATTTGAAATCAGTTCACAGGCCCAGAGGAGGTGACCACACTGCTGCAGCTGACCTGGGGGATGATGAGCCGTCTGCTGCGGAGCACGAACACTGACTATGTGCACTTAACTGAACTAAACCTTTGACTACCTGGCGTTGGTGTACTCCCTGTTTGAACTGCGAACTCTGAAGTAGCTGCCTCTTCAACATGACATGGCTGTGTCTGGTCGCTTCTGTGGTAATGTATACCAAGATCCGCTTGCCTAGCCCTGGCCTCCACCAAGGGCGGTACAGTTTTGGAGGCCATCGGCGGGTAAAGTGGCTGTGCACCCTTGATGCTGTTACCCTATCGGGTGTACCCCACGCTAACTGTTAACTTGTTAGAATTGGATGTTGGGGGAGGGGGTGGGGGGAGGGTCTGAGGGCGGGATTGAATGGCTGCAGAAATGTTTGGGGTGCTGTAGTGGGTGGGGGGGGTTCGTTGGGGGGGTAAGGCCTACACACCAAATGTTGCTTTGGACTATGTCACACTGTGTTGCTTCCATGGATTCGAGTGATATGAGAATAACTGACTCATTCTGCTCAGAAAGAGATGTTTCACTGTTCTATTCTCGATGGCGGTCTTAGGGTCTGATGTACAGCTACACTGCATGTCGTGGAATGTCCGTGGGCTCAATAATGCCAGGAAATGTCGTGATATTCTTGCATACCTTACCAGACACAATGTACATGTTGCCATGCTCCAGGAAACACACCTGTCACCACAGGTGCAGACCACATTTGCATAATAGTGGGCTGGCACTCGCATTTTCTCATCCTATTCCACATATGCCAGGGGGGTTGCCATCCTTCTTCGGGGTACTGTCCTGTTTCAGAAATGCGGGGAACTGATGGATGGGGGAGGCCGTTACGCCCTACTATGGGGGAGAATGGGTCACAACACTATCACCTTTGTGAACTGCTATGCACCTAACATAGACACCCCTACCTTCTTCACTACTCTTTGGGGTAAAATCCTTGACGTGTGCTCCCGCCATATCATCTGGGGTGGGGACTTCAATTTAGCATTGGTGCCCAGCATGGATAGAGCAGATGGGGCTAACCATTACAAACCCAAGGCTAGGGAGGCCCTTGAGGGCATTGTCGCTGAGGGGGCCCTTGTAGACATCTGGCGGTGCCTACAGACGGCCAGACAGGAAGGCACTCACTTAACTTCACAGACGGGTACATGGGCACGACTAGACTACTTCCTTGTCACCCCTGGAATTGCACCGGGAGTATCGAAAGTCACACACCTGCCGAGGACATACTCTGATCACAGCCCTGTCCTGATGCATACTCGAATACCTGGGTGGGATTGCCCTAAACCTCATTGGCGGCTACAGCCGGCAGCTTTATTGGATACCTTGTTCTGTTCTGAGCTGGGGGAGGAAATTGCGGACTTCTTTCCGAGGAACAAGGGGTCGGTTGATTCGGTGGAACATATCTGGGAAGCATTCAAGGTCACTGTCAGGGGATATTGTATAGCTAAAAGTTTTGGGGTCCTTCGGGACATACAGGCCACTATCCATAAACTACATGGGGAGCTGCGAGCATTGGAGATTTGAATGGTTACAGAGTATAACCCTGCATTACATGCTGAGTTTAGGGTCACTTTGACCAAATATGAAGAGGAAGCTGACAGGGAGGCGAAGTTCAAGGGAAAGCACTGGCAGGCTCGGAGATATTGTGAGGGGGATCGCCCGGGAAGGGCTCTAGCAGTGTTGACGCGGGCTCCGCGTGATCGCAACGCCATCCTAGAACTCACTGACGACCAGGGACACACGGTCAGGGATTCATAGGCACTACTTGCCACCTTCACCTCACATTACCACACTCTGTACACCACCAACGCTTCAGCAGATGTACCCTATGCTGACTACCTGGGTGATGTGGCACTCTGTTGGCTCAGCGATGGGAACAGGGCCTTCCTGGCGGCTCCGTTTGAACTGGACGAAATTCATGAAGCCATTATGTCCCTTAAGAATGGCAAAGCGCCCGGGCTAGACGGTCTACCGGCCGAATTCTATAAAAAATATATAGACATTATGGCCCCAGTCCTTCGCGAAGTCTATGAGGAATCGCTTGCTGATGGCATCCTCCCAGGCTCTATGCGCGAGGTAGTTATCACCTCCCTCTTTAAACCCGGTAAAGACCCTGGCTCCTGTGGTTCCTATCATCCTCTTTCCCTCCTGAATTGCGACGTGAAAATACTAGCCAAGGTTCTAGCTACTAGGCTGTCCCTACTCATGACCAGGATTGTGCTACCCGACCAGTCGGGGTTCATCCCCGGTCGCTCCACCTCTCATAACCTACGCCCCTTATTTTCACTCCTCCGCATGGTACATACTGGCCTCCCAGTCGCCGCGGTATTTTTAGACGCTACTAAAGCATTCGACTCGGTCGAATGGCCCTACTTATTTTCAGTACTGTCGAGCATGGGTTTCCCCAAACTTTTTCTTTCCTGGATACAGCTCCTCTATACACAGCCGACGGCGAGGGTCCTCATCAATGGCCGCCTCTCTCACTCAGTTGCCATCATGAGAGGTACACGTCAGGGGTGTCCTCTGTCCCCCCTCCTTTTCGCGATTGCGGTTGAGCCTCTGGCTTGTCGGTGCCGTCAGCTACACCGGGAGGGTGCCGTACAGTGCCTACAACGCCAAATAGATGTATCCCTTTACACGGACGACATTACACTTTATGTCAAGCACCCTCACCTTCACCTCAACCATTTATTGAGGGAATTTGTGGCCTTTGGGGGCATATCGGGGATACACATAAATTGGTCCAAGTCGCAGTTCTTCCCCCTCACTGACTCAGTAGTCGACTTTCCCCTTGACTATCCACTAGAATGGTGTCGCTCGGATCTCCGATACCTAGGCATACAAATCTCGCAGGATCGGGAGGAGACAATTCGCTCCAACTACGGGGTAGCAATCACAACCCTTACAGCCACGGTCGACCGCTGGATTGCATTACCGCTATCCTTGGCTGGTAGGGCTTCCCTTATCAAGATGGTAGTGTTGCCCCGCTTCCTCTACCTCTTTCTTAACATCCCGTATTACCCGGGTGCCTTCTTCTTCAAAACTCTGAAGTCGGAGCTCTGTTGCCTGTTCTGGGGGGGCAAGGCCCCACGGCTGAAATGGTCTACACTCATATTACCTTACGAAGCTGGAGGCTTTGACGTCCCCGACCTTGAAGCCTACTATCTTTGCGCGCAGGCCCACTATGCATTTCACTGGATGGTTCCCACGCCATTTATGCCGCAGCTCGCGGTGGAGGACTGGATAGTACACCCCATACCGCTCAATGGCTTAATCCATTGTCCGGAGTCGATGATCTAGACTCCGAACACGTCTGTCTCCTGCACCTTGGATGCATGGCGCCGCCTAGCTAGGAGGCTCTCCTGCTCCTTCCCTTACTCCCCCCTTCTCCCCCTGACATTCCACCCCTCGCTCGCACTATTGCAGGAACGAGGCTTTCGGCTGCTTTGCGAACGTTTACATATTATCATCTGGGGTGATCTATTCATGAATAAAGTTTTCAAATCCATGGAAGTCTTCTTTGCCACTCACGACCGTTCCCCACTCGATGTATTCTATTACCTTCGCCTCCGGCAGGGGATGAAGGATATCCTACCAGATTATCCTAATGAACCAGAACCCCTGTGCCCGTTGCACTTTCTGCTCAGCTCGCAAGATGGGGCGCATTCGGTCTCTCGCCTGTACCGCCGGCTTCGGTCAGACATCGACCCTCTTGAGACGGGTGCTAGGGCATCCTGGAGTGCGGATCTGTCCTCTGCGCTCACTGATGAACAATATAGAAAAACAGTGGTCCTGGTTAAGTTACAAATTATGTACTAAGTCCATTTATTTATAAATACTGGACTTAGTACATAATTTGTAACTTAACCAGGACCACTGTTTTTCTATATTGACATTTGGACCCCGGTCCTGAAGTTTTTAGGGTCTACCCCTTTCTTACTCCTACACTGATGAACAATGGCAATACTGCTGCACCCTCACAGCCAGGATATCAGCCAGTAGCAGACTCAAGATGATACACTATAAGTTCCTCCAACGGCTATATTACACTCCGGTCAAAAAATTCAGGTCCCGTCTGGCTGATACTGACAAATGCGAGCGCTGTCGAGCTGACCATGCGGGCTTCTTGCACCTTGCCTGGGAATGCCCGGCCGTTCGGGCGTACTGGCAGCAGGTGACCGATGCTCTCACAGCGATGACCAAGGTCACTATTGAGGCGGAGCCACGTATCACACTGCTGGGACACACACCGCATATTCCGAAAACCAGCAGGCAACTCATTGATACTGCTCTGCTCTTGGCTAAGCGACATGTGGCATGTCGCTGGGGCCGAGGCAGGGCACCGAAGTTTAAGGACTGGCTCTCGGATATGACTTACTGTCAGGTCCAACACATCACTTATTCAGAATTGTTGCCGCTCCCAAACAGGCCTAAAGACATCTGGGAACCACTGGTTTACTACCTACTGGCTCAGGAGGACGACGACGCAGCCTCGGAATAACAGCGGGAGGGTGACTGATCGGGCTACAGGCCCCAGAGACTGGAAAGCATTAGTTCCTGGCGCATGCATATACTGTGTCCCCGATCTGACGCATGTGCCCTTCTGGCCACACTGAAAACGTTGACAAGACACTTAGCGCGAGCAGCTGCTTTTCCACCACCCAATGCGCATCACATTCCCACATATCCTTATACTAATACTTCCTTGGGACACAGCACACAGCCATTACTCTATTTCTATACATGCCCAACTGACGCCACAACCACTAACACAGTGCCATGTGGCGACCTATGATCATTATTCTATGAGCAACCATATAGATCTGAACTCTTTTTTTCACTCAGACATGTGTATAAGGCCTTTTTTTTATTGTTTATTGTTATGGGTTGATAAGAATTGGGGGGAAAACAATGAAAAACCTGTTCTGCTGCTATAAATCCTGAAATGTACATACTCCTCCTCCCTTTCTCCCTCCCCTTCCCCCCTCATCCTCTTTTCTTTTTCCCCCCCACTCCAGTCCACTCCTTTGCTTTCCCCTCCTTTTTCCTTTTTTTCTTTTACTCCCTTCCTCATTTTCTGCTCGCCACCAGGCGCTCCCTTATAGATACGGTTTGTCGCCACCGGGCCTCCGGGATGCCGGTAACAAGGCTGTGTTTATCACTGTTTGCTTTCGTTTCATATTGCTTTGGCCATGACGCTGCCAGCCTCCGGGTTGTGGGCGCGCACAGCAGTGTAATTTCCAAATTATGCAATAAACCAGTTTGAACACCAAAAAAAAAAAAAAAAGTACTGAAGCTTCTGAACATATTTATTGCACTGCCTTTTTGAATTACTGTACATTAGACTTTTATTGAAATTTGTCCTCAGTGTGGACTGCGCATTTTGTATGGATATTGCAAGGTTTTAAGTACAGAAATTGTATTATATTTACAGTGCGCGTTCTTTTGTTTTATGCTTTATGTCTGCTATATGGTTATGTATATATACCGAATAAAGCATTTTGAAACTGAAACTGTGTTCCAAGTGTTTGGTGAGGTTTTAGAGCAACTTCTTGCAGGGAGTTTTCCACCTGTCTCAATGTTACTGCTCAGTTAAAGTTTCTCTCAGGAAGGCGGAGTTAGCTTCAGGAAAGGGTTTGGCTGATGCCTAAACCACTCCTAAAGATGGTTTTAGCTGCTGCAGGGTTCTTCATGTATGGTGAATATCAGATACTTTTGTTTCTATTTCTTTAATGCACTATAAATAATTTATTAAAATGGAAGAAAAAAATTGCATTTTAGAAATAATAAGTGTAAACAAACAATGTAATCAAAATCAAAAATTGCCCACAGCATTGAGCCTTTATTACCTACAATGATGAAAAAACTAAAGGCTGTTTGTCTAAATACAGATACTGTTGTGTCAGAAATTTAAAATATTCACAAAGACATGTCTAGTCTTTCAATGCAAGTTTCTGAAAATGCAATCTAGATTAAAAATAATAAATCAAAACTGTACACTCTAACACCTCTTGAAATAAAAATTCTACAAATGAGTAACCTACTTTTTAATTTAGAAAATCAGAATCAACAATATAATCTGCACAGCTTTGTTTTATAGGAAGACGTGAAAGGCAATGACTGCAGAAAGTATTTAAAAAAATGTTATTGCCTGGTCTTTTACATTTAAAATTCTAGGAGGAATTTGAGTTTGACAAGGCTCACAGAATAACCTCTCATTGTAAACCTCATCTCGACAAACCGTGACGAACAATGTTTAGTGATCATCAGGAAAGCATCAAGAGAGATCCCATCTTAATTGGTAAATGGTAATAAAATCTACATCAACCAGGACTTTGCTAAAGAAACTGTAATAATGAGCAACAAATTTACTGAGCTTAGAACACACTTACGAATTTTTGGTTGTAAATATGGTCTTTTGACCCGTCTACTAAGCGAGTATGGAAAAATGGTTTAGCCAAGTATTTTTAACCTCTGGAAGATCTTTGTGCTTTCTTAGAGTAACATTCTCCAATTTCAATGGAAACAAATGAGCCTGATACTTTATTTATCTGCCATGATTTTTCCTTATTACTCGCCGTTCTTTTAAGACCATATATGAGGGACTTTTGTTTGAGCAGGTCATTCATGTGTGCGATTAAGCAGTATTACTTATCTTTCTATGTTGTCTTCTTATGTATTTTCTTGTCTTTCCTTTTCCTCCTCTTATTTATTTCTAGAGCTACATTCAATTATTCTTCACATTCTTCTTCATGTATTTTCTTTGCTCTGCATTTTTTATTTAATATATGGCTAATATTAATAATATTAAAATTGTTTCTTTGAATGTTAAAGGTTTAGGCCATCCGGTTAAACATATTAAAGTTTTAGATTAATTAGTAAGACAAAATTCAGCCATTTGTTTACTCCAGGAGACACATGTTGATGATAACTGTTTAGCTTGAATGCAGAAACAATTGTGTTGGTAGTGCTATTTCTTCCCTTACAGTTAAAAGAAAAATCAGTGAAGCTCTTCTTTTTGCAAATAGATTACTACTTCAAATATTGAACAAATATACTGATGCAGAGGGTTGTTATAGTTAAAATTACAATTGCCAGCACAGTCTTTCATTTAATTAGTGTATATGGACCAACAAGCGAGGATCCTACTTTTTGGTCTCTTTTTACTTCAGAGATGCTCAAATTAGGTAATGTTCCCCTTATTATTGGGGGGGTTGATTTTAACCTCAGATGTATTCCTTTATTGGATAGAATATAGCAAACTAAATATTGTCCAAGTAAATAATTTTTTACTTTAAAATCCTTTTCTAAATCTACTAAATTGATATAAATTTGGTGTTTACATCACACAAAAGAGAAATGTTTTACTTTTTTTCTAATCCTCATAATTCTTATTCAAGGTTGGACTATTTATTAGTTTCCTGTCAACTAATCCAGTCAATTTTTACTTCGATCGTAAATAACTTATATATTTCTGATTATGCTCCCAACTCAGTTATACTTCAGCATAGCTGTAATATTCAGCTCAAATCAGATGGCCTATGAATACACATATTGTCCTTAATGAAAATAATAAACTAAAGCTTTTGTCAGCCCTTCATGATAGTTTCACTTTTAATCCATAAGGCTCTACATCTATGGTAGCTCGATGTGATGAATTTGAGGCATATTTTAGAGGAGTAACCATTTCTCTTATGGATCCTGAAAACAAATATTTCAAGTCTAAAATAAAAGTTTTGGACAAGCAAACTGCAAAATTTGAAAGACTCTTTATTGTAACTAATGATTTCAAATGTAAATACAATTGCAAAAGCTTTATTAAGATTTTAATCCAATAATGAGTATAAGGGCTGACATGCAACTTTCTAATAATAAATCCAGTTTATGTTCTAGTGCTAATAGATATGGTAGACTTTTGGCAAACTTACTATGCATTAACAAAGATAAAACGCAAATTAATGCAATTCATGGTTTGAATGGTAAGACTGCATTAGCCTGAAGGATTTGGTTAACACATTTTTGAATTATTATTCAGCTTTCTATAAAGCTTCTCCACCTAGTGATTCTTTCCTTATTGATTGTTTCTTGCACAGTTG
Organism: Lissotriton vulgaris; assembly: GCF_964263255.1. Taxonomy (NCBI): domain Eukaryota; kingdom Metazoa; phylum Chordata; class Amphibia; order Caudata; family Salamandridae; genus Lissotriton; species Lissotriton vulgaris. The sequence continues at coordinate 1,039,559,280 of NC_141696.1, read as the reverse complement.
TAGAGTACCAAAAATATTGCAAGCCGTGAACAAGATTCATCTATCGCAGTAGAGGGGATTGAATTGGCTACTAAACCTCTTAAATTGCACAAATCACTAGGTCCAGATGCTATCCAGCTGAATTTTTTAGGGAATTTTTTTTCAACTCATACCTCATTTGTTCAAGCTTTTTACCCATGTTAATCCTTTGGAATGACATCTGGGTCTTTTACTGATGCATTGATTATAGTTCTTCCAAATATCCAACTGGTATTTCTAATTATCACTGCATTTCTCCAATAAATCAAGATTTTAAAACTCTAGCTGAAAATCTTGCAACAATGTTGTCCTCTGTGCTTCATTCTCTTATACATATTGATAAATCTGGTTTCATGAAACATAGATATTCTCTAAACAATACTAAAGTATTATTACATGCAATTGAAGAGAGACCGTCCGTGACTTCACCATCAGGGGTGTTGACATTTGACAAAGTTAATTGGCAATATTTATTTCATACCTTATTTGCATTGAAATGTGTGGTTAATTTATTCAGATAATACCAGCACTTGATTCTAGTCCAACCACTCACCTTTTTATTAATGGTCAAATCTCTAATAGATTTTTACTTTTTACTAGAAAAGATTGTCCCTTGTCTCCATGACTTTTTCTTCTTGTTATTACACCTTTTCTTACAGCTATTAGAAATTGTACAGTTATTAACAGTACTAGTATTAATAATGTTATTATAAAATCGTTAGCCTATGCTGATGACATGCCATTGTTTAATAGTGATCCTCAATCTTCTCTTCTTTTTTATTTGAGTTTTTATTTGAGTTACTTACTCACATATTTCAGGGAATACATTGAAAATGACTAAAACAGACATTTTTCCTTTAAATGTTCATTGGTGTGTTACCTATATTAGAAATCATTTGGCAGTTGTAAACTCTTAAATATCTTGGCATTTCATTTTCCCACACCATAAAAAACATATTTACAAGTGGTCCTCTTTGCATCTATTCTGGTGGGATAAAATATATTTAATTAAAAGGCTTATTGCTCCAAAAATATTTTATCTCCTTGCTATGATTACAATTTAATTCCCTCTTCAGTTTTATAGAAATGTTGATAAATTCTTATCTAAGTTTATCTGGAAACCCATTGTTTATTGCATAGAAAAATAATAAATTGCTAAATCCAATGGTTGCTTTTGGTTTACCAGATTTTTGTAACTATGAGATCATAACTCTATGTAAGGTATCAAGGTGATCAGGATAGACAGTAGTATTTCCTTATGGTGATGCAGTAGGATATGGGAAAAATACTAGCAAGGTGCTCCTGGTGCAGCATTAAAATTTCATGATTGAAACATTCCTACCAGCTCAATTTGCTGCAGTGCATATTCCCGGACTTTGTACATGAACAAAGCAAATGTAAAATGTTATTGGAAAACTACAGTTCTGTTCACATGAGACCATCATGTTTAAACACAAATAGCAATGAATCAGGGTTGTATTCCCTCACTAAATCGACACAAAGAATTGAATGTTTGTGCTGAGGCTGCACCACAACAACCTTCTACATTATGCATTGCGCAGCTCAGGTATAGTAGTGTTTAAAGAGAAACTGGTCTTTAGAAAAAAAAGACTCCCCATTTGTAGGAACTGCCTGGTGCAATAAGAACTGGTAATGAAATGGTTTGAAGTTGTAATGGCTGCCGTTTCCATGTGATGTCTGCCTACCATTCACATTGTGCTCCATTTGTCAGTCATGAACAGTGACTTCAATATTAGCAATCACACTCTACAAACCTCAGTGGCAAAGGGAATCATGTGCAATCTCTGGAAGAAAAACAATCTAAGTTGCTGTACAATGCCACATACTCTTCTAGATCAGAAGGAGAACTTCAATAGGAGGTCTGATGCTCTGCCAGTCATACGACCTACTTCTGAAAAACTAGGTTATCAGTGCAGTGCAGAAGTGTGTTGCATCTATTCAAAACAGTACCATCTTGCATTAACATATGTGATTTTAAATTTCACGAGAATGTCGTACTTCCAAATTAAAATTCCTTAAAAAAGCTGTTTATAAAAGCTTAATATTGATTTTTTTAAGGAACTAGAAATATAGGAAGTCACCGTAACCATGAATGCACAACTATAAAATAATAGTCATTCTAAGATAACATGTAACTAGAGAAGCTTGTGTAATGTCAGACTGATATTCTTTATCTTGCAAAGGAAACGTTAATGAATTCACACACTTATTATGGAAGGGCAACGTCAAAATGGGTTATCTCACTTTCTTACTCCAGACTTACAACATGCACATTGCTTCATACTGATTTAATGGTAGCACTTGGAAGCACATACCACCATCCAATGGCAGTCTAGAGAATGAGAAAACATATACTATTCTACTTTGCTCTCAAACTTGTTTCATCCTCCACTCATTGACAAAGTGCACCAATTTCTACAAGTGAGAGAAACTGAAGTTGGTGATCTTACCTATGAGGTGACTTCGACCACCAAATGTGAATTCTTGCAGCTATCTATCTGTTATGACAGGTCTGCTTCCCCCATTCAGGAGCTCAAAAGGTGGCCAGTTTCTCACACAAATCTTCACAGAGACACTTGACATTCTACTAAGCCCAAACCTTGCTTGTGCCTTTCCCTTTCGCAAGGACTTCTTCTTCTTGGCCAGGTAAATAGTCCAGAGTGCCCTCTGTTGTAATCATATTTCTCCCTGGGACTGCACATAAGTTACGGTTTGGGTGTATAGGTCAAGTATGTACAAAGGTCAGCAGTATTTACATGCCAAAAGGCTCTAGATTCCAACAATTGAGATTAGGTGATGTTATCAGTGGGATTCAGGTTTCTTTACTGTGAGTTCCAGAAAAAATATTTACCTGAACTATCCAAACTGTACCACCAAAACAAGCTGAGACTGATTGTGTGATTTAGTTGTGACAGCGTGGAGTCTGTAAAAAGCCTTGTCTCCACCCCCTGGTGACGACACCCACAGTACACAACACAATACAGAAAATCCTTTAAACTCTTTAAACATTCTGTCTTTGGGAAATTAGTACTATTTCTCCTAAATGCCAGCAACAGGAATCACTTAGTGCTGAAAGAAAGAATAAAGATTTATATGTGGTTAACTGTACACTCACCCCTTAAAGTCTAATGGCCTTATTACGACTACAGTGGTCTGACCCCCAGACTGCCGAATCCGCATCCACACGCAAGACCACAATGCTGGCGGTATTTAGACAGGCAAGTTATAACTAGACCGCTCGGCCAGCGGTGTGCCAGCTGCAGTATTGGCTGTAGGCATGCTTCAGCTCAATGGGTGTGTCTGAAGCCAAGGCAGCAGCCCAGAAGAGCTGGCACTGTCATGCGCGCACCATGTCATGCATGCCACACAGTGCACACAACAGGCAGGCATGGGGTGCACAACATGTGCCCCCAGTCACATGACAGACTGGGCAACAATGTCCAGGAGCCCAGTTTGGGGCCTCTTCTTGCCGTTCCACCAGCTTTTTCATGTCGATTTCACTGCCATGAAAATGCTTGCGGAATGGCATGTGGGAATATGCAAGAAGGTGCGGGGCTCGGCACTTCCTCAATTACCCCCACTCTGAACTCCAATAGCACCTCAGGATACAGGATCCTGGCAGTTTTGTGGCGGGCTGGTGGCTGTCCAACCGCCAGACTTGTAATCAGATAGTCGGATCGCCTAAGTTACATCAGTCGGACTGCCACCACGGGTACAGCGATCTCGAAACTGCCAAACTCATAATAAGCTCCTAAAAGTTCAGAATAAACGAAGCTCAAAAGATATTACTTACCAAGTCAATTACAAGCAATGCACGGAAGACCGAAGAAGCACTGCAAACTTTAACATATCTTCATTGATTCAAGTTACACTAAAATGATAACATAGGTTGTTGGAAGGATTGTCTTCCTCGAGGGACATATCTCAGTGCCTTTTTCAGTCTTAATTGAGCAATGCAGTTTCAATAGGTCTTCTAAAGCACACACTACCAACGTGAATCGCATTGTCACTATAATAAGCAAACTTGTGTAGTCAAGTTAGACTCAGGATTTCTATAAATTCTACTTCAATCTATTTTCAGTACAAACCATTTTCGTTCCCAATGAACTTTCAATATTGAGAGTGCGTGTACCTGTGAATGCAAGTAACCATATATGACCTGCTTTCACCAAAGACTATAGTATTTAATGGATCCAGAAATTAGCATGCCATTACTCAAATACACGCTAAGGATTTTCATGATTTAAATATAATATATATTTGAGAGATATGGATCATTCTTGCAAATTTATAACTGTGGCCCACCATTTCAATTTTTATTAAGACATGCATTTATCAAAAGGGAAATGTAATTTACACTTTTATTTTTCCAAATTCTGTTCGCGGGCAGCAACATTTCTTGTTTCTAAAGTCTTCCATAGCCAGAAATATGTTCTCTACATAAAACAATGGAATTTCGCAGAGGGAGGGGGGGGGGGGGGGGGGGATGGGGGTCCTACATTTTTTGGAAAATTTTGGGGCAATCTTCCCCCTAATCACAGTAACATTTTTGCTTGGTTGAAAGTCAACAAACCATCCACATGACAGTCACCTCCCCAATTCAAGATCGGTCCTATTAGCACGTTTTCTGCTTTGTCATATACACATAATGCTTTTACTTGTAAAAAGTTATGTCCATGACGTTATCTGTAAAGCAACCTATACCCTGCCATATTTAGAATCTGGTAGAAAAAGATAACGTCACAAACGCAGTAGATGTCCCGTCCACTACATTGCAAGTAAATGTAACTTGGGACCCTCGTAATATGGTGAATAGCCTATTTGCCAAATTGGACTATGCTGCTCACCAGACTCTAAATAGGGCCCTGAGATTCTGGTCTAGAGTGCTTTTTATTATGCTTTAAAATATTATTAGGAAAAGCATTCTTTGTCTCTCAATAATTCCTCCAAAGCACTGATGTTGTCTCAGGCATTACCACACTAACTGCCTGATTGAATGACTTACTGACTGACTGACTGACTAACTCACTCCTTCACTCGCCCACTCACTTATACAGCCACACATTGTTGTGTGAGTTATGCTTGCACAACGTTTTTGCTCCAATGACATTTGATAATATAGTAACTTGCTGTTTTTCACGTGAACAAATGTTATATTTTCAGAGCTTCATCTAAACGTGCTTCTTCACAAAACATTGAACAATAAAACACTCTTGTGTTTATGTATTGGCATTTAACAGTGGAAGATTATTGATTTCTACTGAATATATTTTGACTGTACCTTTTTCATGGGTTTAAAAAAATGAACTCATTGGGGAAGTGTGCTACATTTATAACAATAACATGGTAATGAAGGATTATCATTATCAGTCTAATTTAAATTATTTTTAGCAACCTGCTTTTGCAATATGCAAATGCATATTCCCAGCTGACACACATTCTTTTGTTACATCTGACTTGCATTTCTTCTTCTACATAAATCCGTGCAAGACAAACTGCATTTTCTTCAGTATGGCTGAGCCTGACAATTTTTTATACACAAAAAACGTCTACATTCTTCTATTTTACAGAGTACTCCAGAGAGTTTGTCGTAATCTAAGTATCTAACAGAATATGCACAGTCACATTCTGTGCACAATGACGTGTTTTCAACCTACCATTAAAAACATTTTTAATGAGTCTACATTATTAGTACTGAAAATGGGCCACAGAAAAGAGAAAAATCTTTTCATAAATCAGAATATTAAACAAATAGGAGGTCAACACATGTATACTGAGACAACCAGTCTGCCTGTCTGTCTATCCATGCATTATTTTTGGTTTTGCGGCACTATCTAACGAATTTCAACAAAACGTTTGAAACAAAATAATAAATGAATCTGGTTTAAGTCTAGCATGGCAAGTTTCCTGCAGATTCATTTGGCGAGCAAAAAAAAGCCACTGAAAAACAATATTTTCTATTTTAACTGCACAAGAATTCTTTGCTCTCTACTACAGAAAAAGATGCTGAACAGAATTACACCAATTGCAACGTATTCAGAGGAGTACCTTCACTTCCTTTGGAGTAACCGGTCTGTTAACCAATGAGACATTATTTGTGCTAGAGTATTTGGTGCTGCAGCTCTCTAATAGCATTTTATTTGGTGATGCTGAATACAGGAATACCATTCTTTTTACTTTTTGTCTACGTTCCCTGCCTGCCCAGGTGATTCCTTTTTTTACCCAGTCTCACTGTGCTTTGCTTTTTTGCTTCTCTCCACTTCCAATCATGACAGAAAAAGGCAGTGAGTGGTTGCCTGGACGCTTGCAGCCAACATTGACCCAAAAGCGTGACCCCTAAGAATATTTTTTCTATGGAGGAAGTGGAGGTAACACTGTTGTTTTGGTGCAGTGCCTCCTCCCTCTCACTTTGATGGTATGGATGATTTGTTAGATGACTAAGATCTATCCCTCTCTGTGGACAAACCCATTCATCCGGCAAGAATGTTATCATCGTTTCCTGTGTTCTTGAAGCCAAATCAATGATATAATCTCAGGGCACACAATATAGATTCAAAGAAATTTGGAAAATAAATATTGTTCACAAAAATATCACTTTTTAATATGTAACTAATAAAATCACAAATATCGATAACAAAAATATCACTGGTAAAAATATCTATTTCCGCTAATATCGTTAACAAAAATATCAAAAATAAAAATGTTGCAATATTCAAATAAACATTTAAATAGTCAAAAATATCGCAAAACACAATATTGACTGCATTAAGATTGCCAATTTCTTTTAATTACAAAGTATAAACATAACATTTTAAAATTAACAAAAAATAAAAATAAACATTTCAAGAAAATGTATAAATATTAGTTCACAAAACTTTATTTCGGATAAGTATAGTATCAATAAAAGTGCAACAATGGTTAAAAAATAGCAAAAGTAGCAATACATAATAGTAGGAATTACAGTTGTATAATCACAATGTCATAGTTTATAAATGGCAAATTGAGACTAAAATCATAAATACTAAAAAAATTACCAGTATATAAAACCAATCCGTTCAATGATTAATACATTCTGTACATAGTTAAAACTCAATTAATTAAGCATTGTCTTACGCACCCTGGTTGCAATTCTCACGAATGTACTTAGGCAAAAAAACAGCTCTTTATCAGCCAAGGCAAGCATACGGGAATAAGCAGAAACCAAATTAATAGGCCTGCTCTAATAAAAAAAACGGAGAAGAAGCCACTTAATATATTTTGTGTAGTATTTGCAGAAGAACAGTAAGTGTTGTGTTGTTTGACCGCTAACACCGTCACATGGGCAGGGTAGTGAATCAAGTTTCGGGTGATAACCTAAAGGGAAACACAATGCAAATGTAATCATCCCAACCCTCAGGCAGAATTAAAGGCCCCTTTCCCACCGACTCATATGTAGGGTATGATAATTTCGTAGGGAATAGCATTGCTGTTCGTGAGCCATATAACTGGAAAGTAGTGAGCACTTCTAAGTTCTCTTTTATTTACAGTTTCGGCTTCGCTGGGATTTAAGAAGATGCAGCCCTTCTTAACACTGGATAGACTTTGGTACACTCCAGATAACCAGGGAATGTCCACACCCCCTTCTCACACTTCAAACAGTCTGTTATGATATTTTTTGTTAGAGTGGCTGCCTGGTTCTTCCAAACCGATAGCCAAAAAGGGCTGGGCGGGCAAGTATAAAATCATATATATAACTTAAATTCAATTCCTTATGGCAAATCTATTGTGAGGTCGAGACTTGGATACTCAACAGCTTCCCACAGAACCGGTTTCTTCCTGCTGAATGCAGGGACTGTCCGCAGTCCCCCAAACCTCCGCTCCGTACGTAGCCACAGGTACACTTTGTAGCTTATAAAGTTTTAAAATAGCTAAAATAGCACCTGTATTCTTTGGGCGGGGAAAACTAAAAATAGAGTTAATAGTCTATGAGAACTTGCTCCTGGAGTGAGTGAGATGCTCAGTCCAGGAACTGTTCGCAGCAAAGACTACTCCGAGATAAGGGAATTTACAGGTACTTGTCACATTTTGATTGCCAGCAGCAATAGAGCTACGCTGTTGTTTCCTGGGGCCACATGACATTAATTTTTTTTTTAAATTTACGCACAAGTCCAAACTACCCATGTATTGAACAAAAGACTGTACTAGGATACGTAGAGAATTGGGAGTGCGGCCTATGAGAACCGCATCATCTGCGTAAAGTAGTACAGGAAGGGGTTTCCCGTGGATCATGGGGATGTCTTTAATCATAGGTCCAAGTGACTTGTTTAGACCATTAATATAAATAATAAAGAGGAGGGGGCAAAGATGCACCCCTACCTGACCCCCCTCCCCACAATAATGGCTCTTGATACCTCCCCCCCCTATCTATCCTCACCTGGGCTTCAAGGTCTTTGTGGAGGTATGCCAGAAAATGTACCATTGGCTCATCCAGCCCATAGGCCAGTAGGATGGCCCACTGCTTTGACCTGTTCACAAGGTCAAATGCTGAGGACAGATGCATAAAGGCCAGATAGACCGGGGAATTCCGAGCGAAGGTGTACTTCCCAATTACAAGGTTGAGGTTAAGGCATTGTTCGTTAGTGCCAGCCTTGCTGTGGAAGCCTAACAGGCAAGGCTCTGGGATGCAGCATTCCTCCGACCATTCCAGAATCTTATTGTATAAAACTCTGCCCAAAATTTTAAGGGTATTGTCAATCAATGAGATCGGCCTATAGTTGCTAGGCTGTGACCGATCCCCCTTTTTAAATATTGGGACAATTATACTCTTTGCCCAAGTACTGGGTAGCAGGGCATGCTTTAGGTTATTAAAAAAACATTCAAAAGAAGCGGAGCCCAGAAATCAGGGTTCCATTTGATTAAATCTATTGGTAACCCATCTGTGCCCGGGGCCTTGCCCCCAATGCTCTGCTGAATGGCTTCCTCTACTTTGAGGAGTGTTATCTGGATGCCAGCAAATGGGCCAAATTCATGCTGGTCCGTTTCCAATGAGGGGGTGGCATAAATATTTGAAAAATGATTTTCCCAAGAATCACTGGATATGGTGCAAGTAATACGGGTTAGTAACTGTTCTTTGGATCGGAGATCCCTTACAGCAGACCAAAACATTTTTCCCTTTTTATTTGTGGCTACCTGGGATAGGGTTTCCCTATGATCATTTAGGAGCACTACCTTCCTGTACTAACTGCTGCACTATAACTCTGCCTTAACAATTTCACATCTGAGGCACACCTAAGTTTGGATGAGAGGGACTTATGTAAGTTCCTATTCGCAAGTGAACATTTGTCATCAAACCATCTACGGCCCTGTGTCCTCAAAGAAGCGAGCTTTGACAATAAGGTTTTGATGATCGTGCAGAGTTTAGAAAAATCATTGACTACCTATATGTGCAAAGTTTAAAATGACAGACATGAGTTAATAAGGGGCAGGTTATCCTTCACTAATAGCTTAAACAGTTCATTGCTATCAACACCCCTCCATATTAGTCTTAAATTATCAGTGGTTGGCGTTAGGTCTTTAGCCCTGCATTCAATTGGAAACAATGGACAAGGTGCCGATTTCAGTGCTAATTTGATGGTATTATGATCCCCCTGGACTGTGGCGATGACCTCTGCACCTATTAACTGATCCACGAACACAGAAGAAATAAAAACAAAATCTATTATAGAGGAGTGACCCCTACCTCTAAATGTCGGAGGTTGATAGTTAATGGATTATACTGGACCCATCTATTCCATGACATTAACTAAATCATGTGACTTTAAAAACACAGCCAACTGTGTGCCCCTAGGGGAGGAGGGACATTAGTTAGATGTCTCTGCATCATGGTGTATATCATTACATTTTGTGTTGAAATCAGTCCCTAAAATAATTCCGATGGTATTGCCTGAGTTTTTCTGACAATCTAAATTGGATATAAAATCAAAAAGCGCAATACAATTTCCACTGAGAACAGATTGGAAATAAATATTATAAAAATTCACCAAATAAAAAAAAACTCTTCTTTTGTACCTTCTTTTGTAAAGTACAATCCGATAATTCGAACTATTAGTTGGTAGGACCTTGAGGCTCCTTCCAGCTGCTACATTAAGCACAATGAGAAGTCTCCCCGATGGGCGGCTGGGTTTATGGTGGGATGCCGCTACACTAGCGCAATGGAACCCCTCAATATGCAAATCATGGGTGGCCCATGTCTCCTGGAATATAACTACATCCTGTTCCTTAACTAGGCACAACCAATCCTGGTCACCAGGCTTAGACTGCAGCCCTGCTACGTTCCAACATAAAATATTCAAGTCTGCTCCAGTGCGACTTTTGATTAGGGAAGGCTTATCATTGGCATTATAGGTTGATACCATAGTAGCTGGAGAAGCCGTCTTAATTCGAGGTCGCTTATCTTTTTCATTAAAAGTTTGTACTAGGGTAGCGGAAGATCCACCAAATAGGACTGGTGGTACTGTTGGACTGTTACTAATGGTGGTTGTCAATCCTGTGCATCTAAACGGAAGAGTGCATTAAACCTGTTACTTAACAAAAGGGGGACATAGGTCTCCCTAGCAGGTTGGAAAGGTGGCCTATAGAAATAGCCCAGGGGAGCGCACTAATGCCAGTGTTTTGTGGGGAGTGACACTCAAAAACATTCAGTAAACGGTGAACCATGTGGGGTCTGCGAAAGTTCAAAACAATACAGTCACCATTTATATTCTTAGCAGAGTAACCAACCCATGCTACTCTTCTAGCCATGATAATATCATTCATATTAGATGGATGATAACCCTTATATTTACACAGTCAGTCTACGGACTTATTACGCAAGTCTACCCAGGGCTCCCTTCGATCCTCCGCTAAGTTGGGAACCCCAGTCAACACATAGGGACAGGAGGCAGAGGGTAAGCTTAACACATCGGTATTTGGCCTCATACGGGCCTTCCCAATACTGCTGGAAGTATCCTTTCTTACACTCAGGTCACTTGCGGTGGCACTAATCCGTGGCTGGGTAATATTACTGCTTCCTGGGACAATAGCTGTATTAAATTGAAGAGCGTCCTGTCTTACCTTCTGTTCTGTAATAAATTGTAGCCCTGGAGATGCATTTGAGTTACTACGGTGTATGACATCTATGTTCGGGACAAGACTGGATTGTGGCTCATGCCCAAATGTGCCACCCAGGGGAATTGCGGAGGTTCCACCCCGTCATCATTATGAACAAAGTTCTTCTTCCCCCCCCTCAGGTTAGCCAATTCAGAGTCCAAATACTCCAATTTCCGCCAAAGTGCGACAAAATTCAATTTAATTGAGTCCTTTAGATTTATCAGTACATTTCCAATAGTTTCTGCTGCAAGATTGGCACCAACAAGAGCTCCCATAGTATCATAGTATCTGTGTAAAGGCCATTATGAACTTGAGTTGAAACAACATCAGTCTGTGTTCCCACTGTGGCAGTACGAGTTGCTACCTGATTTGATGCATTATTAACAGGTTTAGTGAGTTTGGCCTTAGTCTTTCTTTTTATGATTTTGGCGGTTTGTAGTTTCACTTTGGGATTCCTTCGTGAACATGCCACCCGTGCTCTGGTGTTAAGACTGGGCACGTTCGGGGCAACCTTACTAAAGGCTCCTAAATTTGGTGTGGACGGGCTTGCTGGGGTGGTGCATACTTCCTTTGACAGCACGTTTTTTGGAGTTGTGCAAATTAAGCAGTCTCCGATAAAACCACCTAATGATAGGTGAGATTGTAAAGATACAGGGACAAGTGACAGGTGACGCTCTGTAAGATCAATTTCATGAGTTAGCAGGGACTCATCCCTCACAAGAAAAGTGTTCAGTGTCCCAGCTGCTCCCCTGCATTTGCTCATTTTCTGACAGACCAAAACAGTCCAATTATAAAGCTGCAAGATAGCAGATATCAGAGGATGGCCCAGCCCAGCCTCTTCCGGCACCTGACGGGCACAGACGGGCCCTCCCTTGGTCCGGGCTTCTTCCCACCCGCGTCCCGCATCGTGGTGGGAGAGGCTGCGCTATGAGCGTGTTGGCCCCGCCTCCCCCTCACTCGCGGCAGCTGCGGGGGACAGCAGGAGGTGCAGTGGACTCTGGGGTTTGCATTCTCCAGAGTGTGGTTAACAGCATGGGTTGTTCTGCGCAAAGGACGTTGCCCCTGGTACCCTTGTCCCACCAGGGGATTTCCGCCTGGATATATGGAGGTGTGGAGGGCAGCGAGAAAACAAGCAGCACAAGACAGCAGGCAGAAAGACTCCATATAAATATTCTAACAGCATTATAACCATTTTAACATTACCAAAGTAACATTAAATTACTGCAAGAAAATAAACTTCTAGACATCAACATATTAACAAAAAAATATTTCAAACAGGCACACCAACTTTAAAAACTTACTACTCAAAAATCCACAAAAGCGGCAAGAAGAGTAGACTCTGCTGAAATTTCCAAACGAAACCTGAAAGCAGAAGTGGAAAAATATACTTAACTACATTTCAAAGTAAATACAACGTATATTTAAACTAAATTATAAAAATAATGTAAAATAAAAAAAACACCTCACTGCTTTTATATCTTTACGTTTAGATGCAACATACAAATAACTACTACATTGGGAACTGCCAATCTACAGAAAAACAACATCAACCACATACTTGGAAAAAGGTAGCCAAAAATTAACTACATTTAAAATTTTACTAAAAAGCAACTCAACTTAAAACAGCTAAAAATGTAATCTAACTCCCACAGCCCCACTATCTAAACAAACAAATGTTTAGAATTCAATAATTGCACTTTTTTCCCCAAAAGAAAAGGAGCCACCTGTGCCACATTTCAACACCCTCACACCTGAAAATAAAGATTGCAATATCCAACAAGAACAGATATGTAAGCATAAAACTGAAAATGAGTAGCATATTTTAATATGTCAATAACAAACATACTTTACATTTTAAACATGGTGGTCAGACCGGCATCCACAGTCCTGTCTGAGGCAGATGAACCGCTGCGGTCTCATCAGAAGCAATCACACTGACTGCCATTTTTATGATGCCTGCGTATACCCAGAAATCCAACTGCTGTGGTCCTTCCGACTTCACCAGGAAATTTCGACCGCAGTGTCATCGGAAAGGTCAATGGAGCCAGTCAGAGAGCGGACTGCCTTACAAACCACCTGCTCAATTATGATGCATTTTTCCAACAAGCTGACTGTGACTGTCCAACCTTCTTATCAAAACTGTCAGAAAGGGAGGTATAGAAGGATAATAACACTCACCTGTACACAGCTCCTCACCCACTGTGTCGCCTTGTAGCCGATCACACACATCCTGCCGCTGCTGAACCTGCTCAATGAAGCCCAAAATTGAGACCGTAGTTGACGCAACTGCCGGTAAGAGACCGACCTACCCATGTACATAGAGTCCCCAGCAATTCAATGCAATGCCATGGAAAGGCAGAGGCATAGCTTTGTCAGCATGAGAGGGGGGTGTGAGCAACACGTTCACAAATAATTACAAAGGGGCATCTTGCCAATCAGTGCCCATTTTATGAGAAGCAGGACATTAGAGTGCAGGAAGGGGCAGTGGAAAGAGCGAGTAGTGCCAGTTATGTAGTACGGCATGAAGTTGTCCGGGGCCCGCTGGTGCTTAACACTGGTAGGACAAAAAAGCAGGAGCTGAGACAGGTTCCATTGGACTCTCCATTTTTGCCCTCACCCTCAGGGTGACACACTAATTTAACACTGCAGCAGACCTACCTTCCACTATTGCAGATGTAACTACAAAGAGACTCGTAATAGTCAATTCCCAGTCTTGTTATTTCAGAACTGTATCATTCTCATACTCCAATGGAATGAAGCCACAGTTATTGAGGGAATATCTAAGGCAACTGACATGCTGACTTTTTAGGTGCGATGTAACAGGTCGCATCATCTGGATAATGTGCAATGACACAAGAAGTAACAGAAAGAAGGAGTAACATATCATACGTGGGGGACAGTATGCCAACCACAGATGTGTAGCTTGTGTGCATGTAAGCCATGTACTTATGTACATCAGCCACTCCCCTATGAGAGGACCCCCCACTGCAATCTTCCTACTCAAAGTCCTGTGGTGGAGAACACAAAAAACACAATTGAACACACAATTCACCACACTATTCAAGTCCACCAAAACATAGAATGCAGAGAGTGTGTGTATGTGTCAGTGTGGGCAGGTTAAACATACCAGGTGAAAATCTACTCACACTTCACATCACCTAACTAAAATCCCTCATAGCCAACCATGTCCCCAATGATACATCAATCAAGGGGTTGTGTTACTACATACATCCCCCTGGAGCCACACGACCGTGAAAATGCTTGGGGCGATGCATCCCTGGTCCAAGCATATTTTGTAGGTCCCTGTACGCAATATCACAGAATGTATGTTCCCATAACATCTGCATGATGCCCCCAATGTCCAGGTCACTGACAATGTACAGGTCCACTCTCACAAGCACTACATGTGTTCTCATCTCAGAACCTGGTGCACCTCCTCATGAATGATATGGAAATCACCTTCTGTGACACCCTCACATTGCTCGTAAGCTATGTCCTGTTGTGACATTGAACATACATCATTATGGCTTGTTAGGAAAATAAAACACACTTTTACTGCTAAAGCACTGTAATGGGCCTTCACATATCACACACATGAACAAGATAAGTCAGGTAAATAGGATTCCCACAAACAATTGTGCAAACATTTGTAGCCCACTGTGGAAAGACTCCCTGCAGATATGGGGGAGATATTGGCAGAAAGTGGTATGCACATGTGGCTAATGTGTAAGTGCAAGTCCTTAAAAAAACACTATATTAACAGCAGTTGTCAGAAATTTCCTAAAAGTATGTGTAAAGAACACACATGAAAATGGCTACATATGCATCCGGAATATCAATTAGGTATGACAATACAACACCCCCCACGTGTGAAGAAACAAATACATAATATGCACATGGTAAACACATATCCACCCTAAATCAAAGGTAGTACTGCAAGCCAAAAGATGTGGACATTGGTCAAGACAAACTGCAATACATAACATAGCAGATACTGCCCAATGCATGGTCTGCCCCAATTGGAACTCATCCCTTATGTACATCCATTGAGCATTGACCCTTGGCCTCCATAACTTGTCCCAAGGTCTGATTATACTTACAGTTGCAAATGGATCAGCTATCATGGTGAGACAAACACAACTGTAGTCATACATCCCAAATAATTCAATAACAAGAATTAGTTTCAGTGGCAATGGCAGGGATAAGGTCTTCAAATCCAATAAAGTGTTAATTAGAGACAACAAATTGTCCCAAAACAAAGGACAATGGCCAATCCAAGAATTATTGTGTGGGCCAGAACACTGCTGGGCCACCAAACTTGCCTACCAGAACACTGCCAGAGAAACCTTTCATGGAAGGGGCGTCTAGTTGGCAGTTTAGGCACCTCTAAGATGTTTCTTGGGTGGGCTGAGGTTGAGATCAGGAGTGCTGGGCTCAGGATTGGGAGGATTAGGTTTGTCTGTGGTAGGGTTGGTCTCTGGATGAGGAGGGCTGGGTTTGACAATGCGCTGAATCTTGTACGCCAAAAGGGTAGTGACTGTTTTAGGGAGGGGGGAACATGTGGTTAGAGCATCTATGTTGGGGTGGAGATGAGGTTCTTTGGAATTCAGGAGGGGGCAGGTCTGTTTTGGGACGTTTTCTTCTTTTTTGCTAATGCCCTTTTTGCTTGCCATTTTCAGTGCTGGGTTTAGGATGGGGTAGGTGTTTTTGGGGTGAATTGTGAAGGGGAAGAATTGGGTAGAGGTGGGAAATAGCACCTGGATGTGGAAGGGGGCTGCAAGCTTTGGCAGGGAGGAGGTCAAGGGCAATTAAACAAAGTACTTGGGGAGACTGGGGAGTAGGTGAGACAAGGCATGGCGTTTTGGAGGTAGAGAGATGTGAAGTGTGACGTGTAGCTGTGCATGCATGTCTCTGTGTATCCGATGTTAGTGGGTATCTTATGTGGTGTCTTGCTGTATGTGTGTAGAGCCTGTATCTGCTGGTGTGGTATCTGAGTTTATATGTGTACTGACTGTGTGTGCTGGTGTAGTATCTGGCTTCATGTGTGTAGTGGCTGTGTCTGCTTTTGTATTGTCTGGCTGTATGTGTGCAGTGACTGTGTCTGCTAGAGTGGTGTCTGGTTGTATGTGTGTAGTGGCTGTGCCTGCTGATGCAGTGTCTGGCTTTATGTGTGTAGTGGCTTTGTCTGCTGGCGTGGTGTGTGGCTGTAAGTGTGTAGTGCCTATATCTGCTTGTGTGATGTCTGGCTGTATGTCGGGCTGGACTGTTCCCATGAGGCACAGGGTCAGACTGATTTGGATATAGCCATGTCTGAACTGGGGTGGCAGAGTGGGCTAAAGAATGGCGATGGATTAAACCCAGATCTTTTGACTGGGTGTGAGTGTTTGATTGGTTCAGATGCTCCATCCATTACCACCCCCTTTTGTACCGCTTTTGGCCGCCATAAGTGTGGCAGGGTATGCTCAGACATGAGTCCCTTGCTCACTTTGCCACTGGATTCAAGCAAGCCAGGCTGAAGACGGCTGGAATGCCAGAAACTAGTCCTCGGAAGCTTGTTTCCGGTCCAGGGAAGGCATGGCTTGGCAGTTCGGGCTGGACTGTTCCCATGAGGCACAGGGTCAGACTTATTTGCATATAGCCATGTCTGAACTTTCAAGGCGATGCTCACGAAGATCCTGTTGTCTCCTTCTTGGCGACGGAAGTCTCCAACTCCCTCGTGGACTAATCAATTAGCACAATGGTAGAAACTCTTAACCAAATTGACTAATCCCCAAGGGGAAGGGGAAGTGGACAGAGAAAACAATGCACTCACCGGATCTCTTCAAGAGATGGCAGCGAAGTTCTCTCTTTTGAAGTGTTCAGGGCCTCTTCTTCTTGACTCTTGTGTTGTCACTGTTTTACATACAATCACCTTTAGAAATACACTTTTAACCAAATAAGAGTGACGTCAAATATCTAAGATTATTTGTCACGTACCTATTCAAAAAATGGCCCTTTCAGACACTTCCTACAATGACAGGAGGTTTCTAAATGTTTCAAACCTTATAAACAAATACAAGATGTTATCAACTATTGGAACGATATAAAAAGTTTTCGCTCAGGTTAGGTGTTAGTGATTAGTTAGGTAACACAACACTATCACACTTGTCTTACCTTGTCAATGTAAGATGAAATCTTTTAAAAGGGATTCTGTATTTAGATAATAAAAGAACGAAAAAAGAAAAGAACACACAGACTCCTAATTCTAGGAATTTTCAATAAACACTCTGTAGCTTTCAAGTGTACAATTTCAATTATTGGGTTTTTCAAAATCCTTATAGCAACTTATACATCAACATGATCATTTTTGAAAATTGCCTCTATAATGTGTCGGAAATCGTAGCTGCAGTTACTGTCACTGCTTTTAATTCGATTTGCCTTTGCAAATGCTTTTTCTGTTCAAATTGTCTTTGTCAATGTTCTTTAAAAGCACTCTAGTAGGTTCGATCAATTATCTTTGCACAATTCTCCTTAAATAAACTAAGAACTGAACCTCAAACTCTCTGCTGTTACCAATGATTGTTTGTTGTTATTTTCGTTGCTTAGATCCTAAGAACGATCTTTTTTTGACTTGCAGGACGGACACCGGAAGCCACTGGGAGGAAGCTGGGTCTGGAGCCGATGCGGAGATCAGCGTTGAAGAGAAGACTGGAATCGGAGCAGGAAACCGGGCGAACACCGAAACTCCAGCGGAGGTCTTGATGCAGGTAAGGAGAAAACTCGTAGAAGGTAAGGAGAGGATTCAGGAAGCCAGGGGAAGGGTTGGGTAGCACACAGGATATTTAGAAGACTCAGGAAGCAGGCAGGAGGCAGACGGGGGTCTTACGGAACTCGAATCAGGAACTCTCGCTGAGACGCTGGGAAAGACGAAGCAAAGCGTCTTGGCAGGCTGCGAGGGTGCTTTTATAGTCTCCGAGCAGGGCGTTGGTTTCTCAAGGCACGTGTAGGTTGAACACAGTTAGAAACGTGCGCTATGCCCAGCGCGACTGAAGACTTTTACATGAGTTACATACTAGAATCAACAAGCATTGGCTTCTGAATTACCAGAAAGCTACAAACATTGCTAAAATCAAATCATATTACAATGCTTCAAATGAATATTACTCCAATTCAACACTTTCGATTGTACCAAAAGAAACACAGATCATGTTGTCACAGGTGAATTCTTGAAAGTTCTCCCCCCCAAAGTTCGCCTCACAGATCTTAGTATGTGAGGATGCAGAGCATGAAACAAACAAACCAATCGAGGAGCATGTACATTAGATTCTGGTTCCCAAGATCTTTCTGAGGAATCATATCCTTTCCAAGCTATCAAATAAAATAAACGACCTTAAATGCGTTTGGCATCTACAATTCTTTCTACCTCATATTCAACATGATCTCCAACTACAATTGGGGGAGGTGGATTATCTAGTCTGGTGTCTGGATCATAAGGCTTCAATGGAGAGAAATGAAAGACTGGGTGAATTGAATAGTCTTGAGGTAATTTTAATTTGACAGACACTGGGTTGATAATTTTTTCTACAGGAAAATGTCCAATAAATCGAGGTTTTAACTTTTTAGGACCTTCTATATGAATGTTCTTTGTTGATAACCAGACAAAATCTCCGTTTTTATATTGAGGTGCTGGTATTCTATGAAGATCTGCTGACTTTTTCATTCTTTCTTTGTTTTTGGCTAAAGATCTTCCAACCTGTTCCTGAAATGTTTGCAAGTTAGCTAACCTTTCTGAAACTGCTGGCATATTTTGAACTTTTTCAGGTATTATTATTGGTAACGATCGTGGATGTTGACCAGTAATAAAATAAAAGGGTGAGCAACCTAAAGCTGAATGTAATTAATTGTTGTACGCATATTCAGCTAAAGGCAGAGCTTCATCCCAACTTGAAGTCATTGCAGAGGTCAAACAGCGTAAACTTTGTTCAAGATATTGATTAACTTTTTCAGTTTGACCGTCTGTTTGGGGATGGAAGGCGGATGACAAAGCAACTTCTATCCCCAGTTGATCATTGAGCTGCTTCCAAAACTTAAAAATAAATTGGGGACCCCTGTCAGAAACAATTTTTTGTGGCCAACCATGAAGTTTAATTACATTATTCAAGAAGATGTTACTTAATTCTGGGGCTGATGGCAGTTTAGTCAAAGGAATAAAATGTCCCATCTTAGAAAGGAGATCCACCACTACTAGTATTGTGGTAAAACCATGAGACTTAGGTAGATCTGTAACAAAATCCACTCTAATAGTGTGCCAAGGGAATGGTGGAATTGGTAAAGGTTGTAACAAACCCATTGGAGATGTATGTAATGATTTTTGTCATGTGCAAATAGGACAGGTAAGCACGTAATGACGTACATCTTGACCTATATTCTTCCACCAAAAATGTCTTTGACATAGTTCTAACGTTTTTTTGATGCCTGGATGTGCAACTGCTGCAATGTCATGATTCCATTTCATTATTTGAATTCTCAAATCCTCATCTGGAATGTACAGTTTACTCCTAAAAAAGAAATAACCATCTCTAATGGTAGTATGTTTTTGTGAAAGCCATTTTTGTTTATCCAATTTTTGTGTCTTATTTTTTAAAGTGACTAAAAAGTCATCTGAAGTAGTTTCTGCACACACTTTTTCTGCAGGAATAATACTCTGTAATTCTCTGGGCTTATCACTATTTTTTTCACAAACTAATCGTGAGAGAGTATCTGATAACAATTGTTTAACTCCTGGACGATAAGTAATTATGAAGTCAAACTCACTGAAAAATTGCAGCCAACACATTTGACTAGGTGTAAATGCTTTTACTGTTGAATGGAACTGCAAATTCTTATGGTCTGAGTAGATGGTTATTGTGTTCTTAGTCCGTAAAAGATGGTGTCTCCACTCCTTGATAGCTAATAACTCACGCTCAGCTATTGTATAATTTTGCTCTGCAGGCAACAATTTTCGAGAGAAAAAAGCTATCGGATGCAAATGGCCTGTTGAAACATCTTTTTGTAACAAGACTCCACCTATGGCGGTCTGTGAAGCATCTGCTTCCACAAAGAAAGGTCTGTCTGAATCTGGGTGCACCAAAATTGGAGCCGTGGTGAAAGCCTTTTTTAAGGTTTGGAAGGCAGCTTCAGCTTCCGAATTCCAAAGGAATTTCTTCCCTTTTTGTAGCAATTGAGTGATTGGCGTAACAATATTCAAAATTTTTGAAATTAAACGTCTATAAAAATTTGCAAACCCTAGTACTCAATTCAAGAAGTCTTTATTCGATTAGTTCATCATAAAAGACATAAAATACAGTTTATACATATAAAAACAATTAAAACAAGTATTAAATCAGTGACAGGCTAATCAGCTTCTTGATACATATTTACAAAATTTACAATAACGCTCTGATACATACATATTTCTGCAGAATTCTGGGCCTAGTTGTTAAACAATCACATCTTTTAGGTCCCCGTTAGGTTGCTTTTAATAAACCTAATTCTAAGCAGCCAGACCCACCCCAAAAATTTAGCAACCCCCACAACAATTAGAGGGGCCAGATTGGTTTTTAACATTCTACTTGCTTCACCGGCCGACCTGGTACCTAGGCTTCTACATACTGGCCTAAACCAATTGGCTCTGGGGGCAGAATATAGAGGACACACATACAAAAAGTGATTCAAGCTTTCCCCAATACCTTGACACTTGGGACAGTGCCCCGTCCTGCCAGTTCCCCACTTTTTAGTAAAATCCCCAAGAGGAAGTGAGCCACATCTGAATTGGTAGAATAATTTGCGGTCCATGGGCTTAGTTATGATATCCCAATACCTTTCCAGCTTGGGCGTATCCTTGTAAACAATGAACATACCAGTAAGGCTACTCGAGCATATTTTCGAATGCCTGTTGTGTGTCACCCATTCCCAATAACAATGTTTGAGATCCTTTTTAGATGGGAAAATGGCTGAGTCGGGGGAGGACCACAGGTCTCCATACCCCAGGGCAATTAGGGTAGTCTTAAGGTCTCTAAACCAGCCTATGTTTGTGGCCCCAAAGCTGTTTCTAACCTCCAAACAGGCTTTCACATAATGGTGGAGTTCCGGCGTTGTCCATAGACGACGCCAGAATGTTAGGGGGCGAAGTATTGCTTGATCCTCCACCGGTTGACACCCTAAATCATAGAAAAGGGGAATTAGTGGTGATGACTGAGGCAGACCTGTTGCCATTCTTAAAAATTTATTTTGGGCATGTCCTAACAGGTCCAAATTACTACCACCCCATAGTTCTGCCCCATATAGGACTGCTGGTAATACCTTACCGCCATATATCTTAATAAGCGGGGACATTGGCCTGGTAAATGAACCTTTGTGTTCCTTGATCAGTGCCCCACCCAGCTGCTGATGCTTCAGGGTCATGAGCTCGACCTGATGGGACCAGCTCAAAGTCTCACTAAAGGTGACTCCCAAGTAGGTGAAATGCTTTGTCTGTTACAGGGGGGTTTCCCCCATGGAAAGCCTTGCATTAATTTGTTTATGCCCCCTTAGAACCATAAATTTTGTTTTGGACACGTTCACCTCTAGCTCATGTTCGCTGCAGAAACTCTTGAACCTCGTCAGGGCTTTCTGCAAACCCTGTCTGGTTCGAGAGATCAAGAGTGTATCATCTGCGAACATGAGCAAGGGGATTTTCATTCCAGCCAGACTTGGGGCATCCATGGAAAAATTATCGTAATACTTGGTAACTCTATTTATATATAGAGAAAACAAGGTGGGTGCCAGCACGCAACCTTGCCTGACACCTTTGGCCACTGGAAAATTCTCCGTCACCTCACCCGGTTTGCCCCAGCGCACAAAGGCAAAGGTATGAGCATGTAGGTTAAGGGGGAGGGCATGCCCATATCTAATAGGCATTTCCATAACCCGGCCCTCGGGACAAGGTCAAATGCTGACCTTAAGTCCACGAAGGCCGCGTAGAGGTTGCCTTTGCCCAGGGTTACCGTCTTCCAATGCAAAAGCATGAAACGGAATGCCTGATCCAGGGTACTCACGTGGGGTCTAAACCCAGCTTGAAGAGGAGTAAGGATGTCATGCTCCTCTATCCATGCCTGAATCCTAGAAAGAACAAGACGGGTTACGATCTTCTGTAGCGCGTCAATAAGACTGATCGGCCGGTAGTTGGATGGAACCGACCGATCACCCTTCTTAAAAATAGGCAATATTTCTGCGCCTGCCCAGGAATCAGGTACCCTAGCACCCATGGCCAGTGCATTTACCAACCGCACTAAGTATGGTACCCATAGATCGAGGTCCTGTTGGAATATGTCTGCTGGTATGCAGTCTGGACCAGGCGCTTTTACCCTAGGGATAGCTTTCAGAACTATTTCAACTTCTCTGGCAGAGAACTCAAGTGAATCTAACGATAATGGCCAACTAATGGAATCTTGCGTATTGCTGCGGCATCTAAATTGTTCCTCAAAGTGGGACACCCATTTCGGTTGTTCGACGGATGCAGGGCTTGGGCGATCATCCTGTGACAAACCCCATCTGAGAAGGTGCCAAAACTGCTGTAGATTCCTGGAGCCACAGGCCTCAGCTAGTGATGTCCAGCGCTCGTCATCCCAAGCGGCTTTGGCAGAGCGTTTAGCATTGTTGAAAGCCTTCCTACTTGCTTTGATTAGGGCTGGGTTCTTTAGTTTTAAAGCTTTAAACAGATCCGCATGGGTCTGTCGGCAAACGTCATTGAACCAATTAGCGGGTTTCCTAACCTTCCTTCTACCCTTATTGGCAACATACTTTATAAACAATGATTTAAGAGACAAAACCAAGCTAGCATGAATGCCTGTGATGTTTGTGTTGATCATTTCCTGGTTTTCACATTTATCAATTTCTACCAATGAGTTGGAAACCAGGGCTCTGATCTTTTTACGTGCTTCCACGTCCACAGAAACCTTTGGCCAGCGAACCCTCCTCAAGTCATTTGTAAGTACGACAGCCTCCTGTACAGGATTTAGCTGTCGTTCAACCGGCCCTGCAAAACTAAAATCCTTCAGTTCCGCTACCAAAGGTTCGTGATCACTTTCTGGACGTGGCTTGACTACCATGTCCAATACCACAGGCCACATTTTAATATCTACTAGGATGTAGTCAATGCGACTGCTATGTCTACCAATAAAAAATGTGTGTTTACCCATCCTGTCCGAACTTACTTGTCCGTTAAGGGTACGTAGCCCCCAGTTCAGACAAAGACCTTTAATAAATGTAGCTGCTTGGGACCACTTATTGATCGGGGGTATATCAAGCTGTGGAACCCCCCAAACCAGATCCTCTGCTTCAGTTAATAAACCATCGTCTTTACTTAAAGGTTCAAAACAAGTGTTTAGGTCACCCATAACGACCACATGACCAGCTTCTGAAGTAGTACTTAGGAAGTCATCCAAACAGTGAAGGGTAGTTGAAACTCTGCCACCCAAGATACCTCTAGCATATACATTGATCAGCAGTATATCCAACCCACTTTTTGTTTTGATACTAACTATCAATATATCTGGACAGTCAAGAAAAACTTCCTTAACAGACACACCTTCAAATTGGCGAACCCAGATTGTGAGGCCACCCATGGCCCGACCTCTATGACATCTGATGGCTGGTTTATTAAAGTTCAAGAAACCTGAAAGAAACACAGATGAGGTTGACCAGGTCTCTTGAAAAGACCAAACATCGCCTTGACAGATAAAATCAACCCAATCAGGAATGCAAATGCGAGATTCAATTCCCCCTATATTCCAACATCCCAAAGTAGTACCCTTGATACATCCTTGGTCACATGATTTAGTTATATCTAATGGGTGGGATTCTTTGGGCTGGCGACGGGGTTCTTCAAGCTCAAGGACAACTTTGTTCGTACCTTCCGTTGGCATACACAATGACCCTACCTGGGTAATTAGCTCAGAATTAACGCTCTCAGTGGTGACGACCTTGGGAGACAATGAGGTGGGTACCATAGCGAAAATATCAGGCTCTCTTAAATAGACCATACACCCTTTCACACTATAATGAAGTTGATCTTCAAAACCTTTAACAGTACATAGTGGATTACCCAGGACAGCTCCAACACCCATACAATCAGAGTTACACTCATCGTCCCTTGCTGGTAAGTCTGGTCAGTCATTAGACGACAGCCCTGATAGTGGGTCATAGAGGTTCCTCAGCGGGATGTTCCAATACTCGTTGGGCTGAGTGAACCTATTTGAATATTGACAGGCTGGGTAAAAACTTGGGGGCTGTTGATACTGCGGAAAAATGGGGGTGAGAGGAGCCAAAGGGTTCAGAGTCTTATTATGGAGTGGGAAGTCCAATAGGGCTGATGGACCAAACGGCTGGGGCTTAACCTTAGCCCAACCCGGTGTTCGTAGGGAACTATTATAGTTAGATTGTGTGTAGGAGCGGTACCGTGCCTCAGGGTTGAATTGGGGTCCATGGAAACTAGATGTAAAGTTGGACCATTTGAGGGAACTTTTTGTATTTTTGGCAGGGGGTTGATCAGTTGGATTAATCAAGGTCTCAGGATAAAAATAACTGAGGTTCCTCGTGGAGATCCCTCCCTCATTACTTCCCACATACCAATCTGAAAGATGTGATACTACTCTGTGGTCCCTAAAATTGATGATCACTATATCCCCCTCTATATCCTTAGGGCGTACCCCCACCCACTTACATCTTCTGACCAAAGCAATATCCCCATTAAGATGAACAGGGAGGGGTCAATTTGTTTTCAGCCAGAAAATGACTTTGTTTTTTAGGCTATCATTATTTTCCCGATCCCCCTCCGAAACTGGTGGCACACCCGTCATTACAATGACATAGTTCATAGAATCCGGAGGTAAATCTACATTATTCCTCCGTGGTAGGGAGTTATAGTGTTTAATGTTAGTGTTTGCGGATTTGCCCACCCCATTCTTTACCTGAGGCATTACTCCCTCAGTAGGTGGTTTGTTAGCAACCACCCCGGGATTCGCTTTGGCAGAGCTAACTGCTCGGGGGGGTTTAACAGCCAAAGCCGGTGTTTTAGTTGAGGTAGTGCCTACATTAGATGTACTTTTAGGTTGTTGGCTAGAGATAGTATTTGTATTGCCAGCAACATGGGATGTACCATGTGGTTTAATGGATGATCCCGAGTCCTTATCAGAGCTAAGGGGATGTGTTGGCTCAACAGACGCCAATAGGCGATCCATTTTGTCGCCCATTATCCTAACTCGCTCCAGCAATGGCAACATATATGATTTAATAAGCTTCTCTAGGATGGCATAGGACACCTCATTAAACCCTTCAATAACAGTCTCAGGGGTAACCAAATCGTGTAGGTCAACCAACGGTAACTCAGCATTGGGTGGGACCGGTTGCTCAGGGTTAGGTTTGAGTGGAGACGGGGGGTGATTGTCTGCTTTGGCCTTTCCTTTTTACCCCGCCCTTTCTCCTTTTTTTCCTAGGTGGGGAGCGCACAACCCTCTTAGCCTCGTCAGGCTTGGTTCCAGCGTCGCACACACTCGTTGGTAACAGATTCTCGCCGGGATCTACGCAGACCAATGACTGGTTGGTCAACGTTGGACGAGATTCTGATTCCGTGATCTGGATAACTGGGTTGTTTAAATCAATAAGGCTGGATGATCAATGGGGGGACAATCTAAATGGCCTCCATTGGTAACACTAACACACGGTGGGGAAATACTTGGGAACCTAAATATACTGGGGATTTGGTTAATGTCAATTACATCATCTTCAATAGAGCTCAACCCTTGGGCAGCCGTTTCTTGGGTGAAGTCTGGTTCTGATAGGATGGGCAGCGGAATTTTCTTTAGATGCTCAATTGAGCGTCGGCGCTCAGCTCTTCTCTCGGCAAGGAGAAGATCCATATCTACTTCCTTGGTAGATTTCTTAAAAAATTTAT
Organism: Lissotriton vulgaris; assembly: GCF_964263255.1. NCBI lineage: Eukaryota > Metazoa > Chordata > Amphibia > Caudata > Salamandridae > Lissotriton > Lissotriton vulgaris. The sequence goes on along the minus strand of NC_141696.1, from coordinate 1,039,533,164 downwards.
CAAGTGGGCCGAGTACAGAAACACCCACGCCTGGGGGGGCGGAATGACTCATATCTAGACTGAGCTAAGTATACTATCCGGCCCAGTTTACACTCTTAATACACTACTAACAAACTGTAGAACAGTGGGCAGTGAATAAATACAAATGACAGTAACATGGCCCAGCCCGGCCTCCTACGGCCCCTGACGGCCACAGACGGTCCTGCCCTTGTCCCGGGCTTCTCCCGGCACCCTCCCGGGACACACAAGTTGAAAATGTACTGGCTGGTGAGGAAGGGGAGGAGCCTGCAGGGAGAGCGTCCCAGCTGTTACTGATTGGGAGTTGTGGGCGCTCCTGGGACTTGGAGTCCTGCGCCCACAACACGCTCGCAGCCCTGCAGGTCCCAACACCCAGATGAGGATTTAGAGCAGTGGCGCTGTGTGAAGGTGGCCTCCGGCGAAGCGGGACCCGCGCAGCGGGTACCGCGAGCAGTTGGTCAAGAGAGGCAAGAGGAAAGTTCAGGAGTCACAGCAACACAGCGATCCCAGTGTCTGGTTAGCAGCAAAGGAACAGAGAAATTCCCTAGTACTCGTTGAACCTCTTTGACAGAAGTTGGTGATGGCCAATTCAAAATTGCGGCAACTTTTTTAGGGTCCATTGTAATTCCTTCAGGAGATAGCCAGTACCCTAGGAATTCGACTTTAGAAGTATTAAATACACATTTCTCTAATTTGACAAATAAGGAATTGTCTCTCAACTTTTGGAGCACTGCTCGAACATGTCCAGTATGTTCCTCTGAATTTTTTGAATATATCAGGATGTCATCAATATATACTATTACGCAAACATCCAACAAATCATGCAAGACCTCATTAATAAAGTATTGGAATGCTGCTGGGGCGTTACAGAGGCCAAACGGCATCACTGTATACTCAAAGAGACCAAATTTAGTACGGAAGGTCTTCCACTCATCACCTTCCTTTACGCGGATCAGATGGTAAGCTCCGCGTAAATCCAATTTTGTGTAAATACTTGATCCTTTCACCTGATATAATGATGCAGGAATTAAAGGCAATGGGTATCGATTTATAATTGTCGCCTTGTTGACTGTGCGATAGTCTATGCAAGCCCTGAGGTCACCTGTCTTCTTCGCCACAAAAAAAGTGGGGATGACACTGGCGAAGTAGAATGTTGAATAAATCCAAGTTCTCACAACTCATCTAAGTAATTACGTAAATATTGATTTTCTGGTTCTGTTAATGCGTATATGCGACTGCAGGGCAGTTTGGCTCCTGGAATCAGGTCGATTCGACAGTCGTAAATTCTGTGAGGGGGTAAATTAGTAGCTTTAACGGGGTCGAAAACGTCAGCAAAATCTGAGTACTCTGTAGGTATAGTGTCATGTTCATAATGAGACACAGCACAATACAAGGGCATTACTGGCTCCTTGGTTTCTTGATAGCAGTGTAGTTTGCAATAAGATGAGTATAAAGTTACCGTACGCTTGACCCAGTCAATCTTAGGGTTGTGAAGTTCAAGCCAAGGAATTCCTAAATTACTCCAAAGGTAGGAGTATCAATTAGATCAAAAGTGGCTAATTCTGTATGACCATTGTCTGTTACCAAGATCAAAGGGGTGGTATGAAATCGTTTTAGTCCTGAAGAAAGCGCTGAACCATCAACAGCTCTTACAGGCTCAGGTTCCTTCTTGGGGTCTTGAGTCAAATTGAATTTTAGAGCCAAATTCAAATAAAAAAAATCCCTGTTGCTCCTAAGTCAATAAGAATGGGTATGCTGTGTCTTTGTTGATTCAATAAAATCAAAATGATCCTTACTGTGAAATGTCTAGGTATATGATTAGTTACACTGGTTGCATATTGTTAGACCATTAAACTTAAATCTCCCGAGGAGTCGATCTCTTTGTTTCATGAGATGGTTAGTTTTCCGAGAACTGAGAAGATTCAGATGCAATTACCAAAACTTTTTTCTCAACTGGTTTAAATGGACAGTCTTTAGCAAAATGTCCAGATTTGCCACAATATAAGCATAAGTTCCCTTTTCGCCTACGATCTTTTACCTCTTGAGTAAGAGGACCTTTAATTCCTCCAATTTGCATTGGCTCTACATGTGTGTCTTTATCCACATTTTCTTTGCGATCTGATTTGAAATGCAATTGCCTGATGTCAGCTTTAGGTCTGTCACTTTTTCTTTCACCTAATCTGTGATCTAATTTAACAACCAAATTTTGAAAATCTGAAAAATCTTTAGGTAAATCCACAATATGGGCCAAAGAATCTTTTAAATTATCACAAAGGCCTCTGTAAAATAATGAAATCCTCTTTTCCTCTGGCCACCTGGTTTCGGCCAGCAATCTGTCAAAACTAGTGACATATGATATCAAATCTTTGGAACCTTGACGGAGATTAAGGAGTTCATTATCTGATGCCTGTAAAAAGACATGCTTGGCAAAAAGACTGGACATTGCAGTTTTAAAATTTCTCGGATTATGTATTACAGGGTCAATTGAATCCACAAGAGGCATGGCCCAATTTGCCGCCACTCCACCTAGATAAGATATTATAAACGCTACCTTTGAAGTATCAGTGTTAAAAATTTGTGGTTTGCTCATTAAGTTTAACTGACACTGACTCATGAAAGTATTGTAACGATTACTATCTCCTGTGAACCTTTTTGGATTGGCTAGGGGAATAGGATGATGGGTTACAACCGGTTGGTTGGAAGTCTGTCCTGAAGAGGTCTGGGAAGTGAAGTTAGAAACGTCAAATTTAGGAGGGGTCAATATGGGACGCCTATCTTCGGCTGATTCTCGCCATGTTGTAAATCCTACTTTTGTTTTGTCTAACTCATGTCTGAGGGATAGATTTTCTTGACGCAAACCCTGCATCTCTTCGGTCATATTCTGTAATAACTGAGTTAACTGCTCTTCTTCCATATTGACTATTTACAAATGTGTTGCGTCACCAGAAGGAAACAAGAGAGTGTGTGGCTTCGCTTTCTGTCAAGGCGATGCTCACAAAGTTCCTGTTGTCTCCTTCTTGGCGACCGAAGTTCCCAACTCCCTCGTGGACTAATCAATTAGCAAGATGGTAGAAACTCTTAACCAAATTGACTAATCCCCAAGGGGAAGGGGAAGTGGACAGAGAAAACAATGCACACACTGGATCTCTTCAAGAGATGGCAGCAAAGTTCTCTCTTTTGAAGTGTTCAGGGCCTCTTCTTCTGGACTCTTGTGTTGTCACTGTTTTACATACAATCACCTTCAGAAATATACTTTTAACCAAATAAGAGTGACATCAAATATCCAAGATTATTTGGCACGTACCTATTCAAGAAATGGCCTTTTCAGACACTTCCTACAACGACAGAAGGTTTCTAAATGCTTCGAACCTTTTAAACAAATACAAGATGTTATCAACTCAGGAATTATTGGAACAATATAAAAAGTTTTAGCTCAGGTTAATTATTAGTAATTAGTTAGTTAACACAACACTATCAAACTTGTCTTACCATGTCAATGTAAGATGGAATCTTTTAAAAGGGATTCTGTATTTTGATAATAAAAGAAAGAAAAAAGAAAAGAACATACAGACTCCTAATACTAGGAATTTGCAATAAACACTCTGTACCTTTCAAATGTACAATTTCAAATATTGGGTTTTGCAAAATCCTTATACCAACTTATACATCAACATGATCATATTTGAAAATTGCCTCTATAATGTCTCGGAAATCGTAGCTGCAGTTACTGTCACTGCTTTTAATTCGATTTTCCTTTGCCAATGCTTTTTCTGTTCAAATTGTCTTTGTCAATATCCTTTAAAAGCACTCTAGTAGGTTCGATCAATTATCTTTGCACAATTCTCCTTAAATAAACTAAGAACTGAACCTCAAACTCTCTGCTGTTACAAATGTTTGTTTGTTGTTATTTTCGTTGCTTAGATACTAAGAACGATCTTACTTTGACTTGCAGGATGGACACCGAAAGTCACTGGGAGGCAGCTGGGTCTGGAGCCGATGCGGAGATCAGCGTCGAAGAGAAGACTGGAATAGGGGTAGGAAACCGGGCGAACACCGAAACTCCAGCGGAGGTCTTGATGCAGGTAAGGAGAAAACTCGAAGAAGGTAAGGAGAGGATTCAGGAAGCCAGGGGAAGGGTCGGGTAGCAGACGGGATCTTTGGAAGACTCGGGAAGCAGGCGGGAGGCAGACGGGGTCTTACAAAACTCGAAGTAGGAACTCTCGTTGAGACGCTTGGAAAGACGAAGCGAAGCGTCTTGGCAGGTAGCGAGGGTGCTTTTATAGTCTCCGAGCAGGGCGTTGGTTTCTCAAGGCACGTGTAGGTTGAACACAGTTAGAAACGTGCGCTATGCCCAATGCGACTGAAGACTTTTACATGAGTTACATACTAGAATCAACAAGCATTGGCTTCTGAATTACCAGAAAGCAACAAACATTGCTAAAACCAAATCATATTACAATGTTTCAAATGAATATTACTCCAATTCAACACTTGCGATTGTACCAAAAGAAACACAGATCATGTTGTCACAGGTGAATTCTTGACATGAACTGGGTGGCAGAGTGGGCTAAAGAACGGTGATGGATTAAACCCACATCTTTTGACTGGGTGTGAGTGTTTGATTAGTTCAGATGCTCCGTCCATTACCACCCCCTTTTGTACCGCTTTTGGCCGCCATAAGTGTGGCAGGGTATGCTCAGACGTGAGTCCCTTGCTCACTTTGCCACTGGATTCAAGCAAGCCGGGCTGAAGACGGCTGGAATGCCAGAAACCGGTCCTCGGAAGCTTGTTTCCGGTCCAGGGAAGGCATGGCTTGGCAGTTCGGGCTGGACTGTTCCCATGAGGCACAGGGTCAGACTGATTTGCATATAGCCATGTCTGAATTGGGGTGGCAGAGTGGGCTAAAGAATGGTGATGGATTAAACCCAGATGTTTTGACTGGGTGTGAGTGTTTGATTGGTTCAGATGCCCCGTCCATTACCACCCCCCTTTGTACTGTATGTGTGTAGTGGTTGTTTATGCTAGTGTGGTGTCTGGATCCATGTGTGCAGTGAATGTTTATGGTGCAGTGGATGTGGTGTCTGGGTATATGTCACAGGGTGCCGTGGTGAATGGTTGTGTGTCTGTTTTTTTCATATGTTTCTGTGTATGGATACTGAGTTGAACGTGTACTGATGTGTGCATGAGCTTTGGGAAGGTATGGGAATAGGGATTGTGGATGGGGAAGAGGCAGGAGGTGGGTTGGAAAGCTGGAATTGGTGCAAGGCTGCCATGAGTGTGGAAGCCAGAGCCGAAAAAATCTCTGTAGACAAGACATGTCAGCGTGAATGCGTTTCAGGTACACCGTCTGCATTAACTGGTGGGTTTGCACCTGGATGGCATTCAGCACTGCAGTCTGACCCATAGAGATCTGTCTCAGGATGTCAACAGCTTCCACACTCAGGGCAGAGGGGAGTCAGGGATAGGGGTGAGATGCCTGGTGCAAAGGATACTCCTCACTTCTTAGGGGAGCAGCCCGGACAGCTTGGTGGAAAGCAGCTGGGAAGGTGGAGATGGAACAGGGTGGCGGATATGGATGTTGCAGATGCAGGTCTAGGGGGTCCACCACCACCAGGGAGTAGCCACTGGAAATCGACTCTGATGAGCATGATGATAATGTGATGTCTGGCTACTCCATGGCACTCCCATCACCTTCATTGACCAATGGTTCCCTCTGTGTCACTAGTGCGACAGGAACCAGTATGGCTAGCTGCTATCCCAATGGTCTCGGCCCTGTCTGCTCCGCTGCCCTGGGTTGATGCTGAAATAATATAAATAAGTTCATTGCAATTGTGTGAACACACTGGGCAAGCAGATTTAAAACAACACATTACACAATTGCACTGATCACAACATGTACAAGGAGGACTCCATTGGCTCCAACATTGGCATGAGCACATGTGTGAATATCTCATGACCTGTGCACAGTCCTGCTTAATGGTGTCATCACCACTGTGCACCCCATCTACATGTGTTACCTTGTTACAAATGTACCCTCATGTGTCAATCTAGGCCCTTGTAGCATACCATAGTTACCTGATGTCAACAAATGGAATGTCCACATGAAATGCATTACTACCTAACGACACAAGGTCCTGCAATAAGTTGCAGCAATATGTGACAACCAAGAGGAATGTGACATGGACGTGCCCATTCCACTCAGTTCAAAATTCCCAAGTGACACTTTTACATCTATCCACTGCCAGGTGATGCAATTGAAAACTGCTCATGAGCAGCTTAGGTAGGTGTCACATGTAGTACAGAAGAGTTGAATGGATAGAATGTGCCTCCAAGTGGTGTGCGAATTCAGCACAAAGAAACATTGTACATAAGTCTGCCTAGGAGCGTCCCCAATCAGGACTGGTTCATGCAAGCATATTTTTTTCACATTACAAATGTCAATGCCATTAGAACACTGAATTACATAAGGCGTAGAAAATATCCAGTCCATAAAGAGGTCTTACTCAATTCTAAAAATAAAGGGAATTCCCTCTTCCTTCCTTGCCTCACAAACACAAATACCAATGTTGTACTGAGTGCTGGCACACACATATGACCCCAACATGTCAGTATGTCACTACCCGATGTTTGTCACCAGCCATTGAATGACCCTCCAGAAATGCCCATTTATATCACACCTAAGTGAATACACCCTTCTCAATGGCATGCAAACTCACATTGCCAGATAGTACTGGAAGGTCCAGGGCAGGCTCTGACTAGAAAGTCTGGTCACCCCCTACTGCTTCACTCCAGGAAGCATTGGCAGCTAAATCCTAGCGTATGCATGAGAAGGGAATCCCGCTCTCACACCTAGATAAACACCTTAGTGAGTGTAACACATAGTCTGCTTTACACTCCCCACTTCTTCTTCTTTTTTACTTGCACCAACACATCTTCTTAAAAGGTCCTGAGGAAAGCCAGATTAATCTAAGGCACTGGCTGAAACATGTCGACCAACTAATGGATGTAGGGGGTAGTAACTCGCCACCCTAACATCCCCTAGCCTTATTTAACCACTGACGGTGGCCTAGTTATTAAAATGTAATTTACCTTCGGGTACTGGGACCCTCACCAAGCCGTTTTAACCGACACTTCACCTAAACACCCTACACTGCACTCTCAGTAACTTACCTGCTCCGCTGTAATCAGGCGTCGCAGCACACCCGGGACACATTAGGTGTCACTGGGTGGGCCCGATGATGAAGCATGCCACCAACTAGGTTGGTGGGTGAGGGTTTCATGATCTCACCAATAAGGTGCCCATGACAAAACCGACTTGAGTCTTAAAATTAACGGTCATATCAAGCTAGTCTCCTTTGATAAATACATATAATCCCTCGGGACACGGACTAGCTACCTAGTCCTCTGTCTCTCTCTCTTGATACGCGCATTTGTAAAAATGTATTTGGACCTCGTATACACTCTATGTACACTGGCTATATACCATGCATTATCAGTGCAGAAAGCAAGCAATAATAAAAGGAAATAGTTCCATAAACACTGAAAAAACACTGCTTCTTTAGCTTTTAATGGCACGAAAATGTGTAACCACTGATAACCACTGTTTTTCAGGTAATGAAATCACTCACTTGAAAACACCAAAAACAAAACACCAGAATTTACAAAAAATATAAACTGAAACCAGGAAAGCCGATATATATTGCATGATTATATATTTCATAATTGGTCATTCTTACACAGCTGGCTATGAATTTATGAACTGCCCGGCAAATTTAATCAACTATCTGCAGTGTACATGTTTCACATGAGCAACGTTCCTGTATAGTGATAGCATTACTCATAGGATAGTAAATTCCCAGACATGGTAGTAAGGGGTCACTGCTAAGACAATGACACACTCTAACATTATGGTTCCATGGACAATAGTCTCGGGTCTGGGGGTCTCATCATGCACCATACCATATAAAGTAATACTACGTGCATTAAGGACAACTCATTGTCTTAGTACACTAATTTAGGCCATATTTGAGGATCAACAGATCTACGGGAAGAGTAGTCTGTGCATCAGTTCCATAGCCACATTAACTCAGCTACAGCCTGGACCATGGACCATACTGGTAACAACTTTTTCAATGTTTTCTCTCTGAAGGCTGAGCATACTATTTCCACATGACCATCACATGCCCACATTTCCCATAAATAACAGTACATCTTGTGGCCATCCTATGCACGACTTGACATTTGTATTCACACTGAAGGGTCTACAAGGTGTTGGTATATACCAGACAACAATTTGGTGAGGCCTCATGTGTGCCGAGTGATATGTGGGACTGTACAAATATCTCACATCATCCTCACATGCTATTTACAGGGCACACACACAATTTAGGGTGTAAGGCCTATACATTTCTTAGCATATCTTCCATGAACTGAATAGCACGTTCATCATAGGCAACATACAATGTATACATGCATAGATATGTGCATGCAGCCTGTGTAGGATATAGGACTGATTACACATCAATATGGTGATGGTAAGTCCACAAAGTACAGTGCCACATGAACTATGACATGATTGCCCTATGTAGGGTCCACCCTATCTGAAATGCATAACTCTGATGTCAGTCTGGGACTCAGAGACATATTGTGGCCTATGGGATTGGATGGGATAATTGTTGTAGAGTACAGAATGATTTAGAAGTTCTTACCTGCTCTCTGAAGAGTCATAGAACGGCCAATACAGGAGAAGGAACTTGTTCACCAGGATCTCTGGCTCCTCTGTAATGAATGCAGGAGCCCTGCTGCCTGTACAGCATGCCATGACTGCTCCTAGAGGTGGCAATAGGCAGCTACCATGATGAGATGGTGTAAGCAGCAGTGTCTGGATGTAAGTATGTTGTTTTTCAAACCCCAAAATAAATGTACGCCACATTGGTGGTCTTCTGTGTAGACGGACCACAGCCATTGGACCACAACAGACTCATTATTCAACGTTAGCCTATGGCTGTAACAGCCATGGATGAAGCCTCCTACCAAGCGGTTGACTTCTGCAGCTGGTGGGTAAATTGGGCATGTCGCATTAAGCAGGTCAGGCATCCTCATGTTAGTGCTGAAGACAACATAGACTAATTATCTACTAAAATGCATATCCACCACAACAGATATGTTGGAACATGTCACCTGATGTATGACACCGTTCTTCTCTGTACAGCAATCCTCAAATGTCAGTGTAGTACATTAATGTGCATGAACACATGATTAATGCAGTGCACTGTACACCAGCTGGTCGGTTGTAATGTGTGCAGTGCTGACTCCAAAACATGACATTGTCCATGATACAATGTGAATTTTTGTTTGATCTGCACAGTGCAGTTACAGAGGAGTCCACATGTGGAGTGCAGATTGGGAATGTTAGATGAAAATGTCAGTAATGGCAAACAATCAGATGTATGTGAGTTACTCCCCTATTTCTAAGTACAATCAATGTCTCACTTTAGGCTGTCTTCTGCTTGAAATTGCCTCTATTACATTAGTGTTCAATAGGAGAATTCTCTCCTCCAGATAATTGTCTGACATCTCTTCGACTTTCCTCATACTAAATGTTGAGATGTATGGAGTTGGAACTTATGTAATCATGATGTGAATTGCTGCGTACTGCTACCATATGCTGGTAAGTGCGGTCAAATGACTTTTGGGTGTATCTTGGCAAATGTCAATGCGGACACTGTGACCAATATCCTTATGTCTGTACATTTAACACATAGGTACCCTGGCAGAGGGAGGAGACAACAGCCTCCTGCATCCCCGCCACTTCCAGACCTTCCAACTATGGAAGAAAGAGCCATCATCAGGAGGTTTTGTCTCAATAGGCAGACAATACAAGATTTATGTGACCATGTGGAGCCTCATTTACGTCCTTAAAGAAACAATCCCACATATCTGACACCAATGCTGAAACTCATGGCAGCACTGCATTTCTTAGCTACAGGTTCCTTTCAGTACACTGTTGCTATATCTGTTGGAATGTCACAACCTATGTACACTGGCGTGCTACGTGATGTGCTTTCAGCAATGATGAGACACATTCGTCAACTACATCCAGTTCTCAAGATGTGAAGATTTGGCTAATGTGAAGGGTGACATTTAAAGATGTAGTTGCATCCCATATGTAATTGGAGCTATTGATGGCACACATGTTGCCTTAGTACAACCGCAAGCCAGCGAACAGGTTTATAGGAACAGGAAGCACTTCCATTCAATCAACATGCAAGTGGTTTGTTCACCAGATTTATACATCATACACATCTGTGCCAGATTCCCAGGATCTGCCCATGACTTCTTTGTAATGCGGAACAGCATCATACCCCAGCTAATGTCACAACTGCTACTGGAGGGGGTCTGGTTTGTTGGTGAGTATAATGTGTCCAACCTTTGTGTGTGTGATGTCAGGTCATATCTTCTGAAAGAGCGCAACTCATTAGTGTACATATGTGTGTCTCCCTTCCAGCAGACTCTGCGTATCCCATCCGCTCATGGTTATTGACACTGCTAAGGAATCCAGCAACCCCAGGGGTGGTCTGCTTAAATGTGGCTTATTGAAGAACACGGGGTAAAGTAGAATGAGCGTTTGGGCTCCTAAAGGCCAGATTCATATGTCTCAACAGGACTGGGGAGCCATTCTCCACTCACTCTGTAAGTTGTTTCAGATCAATATACACTGCAGAATGATCCCCAACCTGTGACGGAACATCCCTCTCCTCGCACCAGCCACCAAGTGAGGATCCTAAAAATGCCAAATGATGATGATAGTGGTAAAGAGGAAGGAGTTGACATGTGTCAAGAGCTCATCAACAACTTCTTCTCATGAGTGTAAGTATGCTATGTGATGTCATGACTTTGACTGTTACAGTGACTGTTGTTGTGATGCTGTTAGGAGGACGCTCATGGATACATGTTAGGTATGTACAGCTGTGGCAAACTCTGTGCGTGGCTGTTTGTGGAGGAAAGTCTTGACAAATGCAAACGTTGTTGATGTTGCTTTGTCTAGGTGTAGTAGTAGAAGTAAAAACAAAGTTTATTTAGACAATAGTCTATAAACCATACACAAGACCATAGATCCACTTAGCAATAGAAATTTTACATCATAATTCATTTTAACACTCTATAAGCATTTAAAACCATAAAAACACTAAATTGACATTCTCTGTATTTTAAAATCTTAATGTCTTAAAATTTCCCAACTTCCTTGGATGCATCCGTTACAGCTTCTCTTGTTGCTTTCAAAATTGTCCCCCTACGCACTTGTGATATCTAAAAACAACGGGGCATATTATCAAGGGGGTTTATCTCCGCTTTTTTGGCTTTAAAAACCAAGAAAGCGTAGATAAAATTATCTCCCTATTACCTAGCTGTCGCTAACCCCAGTTAGCGACAGCTAGTAGGAGATAGCGACCATCTTGGGCTCCACTTTGCATGTCAGTGATATTTATCACTAATGACATGCAAAGTGGGCGTGCCAAGATGTTAGCAACTGAAAACAGTCGCTAACATCACTATCTCCTATTACCAACTTTTGGAGATATTCGCGCTAAGCGCGAATATCTCCAAAAGCTAACACCTGCACTGAGCAGTTCTTAGCCATGTTATCCAATGGGAGGTGGATAACATGGCTAAGAGCATTAGCTCGGTAATGCATGAATATTGCTGACTTTTCAGCGATATTCATGCATTGCGGCGATTTTTATCGCATTTGCGATAAACCTTGGTAATACCAAGGTTTATTTGCAGTAAAAATCGCCGCAGCTCAGCGGTAAATTTTTGTCTCTAACCAAGCAATAGCGATAATTATCGCTATTGCTTGGTAATATGACCCAACATTTCTGTAAGGAGAGCAACAGCCTCCGATCGTGTGTTCACCTTGTACTTTAAAAATATTGGATGTAAAAACATTTTACGCGCTGTTAAAATCAATGTACAGTCCAGTAGTATATGTAAAATGTCATTCTTTACACCTAGGCCACATTTACAAATACCATCAGGTTGGATCAGGGCTACTTTTAATTAACTATCGATCTTCCATGGGTTTAAGCCTACCCGAACCTTCATGATTTTGTACCTTAACAATTTACTGGGTAACACATCCGAATATGGAAACCGGACCTCTTTTTCCCATTCATTCCTTACCCAGTTCACTGATTTATTTCAACTTCAGGTACTCCAGGTCTTGTGATCTGGAATGTTCGTGCCATCGGTCGCTAAGCATTTTCTTAGTAAAAACTAAATCCAATGAAGGTTGTTCGAGGGTCAACTTTAATTGCGCAGCTACTAGCTGAAGGGTTTTCCTCACTTCATGTGCCCAATATAAGCTGCTTGCTTGTATTTCCTTTCTGCACCAAATTGACACCTTCTGTTCACCACCGGGCGTCTGGCGGTTCCAAAATCTTAGCAATGACATTTGTGCCTTTACCTCCCATGCCGTCAAGCCTGCCTCCAATCTAATGGCTTGCAACATGGAACCGTTAGGTAGGGACAACAGCATTTTAATTATCTTTCCTTCCTCCCGGTCCCACCCCCTTTTACCACTCAGATAGAGCACTTCAGCGCTGTAGAGAACTTGTGGTGTTATCATAGCTTCAAATGCTTTTAGTAACGGTCTGTGAGACATGTCACCATAGTCCTTATTACATTTTTTCAATCCACAGACCGATGAGGCGCCTTTGAAGTTTGTGCCGCCACGTGGGTATTCCACTTTAATGCACTGTCAAACCAAAGGCCTAGATATTTATATTCACTTACTACCTCTAATTTGTATAAACCTAAAAACCATTTAAAATGTTTTACCCTCTTCCCAAAACATAGGATCTTTGTATTCTCCATATTCACCGTTAGAAACTTTTTATCACAATATGCTTTAAAAGCGTTTAATTTGCTTTGGCGGCCCATGTCGGTTTGGTCCACGATCACTAGATCATCAGCATATAAAAGGCATGCAACTTTATTACTATTCATGCGCGGGCTTGCACTCTTATCAACTTCCAAAACCACGGGAAGATCTGCTAGGAAGATTGAAAAGAGCAAGGGTGCCAAGACGCACCCTTGTCTCAAGCAATTCTTTACAGAAATTGTTTGCGTTAATGAGCCCTTTGAATCTCTAATGACCTGGGCCCAATTGTCACTATGTAATTCTTTTAGAATATTTAATATACCCTCTGGCAATGCATAGCTTTCTAGCACTTCCCAAAGGCTACTTCTATCTACTGAATCAAAGGCTGCTTGGAAATCGACGAAACAGCAACATAGTTTGCCGTTCTGTTCCATCGATTTCCTAGCTAAAGCCCACAGGGCAAAACAATGATCAATCGTGGAGTGGCCTTCTTTAAACCCACCCTGTTCCACTGGCACGATTAACTGAAGTTCCGCCCACGCTTTTAGCTTACAGAGTATCATCTTAGCAAAAATCTTTTCTCCTATATCTAATAGGTTAATTAGCCTGTAGTTCTTAGGGGCAGGTACATTCCCTTTCTCATGCAGTGGCCTTATTATTGCACCCTTCCAGTTTGCAGGTACTACCCCTTGCTCTAGTATTAACGTAAACATTTTTGAGAAGAATTCCGCCCACCAGAGCTGGTTTGAATTTATTATCAGGGCAGGCATATCATCCGGGCCCGCCGCTCTTGTTAAATTTAAAGTCCTAATTATCCTAAGGACGTTTATTACTGAGCAATCATGTTTGAGATCCTCTACTAGATCTTTCCACAGCTTTGGTACCAAATTATCAGACAACCTACCCGGGGCATACAATTTCTGAATATACTCAGCCAATGCATCTTCCTCCACTACACAGGTCATTGGGGCAATCAAAGGTTCCCTAGCTGACTGTATTAGCTGCCAGAATTGCCGTAGGTTCTTAGTTTCAATGGTTTCCAATAATTTGCCCCAGCAAAATTATTTATGGATCCTTTTTACATTGCGGATTAACATATTATATTCTCTCTTTATTTCTACTAGGTTTTCCGTCTTTGCTCGTGTAAATTTGTTACGTAGGCTATGCTCTTCCCTGCTAATTTCTCTTTTTTTCATTAAACAATCCTGATTGAACCATGTTCCTTTCTTACTTTGGGTATTTCCTTTCTTGTTCTGGTCATTTGCCGGGCCTTAATTCTATACTTATACTTTCCACTACTTGTTTTATTTTTCCACAAACCAGAATAGGTCTTGGCCCTTCAAACTGCCTAACTGAATCTTGTGTTGCAGGCTTGCTAACTTCTCGATAGATTTTTCAGATAACCTAGTGGTCATCCACTTCGGATACTCTGTCTCCTGCCAGATAACTCTGTTGAAAACCATATGTTGTGCTATTCCCAATTCTAACTTTATTAAATTGTGTTCACTACATTCCATGGGATTAATGCTAAAATCTTTCACTAACTCGAAATTCCATGCCGGCATAAACACATAGTCTATTGGGCAATTATGTGCCCCATATTTAAAGGTTTTTTTTGCCGGGCGGTCTTGGACTATCCTTCCATTTAGACAAAAGAAACTTTTATTTGATAAAAGTTACCCAATTCCACCGCATCTGTAGAGGTTTTTGTTTTCATAAACTCTGCATTTTTTATATCATATGCCTCTAGAATTTCTGAGTACCATTGATCAGACAATTTTGGATTTAGTTTATGGTTAAAAACTCCCATTAACACAATCAGGTCATTTCCATACTTATCACAAAGTGCATCAATATCATTCTTAAAATGTAACAATTCGACCCCATATTCCTTCGTTGAGTTCCATTGCATATACACATTTAGGATCAGCATAAATTTATATTTCTTATCTGCGAATGTGGTTTGGATTCTGCCGGCTAAAAGCCACTTACACTTTACAGATATCAAAATGGTTTTAGTTGTTAAAGTTGTTGATATCATTGTCAACAAGCCACCTGCAGGGCGCCCAGAGTTTGATTTTACAGCTGCGCAGTGGACTTGTCAAAACCCTTCAACTACTAGGGGTACACCAAAGAGCCAGGTCTCTTGTATACAAATTATTTCGTTCTTTTTTGCAAGTTCTTTCACAGCTTCATGTTTTAGATGTGTTCCCAGTCCATTTATGTTCCAAGAGACCAATTGTGTGCTCTGTGGCTGCCCCATTGCCTATTCTACATCACTTAAAGGCCCATTCACTATGGAATCCTCCCTGTAACTATATGGGGGTCCTGCTAAGCTGGAGGTGTTACTCCAATTCTTCCATGCCTCCAGCATATCTGTATTATTTATTACTATGTTAACATTTTCTCTCCCTTCCTCTATTTCCTTCTCTGAGAGTTTCACCTGCCTCTTGCTTAGCCCCGCATGGTACCTTAGGAAAGGTTTCTGCTGGGGCACCTTAAACACTAGCGCTAACTCTTCTTTGGGCACTAGACGAATCCCCTCTTTACGGATTTCTTGCTCTGCGTTTTCTATTGCGGACGTCACCAAGCCCGAATAAAGCTGTACCTTGGTGACCTCCTTGCCATCCCCAATTGTTTGGAATCCCACCTTTCTTAGATCTCGAGAACCTATTCCATTTAGATTTGGGCAATGGGCAAAACATTGAGTAGGTGTGCTCTATTTAAATACCCACTCTTTTTAAAATTTTTGCCACCCCTTCCCAATTTTTTGTTCAAAATAAAAGCCACTTATTCCCTCTTTCAACCACTTCTTCTCACTTTGTGACACCTTGATAGTGTTGTATGTTTAATCTAGGTATCACTTTCGGGCTACTTTCCCGGTTTACATTACTTTTATTTTTGATGGTGGGCATCCGGGTCTGTGTCTTTGCTAGTTTTGAGGCTACGTGACTCTCATTATCCTGTTGGGTTTGCTTGCTATTATACTTCTCTTTTTTTGCTGGGAAGCTGGCCCATTTCTCAGAATCTATACCTTTCTGATCCCTCGTTGTTTTCTTTGATTGAGACTTAAGCTTATGTGTTACCTCTTCTAATGACTCCTTCCTCCCCTTTCTTTTTTTAGTCGCTCTTTGATTAAACGTTCTTTGTACATCACTACCTGAGCCTCTTATTCATTTAGAGTGGCCATAATGCATATATTCACCTCTCCTTTTTACCAACATTGGCCATCTTGACACATAAACTTCATGCCCATCAATTTGAGCTTCATCAACCTGGCTTACAATTGGGAGATCGGCTAATCTATCATCCCCCTCCCTCCCTTGACCCGTAACCACCGGGTCTAAGACAGGTCTCAACATTGAAGGCATTTGACCTCTAATGCCCTGTAATTCTCCCTCAATTTTTGAGAGGTACGTTTTTTGACTTTTCAGGACATCGTGGTTTAGCATTGTTATTTCTAACAATACTTGTAGCGATTTTTGCACCATTAACATCATTTCTAACATTGAAACTGCCGGGGATTCTGATACTTCCAAGTTTATATCCAGTGACCGGTTTTCCACCATTTGTGTCACTGCTTTTGTCCAGGCCTTCCTGGTCATTGACTTCCTCCAAGACTTTCTTTACAAATCCAACTGGACAACCGTCTGGGTTCTGGGCAGAATCGTCACTGTGGTTAAGGGCCAGACTATCTTCCTCTTCCGACACCTGTTGAGTTAATCTTGGGGAGAAAGAAAGTCTTGGTGACATTATTATCCCCTTCTGCCCTGTCAAGGACAGGACTGATCAGTTGACCAGATCTGTGGAGTCTACCAAATGTCCATCGAGTATTAGGGAGGATCCCTCTTTCCATGTTTCCTCCACTTCTTCCGTTTCTATAGTCTTTGCAGGAGATAAAAACAGTTTAAAGTGCTTTCCCACGAACTCCTTAATTGTACTAGATGCTATGCTCCCCTTATTTCCTCCCTGTTGCATTTCCTTGGGAGCCTTGGGAGTTTTTCCTTTTAATTTTTGGGGGCGTTTTGATTTTTCCTTTACCCTCCCGGGAGAAGGGCTCTCCTGGGCAACCTGTTGATTACCCCCATTCTGTTCTGCCTTCTTTGTATTCCCTAATGTGCTTTTATTTTTCCGAGGCGCCATTTTACTCCCTCTGTGTTTCACTCAACACTTCAGACAGAGTCTAATTTTGTAAATTATTAAATTGAAATAAACTAATATTTCACTTACCTCTGTTGTGCCTTCTTCTTGTGCTTGCACTCTTGCCCGTGCCCTTTTCCGTTTCTCTTTTGTAGGGTTATAGCTTCTCTCTCCACTCAAAACTTTACTTATTTAGGGTTATGTTTGAGGTTATGTTTGAGGCAGCAAAGTCACTCCAAAGACTCACCCAAAGCTAAGCTCCTACTTCCTTACCCTCCCTCTACATTTCCGTAACCCAAATGGGCTCAGGCAGAGGCGTGGGAGCTCTTGCTTGATTCTTGATTCTTGGTTCTGCCTGTCTGTGTCTGTGAATTCCCAAGACACTAGCAAGCCTCAGCAACACCTTAGCGAGGCAGCTGCGAGACCGGGGGAGGGTGTCTGTCAATGATTCTATATTTAGGCGCACTCCAGTGGGTACCCGGGCCCCGAGCTCCTCTTTACCTCGGCGCCGTTTTCTCACACGGAATAAGCCTCTCGGCTCGTCACCCGCTCGTCCCCGCTGCTCACTTGGTCGCTTCCAGCAACACGTCCTCAGTTGTCCTTGGTGTCCGCGTTCCGCGTTCCGCTTCCTTACCTGGTTTAGCCCGTTGGCTTCCCGCTTTTCACTTTTCACGAAGCTCTGCTCCCGCTCCGGTTTTCAGCTCCAGCTTTCGGCATTCGGCGTCCACAACACGTTAGGGCCGTTGAGGTCACAGGGCACGCATGCGCGATGCACACACTACGGCAACAACAGACCTAGGTGACATTTACCCATGTTATGTGTACTCCAGAAGTACACCCTAAAGACCATAACAACATATGCCAGCTACCGGCTATACCATTCATATATGCCATACTACCAAATAAACAAAGGCAGGAGCGGTGGTTTGGGTCAGCAATATGCAGCACTGACAAGCATATTCTGAGATTCCTCCACTGCCAGCCTTTTCATGGTGGCAATGACAAGGCTGGCGGTAAAAAAATAGGGCACCCTGTTCACTGGGATGCATGCAGGAGGGCACAAGGTGTGTCCCCTTGTGTGCAGGCACTCTCAGTTCCTGCATATCATGGACTAAACAGTCCATGCCATGCAGGAACTGAGTGTGAACTGAGTGTCCAGTCTTTTATGGACAAAAAATGTGCATATAAGTTTTAAATGTTAATATAAATTAGGTTCAAGATATTTAATTTAAAATGAAAGCCAACATTTAAAAAGGCTAAGATAAAAGATGTGCATATTTATAACAAACAACCATATCTTCAAATGTAATATTCACACATTTCAATAATCTCCCAACCCTCATTACCTTAAAAGCCCACATCCCACGCATATGCCATACGTGCATATAGAATTAATATACACTTTAATAACATGACAAAAATTATTTGTAATTTTAGACAAATAACTAAAAGTATTTACAAAGCATACTAACACAAAAATTAACTAACAACTAAAATAATGCAGATTATAAAAAACAATATTTTCCAAAACAACATTTTTTCAACAATATACGGAACAACACTTAAAAAGATATTCTTAGCTTCCGTATTCTTGTCAAATACATTTTGTCATCCCCATAGTCTTGACACAATATTTATCTATCATGATATTTATTATTTTGATACTTTTTCCAGACCCCGCTGAACCTATGAAGTATTTGAAGTATTTATACAGCACTCACAGAGTAATATAGTGAAACATAAGAAAAATCCCAAAGCAATTTGGACGAATATAGAATATTTTAATTAATAAAATGTCACTAAAACAACAGAAATCCAATAAGTATACCCCAAGATATGAATTTTTAAAGTTTTGACTTACAAATAGTGCCAAATGCAGAAAGCAACAACTGTGGGTATCTGATCATGCTTGATCGGGTCAAAGTCAAAGGGCCAACCATGATGGATTGCTGATCAGATACAGGGACCAGGTTATTCCTTCAGAATTTTAGGGAGAAAATGTGGTTGTGGACGAGATGTCAGCGGAGCAAGGTGAAAGCTAGGTGGAGAGTGGGGCTCAACATTGGTGGGCTGCTGTAGAGGGGGATTCAAACCGGGACTCCTGAGGCGGAAGCTGGGAGTTTAGGGCAATAACGGAAATTGGTCTTAATATTGACTATTTTGCCAGCACGATTTTAACTGCTTCGCATTTTAGCACTCTTTACATTTAAAATATCGCTGTACTTTGCACTTTGTATTTTTTAACTGCTCCCCCCCTGCCGCATTTCCCTACCTGCGGGGCCTCCCTCTGGGGATTACCGGCGCATCAGGAAGCCGATTTGGGGCTTCTGTGGTCCACCGCCCTCGACCTCTTGCAGCACAAACTACGGGCGCCATCTTTGATGAGGACGAGGACAGCACTCTATTGTTGGGCCGATTGGGGGCTCATTCACATTAAAAGAGCAGTTGTCTCCTCGTTTCTCATTCAAACCAGGACTCCTGTGGCGGAAGCCGAAGTTTAGGGCCATAACTGAAATTGTTCTTAATATTGACTATTTTGCCTGCACGATTTTAACTGCTTTGCATTTTAGCACTCTTTACATTTAAAATATCGCTGTACTTTGCACTTTGTATTTTTAGACTCTTTGCTTTGACCTCTGTAAACAAATAGGATGAGGCCTTCTTTTTCACAAACTTAGCCTGCCTGGGATAGTAGGAAGATCATCCACCTCGACTTCCACAATTACTTCCTTAGGCACCTCTTTCTTCATTCGGCCTTGTCTGCCTTTTGCATTATGAGGCTTAGGGGAGGAGAGGGACAAAGCTAAATGTTGCACAGCTCTAAGAGAGCTAAACGAAGAAGCAGAATATTTTTTAACCCCTTCGTCACAATCCCTCTTGGGAGATACCTCAGTACCACATTCGGCCGTGATTTCAGGCAAAGAGACAGGCACAACCTCAAGCACAGTTTCTTCAAAGCTGCTGTCTCGCCCCTGCACCACACCGGTCTTGCCCCCAACCGCTGGGATCAAATTTCGCACTCTCCTACCCCTCCGCAACTCCAGGGCGGCCACCATCCACTTCTGCAAACCCGCAGAAACCCGGGGGCGCACTGGCTCAGGTCAGCAAAATAAACTAAAATCAAACCTCCCTTGGGGCTCTAGACGATCAATGTAGCCTCCTCCGTTTCTCTGCGTTGGATCGGCATGGAAAGCAGACTCCGCCCCGCCTCTTCGAGCGAAGCTGAGTTGGAAAACACCTGAGAAGCTCGAGGCACTGCAAGACCCAGCCCGCACTCGGGACCCTCAATCCGTCGTCTCCTCACTGGCACCTCTCTGACAGGAACTCCACGGGGGCCAGAAAACACTCCTACACAGCAGAATCGGCACTTTCGGTAAGTAGTGTCATGTCTGTGGAAGGGAAGGCTCAGTTACAAGAGTGCAGGTCACGGAGCACTTTGTATTTTTAAACTGCTCCCCCCCTGCCGCATTTCCCTACCTGCGGGGCCTCCTTCTGGGGATTACCGGCGCATCAAGAAGCCGATTTGGGGCTTCTGTGGTCCACAGCCCTCGACCCCTCGCAGCACAAACTACAGGCGCCATCTTTGATTAGGACGAGGACAGCGCTCTAGTGTTGGGCCGATTGGGGGCTCATTCACGATAAAATGAACTCCTCTTCCCGTCCGTGCTGCGTGCGGGAGCAGCGGGCACGCCGATGGCACAACAGTGGCTGTACCGGGCCCAGGGCCACCCCCCCTGGCCATGGACACTTTGATACTCCCAGCACCTCTTTGCGCTACTCCTCTTCTCAGTTGTGGGAACTCAATACACCTCCTACTAACATACGGTGTCGGCACTTGCCCCCTCCTAGCTGTCTGGAGGCCGCCCCTGCACCTTGCCTAGGCTGTAATTATACTCTCCAATATCCTTTGCCTTCTGCTTACGCTATTAGCCCCACACCTAAGCGTCATTTTCGCTCGGCGCTGATCAACGCCCGCTCCCTCCCTAAACATAGTTTAGACATCAGGGAATTCATAGTAAGTCAGAAGCTGGACATCCTGTTCTTAACTGAATCCTGGGGAGACGCTGCCTCTGGCCCAGACTTCTGCTCCACCACACCGGAGGGCTTCTGTGTGGTAAGACAGGACAGAACTACAGGGAGAGGAGGTGGTTTAGCTATTATTCATAAAGCGGTTTTTCAGTCCAAAATCAAACTTGTTCATAGACTGGATTGTGAAGCCTGTACCTTTTCCATCACTCTTATCCACAACCAAGTTTTTACAGGAATTCTATTATACCACCCCCCTGGCCCACACACATGCTTCTTATCAGCTCTAGACGAATTTACAGAACTCTCCTTATCCCATCCTAACTATACCATCTTGGGGGACTTCAACTTTCATCTTGAAGTCGTAGGGGTCAAAGATACCAATCAACTGATCACTGATCTACTGGCGGTAGGACTACAGCAGCTAGTGGCAGTCTCTACTCATCAAGCAGGTCACACGCTTGATGGTCTGTTCACCAATGACCCCAATATCTCACTTATCACTGTTCTTCCTGTAGTATGGTCGGACCATTCTGCTGTCATCTTCACCATTTTGGCTCACAACCCCCAACCCCCCTCAGCTCACATCTCTTACCCCTATTAGTACCAGAGCATGGAAAAACCTGGACTACCCCTCATTGTCCAACATTCTGGCTGCATCTTCCTACGAGGCAGCACCACATCCTAGTCTCCTGTCAAGCAGGTACCAGAAGTGGATTTTGGATGCTATTAATCATGTTGATCCGGCAAAATTCATTATTTCTAACCGGGCTAAGCCATCTGCCCAATGGTTTACAGAGGTTCTTCGACAACAACGGCAGTACTGTAGGAATCTGGAAAGACGCTGGCGCAATCATTACAGTCCTTTGGACAAACAAACCTACAAAGATGCGCTAGGGCTATACAAAAAATCCATCATTAAACATAAAGGCGCTTTCTTTCAAGCTCAGATAGAATCTGCTAAGAACTCCACAAGAAGGCTATTTCAAGTAGTCAATTCTCTCTCCAACCCTCCAAGAGGACCTCCCACTGAGCCATCTCAAGACCTTTGTAATGAGGTTGCTACCTTCTCTTTCACCAAGGTCACCAATATTTTTTCATCTTTCTCCCTTCCTAAATGCTTGGATCTCTCTGACCCACCGCCCTCGGCCCCTTTAAACACTCCTATCTTTCCCAACTTCCAGCTGGTCCCGACAGACCTGATCAGCAAACTCACCACTTCCATCAAATCTGGATCTCCCTTAGACCCTTGTACCCCCGCCATACTGAGCGCTTTCAGTGAGGTTATCACTCCTCCGCTCACTGATTTATGCAATTCCATTTTTCAGACAGGCATTTATCCTGAAATCTGGAAAAAGGCGGTCATCAAGCCCCTGTTGAAAAAACCTTCCTTGGACCCTGCGGATTCAGCTAGCTACAGACCGATTGCCTGTCTCCAATTCCCGGCCAAAATATTTGAAGCAGTTATGAACAACCAGCTTTCAGGGTTCATCGATAGTCACCATCTTCTAGATGATACCCAGTTCGGGTTCAGGAAGGGCCACAGCACCGAAACCGCCCTTATAAAGGCCTCTGAGGACTAAAATGGACCAGGGTGGGGCGGCGGTCCTAATGCTCCTTGACCTATCGACACGGTTGATCACTCCTTCTTGATCGACCGTGTCACATCCCTAGGGGTCTCCCATCTAGCCAGGGACCTTATTGCTTCATTTCTGGCCAACCACACGCAGACGGTGAAATTGGGCTCTTTCTATTCTCCCACTTTCACCCTTCCGTGCAGTGGTCTCATCCTCCTTCTACATACTGAGGAAGATTAAGAAACTGTTGCCATATGTCCCTCCAGCTGCAGGAAAAACATTGATCACCACCCTCGTTTTTTCCAAAATGGACTATGGCAACGCTCTCTTCCTCAACACTAAGCATGGGCGAATTTTGCAAATCTGGCGTTCGCGAATTTGCGTATTTGCGAACTCGCAATCCGCAAAATCCACGAATTCTAGCGAATTTGCGGATTTTTTTGTTTTTTTTGTGTTCACTAGGGTTTCTGCCAGTTCGCGAGGGTTTGGTACCAGTTCGCAATTGCGAACTTACTTGTCGGCTCGCAACGGTCGCGACTATGTTGTTTCTATGTCTGGTTCATCATCACAGGTTCCCAGCACCCTCTGTTTCACCACTGCCACCCTCTGTTTCACCCATGCCACCCTCTGTTACATCAATGCCACCCTCTGGTTCATCATCACTGTAGATTAGGGGGGGGGGGAAAGCAAGCACACCTGCCCTGCTTTAACTGACATGAATTAATTTGAGGTTGGTTTATTAATGTGTCACTGTTTTAAAATTCCAAGTCTGGCACCTGCTTCCTTATCAGTAATTTGCTTTCTGTTGCAGTGCACTTTTTTTTCCAGGACCTTTGTGGCCTACTTGTAGCTATTCTATGAGCCTGCTGTGATGGTCAGAGCAGGGTCATACAATTGTTGCAACTAGCAACTGAACTCTGGAAGGGCCCCAGTCAGGAAGCACTACAGGGAATGGTTCCTAATGATGAGTTTGAACTCTTGCACCTGCTTAGTGCTTTCAGTTTTGCAAAACTTGTTTTTCTGCAATTTCTCGGGATTCGCGGGGCGCGAACTTGCGCGAGATAGGACTCGAAAGCCGCAAATTCGTGCAAATATGCGATTTTTTTTTTGTGGCGTGTTAGTTCGCAAGGTTTAGTGCGTTTTAGCGAGCCGCTTGTAGCGCAAGGCGCGAAGTTACCCTCGTGGTCGTTCAAGGGCGCGGCCATCTTGTTTGCATGACGTATTTCCGTTTCCGGGCGCAAAGTGTAATCTCGCAAAGTGTGCGGCTCGCTAGTACAATTTCGCGGGTGTTCGCGAGGAAAATCTCGCATGAACTTACCCGCGCGGTCGAGAACGGGCGCGGCCGTTTTGTTTCTCATTCATTGCTATGGTTCTGGGCATGCTTTTGGTATCCTCTCTGTATCTCTGCCATCCTTTGCTTGTTTGAAGTTTTTTTTTAATCTATTTTACTTATTATCTATCTCTCTATTTGTCTTGCTCTATATTTTGTGTTTTCTGCTACTTTTGGTTAATTTTAAACTACCTTTTTCAAATCTTTACTTTTCTTCTCTTCCCTATTCTATTTTCCTTATTATTTAGCTTCCTTTCTGCCTAGACCATGGTGAAGGGAGCCGGGAAGCATCCCGAGAAGGGGAAGGGTCCCGCACCCCGTGCCCGGCTCCCGTGCGGGCGTTTGAGGGGGGAGCAGGTCGTACCCCGGAAGATCTTCAGCCCGGAGGAGGTGGCTGCACTAATTTTTTATGTTCAGCGCCGCCTCCCCAGGACCATCATGACAGGCGGCAAGATCGGTAGCGAGTACGGGATCCGGGAGCGACAGAAGCGGTGGGAGAAGGTGTGCCGGGCCATGTACCACCACTCTCGGGTCCGGCGCACCTACAACAAGGCCACCCACCGCTGGACGGATGTCCTGGACCGTGAACGCGATCTGCTCGACCTGCTTGGCCTTGAGATCCCCGGGCTAGGTGAGTAGTAGTAGCTATTTCTTTACTACTCTGTTTTCCCCTGCTCTGTGTGTTATTATATTGCAATTTTTTGTTTTTTACCAAGAGCAATAATGCTGCTCATTACATTGTAGGTAAATTATATTTCAAAATCTTCTGAGCATTTCAGGTGCACTGCTCTCCTTCTCAGTAGTGTTGCTACTATGCTTATTTGTTTTCGATTTTATGTTCCTTTCATTGGCCTGTGAAATTATGTATGACTGTAGTTTAAAGAACTGCGTAATGCTAGACACTAAGGTTCAGATTTTTAATTACCGGCGCATCCCTGCAAAGTAGCAGGGATGCGCCAGTAATTGTGCGCCACGCCACCATCACCATCACCCATGGTGCGCCGTATTTACAATGCGGCGCACCATGGGCCCAAAACGTCACCAAAGCGTTACGCATCCGTGCCATAAAGGCGGCGCATTGCTGGAGTTGCGTCGCAACGATGGCACAGCTCCATCAATGCTCTGGGGTGCCCTATCTCCCCAATGCTGCGTCAAGCCGTACGTCTGCTTCAAGCAGGCGCAGGGTTTGAGTCACGTATCATTGTCCTTAAAGTGACTGATTGAAATCTTGTAGATTTCCCTCAGCCACTTTTAGGATGCGTTCCTGCGCAGGAACGCCCTCCCTTGCACCGGAACGCCCCCTGATGGCGCAGGGCTTTACAACGTGATGCATCTCCCATATGCGTCACGTTGTTAATATACGCCGCACCATTGCGCCTCTTTTGTTCAGCCGCTGTCTATGTCTTTCTTTCTTCATATAGTTGCTCCTTCCAAATCAAACAGACCATCAAGGAGGGAGCAGGCTCGAATGGCCCGGTAGCGGAGGCTGGATGCCACTGTCGCCGAATATGGGCGGCTGGTGGCCCTGGAGTAGGAGGACACGCAGTCTACCGGTACAACAACAACATCCACTGGGACAGCTGCATCCTCCTCCGTGCCCCCACGGGCTGCCAGACAGCGCAGTGCTCCAGCGGTACGGAGCCGGGCTACCAAAGCCAACCGCCACCGCCGAGCAGCAAAGACAGCAGCTGCCCCCCACAGGATTTGCAAGGCACGCCAGCGCCGCTTAAGCCTCAGAGTGTCCTACCTGGAGCAGGAGGTCCTAGCCTATAAGAACTTGGTGGAGGGCCTCCGCTTCGACCATGCCACCCTCCGCAATTATTTTGTCCGCCATAAGCGTGGAAGGGTATACTCAGACGTGAGTCCCTTGCTCATTGCACCATCAGGATTCAAGCAAGCCGGGCCGAAGACGGCTGAAATGCAAGAAACCGGTCCCCGGTAGCTTGTTTCCTTCCCAGTGAAAGAATTGGCTTGGTAGTTTGGTTTGCCCTGTTCCCATGATACACTGGGCCGGGGACAGACTAATTTGCATATAGCCAGGTTCTGAGCTGGGATGGTGCAGTGAGCTCAAAAACGGTGTTGGATTAAGCCCTGATCTCTTGACTGGGTGAGAGTATTCTGCTTAATTCAGAAACTCTGTCCATCACCACCCCCTGTTGTTTAATTATTTTGTCCGCCATAAGCATGGAAGGGTATACTCAGACGTGAGTCCCTTGCTCATTGCACCATCAGGATTCAAGCAAGCCGGGCCGAAGACGGCTGAAATGCCAGAAACCGGTCCCCGGTAGCTTGTTTCCTTCCCAGTGAAAGAATTGGCTTGGTAGTTTGGTTTGCCCTGTTCCCATGATACACTGGGCCAGGGACAGACTAATTTGCATATAGCCAGGTTCTGAGCTGGGATGGTGCAGTGAGATAAAAAACGGTGTCGGATTAAGCCCTGATCTCTTGACTGGGTGAGAGTATTCTGCTTAATTCAGAAACTCTGTCCATCACCACCCCCTGTTGTTTAATTATTTTGTCCGCCATAAGCGTGGAAGGGTATACTCAGACGTGAGTCCCTTGCTCATTGCACCATCAGGATTCAAGCAAGCCGGGCCGAAGACGGCTGAAATGCCAGAAACCGGTCCCTGGTAGCTTGTTTCCTTCCCAGTGAAAGAATTGGCTTGGTAGTTTGGTTTGCCCTGTTCCCATGATACACTGGGCCAGGGACAGACTAATTTGCATATAGCCAGGTTCTGGGCTGGGATGGTGCAGTGAGCTAAAAAACGGTGTTGGATTAAGCCCTGATCTCTTGACTGGGTGAGAGTATTCTGCTTAATTCAGAAACTCTGTCCATCACCACCCCCTGTTGTTTAATTATTTTGTCCGCCATAAGCGTGGAAGGGTATACTCAGACGTGAGTCCCTTGCTCATTGCACCATCAGGATTCAAGCAAGCCGGGCCGAAGACGGCTGAAATGCCAGAAACTGGTCCCCGGTAGCTTGTTTCCTTCCCAGTGAAAGAATTGGCTTGGTAGTTTGGTTTGCCCTGTTCCCATGATACACTTGGCCAGGGACAGACTAATTTGCATATAGCCAGGTTCTGAGATGGGATGGTGCAGTGAGCTAAAAAATGGTGTTGGATTAAGCCCTGATCTCTTGACTGGGTGAGAGTATTCTGCTTAATTCAGAAACTCTGTCCATCACCACCCCCTGCTGTTTAATTATTTTGTCCGCCATAAGCGTGGAAGGGTATACTCAGACGTGAGTCCCTTGCTCATTGCACCATCAGGATTCAAGCAAGCGGGGCCGAAGACGGCTGAAATGCCAGAAACCGGTCCCCGGTAGCTTGTTTCCTTCCCAGTGAAAGAATTGGCTTGGTAGTTTGGTTTGCCCTGTTCCCATGATACACTGGGCCAGGGACAGACTAATTTGCATATAGCCAGGTTCTGAGCTGGGATGGTGCAGTGAGCTAAAAAACGGTGTTGGTTTAAGCCCTGATCTCTTGACTGGGTGAGAGTATTCTGCTTAATTCAGAAACTCTATTCATCACCACCCCCTGTTGTTTAATTATACCCTCCGCAAGGAGCATGATGCCCTGGCCGCTGAAGTGAACAGCACCTTGCCGTAGTGTCCCTTGCCCCTTTTTTAGAGACTTTTGGGGGGTGGGAATTGGGAGTTGGGTTGTTTTTGGGACTTTTGAAGGACAATCGTTGGGGTTAGGGAGGGTCTTGCGGGAGATTATTTTGTTAGGGCTACATAAATATACTTTTTGAAACTTTATCTGACCATACCTGTTTTTTACTGCTTTTGAGTCTGGTGGGTGGGGGTTTAACAGTAAGTTTGTTTTCCTGAATTGTCCTAGGACTTTAGTAGTACTACCATCAATCTCTCGTCTCTCCTAATTAGGGGTGGGCGTAGTTCGCGTAGCCGCACTCCGCGAAGCTACGCGAAGCCGTTCTCGCACTATGCGACCTTCGCGTAGCTTCGCGAGCTTGCGTAGTAGCTTGCTGGTCCCGTTCGCGAGCCGTTTTTCGCGTAGTGCGTGTTCGGAGCGCTGTCTGCGTGTTCGGGGGATTGTAGCGTGCGACCTTACCCATGTGGTGGGCTATGGGGCGGCCATCTTGTTTTTTCAATTGTCCCGCCCGCCCGCGTACCCTACTTCCTCTTCCGGGTCACGTATAACGCGTTCGCGCTGTGCACGTCTTGTTCGGGAATGCAACTACTTGTTTACACTGACAAAGTGCGTGATCGCGTGAAATCTCGCGCGAACTTACCCTCGTGGTCGCGATGGGCGCGCCCATCCTGTTTTTCACACTCTATGCTATGGTTCTGGGCCTAATTTTCTATCCACCTTATATCTCTTCAATCCTTACTTCTTTTCACAGTTTTTCTTACTTTTTTTACTTGTCATCTATTTCTCTCTGTCTCTAAGTTTATATTTTGCATTTTATTTCTATTTTTCCACCTTTTTTTACATTTTTATTTTACTTCTTTATTTAAGCTCCTACTTCTTCCCCCTAACTTTCTTTTCCACCTCCACCTCCACCCCAGAACCATGGCAAAGGGGAGCAGCAGAACCGGCTCGAAGGGCAAGGCGCCTGCGCCCAAGAGCCGGCTGCCTTGCGGCAGAATGCGACCTGCAGGGTGCAGGCCTGGAATCTTTTCGGGTAGGTGGAGGTGGCCGCCCTAGTTTTTTTCATCCAGCGCCACCTCCCCTTGACCTTGGCAGCAGGCGGCAGGCCAGGGTCCGGTTACCTGCCAGAGGAGCGTCACCGCCGGTGGGCGAAGGTGCGCCGGGCAGTCTACCGTCGCTCAGAAATCCGGCGCACCCACCAGCAGCTGGCCCACCGCTGGGCAGACATTCTGGACAGGGAGCAGGACCTGTTGGACCTGATAGGTGTTGAAGTCGTGGGGATTGGTGAGTAGCTAGTAATATTAATAATGTAATATATATTATAGTAGTAGTATTGTGTATAATTCTTGGATGAATAAGTAACACGGTTATTGGTGCGCTTTGTTACATTGCCGATGAATTCAGTCTCAAATTCTTCTGTTATTGTATGACACAGGTGCTGCTCGCCACTTCTTTTACTGGTTTGTAACTTAGCGCTAGCTTGGGCTGCTGATTATTAATGTTAGAGTTTTTAGAGAACTGAAGTTAGTTAATGCTATTGCTAGAGTCTAGTCCCATTGTCCTTTAGTGAAATAGTGGTGGATGGATAGTATTACTTGCTTCATATTTTTTAACAGTCTGCATGACGCCTCCTCCGTCACTGAATGCTTAGTTAGTTCTTATTTACCCCACCCCTCCATAGAACCGGTTTGAGTTTGTTTACTGAGTGGTAGGCTTAGCACAGCAATAGCATGGTCAGGTGAGTCAGTCAGTAGCAGTTCTGACGCAAGCAACCAACAATTATGTGTATGTACAAATGTATGCATGTGTCCTCCATCTCATCATCTATGCATGTTTGCGGGTAAAAATAAAATTGAAATGCCGACTTACTGAACAATTGGCCCATCTGGATTCTTGAATAGGTGGTGTAGGTCAGGTGGTACTGGCTTCGTTAGTATTCTGCAATCAGAATGTTTATGGCACATTTGATTAGTGTTCTATAAGTAGACGGTCTGTGGATCTTGCAAGCCAGTAGTCATTTATACTTCGAAGTCAATTTTATTGGAATTGTTGTTCCCTAAAATGTTTGAGAGGATTTTTGAATGAGGTCTTTGTTTCACAGCACTTAATGCTTCTCTTTCTTTATTATTTCTTACATGATCAGCACCACCCAAGGGCAAGAAGACGGGGTCCGAGTTGGCAGGACAACCACAGGAGGAGCGCTCCTCTACCGCGGATCCTGCTGCTGGCCCCAGTAAGTCCTACAATGCTTATATTATTAACAATTATATTTCCCTAACTTTTTAACGCACCTTATTTTTTCCAACCTATTAATCCTCCTTCGTAATTCAATGTTAGCAAAACCTTCTTTGGTCTTTCATTTGTTTTCCAAATTTTGTGTAACTATCCAATGCCATCCCTGACTTTCAGTTCCTTCAAACTGCCTCTGCCCCTAGAGTCTACGTGCTACTACTATTAGACTGTGTGTAGCTAAGCTTGCCCTGTTGGCCACTCTTTAGTTAAGGTATTCTTATGAATAAAGCTGTGATAGAATAGCTGTAGCCATTGGGTCCACTCCTGTCTTTTGCGTTGTCCTCTGTAATCTCCAGTCTCTCAATTCCCACCAACAAAAATGCACAACCAGATGTTTGCCTACTAATTTTTGTTCAGTTAGTATACTTCTACTACTGTTGTGGTTATTATTATTCTCTCTCTGCACATACACAACTATGTACAAGAAGAAAATAGGATGTTGTTGATGTTGGTGATAGGGAGGTTGGACCTTACACCCTGGTCACAGAACTCAGTCAGAAGAACCCATAATCCAATGACCGTCTAGTCTACCTACCTAAGTGTCTCGGTCATAGTCAAGTGTCCCACTCCCGACCCCCACACGAAGATAGTTAGATATACCCAATGACTTTAATACACAACCCACACCAGAACAGAAGAAGAAGAGTAGAAGACCCTTTCGCTCACTCACTCGTTTTAGTCCCCAGCACCCCAGACACTGAAAATATACCACAGAGTCTACGTGCAAGTTCAAAAACTTTATTTTTTGTAATAATTAACAAGCTTTGTATTGTTGTAACTTGTAAGTATTTCGATGAAAAACATCCTGCTCCACCATGCAAAATGAAGAAGATTAAATACTGTACATTTTGTACATCTAGTGCACGATAGAGAAATGTGTGAATTGTGGGAGACCTCTCTCCATTGAACGTATACTGTTAGTGGTTACACATGCATCTTTCGAAAGCTCTGCAAATCCCTTGTTTCGTAGAAGGCAATCTTCTCTTCTCATCTGCCTATGAGAAAAATGTTGCACGTTAGACAGTGAATACAACTATGCCAGTTTTTAGCAGTCATCACATGGCAACAAGTGCAACACTATGGACTAACAATACTGGTTTGTCAATTGTAGGCGAGACTCATGTGGCCTCAATGGTGTCTTTCTTACTGTGCAACAAGCTGCAAGGTAACATGGGCAAAGCAGTAGACACTGATCAAAAAATGTTTATATGGCTCAGGCTAACTTTCCAAAGACTATAGTAGGAGTAGATTAGATGACCCTAGGGACCATCTAATAAATTATAACAAAACTCTGTCTAATGTGACTGCTGTACATTGGACGCAATTTGGACTAGTTACACTGTCACAACAATTTTTGTTGTACGTACCTGTTTTTTCAATCTTCCTTCCTGGCTGGTGAAAAAAGTACAACTAGTAAAATAGGGGGAGGTGTGCAGGCATCTAAAAAGGTGTACTTGTTTTTATAGGTGCACAATCAATACTAACCACCAGTGCCAACGGGGCCAGCGGCGAAGAGATTGCCATCCAGGAGGGGACAGAGGACGCAGCACCTGCAGGAGCATCAGTGGGGGAGGAAAGTTCAGCGGTGGGCGGTGGTAAGTTATATTCATTACTTATTTGCATTATTAGGTGGATGAGGGACATTTTTTTCCTCACTGTGCTATGAGACTTATTAGGAAAGTATGAATTTGAAGTTGTACTGGACAAAATACAATGGTTGAAGAAGACACCCTTTGTAGCATTACCAGTTTGAGTTGAGTAAACAAGGCCTCTTCCATCAGACTCCAACTCAGCTGTGTAACTTTTGGAGAAGACTAAAATTCAGATCAGATGACCTGAGGGATGTGTTGAACAAAAAGGGAAAGAAGTGAACGAGGGTGGAAGGAGGAAGGACTAAAGAGATGTAATAATAAGACAAACTACCATAGAAGGATACTTTGTAAGTTTCATTCACATGGCTGATATGAATCGGATACATGGGTTGTTAAAGGATGGGTAGAACTGCAAGGTCAAAGAAAATGCAAGCCTGGTTGGGCAAAAGAAATGGGTGCATGGATATAGTGGATAGCAAGAATCATGAGCGGAGTTTGTGTCAATGAAACCCAAGGCAAGGAAGGAGTGGACGCATGGGTGGTTGCTGGTGAAAATGAAACCAGGTAAGCCGATAATAAAGAATGATAGACATTGACTTTTAATGGGTGGATGCCCCCTAAATGTATTTGTACATTCATCATAGGTGAAGACTATCACTGAAAGCAGAGTCTTACTTTGAAAAACTAAAAGGATACAAAAAAGACTTTTGTTCTTCTTATGTGTACTCAAGGCCACCCAGTACTAGGGCAAGTATAATGCCGGAAAAAAACTTCAACAAATGCTACAGGCAGGGGAAGCAGAAGGACAGATTAGATAGATACTAAAAGTTGACACCAATTGTATGTACTGCGCTTGGTAGTGCTACTATGCCACAATGTACTGTTGAATTAATTATGAAGAGTTTCAGTTACAATTCTGTTTCTTTTTTTATAGATACTCATACTCCTTCCTCAAAACCATCGCGGAAGGAGTTGGCAGCCAGGGCCCGGCAAAGGAAACTGCAGGCCATTGTGGAGGAGTACCGCAAGCTGGTGGCTGAGGCTGAGGAGGAGGAGGAGGCGGCAGCAGCAGCTGCTGCCTCTTCCAATGCGTCTGGCCCCAGCAAGGCTCCACCTTCAGGAGTACAGTGCCGTGGCCAGGCAGCCGCTCACCGCCGGCTTTTAACATCTGCCACCCCCACACACAATGGATGCAAATGCATCTGCCGTGCTTTTCGGCAAAAACCTCTCCTCCGGATGGCCCAGCTGGAGGACCAATTAGAGGAGCACGTACAAATCATTGTGGACAAACACCTTAAAGCCCACCAACTGTAATGGACCCGGACCCTGTTGATTTGCCCCTTTTTTAATACTTTTGTTGGTGGGTGGGAATTGGGTGTTGGGGTTATTTTTGTGGGACATTCTTTGGACTTGGACATTGGTTGGGGTTAGGGTGGGGATAGGGGTGGGATAGGAGGATATTATTTTTATACATGAATAAATGTTATTTATTTTCAACTTATACAGATATGATATGATGTTGTTTTGTGGTGGGGTTACTGTTGTATGTCACAAGGTTTACTCTAGATGCAGGGCAGCGGACAGTGTTTGATTGAAATACTTTATTAACTGACCACATGTGTAACATGCAAACAGATAGATGCTGTGCCCCTCACTCAAAGTTATATTTGTCCTATTAGTACTACCAGCCTCTCCTCCAGTATACCTCCCAGCAAACTTCTCTTCTTACCTGTGATTGATGTTGATTACGTTTGGCACCGCAAGGGCTAGTTGTCAGGGAAGAGGAGCTCGTCCTCAAACCCTGGTGGTTCTTCTGACAGAAGTAGGTCCTGTAACCCAATACTTATTTCTTCCGACTCGCTCTCCTCTTCCAGCTCTGATTCACGGACTTTGTAGTCTGGTGGTATCAAGTGCTGGTTCATTTTTATCATGGTTAACCTCTCCACGCTTGGACTGGTCCTTCTCACAGTCACAATGGCACCAGCAGCACTGAACACACGCTCAGAAGAGACACTTGCAACAGGGCAAGCTAGATACTTTATCGCCAGCCTGCTAAGCAGTGGCCATTGGCTTCTTGTCCTATACCAATACACCAATGGGCTTTGCTCCATGAACACCTCTGTTGTGTCATCCAGATAGGCCTGGACCATCCGCTCAATGTTCATTGGTGCTCTGGTTTGCTCGTCCTCTTTTTGCTTTGCGGCTGCAACGGACTTCCCCATCCCTTTCTGTAGAAACCAAGCAGCTATTTTTTTCTTGTGTCTGATGAATCAGATCCTGTTGGTGTGGTTGGTGTTATTGTTTGTGTTGGTGACTGCTGGGAAGCAAACGCACTGCTCGCATGCTGTGAAGAAGACCTTGACTCTGTAGGATGCTCAGTAGTACTTGCACTGTCCTGGGCTGGCACTGGCAGGCCTCTAATTGAGAGCTGTTTGTTTTCTAAATTAGTGGCTTCCTTGGCTATTACAGTTTTGTACTTGGAAACATCCTCTTTAGAAAAAGGAATTACTGCATTACTGTTCACAAATAATTTGTACCGTGGATCCAAAATTGTGGCAGTAATGTAATGTTCATGTGACAAAATCTTATTTTGAATCCTTGTATTCTGAGATAAGCGCCTTGCTAAGGACTTCGCAAAATTACATGCTTCACGTTTTCCTTCCATACGTTCGTACGTTTCAGACACCTCCTTCAGCTCTTGCTCAAGCATGTACAACAGTGGGATTGCTTGGCTCATAGTACAGTCCTCCCTGCTGACTGCACGTGTGAAGACCTCAAAAGGAAGTAGCATCTCAGTCAGGCATTTAATGAGGTCCCATTGCCACATCTCAACGGTCATGTCTTTAACAGCATTATCCCCTGATCTTGTCATGACTTATTCATTGAGTGGTATGTACTGCTCAAACAGCCGTTCGAGCATGTAATATGTAGAGTTCCAACGTGTTGGTACCTCCTGAATGAGTGCTTTGACTGGCATTTTATACTCACGTTGAATGACCCGTAGCTGCTTCCGGGCTTTAAAAGAATGATTGAAATGCGTGAAGATTCCTCTGCAAATGGTCAGTAAGTTGCTGACTTTGCTTTCACTTTTCAGAAAGTCTTGAACCACAATGTTGATGCAGTGTGCCAAACATGGGACCCTGAAATAGCCGCCATCTTCCATGGCCTTAACTACATTACTGCCATTGTCGGTGGCAACAAAACCAATATTGAGGCCTCTTGGTCGCAGCCATTCAAAGACCTTGCTGTTGAACTCATCCAAAATGTTTGCAGCAGTATGCGATTTCTCCATAGCAAACATGGCTACAGTTGCATGTTTGCGAGTATCATTAAAAATCTCAGTAATGTCAATGCCTGTAAATATCTTGTCTCTAACACCTGAAAAAGAGATCCAGTGTGCAGTGATGCACATGTAATCAGTGGCTTGGGTACTGCTCCACATGTCTGTTGTCAGGTGGATGCTATGCACTGAACTCTGCTGCAAGGTTTTTCCAAGCAATTCCAGCACGTCGTGGTGTAGTGCTGGAACAGCAACTCTGGCAAAATAGTAGCGGCTGGGAACATTCCATTTTGGGCAGAGGGTTGACACAAATTCCAGGAAACCCATCCCTTCAACAAAAGAAAATGGGAGAAGGTCCAGAGCTAACATTTTAGCAAGCTTAGCATTGTATAAACGTGCTATTGGCTGGTTGCGCTCGTACTTTCCCTCCTGCCCAAACATGCTAAGAATGGTATGCTGCTTGGTATTTCTTTCAGATTTGCCCGGTGCAGTACTTCGTGTCGCAGACTTCGCACCCGTACTCCTTGGTGTCTCCGGGCTACTCGTACTCTGGTGCCACAGAGATATTGCTGATCCGGAGGATCTGGGTTCTACCACTGCAGTGCTGGGGAGTGGGACAGGGGTACTTGGTGTACCACTACCAAATAGAATGTCTCCCTCTTCTTCCTGTGTGTTCCGTGGACCTTCTACTGCTTCCCCACCAACATTAATGGTTCCAGCTTTCATGATACGTAGGTGGTCCTCCCACTTGATGGTGTGGGTATTTTCAAATGGGTCATTTGGCCTCCGTACCATAGTTTGTGCCAAGCTTACACGACTAACAGAGGAATGACAAATGGAGCATATAGCAATGTTGTCCTCATTTGCGCTAACTGTAAAGAAGTCCCACACTGGGGAGCTTAACTTTTGTCTCCTGCTAGAGGTGCCACTTCCAATGCCGGATGAACTGGAGGTTGTGTGGTGAACTGCACTATGTGGCTGCGCAGTAGTACCACTACCTCCTTCTGCTGAGGTGGAACTTGTGCTGGATGTAGGACGCTGCCGGCTGTGTGCTAATGTAAAAATGGAAGCTGGAGGTAGTTTTGGTGTGGCCTGTGTTGGTGATATGCGTGCTACTACATCCCTAGTGGCAGCCATTCTAGATAGGGTAAAAATGTTGGTCTCCATGTCCTCAGGGACAGGAGTAATGCTTGTGATGACTGGGTCTGACTCTTCATCACCATCATTATCATTATCCGGCTGCTGAACATTGCACTCCATAAGTGGTAGGCTTCCTGGAACCTTCCTTTTCCCTAGCCTGGTCTTCTTGGGATGTCTCTCCCTCTCATGCTCAGATCGTTCTGTCTCCCAATTGAGATCAAGATCATCAAAAGGGATGCTTGGCGAAGAACTCAATGGACTAACCCTCCTTTTCATTGGTGGGGATTTGGAACCCAATAGATCTCCTGCAGGATGTGCTGCCTCTTCTTGCTATGCATCAGGCTCAATTTCCTGAACTGCCCCGACTTCGGGAGGAACAACAACTACTATTACAGGTGGTGGTTGTGGTTGTTCTTTTCGTTGCGCATCTACTATTGCAGGCGGTGGTTGTTGAACTTCTACTATTGCGGGCGCTAGTTGTTGTTCACCACTTTTCTGCTGTGTCCCCTTATGCGTGGAATGTGTACTACTTTGCGATAAGTTCAGGTCATGCTCAGTATCACTGCTTTCCAACATTAGGCTGGCTACCTCTTCCCCACTCATCTACTTGGGCCTGGGGTGGTGGCTTCGGCCCACTGATACGGAGGTGCTGGCCCCAGCTTGGACCACGGTCACTGCTGCTGCAGGCGTACTTTTTTTTCTCCCAAAAAAGGTTTTCGGGTCAACACCAGACTTAAGTGGCACTTCCTTCTTCTGCTCTTCCTTCTTCTCAGCAACTATTTTGGAGGACCTGGTACCTGCTTTCTTTGGGCCCATCTTCTTCAGATGTCAGCAGCAGCACTCATTTGCACAAGTTGCTGAGAATGATGTCTGGTCAGGTTAGTCACTCACACCACACGTGACGTAGTACAGAAGGACGTACGTCTGGCAGTAGAACAGGCGATGAATGATGACAGACACCTCCTCCAGTCTTTTGTGCACCTACAAGCAAAGAAGGCAGAACAACATCAGTCGAATATGGATTCATTTTAGCTTTAATTACTACTAGAAGTATTAGTACATCCAGTAAGAGTAAGAATAGAAAATAATTAAAATGCAAATGTTGTGGAAGTGGAACTTGTTTATCCATAATTTGTGCATCATGGATGCAGCATCAGTGACCTGCAGCAGATAGCAATGGGGATGTGAACAGTAGTAAGCCAACAGGAGCAAAGGCAAGACACAGGCCAATTTGTCAAAAACAAAACGGCACACTACTACTACTACTACCACCACAGCTCCACATGGGCACTCATCACAGGTACATGGGTAAAGGGCAAAGGCCAGAGAAAAATAAACTCAACCAGGCCTACATCCCTCCCTATATGGCCAGAAAAAGGAGGATGCACACATCACAGCTTAATGCAAAAAAGAAAATCCCCATGGCTACAAGGTTTGAAAGTTACACAACAACACAAACAACAAAGGCATTTGGAGTTTTCCCCCAATGAGTTAACTAGTTAACTACACCCCAAACACCACATCTGAAAATTCAATGCATTGCCACCCATGCCCTAAATTATGTTAAATTCAACAGACAAAATGGAAACCGCTACATCAAGCATCCCAGCTGACTATCTCTGGGACTCTAGGCCTACTGGCAGAAAAAAATCACACAACTTTGGAGGCCTGCGGCAACCAGGATGGAAGGTCACACAAAATGGCTGCCCCCACATGGCCGGGCCAGTGCTACCGCCAAAAACAGGAAAAGAAAGTGAAGACAGACAAATAGACAATACATTCCTATGGCAAAAGGATAATGCTTGGCTTGACAACATGGCTGCCACCAAGCCGCCCACATGGTCTGGCCACCCTCAAACAACAAGGTACATTGAGGACAGAAACAGTGAGGGGTCCATGCTCCAAAAACTACGAGCAAATGACAACCTGAGGAGTTTCTATTAGCAAAATGATCAGCATCTACATTTTCGGGAACGTTTTAGGCAACTCGAGAGGTATTGCTTGCGAGAATGCAAATTCGGCGTGTTCGGCGGTGCGAACTTAACAAAACGTCGTGATCGCGCCCCCGAGCACGCACATTGAGCGCGTGAAGACGACAAAAACTGTAAAGTCGTCTTGCAGCACTGTGCAAACATACCAAAACAGTACAGGCCTCCCCCAATAATAATATTTATGAAAGATTAAGAAGCACAGAAAACTGTAGTAAACAAAAAAACATTTATACAGTACACCAATTCTCAAACTTACTTGTGAAAGAAAAATTCAAATCCAAAATTCCTCAATAAATCCAATTAAATGCTATGATGCAGCAGACAAACACAAAGAGTGATCCTTCCAGCTCCAATTCTAAATGAAAGTGAACACCACATGGACAAAGCACTGGGAGGAGCCTGGTGGACAGGAACAGGAAGTTGGAGACTCAGGGGCACTTCCTTTCTCTTGAAAAAAAGAGTAGAGACAAAAAGAGGACTCCTAGCCCAAAAAAACAGCCAAATCACAATCTGAGGGATTAAATGAACATTTTAGAGAAAATGTTAACATTCTCGAGAGATATTCTGTGCCAGAT
The DNA here is from genome assembly GCF_964263255.1 of Lissotriton vulgaris. Classification (NCBI taxonomy): domain Eukaryota; kingdom Metazoa; phylum Chordata; class Amphibia; order Caudata; family Salamandridae; genus Lissotriton; species Lissotriton vulgaris. Next base: position 1,039,494,705 of record NC_141696.1, on the reverse strand, counting down.
TGCAGTTTCTGCGTGTTCGGAAACGCGATCTTACCAACATAGCGCTGTAAGAAGATCGCGCGTCCTAATGACGTGGTCGCGCGTCCGAATGACGTAATCGCGTTCTCACAGTCGGGTTGGATTGTGCGGCCGGATTCCAAACACCGTAGCGAGCGCGACCGGGAGAGAAAAGCGAGAAAGCGAACGCAGAACCACGGTAAGTCATTACTGCGCACGCGAGAATGCTATTGAGCGCGCGAGGAAGAAAAACTACTACTCGACGCTGTAGATTGCTAAGTAGACGACAGCTTCGCGCTCTCCGCGAAGTGCGAAGTTGCCGAAACTTCGCAAAATCCACGAACGGAGCGTATTTCTCCGCCCACCCCTACTCCTAATACTCCATTATACTACCTCCAACCAAACGCTTATCTTACCTGTAATTTGTGTTTGAAAGTAGGGCTAGGTCCAGGGCTGGCTTCACGGGAAATGGCGATTAAGGTTGGCAGTCCTGGGCGGATAAAATGTCCTCCTCATTGCGGTGGTACTAGTGGTGTGACAGTGGCAGTTGCATGCCTATGGAAAAAAAGAAAATGAAACCTGGTTTGTCCTTACTGTAGCATTACAACGGTACAATAGAGAATATAGCAGGTGACAGTACACTAGAACAGTGCCACAATGTAGCCTAACAAATGGTAAAGTATTGAAAGTATAACTTTACTTGTGTTGGATTTCTTTGACATTGGCTACTACTACAAGAAATAGTACTGAAGCTGAGTAAGTCTAGAATATATCCTCAGATTCCTTCACCAGCCTGTTGCTATGACCTTATCCTCCCCAGCAAGTGTGTGGAATTATTGATGTCATTTAGTCACACATCAAGCAAAACCACACAGCCCGGGTGAAGAGGGTTAGGGTTTGGAAAATGGATGGGAATGGGGGTTTCTTTTTGGGTAGGTTTTGTTGAGAGAAGAAAAAAAAAGCACAGCATGGACAAACAATAATTGAAGATAAAGAAATCTTTGGGTACAAAGCTAACCATAAATCTTTTAAGTGACATAAAGGAAGTGCATGCACTACTGCATGCATTGTTACTGAAAAGTAAGTCGTACTAGAATGCGACAGTACAGGGCTGCAGTGTTTTCACGTGCCTATCTCTGCACTCAGAGAAACACTTCTTACATTAAATTAGGTTTAAAAAATAGCCGAAGTTAAACCTATAGAATGGCTGTAGGGATCAATTTAGAAGCACAGAGAGATCCAAGAAATGCAGTCACACTCATAGAAGAAAACAATGGATACTGTATCTGTATGTTGTTGTTTTAGTTGTCCTGTTGAATTTGGTAAGTAAGTTGCATGCAGCAAACAATTCATCGTATTAGCGGCACTCCCCCATTCCAGCTGACGCTTCGTCCATCAATGTTGGTGACCAGAAGACACCCTGTCCTCTGCCTGCCTGGCGGATGCTGAATTGCGGCTCGCTAATGTGAAGCCTGACTCCATCCTTTTTTCCCCATTGCACAGACTGAAACCCGGCCTGTAATTATTGAACGAAAAACAGGAAGTGATATGTTACAACACCACTGATAAACAAAATATAAGGTATGTACGCTGTGTAGTGCAAAAAGTCACACTTTGATTTTCCTAATAGACAGTACAATATTTTTGATAGTGCGTACTCTGTCTGAGTCACCTTTTGAAGGATAAATAAGTATGGGTAAATTAATTTAGCGGATCTTTCCCCTCAAGCTAGGTGTACTATAAACTGTGTTTTAGAACAAAATTAGACCTTCCCAGCAGTGCTCCCAAACAGACCCTTACTAAAGCCAGTCTCAGAAATGTAGAAGACCCCCAACCAGATCTCAAAAAACGAGGCCTAGCAGAAAACTGGTAACAAAACGTACTTTGAAAGTAAAAGTAGGCCCAAATACCCCCTTACCCACCGTGGATTGTATTCAAACCACTTGCAAGCAAGCAAAAGTATCCACATCGCTCCAAGCCTCAAAAACCACCCCACCCAAACACATGCAATAGAAATACTGCTAACCCTAACGATTCCTAAGTTAAGAATAGTGGCAAAGGCTTTCTTTAACTATGCCAAATCCCCCCTTTCCCACCATGGATTTTCTTCAAATGACTTGCAACCAACATTACACATTCCCACGAGTGCTCTAAGACCCCAGAACTCAGTTGCAAAAATCTAGAACACCCCGAAACACATGCAATCCTGCTGCTAGGGCTAACACTAACGAACCCTAAGTTACAAAAAGTGCCAAAAGGCTTTTCCTTATGGATTTTGTCCATACCACTTCTATCCGGTATTAGACATCCCAGGAATGCCCCAAGACCCGCCAACCCACCCGCCAAAGAGCACAACACCCCCAAACAGCCAAAAAGGAAAATCTCATACTTACAATATTTCTCGGCCTTGGGTCCAAACGCGCTGTGCAGCTAGGTCATAACTCCCGTTTTCCACCACGGATTTCCTGAAAAGCAAATGCAATCAAGATTAGACTGTCCCAGCAGTGCTCCCAGACCCCAAAACTCACCCACAAACACCCGGAACCCCCCCAAAGAGCACCTGAAAGGCAAGCAAGAAGTAGAACACCCCACAAGTGCTGAGTCTTTCTTCATTGGGCGTAATCCAGCCCTCTGCTTTATGGGAAATAGGAGTCTGGAGTAGGAGGATAGAGGAGCATGTTCTTCTCAACTTGTGAGCCTGAGGAATGCAGACTGCGGCACCTTCAAACCAATAAGCAAACAAGTGAAGACAGTTCTGCTGATGGGCTTGTTTTTGTGATTAGGTTATTAAAGTTTGAATTATATTAACTATGCACAACAAAGAAAGACAGACACACAGGAATAAAAGTGAATAAGGACGAAAAAGAAAGTTATTGATTCATTGTCTCATTTTCAGGGCTCGGCGTCAGGACATAAGAATAAGGCTTCGTCATCATACTCTGCGAATTTAGGCAGGGTGAGCTCAGTGTCAAAAGAAATTCCCTCATCTACGTTGCTGTCCACCTCGTCTTCATCCGGCGTGCTTTCTCGTACTTTGTAATCTGGTGGTATGAGGTGCTGATTCATCTTGATCATTGTTAACCTCTCCACATTTTTGGGCGAGAGGCGGCTCCGTTTGGGAGTTACAATGCCACCAGCAGCACTGAAAACACGTTCAGAAGACACGCTTGCGAGTGGGCAAGACAAGTAGTTTAAAGTCAGGTTGGAGAGCTGTGGCCACAATTCTTTTTTCCCATGCCAATACGCCAATGGGTCAGCATGAACATAGACCTCTGTTGAACCATTCAGATACTCCTGCACCATCGACTCAAGGTCCTCCAAGGTTCCTCCACTTTGCTTAGCTTTTGCTGTGACCTTTTGAGAACCAAACCCAAGCCGAGTTAGCCAATCCTCTTCAGCATCCAATGTTACTGTTGTGTCTGGTGCAGATGATCCGGTTGCCGGTGTCCTTAACGGCTGAGAGGTCACTTGTGCCACAGCCACAGGTGCAGAAGTGGATTCTTTTGACTGGGGATGGCCTGCTGATGCTGATGTACTGCCTTTTCCTTCAATTTGCTGCTGTTCTCTTTCAAACCTCATGGCTGACAAGGCTAGCCAACGTTTGTACTTTGTAACATCTTCATCAGCAAAAGGAAAGAATGCTCGGCCTGCCAGCACCTTTTTGTAGCGTGGATCCAGAATAGTAGCACAAATGTAATGCTGTTCTGAGTGGATCATTTTAAGACGTTCATCACCTTGTAGGCGCTCTAATAATTTCTCTGCCAAAACAAAAGGGTCTTGGTTTTTTTCATCTTTTTGAAACACAGAAGACACCACCTTCAGTTGGTGCTCCAGCATGTACAACAATGGGATAGCTTTTCCCAAATTACAGTCCTCCTTGCTGACTGAACGCGTGAAGACCTCAAAAGGACGAAGCATGTTTGTCAGGCTTTTAACTATGTCCCATTGCGCCGCATCCATCCTCAGGTCCTTCTGAGCTGTGCCCTGTTTTAGGAAATAGTGATCGAGTACCGTATACTGCTCATACAGACGCTCAAGCATGTAGAAGGTTGAGTTCCAACGTGTTGCCACCTCCTGGATGAGTGCTTTCACTGGCATTCGACGTTCATGTAGCAGGCTCCTCAGATGCTTCCGGGCCTTAAAAGAATGGCTGAAATGGTTGCACATTTTTCGGCAGGTGTCCACTACCTCCCACGCTGGACTGTCTTTATCACTCAAGAATTTTTTAACAACCAGGTTTATACAGTGCGCCAAACACGGCACTCTGAAATAGTCACCCAGCTCCATGGCCTTAACTACATTGGCACCATTATCCGTGGAAACATAACCAATCTGGCGTTTTTTTGGGGACAGCCAGTGAAGGACCTTTGTGTTCAACTCATCCAAAATGTTTTGTGCTGTGTGACGTTTCTCCAAGCCAAACATGGCTAGTGTTGCATGTTTCCGAGCAGCTTTAAAAACTTGGTCCGGGTCAACACCTGCGTTTAGCTTTGCTTTAACCCCTTAAAAAGAGACCCAGTGTGTAGTGATGCACATGTAATCAGCACCTGCGCCACTGGTCCACATGTCTGTTGTCAGATGTATAGTGTGAACAGCACTCGTCTGCAAAGCTGCCCCAATCACCTCCAGCACATCTTCATGTAGTGCTGGAACCGCAACTCTGGCAAAATAGAACCGGCTAGGAACCTTCCATTTAGGGCAGAGTGCTGCCACTAATTCTAGAAAACCAATCCCTTCTACAAAAGAAAAAGGGAGAAGGTCCAGAGCTAGCATTTTAGCCAGCTTAGTGTTTTACAGACGGGTCAGTGGGTGGTTGCGTTCATATGGCGCTTCTGTAAACAACATGTTTCTAATGTTGCCCTGGACCAAGCATTTACGGGGTGATGATGATGACTTCTTCGACCCAGTTACGCCCGCTGATGAACTTTTTCGCATTGGTGTGTCACTCTCTCCCACACTCTTAGTGTGGCTCACATGGGGTGTGCTGCTGACAGGGGTACTGGGTGTAAGTGAAGTGTTTGACACGTCTTCTTCCTCCTCGTCATCATCAGATGAAACATCAACGTTTCCTTGACTTGCAATTCGGGCTTCCTTGATCTCCTTTAGGTGCGCAAACCATTGGACAGCGTGCTGTCTCTCAAGATGACCTCTCTGGCCTCTGGTACCATAGTTGGTACCAAACTTACCACGACTAACTGCATGCTTACAAATGCTACAAATGGCGAGGTTTTCCTTTTTTGGGCAAACACTAAAGAAGTCCCAAACTGAGGACTTCAAATGTATTTGGAGGCGGGAGGAGGCGGCGATACTGGTGGTGGTGGTCCTGCTGCTAATGCCAGATGAAGTGGAGGATGTGGATTGACGAACTTTAGTACGTTTTGCACTTTCACCACCACTAATTGAGGTCGAGGTGGATGGAGGTCCCTTCTGGCGAGGAAGAAATATGGAAGCAGTACGTGTTGGTGTACTAGTTAACTCCAATGATTGTGGTGTTTCTTCCATTGCCTCCTCATCGACAACATCATCATGCTCAGCAGCTTCTCGGGCTAGGGTCAAAATGTCTGTTTGCTGCATGCCCGCTGGGGCTGCAGTGACCTTTATGATGACTGGGTCTTCGTCGTGACAGCCTTCATCAGCAGCAGTATCCGCCACTTCTTGTTGAGCCTCATCACACTCCATAAGTACGAGAGTTTTGTGGACCTTCCTTTTACGCTTAGCAACCTTTGTCACATCATGGTGTGCCTCACTCTCAGACGGCAGTGGTGGTTCCCTTTTTTTTTTTTTCTCTTTTTTTTTATTGAAAGTTCACAGCAGCAAAATGTACATTAAAATCACCAGTATACATAAATATATCATCTTAGAGTATAGACACGAATAAATACACTTGATAATATAATAAAAACAATACAATATAGGCAGCATTATCCAGTAGCAATGTTTGAGAGGAGAGACAGAAATAAATAAATAACGGGGTAAATAACAGGGTAAAAAATCAGACATACCAAATCATTGACCATGACATCCCGGAATATAATCTATGGGGTCGCGCATCTTGACTTCCTCCAGTTGGCCACTGGTGCCCATACACGTAAACCCATTTCTCTGGATTTAATTCCTTTAAGGGCATAAAGTTCTGACTCGATATTGTGAATCCCTAACAACCTACACATCCACATTTGGAAGGTTGGAGGCTCCACATCCTTCCATACAGCAGCAATTAATATCCTGAGAACAGCTGTCGAAATAAAAACCAACGCCTCTATCTCTATACTCAGACCTAGCTTTGCATCACAACCAAATATTAAAAGTGTAGGGGATAGGTCAATTTTAACATCTAGCAGCCCCTCTAAAAACTTTTCAATTTCATTTTTAATCGGTCCCAATTTTACACAGTTACCAAACATATGTAATATGTCTGCTGGGCCATTACCGCACCTAGGACAGTTATGGTCTAGTCTCCTACCCCATTTAAACAGTTTAGCTGGTGTATAATATAAGTTAAACAGAGTCTTGAAATGCTGTGCTCTTAAATTTGATGATCTCAAAAATCTTTTGTCCAATGCCAGTGCTCTGTCAAGATCAATGTCAGGATCCTGCAGTTTGGAGGCCCAGCTCTCCTCCACCTTAATCAAATCATCGGGGAGGCTCTCCATAAGCATCCTGTACAAATCCTTGATTCTATGACCTCCACCTTTCAAATAATCCAATAGAACGCATCCATTAGATATATTCAGACCCGGTCTTTTCGACTTAATGATATTAACCAGCTGCATATACTTAAATTCTTGAGCACCTTGCAATGAAAACCGTGTCCTCAGCAGTTCGAGAGGCCTGCAGACGTCTTTAATCATTACTTGGCCTAAAGAGGTGATCCCTTGCCTTTCCCAATATTTCCATGGGCCATCATCACTTAGATGCAAAAATAGATCTGAATTCCATAATAGGGTGTGCTGATTATACTTTGGGATGTCCTGATCTTTACAGATAGAAGACCATATCCCCCAAATATCCCCCAGAATCTTATACCCCGATACTTTAAAGAAACGTTTGCAGTGTTTCCTTGACAATATCCCGTGTACTTCCCCTCCCAGTGCCAGGTGATAAATAGTGGGGATGACTCCCTGGCTGTATCTGGTATCATCTGGGAAGAGAAGCACAGACATCCCTGTGAGGAGACAGGCCCAGTTGTAATACCTAAGATTGGGTATTCCCAGCCCCCCCTTTTCTTGGGGTAGAGACATAAGCCTATTAGATCTCCTAACCTTGCCATACTGCCATACAAAATTCATGAATATAGACTCCATTTCCTTTATCAATGCATCTTCAATTTTGAAAGGGATAGACCTAAATTTATATAAAATTTTTGGGAAGATAGACATTTTGATGACATTAACCCTTCCTATAACTGATAGATGAAGTTTGTCTATTCTCCTTAAATCCTGTTTAATTTTGATCAATAATGGCTCAAAATTGTCTTTAATGATATCCTTTGGCTGGGCATTAATTATGATTCCTAAATAAACAACTGAATCCAGATATCTATTATCCGTTTTATTTATATTGCTGGTGCATAATACCTGCGTTTTAGCTACATTAAGACGATATCCCGATAGTCTCCCAAATTCAGAAGTCATTCTAACAATTTCATTCAGGGCACTATCGGGATCCGTGGTCAAGATAGCGACATCGTCCGCATAGGCGAGTACTTTAGTCTGAAATCCATTAGTGACAACTGGCTTAATTTTACTATTCATTATTAGATTTATTAGAGGATCTATATACAGAGCAAACAGGATGGGTGAGCACGGACACCCTTGTCGCGTGCCCCTTGATATATGGATCTTCCCCGACTGCTCACCCATAAGATGGATCCTTGCCGTTGGATTCGCATACATAGCGCAAATTGCCTGTAGGAATTTTGGGCCAAAACCTCTGTCTCTCATTACCCTCCACAGGAAGCTCCACCTGACATGGTCGAAGGCTTTCTCCACGTCTAGAAGGATCATAGCGGCCCTCCCTCCATCAGCAGCATGTATATCAAATAATGTGATGGCTCTCCTTATGTGATCGGTCATTCCTCTGCCTGGAATGAAACCATGCTGCCAGGGAGAAACCAGGGTCCCCATGATCCCGGCCAGCCGCGTCGCCATGATTTTAGCGTACAGTTTATTATCACTGTTTATTAGTGATATGGGCCTATATGAACCAGGGCTCTCTTTCGGTTTCCCCTTCTTATGGAAGACCACAATATTTGTTTCGGTCCAGGATTCCGGGATAACCCCAGTATTGATAACCCCATTAAATAAATCCAAAAGTAAGGGTGTTATTACTTCCCTTAAACATTTATATACTTCCAGTGGAATAGCATCAGGTCCTGCCGCCTTGCCAGAAGCTAAGTCCTGTAATGCCTCGGATAATTCATCCATAGTTATACTACATTCCAGTTTTTCTCTCTGACTAGAGGTAAGTTTGATACCCATTTCCGGCCAATTTATACCCGGATCATCATTTTCTGGCTCTTCTTTATAAAGCTCTTGATAAAATCTTCTAAAGACATCAAGGATTTCGTCTGACTTTTTATACATTTGATCTCCTTCCTTTATTTCAGTTATGATATTCCTCGAGGCAACCTGCCTTATCCGCAGAGCCAGAGCCTTGCCAGCACTTTCCCCTGTTTCATACATTCCAGATCTATATGATTGATATCCGGCTGCAGCTTTTTTTGCCAATTGTAACTGAAGTTCAGCCTTAATACTACTCAATCGCTCCCAGCTTGAATTACCCTGACACCCCTGACATACATCTTTCCTATGTTGTTCCTCTGCGTCTGCCAATTTACCCAATAAACGTTCCCTCTCTCTCTTACCTCTCTTCCACATTCGTCCAGCATAGCTAATCGTCTCACCTCTCAGACCAGCTTTAAAACTATCCCAGACAGCGTTACGGGTAGCGCTATATCTATTTGCGTCGAAATATGACTGACACAAAGTTTTCAGATGCGAGATATAATTCTTATCCATTAGGAGCTTCCTATCGAAAGTCCAAGGTCTAGCTTTTTTCCCGTGTTTACTGACAGCAATTGTTAACACGAGGGGATTATGATCCGACATTATCTTGGGTAACCTTACTATTTCCACATTTGGAAGATAGTTAGCTGTTATCATAAAATAGTCCAATTTGGTATATTTATTAAAAGGGTGTGAAAAATACGTAAACCCTGGATTACCTTTCTTTAAACTTCCCCAGACATCTATCAGACCATGGGATTTGATAAGAGAGGATAGCGCCTTATATACCCGTGGCTTCCGACCTGTATAAGCACTCCCATTTGTAAAATCTGCTGAGATGTTTAGATCTCCACAGATTATTACAGGTGCTGACCAATTTGTTAACTCCTGCTCTAAATAATCCATTACTGCTGGATCATCAAGGTTAGACCCGTATATTGTACAGATTGTAAGACCCATGTACATTTCACATATAGCCCAGCGTCCAGAATTATCTGCCTTACTTCTTTTAACCCCCCCCAACCCTGTCTTTCCGATGATTGCTACCCCTTTTATCATGGATGTTTGTGAAGAACATGATAAAATTTCGTAGCCCCTTAGATTCAACCAATGTTTATTTTTCCAAGGCAAATGAGTTTCCTGTAGGTAGAGGATATCGGCCCCTATTATTTTAATATACTCCTCCAACCTGCCTCTTTTTTTCCAATTATTCAAGCCGCCTATGTTAAGACTAACTACGTTTAACTTAGACATAGCCCTGCAGAAATCGTATCCATTGGTCTATCCAGTCAATTACACTCCTGAAAACTTCGAATGAATAAAGTAACATTAGCATTAATGATCTTACATCTTCAACAATATACATCTTAACTGCGAGAACTTTCTTTTTTTTAGCTTTCTCCCCCCCGTGTCCCACCCTCCCACCCCGTGTCGCAAGCCACCCTGAACCCACCCCTAACCCTGGCCCCCACCCTAAAGGAGTGCGCAGACTGAGTCTGTGCGTGTGATGGATGCAGCGTGCAGTGGGCTCTAAATTCAAACATAAAAAATACATATTTTTTGGAAACACCCTAACCCTAACCCTGAAATTTCACCAAAACCAATGGTAGAAACCGATTGCACCAATTGATTACCCTTTTTTTTTTTTTCTTTTTTTTTTAATACCTTATTTTTTAAACCTGTTTTTAACTCCTGAAAACATACGATAACACAACCTCAAACCTTTGAAATTCATACATTTTCCATTAATAACCCATGTTAACACCATTATACCGCCCTAGGACTAGTCTAATTTAAGAATACTACTTAGACATAAGCCCGATCTATACTGAATTTAGAAAGTCGCGAGCTTTAATCTCTGATGGAAAATAAAAAGTCTTTCCCTGATGGATAACTTTAAGTTGAGCAGGATTAATGAGATACACCTGTATCTTTTTATCCTGAAAAGGCTTGATTAGCTGTCTTAGCCTCCATCGCCGTTCCACAGTGGTGTGGCAAAAATCCGGCCTTACGAAAAAAGATCCTCCCTCAAAAGCCCTCTTAGAATCTGGTCTCGCTTTTTCTGCGATAGATTGGCGCAACAGGAAGTTTCCTATGTATATCAAAATTGCTCTAGGCTTATCATCAACTCTAGCATTCTGCCTTAGCCTGAATGGTATTCGATGTGCTCTCTGAATTTCGGTAGTCCAGTTCCACCCTGCGACGTCTGGGAATGCTTTCTCAAAAGTTTTCACAATAAAAGCCTTAGCATCCTGTCCTTCACATCCTTCCGGAATCCCTAGAACTCTAAGGTTGTTTCTTCTTAGTCTATTTTCTAAATCCTCCAGTTTCCACTGGACATCCTGTGCTTGTGAGTCTAGGGATTCCACTTTCCTTGTAGCATTTGCCACCTCAGCTTCAGTAGAAACGATTCTCTCTTCCAGATTTACAACCCTATCTCCCATATTCTCACAGGCTTTTGAAAGCTTCCTAACCACCCCTTTCATTTTCCTCATAGTAGCCTGAGCCTTGAGACTATCGGCAGTGGTGGTTCCCAATTTGGATCCATATCATCAGAAGGAAGGGGGCTTGAAGAAGATGTAGACACCATCCTTGATCTTTTCCTTGCTAGGGATGTGGAAGACAATGAATGATCAGGAGTGGCTTCCTCAAATGATACCTCGGCTTGAATGATGATTTCCTGATGTGTCCCTACTTCGGGAGGAACAACTATTGTGGGCACTTGTGACCCTCCATGCACCTCTGCTTGCGCATCTCCTTGCGCTGCCTCTCCTTCCACATGTACTTGGGCTTGTACTTGCACATGTGGTTGTTGTTGTGGCTGTGGTTGTTCAACACTCGTCGGAGGGACATTGCTGCTACTTTCTTGCGATGAGCCAACATCACTGGTCGATGGAGATTGAACAACTAGACTAAGTGCCTCTGCAGCACTCAAGGGCTTGGACTTAAGTTGGCGTGGTGGTGGCACTGAGCCTAATGGAGCGGGGGTGCTGCTCCCAGCTTGGTCCCCAGCAGATCCCGCTGCTGCTGCAGGCGTACTTTTTTTTTACTCCCAAAAAATGTGGCGGGCGGCACACCAGTCTCCTTGGTACTTTCTTCTTCTGTTCCTTACTGGCAACTTTCTTGCTAGAGGAGCTACGGGGAACTTTTTTTGGGGCCATCTTCTTCAGAGCAGGTCAGAACAGCAGGCCGCAGTTGCACGAGTTGCAGAGTTGTCTGAGGCCAGACGTGACGTCGCGTGACGTTATGCTGCACACACACACCGCTGCAGGACTTCTTCCTGGCACTGGTGGTTCTCTTGAGTCTTGTGCACCTAAAAGCAATGGAAGACAGAGGAACATCAGTTCAGTTATACACCCCAAAAAAATCGAAAAACACAGAAAAAATGAGCACAATCCCATGCCATCCATGATGTTTAAATTCAAGACACCCCACAGAAAGACTAGGCACATGCACCACTCACTACCCCTGGTGAAAAGGCCACAACAACAGCCCAAAAAAACAAAAATCACAGAAAAATCTGCACAATCCCAAGCCCTCCATGATGTTTAAATTCAAGACACCCCACAGAAAGACTAGGCCTATGCACCACTTACTACCCCTGGGCATAAAGGTTGAAAGCTAGGCAAAATGGTTGCAGACCTAAGAACACTGCCTGCATTCAAAATGGCCCCCTCCCTCCCAGAACAAGGCCAGGGCCTGTAGCAGCACTCAAAATGGCCCCAACCCACATGGTCCGTCCCCATTAACACTCCAAAAAATCGAAAAACACAGAAAAATCAGCACAATCCCATGCCATCCAGGCCCTCCATGATGTTTAAATTCAAGACACCCCACAGAAAGACTAGGCACATGCACCACTCACTACCTCTGGTGAAAAGGCCACAACAACAGCCCAAAAAAATGAAAATCACAGAAAATTCAGCACAATCCCAAGCCCTCCATGATGTTTAAATTTAAGACACCCCACAGAAAGACTAGGCCTATGCACCACTCACTACCCCTGGGCATAAAGGTTGAAAGCTAGGCAAAATGGTTGCAGACCTAAGAACACTGCCTGCATTCAAAATGGCCCACTCCCTCCCAGCACATGGCCAGGGCCTGTAGCAGCACTTAAAATGGCCCACACCCACATGGCCTGTCTCCATGAACACCCCAAAAAATCGAAAAACACAGAAAAATCAGCACAATCCCATGCCATCCAGGCTCTCCATGATGTTTAAATTCAAGACACCCCACAGAAAGACTAGGCACATGCACCACTCACTACCCCTGGTGAAAAGGCCACAACAATAGCCCAAAAAAACAAAAATCACAGAAAAATCAGCACAATCCCAAGCCCTCCATCATGTTTAATTTCACGACACCCCACAGAAAGACTAGGCCTATGCACCACTCACTACCCCTGGGCATAAAGGTTGAAAGCTAGGCAAAATGGTTGCAGACCTAAGAACACTGCCTGCATTCAAAATGGCCCCCTCCCTCCCAGCACATGGCCAGGGCCTGTGGCAGCACTCAAAATGGCCCCCACCCACATGGCCTGTCCCCATGAACACCCCAAAAAATCGAAAAACACAGAAAAATCAGCACAATCCCATGCCATCCAGGCCCTCCATGATGTTTAATTTCAAGACACCCCACAGAAAGACGAGGCACATGCACCACTCACTACCCCTGGTGAAAAGACCACAACAACAGCCCAAAAAAACGAAAATCACAGAAAAAATAAGCACAATCCCAAGCCATCCAGGCCCTCCATGATGTTTTTATTAAAGAGACCCCACAGAAAGACTCAGTCCACCCACCACTGAGTACCCCTGGGCAAAAGGCCCCAACAACAGCCCCAAAGTCGAAAATTCCAAAATTGTAGTTGCAGCAACTGTAATGCCTCAAACAAACTTACTTGTGAAATTTCTAATCCAAAAGTGATCCAAAGAAAGTCAAAAAGGCCTCAAATCCAAATATCCAGCAGCATCCACAAAAAGTAATCCTTCCAGGTGAAGAATCCGAATGAAAGTGACCAGCGCATGAAGAAAGCACTGGGAGGAGCCTGCTGGACAGGAACAGGAGGTTGGAGACTGTGGGGCACTTCCTTCCTCCCACCCCCCCCCCCAAAAATGGACTCCTTGCAAAAAAAAGTGCAGGCAAATGTCAACCTGAGGAGTTATTCTGATAAAAATCATCATTTTCAGAAGGTTTATGCTGCTTGCTGGTGGATTTCTTGTGCAGAATTTCAAATTTTGTATTTTCGCGAGTGCGAGATTGTTGCTGCCCGCCGCATGTACAGGTTCGCAATTGCGAACTCCCGTGATTCGTGATCACGGCGTACTCGCGTTGACAAACTCTCGCTGTGCAAGGTGGCGGGCGTGATGAAGTAATCGCGGTCGCCAAACTCCCGCGTGATCTCGCAGCAAGATCCAAAATGGCGCAGCACTTGCAAAATATCAAGAAAAGCAACTCGGCAAACGCTGAATGACGGTAAGTGAACGCCGCGCGCCGCAAAATTGTATCACCAAAAAAAAAAATCTGCTGCGTGCGAATTTGCGGATGTTCGGTAAATTTGCGAGCATTCGCGGATTGCGAATTTACTGAAAATCCGCAAAATCCGCGAGTGGAACGGATTTTCCGCCCATGCTTACTCAACACTCAAGAACACGTCTTAGATAAACTACAGGCAGTCCAAAACGCGGCAGCCAGAATTCTGCTCGGCATCCCCAGTCACTGTTCCACCTCCTCAGCCATACGTCACCTGCATTGGCTAAAGGTAAAGAGTCGGATAAAGTTTAAGGCACTTTGCACTGCCTAAAAAGCCATCCATGACTTAGGACCCAGGTTTCTTAAGGATGCTTTCCGGATCTACGCTCCAAAAAGACCACTTCGTTCATCCTCCACCCATCTCCTCTCTGTCCCACGTACCAGAACCACTACCTGGGGAGATAGACGTTTCTTAGTAGCAACACCTAGGCTATGGAACTCTCTCCCACTGTTCATTAAAACCAGCTCCACTCTTTTCAGCTTCTGTAACTCCTGAAATCCTGGTTATTTAATCAATGATTACTTGGCTGCTTTCCGGCCCAGGAAGTCCGACATGCGCTGAGACACCCTCGGGTAGTTGTGCGCAATAAAAATTCCAAAACGTAAACAAACATAAACATCTATGTGCGTCATCGACAAAGGCTGGAAATGTCAAGGAAGACCTCAGCATCCATCGGATGCTATTGGCGTCTGTCCTGGTGAAGCCCCCTATCTTTAGACTTGGACACCTTTCTGGAAGTTGTATCTCCTTCAGTGAGGCAAACTGGCAAGTTGAGACCAACTGGTGATTCAACATAGACAGCTGAGGCTTTGATGACTACACTGGACTCTAATGGTTCTCAAGGCAGAATGTTGGTAAATAATTGCTAAACCCCACTATTTGGAATTTTGGAGCATGAGGCACGCACCATAACATGGGCCATGAGTGCAGGACCTGGGGGGCTACCCATGGGGAAAAAGACTCACTCTAGCAGAAGCAAGCATGTCACTGAGTGTTCTGAGGAGAGGTTTGTGGGATCCACATTTATTTCCAGTCAGCTTGTGGACGAAGGACAATCCTTTGTCCACCCCCTAAAACAGTAAAACAGTTATGGTCAGTTCCTCTCCTTCCCAATGGATTTGAAGCCAGCATGACTAGAGAGACAAAAGGAAGGAAGCCTAGGTATGAGCATCATCTGCCAGTGAATGTAAGCTCAAAAAGGGTCTGGTCATAGACTGCAGGCTATCTTATCAAGCGAGGAGACCCCCTGCCTAACACACAGAGCCCTTTGTTAACTGCCTGGAAGCCATACACATCTCACCGCAGGGCAACCATCAGAGATCAGGTGACAGCTGGACCCTGGAAGGAAAATCTTTTGCATTTTAGGCAAGAAATTGACAGCTTTCTTCAAAATGTTATTTCCAAAATAGTAATATAAAATCCAACTTCACCATTAAGTTGATTTGTGAATTACTTTTAAAATTAGCCTTTCCCAGTTGGTAGACCTGTCATTTCTGACTTGGTTTCCCCATAACTTTCTGCCTTCGGACTACTTGTTTTTGCTGACTTAATTTTTGCTGACCTTAGGATTGTGCTCACTTTGCCACTGCTAACCATTTTTAAAGTACTTGTACTCTTTCCCTAAAACATGGTAACATCAGCTCATAAACAATTGGCATATTATATAACTTAAATATCCCGAGGCCCAGGGCCTGTAAATTAAATTTTTTCAGTGGGCCTGAGCCCTGATTGTACCACCCACTCAAATAGCCCTTTAAACATGTCTCAAGCCTGCCATTGCCATTGCAGAGTCTGTGTGTGCAATTTAAACGGACATCTTGACCCACCATCCCCGATCAGAACCAATGCATCTCCTCAGCTGAATGGTGCATCCCTGAGTAGAACCAATGCATCCCTACTGCTTTGTGGATTGGACCTGTATGAAAGACCTTTGTAACCTCCACAGTCCTTGGAACTGACTCATCTCCTGATGGTGCAGTGCATCCACAGTCCAGGTCCATGCAATTTAAGGGCTGCCTGTTGAATCCTATCATAATATGAATATCAACTGGTTTACTATCCCCTACATTCACGCCGGCGTTCAGAGCACCCCCAGCCGAGAGGGCCATATCCCGCTCAGCGTATCTACATCAATTGATCTTCCACCCGCAATCAGAACTGTCTTGCCCGAGGTCAAGCATTATTGTTTACATATCAGACTCAATATTCGAACACAGCACCCTCCTGACCCTTGGTTTAACCTCTTGCTATAAATAATTCAGATTAAACATTCAACCATAGCAACCTCCAGGTTTCCGGTTACGCAATCAGCTCTTCATAATTCAGATCCAACCATCAAGATCTAATTCTTGCTATCTACATAAATGGTCCTCCCTAACTACTCTTGGACGTAATACCACACTTAGGAAGGTGAATTCTCAGTTACACCTGAGGCCGAGAATGCTGCATATACATATAATGAAATACTAGGAACAGCAAGGAGACATCCAGCTCTGACGCACAATCAATTTACACTTTTATCTTTATATTTCCCCACACCGAGTGCTATACATTGTTAAAGACGGGACACCTAATGAAGGCTCTCAAGCCGAAATGCGCGTAGTGTGTGTTATCCTACCGCCTTGCCCTCATCATCTTCTGAGTCTAATATTCACTCTTGTGTGTGTTATAGATGTGTTTTTTATGTACTATTCCTTTTTGAAATAATATGAAATGTTATGAATGTACAAATCCTATATGATGACAAGTTTTAAATGCAAAATTCTATATAGAATAAGAAAAAGTTAAAAAAATCCCCCCCCCAAAAAAATGTTTTTTGTATATACAAACCAAATACCAGAAAAATATCTATTTTCAGAAATAATAAAAATGTAAATACCAAATCTACTCTAGGTGTTGAGTCCACATGTAATGTGTTTTTAAATAAAGTATCTTTGAGAATACTGCATTACTAGCTATAGACCTTTTTCAAAGTATATCAACTGGATCACATCACTAACGGCACCGGATATCAGAAATTGGTGCTCCATGCTCTTCTCTTTGTGGTTAAAATGCAGGATTGCCTGACTACAAAGAAAATCATGTGGAAGCTTTTGGAGCAAGAAGTGAACAGCCAATTAAAAAGCTACCTCTATGGCCAACTGGGAGATTCAGCATCATCAGGAACTAAGTTTTGTAAGGGGGAGACTTTAGTTGTTCATGGAGCCAAATTATGAAATGATGGATTTCAAATAGACAAAATATCTCCACATCATGTGAATAATTCTGAAGGGAAATCTGTTCAATTCCCACGGGGAACGACCAACAATCGGTATTTTCGGCCGTTACCGACCGGTATTTGGACTTTGAGATGTAGCTCGCCCAAAATGTACGGATCCGGAAAAAATACCGAATCGGTAGATTACCGGCTCGGTAAATAATCCGAATCGGTAATATTTCCAAATCGATAAAATTACTGAATAGGAAAATATACTGAGTCGGTAAATGTTCCAAATCGGTAAAATTACCGATTCGGAAATTAAGAAATGGAAAAACCAACACCATCGAGATGTAGGTGAGCCTTAAATTACTGAATTTCACCAAAATTTGGTATTTATGAATCGGTATTTAACATGGATTGTAAGCAGGTGGTAATCAGGTGCAGCCTATAAAAAAATGCCCCAAAATGCAACACTGGAACCAGAATGGCGGCTTTTTACGTCATAGCAAGACGGCTAAGGCTACAGGCAGCAGGTGAGAGGTTATGGAGAACGGAGGAGCAGTTCTATAGGTAAAGGATTACACTCTTCCAATTGACAGAGCCAGAGATACTGCAGAGATACAGACTGCACCCCGAAACCATCATGGACCTGATCAGGGACCTGCACCAACTCCTCGACCACCCAAGACCAAGGGCCCACGCCATCCCATCCCATGTCCAGGTGCTCTGTAGCATACACCTCCTAGCATCTGGGAGCTACCAGAGTGTTGTGGCAGCGGTAGGTGGGGTGTCCCAGAGCTGCCTGTCGCGTTTTTTCTGAAAATTCCTTGATGCCATGATGCAAAGAATGGATCATTACATCCACGTCCCAGACACTGATGCAGACTTGCTCAGGACCAAGACTGACTTTTACCTCATGGCAAATTTCCCACACGTGATTGGCTGCATTGATGGGACCCACATCCCCATTTGCCCCCCAGCTGCCACTGAGCACATATACAGGAAGAGGAAGTCATCACACACAATTAATGTACAAGCAATCTGTGATGCCAAGTACATTATCACCGATATAGTGGCCAGATACCCAGGAAGCACCCACGATTCATATATATTCCAAAACAGTGGGATCTATACCCGCCTGACAGCGGGTGAATTCGGGGAAGGATACCTGCTAGGTAAATAAATGGGTGACACTCCCTTGATAGATGAAGCAGACGTATGTCAATGTGTGCCTCTGAGTAATGTATCTTTTTTCCTTCACATTAGGGGATAGTGCATATGCACTCTGTTCCTTCGTCCTGACACCCTACCTCAACCCCACAACCCCCAGCCAGAGACATTACAATGTGGCACATAAATCCATCCGGAACATCATTGAGCGCACCTTTGGGCTCCTGAAGAGCCGGTTCTGCTGCCTCCACAAAAGTGGGGGGGCACGGCAGTACTCACCTGTAACATGCTGTAAGATAATTGCAACCTGTGCAATGTTGCACAACCTCGCAACTAAGAGGGGCACAGAGGTGGAATTTGAGGACTATGAAGACCATGATGATGAGCAGGCACTACCAGCAGCCAACACAGTAGGAGTACCAACACCCACAGACGGAAGACAGAGACGGGCAGAAATCACACACAACTACTTCTGAGTAAGTATAGAGACAAAGCATGTGTTGTACGTCAATGCACGTAGTTTATTTAGCACTAGGTTGAAATGACATGAGCCACAAATGACACATACTAGTGTGCCTAGCACTACTGTTTGGACGGGGGTTACCTCACTCTCACATGTTCAACTGAATATGGCAGACTCACTGCTTGCGCCCATGAACAGCCCCGCGTGATGCCTGCGGTTGGCTCTGTTCCAAGTCTGCTGTGCCAGCGCCGGCACTCTGGCGTCTGCTGCTCCTCCTTACTTCAGGGACAGGGGTGCTGCCCCTGCTACTAGTGGTATCTGTGTCTCTGACACCTTCTGCTCCTGTGGTGGCTGTCTGGTTTGTCAGCAGCACTTCCATTGCTGTAGTGACTCTCCCCATCCCCCATGTGAGATCAGTACAGCAGTGCGCCAGCTCCTCCTGCATCGCAACTGAACGGCGACACATCAGTGAAGTCGCAGTTGCAAGTTGGCGCATGCCGCTTGTCTGCTGGTGCGTTCATTGGCTCTCCCTGCGCCTTTGTGCACGGTCCTCACGTAGTTCCTCACAGAGTGTCATCACACACTGAGACATGTCCCTGACTCCATCTGCCATGTCCCTCATGCTGTCTGCCATTGATGCTAATCCCTTGTTCATGTCAGTGAAATTTGTGTTCAAAAGGCGCATTTGTCTGTGTACTGCACGTATTCCTTTTGCCTGCAGGCGCTGCACCTTGACCATTGTGGTCTCAAGGCCTTGGAACACATCCTCATCATGGCCACTGACGCATGACTCCCGGACCCTACGACGTCTTGTTCCACCGGATAGCCTGACAGGAGTGGATGTATGACCTGGTGCATTTCCTGCCATAGACTGTATTGACTTCTCACACTCCCCTTCCTCATCGGAGGATGTTTGTAGGATCCTTTGCGGGGGACCCTCATGCCTCACGGGCCTGCAGAAGTCTGACACCTCTGTGTCTGCTGGTGTGTCTGGTTGTTGTGACTCATGTTGTGGTGAGTCAAGGAGCACTGGAGATGCTTTAAGTAGCATGGTGTCATCTGCCTCTGGTATGTCAGCTGCTTGTGTGCAGGGTGCTGTAGGTCTTGCACTGCTGGGCCCAGCATCCCTGCCTTCTTGCTCACTCCTATCCCTTTGGGGATGTGTCTTCTCCCTCACCTGCTGTGACTTGCATGATGTCTCCCCTGTGGACAGATATGGACAGTGTCTTAGTGGTGCTTTCACCGTGTACATCACTATTAAATTATATTCATATATCACTATTTCCTGCTCCTCCCATGTCTCTGCTTGTATTGTGTGGCATGCCTGATGACATTTCATGTTGACTGCTCTTATGGGTATTCTTATGACTACCACTCCCATATGCATTGCAGGTGAATACTGAAGTCAGAACTGGATTTCCTCAATACATAGCCACATTGGGGGAGGAACACAGGCAGGGGGTGTGGGATGATGGACATGTCCCTTACCTTTCTTAGCTGCAGCTCGGACTGAGCTGTCTGCATCACCAATCCCCACAACACACTCTGGCTCCAGTGTGGACTCCACAAGCTCTTCCAGGTCCGTGAGAGCAGGTGCCTTGTTCTTCCCTCCACCTGTAGCATTGGCCTCCTTGCTTCTTGCTGCCAGTTTTTTCTTAGTGATGATCCTTAGATCGTACCATCGCTTCTTGAGATCGTCCACTTCCCTGTTGGTCACTCCTATAGCGTTTATTTTGGTCTGGATCCCCAGCCAAGTGTTCCTCTTGACAGCCTCTGGTACCTGCAGGGACTGCTTTCCAAATATTTTTGGGTAGTGCTTGACTACCTCCTCCACCAGCACCTGAAGTTCACCAGTGCTGAACTTCATCTTCCTCTTCCTCTCTGCACCTTCCCTCTGAGAGTCTTGGGGGTCCATTTGTTTGTCCTGCAGGGCTCTGCTTCACAACAGCCTGTCTCTGTGTAACTGCTCTCCTGTGTGATCAAGTACACTGCACCTGCATGGGTGTGGCCACTTCCTGGTTGTGGGGTGGGGTCGATGCACAGGATTGGTCTATTCCTCTGTTGGTTGGCGAGGGGCGGGGTGGAGGCACGTGATTGGTTGATACTTCAACTGCCTGATATTTTGTATCCCCGACTCGGTATTTCCCGATTTGGAATTTACCGATTCGGTAAATACAGATTCGGTAGATTCAATGCATTCCTATGGGCCTCCGGGCCCATAGGATTGCATGTGAATTACTGATTCGGTCTTTGCCGTATCGGTAAATACCGATTTGGTAAATACCGAGTCGGGGTTTCCGAAATTTACCGATTCGGTATTTTTTACCGAATTTTGAGCTACATCTCTTTTCCCTTTTCTAAGATACCGATTTGGTAAAAATCGGTATTTTAGAGTCGGTAAAAATGAGTTACCTACATCTGGCCCTATGAACTTTACATTTTTGAATTTGTGTTTCTTGAATTGGATAGTTTAGCCCACTTAGGCATTATGACAAATGTTATATTTGGACTTAGTAATGTATTTTGTAGTTTCCACCCACTAAAATGTAGTATTGGTGATCACATGATTATCATGGTGGTGGGAGGTAATTGAAATTCTCACAACTCTGTTATAGATGTGACCACATGGAGATTGTTTTACATCAAATGGTTATCAAACATCTACCCATTTACAGAACTGCAACTTTGCAACGCTGTACCACTGTAACCAGAATTCTTGGAGGGCTTCACTTGATACACACAGGTGTGGACTACTAGTAAGTGCCAGTCTTGTTTTAAGTGTATCTGCATGGACAGTGTTTTGCATAAAATGTTGCGCGAGGTCAATGGCCTGCACCAGAAGTGAATGACCATTGCACAGATAGACCTCAGTAACCAGAATAAACTGGGAGGGCTACTGAGTCTGGTTTTACATAATACACACAGCAGAAGACAATTGGAGAGTGTCAGTCCTGTGTTGAGTTCCGTCACAAGGAGATTGTATTGCACACAATGATTTCTAGGCCTAAATTGGCTCACACTGAGGGGGATTACTCTCACAGTAACATGCTGTTTGCTCAACAGTTAAGAAGACACAGGTCTTTGAATGTAATTCAGCAAACAGGTTTTACACACAATTACTGCTGAGCTGCTCCCAGGAGCTCATGAAGAGCAAAACATGTGTCTGGGACTTCGAAAAAAGAAATATTAAAAATAAATGAACAGTTCTCATGTGTTGCTCCATTAGAAGAACTACAACTTTGCAAAGATGGACAATGTTAGCTAGAATACACTGGGAGGGCTATTTAGAATAGTTTCACATGAAACTCACAACTGAAGGCTATTGGTGAGTGCTAGTCCTGTTTTAAATGTAGCCGCATGGATGCTGTTTTCCTTACATTTGACCTACAAAGAAATAAAATGGTTTCTTTAAACATTGTTAACGGGGAGTGGGGAGGGATTCTGGTTCAGAGCAACTAGTTGAGCATGTCAGGAAGAGTGTCAGAAGTGGATGTTAAGTCACAAGTGGGATTTTACACATGACTGGAGGTCCTCTAGGCTATCAATAGGCAGCATGGGAGCTAGGCATGATGCAGGACAGGAAGGTAGAAGTCTCTTCTATGTATATGCTATTACTGCAGTTTCCATTTGTGTGAGTTGTAGTGCTAGCTTTGCAGCTTTGTGTATAGATTCGGTGTGACAAAAGGAAAAATCCAATGTATTTTCCTTCCTATAAATATTGATGTCCTGATCGATCCTTTTCTAGCTACATCTCTGTTAGTATCATTATTGTAGTATTAGAGATTTGACAAGTTGATTTTTAAATCTATTAAAGTTATTATTTGGCTACTAATTAATGAACTTCATTATATGTTTGTTTATTACGCAAATATTGTAGTTTATAGTAGTATTACTAAATTAAGTGTGGTATTATTTGTTTTTAGAAGTAGCTGCTGGAGCAAATTGTGGTAAATCAAGTTCCTTCTTCTTTTGTCAATAACAACTGCTGCATTTTTTATGGCAATCTTTCTTACTCATAAACCAGTTTTCCACCCAATTATATGTTATCTCATTTACTGTGTTTCTGACTTTCCATCTTGCACTTTTCAGGTAGTGAATACAATTATTGGTGTGTTGCCAGTACTTACCCAGGGAAAATATTTGTATTATTGGAAACATATTAGGGGGAGAGTGGGTTGGGGAATGGGATTGGGACTCAGGCAGGGGTTTGTTAAATATAGAAAGAGCAGGGCAATGGGAATCAAATGAAGATGATGATTGGTATTATTATTAGCCAATGTTTGTGAATATTAATGTGGTATCTCTTTTGTGGGTGGGTGCATGTCCATCCCTAAACCCAACCTCAACCCTCCTTAAACCCCCCCTTGCTTCTCCCTAAATCACTCCTGTTCCGTAGCCACTTTTTTTTCCATGGTCCCTCCAAAATTTACTACTACTAAGGGTCTGATTACGATGCAATAATGAATGTCTCCGATCCTCGGTCAGAGCCAACCTTACCGTTTCGTAATCTGTTTGTAATAATTTCCGACCTACCCATTTTGATGGAGTCTGTCGGAAATTATTACAAACAGGACTTCCCAATGGCTGACGATGTGTTTGTAGAGCCCGTCCGCCATTCAGAAGGCCTGCACTAATCCCTCTGTAGGCTCTTTCCATCCGAGGGATTACGATGGAAGTTACCCCCTACCTTTCTGTGCTGGCTTTTTTTAACACAGAAAGGTATTGGGAAACTGTCTTTGGGGCCCCCCAGCAGGGCCCCCATGGAAGAAAAGCCGCTGAATGGCAGCCTATGAGGCACCTATGGTGCCCCCCTGTTGATCCCTGCACCTGGTGCCAGGCACCTTAAGATGCCTGCTACTGGGGTATAGGGATGAACTGCACCTCTGCTCTTTGCTATGAGAGCATGCATTCTGTTTGGAATATATGCTCCCATAGCAAAGTATAGGATTGCAACTGAACAGGTCAGTCGTATCCTAATAGCTGGGCAGGAATCGACAACAGGAGGTTGTTCGGTTCTATTTTCAGAGCCATGTCGGATGGCCTCCTGTCTGTCCGACATCGCAATCGGGCCCTAAGTAGTAAAATTACATGTGTGAGGATCTCTGGTATGAAAAGAAAGGATAGGTGAAGATTTCCACTCGTAGGTTTGTGAATATTATTTTGAAGTACTTTAGTAGGACTATGCAGTATGTGAATTGGCCGCATATTGACTACTTAAAGTGCTACCCCATTAATTGAGTTAAATATATATTCAAACATTTCATCCTTTTGCACAAATATTATGCAGGTGCTTTTTGTGATTTAATTAACGGCAAGTACTGGAAAAAGTAATTATGTGTATCCAAAATCCAAGGGACACAGAGTGACATAGATCCAGCGGTCCTAGAGAACCAGCCTCACTCTATGGCAGTTTGATAATACAAACCTGTGCTTGCAATACATGTCTTTTTCTTTTTTCCTTAAAATCATCCTACTGCTCCCGCTAGAGGCCATGAGCCATATCAGAAGGTATCCTCAGAGTACCAGGGCAAACCCTAGTGCTCACTGGAGATGGCTGCTGGACTGCCACAAGAAAAACTAGAGCCAATTGGAGCTGCCTTTTGTTGGTAGTGGATTTTGTGTATTTAGAGACAAGGGGACAGCTCTTACCACCTCCCAGCCAATGACAGAACACAATGCAAGCAATTTCCAACAGAAGTGCTACAGGCAGCCAAGTTTCACAAAACCACAGAGCAGCCAGCACCGCTCAACCCCCAAGGTCCTCCTCCAGCATGTCATAGAGTGCCTTGAGATTGATGCCCAGGGTATTTTTACAATGAATGACTTCTACTGGCTGGATCCTTTGTCGTTTTAGTCTTGTTTTGTTCAGAATATCGCAATCTATTGGTTTAACCTGGTTTGGAGTTTTTTGGTGACTTGCTCACTATGTTACTGTTGAAGTTTTTCACCAATATTTCACACATTGCCTCTTAAATTAGGCCTGACTGCTCAGTGCCAAGTTACCAGTGGGTGAGCACAGGACAATTTAGGTTGGGTGATGACCTACCCTGACTAGAATTGTGTTACCTGCTTGGACAGGGTGCATACCTCTTCAAACCAGAAACCGAGGGTCTTATTTACAAGGAGATTGCACTGCCAATGCATCATATTTGTTGATGCATTGTCGGCACAGTCACTACTCCATATTTACAAGGTGATGCATCTAAGCTACTTTGACACTTTTTAAAGTCTTGCGTTGAAAATTACCTTTGCCTGAACCTGCTGCATTGCATAAGTAGTAATATATGCAAGGTAGGTGCTAAATCATAATTCCCAGGGTAAAGCTGAGGCCTTCATATTATTAGGTTATTTGAAATGTGACGCACCTCCAGCAAGTATCGCACAGAGGCCCAAATGAGTCAAAATTCCTGTGCCTTGGTAGCCCAGGTGAAGGGAATTATGAATTGGCTTTAGCAAATCAAGAGAAGCCAGACTGAAGATTGTGGCAAGCACAACTACACCCCAGAGGTGCAGATTCTGCAGCTGGGATTCTCAAGGAGACGATCACCACCTCCCCATCCCAACCACCCTTCAATTTCCCCCTCCACCACAAAGGCAGCACAGAAGAAGGGAGAGGGTTTAACAGCAGCAGACGTCCCTCATTGATCCCATGGAGGATGAGGTCATCACCTAAGGCCGGCTCAGGTGGGAGTCCATCTGCTACATCAGATAGGACCATGGCAACAGACACCAACTCCTAAGTCAACAGTCAGAGTGGTAGCAATCTCCTAGCCATCTTTCTTGGATTTCTACCCATCATCTGCCTAACATCACAGTACCGCCCCTTCCCCAATACACAACAACTGCAGCTGGAGATCAAGCAAGGCTTCTATGCCATTTCTGTTTTCCCACATGTGCTGGGCGCCATTGACTGCACACATGTGCAACTGGTTCCCCCTGCAGCTGCATCCAATCTCTACAGAAACTGGAAGCATACGTACTCGATGAATGTCCAGGCCATCGTGACCATCGGGCATATTTACCAACATGTTGGCCAAATACCCTGGGAGTGTAAATGGGAGGTATGGGAATGGGCTACTGGTTGGTAAGTACATCTGAATCTACATGACAGACCTAATAACAGTAAGTAATCAATGACCTAATGGACATATCTGTGTGCTACCTCCCGCAGTACAAAAATAGGCTAGGTGTACCTCATACTTGCACCATTCATAAGGTCTCATGTGCAATTCAAGCCTGCAAGTCACACATTTCAAGACATGCTAAGCCTCTGCGTGTGTCTATCAATAGTGGGAAGAACATGAGCAATGCAACGTTTGGACAAATGCCATATTGCAATATTGTGAGCAAGAAAGGGCTGCCATGGCTGTTGTCTATGCATCCAAATGTAATATACACCACATGTACTCACCACATTACACTTCTGAAAGACATGTGCAATTAATTGTGCTAATCTTAATGCAATCAATTGCATACAATAGTGCACATGTGTAAGAGTCATTCAGTATGCATAACAGACATGTACTTGAATGTGGGTTGACCAATCACCCTGAGCACTGGGTGAATTTCCTCTCTTTGTCTTTGCAGCTAACCATGGATATGGTCTACAGTCATGGGTCATGGGTCATGGCCCCGTGTGCACATCCTCAGACAAATGCAGAGCGCACCTACACAATGCACTGGGCAAGACCACGGGTATTGTGTAAGGGTGTGCGGCAAACTCTGCTCCACCTGTGGAGTTTGCGGAGTTTTGAATACTCTGCGCTCCACTTGCAATGCGAAGTTCAGGAATAAACTCTGACAGCCGGCGCGGAGGGGAGTTTACCAGTGCTATACTTAAAAAGCGACACGCACTTTGGTATTTTTCCAATTGTTTGCTTTGATAACGTCCTCATCCTTTTGTGGGCAGGGTTGACTTAGGCATTTTTTCATGAACTGATTGAGCTTGTTTTTGCACCAATGTCTATAATTTTAAACTGAATTGTGTTTGAGGGAGACCTGAGGCGTCACCATTGTGTGGTTGATGCACTTCTAGATCTTGGGGAACTATATGGCGAATATGGAGTCTGAACAGCTCCCAGCTGTAGCTGGGCACCTGGGAGGTGACAGCCGAGAGTTAGTAGGCACAACATGTGGGTTCAGTGTAACGCTCTGTATAGCTGCACCGCATTAGAGGACACTGCAAATGTCGAGCCTGTGTGTGACTTTGCATGTGTAAAAGAAACTCAAAGTCAGCGAAATGAGTGCACCTGAAATGAATTATTTGTACTCACTTTACCATGAGCTGCATTGATGCTGTCTTCTGTAGGTACCTTGGTGATAGAGTCCCAGCATTAGTTCCGCTGGTTGGCTCATTAGAAAAGTGCCTGGTAGATGAGCAGTAGACCAAAAAATTCAGAGAGGCAGGGAAGAGGGCAGAATTGGGCACTGTTCGATAGTGGTTTGGAGTAGGCTGCAGGTTTAAGAGAGTCGGAGACAGTTTAACAAATGTGACTACGTATTAGTTTTGCTGAATGATAATTGTTGACCGGGGGTGGCACACACACACAGGGCAGGACTTGGCACAGCGGAGCAAGGCCTGAACTTAGCACTGATAATAGCCGAGTATGTTACGGCTAAAAAAGAAAAATCATTTTTTACTTTCGTAGACCTAAGTTCGGCCTTTGACTGTTTGAATCATGACAAACTCTGGACCATTTTACTGCAAATGGGTGTAGAACCGAACCTGCTAAATTTCATACAGGAATTATATCGGCGGGGGGCTGGGGCTAGGGTACGGTTCGGTAATAAGGGCGAGTGTACCTCTAAATTTGACATAAAAAAGGGAGTGAGACAGGGATGCATACTTGCACCATTCCTGTTTAATTTATATATAAACAGTGTAGCTTCTCATCTCACTGAAGATCAGCAGGATTACCCCAGAATCAGGAGCACCTCAGTCCCCATTTTATTATATGCAGACGATGCAGTAATTATGGCACGGACCCAAGTCGGCCTCCAAAGAGAGCTCACTAAAGTTTCACAGTACATGAGTGATAGAGGTCTAAAAATAAATATAAGCAAGATTTTCACTATGTGCTGTACTACGAAGAGGACTCCTACATGTAAAATCTTTCTTTCAGACACAAAATTAGATACAACTGATACATTTTCTTACCTGGGTATTAATTTTGATAAAATTGGCCTTCTCACGAGCAATTGGGGCTGTCCGAAATGTTGCTAATAAGTTGGGGGGGTCACAAAAAGGGGGTGGGGTCGCACACTACTCACACACCGGCGGAAGTTGACCAGAGTCCTTGGGGCAACTTCCGCCGGTGTGTGAGTAGTGTGCGACCCCACCCCCTTTTTGTAACTTTAAGCTCCCTTGAGCAGCGGGCTGACGAGCCTGGGATCCCGCACCTCCGCGCCGGAGTGGTACTATACCTGGCAGATATTGGCAGCCATCGGCGACCCCAGAACACTGCCTATCCCTGCTGACGAGGGTTGAAAACCCGAAACACGTGTCCAGGGATGGCGAAGACAGCGAAGATAGCAAGATCGAAAGATGATGCATCGCGAACACTCTACTACAATGACCAGAGTCCTTGAAGCAACTTCTGCCGGTGTGTGAGTAGTGTGCGACCCCACCCCCTTTTTGTAACTTTAAGCTCCCTTGAGCAGCGGGCTGACGAGCCTGGGATCCCGCACCTACGCGCCGGAGTGGTACTATACCTGGCAGATATTGGCAGCCATCGGCGACCCCAGAACACTGCCTATCCCTGCTGACGAGGGACGAAAACCCGAAACACGTGTCCAGGGATGGCGAAGACAGCGAAGAAAGCAGGATCGAAAGATGATGCATCGCGAACACTCTACTACAATGACCAGAGTCCTTGGGGCAACTTCCGCCGGTGTGTGAGTAGTGTGCGACCCCACCCCCTTTTTGTAAGTTGGGGGGGTCGTCCGGTCCCAGTGCTTTTGGACATATATAAATCCAAATGTGTGTCCACAGCAACATATGGTGCAGGGATATGGGGGATAAAGGAAACTCACAACTTACAGCTCTGTGAGAACGCATTCCTCCGCTACTTATTAGCTGCCCCGGGGTCTACTTCCACTTTGGTGTGCCACCAAGAACTGGGTCTACATTATATCTCAGACCTTATTAAAATTAATCCCATCTTATAGTGGCACAAGCTGTGGTCAACTGACGAGACAGGCCTAAACAGAGATGTAGTTGTAGATTGCCCCAACCTAGAGGGTGTCTCAAGGATCCCCTGGATTATGTATGTAAAGAGATTTCTAGCTGACATCGGTCACTCTGAATGTTTTGCCTCCCCGAGCTGCTTAGTGACTGTTTCAAGGAAGAAGCTGAAAGAAACCTGCTTGCACTTTTTAGAGAATAAACAATGGATGGCAGAAAAATCCAAGAGCTCAGTCTTGGAGAATCATTTGATGCTCCAAGGACAGGGCATTCAGCCATACTTGACTCAGGTGCAAAGTTGTTATTCTTGCATGCTACTCACACGATTCAGGGGGGGGCCTTTTTTAGATTGGTCATGTTTCCAGATTTAAATTGCTGGTCTAAAAACTTGACATTATGCCCATGTGACGATGTTTCTATTCAATCCACGTTACATTGCACACTTTTTTTGCAAATTCTATACCCTGCCAAGTAAAAGTTTTTAATCCCAGTGTTAAGGAAGTGGGGTTTGAGACAATGTAGGACTGCGTTTATGAGACTGCAAATACTGGAAGATGAATTTATTATGTACCTTGTGTCATCATTCCTAAAAACCATAATTAGATCCAGGACCTCAATGAACTGATTTAATATAAATTTTTAAATCATTGTAACTCTCCCTCTTAAATGTATTGTATCTTTAATCTTTTATTATATTCAAATGAATTAAGATGTAAATGTATATTTAATGTTTTAATTGTGCTTTTATGGTTTTTACAATCAAAATCGAATAAAGCTGTTTTTGACTTTGACTTTGACTACGTATTAGTATTGCTGAATGATAATTGTTAACCAGGAGTGGCACACACACACACACACACACACATACACACACTCTCAGCACTGTCCAGAACAAATCGAACTGCGTGGTACCCATTATACAGCTGGCGTTGGCTGCAGCTTCGTACTTTCTTTGTCTTTGATCATTATCAGTGCCAGTGTCCTTGGTCCATCTTCTCACGAAGCCAAGTGACGTAATTGTTTTCAGTCAAAGAACAGTACAATTTGTTCATATGCCTCGTGCATGCATGCCACTTCACAGCTGTTGGTACTGGCTGAAAGAAGAAGTGCCGGCAGAGTGTGTT
Organism: Lissotriton vulgaris; assembly: GCF_964263255.1. Lineage (NCBI taxonomy): Eukaryota > Metazoa > Chordata > Amphibia > Caudata > Salamandridae > Lissotriton > Lissotriton vulgaris. The sequence goes on along the minus strand of NC_141696.1, from coordinate 1,039,464,526 downwards.
CTGAAGAAAAGGTTTGGGCCCATGCACCCATTTATTTTGCTACCTGAACAGTGTATTATATTTCTTTTTGTATCACGTGGCCTTGTATTTAAAATTGGTAGTAATTTTCAATGGCGCCTAGACTGTGAAACTGAAATCATCAGCCATGCCATGAGGTGCCTACTGGTGATGTGCGATCTGTGGTTCCTATGTTGGGCACGCACACACCCTGCCTGCTCCCCAATCCCATTGGTTGGAAATGCACTTATCATTCACCTACCTGCTGAACTGCTTTGACAACATCAGTGATATGAAACAAATGAATCTGGCTAAATATATGTGTAATGTCAGCTGCAGATTGTTATTTGTCCTACTACAATGCACTTTACATCAGTATGGAAATTAGACCGCTGTGTCGACTAGAGGTCCTGCATTGCGCATTAACCACATGGCTGCTGGGCGTTTCCCCCCCCCCTGTGCTGGAAAATGCCATTTTAGTGGCACCATGACGAGCTCAGCTCGTCATCAGCACACAACACCCGTGGGTGATGACGAGCTGAGCTCGTCATCAGCATCAAAAGGGTTAAGAAGATGGCCCAAAGAGAGATCGAGGTGCCTACTGCGTATGAGGCCAGAGTTGTGTGAGGTCCATTGTCAAGCACACTTAATCTCTCACCACAAGGTTTAGCAAATCGGGTCTGGCTTTATTTAATGTGCAAAACATTTAAACTCATTCACAGCCTCTATGAACAACCAAGGCTACAGCTAACTACTGCCACCTATTGGATAAATAAAGTCTTAAATATCTTTTTGAAGTTCTTTAGTTTTGAAGCAATTCATTTCCAATGACATCTTTTGTGTTTTTCACTGCTCAAGACTCTGCTCCGCTCACCTGAGGAACTTCGCGGAACCCCAGAGAGGGATTTTTTTGGGAACTCTACGGAATTCCATGGCTTAACACTCCGCGAGCTCCGCCCAGTGTTAGTATCGTGGAGCACTCGAACCAGGTACTGAATTCTCACTTCCGCAGTTTGTCCATTTTCGGAGGTATTGCTATCCCCCCCCCCCCCTACACTTTACAAATGTATCCTGGTTTGTTGTATATTACACAACATCATGTGTGCGAGGACAAATATTCCAATGGGACCAGTGCTAGGAAGGATGAAGATGAGGACAGAAGAGAACATGTAAGCACAATTGCTGGGACTCAGCGAAGGAACATCATTGTGCAGACATTTTTCAGTGAAGCCTGAATCAGTTTGATGGCCATAAATCCTATTTTTGTTTTGAAAGGGTGTTAAAAAATGTAAATAAATGAATGAATACTTCCTCTGTGTAAGCACATTCATTTGACAGTCACTGTAAATTTCAATACACTCACATCTTACCTAATTGTGTTTGGCCCATCACTAAGATCTATAGGTATGTGTTATTTTAACCTCAGGACACCATCATGTGGTGCAAAACTTGTGCGCATGTCATCAACATGTGTGAAACGCTATGTGTGTGGATGACATGGATGTATGACGGTACCACGCGTACTTGTACAACGCGTACCGTTACAACGCTACTTTTACCACGCAAGTTGTTACAACGACTTGCATGGAGGGGCGCTGGATAGTAAATTATTTAATCTACTATTCCAACTCCAGTCCCCGTGGACTCTAGGGAAAGGAGTTGGTTAGTAAATTAAAGTATTTACTATCCTGGAGCGCCCCCCAGCGCATTTCGTTGTAACGACCTGCGTGGTAAAAGTATCGTTGTAACGGTACCGCGTTGTAAAATATGCGTGGTGACCGTTGCATACCGGATGACATACATGAAGGTCAAGGTAGCAATGTGGAACAGTGTGCAGCTGCAGTGAACGTGTGTGGTGAAACTGTGTACTGAATGTCAGACATTCTACCACAATCCAAAAGGAGTGTAAATGTGAACAGTGTACAATGACTAAGTATGTGTGTTGTAAGTCATTACATATTACACTCGTGGAGGCCAGTATAGTGACCTTTTTTTCCTATGACTGAACAGAGGCCCATGTAATGTGCATGGGCACAGAGTGCGGCCCAGTTAGTCTACATTTGCTACATAAACGTTTGCAAGCACATACCAAAATCAGTGTGGAATCTCACCTAACAAATATAAATGTGGATCCTAACCTGTGTCGGTGCTGGATTGCCAACCTAGCCGCAAGTGAGACACACTTAACCCACTAGGCAAGTATGAAACTGTTACATGCAGGAACGGATGGGACTGAGTAGCTCAATCACTCTGAAACAAACAATGCTGCGACTCCTACAGCTCCATCTATGTGTGCTAATTTGTTCAGGACACAAAGCAAATCTAATAAGCAAATACCTGTAGAGGTATAACTAAATGCAATATTACTCATGGCATGCTAGCATGCACTGATGCATCCAAGGTCTTAGTGGCATAACCTGTCAATAAATACACATATGACCTTCTGGTGTGAATGCCTACCCACATTCAAAGTTCACATAAGCCCTCTCTGTTGCCGAATAATGTGATGCATGATAATAATTTACATATCCCTACTTGGAAGTCATCACACATGTTAGGCTTACTCAAGAATGACTCGTGAAGAACAAGCTATTGATTAAACCGTTTTGACTGACTCTTTCGTGCTTGTGTCACACATATAGTGCCGGACAGCATATCCAGACAGCAGATGAGTGTGTACCCTCATATCATATGGTGGTCGTTGGGTATCATAGTCTGCTATATGATGTCATACACATATGAACAGGTGACTTATTGGCTTACCAATATACCATTCACATCTATACAGTCAATGTGTGAGCTGGATGCCACATACGCTGTAGAAAGACTGAAGTAGCCTGTGTCTGTCATTTTCAGATTTTGTATTGTGTCTGTAACACATCCTTTGTCAGTAATGCAAACAGATAGTACAATCTCCAAGTATGGGCATCATCTTGTATGAAAATGTGGGTATCTTGTGCATTGGAGTGCAATATCCGTGAAGAGCCTACTATACAAATAGCTATATCAAGGCAAGCATAATGCAAACTTAATACACATAGATTATGTCAAGATATGCACATTTGACAACATGTCTGTGTACTTCACAGCAATATAGGAATGCAAGGAGTCACACATATGCATACTGTTAGCATACATAATGGAAATATCCCAACTCTATAACCATATCAGCAAAGATAACTTGAGCAAGAAAAGTGATCCCAGGGAGTGTGTAACTGCGTTGCACTAATCAATACAATATACCACACACAAAGGACTAGTTGCGTCAATAAAAATACATGCATTGCCCATTTCTCTAGCAAGATGTCTGACTAAATTGATGTTTTAGCAGGACTGTGACGCTTTAGTAGAAACATGATGCTTTAATAGGAATCGTTATGCTTTAGTAGGAAACATGGAAACGTGAAACTTTAGTAGGAAACGCAACGCTTTGGCAGGAAATATGAGGCTTTATTAGGAAATGTGACTTTTTAGTAGGAAGCGTGTCGCTTTAATGGGAAATGTGATGCTTCAGTAGGAATCGTGGTGCTTTAGCACAAAATGGGAAACTTTATTATGAAATGTGACGCCTTAAGGCCCAATTCCAATCTTGCCTGGAAGGGCTCCAAATGAGATCCACAGTGAACGAGTCCGATTCGTATCCCCGGTTTCTAAATGACTTGTATCACTGTACGTTCGAGCAAGTACGATGAGAATATCGCCTCGTTCTCCGAGCGACTCGTACCCATCAGCGAAAACCTCTGGATGACGACAAAATTGTTAACTCTTGCAGCACAATGGGTCCGATTTCCGAGCGACCAACTACAAAGCTGGATTGAGTCGAGCCTCCCACTCAAAAAAGCTCCGGGAAGCATACTTCGGGGGCCGTAGCAGGCCCCCTTCAACCGGGGCCCTCCAAAACGTTCACAGGGTGCCCATGGGTCCCCCTGATCCAAGAATGCACAGTGTGGTGGGGACCATGGGGTGCCCACCACAGGGTGTACACTTTTCCCCACCCACCCATTTTCTGCAAAGGGAGCCTGTGTATGCGTCTGTACGCAGGATTGCATAGACTTTGATGGAAGTCTGAGTGAATCGAGTCCGTATGCTAAAGAACCCATGGTACTTGCTCGCTTGGATGCCCAGAGCATGTTTCGTCCGGAAAGCCCTCCGGATCCGAGCCGTATGAAGGGCTTTCCAGACGGGATCGGAATCGGGCCCGAAGTAGGAAACGTGATGCTTTAGTAGGAAACATGATGCTTTAGTAGGAAACTTGATGCTTTAGTAGGAAATATGATGCTTTAGTATGAAATATGAAGCTTTAGTAGAAAACAGGAAGTTTTAGTAGGAAATGTGACGCTTTAGTAGGAAATGTGATGCTTTAGTAGGAAATTAGATGTATCCACCCAGGAAATGATGCAATCACTTAGTCATGCCGCAAACCAGGAAGTGTGAAATTTCTATTACTTTCACTCTTTTTGTCTGTCCTGGCAGGTGGAGGTGTTTGAAGTGTGCTTGTGCAAATGTTACTGCTTTTTGATCTTGGTGTCTCTGCTGTCTATGTTGTGTAGGTAAACTGTTATTTGTGTATTGTGATTGGATTATGTATTGTTTTGTACCCTGTATTGTTGTGTGTTTGTTGATTTAGTGGTTTGTAGTCTTAGGGGTAGGGGGAACGGTTTTATTTTGTCTGAAGAAGAGTTAAATGGCCTGCTGTAGTTGTTGGTGCACAAACTTCTGAACATGATCAGCAGTGAAGGTAGGGTGGGCCAAGGCTACCCTATACAAGAGAGGCAGGAGCGTTGAGAGAAGGTGCAGTTCCAGATGAGTTGTGTCTTCAATGTTGATCACAATGTCAACCAACTTAAGCACTGATGGACAGATGTGGTCAGCAGAGAAGCTGACTACATCACCTGGGGATTGAAGTTGGTGGGTCAACTGTAAGTCCCTATATTCCATGAGGTTGTAGCTGCATGTCTTTTGCAAACCTCTTTGAATATTCTTTCAACAGGAAGGCCCAGATATGTATTTGGCTGAGTATGGCATAATATGAACTTCCTCAGTTACAAAAACAGGAAATGCCACAGGGGCCTGTTCACAGTGACATTACAATAGCCAAAACAGACCATGCAGTGCAGGGGAGGTCATAGGTGCTATCTGTGGGACCCATCTAGCAATGTGCGGGGAGTATTGTCACCCGGTCTGCTTGGTCATTACTGACTACCAACTGTGGGGGCTACCCGCCATGCATGCTGCAGGAGAGCATACAGACATGTCATCAGGCAACAAGTTGGACATGGTATTTGCTTTTCCGCCAAAATTATCTCATGAAAAATCACGATATGTGGCAACTGTTATCCTGTATCATGGGTACCTGCACCTCTCAGAGTACTTCATATCGGTGATGTGGGTGACGGAGGAGCAATTGGCAAAATGCTATGGTGGTATAAAGGATGCTGTAACAAAATGCTATGTGAACATAGAATTTAAGGGATAAACTTAAATTTGCCTGTCTAATGTACATTACTAGTGTAGACGTTCACATAGCACTATATGGTCAATTTGTGTGGCAGGTCCCCACAGGCTGTGGTGATTCCTACCTTAGGGCAGACAGAATAGGTATGAGTCAATGTGGCACATGTCACCAGTCCACATATGTCAATGCAGTTGCATGCCTGACTCATACCATCATATACCCAATACTCTATAACAGACATGTGTTAATATCTTTGTATCATTTTGTAAGGAACACACTAGTGTGTTTTAAGTAGCACAGGCTTGTATGCACTGTGTTGTCAGTATACAGGCCATTTCACAGTTCACCGACTGCTACCCTTACCCACACTGTCTACCCCAGGAATTTGCACCATTGAACCTTTTTTGAACTATTACCTTCAAGATACAGCACAATATATGCATGCATTTGAGGTCCAGACCATGTATGCACATACATCACATGGATAAGTTGATGCGCATCTAGGGAACAATCCGTACTGAAATATAAGGATACACGCTAGGATATGTAAAGGACCACATGCTGTTTTTTAAATTTCATGTCTTGATCTTTGTAAAAGGGTTCCAGGAATGTTCACGAGTCAATATTCGAGAAGTGTCCAACAGGTCTGTTGATTTGGAGGTATCTAGCCACCCTATGTCTATGTTTCTACTACCTGACACAGTCATTCAATGCTAAAATGTGTGCAGCCTTGTGTATTTGCCATAACAGTTAAGCATTTTTGATGCACAATATGTGTACTTGCTATACCTTACTCATTTCATGTATCTGATTGGTCATATGTTCGACCCTTTTGCATGCTGCATGAAAATCCCCAGGGAGTACCTAGATGGACCATGTGTACTACTCCATTTTTACACAGAATCATTGTTCCAAATCAGTCCTACTATTCACATGGGTATATGTTTGTTAGGCCAGACTCATCCATTTCATGTCCTTACAAGGCAAAGATATGAGTAATTTTGCCTTGTGACTTTAGGAGAAGTACGTGCTTCTTATGACTGTTGGTTATGATTTGTTCTATAGATACCTTTTTTGGCTGGACATGCCACTTGTGCTGCTATTAGTAATTCAACCATGCAATTCATGACAACTTGGACAGCTTCAGCTTGGTCTGATTCATACTTACTTCCTCTCCAACAGACTACATGACCACTGAACAGGAGACAGCATACCGAATTTGCTTGGAAAGGTACACCACCTCAGCCATGTTACAAGGCCTACACGAACATGGGGAGGAAGCAGGAGGAATGGAAGGCAGGGGGGACCTGGAAGTTGCCATCTAGGGGGCAGAAAGCGCTGGACAGGACAAGCACCATGCAGGAAGTGTAGCGGTCCCATGGTGGTGATCCTGGGGCAGTCCTAGGATCCTTCTCATCACAGCTTGCAGTGCCACCACAGGAAGTCTCTACTAGCTCAACCAACAATCAGACTTTGAAAAATAGTGCTTGAAAGACAATGCTGACATGCAGTTGAGGCTGGCTGGCCTTGAACTGCAGGTGGCTGTTCACACGTTACAGCAGTCAATAGACTGGATTGCTGAAATACTGTAGGCCTTCCTCTGACTTTCTAACCATCCCCAGTTTATATCTGTTGTCTTTAGTGATTAGTATTTTAGCATAAGTAAGGGTAGATGTTAGCATAGTGGTAGGTTAGGTTAGTTTGTGATTTTATAGCTATAATATGTATTTGTTGTTAGGTGGGGATAAGGGTGGGTAGGTTATTAAGTGGGTGGAGGTTAACGTTTAGGATATGTATAAAGATTTTTTTAAATTGCAAAATATATATTTGTTTAGGTTTAATGTTTAGGAAGGTTGTGTATAGGTGTAGGTTAGTTTTTCTCATGTGCAAATGTATATTAAGTTGGTGTGGAGGTTGATTTTTAACATGTCTATTGGGGTATATGTGTAGGGCACGGTAAGTGAACGTTAAGTAGGTTAGGTTAGTTTTAAGTGAGGGTTGTGTAATTTAGCTTCAGATATTTGAAGTATAGTTTAGATGTGATTAGTTAGTATAGTTTAGTGACTTTTAGATTTTAGGAATTTAATGGTGTCTTAAATAAAAGTTCCTTTGCACTTTCACTCCTGCTTATTTATTTACTGCGTGGCAGTTGTCATATCTGCTTAGGGTGGGTTAAGGACATGTTGTAGAATTTCCAGGCAGTGTTTGTGTACATGTGTTATTAGGTGGATCACCTAAGCAGTAGATTATATTGAGATTGTAATAAAGTCACTAATGGGATCTCGAAACTTGTTTGTACACTGTAAATGGCACTCTTGCTGTGAATGGACACACAGCTCATAACACGCATTTACCTACGGTCGCACAATGTGTGTAAGTGATGCTACATGTTTTGTATGGATGATTGTTAAACCATTGTGACTGATCAAGAAAATGTTGGGTCACACACTGATGCCAGCCACTTACACACTCTCCCTTGCGCCATTTTGTTGTCACACATACTGTTGTTTGCTGGCTAGCATGCATGGAAGTATCCATTACTGGGCAGAAACTTCATTCAGTCTTACCATTGACTGATTGCAAATCGTAGCACTTCATGCATGTGAAGTTGGGAAACCTCTTACTAGTGTATTTGCACATAGGGATCATATAAACTATTTCCGTTGGCTTGTGCAGATTTACCCATAGGTCTATGAAACTCAATTCCCTTTGGTAGTGTCTTTAGGGTCAGTACATTGACTGTGGTCTACTTAGTCCAATTATCAATAGACATACAACACACCGGTTCCGGTAAGTGATTTTATTGACACATGAACCAAGGAGTGAGTGTCAGTCCTTGCATCAACAATCCCAACATAGTTTGTGAGCCATTGGGGGTCGAAACAGAGTCCATGGGGGAATAAATGTCATGGGGCATGCAAAGAAGAGGAGTATTCCAGTGAGGAGGAGGACCTAATTGCCATCAGGGAAGATCAGCGACATCTGCAGTCCACAAATGGGTGAAATCAACAGGTGGGAAAGCAAATAGAGGAGAGTACCAATTGAGAAGTACACTGGCATGACCATAAGCACAGGTCAAAAGAGAAACTGGCCACGTGGCAAAGAGAACATTTTTCGGTGGAAAGAGGTAAAGTTCACATGTTTGCCCTCTGATGTGTGTGGTGCCTCCTGTGAGGGGGGTGTTGTTGGTGCCGAAGGCAAAGGAGGCACACACACACACATCAGGGCCTGAAGATTTTGGTTTCCTGTCCGCACAGCATTTCTGTGCCCCAACAAGTAAGGCAGTACAGCACTAAGATGGGGCTGCTGTTTTACAAGCATAGCAGAAACACTGCAGTGTAAGGCACCCAATGTTGCTAAGTCGGAGTCCTGCTTCCGCTTCATGGACTCCGGGAAGTTGCATATAACCCCAGTAGGTTGCAAACCTCACTGGTGCCACTTCAGCAGTGCAGTTGTTCATGCCTCGGCCTCATGACACCAGCAATGTTAGTCAGGGACTGATCCAAGACATGAAGCAGAGTCTAAGTGCCTCTTATTGCCGCTGCAATGTCCTTATTGGGACTGAGGCTTGTACGCATTCCCTCTAGGGTTCCCGCCACTGTCTCCATCCTTGTACATATCTCATTTACCAGCTCCCGCTGGACTCCTACTGCACAACGCTGAAATTCAACTTCAGGGTACTCAGAATCCAGAGCTGGGGTTGGGCTGGCATGTGGTGTTTGTTGGGTGATAGGCGGATCCTCTGGAGACCCAGCAACGCTGTCAGATATGTCTGCAACTGGAGATGGTGTTTGAATGGAGGCCAGGATTTTCCAGAGGGTGTCTTGGTCGAGGGCTGGCAGGTTGTCATCCTGAGCAAGATCTTCATCCAGGACATGCAGCAGATCAGGAAGTGTTGACACATCCTCTGCAATGAAATAAATATTTGTTGATTGTGATCTATATTAGATTTTGACATGAGTAATCTGTTTAGCATTCAGACTTTGTACTAATTCACTTTCAGGTCAACATTGATGCATAGGTCACCTGTTACTTATAGGTATTGAGGCCAAGTAGCACTGGAATGGCCTTTCAGATGGCATTATCTCTGCATCTCTGCATTGTTCACACAACAACTGTGTGACAAGGCTGACTTGTTGTGTCATGAATGTACGGAGAGGTGAGACCGTCTACGAGCACGAGGATATCCTGCGCCCATTCTGGACTTGGCCGTCCAGAGAAGTGAGAAACGTAGCAGAGCTTCTCTGTTACAACCCAGACCTAAGAATCCCACGGACCGACTAGTGGTAGTCTCTAAGTTCTCCAGTGCTTCCTCACAATTCCAGAAGATCATTCGAAAACACTGGTCCATCTTGACACAAGAACCAGATTTCAACGGCCTATTTACAGAACCCCCGATCTTTGCTTTCTCTAGGGGCAAGAATCTGAAAGAGATCCTAAGTAACACCAGTGGTTCAAAAACCAAAATAACTTACAATGGCTTCAAACCTTGTTATAATTGCAGCAATTGCAACAACAGCATACAAGGCAACGTGATGAACCATCCCATGAAAGGTTTTCCCATTAAACTGAAAGTGAACGCCACATGCAACAGCAAGAATGTGATCTATGCCTTAAAATGCCCATGTGGCAAATGTTATGTTGGCCATACAGAGAGGAAGATCCGCACGAGAATCTTGGAACACAAGAGCAATATTCGCACTGAAAATCAGAAATCAAGTGTGGCCATCCACTTTTTGGAGAACAGACATTCAGTTGTACAGCTTAAATTCCAAGTACTGGAACAAGTTCCCATCACAGTGAACAATAAGAACCATCTCCTCAAAAGAGAGAACTTCTGGATCCGTTATTTATCCACGATGGCCCCCTCGGGTCTTAATGATCGTATTGAGTTTTTGTGTTACTTATAATTCTTTATTATATGTTGGATTCTGATATGTCTACTCATTGTTTATATTTAGTTTCTTCATATCTATTAATTTCTTCACCTCTTTGCACATTCCAAGATGGCACCTCCTTAGATCCCATTTTCGGCCCTGCCAGCTCTCCCTACCTTTTTACACTCATGCACATTCTAAGATGGCGCTCACCCTTTTGGGTTGTTCAGTCCTACCTCTATGTTTACCTTCGGTATATTTCTCTTTCCTGCTCATTCACCGAGTGCTCACCCTACGGAACTCCGCGGAGTCCGCGCTATCTTCACATCTGTAAGTACGCTCGCTCTGAGCTCTCTGTATACTCCGCTTTATTGGTGGCGGTTATTATCTCCCTCGGGATTTACCTCGCATGTTTTTACCCCTCCGTGATTCTTAATGTCAGTCACTTACCATCACTTGTGGTTACCGGTCACGCCTATTTCTTTGGTTTTGTAACATTCATATCTTTTGGATACCCGTTCTAGCCTCATTGCAGCCTCCTTACGTTGGTTCCTTTCACCTTAGCTCACCGCTGTAATCACTTTCCGTTTTCTCAGCAATTAAACACCCCACTCAGTTACAGTATTTTTCTGATTTAGTTAGAAGGTTTATATGGATACTACAGCTGGTTTTTTTGTCTCTGTTTGTAGAGTAATTCCCCTGACGACGGGCAACGCCCGAAATGCATTGGGTCGTGTGATGTGATAACACACCTGAACTAACATACACGCGGAGCGTTATATACTGATGTGCTTTGTCAACACGAACATCGTAACATCGACATGAATAAATCTGGATATTTGAATACTTTATTGGGATTACGATTTATTGTTTAACCTGAATATGGAACTAGACCACTGGTCTCACTAAAGTAGTGCGCTGGGTCGTCCTCTCCCTAGGCGGGAGAGCTTCTTTTGCAATTGTTGTGTCATGACACATATTAAAACACAATTACATAGCTTGCTGGACCTGCCATTCCTGCATGTATGATATGAAGTTTGGTCCACATCTACCTTGTTTATTTGCTTTCTTTTTCATGCTGCCTATACTGATTGTGTTTTGATGGATTTACACCACTACTATGCACATTACAACGAGTCCCCAGGGTGCCTGCATTTCCTGTAACCAGTACTCAACCCTCCGCTCCTGTGAAGGTGATGTGGGTTTGGTTATGAATGGGTTATGAATGTGCAGTCTGCCTTTCACATAGTGCACTATGGCACTCGGTCTAGCTGTGCTGTTCCACATTAACATTGTGCAGTCTTGGGTACAAGGGCTCAGTTTTTCACACATAACCTGCACACCTCTACACAGTTTCCAACCTTGCTACAATGCAGGAATGTGTGAGGATATGCACCTGCAATGGGGTTCCCATTTGTGTATACTTATGTGATTTCATTGCACACACAGTTGGCTCCATATTTGTTGTCAGTGGGCACTGTGTGCCAACTCTGAGGGGATGGGCCCAGTCAAACTATATAAATTGCTAGCATTGACTCTCACCCAATTTCATCATCGCCAGAATTGGTTATCTTCACAGTATAACACTTTGCTTGACTCAGGCCCCTTCAATTGTTCATGTACATGCCTCTTCTGGCAATCCTCATTTTGGGCCACAGACTCAACTTACTGTCATGCACTGATGGAACCCATATTATATATTCACTCTCATATTCTTACAACAACAACAATATATGTGACCATATCCAATGGACTGACATGGTTGGCTGTTTTTGAGGACTGTGGGTCTAGCTGTACCCCACATGGCAGTAGTGCTGCATTTAGTGACATATACCTAATCAGGTTAGCCACACAATTGGGCCCATCCATCTCAGCCTCCAACCATCCCTGACTCATAGCCTTTGTGGTGGCAAACTAGTTCATCCTATACCTTGACAGGTCCCTGTTTCATATCCTCTATTTTTGACATATGTGGCATGGTGAGACAGTTTGCCATCAGACACCCCCTGCCGCTTGCTACATCGACACACAGATCCACATCACATGTAGGATGTAGTACACAAATGGGATCATCCCTTCCCAGCAACAACACATGTGGCAGTTCAACATGGTAATCTAGCACCTACAATGCACTGCACTACCAGGTGCAGTATGCATAGAAAGAGGAAAATGCCATCAATGATTGTTTTTGTGCATGAAGGTGTCCCTTCCTGCACAAAAACAATCTTCCCTGGCTACATGACGCTAGGGTGTCTACAATGGTGCAGGGCTGCTGTTTGTGAACCGGCGCAGGGGAGGACAGGAATGTGCTGTATCTATGGTGCATTCCTGTCCTTTTATTTTCATGCACGGCATCTCAGCAGGAAGTCTTGCTGTGCTGCCATGCCTCAAAATATTGTAAATTAGGGACAGAGGATTTAACAACTGTGCTTCAACCTTTCTGGCTAGAGCTCCATGCTACAGGAAATCAAACTACAGATAGGCAGAAGGTGGCTTCCTCAAAGAACTGGTTTGAGGAGTCTCCAGTTTATAAGGCAGGAATACATCGCAATCCTAGAAACAATTTTAGTGATATTTACATTGAAGGTTTGAATTTGCCTAAAAAATTAATATTTACTATTTTTGAAAAGATCCCATTGTAGGAGGCTGGCTTAGTATATGGCACACACTTATTTAACTGAAAGTTAGTAAGTAAGTAACTTTATTGTACAGTTAATTAAAACCATTACAAACCATTTCCAATTTTACACAGTTTCAAGCTAAAAAAGAAAGGACAACAAATGACACTAATAGTTCAACGCTAAAAAGGTTATTTGTTCAGAATACAAGATAAAAACTATAAAACGTGTGGTTAATAATTTCTGAGCCTCGGATAAACATAAAGGCTAGCCCAGAAATTCCCTTGTCAAAGCGCTTTCTGCTGCACAGGATGTTTGGAAGGGAATCGAATACCATTCATACGGATTATTAAAAGCCTTAATAAGGGGGAGGAGGAGCTACGCGGGCATCCAAGATGGTCGCGTGAGCAGAGAGCTCCCGAGACCCGCGCCGCCCTTCTTTATCTATCCTGCAGATATCCTGGTCACTTCGACAGGCTTTTGGAGTGCTACTCTCACTGATGCCGTCAATCCTTTTTTGGTCGAAATCGGACCTCGGGGACCATTTCTCTATCGTCTCCAACTTTCTGGCCTAACCCCAGACGCAACCGGGGTCTCAACTGCCTATTATGGCCGAGCTGTAATGCAACAACAACGGCTGCTTGACATCTGGCCCACCGGTGGTGTGCCACTTTCACTTTCGGTTTCCGGCCCTCTCGTCTCTGACTCATTGGGACCTCCTACTTTGTCTTGGCCTGCCACTCTCACGGTGGACGCTTTCCTTCTTTTGGGCTGGCAAGGAGACCCGTGGCATCCTCTCGTAAAACTACTCTTTTGAGTTTTGGGACTTGTCACCGTCCCGCTGAACCTGGGTGTCTCCGGCCGACGCTGACTGCAACATGGCGACAAAACCTGAGGCAGAGAAACGCAGGAAGACTGTTACTCGGGGGGGGTCGATCCAGTCCAATATGATCGAACGCTACACCCAGCCGAGAGGCTCCCCAGGTGTCACCAGTGTTGGCTTGGAAGACCCGAGGGCCGACATGTCGTCTTCCTCTGAGGTGTCTCTTCAAGACCTTTTGGCCGCCATTTCTGGACTCAAGGCCGATATGAGTCAGCAACACGAAGCCATTGTGTCCAAGATAGACACGGTGGCGGTGGATGTCACTCTTATTCGAGCCGATCTGGCCAAGACAAACGAGAGGGTGAAGGCATTGGACTTAAAGGCATCGAGTTTGGTGACGGACATGGCGGAGGCGCAATCTGAGATAGGGAATCTGCGTTCCTCACACGACCTCTTGCTTAAACGCATGGAAGACTACGATAATAGGGCCAGGCGGAACAACATACGCTTGGTCGGAGTGCGGGAAACCAATGATGCTGCCTCGATCGATCTACTGGTCGAGGAACTTATTGTCGCCAAACTCGCTCCCGCAGGACTCAGCAAGTTCTTTGCCGTAGAGCGCGCCTATCGCTTCCCAGGGGGTCAGGTGAAGCCAGGAGGCCCGCCGAGGCCTATCATCGCTAGACTGTTTCACTATCGGGACAGAGACGCTATCCTACAGGCCGCTCGTAAACACGGCCCGTTGAAGTACGATAATAACTCTGTCTCTATCTATCCTGATTTCACTCCCCAAGTGCAACGACAACGATCTGGGTTCCTCGGAGTGAAGCGTCGTCTGAGAGATCTGGGACTGAAATACGCCATGCTGTTTCCAGCTCGCTTGCCAAGCTTGACAAGCTTATTTTTTCGATCAGCCGGACCGTGCTGGTGACTGGTTGGACTCGTTGCCGAAAGAGGACACGGAGAGCGGAGGCCCTGGTGGTGCGGAAGGTGGTGCAACGGCCCAGGTTTAACGGGGGCCCCCAGAGGTCCGACTTGAGACTATGAACTCTACAGAGTAACTTTATTGTATGCTTTATGATTGTGCCCGTGGTGGTGGAGGTACGGGTGATTTCTCCCTTCCTCCTCGGGGGGTTCTTTGTGTAGATCAGATGGGGCGACAGGCACACTGCAGTTTGGGGTGGCTTTTTAGTCAGCAGGGGTGCAGGGTGGGGGGCGTTGTAACGGGTTCTTGGTTGGGGGGTGGTTTTCGGGGACTTGGTTGTGTTTCATATTACTGTTATTTTCCCTTTTTCATGGTATGTCACTGATTGCAAATATTCCGGATTCGTGGTTGTGGGGGGGGGTTGGATCGGGTCGTTCTCTCTGGGATGGGGGGGGGGTGAGATGCAGGTTCTTTCTTGGAACGTCAATGGCTTGGGTGACAGAATTAAACGTGGCATTGTGTTACAGTTTCTGAGGCGCCATGCCCCTGATGTTGTCTGCCTTCAAGAGACGCACTTGATCGGTAATGCCTGTAAGGCTCTTGACCGCCGGGGCTATCGACTGGTCGCCCACGCTGGTTTCACCTCCGGGTCCCGGGGAGTGGGTATAATGGTGAAATCCTCCCTTGCTCTTGAGATTGATGATGTTATCCTGGATGATCGAGGGCGGTATGCTGCTGTCTCCGGGAGATGGGAGGGTAAGCCAATTGTATTAGTGGCTGTGTATATTCCCCCGGGACTGCAGGCTACCACTTACGCCGATCTTGGCAAGACTCTTCTTGGTCTTCCTGACGGTCTGCTGATCATGGGTGGAGACTTTAACTCTGTTATGTCTGGCGAATGTGATCGGCTGCCCCCTAGAGTTTTGCCTCAATCCCAGCTGTGGCTCAGTGAGATGGCCGATACTTTTGGTCTGGCGGATGTTTGGCGTTCGCTGCACCTTGCCCTGATGCAGTATACCTTCCACTCTGGTGCACATGGCAGCCTCTCTCGTATAGATTACTTCTTTATGCTGGCTTCTACTCTATCCTTGGTCCGGGAGGTTCGTCATCTCCCCCGGGGCATCTCGGACCATTCCCCCTTGATGATTAAGATTTATGTGGGTGGTCTGCTTGGTAACAGAGTTCCCCCTGTTCCCCCCTGGCATTTCCGGAACCCCAGGCTCCGCTCAGATATGGTGAAGGCTATTGACTGTTACTTTGATGAAAATGTGGGTTCGGTCACCTCCCCTACGGTTCTATGGGAGGCCTTTAAAACTGTTATACGGGGATCTGCACTTTCTCTCATTGCTGCTGAGCGAAGGGCTAAGAGGGAGGCCGTTCTGGCCCTTGAGACTGAAATCACGGCGCTTGGAAGTGGGCTGGGTGGGGACGACACGCCTGCGCTGTTACACACTCTGGAACTGAAACAGGCAGAATACAAAGCTTGTGTTACCGATACTGCTAAGTTGATGCGAGCGAATCAATTGGGCCGGCTGTATGATGTGGGTGATAAGGCCAGCAAACTCCTGGCGTGGCTGGATAAGTCTGAAAGAGCGAGTCGTGTCGTGCCTGTTATTGTTCGCGAATCTGGTGAGAGTGTGTCTGATCCCGGCGAGATTGTTGATTGCTTTGTTGACCACTTCCGGAAGGTTTATACCCCGTTGAGTGATCGTGATGAGGCTGATTCCAGGCTGTTGTTGCGTGATATAGCTCTTCCTTCTATCTCAGAAGAAGAGGGCCTTGCTCTGGAGGCTCCCTTTACGGTAGACGAGATTGCCCTTGCCATCCGATCTTTGCGTTCAGGTAAGGCGATGGGCCCAAATGGTTTGCCCATTGAACTTTACAAACTTTGCCCGGACAAGATGGCCGCCCATCTGCGCAACATGTTTCTTGATGCGTCCGAGGCTGGGATCCTTCCACTCGAACAGCGCCTAGCTACTATAGTGGTCATTTATAAGGATGGCAAGCCTCGTGATCGCTGCACCTCCTACCGCCCCATTTCTCTGCTAAACGCGGAACCTAAAATCCTGGCCAAGGTTCTGGCCAATAGGCTGTTGAAGGTAATTTGTGACTTGATCCATCCGGATCAGTCTGGTTTCATACCGCACAGAAACACGGCCCTTAACCTGCGTAGGCTCCATGGTGTTCTCGCGAGGGCTACAACTCTCACGGAGCCTGCGGTGGTGGTCTGTCTAGACGCTACTATGGCTTTCGACACCATCGAATGGCCCTATCTATGGGCGGCCCTCTCCAAGTTTGGCTTTGGTCCTAACTTTATTGTCTGGGTCAAGCTCCTCTATGAGCAACCACTGGCTCAGGTTGTGGTAAATGGTAGATGCTCTGGCCCCTTCCCGTTAGGCCGCGGCACCCGTCAGGGCTGTCCGCTTTCCCCGCTCTTATTCGCGCTGGCGCTTGAACCCCTTGCGGCGTGGCTCCGGTGGGAACCCTCGATTAAAGGGATCCGGTGGGCGCCAGATCTAGAGGATCGCGTCTCATTGTATGCCGACGATATCCTTCTTTATTTCACTTCCCCTCAAAAGTCCTTGAACGTCCTCTTCGATGTTCTTACATACTTTGGTAAGAACTCTGGATTGGTCATCAACTGGACCAAGTCCTGTGTTTATGTCATAGCTGGGGTTCTACCGCCTTTGCCTCGCAGGTTCCCAATTTTGGTGACTACGGACGGCTTCAAGTATTTGGGGATCTATGTCTCTATGGTCTCTTCAGTCCGCTACGAGCGAAACTTGTACGCCCCGCTCCGCTGACTCAAACAAGATGTGAGACGGTGGCGTGAACTGCCCCTATCCCCATTGGGCCGAGCGGCGCTTTTTAAAATGATGTCGCTCCCCCGATTTCTCTATGCCTTGCAGAATTTCTTTGACCCAGTCCCCGGTCGCTACTTTTGCGAGGTCGAGAGTCTACAGCGACAACTGCTCTGGGATGGTCGTGCCCGTATTGCGCTGTCCAAGCTCACCCTTTCCTGGTACGATGGTGGCATTGCCTTGCCAGACATTAGACGCTACTATTGGGCCTCGCACCTGAGTGCTATTAATCACGCAACGTAATCATCGGAACACGCTCCCGCCTTTGCCTTGGATACATTTTTATTGCCCGGTGGCAACTTTAATAGGGCTTTGTACTCAAAGCCACCAATCCGTCTCCTTTCGGGTCCTACGAAGTGTGCGGTGCGGGCCTGGAGGGATGCAACTGTGGCGACGGGCTGGGGTGGCAAGCTGACGCGTATGACGCCACTGTATGATTCGGATCGATTGGGCAACCTCTGGAAGACGAAAGGGTTTGATAAGTGGGACATGATTGGAATAAGTAAGGTGGAGGATCTTTGGGCACGGGGCGCCGTGAAGTCCTTTGCAGTCCTGAAACTGGAATACCGGCTTGATGACAAGGAGCACTTTCGATATATGCAGGTTCGACATACCTTGTCCTCCGTCTTTCCCCCCGGTACTGTTATTCTGCAATCCTCCCCTCTGGAGGACCGTGTCCTAGACGGCCCTGTCCCCGATAGCACGATTTCCTTAATATATAAGAAGCTCATTAACAACAGGGCTGACCAGCTGGAGAAACTTCGTGTTTCTTGGATAGCTTACGGGCTTGAACGAGACGATGAGGACTGGCAATCCGCTGTATCCTCCCCGAAGGAGGTGGCTATTCTGGCTCGACTTCGTTTTGTCCAGCTGAAGATCCTCCACCGTGTGTATGTGACTGGTATGCGTCTGATGCGAATGGGATTGGTAACGGATGGACTATGTAGGCGTGGGTGCGGTATGGATGGTACTTTTCTCCATGTTTTGTGGGAATGTCCAATGGTTTCGGCCTTCTGGTCTAGAGTACACGATGTGATGGGACGTGTCACTGGAGTGCTTCTCCTTCCTGAAGCACGACGTTGCCTGCTTAATGTGTGGGAGCCTTCGGACTGTACTGCTGCTCAGACTCTTTGGGTCACTCTGGGCAATATGGTTGCGAAGAGGGATATAGCTCAGCTCTGGGGCTCCGCCAGACCACCGCTGCTCAGTGCCTGGAAGGAGAACATGGACTGGTGCATGTTTCGAGAAAAAACGGTGTATGAGGCACGGGGGCGTCCCAAGAAGTGGTCCAGGGTCTGGGCTCAGTGGAATTCGTATCGCGGAGATATTTGCTCCCCCCCACTTGAATACGAGGCTCCTCTCCCCTCCTCCCCATGATTGACGTTCCGTTCCCTATTTTCAATATTATCCGTCTTTTTTCTTCCTTCATGTTTGCCCCCCCTTGCCAGATGCGTTCCTTTATACACTTATTCCTTTTCCCCTTTCCCCCCCTCCTACGACCCTTGCCAGTATGATACCATGTGTTTGTGTGTTGTTGTTCTTTTCGACAAAATCATAAAATTAAACCTTTTTTATCCTTTAGATATGGCTCTATGTTCCACACGGTAATATACGCCTAGAGACTGCTTTAACGGCGTACTGTCCTCTTTTTTTCCCTTTTTTATTTATCCTTTCGTTATTATGTCATAGCGGCCGGCCCCGAGGGGTTGTAGGCAGACGCTGTGTAATGTGCATTTCGTAAATAAAGGTTTAAAAAAAAAAAAAAAGCCTTAATAAGGCGACCAGGGGGCCAATGGAATGATTTCGTTGCTCAGTGCACATATGAGGCTGTTCTGGTCTTGAGAGCAGTTCGCCAAATCTAAATATGCGAGGTTCCCAGGGCAGGATTTAAGTTTGTGCTAAAAAAAAAATGCCAATGCTGTTTTTCCTTTTTTTTCGCTGGGATATTCAGGAGCTTTTCTTTAAATAGGTCATGGGAGTGTGTTCTCCTCTGCATCCGTTCTCCTATCTACGTGAGGTTCTATTTGTTTTTAAGTCGAGCTTCGGTCGCTGCTAAGAATTTTACCATCCAGCAGCTCAATTGGATATCATTACCACTAAAACATGCCAACACCGCTTGCCTGCATGTCCGAATCCGTTTTCTGTTAAAGAGCGGTCTCAGGAGGACCCGTCGATCTTGTAATAGTTCCCTGCAAATGGTTATCAGATGCATTATGTTTTCTTCACCTGCGCCGCAAAGACAACAATTTACTGGTGTCTGGGCCCATAACCAAGGGGGCAGACGATTTGCCGAGGGTAGCAGCCCTAGGCGCAACTTCAAAAATGTCTCTTTTGTTTTTTTCGAGAAGCCAGTCTGGAGGTATCCTTGAGGCAAGGGTTTAATGTAGGATTGTATTGTAAGCCAGCCGTGTGCACGCTCTGCTAGGGACGCTTTGTCCTGCAAGAGTGATTCTTTCCTGATACGCTTGTTTACTGCTTTTTTGAAGCTTGCGGGGCCCCTGGGAGTTCCCATAGCTGTCGTAGCCCCAGTTGGTTGATGGCAGCCTCCAAATAGTGCCTTGCAGGGCACGTTTCTTTGGTTTGTAGCTCCTTCCACAGGAGAACATTAAGCGTATTCGATTCGACGTATTTAACTGATCACCTTGCACTAATCTAGGTAACCCTTATGGTGATTTTAGTGGGCTTTGATAACCATAGATAAATCTAAAAGTGGTAGCTTTGGAGAATAGCCTTCAGGCTGATCGTGAAGGTGTGTTAGGCAGATTGTTTTGGCAGTTTAATCTTATGGTGTAAGTTAAATGAAAGAGAACCACACAGTGTTTATATAAAAATAGTAATTTTTTTACACAACACTCTCGAACACATTGTTATATCTCCTACACAGAGATATTAGCACAATACACCAAAATACTTCAAATGTAATAAGGTAAGTAGTCACGGAGGCTGTGTGCAGGGTGTGAACACAGCCCCGTGCCCAATGGAAGTCAAAGGAGAAGTTGCGTATGCAGTTTTGCAGACCAAAAACCCTTCCCAGAGGACCATGAAGAATTCCCTTGGAGGACGGAAGGTAGGAGAGCCACCACACCCATTAATGGCCCAAGAACCAGGTTACCTACACCAGGAAAGCCAGGTGCTTAGGGGTGAAGAGACGTCGAAAACCTCTGTAGACAACATTGAAAGACTTGGAAAAATGTGCCTCTGGAGAAAGAAGGTAAAGAAGTCTAATTTAATCCAAGGGTTCATTCTGGAAGAAGTGAAGAATTTGCAAGCAAAGGGGATAGGGTCTATGCCCCTCAGGAGTGATAAGGGGGCACAGAAGAGTAATGCCCACCAATGTCAGACGGTTCAGAAGAGATGACAGTGACCTTATCGCTGCAGCTGTGATGACCAGGCGATGCTGAAGAAGACCAGGAGCTGTGCACAAGCCACATCGGATTTCGGTGACTAGGTGGTCAGTGTCTGCCAGCAGCACCAAAAAGCCTTGGCATCTGCAACTGGAATGGAAAAGGAAGAAGACGCAACGTTGGAACCAGCAAGGTCCAAGGGACTCACCAACAGCAGGAAAGTCAGAGCAGGCCCCAAGTAAGCAGGGGAGCCGCTGGAGCAGTAGAAGACCCTCAGGAGGACCCACAGGCCAAAGGCACAGGAGTCACAAGAGGACCTCGAGCATCTCACAAAGAACGAAGGCTCGCTGTGCAGAGGATGGGGTGAGGATGCTATACTTGGACAGAACAGATGCTGAATGCTGGAGCTTCTTGTAGCTCAACGATCTCTGGAGTGCAGATTCAACCTGCCTCGGCAATGGCAAGTTGACGATGTGCACAGGGATTCGGTTCAAGCGGTTGGGACAAAGGACACTGGCTTAAAAATGGCAGAGATGACAGGTTAGGCCTCACGGGAGTTGCAGAATCCCCATCTGTGTTTCTGGGACTCAGGAAGTCTGTGGAACCCAGGAGCAGCAGACCGGGTAGCTTTGTTTCGGTGTCTGCAGATACAGAGCAGTGACTCCTTCACTCCAAGGGAAATTAATTCAGATGTCCTTGATGCCCATAGGTCTATTGAAGAACCTGGATGAAGCACAGACACACAATGAAGAAGACTTGCAGAACAGTGAGACAAGGAACAGCAGGAGTCTTCCTTGGTGCAGTCTCAGTTCCATGCGAAGTCCAGCAAAGTCCAGACGATCAAAGAGTGGCATGGTTTCCATCTTGAGTCTTATCCCATGACAAATCTGGGCACCCACCCACAGGTAAGTCCTTAAGTTCCGTCAGGGAAGGGTTGGAACAACTCAAGGGTCCCTGCCAGAGGAGGGGCTGGACAGAGGGGACGATACTCCCATTTCCTTTGTCCAGTTTTGTGCCATAGTGGGAGCCAAGAGCTTCCTGAACTGGCTTAAACTGAAGTATGCACGGAGGGCACCAAATGTACCCTTCAAATCAGTTTTGTGGCTCTAGTGAGAGCCTCCACCCCAGCCCAATACACTAATTCCTGTCTCGGTGGTGGTCACACCTCCTTGTGACTGAAAAACTACTGTTCTACCTTCCCCTGCTAAAGATTAGCTCAGCAGCAGAATGGCAGAATAATGCCTGTGGTTGGCAGCAGCACTAACCTGCTGTTACACCCTGGAAAGCTGTTACTAGGAGTCAAGAGGGAGGACCCTAATAAAAGGGATACTATATCCAACACTGGAATTGGTTTTTGGGATATGATTCAACATGTGTGATGAAAAACATGACTGGGTTTAGTGCAGCCACCATATAGTTAGACATCTCATAATGACTGATGATCCCTATCAGTATTAAATGGCTGACCTCACTTACAAAGCCTGTAGACCCGACTCCAGGGTTTGTAGGGGTGTCCTTCTCATGCAGTGGCACCCTCACACTTATAAACAAGCACCCTGCCCTTAAAGCTAAAGCCATAGGGGTGACTTATAGATTTTATGTTTAGTGACCTCAGATATAAGGAAACGTATATCTGTTGTGAGAGATGCAAGCATGCAAGCACCAGGTCACACAGGCTGAAATGGCAGACCTGCAGTCATAGTTTAAGTGGACTCCCATGGGTGGCACAATATACGCTGCAGCCCATGGGAAACACCTGGTGTACCTATGCCATGGAAACCTTAGTGCCATATAACATATGCCATATACCAGGCACTTACAAGGGTACACCAGTAGCCAAAGGTGGATGTGCAAGAGAACTTACCATGTTCAGTTTATGTAGAAAGCATAGTGACTCCTTATTAGCAGGATCCCAGTCAGACAAGGTCAAACACATACTGACACCAAGCAAAAAGTGGGGGATAACCCTGCTAGAAGGATCCTATTTTTTTATACTCATTAATTATGTTTCTAGATTTTTTTCAAACAATGATACATAATTATGATGTTTAATCATGGAACAGTTTTCTTAAAGTAACTGCTGCCAGAATACATGCAAGGAGCATGAGGACAGTACATTCAGTAGTAGTTTAAAGTTTAAGGTAAAAAAAAGTAAAAACTAGCGCCTAAAAGATCAAAGTGCCAACTGTAGACATGCAGTCAGACACGATCATGTCGAAGTCGAAAAATATAGGCAACCCCAAGGAGCAAAGGTTGGATCCAAGTAGTGGATTGGGCTCAGTTGGGACCTACCATTGAATTTAGAAGACATTTCAGCCAAAAATATCTTCAAACGGCAAGGTTCAGCCTCAAAAGGCAAGAGTCCAAGGAGGAGACGCTGTTGTTGGTGAGCCACTGAACAAAGTCATGGTGAAGATTTCTATGTTTGGAGACTTACGGCCTGTTTTAGATCTCGGCAGACAGGCTACTCTGTCACAACTGTGATGGATATCCCATCCGTCTAAATTTAAATCCCATTATATCCTATGGGATTTCTATTTTGGCGGACAAGATATCCCTCACCATTGTGACGGAGTAACCAAGTAAAATTTTTATTGTATGTAGTTAAATAAAACCTTTACAATTTACTAACATAAAACACATATTTAAAAAAGTACAAATTCTCAAGTGTTTAAAAGGAAAACTTTTTTAAACATCCAAATATTTGGTGTGATTGTGAGAGGTATTTCAGTTGGTCTGTTCGTTGCACTTCATGCATCCGCTTTCAGGCCTTTAGTTTCCTGTTTCTCGATGTTTTGTATTAGATGCAGTGCCTTTTGACAGAATCTTGTGGCTCTACAAGCTGTCTGCAATTGTTGACTGTTCAGTGCTAGCATGACGGCCGGGCGGCATGATCTAATTTGGAAGAGACGGAGTGCGTGAAGGAGAAAATAACGTCTCAAATTTTTCAAAAAGGGACAGATGCACAATATGTGCAACATTGATTCTTCCTTTTGCCCACATAGTCTGCAATCAGGTGTCAGCCATGTTTGCTTCCATGGTGGTGTATGGTATTTTAGGATGGAAGTGGCCAGCCGTAAATTTAAAAGAGTTTTTGGGCAGCCGTGGATATGTGGTTGACTAAATACGTGGCCAACACCGTCCAACCGTGTTTCTTCTTTGCTATTGCGGCTTTATCTGATAACCATGATCTTTGCTTTGCAGCCCCGTTGGTCACTTTTTTGAAAGCTGAAAAGGTTTGGTTTGTATTCCATGCCTTTTCCAGCTTGAGGACTGACAGGGCATTCTCACATACTGATTTCCAGTCGTTTTTTGATTTTGTCTGGTTATTCATCTCCATCCAACAGAGACCCATAAGCGAGTCCTCTTGAGCTGCTCTTAGGTTCCAACAAGTTTTTAGAATGGCCGCTTGTCTGACTTGGTGCTGGTTTAATAGACCGAATTCCAGACGGGTCTGCGATTGGGATACGCACCTCGGGATGTGAAAAATGTATTTGAACAACTCTGATTGTTGCGTGTTCGAGAAATTTGCATCCTTACCCCTGTACAGTTTCGACCCGTATGTTAAGGATGGTAGAAACTTGGCAGCTATTACCTTCAGCAGGTGTGAGTTAGATGGGCAGTTCAATTTTGTTTTTAATAGATTTAGGGCAAAACGGAGTTTGTTTGCCTGAGCCTTTCTGTACAATTGATGATCTTTCAAAGTCCATCTGGCATCGACCATTATGCCCAGATATTTGAACGAGGCAATCTGCTCTAGTGTGTTGCCTGCAATGTGCCATTTAAAGGATTTCTTCCCTGGCCGCGAAGCAAAACAGACAATCTTCGTATTTTTGTAATTAATTTGCAAGCCCTGTGCGCTGATGTAATCATGGAGCTTCATGATGGAACATTGTAAGCCCATCGGAGTCTGGCTGCACAGTACTATTTCGTCTGCCTACTGTATACTCCTAATTTTGTGCTGGGCTAGCTTTGGTGGATCGCTTTTTATCTCTGCGATGGTCTTATCCAGGTCCGCTGTAAAGATGTTAAAAAGTGTTGGTGCCAAAACGCAACTCTGCTTAAGGCCGACATGGGTAGGTATTTTTCTGGTTATTCTTTCGCCATTACCTACTTTTATTCTTACCCAGGTGGATGAATATAGGTTGATAATGGCCTGCAACAGCTTTGGTGGTATTTCCCAAGTAACTAGTCTGATGAGATCTAAATCATTCCCTGAGTCTTTTTTTTAGAAGTCAGAAATCTTCAGTGATATGTGCATGGAGGATGTAGCCCAGAAGGGCTCCATGAGGCCGGATACTCCTTCCCAGAAAGACTGCTGAACAGGATTTGCTGCTGTGGAGAGGACGTACCTGGAGCTGCTGCAAAGTCAGAATCACTTGTGAATTGATCTTTGCAGAAAGACTAGCATTGTGGTCCTGGTCTCTCGGTTCTCAGGTCAGTTTTTAGCTGTAAAGCCCCAAGTTTTGGATTTTGGCTCTATGTGCACCTTTTGAACCACCACAAAGAGTCCAGGACTGAAGGTGTATCACTTGGTGGTTATGACTCACTCAGGCTGGGTCCATGTGTGGGTTCAAGATGGTTGGAGCTTTTTCCATCCCTAAGGCGCTGATCAGAAGGCCAGCCAACTAGCCCTTGGAGGCACTCAGGTAGTCAATGGTTCAAGAAGTGGAACAGATCACAAGCAGCAGATGAGTCCTCTGAGGGTTGAAAGGAGGCTTCATGTAGCAGAGCAGTCCTTCCAGATGCAGAAAAAAAGGCTTCCCTTAGAAGTGCGTAAGCTTCCTGCCATTCCTGGCTCTGGCCTGACTGCATGAACAATGAGGTAGTTTAAAGTTCTTTGTATGAAGGCATGGCACAGCCTACTGACTTGAAAGTGGGCTGTACCCAGCTCTACCGCCTCAATTCTGCCAGTTATGGCCCATCCAAACACACCTAATTCATATTTTGTGTGGAGGTCTGGGAGGAATAAACAAAGTTAAACTGCCAACTACACCCAGCAACGTGACCCAGAAACAGGCTCGAGGCACAAGATAGCTAGGGCAGGAAATTGCAGACTTTCAAACAGTGAAGTTTTCGAAAATGTTGCTCAAAATCAAACTTTACGATTAGACAAGATTTTAAATTACAATTTTCTAGACACCAAATACGAATTTCCCACATTCTTCTGATCAAAGGATAGCACTGATTAAATGTAATATGGGAACCCAATGTTATCCTGTGGGGCAGGTAGGCCTCACAGTAGTGAAAAAAAATAATTTCGAAATTTTTCACTACAAGGACATGTACAACTCAACAGTACATGTTAAACCTTTTAATAACAATGCACCCTTCCTAGGGAATACCTTAGGGGTAACTCATATGTAATAAAAGGGGAGCTCAAGCCTTGAAAAGGTGGTTATTTTTTCAAGGGGAATTGGCAGTTTTAAACTCCATTAAGTCTGCAATGGCAGATCTTTCGACATGCTTTCAGGGGCTATTTAAGTAGGTGGCACAATGAGTACTACAGGCCCACTAGTAGCATTTATTTACATGTTCTAGGTATATGTTTATATCACTTTACTGGGTACATATAAGTACATAAAATATACCAGTCAGGTGAAGGCTATTTTACCATGATGGAGAAATTGAGCACAGACACTTTAGCACTAGTTAGCAGTGGTAAAGTGCACTGAGTCCTAAAGCCATCAAAAACAAATTCGGAAAAATAAGAGGGTGAAGGCAAAAGGTTTGAGGAAAGACATTCTAAACATTCTGTTTTGTGGACACCCATCAAGGCCATCTCTGCTTCTGTTCCTTTTATAGCTCTAAAATAAGCATGAGCGGATTTTGCGGATTGGCAATCCGCGAATTTTGCGGATTTGCGGATTCGCAATCCGCAAAATCCGCGAATTCCCGCGAATTTGCGGATTTTTTTTTTTTTTGTGTTCGCCCGTGTTTCTGCCAGTTCGCGAGGGTTTTTACAATTTCGCAATTTGCGAACTTACCTGTCGGGTCGCAAGTTTTGCGAACTTGTTGTTTCTACGTGTCCAGCCTGTTTGGGACACTCTTCTTCATCACTGCCACTCTCTGTCACCACTGCCACTCTCTGACTACTCATGCCACCCTCTGGCCCACCCATGCCACCCTCTGTTTCATCACTACACCCTCTGGTTGTCCAGTGTACATTATTTTCGGCAAAGCAAAGCACACCTTCCCTGCCTCAAGTGACCTGAATTAATTTGGGGCTGATTAATGTGTCACAGAATATTTTTTTAGCTGGCACCTGCTTCCTTAGTGCGCCCTGATTAGTGATCTTTTGCACTTGCTAAGTGCTTTCATTGTTGCAAAATTAGTTACAACACCTGCCCTGCCCCAACTGACAATAATGAATTAGGGGCTGATTAATGGATTTTAACTTCCAGCCTGGCTCCTGCTTGTCTCCCTTAGCTGTAATTCAGGACCTTTGTGGCATATGTGTAACTATTCTGAGGTTCAGAGCAGGGTCACATAATAGTTTCAACTGGCAACTGAACTCTGGAGGGGCCCCTCAGGAAGCCCTACAGGAAATGGCTACTAATGATGTGCCTGAACTTTTGAACCTGGTAAGTAGTTACTTTCAGTTTTGCCAAGATCGTATTTCTGCAATTTCGCACTTATTCGCGGGGCGCGAACTCACGCTAACAGTGCGAGCAGCGCGAGCAAAATCCGCTGCTCGCGGATTTGCGGATTTTGCGGGAAATTCGCAAATCTCGCGGATTGCGGATTTCCCGAAAATCCGCAAAATCCGCGAGCGGAACGGATTTTCCGCCCACACCTACTCTAAAACCAGACTGCCAATCTCCTAAACTATGATCAATTTCCAAATGCTCTTAGTGCTGCAGCCTGGAAACCTTTTAGAAGAATTTGAGCAAAAAGGAAATGTTCAAAACTGACCATATGTTCAACATTCAATGAACGTTCATATGATCAAATGTAGTCATTTAATTAGTGGAGCACGAAAGCGAGTTTAAAATTAGTGGAAATAAAATTACCTTTAAAGTACGAAGGGCCAAATGTATGAACACATTTTCAGTCAATCGCAGGGTATCCAACAAGAAAATGTGTTTTTGGAATATACTCCTCTACCCACTTTTTTTTGTCCTCATATATCTTTAAATATGCTTTAGATTTAAGGATGGGAATTTTTCTCTTGTCACATATAGCCGGGTTTTTAGTGGGGGCTTCTGGTTACTCCTTACAGAGAGATGAAATGTCCTAGGACTCCGGGAGAGCTGCCCTTTGGCTTTGTTGTGAAAAGACCAACCCCGATCTTGATTCTTGGGAGGTGCTTGCACCACTAGTATCCCCAATCCTTGGGGTTTATTTATGGAATATTTTGTAATCATTGGACCGAGCAACACTAAAAATCTAATCCCGTGCCTGCCCCCCAACCCAGAATTCAAGTGTGAAAGACCTATAGTTCAATATACAATATACATGTTAGACCTCTGACCATGAATTTTCGACCTATGTCTCAGAGCTCCTCTACACCCAATTATCCCACATTTCCCAAATAACAGTTTTCGTACGCTTAGTACCAGCTTGGTCCAATTTTGCTACCATTTGGATGGAATGTATCCATTCATCTTCTGCCGGAGGGCAAGCTAAAATCCATTTAATGCACAATTCTCTTTGTGCCAAAAGTATCAAAGTGAAGAACAGTGCTCTATGTTTATTAGTTAAAAAAACCCCAGTTAAATCCTTTACTAAAGTCCCAAATAGTATAGCCACCGTTGTTAACCTTATTTCAAAACCCATAATATTTGAAATAGTCTTGCCTATTTTCTGCCAAAACTGGAATATTACCGGGCAACTCCAGAACATATGTACCTCGTTTGCTTTTGCTTCTCCACATTTTGGGCACTTCTTAGTTTCTTGACTCCCCATTTTTGATAGTTTCTAAGGTGTCCAGTAGGCTTTATGTACTGTGAAGAGGTGATTTTTTTTTAACGGTGCAGAATTTACATATGATACTAAAAACAGCATTGATACTTGCCCAATTATATCAAGGTCTTCGCCCGGCAGGTCCTTTTTCCAAGTCTCATAGCATTCAACCTGCGTATCCACTCCATTCAGGGCTAATAACCAGTACCACTCTGCTACTTCTTTTTCTTTAGTTTTGTAACTGCAAATTTATTATGCCAGTCCCGAATTCCCTTGCAACTCTTTGCCCATTGCTCTTGTCCAGCTACTAAGCTGATAGTATTTGAATTTTGAAACAGAGTCCTTGCACACTGCCGAGAAATGGGGCCAAGACATCAGTTTTGCTTCGGAAATCAGTATTCCTAACATGTTACAGAAACACTAGGAGGTGTTTAAGAAACTGTTAAGAGCTTCTTTTTGGAAGGGATATGTTTGGGGGTCCCAGAGGAACCCATTTCTCTTTTGAATTGTCAAGTATATATGGGACGTCTGCCCAAAAATAGTTTTAAAAACTTCCCTGTTTTCTAAAACCCATCCAATTTTCATTTTAGAAAAATGGGCTACATGTGTTTTTATTCAAGATAGCTTTAGTCAAAAGCAATCATAGAAATGAAGGTCTGCTGACCCGAGCTGGCGAACATTCCTGTAATGGCAGGTAGGTTGCAATTTGCAGCCTACCTCATTAATATTCATGCTTTAGATCAAATAGTGACCCTTTCTCATTCGGTACATTGTGAACTTACCTATTAGTGCAGAGGTCAGTTAGCACATTATCATACTACTATTAAAAAGTTGGGTGGCAATTGCAACCACTTTTAATGAATACTATCTCGGTACATCTGTCCCTGAGTTACAAATTATGACATTTTTGATGCCAATATTGAGCTTGAGACCTGATGCATAAAATTATTTTATGGTCCCAAAGGCTAAATCTGAGCCTTTTTGACTGCAATTTAAAATGTCCAAAACCTAAATTGTGATTCGGCAATCCATTACTGAATAGCAATTTGGGTTCCATGCTAAATGCAAAGTTGGTGTTTGGAAGGAGCATGTAAAGGACGTCCTTTCCAAATACTGATTGTTTACCTTATGTATTCATATTATGAAATCAAAATCTGTTTGAACAATATGAATATTTTATCACCGGATCAAAATTGCTGGCAACCATTAGCAAACTTGAAGGAGTTCTCAAGAAATCTCTTTTGTTTTGTGGATGTCCACAAAATCAATTTTCGGAGCAGGCAGTGGTCCTTAGGACCACTGCCTGCTTCTAAAAATGTTTGATATTATTAATTTCCCTTTTTACATGCATCCCCCTATAAAAGTGTGCCTTATTTAAAAGTAATCACAAACAAGGTGGTCTGCTGACCCAAACAGGCCACCATGCCTGTGACTTCAAATATTCACCGTGGGTCTCAATTTGCGACCTCTTCATGCATTTTTAAGAGGTAGGTAAAATTGCAAACAAATATTAGGGAATATATACAAGTGCAATAGATTTTGTCCTTCATTCATGTTTGGCATTCATAAAGAGTTGCTCAATGCCGGCCATCGTAAAACAGGATTTGCGGTTCACCGATAGAGTTTGCATTTGCCAGAAAGGAAGTTGAGAAGCAGATATTTGAACATTTAATTGAGCTAGCATAACAGGGGTCTATATGTATGTGTACATTTTGTACAGATTAACAGTCTGCAACCTGAGCTAAAAACACAAACGTAAAAAGCACAAATACAGTCCAAGTCTCAGTCCTCAATCTTGTCTTGTTGCTTTATTCCAATGTTCTTATACATCCATATTATAATTGTCTAAGCTACAACCCATGCCAACATGTGTTTCGTCTATAAGGCTGTAAGCCAAGGACTTCATCAGGGCTAGAACAAAAACGAAGGATCTAAGTTACAATATGTAACACCAGTTACCCACATTGATGGTACTGTAGGTACTACACCCATAGCATCACTGCCATTAGTGGATAGCCCTGTGACACACAGTGTTGGGATATCGTGAATCAGACCATGAGTAAAACAGCTTTCTTTTCTGGAATGATTACATTATGGGGAACAGGATCAAAAATGATGACTAAAGTCCGAAAAAGACCACCTTTGTTGTGCATATGTGCTCTTTAACGATAGACATTTAGAGATTATTTTTTATATATAGGGAGTAAAAGAATAGCAACAAGCCCAAACTAACCACACCACTAAGTGCACAAAAGAGTTACTCCTTACACGTACCACTAGAAAAATTAATCAAGCGATTACAGTCATACACTCAGGATAGAGTTATAATAGTCCAACAGAGTCCTAAAAGTCATAAAAGGTAGGATAATAAACCACAAAACAATCAAGTCATTAAGAGCAACAGCAGAAAGGTATCCTCAGAACACAGAACCAGCTAAACACAGTCAAATTATACTGGCCATATCATAAATCCACAGGTGGGCAGTAAAAATATCGAATTTAAAATATTGACCTAAATTAATGTCAAATTTTTAACATCGTATAGACAGAATATCGAAGTCAAGAACACCATTGACCAGAATATCGACTCCAAGGTAAGTAATATCGATTTTTTAAATATCGAAGCAAGTAATATCGAAGTAAGTAATATCGAAGTAAGTAATATCGTAAGCAAAAATACTGTTGTCAATAATATCTAATTTTTTTTAGTATCATGTATTTTAGTATGTATTTCATATGTATGTTAAAACATTTTTTAATATATTATTTATAAATTTCAAAATATATGTTTAGAAATTAGTAATTTTCTCAAAGTAAATTTTTAGTATCAGAGCGGGTTGTGGGTTTATAGGGGAATAGGGTGGTGTTGAGTTCCTCCTCCAACGCCCAAACACTGCAGGAATGAAGAATGGCCCGATCCACTACCCTTGCCCATAAGCTGCTTACTGAATATCATACAATGAGTCAGCAGAGGAGCAATAGACAGGTGGCGGGAAAAGAGGAACAGAAAAATAAGGGACACCGGGACTGCTTCCTTCAAATCTTGTAAGATCAGGGGATTTCTGCCTCCACGTTTCTGCACCTACAAAATAGGTCATACATTACACACTGTTACACTTCCTTCTACAGTCCCCATAGCACCCCCATTCATGACCATGGCCAGTAATACACAAAACCCCCCTTACCCATAGATGATGCCACAGGAGTCTTGTGGAGGATTCCGGGGCTGTTCGTATATCAACAAAGAGCAATCCAATGGGAGAAATGATAGGACTTAAAAGGCTCTCTTTTGTCATAGAGCCCTTAATAAAGGGGGAAAAAGTCATTTCAGTGACAGAAAAAAAAAACTTTTTGTTCCTCTAATAACTGGGTAAAAGGTTGGACTAGTATCCGGCATGACGATCCAACAAAGACGGCTTCCACTGCTGTATCGGCTCAATCCGGAAGCGCCTGAACTGCGCTCCGCCCAGCACAACGATGCGGATGGTAGCAAAAGACGCGGAAGTGCGTCTCTCGTAAATGTTGAATTTCGTCAAACTTCAAATCTCTACAGGCGACAATCCAGCCGGACTGCTTCTGTTCGACCAATAAAGAGGGCCCTGGAGCCCCAGCTACCCATTAACCCGTCCTGGCTAAAACTCCAAATAAAGCCAAGGAAAAGGGGCAAAACCAAGGGGAATAAAGGAAGAAAAACGGCTACAGGGATACAACAGCAGGGAAGGAGGAGACAAGAAAGGAAAGGGCAAGAATTTCCAAAGCCTGATAAGTGCTAAGTAATGCCTACGGGCCCGTAAGCAACAGCAACAGCACAATGAATCAAAACCGACCAGAGCCCAGGACCAGGAACCAAACGATTAGATACCAAGCATCGTGGGAAGGGAGAAACCAGCTTTTAACTCCCACAGGTAGGTCACATGATCACACAGACATGGTCATGAAAAGAGGACTAGGCTCGATCCCTAACAGGTGGGAAGTAATTTACTTATGAATAATTAATGAACATGTTTTTATTAATTGGTATTTATTATTAATTAATTGTTAATTACTTATTAATTGGTAAGTATGTTTTATTAAGAATTACTTATATCAATAAGAATTAATGTATTGGTAAATATTATTTATTGTTATTGCTAATAAATTTTTTGTTAATTAATTATTAATTTGATATTAATTTTAATTAAGTGATTCATTGATAATTAAATACATTTTGTGATCTTTTATGTGTAGTGGGTTGTGGGTTTTTAGGGGAATAGGGTGGGGAATAATTAAATGAAATTAATAAATGAGAGTGATGTTTATATGTATTTATTATAAATGAATTGGTAATTACCTATTAATTGGTAAATATGTTTTATTAATTAGTTAATTATATTAATTAGAATTAATTTATTGATAATAATTATTTACAGTTATTGCTAATTAATTCATTGTTAATCAATTATTAATTTGTGATTAACTATTAATTGGTTATTAATATGTATTAGTCAGTTAAGTTATAATCATATTAATGTATTATTAATTGCTATTAATTGATAGTTAAATTAATTGTGTTTTTTTGTATGTGTAGTGTGTTGTGTCTTAAAGGGGGAATACTGTGGGATGTAATGTAATGTTATTTAGGTAAATATTAATTTTAATGTATTGGTATTTATTAAGAAAAACATGTTTATTATGTATTAATATTTAATTTTTTTAATAAAAAAACATGTAATTGATAAGAATGTTAATTTAACCTTTACGCTATCCAGTGCTTTCCCTACTGTTGCACTCTCTGGAGTGGGAACAGTAATTTTTACCCCTACGCTTTCCAGCGCTTTCCCTACTGTTGCACTCTCTGGAGTAAGAATTGTAATATTTACCCCTACGCTATCCAGTGCTTTCCCTACTGTTGCACTCACTGGAGTGGGAATAGTAATTTTTACCCCTACGCTATCCAGCACTTTCCCTACTGTTGCACTCTCTGGAGTGGGAATAGTAATTTTCACCCTAAGGCTATTCAGTGATTCCCTACTGTTGTACTCTCTAGAGTGGGAATAGTAATTTTTATCCCCAAACTATCCAACGCTTTCCCTACTGTTACACTCATTAGAGTGAGAAAAGTAATTTTTACCCCTATGCTATCCAGCGCTATCCCTACTGTTGCACTCTTAGGAGTTGGAATAGTAATTTTAACCCTACGCTATCCAACGCTTTCCCTACTGTTCCACTCACTGGAGTTGGAATAGTATTTTTACCCCTTCAATATTCAGCACTTTCCCTACTATTGCACTCTCTGGAGTTGGAATAGTAATTTTTACCCCTATGCTATCCAATGCTTTTCCTACTGTTGCACTCACTGGAGTTGGAATAGTATTTTTTACCACTACGCTATCCAATGCTTTCCTTACTTTTGCAATATGTGGAGTAAGTATATATATTAATTATTATGTAGATGTTTAATTAATTTTAAAATTATATGTATTAGTTATTATTTGTTAAATATGTTTTAATATTTATATCTATAATTTTGTAAATTATATAAATGTTTTACTTATTTTTACATTATTATTAAAACATTTAACAAAACAATATTTTTAACATCGATATTTTTTACAATATTTGTTTTTCGATATTTTTGTACTTACCTTTATCTAGATAAGACTTTGATATTTTTGTCTTCAATATTTCTGTGCCAAAAATATTGTATGTTGATTTTTTGTCTGTCGCTATTTTGTGAGACACTGGAGCCCACATCAATCTAGTCGCAACAACAAAGGGCAGAAATATCTTGTAAAATGAGCACAATTTACCCCACAGCTGAAATCATATATGGTAAAATAACAATGGTCGCAACAAACTAAATGGGCAGGCAACAGTTAAGCTGGTCTTCAGAATAATGATCTGTCAAGGGAGAAGAGGGAAGCCAAATACTGCAGTTGCAAGTTATTCTAATTAAATATATCTATGCACAAAAAACGTCTATTAATTTGAACATAATGGTACCATTCTTGTATTGTGAGTAGTACCTTTAGTTAAAATCCAGCGGAGCTAATTGTCTCAGGCATTAAGTCAGTCATTAATAGGACCATAATTTTAGAGGAAGGTCAGGTAATTATTATTATTATTATTATTATTATGTTTCTTATATAGCGCCAGAATCGACCACCGAAGGGGTATCTCTGCGCTTGCCTTGGGAACCCGTCCTGGTTTTTCCCTGTGAGATAGCCCCTACAGGGCATCCCCAAGGTGAAAGCCAGGCATCCCGCCGTGGGGGGGCCGTTGTGGAGATTAAGCAAGCTTAATGCCCAGAGTTGCAGAGTGTGAACCTATGATTAGGTCAGGCACCAAAGCGAGAATTATCGAGTCCATGGACATTTGAGCTCAAGACCCTGCCGCGTCGGGAATTGAACCCTGGTCCCGGGTCTGACCTCTGCTTCAGGGTCTGCCTGCTCTAACCGATGAGCCACACTTCTCCTCACGCCCTGTAAAATTATGAAACAAATAATATCTGACATATAACGTTTATCGTAAAAATATCATTAATCAACAATAAAGTGAATTATAGACTCTAAGGGGCTCATTAGGATGATGGG
This sequence comes from Lissotriton vulgaris, assembly GCF_964263255.1. Lineage (NCBI taxonomy): Eukaryota > Metazoa > Chordata > Amphibia > Caudata > Salamandridae > Lissotriton > Lissotriton vulgaris. The sequence goes on along the minus strand of NC_141696.1, from coordinate 1,039,429,149 downwards.
CGGACTTTGTCCGCCTGTCATCCTGTTGTGTTTAGGGACCAATGTATAACAAAGGAGGGAGGGAGAGGGAAAGTAGATTCGATCTCCCCTGACAGATTACATAAACAAAATGGAATCCACTCTGGCAGTGGTAGTGGTCCCTACAATGGTGGGGAGCACACAGTGTTCTTTCGAATACCCCTCACACACCAACAGGCCACTTGGTGTCATGCTTCATCATTGGGGTCTTCGCACCCCTCTACGGGATGCGGCATGATGCGACTCACGACTGCCTAGGAGCACTTGAAGTGTAGTATGTGTTGGTGTGTGGAGGGTGATTGAATGTGAGTGTGTGAGGTGGTGAAATGTGATAGTTAAAAGATACCTGGCTCGTAGGATGAAAAATAAAATGTATTATATACTACACTTCAAGTGCTCCTACGCAGTCGTGAGTCGCAGCACCCGGCATCCCGTAGATGTGTGAGGGGTATTCAAAACAACACTGTGTGTAGGGACCACCCGCCATAAGGGCGGGGGTCCCGTTGGGGATATTAGGATGCACCCGCCACAGTGGCGGACGCATCCTGTATCTTTAGCATTACTGCAGGCGGTGCTGAAAGCACCGGCCGCCGCAATGCTAAAGATACATGTTGTGCATTACAAAGCACAATGTGACAGGCACCACAAGGTGCCTGCCACGTTGTACTTTGCAATGCTGGGGGGTACCGTAGGTACCCCCATGTGCACCCCCCCGGAGTCCCTGAAGGCCCGCCATGGGCCCCGCAGGGTGTCTCCGCATGCCTTTCCGTGGCGGCACTGCCGCCACGGAAAGGCATTGGAAAAGGCCCATGCTAATATGGCTGGCGGTGTCTGCTAGACACCGCCACCATATTAAACCTTTTTCACCCTGGCCGCAAGGCGACGGGGCGGAAAAGCTGCAGACGCTCTTTCCGTCCGCCGCGGTTCCCCCGCCATACTAATATAGCGGGGGGTCAGTCAGGGTAGGATGGTTGGCGGATCGTCCCTACCAGGCCGGTAGGGACGCCAGGCTACCATCAGCCTGGTGGGGGCAATCTGCCCGCCATTCTAATGGGCCCCTAAATGTGCAGTGAGTCCGAGCCACAACTTCCCTAAACTATTAGTTAAAATAATGATCCTATCGGGACTGTAACAAACAATATATGTAAAGTATGACTCATAAAGAAAACATTACAGCACAGATAGCTAAATACCGTAGTTCGGCATCAAGGTTTGCAAAGAAAATCCCTTGTGTCTTCAGTGGCGTGTAGCGCCTGCTCCATATTCACAGGCCTATTTAAGAACAAATAGAATAGATACTGATGACGGAAACAGCGACAAACGCAAGTGATGAAAAAGACCGGCTCGTATGTAGCCTATTCAGCATGCCAAAAAATGCTCCATTTTTGGACACTTCAAAAGGACCACTATAGTACCCTATGAGATGTGGAAAAAGGCAATACAAATGAATATGGTCAATATACTACCAGCAATGCTACTTGCAGTTTAATTAATAACATATCAATATTGTAAACATGCCATCGCGAATCGGTTATGTACAAAAGCCAACAACTATTTTTCAAGAAAACTCAGTTTTCTATCAAAGGCCCCCATTAGGATGGCGGGCGGACTTTGCCCACCCGCCATCCTCACTGTACCAGGGACCGCCCGCCATAAGGGCGGGGGTCCCGTGCCTGGCATTAGGATGCGCCCGCCACAGTGGCGGGTGCATCCTCCATTTCAACCATTGTGGCGGGCGCTGCACTCAGCACCGCCCGCCAAATTCGCAGGAAGGCATGCAGTGCACTTCCATGCACAGCATAGCAGGTACCGTGCGGTGCCTGCCATGCTGTGCATGGAACTGATGGGTGGTACCATAGGTACCCCCCATGTGCACCCCCCACCCCCCCGGAGTCCATGGGGGCCCACATCCGGACCCCAATGGAGACTCTGCATGCCTTTCCGTGGCGGCATTGCCGCCACAGAAAGGCATTTAAAAAGTCCCATCCTAATATGGCTGGCAGTGTCTGATAGACACCGCCACCATAGACACCCTTTTCTGCTCCGTCCGCCGCAGACCCCCCAGCCATACTAATATGGCGGGGGTCATTCCGGGACTGATGGAGGGCGGATCGCCCCCGCCAGGCCGGTGGTGGCTAGTGCCGGACTGGCGGGGGCGATCCGCCCGCCATCCTAATGTGCCCCTATGTGTATAAAGGAGCTTGCAGTCAGTACACCCATTACATTATTACTAAAGGAGAAAACAAGAAGAAAACAGCCAAGGTGTAATATCCATTCAGGTCCAGCTTAAGTAAAACCTGAGGATGGAAACAGCATCAGTCAAAAAAACACAGTAAAGGTGACTAACTGGTATATGGTCCATTCCGCCAGTGAGACTAGTCTTTAGGAATATCTGAATCCGCGGTTGCAGGATTTGTAGGTAGCCACGGTAACGTACAGGTAAATATATTCAAGGAGTTAGGTTCTGTTAAAAACATGAGCTGTAATCCACGGCATTCCCATCAAATCCACATGAGAAAGGGAAGTTTTACAACACAGACACAGATATGTGTTGAAATACGCAGTTTAAAACCAGGAAATTCCTCCTTGGCTCGCCTCCAGAGAATAGTGTTGGGGCCCAACACCTTTTCCTTGGAGGCTAGCCACGGAGGACTTTCCTCGTTTTATACTACATACTTCAACACATATTGTTGTAAAACTTCCTTCTCTCACGTGGATTTGACGTGAATGCCGGGGATTACACCTCACGTTTTTAACAAAACCTAATTCCTTGAATATATTTACCTGTACGTTACCGTGGCTACTAACAAATCCCGCAACTGCGTAGTGAAGGTCTGAATCCTGAATTGGATTTAGCAAAGAGTACTTTGCAAGCACCTCCTCCTATCAACAAGGACCAAGTATGCTAATTTTCAGCTCTGGCTGAATTGTGCTCTAAATTCTTTGCTAATTTTGTTGTTTGTCCTTACCATTGAGCTCCTTGCTTAAGAAGAATGTGCTATTTGTTTGGAGTCAGCATTCAAGGGTATCAAGGAGAGAATTGGTATTTTGTCTACTTTGTGTCATGTTGATCCATACAAAAAGACTGTTTTATCAACTGATGCAAGTTTGAGGGGTTTGTATGCAGTATTGTCACAACTGTCAATAGTGAAGAGATTGTGGTAACCTTTGCTTCAAGCTCCCTGAAAGGCACAGAGGAGTGCTATTCAGTCTTTCAGTTTGGGACATTGGCTGTCTATTGGGTAATATTGAGTTTTAAACTCTTTCTGTGGGGTCAGCCTTTCATTATAAGGTCAGGTAATCAACCTCTGACTCAGATATTTACATTTGGATCTTCTGATTTTGTCATACCTAGATTGAGAAGGTGTATTGAAGGCCTAACAGAATTCAATTTCTCTGTGGAATATTTTCCAGGATCAAAACATGATGCAGCTGATTGTTTGTCCAGATTCTTACACACAAAAGGAGTAAGAAAATTGTCTATACTGGAGATGGCACGGGCTCAGTGAGTAAAAACTGCCCTCACTCACAAAATTGTGACATGCTTCCTCATCGGGCTTGCTAACTGACATTGGAGGGAATGAGGTCTAGTGGGGAATCGTGGCGATTGTATCCCTTGAGCAAAGTTTGAGGAAATGACTGCTGCATTGTGTGGGTTATTGCCCATGTGCAGGTTAAAGACGGCGATTTCTGTATGCAGGGAAGGGCTTTCGTGAACTGAGCTCCGAATGCTATTGCCTGTGTACAGGTTTGAAGTTGGTGACGCAGTATGGCAGGTGGGGCTCTCGTGAAGATTGCTGCCTTGCCAATTTAGGCGTAGCTTATGTGTGGAGTGAAGATGGCGACCCCGCATGATAGGTGGGGCAGCTGTGAATATTTCTGCTGTGTCGATTGGGATGTACACATTGTTCAGCGTAAAGTTGACAGCCTTGTATGCCAGTGAGGCTGGCATCAAGATTGCTGCCATGCAGATCGGGTCATTGCCCGTGTGAAGAGTGAGGAAGGTGACCTAATATACTGGGTAGGGGCCAACAGGAAAAGTCAAGAAGCGTGGTCTGGTCAAGACCATTACTGAAGGAGGAGGCTTTCATGGTGACCCGTGCAGTCCAAAGCCAGACTGAGGACCAGCACCAGGTGTGTTGCTTCCCCCACTGTGAGGCAGATCGCAGAAAACCTGCGAGCATTTGATTAGCATCGAGGACTTCCTGGCCACTTCCTCCTTGGGATCGAATATGAAGAAGTCAAGGACACCTGAACACTGCCCCTCCCGGGCCTTGTGTGAAAATCTCCCTGGAGAAAGTTGCTGCAGTTTCAGTGCCCCCAAAGAGGAGACACTCGAGACTCTCTTGATGCAGGTCCTGTTGGTAAATGTAAGACTGATTTATAGGCAAGATGGCCCTGGGGGAGTTCACCTGCCAAACAGCTCTTTGGCGCTAGAACACTTTTGACTTTAATAAGAGTTGGAGTGGGATTCCTGAGACTCAGACTACTAGCAGGGCTTAAACTGAATGTCACATATAGTGAATGGGAATAACTCCTACTGTTAGCTAGTAGGAAGTGGGACTCAGGAACCCACCAGTAAAAACACTAGAGCCCTGAGCCCTGACCTCAGCACTCTGTGAGTATTGTTTATGAATGCTGTATTCTTCCATAAAAGCAAATATCTCACTGGACAATCATTTATAGCTTCTCCTGAACTTATTTTTATTTGGGAGCCTGTGTTCACACCCCTGGAACCCGATGAGAATTCTTGGACAGCTCGACTCATGCTACCACTGAGAATCAAGTGCTGAAGGGGTACTTGGTGCAACCAATCAATCAATAAATCAATCAGCATATGTATAGCGCAAGCACCGTCATCCGAAGGGGTGTCTGGTTGCTGAGGGTGCTGTGTCTCAGTCCAAAAGTCAGGTCTTGAGCTTCTTTCTGAAGTGGTAAATGGGTAGGGTGTTACGGGTCTTGGCAGCAATGCAGGAGAAGGAACAGCCCAGGCTGGGGCTGCAAAGAATGCAAGGAGTGTGTGCAAGAGAGGCAGATCACAGGTGTCTTGCAGGTAGGTGGAAGTTCAGTCGATGGTTGATTAACTATGATCCTTGGTTGTGTAGGGCTTGTATGTGTGTGAGAGGATCTTAAACGGGCATCTTTTCTGTATGGGTAGCCAGTGGAGGTGTCTGGGGTGGGCGGTGATGTGGGTCCATCTGGGGAGGTTCAGGATGAGTCTGGCCGTGGTGTTCTGTATGGTCTGGAGTCTTTTGAGAAGCTGAGTGGAGATTCTGGTGTGGAGAGTGTTGCCATAGTCAAGGCGGCTGGTGATTAGGACATGCATGACTGTCTTTCTGGTGTTGATTGGGATCCATCTGAAGATTCTGTGGCACATGCATAGGATGTGGAAAGCCAGAGGAGGTGACCATGGTGACTTGTGGTTTCAAGCTTAGTTGGCTGTCAAGAATGATGCTGAGGTTGCGTGCATGGTCGGTCAACATGGATGTTGGTCTGAGGTTCGCTGGCCACCAGCTGCGGTCACATTTGGCTCAGATGCTCAGGCCTCATATAGTAGGTTGGGCCCTGGGACATCAGGAGTAAAAGGATTCAGCATGTCGGTTGCTCCCAGTAGCTCCTGTTTGCCCCTTGGCCCTCTGAATGCGGTTCTGAAGCTGTGCAGACCTCAGCTTCTATTGAAACTAACGTTATTTGGAAGGTGCAAATCACAACATTCAGTATATCATTTTTATACCTAACTTTCATGGTTTATAACTGTAAAAATGTACTGAGCGTTTTTGATAACAAAAATTAATACAGTATCAATATGGTCCTTTCAGAATTCAGTCTACAATTAGATATGCGTGCAACAAGCCAAGTGAGGTAAAATCATATTTTTACCGCATAATATCCATATTCTCTGGCACAGTGATACACAGCATCACAGAGGCTACATATAACATGAGCAACACCTCTGTGTATTGAGCAGGGATATTTGGGAAGTTTTTCTTTATTTGAGGATGAGCTGTTTGTTCCAAGCATGACATTGAATAATCAATATTTTAAGGGGTGCTTAAGTATGTTGTTCTTATGCCATCGGTGTATTTCCATATTTGTATGCTAAAACAAAAAACATTTAAACGGTATTTTACTAAAAGGTTTTCATCTAATGGGACGTGCACCATATTACCAGAGTGTTATTATGTAACTTTTACAACCATTCCATCCTTTCACTCTTCATCTCACATTTCACGTTTTCTTCCTTCCTTTCTATCATCCTTTCTCCCTCCTTCCATTGCGTGTATCCTTTTTTCATTTACCCATCTATTTTTCCTCATGCATATTTTTTCCTACTCTCCTTTCTCTCACGTTCACTCGCTCTATTTGCAATTCACACGTTTTTCCAAGTTTCATCAAACCTCTTCCTCTATTTCCTTAAATGTGTATATCAGCCTATGGCCCTTACCCCACAGTCAAGGCATTCACTAAACGTGGTATTTATGAGCATATTGCCTGCAGATCTGCAGACAGAAGAGGTCCATAGATAACGATAACCAGGTGGCAACCCTCGCTTAAGCAGCTGAGGAAAAATACGGGCTCCCTGGTTCAGTGATTACACCACAATAAAGTACTATGGTATGTAATATACATATGCTGGTTACCTAACCATAAATGAATTGGTATGTTTCAAGTGTTTGCACTTTCACAAAGAACACAGTAGAGTTCCACCATTATATTCTAAGAAAAGTCATGATATCATTGCACAGTGTATAGCAAATAATGGCATATGTGCTGAACTTTGTCATGCTCTTTTAACAACATTCAATATCGCCTATAATAATATATTTGGAGAACATTAAAAACTGTAAATACGCCCCAGAATAATACTCTTTAAGTGAAATAAAGTATTAATTTTGCGACACAATTTTATATGTTCCACTTTTATTTTTTTTACAGTTGGGTACTCTATACAAATTATTCTGAATTATTCTGCAATCAAAGTCCTCTCCATTGTGCAGGAGTTGTCAGTGACTGACAATGATAAATGATATTCTATTCTGTTGCTCACCTGATAAAAATATCCTATTCAACAGTGAATCTTTGTGGATGCCAGCAGCGATTTCTACTTCTCGTTTTTTTGTTCACTGACATCAGTGACAGACTCTACCTTGCATTTAATAGTTTTAGAATTTATTGTTAATTCAAAACTCAGAAATATTCAGCTCCTTTTCTCATAAAAATGATTTACAGACAAGCACATGGCAGTAAAGTAATGATCCAGACAGGCGTTCCTTGTTCTAAAGTGGAAATCTTCCAAGTATGATATGAGCCCACTATTTAAAGTATATTTGTGTCTTCCGATGATGGATGGGAAAGTGATGATATCTATTGAATGGACAAATAACTACACTTCAGGCAATTTTGTAGCTTAACCTTTGCTTGATTTCTTCCAGGGACATATTTTCGAAGGAATTTCAAAAACTGTGCTGAAAGCTATTCCAGAGATTTATAACCTGGAAAATTGAATTAGGAATCTCCAGAAAATACTTGAAGATTAAGTTGTCATGCCAAAACTGTTGTCTACATGAAACAATAGGGGCCTCATTTACAAAGCCATTACGTCACCGGTGCGTCCATCTTTTTTGTAAATGAGACTCTTAGAGTTAATTGACGCACCGGCTGAAAGTAGCATTCATTTAGGGAGCAGCTCAAGGGAAGACATGATGTCACGCAGGTCCTTATCAGAAGTTTCAATCGATTACAAGAAGGCAAGGCATCTGAATTGGCAGGTGAGGTGAATAGAGCAATATGTGAATTTGCCTTTGGTGGAAAATATCCTTTGCACTAGCCATGTGTACACTCTAACAAACATCTTACTGATGTATTCCATGCAAGATCCATATTTTCCTTCACAGCACTATGTTTTAAATAAAATATTTTAATTTTTAATTTTTATTTCAAATAACTTCCTCCCACTTTTGTCACTCAAACGTAAATGCATTATCATAAATGGACATATACAATTCTCTCACTCACTCTCTCAAATGCATTATCTTAGACATCCCTAACAGTTGACACATATGGATGTTACTTACAGTTGTCAGTTGAATTAGAATGGGAAACATTTTAAGCCACAAACATGATAACACTTTGGGTAATCTCAGTAGTGGCTGCCCTGGGGCAGTAATGGAGGGGTGTAAAAATAAAGGTATAATCCACTTACCTGCAAGCTGCCTCTTCTCTGCTGTCCGACGTACGACACAGGAAACCAGGAAACAGGAAGTCCACAGGCTCCCAGCCTCTCCTAGCCAATCATGAAGCTGCTGTCACTAGCATGACAGCAACATTGTGATTAGTCTGAGAGCCATGGTTCGGTGCTCAGACAGGGACTGGGAGCCTGTGCATGTACTCCACCCAGGCTGTACAATACAGCAAGGCGGACAAAACGCTAAGTGTACATGACTGGCCAACGTAAGACAACCGTCCAAACAGTCAAGTGCACTTAGAAAGTACCCACCACTCCTCCCCATGGCCTGTGGCCAGCCCAGCCCTGCCACACACCTAAAGCCAGGAAAGAAAGATAGAATGATAATAACATGCTGTTATCATCCTTTTTATTTTTTTCTGTGGGTCGACGCTCCTCAGCATTAGCGGAGGAGCGGCCACTGGCCAATCTTCTTCCCCATTCATTTCAGGCACATAACTGAGAAATTTGACATCTATAGTCAATTCCAAAGTAACAATAAATCTGGGTTTGTATGTTTGAATTCAACCTCACCCTTCGTATTCAGACCTACAAATTAGATGAATATTTTATAATATGACATACTAAAAAACTGTGGAAACCATAATCATAAATCAGTACTCCAAATGTAATGATGGCAAAATTGAAATTTGCGCATTATTCTTCCTAGGTGATCTCTGGACGACCACCTTCAGTGACACATTCTGTTGATATTGCAAAATACCCAGGGGCATATTTACAACAGAATGACCAAGCGTGGCATTAAAGAAAACACATTAAGTGACTTAATTCCACCGTGTAAATAAGGCGAAGGGTTCATCGCCACAAGATCGTTGCCAAAAAGTGACGTTCCTATAGACCAATACCCAAGGCTTATAAAATATATTCAATTTTGTAAAATATTTTTGATTTTCCAACCCAGCTCAAATAATTGCATGGCCATTTGTGGGTGGACAAACACAACCGGGGATACCATTTTGTATTCCAATACTTTATTTATGTAATATAGTGTTAGAGAAATAGGGTACTTTTTCATACTTTAACATTAGTATGGCCATACGAAGTCATAAGACTTAGGGTCAGATTTTGACCATGCTGGACAGCAGGTTGTCCACCTCAGCCGGATTACCAGTCTGTCCACCTCAGCTGGATTACCAGCCACCAAATTATGAAATCGCTGCCAGCCCTTTGGTGCCTGACTCTGAAAGTTGAATGCACAGCCACCTGCTCACCAACCTTATAGTGCATTTTGTGTTTTCCACGACAAACTCCCAAATGTAAGTTTGTTTATGAAAAACAAATAAATAATGACCGTGACTACCTGCAAGCTTTCTCCAAGCTGCGGGGGTTATTAATTTTTAGCTGTTTGCAGCGGCAAGGTGTTCCCTATTGGACACAGAAAGAAAAAAGGACAACAGACCATGGGGCATATTTACAAGGGGATATCACCACCAGAACATAATTTTTACTGATGTTCTGGTGGTGATATCCCCTTATCCTTCTTTACAAAGCGGTGTTAAGTCACTTAGGGGTCCATTGCGATGTCAGGCGGATTGCCTCCGTCAGACTGGCGGTAGCCACCGCCGGCCTGGCGGAGGCAATCCGCCCGACATCCATTCCCAAATTGTCCTCGCCATATTAGGCTGTCTCATAGATACCGCTAGCTATATTAGTATGGGCTGCCAGTCATGCCTTTCCGTGGCGGGCAAGCGGTCTTCACTCTGGGGGCCCGCAGGAGGGGTGGGGGCTGCACACGGGGGTACCTGTGGTACCCCCCACATTTGCATAAACAAAGCGGCAGGCACCGCTTTGTTTGTGCAAATGCTGAAATGCATTTCTAGCATTGTGGTGGCGCCACAATGCTAGAAATGCAGGATGTGCCCGCCACTGTGGCGGGCACATCCTAATGCCCCCCACGGGACCCCAGCCCTGATGGCGGGCGGTCCCAATCCCCGCTAGAATGACAGGCGGACCCTAACGGACCGGAATACCTGGTCTATGACTGGCGATACAAGCAAAAATTATTAATGTCTCCTCTTTTTTTGCTCGTTCCATGTGTGCTGCATTCTGCAGCACACATAGGAAGAGCAAATCACCTTTCAAGATTGTTTATGTGGAGGGAGGCGTCCCTTCCTGCACATAAACAAATACCCCTGCAGTTCAGGCACCCTTGCAACATGGTGCAAGTTTTCCTGCGCTGGCGCTAGGCAACGTTCGCGGTGCTGGCTAGGGGAAACACAGGGGTGTGCCATTTTTCTGTAAATACAGTGCATCCCTGTGTTTTATAAATGTTGGAGCGTGGCGTTATCAATTTTGACATATCACCACGCTTTGACATTTTGTTGCAAATATCCACGATCTGTTCTAAATAGTGTGGGCAGTCTGATATCTTTCTTCTGATGACCACTACTCAGCTGGATTGTCAGGGAATAAATTCTGAAGGCAGAGTCTACAGTGTAATTGACCAAGCTTGCAAAAAATCTTTCAGGCCCCACCCTGACCCCTCTCTTGGAAGTCCTGAAAGCGAAAATTGGCCCCACTTTGACGTATGGCATAGGGATTTTTAATGGGAAATTAAACACTGCTCTGAATCGACATAAAATAAAAAATTATAAAAAGGTTTGCCAGTTGCCACATTCTGCATCCCCCCCACAGATTAGACTAGAGTTGGGGTTATTGAACTATGATGTTTCCTGTATCGGGGTGTTCCTTAATCTTTGCCATAAATTACGACAATCAAACCCAGGTACATTAGAGTCTCTGGTTTGGCAATAAATAAGGGAGAAAAACCCAGGAGGAACCTTTGGTCGACTCTTTAAGGACTATATCCAACAAATTTCAGCAGATGGCCTCTGGGCCCTTAATCCTGGTCAGTTTGCATTTAAGCTTGCAATTAAAAAAACATTAAGATCGCTATCACTCATTACAGACAAAGCACTGCTCTCAAAATGAAGCCATGCGTGGGCAGTTATCAATTCCTACAATCAGCTAGCCCCCTCCACTTACCCCTCAAGTCCATTTTCATTGTCCTTAAAACGCAGCTTCATTAGCATTAGAATGTGTGATTGGCGATTCCTGCAAAACCTTCCCACCTGGCGCCATGTGGAAGAGGATGCAACCTGCAGAGGGTGGGGCAAAGCAGCAGAAACGCTACTGCATGTGGTCTGCATTTGTCCCGCTTTCGACCCCCAACGCAGGCACAAGCTGAGGGGGAATGCAATCGGCTGGGGGTTCTGACCTATAGGCAAGCTATTATTGCTGCATTGAGTCCAGATAACACTGACTTAAATATAAGACTGACAAACCAGATTCAGAATGCTTATCGTAATTTTAAACAAAAAAGCCTTGTTATTGCTTTACCCCATCTGTTTTAAATTATTCAATGCCTTTAAAAAAAAAAGGAAAAAAAATGCAATCCATTAGGCAGCTAGAGATAAGAACAGTTTAAATAGTAAGCTGCGAGTAAGGGTTGTTTTACGTATGCACTCACAGCTTGGGAAGCGGTTTTAACAATTGATTGTTTGCATTGTTTTATTATCTATGAATAATATAAATCTGTAATTCTCTTTTAAAGATATTTGTTTTATATCTAAATAAAGATTATTTTGATTTGATCGGAGTCTACAGTGGCACCACCATCTGAAAAATGTCTGACTGATGGTCTCATAATTGAGCAGGTGGAACAAGGGTTTAGTCAGACAGGGTTCTCCATCACAGTTGTAATGGAGTACCCTGTTTGGCAAAATCCTAATTAGGTCGTAAGTCTGGGTGGCATACTGGGTTAGACCTGGGTCCTAGGCCTTGAGTAGAGATCCTGTTTGTCTCTTCCTTCCATCTTCTAACTGGGCCACACCATACTCATTTGTTCCCTACCTCTGTTGTCCCATTGGAATTGCTGGAGGGCTGGAAATTGGTTTCCTTCACTTCTCTCTTTGACAACAATCCCACCTCCTTTCTCTTTACTGTCCTGCCTTTCATACTGCAGACAGGTGGGAGAAGTGAAGAGCTAGGACTGATGGATTGTGATTACTGTTATTAATTTGTACTACAAAAAGTGGTTGGGCCATCTACTTCTCTGACACTAAGCTTACATGTGCCCACTTTTAGGAGCCTGCACTTTTGGCATCTCTTTTTGGGGGGGCATAAAGCATCTGCTATCCTTAGTGCAAGGCAGTGCAGAAGTGGAGTCTTCAAAGATCTGGGTAGTGGAGGGGAACTGAGGGTAAGTAAGCTGAAGGGGGAATTGTCAACTCCTTTTTAAGCCAGTGTATTTAACTGCCCTGAAAGCAGGAGCTAGTTTCATCATCATGCATAGCACAGTGAACTGATACATTGTGCCAAATAAACCATGAGATGGCAACATTCCCATTCTGTATGTTATGGACTGAAGGTCCAAAAACTTGATAGACCCTGTCACAGCACAGGGTAAAGGGCATAACTATTCTTTAACATCCATACAGAATGTAAAGACATCATAACTGCAAGACTCAGGACTAAGTCAGCAAACTATTTAGTGTTAGCTTGCACAATTGAACCTGTGATAAATCTGGAAGGTCCAGGTGATGGAATGTAGACTGTTCTCAATCCATTTACACCTCCACTAGACAGTAACTAAAAAAAACAAACCAAACACCTGTAGAACTAGACTCACAAGTAACACACCCTTCAATCCCCTCTGTTACCAACCTGATGACTCTGGCTACCACCTCCAACATTTCAGAACCCTTATACTTTTTATCTTCTTTTCAAGACACACACAAGAATAAAAGAACCTCAGCCCATGTGCTGTCATTTAAGCCTTGCTAACAGGAATGGTTGGTCATTGCACCCCCAGGATTGCATATAGCGTTCTCAACCAAAGTAAATAAACTCACAATAAATGCTAATATGCTCACTTCCAATACACTCAAACCACCAGCACCCATCAGGATCCATCTGATCACGTAGATGATGGATGTTACTCCAAATTCTAGGACAAAGACAGAAAGCACAACATTTGGCTAAGGAATGTCTGGAGAAAACAATATGTGAGAGTAAAGATTAACACGTACCATAAACCATATCTAGCATTCCTTAAATGTGGAATGATACCCATTAAAAATATGTATCAAAGGAATCTAGAATCATACTGCCACTGCAATTACACAAGTTAACTAGGAAAATACTCCTGGAAAAGGAACCCTAAGACACAAAGGAAATCTTATGTCAATTCAACAGTAATAAATCCCTACAAAAAGATATATTTCCAAGAAATCCCTTTTCTTCCACTAGACAGTGCCCATTCATTGAAACTGAAATCCATTTTCCTCTTATATTCAATGCTCCAGGCGTGCACAAAATTACACAATAGTAAACTGCAAAATCCTCAAAGTCCAAATACAATCATCAGCATGACTTTTTTCAGATATGGCAACTTCATCTGGAAACTCCTTATCTGAGCCTGAAATATAAACATTATAATGATTTCTTCTCTCTAATGCATCACTAGTGACACTTCCATTGAATAAGCAAACACTTTAGACAAATTCAATGACATTTTTGTCTCTTCATGAGTACAACACCCATTCCCTACATGCTCACATCAATTGCAAAAATAGCCTGATCCTAAGAATCAAATGGAGATAATGCCACAGCATTTATTATACATTTCTTGACTTCACAGAAGGCATTTTGACACTCATTGACCAATTAAATGTACCTACCTTTTACATGAACTCCCTCACTTTCTATACTTTTTTGGCAAAATGATCATCACAGTTCACTTAAAATTCTGTCAAACCTAAAAATGAACGCATGTTGGTCTTTATCTATTGGACTTTGAGAATTCTCAATACCTTCCACTAACTTTAGTTTAGGCTTCAATTTATGGGCTGAGAGAGTGTGTCCCAAAGCGACACTTTTTGTACTGCAAAATTGCATTTGTTCAATTCCACAGTAAAATCGACTTTATCTGACATTTCTAAAACTTATCTTAAAACTCCATCATGTTATCATTTGTCACACCCCCAAACCGAAACATCATCCTGGAAAAATCTTACTTGATGTAAATCTCCTATAAATGTGTCCATCACATGCTGAAAACCAGCAGATGCAGACGCCAAACCGAACAACAATCTAATTAAAAATTATGCCGTCTCAAATGGCGAGAAGTATTGTGTAACAATACCTGTTGGTAAGCACCGGACAAATCGATAGATGAGAAATGCTGTTCCTTAGTCACCCCCGAGAGCCTCCTCCCATTTTCGGTAAGGGGTGTCAATCAACCCAAATACTGATGTTTAAATCACTGAAGTCCACACACATCATGATTTTACAGTCGGCTTGCGTACTATAACAATAGGACTCAACCAATCTGATGATTTATTTAGTTCAATAATATGATTTTTACATAATCTTTTCAACTCTTCTCTTAATGGAGCCCTCAAAGCAATGAGTACACCCCTCACCTTGTGCACTACAGCTGCAACCTAGTTCCTGTCCAAATAATCTAGGAAATTCACAAGCCCATGGAAATACATTGTTATCTGCTGTAAGTAATATCTGTTCATTCTCATTGGGATTTAACTTTATTTCAAGGGCACAATGATCTCTCCATCCTAGCAATATCCTTCCTTTTTCTACTACATAAATGTACATACCACAACTTTATCCTTGAATCCTACATTAGTTTGCACGCAACCTATGATAGGTAACTTGCCTCCACAATACCCTTCCGGTTCAATGTGAGTCATACTTAAACGTACACTCCAAAACATCTTCCAAATTTCTTTCTTAATCAATGTATAAGGAGAAGATGAATCAGCCCACATCCATACACAAATTCCACATACATTTACTTGACATTTGGGAGGACAATAGTCATCATTAACACTCATAAACTCCAAATCGACTGTCCTTACAAAGTCTTGCATCAACAAAACCTCCACATTCACATCAAAATTAGATTAATTTTCCTCGCATCTTCTACTCTCACTGTTGTGATGTACCACATTGGTAGAATTTGTCCTGTTACCACCTCCGTTTCCACTTCTACATATTCTCACAAAGTGTCCCACTTTTTAACATTTATAACACTTTAGTCTTATTGCAGGACAATTACTAGATGTAATAAATGTGCTTCATACTTCCACATCTATAACCTGTTTTCCTAACACTTTCATTATAATTCTGTTTCTTCCCTTCCAATTTGGGTCTACTCTTATACCCTGTTTCTTTTATCTTACATACATTCTCACAGGATTTTAATTCTTCAAAATGCGTAGATGTATGTTTAACATGCTTAACAGCCATTATGGCTTTATCTAAAAAAACAGCTCTTTCATCCCTAACAATTCCTCTTGTACTTTTGTATGATTTCTCCAATGGATCAACTGATGCCTTAATATTTGATCTTGCTTTTCTTTAAATGTGCATGTAACACCTGGATTCCGTAATTAGGCCACATACTGATCCACTGACCTATTCACACCCTGTGCACAAGGAAATAATTTGTCTTTCCACAACTACAGTCACCTTGAGATCAAAATTATCTTCCAATCTTTTCATTGTACACATATACTCATCCTCAGCTTCTTTGCCCATGTTAGAATTATCCACCCCAACATCCTCAAAACTGCTCACTCCCAGCACTTTTCTGAAATTATCTCCAAGAGTATGCTTTAGCATAGGTACCTTCCTCTTTGCTGTAAATATCTCACCACCTATTGCCTCCAGATACGTTACAAACATCTCATGCCAATCCGCCTATTGCATTTCAGGATAATAATAATAATAATAAAGGGGCTTGTAAACCGCATGGTGACGCCATCACGGCGTGTCCCCGCGCTGTGGAGAAAAAGTCAGTGCCAATAGAGGGTATTACAGGGAAAACAGATGGGTTTTTAAGCTTTTCCTGAAAGTGGTCTCAGAATCCGCAAGTCTGATACCCATAGGGAGTGCGTTCCATTCCCTGGCGGCCATTACCCGGAAGGAGCGGCCACCCATTCTGGCTTTCCTAATACGGGGAATTTTGAGCAGGCCCGTTCCCCCAGAGCGAAGAGTTCTATTGGGCTCATAGGGAATAGCCAGGTCATTCATGTAGGGAGGAGCTTTTTGGGAAATGATCCTATAGCACATTAGGAGTGCTTTAAAGAGAACTCTCTTTTTTATAGGTAGCCAGTGAAGGGTGTCCAGAGCAGGTTTGGATGGTGCTCTCTTGGGAAGTCTGAGGACTAGGCGTGCCGCTGTATTTTGGAGTACTTGAAGTCTCCTGATGTTGTTTTGCGTTGTTCCGAGCAGAAGCACATTGCCATAGTCTATTCTCGAGGTCACTAGAGCTTGTGTCATAGTGCGCCTGGCTTCAAGAGGAAGGATATCAAGGGTGCGGTTTAGGGTCTTCATGACCCCAAAACATTTCCCGACCACTTTGTTCACGTGGCAGTCATAGGAGAGTTTGGGATCAACCCAGATCCCCAGATTTTTGGCCGCTTTACAGGGGGTAGGTAACGGCCCCAAACATGACGGCCACCACTCCTTAGTCCAGCTCGTATCCCTACCTCCAATTACCAGAACCTCTGTTTTTGAGCCGTTGAGCTTCAGGCAATGCTGGGTCATCCAACCTGCCAGCGCCTGCATGCAGGATTTAAAGTTGTTAGCAGAAATGGAAGGAGCTTGGGACAGAGAGATGAGAAGTTGGGTATCGTCGGCATATGAAACTAATTCAATGCCGAACGATTGAACCACTTCTGCCAAGGGGGCCATGTACAAGTTGAACAGGGTTCACTTGGCTTTAGCTAAAAATGTACTATGACTATAGGATGCCTGTAGGGTTACAGTGCGCTTTATAAATTATAAGTACATACATATATACATACATAATACAAACAGCCATACGCAAACACACACACACACACACACATCTAAACACCTAACAAATGTAGGTGTTTTAACAATGATGTGCACTCCCCTAATTTAGTTCTTTAAATTATAATATGATAAAAATGTATACACTATTTGAATTTAGTTCACTAAATTCTCATATCATATACATTGTATATACTAGGTTACACTTCAATGGAAATTACACCTACTACCATACTAAAAACAGCTATAAAACAAATAAATAACATATTGAAAGAGGTCACTGTTGTCATGCAGCATAAATTTTGAATAAAATAATTAACTAAAATAACTTGCCAATAAAAATATAGTTTTCGCCCTTGTCTCTGTTCTAGTGGTAAAGGAAACACAGTTTTTTTTACTGTAATGGTAACCATTTGTAAAATATTTCCTGTCTGTATCCAGCCCTAAAATAAGAGTTCTCTCTCTATTCCTACTAGTCTGCGTTCCTTACGCTCCTCCAAAGCTGTCAGGCACAGATTGCACCGCTTCCAAGTTGCAGTCGATAAGACAAAGCTGCATTAATATATTAATACCTTTACCTTGCAGCACAGTCAAGCTACAATTCTGTCACTCAAATATGCTGCAAAACTCTTCCCTAAGGTAGTCGCTTTGGGGGATCTATCTACACGCACAATGGAAATTGCCATGAGGTCATGCTGTATGGCTGCTGGCTACCTTTTCCCTCGCAGCAGTGCTTGCCTAATGGTCGTGCTGTACAGTTCTTCACTGTAGGGGACACATCGGATACCGCAGGCACTCTCTTCTCCTCACAGTAGCTGCTGTGAGGCTAGTCAAAGCTCCTCTCAGCAGGCTACAGTGAGGTCACTCTGAAAAAAAACACCCTCATGGCTTCTTAGCAATCAATAACTCAGCCACAAACTGAGTTGCACTTCATTTTAAGTTGGCCCTTGATGCCTCACCCTGCAGCCATCAGTTAGCGTCTCTCTATCAGCCACCTGCAACAGGAATTTACCTCACAAATGTGGGCTAACACTTTCCAGTTCCACTTTTCTATTGTGACCATGCTTTCACCAGACACAGAGAAGGGATGTCTCACACAGACATGCAGTTAACTGACTTTAAGGTTAGCAGCAAAAAAAGAATATGTCAGAAGTTACCATAGCACTGCATGGGCAACTTAGAGATACATTTCCCCTCGAGCATGCAAAAACACATCGCGAACGGGCGGGAAAAGCAATCTCTGCATTTTCGCAAAAGTTCCGCGTGCTCGCAGAGATTTTGAACAATTTCACGATAATTTACAAAAGTTAATTTCGCAAATTCCGCCCACCCCTATCCTAAATCTTAGTATCAGTCTGGTTTGTCTTCATCCGCATCCAATCCTTGTCACCATTTAAACGTCCATTTTCTTTGAGAAACTACCTCTGAAACTGAATAGTTGATGTATGTATTTATTAAACTATAAAGACAGTGATCAGCCCTTGCTCTAAGAAGGCAGCAACTGTCAGTTTGACCACAAACAGGGTCCATTATTCCATTCCCCTCATTATTACATTGTTACCTTGACAAGCTCCTCGTCAAGCCAACCAATCTCAATATACAACACCAAGTCCCCTAGCAGAAGATATAATGACTCTGTTATAATTAACAATATGATCATAAAGATAGGCACAAGAGAGTGGTTAAAAAAGTATTCAAAAATGTATTGACTAAACTCAACATATTTTAAAATAGAGGGTCACAATCCTCCTGCCAAAACTGGGCTGGTGTCAAAACCTTTAATCTTCACGATCTCTGTAATTGTGAGAGCCAAAAACAAAGTTCAATAACAAAATAACAATAGTAATGGATAAAGTAGTCCATCAGTATCCTACAAAAAAGAGAGTGTATCTGAGCTTGCAAAACTGAGTATGGGAATTACTATAACATGGAAGGGATTTCTTCACTTGTAGGTATTGTTTGTTGAATACAATTATGACCTGGGGACTTTAGAAGTTCAAGGTCAGCAGCTTATCAGTAAGAGGGAGGGAAACACTGTTGATAAGGAAGGGAAACAAATTACATCATATATGCCAGCACAGGACTACACAGACTTTTCTTGTTCTGTTTTGTGTACATTCCAATAAAAGCATCATGCCCTGCATTGAGCAAAACAGCAAAATGTGATACAGAGACGGAGTTTGTTCATTAGGCAGATATCATTTTTCTAGTCAATTCGTAGCTTTCATGCAGGCAAGGTCAGCAACGGCAATGCATGACTTCTGAACTTCAACCAGGCCTTTAGACTTGCTCCTAGCAAATAGGCCACAACTCGAACATAGCTACACATTCTGGAGGTGCAGGCTCAACAAAGGTCCGTGCCCACAAAGTTGTTAGAAAATCTCGAGAGATGCCCAAATTAAGTTTCCTAGCCTTGGTTGTAAATTGCTAACTGCTGATAGGATTCTGAGCATCCCAAATCCTTGTGAATTCCACAAATATTCAAATGTTTAATATCTTGTTGTCAGCTGCTGTATCAGAGCATCCTTTTCCAATGGTGTTTCTGAGTTATGCATTGTCTTATTCCTAGAATGCACTGTTTTAGTAATAGCATTCTTTCAGATTGCCAAGTATGATTTTTTTTTTTGGGGGGGGGGGGCGGTTTTGTAGTAAAACCTGTTTTCTCCCAAAATAGCACTGCTGCACTAAGAACACTGGAAGAGTAACTACAGAATTGGGCTGTTCCTCATTTAGCTTGCAACTGCTGTTCTGACAAATAAACAAGTGTTCTCAGTTATGAATGCCCTAAAAACAAGTTTACCACTTGAGAGTGCAAATGATTTGCCATCAATTCCAATGTTAGCAATCATTATTACAAAATGAATACAAAATATTCACAAATTTGTCAAACATTCAAAAATTACACAAGATACCCCACCTTCCTTTTTTATTTTAACTAATTTTACATGGGGAAGACAGTAGGGGGTCAGGGACGCTATCACCTCAAGACTACAAGTTTGGGAGAGGCAAAAAATGTTTGGCTTCACAGTGGTATTGATATTGGATATTACTTTGAAGTTTCACTCAGCAGCTAATTTGACGAAGAGCTCAAGGAAATTCAGTCATATTACAACTATTCTCAGTGAGGTACAGTGATTTTCAATCCCAGTGCATATTAAATCCAAAGCCTGCTGCATTATGTATGAGGTGGTTTGCCTTATCTCTTTACTTCATTTAGGTGCAAACTCTTCTGGTTGTGGTTTTAACATTTTTTTAATTCAATTTCTGTGCTCTTGAAAACTTCACCAGTAAATCAATCAAATAAAAAAACATACAGGTGTTTTTCAAATGTTGGTCTCAATGATGAATGTCTTTTTCTTTTTAAGAGGAGTAAAGCAAAAAAAAGTGATGTGTAGAATATATGAAATAACCACGATCGCTACTAATTTTTTTGTGCCACATTGCAAACCCATTGTATTTTTTGTTTTTTTATGCTAACTGTGGCTCCCACATCCATATTTCAAATATATGCAATCAAGCATTGTCCTTCTACAATAGAAAGAGTCTAGCTCGAGCTGCTTGAGAGTCACTCTGAAAGAGAATAGAAGGAACCCACGATCACTGTGACCTGCTCGGCCAGACCAAAGAGGTGCAGCTAAGAGGGAAAAACGAAAAATGTATGGAATGCTTGCAATACTCTGTCTTGGTCCCCAGCACGATATATGGGGAGGAGGGGGCTCTTTTCTCACTCATCAGTCTCCACTTTGGTACACAAATCCAGGATACGAAGTCTAGACCAGCCAGTGAGTCATTTACATTGTGCTTGTGATGGAGCAAGCTTTCATACATTAAGAAACTTGCTCGGAACGAATCCTCTCGAATAACATGCAATAATGTACCCAACATGTTTGTAAATAATATTAAGTCCACCACACAAAATGTATTTAATCTAGGTGAATCTTTTCAATGTGCTTTACTAACAAGTAACCTGAGTGACTTAAAATGGCTGCCAAAAACGCAGGAACTCTACTGCGCCTGCGTCTACTGCATCTATGTAGTGTGACGTCTTTCCCTTTGGTGGTAATGGCCGCTCAGAAACTCACAAGCTAATGCACATGGCTTTTGCTTAAACTAAACCTTGCGTGTCTTTCCCTAATTGCTAGTGCACTAGTTTAAATAAACTAAAGGGATTAGAGTAGGAATAAGTGGTATACAGTGAATTCATTTATTTTCATGTTCTAACATGTGTTTCTTTGACTTTGTTATTAGTTCGTATTTGGGCCTGGAAAGGTCCTAAAATTTGCACCTTGCTTGTCTGCACGCATGTGCGTTGGACTCTGTCAAACCTCAAACTATGACATTGAATGGCTGCCAAAAATACAGTTGACCAGAAGACGCGCCTGGGAGCAGCACCTCTTGACCCGGAGAGGGGAAGGAGATAAAGACAATATGCTTACAATGTATATTGCTAATGTGACATACAGGTGGGAAAACAAATTGGAAAAGAAATTAAGGGGAGAGAACTTAGAACAATGAACCTTACAAAATGACATTACATTAGTATGGTGTGATGACCTCTCCCTATCTTGCTGTCCAATCACCACTTGGGAATACACAAACATTGAAACATTTGGGGGTGGTACATACACTGAGAATAGTATATCTAAGGTAGGCTCAGTCAGTTCATTTGTCAGACTTGTCACAGACCTGTCGCCGACCCATCATTGCTGCAGAAGAAGGCGGATGCCACAGAGGTCGGAGACACTGCTCGAGCACTCTGAAAGAAGAATTGGGAGAGAAGAATCAGAGAGATTGTTGAGGGAGAAGAACCTGTCCATTTAGAAGGGGAAGAATCAAGGAGAGTTGCCCCAGAGAGGGGTGTGACGCTGGTGTTGCACTTAGAGGAGGTTACCTGTCCTGTCTTGAACCTGTCCTGAACTGTTGGCTCTTGACTACTCGAGAGTCTCTTTCCAGCTCCTTGGCCAGGGATTGGTCTTCACACCATTCTAGGTAAATATAATTCTATGTGGTATGTCGTGGTACCGTTTTTTCCTTTTCCACTCTACCCAGGTACCAGATTTGCTAAGTGTTTATGTTTACTTTGATCATTTATTTTCTTCTTGAGACGTTGGTGTTTGACATGTGTTGGTATTTGTCTCATAGAATATTTGCATAGATAATGTTTTTAAAACTCTGAGTCTGTGGTCATTCAAAAAAATACATGTAAATGTTATTTATGCCTATTATGCTAACAACCTGATCTATCGACCAGAGGAAATTCAAAGTTAAGGTGTTGAGGTAAAATAAGAAAAGGTGTACAGGGAAAAAATACATTCCAAGTAGACTTGGGGCCCGATGTAGGTGCCCTAATACTGGTCTGAAACGGCCGACCGGTATTACGTTTTTCAGATGTAGGGCATGCATTTACAGAATCGGTATTTTACCGATTCTGTATTTACCGATTCGGTAAAGTTACCGAATCGGTAAATACAGACTCGGTGAAATACCGATTCTGTAAATGCAGATGTAGCTGGCACATGTCAGTGTGCCACAGGGCTTTAAGAATCGGTATTTTACCACCCAATCCTATTGGGTGGTAAAATACCGAATACAGGTGTGCATGCACATCTGTGCATGCACATCTGTGCAATGTGACACACAGACATGCCCTTAGGGCATGTGTGTGTGCCACATGGCACACAAGTCCGGAATTGGGGTGCTAGAGGGTGTCAAAGTGACACCTCCTGCATCCTTGCAAAAATCGGAATGTACTGAATCAGTAAATACCGATTCGGTATTCCACATTGATTCCTATGGGCTTCAAGGCCCATAGGAATCAATTGGGATACCGATTCGGTATTTACAGAATCGGTAAATACCGAATCTTACTGATTCGGTATTTACCGATTCTGAATTACCTACATTTCCCCCCTTCTAATTTACCACTTCTTAAATACCGAATCGGTATGATTCGGTATTTAAAAAGTGGTAAATTAGAATTACCTACATCAGGCCCTAAGTCCTGATCCCCACTGGAGGATTGCCAGCTTATTCTATGAATGTTTATGGGCCAAGGTGAGTATGGTGTTTTAGAATAACCCAAGCTGGTAATCCCTCTCCATCACTTGTTTGTGGGGAGCTGTATTAATCTGATACATGTTCCCTAAAGGAATTGAATGGCATGCCAATGAGAAGCTGAAGGGGCTTTACACTGCTCAACTGATACATGAGCAAGGAATCACCCACTGAACATCCTGAAATAGAGAATTTCCTCTCTATCTCTTTTGTAATACCATCTCGGAAGCTTTTATTATTATGATTGTTTACAGTTTTCTCATGAATTTAGCAATTTTGTATTCTGTTCAAAGAATGTATGAAGTACTTATCACATTACCAAGAAGCTATTGATGTATTCGATCTCTTATCTGTAGTAGCTTGCAATTGTAACAGTTCTAAATCCCTTTAATCTTCTGAAATGAAAAATTACAGTATGCTTTCGTATCTATTTAACAGGTGGTGGAATTAATTACTCTCGCTTTTGGAAAAAATGTTGCAACAGAACATCCGGGGTCACTTTATTTCAGTACCAAGTCAATCATAAAATATATGTTCGATTACTTATCGAACATATAATATTACTGCTAATATTCATTGCTATATTGGAAAGAGCGCTTTTGAGTGACCATATTCATTTCGGTACAATCAGCTAGGTTTTCCTCAACAGTCCTGATACTTGCATTTCCTATTTTATCACATGCATTGTGACAAACATCTATTTTATTCCTATTCTGAGAATTCAAATTGAAACTGAGGGGCAATATTTACGAGGAGCTTGCACCACCAGAGCATTTTTTTTTTTACGCAGCTGCGATGCATGCCGTGCTCTGTATTTACAAAGCGTCATACTAGGCACAATGCATCCCTTTTCGCACCCCTGTGTCATTTTTTCCCTGCGCTCAACTGGTGGCAACATGTTTTTTTTATTTTGAAAGTCTTTATAAAGCGTGATCGTGACCTCTCCGGGTATCAGAGCGCTGTACACAACAACAAACAATATGAACAGGAAAAACAGGAAATGTAACAAATAAGCAGAAAGTTAAATAATAATTTGAAAGAGAATACTCCAGGATATAGGAGTAAAGCAAAAGAAATGTATCACAGATCGTTCAAAGAGAACTGAAGATCTGAAGTATTAGTTAGTTTGGATTGTTTCAGGTCTATCTTTGCAAGTAACTATTCAGGATCAAACCATTGACTTCTTTTTTTAATGTGGCAATTGAAGAGGTAGATCTGATTTTGGGAGAGAGAGCATTCCACATTCTTAGCGCCAAACTACAGAAAGTTCTGTTAAAGGGTGTCTTCTGATTGCATTTTTGTGGTTTCAGTAGTAGAGTCTTAAAACTTCTTAGGGGTTGATTCAGGCAGAATAGCTCAAGTTTATTTGACAAGTTAGCCGGAGTGTTATAGTGAAGCACTT
This sequence comes from Lissotriton vulgaris, assembly GCF_964263255.1. Lineage (NCBI taxonomy): Eukaryota > Metazoa > Chordata > Amphibia > Caudata > Salamandridae > Lissotriton > Lissotriton vulgaris. The sequence continues at coordinate 1,039,404,610 of NC_141696.1, read as the reverse complement.
TGTATGCCAAGCAGGAAATCTTGAAACTAATCCTTGCCTACACATTTTCTTGAACCGCAATGAGTCTAGCAGCAGAATTCAGAGTAGCCCTTAAAGGGGCCAGGCTTTGGGAAGTCCGGCTAGGGTCACAATTCCGTAATCTAAACAAGAAACAACTAGGGTTAGGACTGCCAGCTTCATGTCAACAGGAGGAAGGAAGGGTTTGATTGGTAATTAGCTCCTCTGGCTGTTGCGCTAATGTGGTCATGCATATTTAGTTGTCCGTCCAGAATTTTGCCTAATGATCTAGTTGAGTCTGCAATCTGTGGAGTGTAGGTGAGGGCCATTATTTGCCTGAGCGGGTCATGAATTGGGTAGAGTGATTGCGAGGGGAGATCAGGAGGCATTCGATTTAGCATGAGATGATTGTGGGCGAACCAATGTTGCATTTTTGCAAGGGCAGAGTTAAAAGTTTTGATGTCATCCAGAGTAGAGACTTGCAAGTACAATTGAGTATTGTTTGCATACATGTGATAATGTATGTTTGAATGGTTCAGAATTTCAGTGAGAGGTTCCATAAACAGGTTGAAAAGTGTGTGTGATAATGCTGAACCTTGAGGCACTCCAGTTGAGACTTGTGCATTGTTAGAAAGGTAACGGTGGATTTTGATTCTTTGAGTTCTATTTTATAAGAATGAAGAAAACCAATGTAGGACTGGGCCTGCTAACCCCATCCATTTTTCCAGGAGATCTACCATGTGGTCATGTTTGACTGTGTCAAACGCCGAGGAAAGATCCAGAAGTATAAAAAGGCACCTTTCATTCTGAAGCCTGTTTGGTAAAGGTTGAGGAGTTGAAATCATTTGATGTGATTAAGTAGTTGTGGGTGCACGCACTTCTTAAGTAATTTGGCTAAAGTCATTATGTTGGAAATTGGTCTTAAGTTGTTAGGGTAAGTTAGTTCTGCATTTGGTTTTATTGGGCTTTGGGTAACTTGACCAATTTTGAAGCAGGCAGGATTCTTGAGGGAGAGATTCATGGATGATTTTTGACCAGAGTTGTAGCACCGAGAATAAAAGATCTTTGAAGAGATTGGTGGGTAGAGGATCATTGAAATGATTTGAGGGTTTTAATTAATTAATAGTATTGTATAGCTCAACATTGTCTTGGAGTCTAATTGTATTCCACAGTGACAGTTTTTTTGGAGAGTAATAAGATAAGCCAGCGGGAGGGGAAATCAACAGGGGTAATGTAGAGGTAGTGGACTGGGATACACAATATGTCTTTGTTGTGGTGCGTAGTAATTCTAATTTGATCTTTCTTGTTTTTTCCAAGAAGTGTACAGTGAACTCCTGGCTATTTGGGGTTAAGTCATTGAGAGCAGATTGTTAGTCACTTGAGTGGTTGGCTTGCTCTGTGATGTTTCTAGAACAGTTTTTTGGCCTATTCTTCGTGCTGTTGAGCTGTGATCTAAAGTGAGCGGTCTTGGCTCTACGGATATGTTTGTTGTACTTTCTTCTTGTCATCCGCAGTTGCTTGAGGTTTGTAACGAAGGGAGAGTTTTTCCAGGATCTCTCCTCCATACTTAGCTTGTGTCTTTCCTCATTGGGGGAGCAATTGAACCAGGATTTGGATATTTTACTGGGAATTCTTTTGAGTTGCTTTGAAGCCATTGAGTCAACAATATTAGTCATGAAATGGATGGAGTGTTTGATGAAGTCCTTGAGATTTGTCAGGTTAGGGTGTGGGAGAAGTAGTTTATCACCGACTCTAGCTAGCTCATTCAAATTGATGTTCCTCAAGTCTCTTAACCATTGTTTGGCCTTACAAGGTTTACCTTGCCTGAGGGCCATCCTTTCCAAGATGCTGAATTAAATTAGGTAATGATCTGACCAGTCACATGGAGAGGTGGCATCTAATTGAATAATGTTGTTCACAATGATTAGGTCTAGGGGGATCCCTTTATGTGTGTAGGTTCATTGAAGGATTGGCTGAAGTTTAGATCAGAGAGGAAGGCCTTAAAAGTGCACAGTAAGGGATCATTTGCATAGTTCAAGTGTAGGTTGAAGTCACCCAGGAAGATACAAATCTGGTTTTCATCAGAATCGGATGATATGGTCTCCATTATTTGTTCTACAAAGAGAAGATTATCACCAGGGGCATGATAGATCGAGTATAGTATACAAACTAAGTTGTTGTCATTCCAGAGTTCAATGCTCATGTGCTCAAAAGAGGACATCGGATCAGTTATTGTGTGTTTTAGGGTGATAAGTGAACGAAATGAACGAAAGATGCAGGCTAAGCCCCCTCTAACTTTCAAAGACCTATCTAATCTAATGGTGATATACTTGGGGGAACTAAAATTTCTAAAACTGGTGAAGAGGAGTAATTAAGCCAGGTTTACATTAAGATTAGGATGTCCAGACTACATCAGCAGCAACATCGGCAGCATGTCTTACTGCAGACCTACAATTAAGAAGTATCAATTTGATATTGGATTTAGTTACAAGTGCTTCAAGTTAAGAGTTAGTAACAAGAAGTAGATTGACCATGTTTGAGCTTCTGTGATGGACCCTAGCCTCTCTGAACGGTTTGGAACGAATAGTTTGGAGATTGAATGTTTCAAGTGAAGATTGGCTATACGAGGTGTTGTAAGATGATAGAAGGGAGTGAATATCATCCTCTGACAAATGTTCTATGTTCCTATGTGGCCTGGAGAACTGATTAGTAAGAGGGCTAGTTTTTCAGTGCAGATTTACCTTGCTTTATACTGACAATTTTCCACTCAGGTGAATATTGGCGATGGTGAGATGGTAAGACTGTAATGGAGGATATGAAGAGGTTCCAGCACTTCTCCATCTTAATGGAGTGCAGTGATAGGTTCTGAGGCTACTCTTTTATTTGTTGAAGCTCATTCTTGAGGTCTGGCAACTTATTCTCAATAGGGGAAGGGCATAAAGTGTGTGTGGCCGTGCAGGGGTAGATAGAGATTGATATCTCTCAATGGAGGGAGCCAAGACTGACTTTGTGGGTTCATTGTATTAAGGCAGGGCGATCGATGGGGAGGTGCTGGTAGGTTGGGTGCTGGTGTTTGATGTCCTAGGGGTGACATGTTGAGTATGGGAGGGATGAGGTGTCAGGTTGCCCTCAAATCTGGGTTTCTTTTGCAGTGGGCCCTTAGAAACCTGAGTGTTGGTAAGCATAATTGGTGGGTGGGGTGTTCCTTGGGGCATGTAGGAGAATAGAAGTGAGCTGAACCTATGATATTGGCATTGTTACCCATGACCGTTTTTGGGGAGTAATTATTAAGTGTCAGTGACAAATGTGGAGCATGTGAGGGTAAGTCGCCAACTTATGGACTAGAGTTGCAAACCAAGGTCTAATTCCAACCAAAATGGATTAATTGATAGTGCAAGGGTAGTGGAAATGTCGGGTCCTAGTAGGTGTTATAGGAATAGGTGATGTTGTAGATACAGAAGATAAGGCTGGGGAGTACAACCTAGAAGAAGGACTCTGATTAGTCTGAGTTACCTGTACAGTGTTAGCTACTGTGTTTTTAATCTTCATGAATATTTTGCTAAATTGTTCCAGATTTGTGTCTGAAGCTAGTATAATGACATTTCAGAAGATGAGGTTGTTAACCACAATGCCTTTTTGAGTTGCAAAAGTAGGCATTGTGTTTTTGGATAGGCTAGGAGGGTAGAATATTTTAAATGAATATGAACTACCTGAGATAGAGGGCAATCATAGTGGATGGTATTTTAGTAGCCATGTAGGCGTGAAGCAAGTAAAGTGATATGTGTAGATTTCTGTGTGAAGGAAGATTATGCTTTGATTATAAGTAGATGACCTAGAAGGGGCATTTATGAGAAGTGTTGCATCGCTGCATGAAAGCAGTGATGCAACACTTCTCAGCGTGCACTCCTTGCGACACGAATGATGCTTCATATTTACTGTATGATGCATCATGTCGCAAGGAAGGACAGATACGTCAGTATTACTGAAGTATCTGTCAGCGAAAACGTGGCGCATTGCTGGAGTTTTGTTGGAAGCGTGACGCAACTCATGCAATGTTCCTTTTTCATGGGGCAAGTTCCATTTGAAAGGGCCTGCATCACTCTTACGCCTGCCATTAGCAAGTCATAAGGTTTTGACGCATTGTCGTCCTAGAAGTGGTGCAGCGAAATCTCATAGATTTCATTGCGCCACACCTACGGCCCTCTCCTGTGGGTGAACGGCAACCCTGCATACATTATACCTGATGCAGGTATAATGCAGCACAGGGGTTTATGAAGTGACACATCTGTCTATATGCATCGCTTCGTGAATATGGTGCAACATTGGGCATTATTTAAGCCGCCACTTCATCACTAAAAGTGACGCAATGGCAGTTCAAATGTGATGCAGGCCTTCCTAAATAAAGCCTACAGAGTACTATATAGTTGAAGGGACCAGCAGCCTTGCTAATCAACAGAGAGTATGGACTGAGAAATTGAATCAGTCTCATCTACGATAGGCAATAAGATAACCACAATACAGTATGTCAGCACCCTAGTTGTAACACAATGCATATTCCTATCTTGATACTATTGCTGCTGTAAAATTCACTACGAGCTGGATCTGCTTTCCTAATACTTCTTGGGGATTAGCACAATCTTCTCTTCATTTCTTGATTAGATCTTTTTAAGGAGTCCCACCTTACTCCATTGTGTTTTATAAATTACAAAAGAACTAGACCTGCTTTCCAGTTAAAGACATGAGGACTTGCACAAAGTCCTCTTTCTATTCTACGCTAGGTCGATGGACCTATGTCTGTTTCAATGCACTGAGACATAGGCACCATCTTAAAGATGAAGGTTTCAGGTAAGGGCTGGAGGGAGAGATTCCTAAAATGGAGACCAATCCCAGCCAGAAAAGGGAAAAGGAGCCAATGCAAAAGTCAGTGTTGGGGGGGAGGGGAGAAAAAAAGCACAGTCATAAATAAATCATCAGTATGAGTGCGCCGATCAGGGACTCTTCTCATCTATCACCCCATGGGGCCAGAGCTGCAGAGAGAAGACAGCAAGACCAAACTCACCCCTCCGCCTGGCATGGCAGCTACTGCAGGCGTACTCTCCCAGGAGCAACCGTCTGATGCTGCCACATCCGGTTCGCCTCCTCACTCAACTGCAAACTTTAAATCCTGCACCCAGACACTGCTAGTGATTGGGGTCAGGCAGGAGGTCAGCGCCACCTTAGCAGTAGGCTGCTGGGTGCTGGAAACCATCCCCTCCCGGCGAGTTAGCATTGACTCAATGTGCAGAGTCTCCTTCAGGAGTGGGGGGGTTCAGGATGGAATTAGAGTCGCAGAGGAGTCAAACTCCACCAACTCCCCCTGACAAGCTGGTGCTGGTTCCTCCCTGCAAACTTGCAGGCAATCGAGAGGCTTTGTGGGGCAAGACTGCTCACGCTAGCGCATGGCGACCCCACAGTATGTTCAATAGTTCCAGGGACTCCAGGCCAGTCAGCAGTAGCATGAATAGGTCATCAACCCAGACTAGTAGTTGACCTAGATGTAGTGGGTAGAACGAAAGCAGACGCAGCACCGTTGGATCAGGTACTTTGTGCCAGGCTGAAGTATCCACTAAGAGCGACCGCTGCACCGTGGACCAGTTGGTTATGCAGGGCTGTAGAATCTGTTGATGGCATCAGCAGATGGGTCGCTATACTCGATAGGTGATCCCTTGGGAGTTCGTTCTACCAATATTGCATAGATCATAGAAAACTCTAAATGTTGCAACAAAGCATCATTGTGAGCAGCTACATAGACCGTCCAACATTGGAGAGGGGGAAATCAAGCTGCCCTTGCTTTTCTTTCCAAGCAGTTGTCGGTGTCAGTGAATGGGACTCCGTAATCCATTGGTTCCCTAGGTATTCTTCAAAATCTGGAGGATATTGTCAAAAATCAAGTACTTTTCTGTGGATATGTAGCTAGTGAATGGGTTATGGTAGTGAATGTCGATTTAAACAGGATTTGCAGCATAAAACTGATCCCAAGCCCTGAATCCCCTTCAGATATATGCAAGGCAAGCGTTCCCCATAAAATCCAACGTAGAACAGATGCAGCAATATTTAGGATTTTTTGGGAAATTGACGCCTCGTAGGCTAACCACGCACAGTCCAAAATGCATAAAAAATCCTCTGCCTCAGCAACCCAGGCATTAAAAATGATGCCATGGCACTGGCACATAAAGAGAATATACCCAAACCACTTTGGTAAGCTCAACCTTGCCATGCGGCTGCTCATACTGCAGCTAGGAGCACCAAGAAGACCACCACCCCCACCTCCATTACCCCACCACCATCACAGAGGAAGCACAGGAGAAGGGAGAGTGTCTGCCACCAGAGGACCACCCTGATGGACCTCAGGTAAGAGGAGGTAATCAGCTATACAGGCTTAGCCCATCATCTAGCTCCCGAATCTGATTCCCAAAAGGCTGCAGCCAACATCCCAGAGGCGCACCAACATCCCACAGCAGGCCAGGCTGATGGCAGCACTCCACATGCAGACATTTGGCTCATTCCAAACCACTGGGTAATTAGTAGTGGTAAATATATATCTACCACTGGCAATAAGATTACTAACACAGTTTAGGACTCATAATAGGTCTCAATTAATTTTTCCTATGCTCAACCCTTGGTAGATTGAGTGTGAGTAGGCAAGCTTAATTTAGGAGACAGGTTATAAAGCATTTAAAACACCAATTCACAAAATATTTAAGAAACAGAAACAATAAAAATTCCACACCAATTTATAATAACAAAACGACTAAAATCCAACGAAGAGAACCGAAGATTTAGCACTCTATAGTGCCACATTGGCACATCTGATTGCGCTTGACCGGGACAAAGTCAAAGTTTCAGGTAAACCTTGATAGAGCCCTGCTTATATACCCCTTGCGGTAGGCCTCGGTCGATATACTTTTGGACTTTTCTGGGTTTTTTTTGCCAGGGTCCCTAGATGCTCTTCCTCAATCTTTGCTCTGTAATGGTCCCCCGGCTTGCTTTCCAGGGGGCTCCCAGTTAAACTCTGTGATTCGGACCTATGGAGCTTTTTAGCAGGATGAACCAGCAGGGCAGGTCAGCTTGCGGTTGAAGGTGGCTGACATAGCTCTCACGGTTAAGTCGGTCCCCCTCTGGAACTTTTTTCCAAAGTTGCGCCAAACATCTCCAAACTTCTGTAACTTCTGCCTCCAGTACCCCAAAGTGTCCAAAACACAATCCAAGAGTCTGGTATCTCCAAGATTCCTTGAACATTTGGGCTTGAGTTCCCACAATCCACTTGGACAAAATCCTTACAAATCTGGAGGCATTCCAGGCTGGGGTGAGATTCCAGGTAAACTAAGTTAACCTGTAGCTTGCCGGGAGTCAACTCTTTATTCCTCTTGAAGCAAGGTACATTCAAAGGGATGTAGTTCCATATAATGCAAGCAGGTGCAGTCAGACAGAATACAGGACCTGATGGTGCAAATCAAGTTTCCAGCTTGATAAGCTTTCTTCTTCTCTTAGTTTGAAGCAGCAGAAAAGAGACGTTCTGCACTTCTCACATATTTATTTAGTTTTCTCTGGGGTCAGGCAAGAGAGCACTTCTGTCCTATGAGGTACAGGGCAACACCTCAAAGCATGACCACTTTCTCCAAAGTGTAACATAATCTTCTCCCAGAAAGCACTATTGTAAAAAAAATAATATGGTTGAACTAGCAGAGGAGCAAGAACTAGTTAAACCAACATCCACTATGGCTAATTTTCCTATCTCTTCTCCCCTACCTTCTGCAAATATCTGCCTTATGCCTGCCATCTGGCTGGGTGAGAGGGCTGGGGGTAGATGGACCTGGTATTATTTGTCATCCCTATCCCTCTTTATTTATTTATTGAAAAGTTTTCTATAGCGCGAACACAACCCATGAGTATCAGAGCGCTTAACATCACATGGAATAGGTTAAAAACACAAACATATATAATATGCAATATGACTGTAAAGAGATTAGTTAGGAATACTTCCATACCAGGTCGATTTAGGAAGATAATGTAAAGATAAAGATAATAATGGACCGGTACATGTTTAAACACAAATATAGAATGCTCTGAGGTAGGTTAGGGACTAATTATATTATATAGATGTACGAGGGCTTTCTAATATGTTTGTTTTTAGTGACTTTTCTTTAGGTCTCTATCTTCTCCTGTCCCAGGGTTCGCATTGTGCCGATTGCTGGTATCATCTTATCGTTAGTGATTTTCTATATATTTCCCAAGTTGTTATCTAATAATCACCTCAATGTCAAGTCTTGGATGGTGAGTTGTCTTGCCTATGAAAGGAACTTACTCATAAGAAAGATCTTAGTTTCCCCCTTAAATGTTGCAGTGTTTGTAATTTTTCTGATGCTCGTGGGAAGAGAGTTCCAGATTCTGGGGGCCGCTCCTGAGAACGCCCTCTCATAGGTTTTTTTTCTTCGTGAAGATAGGTGGTCTCAGCAACAGATCTTTGGCACTCCGGGCAGGTCTGTTTCCTCCTGAAATTTCTATTTTCTGGATGTGGTATCTAGGTGTGTTGTAGTGAATCGCTTTAAGGGTGATACATGCCATTTTAGCTGTATTCTAGCTTCGTAAGGTAGCCAGTTTAAAGCTTTCAGGTGAGGGGAGATATGTTCAAATTTCCTTGTTCATTTAATAAGTCTTGCAGCTGCATTGAGGCATGATTTTAGTGGTGCTGTGGACATTTTTGGTAGTCCTGCTAGCGTTGTACACCCATATTCAATCCTTTAGATAACCAGTGATTGCACTACTAGTTTTAGATCCGTCTCCGTTAAAAATGATTTCATTTTTCTTAAGTAATTCAGATGAAAACGGGCGTTTTTTGACATTACTTTAATGTGGGTTTTCATGTCTCGGTTCACCTCCAGTGTGATTCCAAGTGATTTCGCGGAATCAGCTAGTGTGGGGGTGCAATTCACCGCTGTGATCATTTTGGACCATTCCTTCACGTCTGATTGATTCTTTTGTGGCGAGATAAGTAAGAATTCTGTTTTATTTGCGTTTAGCTTGAGATGATGGATAGTTAGCCATTTTACCGTCATTTTGAGGGCCTCATTCATCAAGGTGATGTGTTCCAGGGACGCGATCTTGATGTATATCTGCGTGTCGTCCGCGTACATGTGGTAAGATATTTTGGAATTTCGCAGAATTTTTGTAAGTGGTTTGATGTACAAGTTAAACAGTGATGGAGATAAAGTAGTTCCTTGAGGTACTCTAGTTGTGTTTGGGCATGAAGGTGAAAGTGATTGGTTTACCAGGAATCTCTGAGTTCTATTCTGTAAGAATGATTCAAAACATTTCAATACATTACCACATATTCCCATCCTGTCATGAAGTCTGTTCAGTAATTTTTCATGGTTAACTGTATCAAATGCAGAAGACAGGTCTAGGAGGATGAGTAGACAAGATTGATTGTGATCTAGTGCCTGAAGTGCATCATCGACAATGTGAAGGATTGCTGTTTCCGTGCTGTGACCTGTTCTGAATCCCGACTGGCAGTCATCCAACAGTGAGAAATTGTTGATGTGAGGCTCAACTGATTCTGTACACATTTCTCTATTAATTTGGCAAGAGGAGGGATGTTGGTCACTGGGCGATAGTTATTTGGATCTGCTGGGTCCACTGTAGGTTTTTTGATGATCGGGATTACTTGCCTGGTCTTAAGGCATTCTGGAAAGACCCCTGGTAAAGAGAAGCGTTTATAATTTCTGTCCATATTGGAAATACGATAAGGCTGATTTCTTTCAGGCATTTTGATATGGTAGTGGGTCGTTATAGTGATTGTTGGGTTTGGTGTCAGATAGCATTTTAGCAATCTCATTCTGGTCCAATAATTTGAAGGTGTCCCAGTGTGCCTTGTTTTTTATCGCATTATTTGCATATTTCGATGCATATTGTGATGATGGTGTATTGTAGTCAGGGTTATCTGCTGAGATCCTGAGTTCTCTTTCTAGCTTGTTGGCTTTGTTGGTGAAAAAGGTAGCGATTTCTTTGCAACTTAGTTGCGTTTTGGCAACTTCTTGGGCAGATTTTGCCAGCTTGTTTGATTGTTGTTTTATAATCTCAAACAGTGTCCGTGGTCTGTTTTTGGAGTTATCCAGTTCTGTTCTGATGAATTCCTTTTTAGAGTTGAGGATCTTTTTCTTGTATTCATTTCTGATTTTTCTGAGGGATTTCAGCTCAGCGGATGATGGGTGTTGTTCCCATTTTCTTTCCACACGTCTCAGTTTTCGCCTGTCTTCATTCAATATTCAATTGAACCATGGGTTTTTAATCTTCTCAGTAATTCTTTTCAATTTAAGCGGAATGGTGGTTTTGACTATTTTCTTTACTGAGGTAGTGTAGTGGTTCGTTAGATCATTCACACTCTGCATGTTGTCAGGTAGGTTAAGGTCTTTCTTGCAGCTTTCAATTAGTAGATCCATATTCGAGTCTCTGGTATCTCGCATCCATCTTTGATTTTGCTAGGTTGAGTGGTTTTTATCTTCTCCCATGTGGGTATTAGGAAGGTTATGGCTTGGTGATCTGACCAGTCGCATTGCTCTATTGCGAGGATTGAGATGTTATCATTTTTAGAGATAATCCAGTCCAATGATGCTCCTTTCGAGTGTTTTGGTTGAAGGCATGCTTGGGATAGGTTTAGTTCAGTTAAAAAGTCTTTAAAAGCGTTGACCTGTTTGTCGTTGATGTTGTTCCAGTGTAGATTAAAATCACCTAAAAATATATTATTAGTGTCGGTGTTAGCGTTATCTGTGATGATCTCCACTAGCTTTCAATGAAGTTCATAATATTTCCCGGTGGGTGATACAAGGCATGTAGGTTGCAAATCCGTTTGTTAGCCGATCTTATATTCAGCTATAGGTATTGGCATGACTCGAGAGGGTCGGATTGAAATTGTCCAACTTCTAAGTCCGATCTTTGGATACAGGCTATACCACCCCCTGTCTTTTTTTTGCCTATCAAGTTTCATTATGTTATAATGCGGGGGCACCAGAAGGTCCATGACTGGGGACGAGGATTCAGATAGCCAAGTTTCGGTAAGGATTGTTATGTCTATTTCCTGGTTTATAATGATGTCAGCTATGTCAGAAGCATGTTTAGCTGCAGATCGACTGTTGAGCAGTAGGCATTTTTATGATTTCTCTGTTCTATCTGTGTTTATGTTTAACAAATCGGTAGTTAGTTGGATTTGTTGTAGGTTGTTGACATTGGGTTTCCTCTCATTCCTCTTGGATATTCTGTTGGTGTCTATCAGTATTTTTTTGATTTACTCCCCCCTAATGCGGTCGGTAGGCTCATAATCATGGAGTAGGGATAGTATTTCTTCTTCCTTTAAATAATTCTGATTCCTATCCGGTCGGTTTGGTCTATTTGAAAATGGCATCACCCTCTTATTGCTCTTAACTTTGGATGTATTTAAAAGTTCCCGGATGTGCTCTACTTCGGTATGAGTGTTTTCCGTAATATCACGTCGTTTTTCTATCCCTTTCAGGGTGCTTAGTAATTCCTGCGACAGGTTGCTGATTTGTGTTTGGATCTCCATGATTTTTCTCATGACCTTGGGTGACGTAATGTGATTACTCATCCGTATATTACGATGTTCAAATTTTTTGTTCCCGCTTTTTCATTCTGAACATTTTATCTGGGTCTTCTTAAGATTTCCCTTAGATCGGTTGCCTCTTCTACCATTGTTTGCCGTGTTGGAAGTTCTATCTAAGCTTTGTGTTCCAAGGCTGTTGTTGATGTTCGCATTTCGTGTTCTCTCTGCATCATTCCCAAACAACGGGATTTCTGTTCTGCTTATAACTCCTGGTTGAATAATTTGTTCAGGTTCCTGGAGGTCTCTAGTTGGGGCGATAATTGTGGAGATAGTGTTAGATGGGACTGGGTGGTCTTCTAAAGGACGCTGGTGTTGTATAGGCCTTGTTTCTCTTAATTGCGTAAATTGTTCAGGTTCCTGGATTTGGGTTCTCTACATTTCTTTTTAAGTATGAGAATTTGTTGTCGAATTTTTCCTATTCGTTGTTAGAAGCTTGGATCATCACTATTCCATTCTTGAAGATAGTTATGTAAAGGTCCAATAGGAGATTTGGTGATGCTATGGTCATAAATTTTATACCATGTGGGATATTAGTTGTTGATTTTATGTAAAGCATCTTTGTAATGGCATTGCGCCATTTTGCCGTTCTTCTGGTGAAGAACATCATGTCTTTCGCGATAATTCCTTTATCCATGCAGAAGGTAGTGTCAGAAATCAATGTGTCATGGTTTCTTCTCATGAGGTTGTGCTTTAATTTTTTGGCTGCATTCTTGGAAAGATAGGTTGGGTATTTTATGATATAGGCGTTCCTACTTATTGGTTCAAGGTAGTTGTCCTCCATATTTGTAATATGCAATTGAGTAATATTTGGGTTGCCCTCTTCCTGGTAATTTCTTTTGAATTGGGGCATAAATACTCTCTCGAACATAAGTAAGTAACCATATTATAGTTAATATGTTAGTACCTCTTCCTGGTAATTTCTTTTGATGGGAGAATGAATACTCTCTTTAGCATAAGTAACTATACTATAGTTATTATGCTTTTCAGATTACTTTGTGTTGTCTTTTCAAGATGTCCGCCATATTAGTTATGTCTCTATGAGCTGATGCCTTTCTCTCTTTCTATTATTTTACCTGTCCTCTTTCACTTGCCATTGTTTGTTTCTGTCCTTGTGTTAAGCTCCTTTCTCCATGATTACTATTTTGCAGTCCTCTTTCAATTGCCCCTATTTCTTTCAGCCATTTTGGAGTTCATTTCCTATTGTATTTTCCTAATTAGGAGTATCATTGAGATAAAATGGCTGAAAGTTATTTGGCCGAGGGTGTTATACCTTTTGGGCAATTAGTCATACTAGGCAGCAAGGAGCTACCTTCGTTAGTCACCCGGAATGTCTTTTGCAGCTGCCATTTTAAGGTCAGGCAAGCCGGTTCGTGGATTCCACTTCGCTCTTTGGCATCCGATCGATGATCCTTTTTATTTCTTGAACTGTTTCTTGCACTGATTGACCAGAGCATGACGCACAAATGCAGGGAGTGCAGGGGCAACGTAGGTCTAATTGTGATGCACCACTATTTCCTGGTAGCGCCGCACGGCTACTGCCTCTGTCCCTCACCTTCGTTCACTGCAGCGCGGCAGCGCATGCCAACGCTCTCCGTTAAGAGGCACTCACACTTCCTGGTGTCGCCGCGGGCGGATGCCTCGGTCCCTCGCCTCTGTGCTCCGCAGCACGGTGGAGTGCATTCCACTGAGGTGATTCAAAGTCAGTGCGTGCTGAGCAGACATAGCCTCTAATCTCCCGTGATGCCGACGCAACACTCAGGAATGCAAGCTGGTCCGTTTCCACGCCGCTCCTCAGTTGCTCCTTCAGGGGTCTGTCCTCCGTCTCGCCGAACTCGCCAAGGCAGTTGCTGGCACTGCTGGACTCTCGAAAATTCGCTGATGGGCTCTCCACGAATTCCGTAAGCAGATTCACCTCTTCTCTTGGCCCCATTCAATTCCGGTTTCTGGAGCTCCATGGTTTACGACCCCTCCCCCCAACTCTGGCATTCCGGCTTATAAGAGCTCTCTCTAAGACTTAGCCTCTCACTGGGTTAGCCACTTATCACTTCATCAAAGCAGCCTGGATAATCCTCTTATCTCTGACAAATCAGGGGAGACCACAGGAAGGCTGAATTTTGGCTTACAGAAAAGAAAGTCTTATAAGTAATGTTCTGTATCTTTTAGGATAAATTTAGCTATAGCATATTGTTGAATTTATCAATACCATTTTCCTAAGTCCGTGAATTATATTATGTGAATTCCTAGTGCTACTTATTTATTATTAAACTATTGCCATGTTAACCTATGTGGCTAGGGATCTACCTACCATGGGGAAAATGAAATGTGCAATTTTTCCAACACCAGGCAATATAAAACATATTTTATAAGGACCCTGCTTATAGCTACATGAACCCATCCCTGGGACACCCAGGGGAGACTTTAGGGTTCCTGCATATGCAAAATTAGTGTAGATCCTCACTCCACAGTGCTCCTATCACAAAAGTCGATTTTAGTAAGCACTTTACCACAATTGGGAAGTGAAATGTGCAATTTCTCTATCCCCAGGGGATATAGAAGCTCTTTTATGATGGCCTTCCTTATAAGTACATGAGCCCCCACCCATGGGGCATCTAGGGGAGACTCTGGGGAGTACCTACTATGTCAAAATATCGTAGTTGATCACTTGTTATGTGCCCCTCCCACCAATGTTTAGTTTGTGCACAATTTACATTTAAAAGACATGACCTCAGGCTCAGCTCTCAGCAGTGCACAAATGAAAGTGCAGAAAGAGTTGCAAGACTCTGAGCTGCCATGCCATATTATATAGCAGGGACTTAAAATAGGTTTTAATTCCCCTGTCCTATTATGTACTAGGGACTTATATGGCAGCTCATTTCAATTATAAGTGTACCCTAATATATATTGTACCCTCTTCTATGTGTGTTTTTTCACCATAACACTGGCCATGGATGTGGCTAGGCAGAGCCCACGGCCCGCCAGAGTCAGTTACCACAAAATCCAGTCATCACAAAATGGGGGTGCCCAGGGCATAGGATCACTTTGCAACACAGATTGGTCGAAATATCGCAGCCATCCTTTTCAGCACTCCTACCTTCTGTCATGGATGCCATCATAAACCCCACACTCCGGTAGCTCATTTTCCCCAATTCACAGCAGAAACAACTTGAAAACAAGCAAGGCGTTCATGCCACTGCTGGATTCCCACATGTGTAAGAGGGCAATGGACTGCACACATGTGCAACTTGTGCCTCCTGCTGATACATCGCACCAGTAATGCAATAGGAAGCACACATATTCCATCAACGTCCAGGAAATAGTGGACCATCTGGGGATGTTCATCAATGTTCTGGCAAAGTACCCAGGTAGTGCTCATGATGCCTACATCTTCAGGCACTCCATCATCAATGAGTACTTCCAGAGTGAGAGATATGGGAATGGCCTACTGGTTGGTAAATATATCTAAAGCACTTGACAGACCTCATTGCAGTCAATTATGTGTGATCAAATATCTAGCTTTGTGTGGGGTGGCTGAGACAGTGTGTATTTGAGAGGTGTTAGCCTCATATCTGCATAATACAACATGGCACATGTGGAATACAACCCTGAAAGTCACACATGTCAAGACCTGAATGGCCACTGTGTGTGTCTCAAAATGGTGAAAAGACCCTCACCAATGCAACACAATCAACAATGCTCTTTTGCTACACTGTCAGAAGGAATTTCCTCGATGTCTGTTGTCTGTTTCTCCACAGGTACCTCCCATGGTCATGAGGCACACCCTGTATACAACACCTGTGAATCTGAGAAAGTATCAACATGCTCTCTCTCTCCAGGCCATGTGTACCATGGAAATCTACATTAGTCATCATTTACACTCTTGCCATCCTTTTTGTAGTTCATTTGGTGGCACAAAGACCTATTCTATCAGCCCTCTAAGGGTTCGGACTGTGCAGCAAGGTCGACCCTCATACACAAAGTGCATCTCACAAGAAATGCAGCCACACATTCCCCATCTTGCTGATCTGTATTGGTGCTATGCTGCCCATTGAGTACCAGTGCTGGCTGCAAAATCCAGAGGCTGTTGTATGTCTAAAAACATGTCCTAGCGCAGTGTTGATAGTTTACCAGTTGTACTGTACAGCACAAGAATCCTATATATCTCTATCCTTGTGTTCTGTCAACAATGTAGACACAATGCATGGCCATGGGTAGACAATGATGTCCCACATTGGCATGCACATTCTAAAATATCCATGGCAGTAGCTACTTAACAACAGTGGTAACTACTGTCACATCCAAATATGTGTGAATGAATGGGACCCCATCAAGAACACTAGGGAACATTTTTGAATCCAGACATGTAGTACGTCAGAAATTCCAATAATAGCCCCAAACCAACACAATAGACAAGTGTGAGAGAGGTGTCTCCTCAATGACTACCTGACTCCCAATATCAGTACAGGTTCAACATCTCCATGGCATTGGCACTCACACATATTGCAAATAGTAAGTGTCCCACACAGGCCAGTATACTTGTTTATGTAGTACAGTGTTAGTCAAAACAAAAATGAAAGAGCGTGTGTGCCAACTTATGTCAGTGCACATTCTGTACAGGGGCAACTGGGTATGGGTAATTTAGGACACATAAAAGACAGGTACTTGAACGTGAATTCATCAACCATCATGATCATTGAGTGATTGTTCCTCACCTGTCTTGTCAGCTAACCAAGGATATGGTCTGCAGCCATGGGTCATGCCCCATTTGCACATTCCAAGACAGAGGGCGGTAACAATCATACTCTGAACAGGGCCTAGACCTTAGTGGCATGGATTTTTGGAGTTCTTAAGTCCCGTTTACGATGCTTCAATATGTCCCAGGGAGAAATTGCTCTATTTCCCCTCCATGGTACCTAAAATCAACATTTTGTGCTGTATATTGCAGAACATATTTGTGTGCACCAAAGTCCCATGGGATGAGGGAAATGAGGACCATGAACGTCAGGGTGGGAATGATGAGGAAGATGAGGACCAAGTCCAAACTGTACTTACAATTGTCAGGACACAGCAGAGAATCAACATAGTGTAGATTTTTTTCCAACACATGAATCATTTTAATGGACACAAATGTATGGTCTTGAAAGTGTTCCAAAATGGCAACACATTTATGAACACTGCCATTGTATAAGCATGCTTACTTCACAGTCACTGTAAACATCAAAACACTCACACCTCACCTAATAGCTATTGGCCCATAACTCAGTATTTTATAAGGTGCAACAAACACCACCGAACAACATCTTGTAAATAACAAAATGAGTGCATGTCAACAACATTTGCCAAATGCATGTCCATTGGAAAGACATACACCAAACAAAGACAGCAATTTGGCACAGTTTGGACATGTTGTGAGAATGTGTGCTAATGCAGTGTATTGACCATCAGACATTGTACCACAATCCAAAGGGTTTGCACATGTAAACAGTGTGCAATGACTGTTTGTGTGTGTGTTGTGCATTAAGCAATTTGTGCAGCCTTATGCTTGTGGGGGACAGTAGAGTAAACTTATAGTCTGATGCCTGTGAACAGAGACACATTTGATGTTCATGGGAACATAGTGCAACCCATACAGTCGACATATGCCCAATCAATGTCTGCAGGCACATAATAAATCCATCATGGCATCTCACATAACACATATAAATGCAGATTTCTCAACTGTGCCTGTGCAGGATTGCCTACCTAGGACCATGCTGCCACATTTGTCCCACTAGGCAAGGATGCAACCGGATCAACAGGAATGTGTGTTACCATGTTGGATTGTCTCACTCAGATACAAACAATGAGGTCACTCCCACAGCTCCATCTATGTGTGTTTGTAAGAACAGGACAGAAAGAGTTAAACAATAAAACAATTGCTTTACAGCAATGACTGTATGCAAGGTAATTCCTGATAAGTTACCATGCACCAATAAATTTCAGGTCTAGTGACGCAATGTGTCAATAAATGCCCAGATGAGCATCTTGTGTAAATGCACACACACATCCTACATTCAATGAACCTCTCAATATAGCCCAGTAAGGTGCAAATAATTGAGTTTAACACTAATGTGCATTGGTACTGTGCATGTAGCACACATATTATTCCAGACACAAGCTCATATAGCAGATGACTGTGTATCACGACTTGATATGGTGGTTGTTGGGCATTACTCTATGGTAAATATTGTTTTGCAAGTAACAACATCTGTCATATAAGCCTCAACGCATACATTACATATCTAGACATCAGCCTGTTCCCCTTGATGCCACATACACTATAGACTGGCAGAACCACCCAGTGTATGTAACTCCCAGAGTGGGTAATGCATTCATAAAACAACCTAGGATAGCAATGTATCCAGATATGGGCCTATTTACCAGAGGCTGGTGCCATTGGTGGCTCACTACTGTTGGCCCTCAGACGGCACAAGCCTCTCAAACATATCAATGAGGTCACACTAAGCCACTTTGTGTGGGTCATCAAGGCCTCACAGGTATGGAGTATATCAAGGCACTGCAAGACGTTGGTTTGTTTTACTCAGTACCGTGGGAGCATTCCACAGCATTTGCAAGGATTTGCAAGGCAACAACCATGGATATTCAGGCTGACTCAGATGAATTTAAGGATGTAAACCTGGTGCTGTGGCAAAGGCTTATGCCTTTCCCCAATCTGACCTCACGTGGCGTTATAGTACACATGTGAAGAGGAAAACAAGAGGAGAAAATAAAACATTTCTCCTTGTTATGTCTGTTCTGGGGAAGCACACCGTTGTGTTGCTGCACCATGTTTAAGTAAGTCTGATCTTCTGGGTCAGAGTCAAACTGCATGGGTGTTGCATTGGCAACACCCACCACAAGGCCCATGCAATGCCACCATGATGCAGACTAAGGCAACGCTGGTGTTTGCACTGCCTTGCCTTACTCAATATATATGAGGCTATGCCAAGCCATGCAAGGTGTTCTCTGCCACTGGAGCTTCTAGAAAAGTGATGCTCCTGCGGGGCAAGAGTCTCTTATATGAGCCCCCTAACATAAACCTCTCCAGATCACTCAATGTTGGCATACAATTTCACATTGTTACTTTACATTCCCCAGTTTTTACACCAGTAATGCAATCAATCACACATATGTGCACTGTCAATACACACATTGAACACATTCCAAGACCTCAAGCATGTCACCTCAGATACTTACATGCAAAAAACTGATACATGCAGTGCATAATACATTAAACTATAAAACACACATTTGACCAATTGCATCAATGTAAATAGCTGCATTAGCCTAATGTGTGACGCATAGCACAGAACGTGTCATCCGGATGTTACAGATCCAAGCCAATGCATAAAAAAACAGCATTGTCCATTCACATATATTTTTTGCAAATCACGCATCACCTATTTTGCCAAGGATGCATTTAAAAGACAACTCACTTGGCAAAAATGTGACGCATCCACCCAGGAAATGATGCAATGGCTCTGCTATGCTGCAGACCAGGAAGTGTGAGGTTACTTTCACTTTCTCTTACAGTCTTTTTTTATCTGAATTGGCTGGTGAAGGTGTCTGTTGGTTGCCGGAGAGTGTGGTGCTATTTATTGGTCTTGTAGGTGTCTATGCTGTCCCTGCTGTGTTCCAAAGGTTTATTTTGTATCTGGTATTTGTAATTTGTATTGCTTTATTTTGGCAAGTGTTATTATCAGGGCAGTTGGTGGTTTTAGGAAGGTATATGTCTAGGAGGGGCAGATTGATGGATATGTCTGAGTAGAGGTTTGATGGCTTCTTGTGGCTAATCACGCACTACCTTCCGAACATGATTGCTAGTGAGGGTTGTGTGATGCAGTTGTACCCACTGAGGACTGGAAGATGTGTTGGGAGAAGGTGTGGCAGCACATGGTCCGGATATTCAAAGTGGACATCAATTGTAAGATGTGGTCAGCTGGGAGGCTGACCTCATTGATCACCTTTGCATTGAGGTGAGAGGAGTTGTTGTTAAGTACATATATGCAGGGACTTTGAGCTGAGTGTCCTTTGATAACATCTGATATTGCTTCAATCACTTTAAGGGGCACTAATGTTTTATGGTTAGATGCCATGCCATAGTCTATGTTAAGAAAAAAAAGCATGCTACAGAGGCATGTTAACACTGGGCTGGCATCGGCCCACACAAACCATGCAGTGCATTCCAGCCCAAGGGGCGCTTGTTCCCCCCCCCCCCCCCCAGAACTGTGAAGAGAGTGTTATCACTAGGCATTTCAGAACACAAATGTGTGTGCCAAACTCGATGTATGATACAGGTGAGCCCACTCACATGTAAGCATGCTAAAGGTTTGAGAAGCTGTTTGGGGGGTATTGAAGCCTTTCTCAATCAATCAATCAATCATGGAATTTGTAAAGCGCACTACCTATCCATAAGGGTCTCAAGGCACTAGGGAGGGGGGTGTAGTGCTCCTACTCGAAAAGCCAGGTCTTGAGTAGTCTCCTGTAGGTAAGTAGGTCGTGGGTTTGCCATAGGAGGATGGGGAATGTGTTCCAGGTCTTGGCAGCAAGGTAGAAGAATGATCTGCCGCTGGCGGTCATTCTTCGGATGCGGGGGACGGTAGCGATGGCGTGGTCAGCAGAGCGGAGCTGGAGGTTCGGGGTGTAGAAGGTGAGTCATCTACTGAGGTAAGGCGGTCCGGTGTCATGTAGTGCCTTGTGGGCATAGGTGAGGAGTTTGAAGGTGATCCTCTTGTTGACGTGCAGCCAGTGCAGGTCTCTAAGGTGGGGTGTGATGTGGCTGTGTTGAGGGATGTCAAGGATCAGGCGGGCAGAGGCGTTCTGTATGTGTTTTAGTTGTTTCAGCAGTTTGGCCAGGGCTCCCTCGTAGAGGGCGTTTCTGTAGTCCAGCCTGCTGCTGACGAGGGCCTGGGTGACCGTTCTTCTTGTGTAGGTTGGGATCCACCTGTAGATCTTTAAGAGCATGCGGAGGGAGTTGAAGCAGGAGGATGTGACAGCGTTGACTTGCTTGGTCATGGAGAGTGTTGAGTTGAGGATGAACCCCAGGTTGCGTGCATGGTTGGTGGGTTGGTGCTGCTCCCAGTACGGTTGGCCACCAGGAGTAGTCCCAAGCTGAGGGGGTAGAGCTAAGGATGAGGACCTCCGTCTTGTCCTAGTTCAGCTTCAGACAGCTTTTCTTCATCCATTCGACAACATCCTTCATTCGTTTGTTGAGGTTGGTCTTGGTGGGGAGGGGGTCCTTGGTGAGGGAGAGGATCAGCTGTGTGTCGTCAGCATAGGAGATGATGTTGAGATCGTGCAGTCTGGTGACCTGGGCAAGTTGGGCCATGTAGATGTTGAACAATGTCGGGCTGAGGGATGATCCTTGGGGTACGCCGCAGATGATCTTGGAGACCTCAGACTGTAAAGGGGAGGCGGAGGCTCTGGGTTCTGCCGGAGAGGAAGGAGGTGGTTTCTTTCAGAACCTTGTCTCAGATCCCTGAGAAGTGGAGGCGTTTGCGTAAGGTGTAGTGGCAGACAGTGTTGAAGGCTGCTGATAGGTCCAGGAGGATGAGGGCTGCGGTTTTGCCTTTGTCCAGCAGGGCCCTGATGTCGTTGATGGTGGGGATGAGGGTGGGTTCGGTGCTGTGGTTGCTGCAGAATCCGGACTGGGACAGGTCCAGAATGTTGTTCTCCTCGAGGTAGCAGGTCAGCTGTTTGTTTGCGGCTTTTTCTGTGACCTTCACCGGGAACGGGAGCAGTGAGATGGGCCGGAAGCTCTTGAGGTCTCTCAGGTCTGCCTTGAGTTTCTTGAGCAGGGCGTTGATCTCTGCGTGCTTCGATCTCTCCAGGAAGGTTGCGGTCTCAAAGGAGATGTTGATGGCCTTGCGGAGATGGGGTGCGATGGTGGCGCTGGCTGTTGAAGATGTGGTGTGGGCATGGGTCTGACGGGGAGCCAGAGTGTATGGTGCTCATGGTCTTGATGATGTTGTTGTCGTTGATGTGAGTCCAGGTGAGCAGGGTGTTGCTGTGGGTGTTGACCGTGGGGTCTGAGGTGCCATTGATTGTTGGGGAGGTCAGGTTGTCAAAGATGTTGTGGATGTCGGCGATGTTGCGGTAGAAGAAGGTGGCAAGGGAGTTGCACAGGGCTTGCGATGGTAGGATGTGGTCGGTGTTTGAGCAGGGGTTGGAGAGTTCCTTCAAGATGTTGAAGAGCTCTTTGCTGTTGTGTGCATTGTTGCTGAGGCGGTCCTTGAAGGAGGCCCTTTTGGCAGCTCTGATGAGGTGATGGTGTTGGCTCATGGCGTTCTTGTGGGCTTCTTGGTTCTCCTGTGTCTGTTTGGGGAGCCATTTCTTCTCTAGTTTTGGCAGATTTGTTTGGAGGTCTGGAGTTCTGCAGAGAACTAGCTGGCATTCTTGGTGGTGTGTCTGTTAGAGGGTTTCTTGACTGGGGCGGGAGTGTTGGCACAGTCGTCGATCGAGCGCCTGAGGTTGCTGGTGGCAGTGTCGGGGTCGATGGGGTCGGCAGGTGGGCGTTGGGCGAGGGCGGTGTTTAGCTGGTCTTCTCTGATTTTTCTCCAACTGCGGTGGGGGACCTGTTGGGTGCAGTGGTGAATGGTGGATTTCTGGAAGGTGAAGTAGATGCAGCAATGGTCAGTCCAGTGGAGTTCGGTGGTGTGGTTGAAGGAGAAGTAGGGCTTGCGGAGAAGATGTAGTTGAGCATGTGTCTGGCGGAGTGGGTGGGTGTCGTGACAAACTGTTTGAGTCCGAGGTTGTCGATCAGTATTGTGGAGTTGTTGTTGATAGCGTTCTCGAGGTGGAAATTCAGGTCTCCAAGGAGAATGTAGTCTGTGGAGGTGAGGGCGTGTGTGCTGATGAGGTCGGCGATGGATTCGCTGAACTGTGGTCCGGGTCCTGGGGGTCTGTAGCTGAGGGGTCCTCTGAGGGTGGTGTTGTGATCAATGTGGATCTGGAAGTGGAGGTGTTCAGCCATGCTGAGAACTTCATTGGTGTTGGTTGAGATTTTGATGGTGTTCCTGTGGATGATGGCAATTCCTCCTCCTGGTTTGTTGTTGTTCCGGTCCCTGCATGTGATCTTGTAGCCGTCTGGGTGGCTATGGCTATGTCCAGTGCCGAGGAGGTGTTTATTCAGGTCTCCGTCAGGAAGGTGATGTCCGGGGCGGAGGAGTCGAGCAGGTCCCAGAGTTTGACGGCGTGCATATGGACTGAGCGGGTGTTGAGTAGTATGCAGCTGAGATGGGTGTGGCCTGCGGTGTTGGGATGGGCAGGGGGTGCTGGTGTGTGCTGGTTGGTGTAGCTGCAGTTTCGGTAGGCGAAGGGCCCGTGGATGAGTTTCAGGGTGGCTTGGAAGCAAATATGTTGTGCAGATGTTCCCAATTCTTCACTGTGCCCTTACAGGGCATGGATGGACAATGTCAATTTACTGTGCAGCATTAACATGTACTGAGCTTAGTGAAGTAAAGGAACAAGAATGGCTTACATCTGATGTATGGCGTGTTGTCATGAACATGTATAGATATGAAAAAGAGACAGCTAATGTGATACCCTGCAGAGTGTGGTATGTCAAATCACTAGGTTCACATTCTCATTGAAGGCAGACACCCTTGCACCATTTTGAAAGGTGTGCTATACTTTTACTTGGTCCACACTCCGTTCACCTGATTACTGATTTGGCACATATTTCTGTGAAAACTTCAACCTGCCTTACCTAGGTGAATCATTAAGCCATATGAACTGTACCATATATTACATGTTCAACTTACACAGACAACTGATAATTTGATGTGATGTGCTTCTTATGTTCACAGTGCATGTTTTCTTCATGTACAGTGCAATATACCATGGTATGACTTATAGGTGGACCCAAACCCCATACCACAGATGAGGTGGACTGATGCAAGGTTTTGGATATTCCCAGTGAGTGTCACCTGAATGGATTCTGTGTTGTGCAAGGATTGTGTGTGATGGTGGATAATGGTTACAATGACATCTTCCACAGACATCCTAATTACAATCAAAACATTTGTTCCATACATGATGCATCACAAATGAAATAGGTCAAAGTGACATGTGCACTAGATAAGGGGAAATGTTAATGTGCATGTATTGCCAATATATGCTGGTCCACATGATAGCTGGGGTAACAAAGTAGCCAAGCCCAAAATGCCATAGCCTGTTCAAGCATATGGGAGAGGAATTATATTGGGGAACATGGCCTTGGATGGTTCAACTTCAAACTGCCTCTAAAATGCACATTGCTTCTGTGGTTGGCTCATTGCCTTCATTTTACATTTTGTATGGGAAGTCTCGACAGGATGTGAGGATTCACACCTCAGTGAAGACAGAAGAGGTAAGGCTAGTTTGCCCAGATGTCAGAGCTCCAAGCATGCTAATGCAGTGTAAACCTCCACTCGTGCCATATACTGCCCCATTTTCCATATTGGATACATAGTCATACCTTTGTGCTGTTTTGTTGCCAGAAATGCCAATGTGTGTTGGCCCAAAAGCATTTCTGCACAACATTGTCAGCATAGAGTCCATTACACAGTACACTTATGTTGGCATTACTCATAATGGCACACTAAAAACTCTCACTGTGGATTTAAGTTTGGCTAACACCTACTAGTTACATCACAAGAGATATATGCATATGAGAGGTACAGTTTTTATGCACACACACCCATCACATGGATATGCGAAGAGGTGATGTGCATCAAGGTGACATTACTTGCTGACATGTATGTACAGATACGAGGCTATGTAGAGGGACACATGCTATTACTTGAACTGCATGTAATGAGACATGGAATGGCCATCCAGGTAGTTCCATTAGCTAATATAGCAGATGTATCCAAAATGTCTGTTTAGTGTAAGATAGCTAGCCACCCTCCATTTATGTTTCAAACACTTGGGACATAGTAAGTCTATTTAGCAATGTGTATGGAGTTGTGTCTTTGCCGTAGAGGGTACACAATGCTATGGCACAATACCTGTACTTGCCAGATATTACTCAATATACATAGGTTAATGGCAATGGAATTGAGCCAGTTGCAGGTGAAGTCCACATCTTCATCCTCTGATTTGTGAGGTGCCTCCTGTGAGGAGGTGCTGTCATTGCTGAAGGCCATGGAGGCACGCGCACATCAGAAGCTGAAGATTTGGATCCTGTCTCTGCAGCAGTATTTCTCCGCCCAGTTAAGGCAGTACAGCACTAAGAAGGGCCTGCTGGTTTGCCAGCACATCAAGAACATTGTGGTGTAAGGCTTTCATTGTTGCTAGTTAGGAGTCTGTAGTAACTTGGGTCCAGACTGAAGGTAGCTTTTAGGTAGATTTATTAGCACAAGTTACAAGTAGGAGGTACAATGTCCATAGGCCCCATTGGCTAGTTCAAATCCCCTCTACAAAGCCCCACCAGGAGCGCCTGGCTAGGTGTTCAGCCAAAGTCCAACTGTGATGAATCAGGTCATAACATTCTAAATTACATCACATTTACAGAGTTCCACTGGTGGAGTAGAGGAAGACATGTGAACATATTTATTAAGATATTACATATCCTCCTTTCTTTAAAAAAACATAAAGAAAGAAACTTAGGTAAGAAAATAACACACCACAGAAAAGCAAAGAGTGTGCAGAACCAGAAGTAAAAACGTACAAAAGAGAATCAAAGAGAGCTGAAGAACCAGCAGTAAAAGTAAAGACAATCGAAGAGAGATGAGGAAGCATACTAAATACAAATAGAGATTCCATATTAGATCCCCTTATAGACATATTACTCATCCTCCTCTCTAAACACGAAAAAGAAAGGAAAGTTAAAGAATAGGCAGGAAAACCATCAATGGCAGTTCATTTCACACCTACTGGCCAGGTAAGCTAGAAAAGGACAGCACAGATCAGGAGAAAACGAATAGACAGAGAAGGAAAAGAGTAAACTCACTCAACCTTCACTATCACATACAAGAAGAATAAAATACACAAAAAAATTCAAACTGGGCTAAAGTGGAAAACACAAAACAAGTATTATGAACAAAACGCCCAGAGTAACTTAACCCATGCATTACGGCGACTGAGACCATACACCCATTAAGGGTAAAATTTTACTTATGCATGGGTATCCTCAAATGGAGGAAAACAATGTGCACAGATACAAAATTAAACTAAACCCACACTAAACATCAGAAGAAAGATAAGATGTGCACAACAGTGAGGGCATTAAACAAGCAAACTGAAATGCATATAATAATGGAAAGACCCAACAAACAAACCTTAGGAATAGGTCAATAATTATGCATAGTAAACAGAACACCCCAGGAGAGGTCTAAATTGTGCACTGTAATGACAGGACTCAACATCCTTTCGTGATACCCTTTGCGGAGTAAACAAACCAATGTGCACTAACAGACAGGACTATAATCCTGTGAGACACCACGGCTCGTGGTACAGATTGTGCACTGTGAAAAAGAAGTACAGAAAAATGTGCACTAACAAATTTCCTGTAGACTTTGTATACTGAAATACCATGAGGTAAGTATTATTTGGGTAAGAACCCAAAATAAAATGAGAATCATCTCTTGCCAACTCTTAAGAAAGAGAAACAACCATACAGCTACAAACCTTGAACCGACTGAAGCTTAAATATTGTGCACTGTGAGACAAAAGTAATATGCACTATACAAGACTAAAATAACAGTGCATAAAAAACTGTATAGTGTCAAAAGGCTGTATTCATAACAAAAACATTTGCTGATGCTGGCTTTAAACTGTACATGAAAACTAGCCAGATAATGGCAGCATCACTCAGAAAAATAGTTTTTACGAAATAGAAGCTCCTACTGCAATCCTGAAGAGAATGGTCCGATAGTCCTCTCGAGAACATTAGCCTATGACGACCATGAAAACACCTAATTTCACCGTTTCCACAACCTTGAACATCGTGACAAGCTGTACACTCGAACCAGGCAGCATCAGGAAAACGCAGCCAAGGAAACCGGGCAGGAAATGAAAAAAAAACACTTCACGTTACGTAGCGAAGCGGAATGACGAAGACAGGACTTCCACGTTGCATGGCGGTGACGCAGGATGACGAACACAGGACTACGCTTCTCCACTGAGTCACACAGAGATTCCACCACGTCATCATATTTGAAAGTGGCAAGGAGAGGACCGGATCAGCGCGGTTGCAGATACACAGACGCTCAGTTAAACGGTACTCTCAGTTTAGAATCGAGAAACAACATCTTTTGTAACCTGTCCGTAATTGCTTCCTATGTAGCATCATTTTTAAATTACTTGCTGACTTTCATTTTCCGTATGACTTCACTTATTTTAAAGAAAATCTTTACGTGCAGCTTCTTTCAACATTTGTGAGTTCAGAGATTGCGCAGTTAAATTCATGTTGGTTTAAACAAAGACGATGTAAGAACACTTTGCCTTTACAGTTAAATCCAAGTTGGTTTAAATAATGTCGATGTATGAGCACATTTCCTTCACAGTTAAATTCAAGTTGGTTTAAATAATGTCGATGTAGGAGCACATTTCATGCCACCAATATTTACTGTACCGAAGTGACTCACGGTCTCAACAGCTTCCAAAGCCAAGGCACAGAAAAACGTATTGCCTCATAGAACATTTTCACACAGTAACTAAGTGCTCAAAGCGGTGTTTTTCCAATATAACTCCTTCACTGTAACAGAGATAAATGCCAGATAAGACGCATGCTGAAATGGTGATACATCAGTCTCAGTTACTTTGGCACGCAGTTCTTAAAGCAATATCATTCGCCAACATTAATTGAAAGCACACCCTGGGTCCTTCCGCTGCAAAATGCTTTGAACCCTTAGCAGGTGGAGTCTGCACTCATTTCTTCTTGTGCTTTTGGGTTTCTCGTGGCTTTGAAAGCTTCTACTAATTTCTTTCAGAAACTTGAAGGCACAGAAATGTTGATAGGCTCTCCCAAAACGTAGATTCAGGATGTTAATGAAAAGAGACTTTTTTACCTTTGCCAAATTCACTGCTGTAGACAGGTTATGGTTGTAGAGTGTCTTGTTGACAGGAACCAAGTTGAAGTACGATGAGGGCGACCGGTGCAGAGGTCACTGGTGGGGCTGATTTCTTGACAGTTGGTTCACAGCAGTGCAGATAGGTAGATTCCAGATGTATCCAATTGAAGTAGGTAGATGCAGGTTCTTAAGACCAACTCGTCGCCAAAATAAATGTAGTAACTTGGGTCCAGACTGAAGGTAGCTTTTAGGTAGATTTATTAGCACAAGTTACAAGTAGGAGGTACAATGTCCATAGGCACCATTGGCTAGTGCAAAGCCCTTACAAAGCCCCACCATGAGCACCTGGCTAGGTGCTCAGCCCAAGTCCAACTGTGATGAATCAGGTCATAACATTCTAAATTACATCACATTTATAGAGTTCCACTGGTGGAGTAGAGGAAGACATGTGAACATATTTATTAAGATATTACATAGTCCTACTACTACTGCAGGGACTCCAGGATGTTTTGGTTCACCTCAAAAACTGGTTGGCAACTTCACCAGCTGTCCATGCCTCTGCCTCATGACACCAGCAATATCAACACAGGGACTGTTCCAAGACAAGGTGCGGAGAGTAGGTGCCTCTTATGGCCTCGAAAGTGTCCTTATTAGGACTGAGTCACCTATGGACTCCCTCTAGGGTATCTACCATGCTCTCCATTCCCGTCCACACCAAATCTACCAGCTCGGACTGGACTCTTATCGCACGATGTTGGGGGTCCGCGGAGTCCAGAGCTGGGGGTGGGCTGACTGGTGGTGTTGGGTGATAGGCAGATCCTCTGGAGATCGTGCAATTTTTTCAGCCTCTCTTGCGACCAGAGATGTTAGAATGGTGTACAGGAATTGATGGATGATGTCTTAGCAGAGGGTTGGCAGGCTGTCATTATCAGAAGGATCCTCATCCAGGACAAGTAGCTGGTCAGGAGTTGTTGGCACATTGTCTCCAATGAAAAAGATATATGTTGTTCATAATCATGTTAGATGGTAATGTGAGTAATGTGGTTGACATTCAGGTTTTTTACAAATTGCTTATAACATCTGTTCCTCATAGATTAGGAGGACAAGTTGAATTGAATTTGTTTTCAGATGGCGGTATTTCTGCATTGTTCACACAACCAGTATGTAACAAGGCTGACTTGTCATGTCATGACACATGTTGCAACACAGTTACACAGCTCGCTGGCCATGCCATTCCTGCATGTGTGATATAAGGTACCGTCAACCTCTGCCTTGGTGATTAGCTTTGCTTTTCATGCTGCCTATACTGATTGTGTTTTGACGTATTGAAATGACTACTGTACACATTGCACCTAGTCCCCAGGGTGCCTGCATTCCCTGTAATCAGTACTCAACCCACAGTTCCTCTGAAGGTGAAGTCAGTTTGCTCATGTATTAGCTATGATTCCGAAGCCTGCCTTTCACACAGTACACCACAGCCTTCTGCCTTGTTGTGATTTTTTTCATGCACAATTGTGCATTCATGTGGCCATGGGTTCAGTTTTTCACACATATCCTTCACACCGCTGCACAGCTTTCAACATTGCTGTGCTTCAGGTATGTGTGAGGGCATGTACTTGCCATGGGTTTCCTATTTGTGCATACTCATATGATTTTATAGCACACACAGTTGGCTCCATATTTTTGGACAATGGGCAATGTGTAGCAACTCTGGGGGATGGGCTCAGTCAAGCGAGGTAGATTTCTAACACTGACACTTGTGCCATTTAATCATTGACAGAGTAGGTCATCTGCAGAGTTTGAGACATCGTTTAACTCAGGCCCCCTCATTTGCAGGTATATATGCCTTCTCTCGCAACCCTAATTTTAGGCTGGGATCTTAACTGACTGCCACACACTGATGGTACCCAAATCATACATTGTGCCTCACTCATGTGCCTACAACACGCACAATATGTGTGAACATATCCAATGGACTGACATGGCGGCTGTTTTTGAGGGCTATGGGATGAGCTGTAGTCCACATGGTAGTAGTGCTGGAATTGGTGTCATGTACCTACCCAGGTTTGCCATACAACTAGGCTAATCCACCTCAGCCTCAAACCATCCCTGACTCCTTCCCTTTGTGGTTGCAAACTAGTTCATCCTATACCTTGACACATCTCTGTTTCACATCCTCTGACTTTTGACATATGTGGCATGGTGAGATATTTTGCCTTCAGACTCCCTCCTGCTACGTGCTACATCTTCACCCATGGAAACATCACATGTAGGATGTACTTTCACAATGGTCTCTTCTCTGTCATCCCTTCCCAGCTGCCACACAATTGTGAGACTGTTGTGGCTGTTGCTATGATCTCCCCACTCCATGGCTGCCTTCTTTGAAGTGTGCCAATTATTTTGAATCACAAGATGTTTTAACGCATTGCTGACGCAACACAGTGACGCGCCATTTCTTGTAAATGAGGTCCTATGTTTAAAGGTACATTGGAAATATATTTAATTTGTAGCTAGTAATTTGGTGCTATATATTGTAATATTTTGCATTTTCATTGTTTCGCTGGGGAATTGTGCCAAACTACACCTTAAATATAAAAGATTTTTGTTTAAAAAAAACGTGCACATGTAAATAGTTTGGGAATGCAAATTTGAGGATTATTGTTTTCGACAGCTGCATACTGCTTGTTAATTAAAAAATAACAGAACATGTGGCTAATAAATTCAACTAGAAAATCACTCCTTTCTATGTCCATAAAAAGATTAGACAAATGGATTCCAGTTAAAAGTGCACATGCCGAGTA
Source organism: Lissotriton vulgaris (assembly GCF_964263255.1). NCBI lineage: Eukaryota > Metazoa > Chordata > Amphibia > Caudata > Salamandridae > Lissotriton > Lissotriton vulgaris. The sequence goes on along the minus strand of NC_141696.1, from coordinate 1,039,374,128 downwards.
TTTTTGAGTAACCCTAATAGAAACAACCAATAGCTAACTGGAAAGTAAGGTAATACGATAAGAAATGTATAATGCAGGAAATCCATCTATTACATAAGTCTTCAGTTTTGTTCTGCATATGCATCATTTTGATCTCTGCATTTCTAGGGACAGCAGAATATATATGAACTGTATGTGGCCATTGCTAAAACTGACAACATATTTTGCAATTGCACTGGCCTATTGTGAACTTCTGTGTCGTCTGAAGTATGAGCAAAGTAAAGAAGAAAAACACAGATGTAAGCCTGCAGAGAAAAAAATTCCCACTTACGTATGGAGCAAAAACGCCAACCACTGGCTCACTCGCAGAACCGTAGCAGTTTAGGTTAGATATGTGGCTTCAAATTAAGAGAATAGATGTCTTTTGCATTTAAAATGCGGACTGTCAGTTGGAAATGCGCATAAACAAATTAATCAGAGCTGCTTAGTTTGTAAATCTGAAAAATAGTTTATTTCTCTTTTTCAGCTACAAAGCTGAGGCCGGCCTTCAGCTATGCTTTGTGTAAGTTTCCGTAGACAACTGCAACCGCGTTGGTTGCCTTTGTCAATTATTACTTAAGCCTTCATCATGTGAGCTCACAAATGATGTGCAAGCCAAAGAGACATCATATTTTGGGGATAATAAAAAGATCAAGAGAATGTAATATTCTCAAGAGCGATTCTAGTAAATAGCCTCAAAATCCCACAATGTTATTTAAGACAAAGAAAGGTTATAGAAAATATGCTTTTACTTCCCAAAACTGGATAAATAAAATGTTTACTGTGATATGTTTGCCTGCTCCCTGCCTAATGAAGCTGGAAAAGATGGAACATATATTTTGTTCACCACTATTTTTGTAGCTTTGTAAATGAAGGTCACTCTTTTCTATTTGGTGGCATCTGCTTGCATGCAGTTTGTTTGGAATACAGTTATAAAACTATGGGTGAACCGAAAACTGCTATACATTTCTAGAAAGCTTGCCAATCATCAACCACTGTTTACAGACAACGGTTTCCCAAACAATAATCATTGAATTCACAAAGTAATGAAGGCAGATGGCAATGAGGAGAACATGGAAACCTGTTTTCTTTCTATAACATTTTGAAACAAAGCTTGATTTATGAATATGTTGTACTGATTTGTTCTTCGAACACGAACGTATGTGGCTTTTATAAAATGCAAAACCTGTCTTATAATAATTATGTTTGTGTACTATGCATCCATCATTTGGCAAAGAAAATTATAATCAAATTAAATTTATAATTCTGGAAAGGTATGCAGTTTTGAGTTATATGCTAGAATCTTCTTTCAGTGTCAATCCTATAATAATAATCCACATTTGTAAAGCGCGAACAATTACTCGGGAACATTTAGCACGCGATTGCACAGATTCACATGGTCCTGGGCTAACCTGCCGCCGGAGCCGGTGGGATCCATCCGTGATCCCCAGATTCCAGCATCAGACGCCCGGGCCGCGGCGCCACACCTCTCCCTTTTACTAAACATTTTGGAATAGCCATATTGTAATGTGATTTCGTCTGGGTTCTGCAAAAGTTGTTCTTGTGGACAGTTATTATACAGTGGCAAGCAGATTTTCAAATTCAACTGAAAATAGCAAAGGTCCCCCACCATCCTATGTTTCCAGACTACTTTTGTTATGTCCCAAATGTGCGACAGAAAGGGGAAACACACAGAGCCACGTGTCATATCATGCTGGGATTCGTCAGGAGCGCAATGTATTCCAGAATTGGGTACCTCTGTATCGACCACATTTTACAATCCACTCACCCCTGATGACAGGGCTGAAACAGCTGTTAGGCTCTCTGTACTGCTACACAAAAACACCAAGAGCCTCCTATATCTCCTTTCCAAAATTCATAGATCACGGAAGGAAGCTCTTCTTCTTTCAATTGATGCTGAGAAGGCATTTGATTTAGTTCACTGGCCATATATTTTGAGTCTTTGCAGAAATTTGGCCTCTGCATTAAATTGTGCAGGTAGGTCTGTTTTGTCTACAGATCCCCCTGAGCTTTAGTGGTGGTCAAAGATCTCTTGCCCCTTACCTTTCCTATATTGCATGCCAAGCAACAAGGGTGTTCCTTTCACTTTTCACTCTGTACTTGGAGCCAATGGCGCAAGCATTACGGAGCAATAGGGATATTGCTGGGTTTCCATTTGCAGGAGACCAGCTTCTTGTCAATCTTTATGCTGATGATGTCATTCTGTCAATTAAAGACCCGATGTTCATCTCCCTGCAATGATTGAAGAGCTCCAGCTCTTTGGGGAGACCTCTGGATTCAAAATCAACCTGTAGAACTCCCAGAACTCCCAGATTTTCAACCTCTGAGCCACTCATAAAAAGATGTTGCACTCCTAGTTTCTCTTTGAGTGGGTGGATGACTCCTTACCCTATTTGAGCATTAAACGGACTCAGACTCTCCCCAAGGCTCTTACTTATATTTATTCTGCTCTTTCCTCTCGGTTACACAGGCATCTGTTCACATAGAACAGTCTTTGCCTCTCATCGATGGGCAGGATAGCAGCAGTGAAAATGACCATTCTCCCTCATGCCCTAATGCACTTGACCTGTACCAGACACTACTGCTGGCCCCTCCAACCAATGCCCTTTGCTTCCTCCAACTGGACATTAATAACTTCTTGTGGGATGGCAGAAAACCTCACCTTAGTCAGCAGATGCTTTACCGCCAGAAATGCAATGGAGGGCTGGTGATTCCTTTACCACTCTGCTACTATCAAGCAGGGCAACTCCGGGTTTTAGCAGAGTGGACTCACCCACTCTCTGAAAAGCACTGATCCTTCATGGACCAGGCAGGCATCAGATCAAACAAATGGAAGGAAGTCTGGATGCCACGTACGCACAGGGCTTGGTACCTTTACTTTTCACCACTGACGATTTCAATGCTCACGGTTTGGGATAGCATGGTGCATAAACCAGGTCTCATGACTTTTTCCTCTCCAATGACTCCAATGCTAGCCTACTCTGATTTTGCCCCTAGACAGGAACCAGAGGGGTTTTAGTGATGGCGTGATCAGAGCTGCAAAGACAAACGGAACGGCTCTCTGATCAAAACATACTTATCCCCTTTGACCAGCTAAAAGCTGATTACTCTTTGGCAGGCGCTGACCACATTCAATATTTGTACTTGTGACACTGAGTGACAATGCCAGAGAACAGACAAGTGGTGGGATGACCCATGGCTCTTTTTGAGAGGTGGATACGTCTTAAAATGGATGACAAATGCCTTTTGGAGCAGGAAAGTTTCTCTGGTAAGGTCCAAAAGGCAGACACAATGGGAGGCAAAACAGGGGAGGGTCCTTACCACCAAAGAATGGGAGGATATTTTCTACAGGGTACTCCACATGGCACATAGCATGACCAGCACCGAAACTGCTTACAAACATGTCTCTTGTTGGTATTTGACTCCTGAGTGACTCCACAAGAGTGACGCTCCCAAAATAATTGGCAGTGGTGTGGGGACACCGGGACCCTCAACCATCTTCTCTGGCATTATCCAAAACTCACTAGTTACTAGAACCAAGTACTAACCGGCATTGACACAGCATTGAATACCTCCATCCCAAGGTTTCCCGCAAACACCATCCTTGGATTTCAGAACCCATTGACCTATAATCTACGCTCCTCCCAAGGAAAGAAAATGGCACTAGCACTGGGGGCAGCAAAGCAAGTGATTCTATCCCTTTGAGGTATCAATTAAACCTCTTGATTAAACAAGCTGTGGTTCTTCATGGGGACAAAGAAGTAGTCCATGTCTATAGGTCCGAGCTGCACCTCCCATCTCAACACATTTACCATTTTATACAAATTCTTTACTCTGAGTTTAGAAAACTAACTTGTCAGAACTAGTTATGCCTGTTTCTCTTGATACCCCATGAGTCCCCTATGACAGACTAGACAATGCCAGGTACGCTTATGGGCAAGCTTATGTTTCCCTCCCGTCTTTCTGCCAAACTATGAGGCCCACATTATTGATCATATATTTGATGAATTACAGAGGAATGTTTTTTTTTTAATATGTTTTTGTTTCTTAAAAAGAACCTGACTTACACAGCCGGCCCAAGGGTTGTAGGCGAACAGCTGTGTTATTATTACTAAGTACCTTCCTTACAGATGCTGGCATTTGGTTGGAGGGGAAAAAGTTTGTATTGTCCTGGACAGAGTTTAATTAACAGAATTGTTCCATAAAAACCCAAAGGGGGCTGTTTTAAAAAAGCTGTGGCTGTCCCCTCTATATGTATATGTAGCCCCAGGGAAGTGGTGGTCCCTGGGGTATAAAAATAAAAATAAAAATGTCCTTGGTTGGAGAACATAGGTGCCCCTCAATTATTTATATAAAACAAGGCATGCCCGGGGCCCTGGCCCACCCTGGGGCTATAGTGTTTTTTTTTGCTTCAGGTTCGCAATTCCATAATGATTTTGCTGCAAAAAATGTTTTAACTGCTTTTTTGCCTTGAGGTGTCCCAGGGGACCCCAGGACCAGGGCTAAGGAGTCAGGGTATTCCTAACCTGCCCTCTTTTATTTATTTGTTACTTTTTGGGGGGACTCGGCTCAAGCCAAGTCCCAAGATGGCTGCCAACACTTCCTGGTTGACGTATTGGCAGACAGTCAGATTTCAGCATGGGGACTGAGGATTTTTGGAAGACCTGCGTCCCTATATATCCAAAACTACTAAACAGATTGAAACACAATTACAAAAAAAATCACTTTCTGGATGAAGAGCTAGCTTTCTAAAAATTTGGTGTATTTCCGTGCAGTGGTTTGGGCTGATTAACTTGGGAAACACACATTTTTTGACCCCTCATTTTTCTCAGCCCCCACTTAAAGGATCGTCCAGCAAGTGTCCATGCACAACTAGAATCACCTTCACCCTTTTGTGCAACATTTTGAGAAGATTCATCAACTGGCTTCAAAGATATAGGCAAGTAAAAAAAATGATTTTGCTACAGAAACTTTAACTGCCTTCTGTTGACCGCCAGTATGTAATATATATGTTTTACTCCCCTTACTATATAGTTACCTTGCATTGTAGAGGCATGAGTGGTAAAAGTATATGGGTAGTAAAGACAAGCATCTTAAAAGTATTGCTTTGTAAAGGCTTTGCATGGTAAATGATGTGTGTAATGTCTGCCGCAAAGTCAGGCCGACCTGCAATGCACCTTGACAGATATAGACAAGCAGGTTGATACTGGTCTCCTGTCAGTTCTCAGTGCAGTTTTTAGCTAAATGGTTATACGTTTAGTATTTTGGCTATCCTGGCATCTTTAACACCACCTCCATGGTTCAAGGATTGGAGGGGTACCACTTGGGGGGCTTAGACTCACTCAGGCTGAGTCCAGGTGTAGGTTCAAGATGTTGGAAGCCCTTTCTGTCCCAGAGGCTCTGATCAGGAAGTCATCCAACTAGCCCTTGGAGTCACTCTGGTAGGTCTGGGTGCAGCAGATGAACAGGACTCAGTCAGCAGGGAAGGCCTTTGAGGGTTCAAGGTAGGCCTCAGACAACATAGCAGTTACTCCAAGTGCAGCAAAGCTGTCTTCTGACGTACATGTAGGCCACTGCAGCAGGCAGTCCTCTAAGAGTCCTATCGCAAGTCTAAAAAGTGAACTGAGGAGTGGGTCTCAGGATTGTGTACCTGGTTTATACCTGCTACCTTCTTTGAAGTAGATGTTTCTAGAGAATTCCCTTTGAAGTGCTTAAATTTTCCTGCCTTCCCTGCCCTTGCTCAAGTGTGGCTGCATCAACAATGCAGTGGTGACAAGTACTGTGTGTGAAGACAAGGCACAGACTGTTTAGCTGCAAGTGGGGCTGTATTCAACTCCAAACCGCTAATGGTCCATACAGATGCACCTAATCCCTCTATTGTGTTGCTGTCTGGGAGGAATAAACAAACTTCACCTGCCAACTACACCAAGTCATATGACTCAAGATCAGGCTGCAGGAAACAAATAGTGCAAGAAAATGCCAAATCTCTAAAAGTGGCATTTCCACAATTGTTACTTGAAATACAACCTTACCATTAAAGGAGATTTTAAATTACAATTTCTCAGACAACAAATATGAAATCCCTACCTGTTCCCAATCAAACATTTGCACTAATAAAATTAAATACAGCAACCCAATGTTATCCTAAGGGAGAGGTAAGCTACACAGTAGCAATAAACAAATGTAGGAGTTTTCTTTTTTTTTTTTTTATTTTTTTTTTTTTTTTTTATTGGCAAATTCAAATCACAAAACATGTGTGCAAAACATAATCAATATAGATTGATACGATATGCATAGAATACAATATGATTACAAACATATGTTAAAGTAAATAAACAAAATTCGACCTCAAGGAGAAATAAAGAAAGAAAAAAAAAGAAAATAAGAAAAATATAACGATAATGAAAAAAAACAGAAAAGGAAAAAGAAAAAGAAAAAAGGGAACATAGTATCAGAATCAGAATGCATCAAATGTCCTGCATCTGGTTTCCCCTTTCCATATTATACCACCTGGTAATAGGTTCCCATATCTGTTTTCCTATTGCTCTCATTTTCCTGCCTCTAGTGGCATATATTGCAGTTTCTTGTTTATAGATAGCTATAAAACGACTAAGCCACATATTAAAGGTAGGAGGCTCTGTATCTTTCCACCTGGCTGCTAAAATTATCCGAAGCACGGCATATCCCAGAAAAAGTACCGCCTGTTCTTCACTGTTGTGTTTCAAAGAGTCATCATGACCTAATAGGAGCAATGTTACAGAATCATTTATTCGGTGCCCAAAGATTTGGGTCCAATATTCCAATATCATAGCTTTGATTGTTGCCAGTGTAGGGCATTCAGCAAACATATGCAGGAGATTTGCAAGTGGTTGTTTACATCTAGGACAATTATCATCAATCCTGAGCCCCCAAGCAAATAATTTAGCTGGCGTATAGTATATATTATAAATGATTCTGTAATATTGAGCCCTTAAGTTAGAGGCTATAAAATATTTTATTGAGAGGGTTAATGAGAGATCTATATCTACATCGGGATTAACTAATTTTAAGGCCCAAGATTGTTCCGTGCGCTCTAAATCATCAGGGGTATTGGCCAAAAGTAACTGATATAGGACCCCAATTCTTGTGGATTTTTTCCCTATAAGATCGAATAGTGGGATATTATCTAGTAGAATTTTTGGTTTAGTATTATAGATACTAGCTGATATTTGATAAAATTTTAAAAAATCACTCGCGGGCACATTATATCTTACTTGAAAAGACTCAAAAGATAGTGGGAGATTATTACCAAAAAAATCACCGATTGTTTTAATGCCTAGGAGCTCCCACCTCTGGAATCTGCTGTTGTTAGGGATGTTGGGAAAAATTTTGCATTGCCATAATGGTGTATATTTCGTATATATAGGAATACCTAGATGTTTACAGATAGCTTTCCATACTGCACGAGCATCTAGAACAGTCTTTAATTTAATTTTTTTATAATATGATGGTTCTACCTGCCTTAAAAGTAGTCCCTTATGTTTTTCGCCTAAACTAAGCTCATATATAGATGGTATATATGGAGTTATAGAGGTTGGAACTCCAAGTTTAGCAGTCAAAAGAGGATCCATATGTTGTACTAATGATGCCCAAAAATATAATCTTAAATTTGGTAAAGCTAAGCCACCTCTACTTTGAGGGAGTGCGAGCAGGGGGAGGGCCCGCCTTATTTTACCGTAACTCCATATAAACTTTGCAATGAAGGAATCTATGGTCTTTATAAAGTGTTCCCCAGGTAGTAAAGGGATTGCTCTGAAAAAGTATAAAACCCGCGGAAATATGTTCATTTTAATATAATTGGCCCTACCTATAATAGAAAGATGTAAACTGTCTACCCTTCTAAGATCACTTTTAATTTTATCAATGAGGGGAGAATAATTTATTTCGCTAATCTTACTTATCTCCGCCGAGAGAACTACTCCTAGATAAGTAGCCTGTTTAACCCTAAGTGTGCTTTCATATTGGGTATTATTAGTGGCTAATACCATGGTTTTATCTCTATTCATAGAGTACCCTGAATACTTCCCAAAAGCTTGAGTAATTGTCTCAATTTCAGAGACTGCTTCAGACGGCTTGGTGGTTATTACGGCAATGTCGTCCGCATATGCCATAACTTTGGTAGAGAAGGACCCAGTAATAACTGGTTGGATAGCTGGTGAAGTTAATCATTTTTGAATAAGGGGATCGATATAAAGTGCAAATAAGACCGGGGAACATGGGCAACCCTGCCTTGTACCTCTCTGGACCGTAATAGCCTCCGACTCATTACCAGCTATAGAAATTTTTGCCGTGGGGTTGATGTAAATGGCTTTGATGGCATTAATAAAGTTGTTTCCAAAATTTTTACTTTCCAAGATATTCCAGAGAAACTGCCATGATACTCGATCGAATGCCTTTTCGGCATCGAGGAGGATCATCGACATCTCGCCCCCCGCGGCGCCCATGATGTCAAATAGGGTTATGGCTCTACGAGTATGGTCTGTAGTGCCTTTGCCGGGGATACAAGTCGTTCGATGACCCCGCTCAGTCGATTTGCAAGTATTTTGGCATATAGTTTTGAGTCGGAGTTAATCAAGGATATAGGCCTATATGAGGAAGGCAGGTGAGGTGGTTTACCCTTTTTATGAAAAACTATTATATTTGTTTGCTTCCATGACTCAGGGGGAATTGAGTGGTATTGCACTCCAAGAAACAAATCGAACAGGAAAGGAGTTATCTGATTACCAAGGATTTTATATAGAGCCAATGGAATTTTATCCGGTCCTGCCGCTTTGCCATTGGCCATCTCGGCTAATGCAATCTCCACTTCAGTGATCGTAATCTCTCTGTCCAAGTAAATCTTTTTTTCTTCGTCGATTATGTTGTGTAAAGTCTGATCTGGGAGCCAGTTATTTAAGAATGTTGTTATTTCGTTGTTAGAGTATGATATATCACTACCATAAAGTTTTTGATAATACTTTAGAAATATTTTAACAATGTCTTTGGGAGTTGTATACACATTGCCCTCAAATTCTATCTCCTTAATACTACTTAGTGATTGTTTTTGTCGAGTATGTAATGCTAGCTGCTTCCCCACATTTTCCCCTGATTCATATAATCTATCCTTATTAGCCTGGTAGATTTCCGCAGCTTTTTGAATTAGCGTACTATTAATCTCATTTTTTAGAATCATTATTTTATTTAATATTTTCCTAGGATCTAAGGTAGGATCGACTTGCCCTCTTCGAGACTGATTTAATTGGGAGGCATGGAGGGCCTCGAGATTGGAAAGTTCTTGCATCATTTGTATGTTAGACTGCTTTTCTATCTTTCGTTTTTTAGCTACAAATGAGATAGTCTCTCCCCTCAATGCTGCTTTAAAAACAATCCCAAACTATTATACGGGGTGCACTGAACTGGTTACACTCAAAAAAAGGACTGGGTCCATGATTTAATATACGTTATGTATTCCTGATTAACCAATAACCTCCTATCAAAAGTCCATTGTGTTATTGGTTTAACTAAATTAGCCGTATCAAAGGTAAAGGTCAGTGCATTGTGGTCAGATAAAGTTTTCGGGGATTTAATTATTTCTATGATATCCTTCTCCTCTATAGTTGACATAATATAATCGATTCTAACGTATTTATTATGGGGGAAGGAGAAATATGTAAAACCATTGTCATTTGGCCCCTGGAGTAGACCCCAGACGTCAACCAAATTATGACTTTTCATCATCTGATCCAGTGCTCTGTATACCTTTGGTTTACGCCCTTTATAATTTGGAAATAGATAGTTCCCGGAGGACAGCCCTGTGTCGATATTAAAATCTCCGCAGAAAACCAGAGAGCCAGACCAAGAGGCCAATTCGATTTCGAGCTCCCGAAAAATAGCAGGGTCATCTAAATTTGGGCCATAAATTGCACAAATAGTAATACCCAGCTGAAGCTGAATTATGACCCATCTACCATGTTTATCGGCTAATTTACGAATTGGGAGACCTATTATAGGTTTGGCTAGAATAGCTACCCCTCTAGTTTTGGATGTTTGGGATGTAGCTGCCATTAGATTATAGCCAGGTAGTTTAAGTAGATCTCTGTCAGAATATGCTATATGTGTCTCTTGGAGACATAATACATCAGCTGGATTTTGTCGTGTTAATTGAAATAGCTGGGCCCTTTTATCTTTATGGTTGAGGCCTGCCACGTTCCACGTGCATAGACTTATTCTCCCCATTTATTAACTTGAAAAACGAACCCAGTTTTAATATGTTGGAGCGTAAAACCTCCATTCTCCTTAAGGTACATAATACAGTTTTGCTTTCTACATCTTTTTCTCCTAGTACAACGTAATCTGTGACCGAATTTGCCAATTTTTTAATTTTTTTCCCCCTTCGCTCCCCCTCTCCTCGACCCCCTCCCCAAGGCCTTCCCCAAGGCCTTCCCCACCCGCCTCCCCCCGCACACCACCCTTTGAGGCATGTAGACTCTAGCTAGAGTCTATAGTGATGGAGAGACACCCCTGACCCGTGCCGTATTATTATTTCTATGTACATCTAATAACACATGTGCAGGCTAGCAGAAAGGTATAAAAACAGAAGACAGGTAAAGCTGAGATAAAGTAATCATACTAGGACCCCGTGGTGCCCAGTGAGCCAAACAAAAGAACCCATAAACGCTAACAGAAAATTCATTGTAGTGATAATAAACTAAACAGCATATACTTAGTCCCATTCTAAGCGGTTATCAAAAAAGATAGGAGTTGGTATTAAGCTTAGGACTTTGAAATATGCTTATTCCTTCTATTTCGTACATCAAAAGCCACCATCCGAGGGTTATACAGTAATCATAATAACCATTGCATTTAGAATTCTTAGGAAGAAAAACTATTAATTCAGAAATTTAGGTCAGGCTATCTAAAAAAGCCTTTGCTTTGATTTCGGAAGAAAAAAATTTAACCTGATCATTATACAACACTTTGAGTGTAGCTGGGTTATTCAAGTAAACCTTAGCTTTTTTGTCCAAAAAGGGTTTGATTAGCTGACGGAGTCGCCATCTCCGCTCCACAGTTGTGTGGCAGAAATCCGGCCTGACAAAATATGAAATGTCACCTCGGGACCGATGGGCCTCAGGTCTCGCTTTCTCTGCAATGGCTTGACGTAACAAAAAGTTGTCAAAATAGACCAGAATTGCCCTAGGATATTTGCTTTGCGAATTGATAGGCTGTAATGTAGCGGGGGTTCTGTGAACACGCTGAACTTCCAGTTCCCAGTTCCATGAGGATAGCTCAGGGAAAGTGTCTTTAAAGAGTTGGATCACAAAGACGCGTATGTTATCTCCTTCTCTTTTCTCAGGAACTCCCAGTATTCGGAGATTGTTGCGACGCATACGATTTTCCATCTGCTCAAGCTTCCATCTTACATCAGTCAGCTCAGCGTCATGGGCATCAACCTGCTCTTTCACCACGGTTGCTTCAGCCTCAATAACCACAATTCGATCTTCCATATCAGTCATTCTTGCATTGGAAGCTGCCACTGTTTTTGAAAGCTTACGTACAACCCCTTGTACCCTTTGTAGAGCTTGCTAAGCTTTCCGACCATCCTTAGAAGTTTGTTCTCTATGGGATGCGATTGCCTGCAGCACCGTGTCCATTACCGCAGTTAAGGTAGTATCTTGCTCCTTCGAGGAAGAGGCCCCCTGAGAGCTGGAGGCTGTTGCGGGGATACATTCCCGGTGAGGGCCTACTGGGCCATGATGGCTTCTCTTTTTTTTAATCACTGTGTGTCTTCCGGCTGTAGCTTCCCCCAATAGTTCATCCACATCACTATCCTGAGTGCTGGTACTGGAGCCTGTGTGCAGGTCGGATAGAGGGTCTAAATCAGAATCTAAGTCATGGTGCCAGCCTAGATCCTCGCGACCTTCGGAGATAGTATAAAATTCAATAGGTTCCAAATCTGTATCAGACGCGATTCCGGCTCCACCAGTATAGTCTGGCATAGGCAATGTTAACTCTTCGCCATTTTCTTTTCCAACTGATGCAGAAGCGCTTTGAGTCTGAGCAAGTGTTTGTGCTGGAAAAGGTGATGTTAGTTTGCCCTCCTCGTTAGCCAGGTTTGGTAGTACCGAGTGCCTTTCAAGCTGTGGATGAGTGGGCATATTTGTTGCGCAGCATGTACCAATTGTGGGAGCAATTGTATTTGGAGTGAGTACTGGTGGCTCGGCTGTTATTGAGCCTCGTGCTTGAATCAGTACATCTGTCCCTACTGTAACTTCTGGTACTTGTAGTTGTGACTGCGCCGATATTGCTGTAGTCTTTTCTACTGCCGCTGCCTCTGCAGTGTAACTCCCTGGCCCTTCCGTTGTATCTGTTGGGCATTGCGGCGGTAATAGCGGGTCAGCTGTAGCTACGGCAGTAACTAACGGTGTAAAACTTACTGTGGGGCTTGCTCCAGTGGATAACTCAGACAAGGATGCCGCTGGTGCTGCCACCGACGAATCCGTGTTGGAGAGCGCCGCCGGGGTTACTGGCGGCGCTGCAATCAGCGTCCCGCTTGTTGCGTGTTGCATGGAGGGGGAGGGAGCAGCTCCGGCCGGCGTCTTCCGAAGCAGGTCTACAACGGAGGGACCTGGGCCCGGAGTGTTGATGTTTTTTGCTGCTTTCAGCTGCTTTGGATGGAGCTGGAGCTGGACCTGTCCCCCATCTGATCCGGCAGCTTCATCTGTCAGCGAGCCAGCACGTCTTGCAGCTAATTTTTGATCGCGAAGCGCTTGCTTGGCTGCCCGGGTTTTCGAGGCGGCTGTCACCGCTGCAGCATTTTTCGGAGCCATCGATGTCTTCACTTGAAGGTGGTCGTTACCAGGTGCACTTCTCGACTGATCGTGGAGCTGAATGAAGAGCCTTAACACCGTAAGGCCAAGTGCTGATGCGATGTAGTGGAGTCGTGAGCGTGACTGCACAGGTAAAAATGACGAGTCTCCAGACGCTTTAAAGCAGGCGCCACTCATTATACATTCTTTTTAACTCTTGTAATGTAGGAATTATTGCTAATGTCATCCCTCGCTGCATCTGTTAACATCGCTTTTCACGGTATCTCCGTGGGTGTTGCGAGGTCCTAACCCTTCTCCGAGCCCATTCGTTCGGCTCGGCACAGGAGAGTGTCTCACAGCGGACTAGTGAGCCGCCGCCATCTTGCCTCAGTCCATCATCTCTCCAATGTAGGAGTTTTCAATACCAGACATCTAAAACCTAAAAGTACATGTCCACCATTTTAATGACAATGTACCCTGCCCTGTGAGCTATCTTGGGGGTACCCTAAGGGTGACTAATATGTTATAAAATGGGAGTGTAAGGATTGGCAAGGGGGTCATATTGCTGAGTCGAATTAGCAGTTTAAAACTTTGTGTAGGCTGCAATGGCAGGATTAGAAGATGTTTAAAGGGGATACTTATGTGGGTGGCATAATAATTCCTGCAGGGCCACTAGTTGCATTTAATGTGCAGGACCTGGGTATATGGTATACCACTTTACTAAGGATTTCTAAGCGAAATAAAAATGCCATTTATGTGTAAGAAAACAGTACTATGTTTTAGGGAGTGAGCACAAGCAGTTTAGCACTGGTTAGCAGTGATGAAGCTCACAGAGTCCTAAAGTCAACAAAAAATTAATTCAGCAAAATGGGAGGGGTGAAGGGGAAACGTCCGGGGGTGATCCTGCAGAAAGAGCCACGTCCAACACATTACTATTAAAGGTATATATTTATATGGTAGTTGTTTTTATCACATCGATGGTGGAGGGAAACACTTTAGTTTAGTAACATTATGCAAAATGTATTATAATTAACTTGAAAATGTTTGGGGTGATTCCCAAAGGATTAGAATGTGCATTTAAGAGCATATCTGTCACATATATTTATTATGATTTAAAACGTAAGTCAAAGTGGGAATACATTCCCAAAAATCCAACATAATTTTGTAGAAGGATAAGCAAATAAGATTGATCAAAAAGAAAAAGGTTTGAAAGACAGATGCAGCAGAGGGAAGTGGGTTCTCCTCAATGACAAGCTACAATATTACTATTTTTCCCCTTTGTCCAACATTTATCTTTTTCAATACATTATCAGGCTGGAAATTTAAATATTCTACATACAAATGCAAAAGTATTGACATTTTCCAAATGACCAGAATTTTTTTCATGTCCTGCTTGACCAGAAAACAGATAAATTCAACTTCTACAAGCCTTTTAGATGGTACATCTACTCTTCAATGGCTCAGCAGTTGTTAATGCCATAGTTCCATCAACTCTGAGTCATACTCTCAGGTTTTATAAGTGGAACAGGAGATGGTGCCACGTTCCCCCAAACCAGTCACAGATATTGTGATTTGAACTACCTTTTAACTGATATTGCGATGTGCCACTTGCCACGTAACCAGATATTACTTTTTTTACAATATTATCAGTAACAAGAAATAACCCATTTTCTAGTTTTCTTGTAGTGGGTCGTGCCATTTTCCACATGTCTAGCAAAAGGCATTTTGTTTTGCAGCTTTCAAGCAAATGGTTTAATATGACCCTGCTAATCATCATAACATTTCCATTATTGGATGCTACGCATTAGGCATTCCGATTTTTCTAATGGCAATTATCAATTATTGCTACATTTTTAGAAATAGTTTATCACCGTTCAATTTTATTTTTTGAAAAGTTCTGCAATAACTAGGTCAATAATAATTGCACCCACCTTGCTCCCAGTGGCCCAGTACCAGAGACTGCCATTTTCTTCTTGCTTATTGAACAATGTTCCAGTCCCCACTTTCCACAAACATTAGACGCCTTACTTAGTGGTGGAACATTCACCACTGTGAAATTAGACTACTTTGGCAATGGATAGATGCTGAGAGCCCATGCTTCTAAGCATCCTGGAAAGTAGGTGTTGACTGATTCTATGGCAGGCAGTAGGGCAGGTGAGGAAGGGACTTCAACAGAAAAAAATATTCTGCTTCATATATTGCCAGCCGACCAGCTCTAGACTCATCCTCATGCTTTATCAGTTGGTCTTCTGAGCATAAAATGAACAGAGTACTGTACCTCTGAGCTTCTTTTTCCCCTCTATTTGCACCAGGGCCTATAATTGGCACTAAATGAACAAGAGACAACATCATTGGTGTAGTTAAGAATCATAAGAACTAACAAGGCACACAAGTACCCTATATTCCTTCTTCTATCAATGGAGCAGTGAGATCACCATCTCCAACATCAATATGAGATTGGAAGGGCCGGCCTTACACTTGCCTCTTTCTGTTTTATGACATTAACAACAATGACAAAGTGATGGATGGAACACTTGCATTACTTGGGCCGCATCACCAGTCATCATTGTTCACCCACCATGCCACCTCAGTTTGGGGCACAGCCATTTCCAGATCAGTCTAGGGCCCTGGGTCCAAACTGAGGAGGCATGGTGTACAAAATAAAGATGGACTGGGATACCAAACAGGAAAAACAACATTTCAGCTGCCCGAGGTCCACTAAAGGCACATATGCTGCTTTAAAACACATTCAATAGTTGTGAAGGCACCGCTGGAAGAGGGTATGTTTTTCAGGACCACTGCCTGCTCCATCTGAGGCAGAAGCTTTTCCCTTTGGTTGTTTTGCCTTTGAGAGTCAATTATCACCCAGCTTGAGGGCTGGTAACTGATGAACGGTTAACAAGCAAGAATGCAGCCACACACCATTGATACATCCCTTTGTGTAGCACAAATTGGACAAGTGTTACAATGCTAGCATTGTCCTAATTAAGTGTACAAATGCTGGCGTGCTCTAAGCAAAGTTCAAAGAAACTTAGATTTAGAAAAGGTATTCAATAGCATTAAACTCCTAAAAGTGTTTTTCTCGGCTCCTTTCCTTCTGTTCCCGAATAGGTTCGTTTGATTAGACATGGTTCTTGAACTTGCTATCAAGGTGTTGATGTGCATGGATTGTGGATATTTTTTCACTGTGGTTCCCAGATGAGTAGATAATTACAATTGTCAAACAATTATCCTTTACCTGCACATCGTTAATTGAAGATTAACATCGCTTATTTTGCTACCAATGGTGTTAATTGCCTTTCTTGTACTCGAGCGTTCAATAAAGTAAAGCAGTGAAGCAAAAAATAGCAGGGCTGATATCAAGGGTTAGAATTGAACTCTTATTAGAACAAAGGTGTGTAGCGCCTCACTTTTAATTAACACTGCAGTTTAACATTACAAAGAAGACCACCTCATTGTGCTTTATTGAAATATATAATGCAGTACTTTAGTTAGAGGATAAAAAGTGCATAATTACAGCACCAGCACTGCTTACATATTGCAAATACATATTATAGTACGAGCTGTGAATGCTTGCCTCTGGGGAATTCCTTAAAGTTTACTGATTGTACACACAAAAGAATGTTAAGGGTGCACTGCTTAATTTGAGCTGGTGCTTGTTGATGCAGCCACAGGCTCTCTTTTTTGGTGACCCGTACTTATTTTTCTGCATCAGACGTTTATTGAGACCAAGAGAGGGAAATATAAAGCTGAAAGATGGGGAAGAGAAGAACGGACAGTCACAAAGAGAGAAAGGAGGAACCTGCAAGAGTGAGATAAAGGGGCAGGGAGTGCATGGCATGGATTAAAGAGCCATGAATTGAATTAAGAAATACACAGGCTTGGTATTGGGCCAGCCAACATTTAACTGCACCGGCTGTTGGCTGCTGAGCAAAGCTCTGTTCACCGGCACTTATTTTTAACAGACTGTGTAGATTGACTATTGACATACCTCTATCTTATGACAATTCATGTTTTTCCTATGCCGATGCACTCTCATATTTTGTCTCTCAAGAGTTAGTTGACACTGGTAACATACCTTTTATGTATCCTTGTGCATACCGTGGTTAAATATTGCTCACATGTACTTGGAAACTGTACTGTGCCTGTAACTTATTCACATTTTGTGTCCAAGTGAATATCTTGCATACCTTTTCATGTAAGTATTTTGTAACCTTGTTGCACTGTTAACTTACTAACATTGTGGACCTGATTCAAAAACTAAACGTTGTAGTATATTTTGAAGTAATGCAAAATGAACTACAAAATTCAATTTGTAAACTATGTGCAGGGTTTTAGAACTACACACTTCCTATACTTATGGGTCCAGAGTCCTCTCCCCTGCTTGCAGAGACTCCGGGTAAGGAGAACTCCACACACATAAGTGTATGAAATGTGTATGTAAAAAATCCTCACGTAGTTTGTGAATACCAAAAGGTAGTAAACGTACTCAAAACTGTTAGTTTATGCTTGTGAATCAGGCCTGTGTATATAAGTGCATATCATGCTTACTTTTTCTTTTGAATGTTGAGCACACATTAGTCACATTCAAAATACTTGTGAAAATTCCAGTTTATTAAAAAATATATATTTTATTGATCAAAAGCAGAGGTAGTATTTAGCAAAACAATCACAGATACAATCTTGTCACAGAGCACGTTCATTACAGCAGTGCACCACAATCACAATTACAGGGGGATATTAGGTCTGGTCATTTTCATGTCTGCTGAGGGGGAAGTACACAATTCGCCTCTATAAGTATTCGATCGTCCCCATTTCTTGTCCCAAACCCCAGGACATCCCCTGATCTTGTAGACCGTTTTCTCGGACAGCATGCATGCATCCATAGTAGCCACCCACCTAATCAGGAGCGGTTTAGATGGTGAGCCCCATGGCATAGCTACTTCACGCTTCAGTAAGAGGAAACCCAGAGCCGCCCATTGCTGTTCTATTGCAGTTAGATTTGTGTGGTCCCATACATTAAGAAGTTCACATTTGGGGGTCAGAGGAACAGGTTTTCCTATTGCATCAGTCATTTTCTGAGTGGCACGTTTCCAGAGGTCCTGGACCACTGGGCATTCCCACAGAATGTGGTAGAAGGTACCCGTTAGACCACAGTTACGGAGACAGAGATCAGATGAGCGTCTGCCAATTCTGGCCAGAAGAGGAGCAGACATGTATGTTCTGTGCAATATCTTTAGCTGTATGAGTCTGAATCTGTGATTAATAGCTATTTCGCGCGGGGACATCATTGCCGATTGCCACTCAGCCTCATCTAAGACCACAATGTCATTTTGCCATTTATCTCGTAGAAGGTGGAAATGTTAGGCATGTTGTTACATAATTTAAGGTAAGTGCAGGATATAGCTTTGGCCTGAAGGGGTTCTGATAGGAGCCTGTCTTCAAGGGGCGAGGATTGTGGGAGAGATAGGAGGTCCGGGACGTTGGTGAGTATGGCATGTTTAATTTGGAGGTATCTGAAAGTCTCAGTTTGGGCCAAGTAATATGTCTTTTGTACCTCTTCAAATGTCAGCAATTTGCCCTTGCGAAGCATGTCACCTATGGTGGATATGCCAATTGTGTCCCATTTGTCAAAGCCTCGATAGTGACATAGGGTGCCTAGCTTATGTGAAGTCCAAAGTGGGGTGGACAAAGTGAGGGTGTTGGTCCATCCGAGTCGCTTATATGCAAGGTGCCAGGTTGTTATTGTGTGGGACATCGGGCCTATATACCGGTTTCGGGAATGCTTGCCGTATAGAGCCTCGAGGTAGCCTCCGCGGCCCGTATGATATCTCTCTAGGTGAAAAGCAGGGTTCGTGGGCGAACCGTAGATCCACGAGTTGGTGGCGACTAATTGAGTAGCCCAATAGTAGAGGCGAACATTGGGAAGGGCAATAACTCCATCGTACCACCCCTGTGTGAGTAAGATGAGAGCAATGCAGGGAGAACCGCCGTCCCAAGAAGGAGGCGAAGGTCTCCTTCGAGTGAGTTGAAATAGGAGTCAGCTTTGGGAAATGGACAATTTTGTAGGGCATACAGAAATCGAGGGAGTGCTAGCATCTTAAATAGGGCAGCTCTACCTGGGAGAGAGAGGGGGAGTGTTCTCCAATGCAAGATGTCATTATGGAGTCTTTGGAGTCGGCCTTATAGGTTACGGTCATGAAATATTTGGGGGTCCGGGGTGACAAAGATTCCCAGATATTTAAATCCGTCCTGGGCGATTTCAATTGAATAGCCTCGCTGGAGGGGTGGGGGAGGGCCATGTAAAACATAGAGTACTGATTTAGACCAATTAATAGAGAAGCCCGAGTATTTGCCAAAGTTGATGACAACATGTAGCAGCCTGTTGAGGGAGGGCTTAGGGGAGGAGACGTATACGAGGATGTCATCCGCGTGCAGCGAGATCTTATTGATCGTGTCAGCATTCCATCGGAGGCCTCGGATGGAATTGTCGGTTCTGATCCAGTGAGCCAGAGGTTCAAGGGTGAGTGCGAACAGCAGAGGGGACAGAGGGCATCCCTGTCTTGTACCTCTGTGTAAGGGAAAGCGCCTGGACATGTGTCCGTTGATGTAAACTTGACCCCAGAGATCAGTGTATAGTAGTCGGATCCATTGAATGAATTTGGGACCAAAGCCATAGCGGTGAAGTACCTCGAAGAGGTACGACCATTCGATAGAATCAAAGGCAAGTGTAGCGTCAAGGGATAGGATAGCTGCGTCTTCCTGAAGATGTGGTATCCTGCTCATGACATTGTGGACTCGATGGAGATTAAGCGCAGTATTGCGGCCTGGCAAGAAGCCCGACTGATCATCGTGTATCAAGGTGGGGAGGACTGTCATTAGTCTGGTAGCAAGGAGCTTCGCAAGGACTTTCGCTTCGGCGTTGATGAGAGAAATTGGTCGGTAGGAGCTGCAGTCATTAGCCGGTTTATTGGGCTTACGAATGACCACTATTAACGCCAACCGCTGGTCCAGTGGTAGGCATCCGATATCGCGGCTCTCCTCAAACATTGCTTTGAGGTGTGGGAGGATCTCGCCCACCATGCTCTTCAGGAACTCAACTGGACACCACTGGGGCCAATAGCGTTGCCTGATTGAATGGCAAACAAGGCATTTCCAACTTCCTCCGCCGTGAGGTCCGCCTCCAATTCCGGAGAGAGTGGGAAGTCTCATTTCGGCCAGGAGTAGTTGAGATTCTTCAGCGTTGTAGTGAGCTCTGGCTGTGTAGACCCCTTCAAGGTGGGTGGCAAAGGCCTCTGCTATATCGCCCGAATCCGTGACAGTAGACTGATCTAGCAGGGTCAGTTCTGGGATCCAAAGAGATCTCTGTTCACGTTTTTCAAGCCATGCTAGCATTTTACCTGCCCTGTCCCCCAATTCATAAACGCGATGATGGGTTTTCAAGAGCTTGGCTTGCGTCTTTACGAGGGCCAATGCTTTATACTCTAATTGTTTCGCGCGGAGGCGGGCCGCCGTCTCGTCCGTGGGGCTTGTGTTGTGGAGAGATTCCAGGTCGGTCAGGTCTGTTTCTACTTGTAGTAGGTGTTCATTCTGCTTGTGGATGTAGCCGGTTTTGAGGGCTAGCGCCTTACCCTTGAGCACTGCCTTGTATGCCTCCCATATTGTTATGGCCGATGTCACGGAGCCCACATTTTCGGCGAAGTAATATTCTGTATGTTCTAGCAAGCAGTCTTTTATGTCAGGGATTTTTAAGAGCCAGGGCGGCATGTCTTCTGACGGTGGTGTGTGAACTTCACAATGAGTGGGGAGTGGTCGGAGATCCCTCTGGGGAGCCCTTCCGGGTGACGAAAGAACTCCAGATCAGTGTTAGGAGAGAATAAGTAATCTATGCGAGAGCTGCTGTTATGGGCGTTGGAGTAGTGTGTATAGTATGAAGTAGTCGGGTGGGACAGGCGCCATAGGTCTTCGAGCCCCATTGTTTGTGTGAAGTCAGATAGATCTGAGCCCGACTTGCGCTGGGGGTGCCGATCTTGGGCATCATTCATTGTCATATTGAAATCGCCCCCGATAAGCAAGGGTCCTTGTGGGAGATCGAGCATTAGGCGCTGTAGGGCCTGTAGCGCCGCTGTGCCTAAGGCTGGGGGGATGTTGACCAAAATGACATTCAGCGGTTTGCCTTCCCAGGTAGCCTCTAGTACTGCAAAGCGACCCAGGGGGTCTGCCCATGTTTTTGTACACGTCAGGGCCACATTCCTCCTAACCAGAATACCGGTCCCTCTAGATCCAGAGGTGAAGCCTGCGTGTACGAGTAGTTTATAGCCTCCCCGGTGTAATGCTTGGCACGCGTTGCCCATTAGGTGGGTTTCCTGGAGGAGAACAAGGTCTGGAGAATGGCGTTTGAGATATTGCATCACCACCCCTCTTTTTATTCTATTGCCAAGACCGTTAACGTTCCATGTCATGATGGCGAGGGACGTTGTCAATGGGGGTGTCATGGTGGCCTAAAGAATTGAGAATGTGCACAGATCAATGGTTTGTGGTGCAATGAGTGTACCTTGTAGGAAATTACTTTCAAGGAGGGGCCTATGGTGGAGCACTCGTAAGGCCCAGCATACTTAAACTTTGGGCGATGAGTGTAATGTAAAGGCATATGGTGAGTGTAGCTGGGCTTGTGATTGAGAAGCCACAATGGGTGGCGTGTTAGGGTGCAGCCTGCTGTGTGACACACTCCATGGTCAAGAATCCTCAGCAGTGTGTGAACAGAAGCAAAAACAGAAACCATATCAGTTTCTTCTTCAACTTCCCAACAACCCCCATCCCTCCCAAACCCACCCCCTTACCATTTCCCCCCCGCCAATCCCCTTCCCTGCCCCCCTGCCCGTGGACTTAAAACTATCCACTCCCCAACTAGGCAGAGTGCCTGTCACCCTCCCGAACATTGATGAGGTGCGTGGAGAGCCGAAGGTGCCCTCGTCAGCTATTGGCAGGATGAGATCGTCTAGTGCAATTATAAACAACTTAAACCAGCAGTAGCATTCACATAGTAGAAATTATTATTAACACGTAGGCCCAGGTGAGCCCCACGCCCAGGGTCCCGTTTATATCAGTCCAGGCGGGGGGACAGCGTCTTAAAACCGTAAGAGCTGCGTCGCGAACAGTGTGGAGCAAGTAGGCCCAAGGAATAGTGTTCCAATTGTTTGAGTAGTCTTGGACTCCTGGGTCATTGCTCCCCTTGCGCATTGTCTGTGAACATGTCCTGACTTTCAGGTGGCACCACCTCGTCAGAGCGATCTGCAGATTTTCTGCGTCGGTTCTGAGTGGTCGCTGACTGACGCCATGCCTCAAGGCAATCCCACACTTCAGCAGGAGACTAAAAAACCCAGGTCTTGCCATCTGATTCAATGTGGAGCTTCGCGGGAAACAACATGTAGTATTTGATGTATTGTGCACCGAGTGCCTTCTTCACTTCCAGGAAACTGCGTCGACAAGCTTACACTTTCATGGTGAAGTCCGGGAAGATCATGATCTGTGCATTGTCAATTCATAAAGGCGGTCCCGCTCGTACTGGCTGGAGGATGACATCTCGGTCACGGAAGTTGAACACATTCGCCACGATAGGGTGGGGAGGAGCGCCCGGCTTCGGTCTACCCCCTGGGACCCTGTGGGTCCTTTCTATGGAGAAATAGTTGGAGAGGTGCTTTGGCTGAAGGTGTTGCAGGACCAGTTTCTCCACGAAGAGATCGGCGGCCGGCTCCTCAAGGCGCTCCGGAACACCCAGGATGCAGAGATTGTTGCGCCGAGCACGTCCTTCGTAATCATCAAGGAGCACCTCCATTTGATGCTGTTGTTTCTGTAGTTGGGTTACCTGCTGTTGCAGTGTGGAGGTATCATCAAGAAGTGCCAGGGTTTTGATTTCAATGTCTTTCACTTTAGAGTCCATTTAACGAAGGTCTGCACGTAACAATGTCACTTCTATGTTTACCGAATCAATGCGGGTCTCTAATGAGGAACGGAACCCCGCAATTGCCTCCATGACATCGTCCAGGGTGGGGGGGCCTCACCTGTGGTGGGGGGGTTGCTGCTTTGAGAGTAGCGTCCGGAGCCATGTCTTTAGGTTCCCCCTTGGAGCCCCATGATAGCTTGTTAATTTGCCTTTGGTTGGAAGGCCGATTCTCCTTATTGGAGGTCATCTTCAGACTCGGGTCCAGCAGGGGGTTGTTGAGGTGAAAGTCCGTGAGGTGCAATCGCTGGAAAAAGGGGGGGGAAGCTCCACGTTGTTTATCCGGGGGGGAAGGAAGCATACCCCACGTTTTCTGTGGTCCCAGTTCCGGAAGGGGCCGTGATTTCCCAGGGCCTGGGGGGAGGCGAACATAAGCAGCTGTTTATTGGCGAGGAGCGGGGGTCGGGAGAAACCACTTACAGTGAAGCCGGTTCCCCCGTCAAGTAAGATGCAGGACAGCAACAGGTGCCTTTCCGGGCAGTAGTAAGTGCCTTGAGGGAATCAAACGCCACAGCGTTCGGGCTAACTTCCTGCTGGGTGTCTCCAACAATGCGGGTGTGCTTAGGTAATAAGTGCCTGAAGTGAGCTGGAGAGGCAAGTGTCTTGCGCAGCGTGCCCAGATAGGCCCAGAATAGTGGGTCTTGGCCCCAATGGTCTCACAGACACTTCCACGCCGTAGCCATTCGAAGTAGATTGAGGGTGAGAGGTGGGCCGTATGGTGAGGTAGATGGTCTGGTGGCTCCGTTCCAGGGCGGGAGAAACCAGCAGCAGCAGATGCAGGATGATGGTGTCCGGCGGTAGGCCCAAAGCCGGGGACTCTCTTAGATGTTGGCGCCGGGTGGGTGGGGGAAGGCGTTGCCAACCACTCCACTCCTCACCCGCGGGGGCCACCAATGCGTGGTTGGGCTGCAATGATCAGGAATCGCCTCCCCGAGACTCGGCCAGGCAATTTGCAGGAAGTTAGGACCTGCCGGTGTGTGGGGTGGCCTCGGAGTGCAGCGCGAATTGCAGGATAGTTGCGGCCGCCATCTTGGGCCGAGGAAGGTCCGATCGCCGGGATCCGATTGCGGCAGCTAGGGAGACCCAGCGGGCATCGGGGATTAGGCGGGAGCACCCAGAGAGGCAGTGATGTATCCTCAGTTGATCCTGGGCATGGAGGAAGCACTAGTGAGGGTTTGAAGGCAGTTTAGCTGTACGGGCCGAGGAGCCGCCTCAGAGTGCGACCATTCTCTTCGGCTACAAGCCACGCCCCCCGAAAATTCCAGTTTTGACACAAAGCCCTAGCTCATACAGACCTTTGGAAACTTTACAGATTTTTAATAGTTGTTGTGAGAAATAACCAAAATTTGTGAGAAATTAAATTAATACTTTATTTACATTATGCACTATGATTTCTCACATTATGGGTCAATTTCTTTGAACCTGAAAAACACTGTACATATAAAGGTATAAAAGGTTTGACTGAATTGCATGGTCCTTCATTTTCACAAAAAGTGAGTTTGAGATATTGAGGTAAATAATAGGCAACTTCACTGTATGAATTTGACATAACTCTATGGTCACCTCTGGTTTGCCAGCTTTCTCAAGACACTATGGGGCATATTCACAAGGATTCATCTCCGAATTATCCTCACTTTAACGCATCAAACGTGGTGATAGAAATAACACCCCATTCACAAACTGGTGAAACTGCAGACATCGCCAGAATTTCTGTGATAACCTCCCCAAAACACCACAGGGGACACAACCAGCTAACGCTAATGAGATGCAGAGTAGGCATTCCCCTGCAGAAACACACAAAAAAACAGCAACTCCACATTCACAATGAACTACCAGTTCCACGAAGCGAACAAAAAAACATGCGATAAGCCGTGTTAGCCGCAGGTATTTAACACCTGCCTCAAGCAGGTGTAAAGCTGGACGACTACCTTCAGTAGGCAACGGAGCCACACACAGCCACACCCGAAGAATGAACAACGCCATGGAGCTACGCATCATGCAGCTCGGAGCCCCAACAGGGCCACAACACCCACCGCAACCACCCGTCATCATTAACCAGCGCTTCCAGGATGGCACATATTGGACGGGACTCCAGGTTGGTAAGTACCAAGTCAACACACCAGACATCCCAATGCCTCCACAGTATAATACACAACTGTGGCGTTGCACACCTGACCAAACCATATTCAACATGTCAAACTACACGTACACGTACCAGACATTACCACAACACTCCATGGTCATCCTGGCCTACCATTGCAACCTATACCGACTGATGGTGCTCTTTACCAGCATCAGCTCATCCCTGCGGGCTTGCAAGCACTCGCTTCACACACACACAGCCAGCACAGGCATCACTGGATTGGTGGGCCTGCCATCACAATCTGCTGAACCAAGTATCGATTCTTTCCTCTCTGCACTGTCACAGGTGATATGCACTCTGCCCTTGGATGATGACACCCCTCTGAGACCAGAACTCACCCGCCCAGAGGCAGTACAATGCACCCACATACGCACCAGGGGCATCGTGGAATGCACATGTGGCGTGTTAAAGTCACATTTCAGGTGCCTGGATGGCACAGGTGGGAAACTCCTGTACAGCCTAGACATCGTGTGCAAGTTGATTGTTGCATGTTGTGTGTTGCACAACATCTGTGTTCGCACCATGGCCCCATGGATCCCAGTTCCAGAGGTACAGGGCGATGATGGTGGTGATGGAGCAGGTGGCCCACATCCCACTGCAGCAGATGCAGGAATGGCCCGTAATACCATCATTGATACTTACTTCTCATGAGCATGTCACATTGTGATCGTCCATGGCAAACATGAGACAGTAGAAAATGTCCAAATGCACTGCATGTATGAATAAACATTTTTGCAGGTCTCAGCTTGTACTTGTTCATTTTGATGTTATGTTTCCCTGCATTCCATATGTGATTTGGTAGGTTGTGCACATTTGCAGAACCAGTTGTGTATTGTGTACAAAAGTGGTGGGAGTACTGTTTGACCCGGGATGTTGTCACTGCTGGGGTGCACACCTGATTGTGTGCGTATGCTGCACGGTTTGTGTGTCGCTCCTGCGGCTCTGCTCTGTCTGCCACTGGTCTCTTTGGTGTGGTGTGCCTGTTGGTTCTGTTCTTCCATGGTGCTTGGATGTAGTGGTGTACATGTTGTCCTCTGCAGTTGGCCAGGGTGAATTTTCGGTGTGCTGGTCTTGTACTGTTTTGCTGCCCTCGCGCTGGTTGTCACTGTTTTCTCATCGTGCTTGCATTGCAGGTTTAGTTGTGCTGGAGAATGTGTTTTTATCTCTGTCGCTGTGGTTGTTTCATGGACATTGCCCATGGTGTCTGCAAAATATTGCATTCTACCGCCGTGTTGTGAATTCCACATTGTCACGGGGGTATTTACCCGTGATGGGCTGCGATGCTGACAGTTGCGTTGTCTACGCTTGTGGTAGTTATTAGACGTTCTTGTGAATATACCCCTGAATTTTTGGGTACTAGAATCCAATTGATGGTGAAGCTGCTGTTCAGTTTCACAGTTATTGTGCACTGCATTAAAATTGTATCGTAAAAGTGGTTCATCCAAATGGTATATTTACCTTTCCTGCAAGACCATTGGACTAGTAGTGTGACAGCTATATTGTATGGTGCACTATGAAGTAAAACAATATAGATTTGCCAAAATAAAGGAAAAATAACATTGAACACCTACATATTGCCATCTCAAACATAAAGAAAAACACTAATGTTGACAACAAAAATATCACTGCAAATATATAAAATAAAGCATATTGAAAACAAAAATATTGATCACCAAAATATTGTTCTAACATTAAGGACATGTAAACCTGTAAAAATATTGAAAACAAAAATATTGTAACATTAAAAAGTGTGTCACTTTAATATAAAATAATAGAACACATACTTAAAATTAAAATTGGTACATAAAAAAGAAAATGTACTTTAAAAATTCTTTGGAAACAAATAAATCAACACTTTAACAGAATATCAGTTTACAATCTATAAAACTCTCAATTAAAAACACATATACATTTAGACACATAATAAAATAATATAATTTAGAAACAATATATAAATACAAATCATCTAAACAAAGGGAAAACAATATAAATATACAAACACCAAACAATAATTTTTCCAAAAATGTTCTCTCTTGCTATAAACATTTAGGGGTCTATTTGGATGGCGGGCGGATCGACCCCGCCGGGCCAGCGCCAGCGCTGGGGCAATCTATCCGCCATCCATGCCTGAATGACTGCCCGCCATATTAGGATGGCTGGGGGGTCCGCGGTGGATAGGAAGATTGTCCGACGCTTTTCCACCTGTCGACTGGGCGGAAAAGGGGCTTAATATGGTGGCAGTGTCTGCAAGACACCGCCATCCATATTAACATGCAGGCGGAGAGCAGCCTTTCCATGGCGGCGTTGCTGCCATGGAGAGGTATGTGGTTTTTACAGTTGGGGGCAGTAGCAGGCCCCTAGGATGTTGGGGTGTGGGGGGTGCACATGGGGGGTACCTATGGTACCCCCTGCATTGGCACCGCACGGTCCCTGTCACTTTGTGCATGCCAATGCACAATGCGCATTACCAGCATTGTGGCGGCGGTGCTGTGAGCACCCCCTCCACAGTGCTGGGAATGGTGGATGCCACTGCTACGGTGGCATCATAATTGCCGGTGTGGGACTGCCGCACCCCTGGCGGACGGTCCCGCATACCGTTACAGTCGCAAGCTGACTTTGTCCGCCCGCCATCGTAAAAGACCCCCTAGTTGGGCCTCTCCACTGCCATTCATGAAAACAAAATAGGCTGAGGGTGGTCTGGGGGAGCCGGGCACCAAAGTTTAAAAGAAAAAAAGTACAGCCTTGCCATTTCACTATTGTTGAGGCAAGGCTGTTCAATTATATTCACTGTTCCATCCTGGGAACAACCACTAATAATGCTATACATTTTCTTTATGTTTCTATATTTTAGTTGTTAGGGTGCCCCAGAAGGGCACAGGATCCACCAGCAATGTACAAAAGTGTTATGAGGGGCTGCAAGGAGAACAGCAGCTCCCTAGGAAAGTTAAAAATCAAACATTGTAAGTCTCTTTGCATCTGTGTTTCCATAGGAAACTAACTTTTTTGGTTTGCACAATTTGATTAACCTTCATGATACCTTATAAAAGAATGTTCATCTACCTCAGCACCTTCTTGAAAAATTTCAGAGTGATCCGTCAAGTGTGAGGTGAGAAATAAAAGGAGATCTCAAAATGCCAAAACGTCTCAATGGGATTGCACCAAATTTGGCAACAACTAGATTTATCCCCGGAAAGTGTTTTGGGGAGATTTGGTGTAAACCTGTTCAGTAGTTTTGAACAATTTGGGTTAAACATTTTTAGAAATATTAGGCCACTACAGTACCATGGGACCCAAAGATCAAAATATAAGATCTGATGGGATGCCTTACATTAAAGAAGATGTTTGGAAGCCATTTTAGGACTCAGAAACGTCCCAGTGTCCTAAACAAAAGAAGCCATACATCGGGGCAGGCAAGGGATACTTTACTTTTTTTAATAAGGAGGCTACTGCCCTTTTGAATTTGACTTCACCTCAGGTGGGCCAGTGTCCAGCAAGCATGTTTTTAAGGAAGCTAATCTGAATCCCTCTCAAGACGATAAATGTCGCCAGGGACCCCATAACCTGGGACCTGATGAGTTATGTGATAGGGGGAAATAAGATATTCTAAGATATTCTGTTCAACAGTGTTTATGTTTCCATATTTGGGTAATGTACAAATAAATTATTGAAACTCAATATTTTTGTCATAAATATTTTTGACATTCTAGTGCCACAATGTTGTTTTCAATATTCTGTCATCGCATCATCAGACACTTTTTTGAGAGAAAATGGGAATTGAAAAATGACTGATGCTGAATGTCTAAAATATATTGAACCTTGTACAGAGCAGTGGCAGTTTCTTCATGGATATAGGTGATTACAAGTATTTACATTCTTGATCAATTCATGTTCAATGGAGAAAAAGTATCAAAGATATATGGTGTTTCAAAATGTGCTAGGCAGTGGTAAAATAGAAGTAGCAAAACTGCCACACACATATACAACCACATGCACACACCCACACACAGACATACACAGGCACATACAGGCACACACACATACACAAAAAAGTAGGATAGTAAAATACTTGAGAAGTCTTCAAGTTGACTGAAGATGGTTGCGGGAGAGCAATTTCTGTGATAGCTGCTGAAGCCAACGTGTTACCTTTTTATAGTAATATTGAGCAGTTTACAATGCCACTCTACAGGGTAGAGCACTGGATCAAAACTAGAAAAGCAGAACAATTAGACAGGATAAGTACAACGTGTATATTGTTGATTCTAAAATTCAGAGACATGTATTAGGGCAATGTGAGTTGAAAAGTGTTCGAGGAAGGCAGATTACATAATTTTGCCCTGGAAGATAGCAACATGTTGTTGTCATTTTAACTAACAAAATGTAAATATTTAGGGCCAGATTCACAAAGGCATTCTGGAGTATGAAACTTAGTACTACAGATATACCAAAATATGTAAAACGCGAATAAAATGGTAAGAGCCAGGAAATATTCATACAAAGTTAGAGCAGCTGAAAATGACTGCACACTTTTTGCATATTTACTGATAGGTAGTTGGCCGTTTATGAGCGGATTCGCAATGACTTTTATTAGTGAGTGAAGTAGTACTCTGATGGAGCTACTTTACATACTCAGCAGAGCAGAAGAGCACTACCAAAACAGAATCTAAGAACTTCTTGTGAAAAGTAGCTGAGTATGATTTCCCTTTTGCAGACTAATGTGTAAAACACACTAAATAAGCGTGTGTGTCTTTCTTTCTCAAATCTCCTCTGATTCTATAGGTTGTCACTACTGCTTTCAGTGTATTCGAACTAACCATGATATTTGTTGAACATCTTACAGCATTACCAGACCAACATGCAGTCATTTTCTTTTGCTGCATTTCTGCAAATCCTAAATTAGGAT
Source organism: Lissotriton vulgaris (assembly GCF_964263255.1). Classification (NCBI taxonomy): domain Eukaryota; kingdom Metazoa; phylum Chordata; class Amphibia; order Caudata; family Salamandridae; genus Lissotriton; species Lissotriton vulgaris. The sequence goes on along the minus strand of NC_141696.1, from coordinate 1,039,344,222 downwards.
CTCTGTGCACCCAAGCTAGCATAATCTGTCAAACCGTTATGACTTGCCCTTTTTCCATCTGTATTGTACATAGATACCACATTTAAAAATTATACTTTCAGACAAAATGTATGTAGATTCGACGATGTAGCTGTGTTTGTTTGGAAATGATCAATGGCACCCCTACAGATTCACACTGCAACCTTTAATCAGAAACAGCCTTCAGGCTTCAGTTTGCAATCAGTGAGTATTTATATTGGTAGAAGTTGCAGGAGACAGTAATTATCTCATCACAAAAGAAAAGGTTGGAGAAGAAGCTTCTTCACGGGACCCCCACTGCGTGGATAATTGAATATCTCCATGCTGTCTTTCATTACGGTATTCAATAATAGTTAAATACCAGGGAATCCAACCATAATCAGACATGATTTGATGAGACACGAATAAAAATTGGCAACAAACAGCTTTATTTTGTAAAATTCTCCACAATTAATATCATATGTCATGATCACCTCCTTGTGTCTGGAAGCACGCATTTATATTCAAGAGATAACTTGTTGCCAGGAAATAAATGAGATTGTCGGGCTATTTTAAAGACCATGGTTATAAAAAGCTTTGAATCGACCATATTCAATACCTATACGCATACACAAACAGACACACAAACACACACGCACGTGTGCACTAACGCATATTTACACACACGCATCCATACATATGGAAAGTTCACCATGGCAATACTATTTATTATTATCTATGGTACCTTTGCAGCTCTCCATCCGGAGTAGCACATTTCGTATTAACCTCAGGAAGGATCGATTGCTTCAACTCCGTATAATTTCAAGGTTAGAACTTAACTGGAGTCTACATTCACAAATTAACATGCTTACTTTGTGATGCCTGAAAGCTGTTCCATAGGTTTGTGACCACTGCTAATGTTTGCTGTGACTTGCAGGCCGGAAGGTCACATTCCTGCAAGGTCAACTGGTGAATTTTCTAGACGTTGGTAACTTTAGTATCATTACATAGCATGCCTTGATTACTTATCAGTAATCTTCATAAATTATTTCCCTATTCTTTCTCGTCACAGTGAAATGAACTCAACTTCAATGCAGGAAACTGGAAGCATGCTGTATATGTCAGAAGACCCAATTAAGCATGTTAACTCTGTTATTATCCCCGTCTTCATCTTGATATAGCCAAGCCACCTCCCAAGGCTGAATCAGTGAATGCAGCATACAGGCAGCTTGAAATGATTTCTAAGATGATGAATAGGGCTGTGAGTAATGATGAAACAACAATTAATAAAAGCAGTACGTCAATTTTGCTTGTCCCTATAACCCTATAATTACTAATGAAGAATGCCAAAGCCCTACAACCAGCCGTAAGAGAATACCAAAAATAAAAACCAAAAACATGCAGTCAAGTCTCCTGCAGAAAATGTACGTGACATTTGGTGAACAAATAAAGAATTAAACTGGCAAAACCAACACCACCAGTACCCTCATTAAATAAGGAAATCCTGAAGGCTGTGATGATGTACAAGTGTATGTAGTAAGGAACAAATTACCATCCTCCTGATTTTTGCAGGGTCAATACCTTATACCCTAGGCCAAGATGTCAACAACCCCTGCATTGATCCTCTTTGGGAATGGAACATCAGCCCAGAAGTAAGCTGGAGCAATCACAAAACACATCTACCTATTGTAGGACTCTAAGAGTTATTTAAACCCATATCCTCTCATCCTAAGAATGACAAATAAATGACTAGACTGACAAAAATTACACAACTAGTCCAAATACAAGTGGACAATACATTCTATGTTGACTAAGTAAATGCAGATATTCTTCCGACAGTGAAAGAAGAGAATAGGGAAATCTCTCCCTACACTTCATCAGGCAACGGCGTATCTTAGGTAATGACTCAGGCAGAAATAACATTCTGTCATCCAAAACCAACTATAATGGGTCATGACACAGCAGCCCACTTTAAATGTAAAGAATGTGAGGACACAGGAGGCAGCAGAATCTGGGGGTGAATATGAAGATTCCACAAAAAAAGTGACAAGCTCAAAATGGACATGGCTCAAACTATGGCTAGCAAAGAAAAGCTCTTGAGAAGCCTAGCTCCAGTGGCCTTGAAAAACTAAAATCATCACCCACTCTGGACTAACTGTTGAGAAAGAGAGATCAAAGTCAAACACATCCCAAACATTTCTGCAAAATCGAAATGCTCAGAACAATATTTTGAAGCAGGAAGTATAATGGAAAGTTCAAGAAAATAAAACCATTGTTCTTCATTCTGACCCTCGGAACCTCAACCAATTGACATAGCTGGAGGAAAAGAGGACAAGAGAGCAGAGGCAGCTCCCAAGCCCACCAGATGGATTGAGCCTGCAAAGGGGAAACCATCAGTTGTGTGACCAAAACCTGTTCCCTGCTAACACATCCAAACTCCTCCTAACAATTGTGGCATCACAACAGTGATCAACTTGGAAAGAAGAGGCCAATGATGCAGAATAACTTCTTAGTCTGTGAAAATAATGATACCTTGGATCTTGAGCCATATCATAGATGTTCTTATGTGTGTTGCTCTTGTTTCACACTGGTAAACTGGAGAATAATATATCCAACTCTGCCCTGAAGCATACCCAATACAAAACAGATCCTGAGATTGAAGCATTTGGCATTTTGTAAGGTTGAGCAGGAACCCACAGAGCCTAAAACAGGAACAAACTACCTTCATGTCCTCTATAGCCTTCATGCCACAAATGTAAGAGCGTGAAATGGGAACACCATTATTTGGTAGTGCACTGCCTGGACAAACAAGAACACATTGTGGATATTGATCATGGCCATGAAGTTGTATTCCACCATTGGGGCACTAATCCTCAACAATATCTCCTTTATAAGGGATGGGCTTCACCTGCCAATTGCCCAAATTCAGTATACAGATGATCCAAAACTCCATGCAAGTATGGTGACCCGAATTATTGTGGACCGAACCCTATCCACTGTTCATTTGTAGGATCTGAAACAATTGGTCCCTTGACCAGAACATCCTTAAATTTGAGTTGTACATTTGCTGTAGTCTAAGAACTGAAAGGAATCCTGAGTCTGGAGGGAGACACACTCAATCAGATGAAACTCAGTGATCACATAGAACACCTAAGCTTCCCAAGTCTTCACTCTGTGCTGAGTGCCTCCTCTGACCAAAACCTTGGGCAAGCATCAGCGCAGTCTATCTTATGTCCTCATATTACCTCAGATGAGCATATTCCCAAGTTGTTATAGTCTCCAATGCTCACACACGGCTTAGTCAAGAGCCAGTATTTTCTGTTCAGGAAGAGGGTGTAGCATCCCACCCAGCCTGGATAATTGCTAATGACTATGCCACACACACAGAGTAGTTATACACATCTTTATTCTTCTGTGTGTAACAAGAACTCAATTGTATAACCTGTATTCACTTCCCTACCCTCCAATGTTACATCCTGGGTCTATGGACCCATTAGTAACTAAAAGAGTTCTGTCATTCTTTATGAACACAACATTTACACTACATCTCCCCCTTGGATCAATTAAAAGTAACACCTTTTTTCAATAAATATATAAATAAATTAATAAATTAGAGGTGAGAGGTAACATCCACTCCGCCCCTGGATTTTGTGCAGTTTTGCCACTCCGTACTTTGCTTGGAGTGCAGAGTTCTGCAAAAAACTCAGGCAACCACCAGTGAAGAGGAGTTTAAAAGGGCACTCATTGTGCACATTCATTATTAAAAAAGGCATCCTTGGGTGATGTCACATGAAGAACAAATCTGCAGTCCAAACCCCTGCCCGCTGAACCAATTGAAAGGCAGTTGGCAAGGACTAGCACTGGGAACTGCCACCTCTCAATTATCGGGAGAGGACATTTTCTGAAAATGAACATCCTACCTGGGCTGTTGTATTTTTTTCGCGCTATTCCCTTAATAGTTGAAGATAAAGCTGTTAAAGCAATAGAATATCAAATGAGCAAGTTTATCTGGAATTATGGGAAAATCAGGAGGACCCTAAATTACCTATCCCTCCCGGTACACAGAGGTGGGCTAGCAATTCCCAATATAATTCTCTACCTATGAGCCACTAAGCTCCAGCAAATGTCACCCCTGTTCAATATTTATACAGCAGATCCAACACCAGAAGAAAGTGCTATACCATTGATATATGAACTAGTCATAGGAAACAAGGCAAAAGGCTTGCTGCTAAAATAAGTAGAACCCTCATATTATAAAAAGGTTAAGTTCAAGATTATAAATAGTGCTTGGAGAATCTGGAAGAAAACAACGAGACAACTTTATATCCCAAAATTTAACAAGTACGCACCGCTATGGAACTCATTCGTGCTACCAAGACAAGCTAATGATGATATCTCCAGGCGATGGGAACACTTGGGGGTTTTTCCTTCATGGCGTCTCAGAAACTAGGTTTCAGTACCTTCAGGACAAATTTTTTAATAAGAACACAGATATTTTTAAGTTTATCAAAATTAATACTATCCTCAATATAAAAATCCCGAATATCTCTCTGTTAAATATCCCCTTATTGGATTGTATAGGGAAACCAGCATCCAGGATAGGCACACTCTATGATATGTTGCTAGAAAGTCAGAAGGATGACCTAGAGCATATTGAATCTACATGGGCAAATAAACGTAACAATCCTAATGTCGATTTTGACATGTCACTACAGCTCTTATCCAAATTGTTTATTTCTTCTAACTTAAAGCCTCAGTTATATAGGACAATATATAATCTATATTATGCACCTGCCAAACTGTATACTTGGGGGAAAAAAGTAAACTCCGAATGTCCTCGCTGCGGCACTAGTCCAGCGCATCTGATACATATGTTCTATGAATGTGACAAATTAACACCTTTCAGACAAATGATAGCAGAATTTTGGCAAGAAGTGTTCGCCATGCCATAGCTGAGTCACCCACTCTATATCTACTAGGATATGACAATACTCTTAAGCACAGTAAGGAGGAGGAAACATGCCTCTTTCTGGGAATGGCGGTCTACAGAATATTCCTAGCAGCACGATAAAAGGAGGCAGAACCCCCTAATTTCCAAATATGACTGACACAATACCTAGGGATCTATAATCAATAAAAGGCAATTTATGCATGTGGAGGGAAAAAGGCCAGGATGCGAGGGGAAAACATTTGGGAGCCAATTGAGGGCTGGAATAATATGATCAGATAATTACAATGAAATAACAACTCTCTATTTCTATTTCTCTTTTGTTATAACCTTTTTCTCTTTTTTTTTCTCGAAGTTCTATGACCTGTATTAACAATAAGAAATATTTATTTTGATACATGCATCATTTATAATTTATGCTTATAAATACGTCTTTTCTTATGTACATATTTTATTTTATGTTTTTCCTAAATTAAAAAATAATTAAAAAAGGGGACTCCCAACTAAGCGTGGGCATAAAATCCGTTTTGCGGGCGAATTTTTGACGATTTCGCGATCCGCGAATCGAGCGAATTTGCCCAAAAATCCGCAAATTCTCAAGCTACGAATTATTTTGCTTGGTCGCGCTTGAAAAATACAATATCTCGCGTGCGGCGTTGACTTACCGTTATTCTGAGTCCGCCGAGTTGTTTTTCGTGTGCTGCGCCATTTTCGATCTTGCTGTATGATCGCGCGAGAGTTTTTCGAACGCAATTACGTTATTGCGGCTTGCCATCTTGCACAGCGAAAGTTTGACAACGCGAGTACGTCATCAGGGCCCACGATCACGCATTGTGGGAGTAAACAATGCCGAACACATAGCTGCGGCGCGCAGCTGAGTTCCGGCGCGCGATTTGAACTGCTCGCGTTCCCGAAATTGCAAAAATTGCAATTCTGCACAAAAATCCACCGCAGGAAGCATACACCTTGTGAAAATTATGATTTTGATCAGAATAACTCCTCAGATTGACATTTGGCAGCACTTTTTGGTGCAGGAATCCATTTTTTGGGGTGGGGTGGGAGGAAGGACGTGCCCCAGAGTCTCCAACTTCCTGTTCCTATCCAGCAGGCTCCTCCCAGTGCTCTGTCCATGTCCTGGTCACTTTTGATTTGGCTGTGGGGCTGGAAGGATTACTTTTTGTGGCTGCTGCTGGATATTTGTATTTGAGGTCTTTTTGGACTTTGGAGTTAGGATCACTTTTGGACTTGAGATTTTACAAGTAAGTTGGTCTTGTTTGTTTGGGGCATTGCAGTTGAGGCAACTACAGTTCTAAAACTTTTTCCACAACTTTAACAAAATATATCTTGTGGTGGGTAGCCACAGTATCCAGTAGGCCTAGGGTTAGTCATGGGTGCATGATACAACTGTTTCTGTGATTTATTTTTACTGAATTCTCATTTATGTCATGGAATTTTAGCTCACTGTTATATGTTGATTTTTTTAAATTTTGGGGAGCCTGTAAAGCCTCACTAGCCAGTAGGCCCAGGTGTAGTGAGTGGTGCATGGACCTAGTCTTTGTAAGGGGTGTCTTGAATTTAAACATCATTAAGCGCATGGATGGCATTGGATTGTGGTGATTTTTGTGTGTTTTTCGACTTTTTGGGGTGGTGTTGGGGCCTGGCCATGTGGGAGGGGGCCGTTTTGAGGCCTGGCACAGGCAGGGCCTGGCCATGTGGTGGGGATCAAGGGGCCATTTTGAAGCCAGGCAGTGTGCTCAGGCCTGCACCCAGTTTGCCTTGCTTTCAACCATTATGCCCAGGGAAACTTAGTGGTGCATGGGCCTAGTCTTTCTGTGGGGTGGGTGTCTTGAATGTAAACATCAATGAGGGCATGGATGGCATGGGATTGTGGTGTCTTTTGAGTGGGAACTGCTCACCTAGTCTGATTCCAGAGGACGCTGTTTGGGGCTGTTAATACAGAGGACGCTCCCTGCTCATTTGTGCCCACACCTCGCAGCACCCGCTACGCGGGTGCCGCTTCGACCGCCTGGATACGGGGAGGTGTTTTCTGCTGCTGATTGGGCTGTGCTAGTGCCTGGGACCACGGAGGGAGAGTGAGCGGGCTAGCGAACACCCCAGGGACTCAGTTGTCCAGGAGTCCCTGCGAGACCACAACACCTGGTCTGCGTTACTTGCTCGGCCCCGCCCACCGGCCACCACGAGGGTTATTTAATCAATATCGAATCCCGCTGCGCGGGAGTGCCGGGCAAAGGGCGGGCCCTCTGAGGCCCTCAGAGACTGCAGGAGACTGGGCTGGGCCCCCCCTTATCGACGAACAATTCATGACAAAGACTCCTCACGTAGTATTGTAATAAGCTGGTTTACTCAAAACATTCAACTTGGCTGTCAAAAGTGTATATTTATTGACCTGCTTCAGATGACTTTGTTAGTGTGGTTTTATTAGGCCCCTACAGTGATTAGTGACCACCATGATGTCGTCTTTTCCTAAGGACAGGTCTTTATTGGCAGGAGGAGCTAATCGGGGTACTCTTGACAACTATGTTATAAGGGTTACCACAGGAATTGATAGGGAAATCGCTCTTGCAGAGAGACGGGCTGAGAGACGTCGCTCTATTGAACTCATTAAGAACAAGCGTTCATCCCTGGGCCCGCTACAGTTAGCGATTTCCCCACTTCCCATTACTACTTGTGGAAGCGAGGGCTGCGAGGCATCCTTTAATGATAGTATCCTGCTACTCCTGCAAGTTAGAACCTCTCCACTAGTTGTAACTAATGACTTAATTATAAATGACTCAGCTTCTCACTGTAACGTGACACTAGAGGTAGAAGTCCTGCCGGATACTCCACCACCACGAGCAGAGCCAGTCCATAAACCAAAGGAAACTCTCAAAACCCCCGAGCCCAAGGCCCACCACCGAAAAAAAGGAGAAAGAGGGGGAGTGCTTTACAGAAAAACAAGATTACTCATACTAATTCTGGGTACCCCAAAAGCTCTTCACCTAATGCACCTATAACACCACCAATAATTATTTCGTCGCACTTCCCAACAAAAGACCTATCCAGCACTGACCCAATGGGTAGTATGGAACAATTAATGAGATCACTCACATTGCCATTAGTAGAGAGGCTAAAAAGTTATTTAGGAATTTAGAACAGGCTATCGGGGAAATTAAAGGGGCAATTAAGGACTTATCAAAGTCAATACCAGTGCCCCCAACCCCTGTGTTACCCCCAGCTACCATCACCCAAAAAGGACCAAAACCTACTAATTTGGCTAAACCAAACCCCCTGAAACCATTGCCCCCCAAAACAGCAGGGTTAAACACCAAAAATAAAGAAAAGGAGGCACAGGAAGGTGGAAAATCGAATTTCCCACAAAAACACTGCTAGGGTATTTCCACCTAAGTGGCACAGAGTAGAACTGCCCCCGGAAGCAGTTCCATTTGTGGTGGTTCTTAAAGGGGTGCCAGTTTTAGAGAGGGTAGTAGAGAAGATCAGCATCAGCTGAAAAATAAAGTTATATTTTGGCATAGACAGAATTGTCCACTACCACCAAATATAAATGGTGAAATCCTTAATGTCAGGCGTCTCCCCTGGTTGGGACAAAGAACCAAGGATATAATGGGTTACATTATTATAATAGTGGCCCCGGTACCCAATTTTAGGCTCCGGCTTAATTACCCGAGCAATCATATTGGGCCCCTACTCTGACATCAAAATGCTGGTTTTGGGCCCTCATTTCAAATTCAGGAAGGTCGCCCCAGGCCACTCTTTCACCAACAGGTTGATCGCTCCATGCCCGTTTATACCCGCTTCGCGGTTTTAGCGGGCATGGAGGGAGTAGACTGACTCCATTTTGGGGGTACAGCAGGTGATGATGCTGTCAGTTTACAAAAGGTGTCTCCAACGATTATAGAACTAAACTATAATGGTAATGCATATGTCCCCCACCCAAAGCATACATGTCCTCAGGACACAGTGACTGACCCCGTGGCTGCAGATGATGGGCAAACTGAATCGGAACGGGAGGTAAAACAGGGGAGGCAGATGATGATGTAGTTAGAATAGTTTCCTGGAACATAGCCGGTTTGGCATCTAAATTTAAAAATAAAGAATGGCGCCAATTTATAAGCAGGTTCCACATAATTTGCTTGCAAGAGACATGGGTGGTTGACAATAGCTCCTTACATATCCAAGGGTATAAATCTTTTTTTGTCCCCGCGAAGAAATCCAGATCAGGTAGGGCTATGGGAGGATTGTCTATATATGTAGATCTGAACCTCCATGGCACATGGTCGACCTTAAACTGTAACTCACATGACATTCAAGAGGTACAGTTCAATGGTAAAGGGTTAAAACTGACCATGTTTAACGTTTACAATAATGTAGCAGGTGGAGGCTGCAATGCACTGATAAGTGAATTGGAGTGCAGATTGTGCCAGGATACTGTTGGGGGGATGGGGACCCATGCTCAAAACATTCTGGTTATGGAGGACCTTAACTGTCACCTCTGCCCGGCTCTCTTTGCAATAGATGTGGCCTGGTCGCTCTGTTCAGTGGATAACGGGGATCATTTTGAGCATTCAGTGGAAGGTCATGCTTTAACCAAAACTCTTGCATACCCATGACCTGGTTCATACTATTGATATGGTGGATATACTGCAGGATGGTACCCTCCCACCAACTTTTAAGGGTAGAGGATGTTCCTCATATATTGATTACATTTTAGTTACTAGGGCTTTTAAAAATAGAATCGCTAGAGTCTGGATCGACTGGAACCCTTTTAATGATCATAATCCCCTAGTACTAGATATATTTTATCGGGCCTGCCCCAGAGGGAGAAAGCCCGGTGCAGTAATTGAGAGGGTTACTGATCAGGGCAGACGCCTTAGGTGGTCCAAAATAGATGGAGAAAGGTTTTATAAATCCTTGATGGAGAGTGGGAAATTAGCTATTGAGGCATGTTTAGATGTGACAGTAGAAGGGCCGCTACTTCTAGCATTTGAGCAGATTGCCGGTTTGGTAGATGGCCTATCAAAAACTAGTGTCATGGAAAAAAGAACTTGCTGTCATCCGCGATGGTTTGATCGGGACTGTTCCAAGGCCCTGAGGGAACTTAAAAATAGCATAAAAAAGAGGCCAAGGGACGCCCTACAAGTTGCCTTATGCAGGAAAAAATACAAGAGCGAGCTGAGTAGGGGGAAATTAGCTCTATAATCGGAAGGATGGGCAGATCTAAGAAAGGGGGGGTGGGGGGGAAAGAGGGATATGTCAGAATTCTGGATGATTATTAATAAACCTACATTCCAGGACGACAAAGCCCCTGAAATAGTAACAAACATCACGCCTGACATGTGGATGACTCATTATAGGGGTCTATATAATCAAAAAGTGGGAACACCTGACAAACAGGTAGGGAATGTTGACCAGGGCCAGCCCTTAGTTTTCTCAATTAAGGAAATCAAGGCCGGGATTGAGGGTCTGACTAAAAATAAAGCCCCTGGCCCAGACGGTATCCCGCCAGATCTGTTCCTAAGCTCTGTGGAATTGTGGGCCCCTACAATCACTAGGGCTATAAACACAGCAATTTGCTGTGGTTTACTGCCCTCTTGGTCAACGGTTATTATTGTCCCCATCTTTAAAAAGGGCAACAGGGACGACCCCCAGTGTTATCGACCAATCTCATTGATCAATGTATCTGCCAAAATCTTGGGCAGGGGGATACTAAACCGGTTTTCTGAGTGGACAGAGGCAAACAATATTATCTCAGATACTCAGTACGGTTTTAGGATGGGCCGGTCCACAAGCGACCAATGCTTGAACCTCTATATGCTGGCAGCCAAATGCACCAAGGCTAGTAATGAATCTATTTATATGGGGTTCATGGATTTGGCAGCCGCCTTTGATCAAGTAAATAGGGACAAGCTTTGGGACATGATGACCAGAATGGGGATAGAGGTCGGCCTTATCAGCATTTTAAGAGAGCTGCATAGTAGTACCTCAGGAAAAGCTAGGTACAACATGGAGGGCGGACGCACAGACTCATTCCCCTGTAGAAGTGGGGTACGCCAAGGATGTATCTTGGCGCCTTTCTTATTCTCACTCTACATTAATAACTTGGAGCAGTACCTCCTACAGTTGGAATCCGATTGCCCACGAGTAGGGTCGAGTCATGTTCCTGTGTTACTTTACGCAGATGATGCGGTCCTCCTCGCACGTGCACCAAAGAGTCTACAGATCTTAATTGATGGTTTTGTATCTTTTATGGGCTCATTAGACCTGTCTGTTAATTTGGGCAAATCCTACGTGTTGTCAGCTGGCAATAAACCCTGCACTAAATGTACCTTCATGCTAGGGAGCCATAAAATAGAGAAAGTTAAATCATTTTCATATTTAGGCTTACTATTTGATGGGTCATTAAAATTTAATTGTTTGGTGGAGGAACGTTGCCGTAAGATGAATGTTACTAACAGCGCAATCGCAGGTTATGGGCGTAGGTTGGGGAGATGGTGCCCCGAACAGGTGTTGAACCTGTATAACTCTATGTGTTGTTCTAAAGTCATTTATGGGGCAGAGGTATGGGGCTTTGTGAATATTTGCCAACTGCAACGGGCGGAGAACAAACATTTACGATCTGTCCTGAAAGCTCCACAAAGTTTAGCTGCAGTAATTGCACACAGGGAGTTAGGGACACCCTATCTCGAAGATCTGGTGAAGGTCAGGCCAATTTTATCTGGGCTAATTCAGAGGCGACCTTAAGTAGGGAAATCCTGAACGACTGCCTGGGCAGAGACAAGTGGATGCGAATCCCGTGGCTCAGTTACGTTAAGACCGCACTAGAAACCCTGGGCTTCGGGAATCTCTTTGTTAATCCGGCAGTGATTATCCCCCAGCATATAATGATTGTAAAAAAAGCGTTCTTGGCACACAAAGTTACCCGGAGAACAGAGTTAGAAAGGGCTAAAACCACGGTGTGCGCTTACAACCTTGTTAAGACCACAGAGGGAATGGAGCCTTATCTATACCTGATACACAATGCTCAGGACTGGTTTTTAATGTGCCGTTTTAGGCTCAATTTATTACCATATCTATTGGTATCACCACTAGGGTTTTCAACTACAATTGAGCAGAAGGGAACCTGCGGCTGCGACAATAGGTCTCCGCAGGATTCCCTTCATTTTGTATTGTTATGTTCATTTTATTCAAAGCCTAGGCGTAGATTCTTGGTTGATATTTTAAAACAAGCTAATATGAAATGTGCCCAAGAGGCCCTGGTCTATCTACAACAAGTGACTGACCCTCTCACACTGTGTTGTATAATTAATTTCATCAAAGTGGCGGTTCGATTAAGGGCAACCGGGGGGGGGAGGACTGTAAGAGTTTAGTGATAGGTTTTAATGTGTACAAATGTCATTTTTATATTCAGTAACTTTGATCGTATTAATACTGGGATTCATAAGCTAATTTAATTGTCTTTTTTAAAAAAATGCTGTATGCTTGTGCTTTTATGGTGATTTTTAATCATCGAATAAAGAATCCTGAATTTAATTGAGTGTTTTTCGACTTTTTGGGTTGGTGTTGGGGCCTGGCCATGTGGGTGGGGGCCATTTTAAGGCCTGGTACAGGCAGGGCATGGCCATGTGGTGGGGGTCAAGGGGCCATTTTGAAGCCAGGCAGTGTGCTCAGGCCTGCACCCAGTTTGCCTTGCTTTCAACCATTTTGCCCAGGGGTACTCAGTGGTGCATGGGCCTAGTCTTTCTGTGGGCTGTCTTGAATTTAAACATCATTAAAGGCATTGCTGGCATGGGATTGTGGTGATTTTTGAGTTTTTTTCGACTTTTTGGGTTGGTGTTGGAGTCTGGCCATGTGGGTGGGGGCCATTTTGAGGCCTGGTACAGGCAGGGCCTGGCCATGTGGTGGGGGTCAAGGGGCCAATTTGAAGTCAGGCAGTGTGCTCAGGCCTGCACTCAGTTTGCCTTGCTTTCAACCATTATGCCCAGGGTTACTCAGTGGTGCATGGGCCTAGTCTTTCTGTGGGGTGTCTTGAAGTTAAACATCATTGAGGGCATGGATGGCATGGGATTGTGGTGATTTTTGGAGTGTTTTTCGACTTTTTGGGGTGTATAACTGATGTTCCTCTGGCTTCCATTGCTTTTAGGTGCACAAGAGAACCACCAGTGCCAGGAAGAAGTCCTGCAGCGGTGTGTGCAGCACAACGTCACGTGACGTCACGTGTGGCCACAGACAAGACAACTCCGCAACTCGTGCAACTGCGGCCTGCTGTTCTGACATCTCAAGAAGATGGCCCCAAAGAAAGTTGGTACGTTAGATAAGGGTCAGTGTTTAGACAATATCAAAAGTAGAGAAAATGTTTTAAACAAGTTATACAAAAAGTTCACCATAGTACTATTTCATATGTCGTATTTAATGAAATGACAAAATCCGAAAAATCACTGATATCCATTTTATAATTTCACATGAACGAATCAAAATATGTTGAAAAGCAGTTCTGGGTTTGAGAATTGCCCAAATGCAAATATAACTTTCATATAACAAAGTTGTCTATCTCATATTCATATATGAACGTGCTAATAGTGAGAGAGAGAGAAGTGATAGGGTAGGATGGGAGTGATAAGGTAGAGCGGGATTGGGTAAAGGTGGTGTCACCATAACACAATCACAAAATCAATAAGGTAAGACCTCTACACTCTATTCTGATCATTAGTTCCCTATTTGGCTTCACATATAGGATGGATAGTTCAACACAATTTGATCCTATAATGTGAGACAATGGTAAAAAGCAGTCTACGTTTCGACTCTGCTGGATTAAAGGGCTATTTGCTCCTCATTCTTGAGTCTTCATCAGGACGTATTAGGAAGGGAGCACCTGAAAGTGTAAAAATAAGCGCAATGTCATAGACTGAACATCTAAGGTGAACTAAAAAAGCTTAAAAGGGGGGTATCTACAAATGTGATACATACACTGAAGATCGGCCTCTCAGTGACCATCTTGGTAGGACATTGTGGTAGTTCCTCGATTGTTTCACAGATCTGAAACAATATGAAGAGAAATATATTCAGACACTAGGACATACGGTTGTTGTCCTAGTAGATATATTAATAGTGTAGGGGGAAGACTTACTTAGGTGGGCTATAGGTTGGACCGGGTATAAATCTCCTGGTTCATCTGTGGAAGTTTTCCAAAACAACGTTATCAATCCGCTTATAGGGGTCCCTGTGAGGTGGACCAGATATCAATTTCTTGATTCATCAGTAGTAATGTCCAAGTAGGCGTAGACAATCAGCCTATATCGGTTGGGATCCGATGGTGGATCTAAATGAGGACAGGGGATTACTTTTCAGGATAAAAAGTGGGGTCGTTTTACTTTTAACATTGTTGTCAAGGTTCGTAACCAGAATGGAGTCTAAGGCTGCTAGAGGAGGAGATGGTATCTCATCCAATCTATGAAAAAGATGGAGTGTTCTTATGGTCTGCTTACTCGGAGAGACGTCGTGTCTCATCATTATATAATATCTGACTTGACACAAACTTAATCTTTTTAATCAGAATTTCATAAGTAGAAATGGCATACATTTAAACAGAGATCAGTCATAATCTTGCACTGGTAAATTCCATAACGACTGAAATGATGGGGTAGGTGGTGTGTCCAGCAAAGAGCGAACCACAAAGTCTCTTATGTTTTTGGCTTTTTTAAAAGCATGCATCAGAGGTTTTGGCATCTCTATTGCGTCTGAAACTATGTCCCAATGTTTGTTAATTATTTTCTTTATGGCATTACTTTTGGTGCAGTGAGTTGTAAAGCATATCATCTAATTCTCCATTGGAGTGTGTTCTTTTGGTATCAATAATGTATCTCTGTCATTATACCATGCTCTTTTCCTCGCTCTTTTCAATAGTCTCCAAGAGGCGTAACATGAGTTCATCCGATTCATTGAAGAAGTCGTCCTTTAAGGGACAGTTCCTCCGGATACGGAGGAACTGTCCGAATGGTAAGTTATCTCTAAGTCCACGAGTGTGGGGTCTTGAGTATCTCAGGAGGGTGTCCCGTACCGCAGGTTTTCTAAACAGCGTGGTGTAGAGTAGGCCATCCTTCACTTTGATACTGATGTCAAGAAAGACTATGGATTCTTTATCAAAGTGCATGGTAAATTTGATTTCTTCAGACTGGTTATTGAGCCACAGTGTAAACGCAGCGAGTTCTTGTTCGTCCCCTGTCCATATAATTAGGACATCGTCGATATACCTTCGCCACTCCAATATCTTATCCCGGTAGGGATTATGCTGAGAAAGGATGCAGTGCTGTTCGTAGTCATCCATGAACAAAATAGCCAAGTCCGGGGCGAAGGCTGCCCCCAGCGCCACACCTTTGCACTGAATATAGTATTGATTCTGAAATATGAGAACATTCCTAAGCATTGCAGTCTCTAACAAGGTTATAATGAATTCTGTAGGTACTCCTTCAGGTTGCGGTCCCCTCAGTAGTGCTCTCCTCATGGACTCATGAGCTTGTGCTTGTGGTATACTCGTATACAACGAGACAATGTCCATTGTGACCAGTAGTTGTTTTTCTTTATCAAAAGGTCTTGTTCCATTAGATTTATAACTTGCATGGTGTCTCGTAAGTAAGTCGGAGTGGTTTTGGCCAGTGGTTTGAGGAAAATATCCACATATTTTCTCAACGGTTCGAGAAGGGAGCCACACCCTGATGTTATTGGGCGGCCCGGAGGCTTAACTGGACTTTTGTGAACCTTAGGGAGGATATAGATGGTTGGTGTCCTTGGTTGATTAACATTCCAATATTCAAACTCTTTATCAGTGAGGAAGCCAGCTTCTTTACCTTTCATGGTGATGGCCATAATATCAAGTCTGATCTCTTTGGTAGGGTTGGTCCTGATGGATCTGTAGCTCACACCATCTCTCAGTTGGGAGTAGATCTCCATTTTATAATCTTCCACATTCATAATTACTATGGCCCTACCTTTATCTGCCGTCTTAATAGCCACAGATTTGTTGTTACTTAGAGAGTCAAGGGCTGTACGTTCTCCTTGTGAAATGTTGTGTCTTACATAGGGTCTGGTGTTGCAGGTTTTCAAAATCTCTCTCAATACTAAACTTTCATATGTAAGAACCCTGTGGGACACCGATGCCATGCTGGGCATGAATGTAGATGTGGTCGGAGTCCGGTAAAAGAGGATGGACTGGATGTTGTTTTAAGTAGAAAGAAGTTTCTTAATCTGATTTTATGAAGCAATCTGGCCACTTCTGCCTTGATGTTAAACCTATTCACATGTGAAGTAGGTACGAAGGAGAGTCCTTTACTTAGGACCTTGGTTTCATCTGTAGATAAATCGTAGCTTGATAAGTTCATGATGGGGTTGCTTTGTCCTACCATCTGTATGTTTTCCTCCACGTGATGATTTCGCCGTGATTCATCTGCTGGAACCTCACTTGTTTGCTGTTCTGGACCTGTTGTCTCCCGTCGTCCCAGTTCTGTGGGTTTTGTCCTCTGGTCGGGCGTCTGTTCCATGTTCCTCCTCTCGCTCTCCGGGTCTCCAGGTGGTGTCCTCTAAAAAAGTCTGGTTCGATCTGGTTGTGCGATCTTGGGGAGGTTGATATCATTGGTCCTGGTATTGATAACCACCGCTCGGTCCTGCCTGTTCGTTGTCACTACCACCGCTGTAGGATGAATCAGAAAAATTAGTGAATCTCCTTCCTCCTCGGTATCCTCCCCTTCCTGTATAGAAGAAACGGCCCTGATTATCCTGCTTAAAGTAGTCTTCTTGTAAGTAAGGATAGATTTTCTTTTTATTATAGTATTGTATATCGTTCGCCAGTTTATCCAGCTTCTTGCTCTTTTTTTTTTACCATGTAAAAATCCTTTAAGGTTTTGTGAAGGCGTTCTAGAGTCTCTTTGGCACTGGAAAAGGCTGTGTGTTTTTCTATTTCTTGTTTAAGATCACTGATCTCCTTATCAAGTTGTTCGACTTGTTCACGTGCCGTCTCGACCCCAAGAACCATCCAATGGCGTGAACAATTGTTTGCCACAAAGCTAAACCCTTCCTTGAATTTGGGGTTGTCCACAAAGAAGGCCAGTTCGTTGCGGACTTGTAAGCCTATTGGTATGATATTCGCTCTTAGATATCCCGTGAGGAGATGTCCATGTAGTTTCGTACGAACCAACTTTTATTTAAGTTGTTCCAGTTTATTGATTTTCTCTGTCAACGAGATGTCAACATTAATGCTACTGGGTGTTAAGAAAGCTGCCCCTGTGTCTTCCCCAATAAAACCTTTTATATACTCCTCAGTGTAAGAGAGGGTTTCATGTTCATTCATGATACGACCCTCAATAAAGAGCCTAATTAATAAAAACTAAAGAGTCAAAAGGAACCCTGTTGAGTGTTGAGTTTCAACGGGGTGTACCCAGAAAAACTACCTGACCTGGGTCTGATTGTAAGTACGTTAGATAAGGGTCAGTGTTTAGACAATATCAAAAGCAGAGAAAATGTTTTAAACAAGTTATACAAAAAGTTCACCATAGTACTATTTCATATGTCGTATTTAATGAAATGACAAAACCCGAAAAATCACTGATATACATTTTATAATTTAAAATGAACGAATCAAAATATGTTGAAAGGCAGTTGTGGGTTTGACATTTGCCCAAATGCAAATATAACTTTTATATAACAAAGTTGTCTATCTCATATTCATATATGAATATGAGATAGACAACTTTGTTATATGAAAGTTATATTTGCATTTGGGCAAATTTGTTTTGTATAACTTGTTTAAAAAAAATTCTCTACTTTTGATATTGTCTAAACACTGACCCTTATCTAACGCACTTACATTCAGACCCAGGTCAGGTAGTTTTTCTGGGTACACCCCGTTGAAACTCAACACCCAAAGAAAGTTGGCCGTAGCGTCTCAGCGAAAAAAGTTGCCAGTGCCACTGCCAGTAAAAAGGAGCAGAAGGTGTGCCCACCGACACATCATTTGGGCGAAAAAAAAAACTACGCCTGCAGCGGTGTCCGCCGGGGATCAAGCTGGAAGCAGCACCTACGCTTCATTGGGCTCAGTGCCACCACGCCAAGTTAGGTCCAAGAACATGAGTGCTGCTGCGCCACTTTGGTTGTTCAATCCCCATCGACCAGTGATCTTGGCTCATCACAAGAAATTACCATCCAATCAACGCCGGGTGTAACTCAGCTGACGAGTGTTCAACAACCACAGCCACAAACACAGGTGCCACTAGCATAAGCGCAAGTACATGGGCAAGGAGAGGCGCAAGTAGAGCCGCAAGGAGAGGCGCAAGTAGAGCCACAAGGAGAGGCGCAAGTAGAGGTGCAAGGAGAGGTGAATGGACAGGTCCATGGAGAGGTGAAACTAGAGGTTCATGGAGCGGCACAGCTGCCTACAACGCTTGTTCCTCCAGAAGTAGGGGCACATCAGGAAATTGATATTCAAAAGGAAGTATCATCCGAGGAAGCCACTCCTCCTGATGATGATGATCCATTGTCTTCCAGATCCCCAGCAAGAAAAAGGTCAAGGAGGGATACTACTACTACTACAAATTCTTCTTCAAGCCCCATTCAATCTGTAACCTTGATCGTGATTGGAACCCACCAATGCAGTCTGAGATTGAGTCACGCCATGAGCTGACAAAGGTAGCTAAGCCTAAAAGGAAGGCTCCTGCAAGCCTTCGACTTATGGGTGATGACGATGAGCAAGAAGTGGTGTCTTCTGCTGCTGATGAACAGACTGACGACGACCCAGTCATCACAGTCGTCACTCCAGCCCCAGCGGCCATGCAGCAGACACACATTTTGACCCTATCCCGAATGGCTGCTGAGCGGGATCTGGGTGGCGTTGCACTGGTACCACCACCGTTAACTACAACATCAACACGACCTACAGCTTCCATCTTTTTTAGTCAGAAGGGCCGGCATGGACCTCCATCCAGCTCGATCTCAAGAACTGGTGCTGTAAGTGAACAACAGAAACGAATTCAGCCACGCCCATCCTCCACTTCATCTGGCATTGAAAGTCAAAGTAGCACCTCCACCTTCAGCAGACATCACCAGTCCCCAGTTTGGGACTTCTTTACTGTTAGCGCAAAGGCGGAAAACATGGTCATTTGTTCGATTTGTAAAGTATCCGTTAGTCGGGGTAAGCTTGCTACCAACTATGGCACCGGAGGCCAGAGAGGTCATCTCAAGCAACACCACACTATCATTTGGGAAGCACACATGAGGAAGATCGAGGAAGGCACAAGAAAAACAAATCCAAATTTATCCCTTGATATTGCATCTGATGATGATGAGAGGCTGATCGTGCAGGGGGAAGTGAAGAAGCGACAGACATTTTTTCGGGTACACCAAGTTCTGCTGGCAGCAGCACTGCAGTGCTATTGCCCACACCCTCTACCCCTGCAACATCTATGAGGCACACTAAGAGTCTGGGAGAGACACCAATGCAAAAAACTACATCACTGTGCCTAACTGGTTTGAAGACGTCATCATCATCATCACGTTAAATGATCCAGCCCACCATTCGAGGAATGTTGTGGTCGGAGGCGCCATTTGAACGCAACCACTCAACGGTATGTCTGTAGAACGCAAAGCTGGCTGAAATGCTAGTGCTGGACCTTTTCCCTTTTTCTTTCGTGGAAGGGGTGCGGTTTCTAGAATTAGTGGCAACAGTCAGCCCTAAATGGAAGGTTCCTAGCTGGTCCTATTTTGCCAGAGTTGCGGTTCCAGCACTACATCAAGATGTGCTGGAGGTGATTGGGGCAGCTTTGCAGAAGAGTGCTGTTCACACTATCCACTTGACAACAGACATGTGGACCAGTTGCCAATCCCTTGATTACATATGCATCCCTGCACACTGGGTCTCTTTTGCAGCGTCTTTTGCAGGGTTTAGAGACAAGTCAAGTGCAGTTGTTGACCTGGACACAGTTTTTCAAGCTACTCGGAAACATGCAACATTAGCCATGTTTGCCATGGAGAAAACTCATACTGCAAAAAACATTTTGGAGGTGTTTAACAGTAAGGTCTCTGAAAGGCTGCAACCAAGAAATCGCATAGTTGGTTATGTTTTCATGGATAATGGCAGTAATATAGTTAAGGCCATGCAGGAAGGCGAATATTTCAGAGTGCCGTGTTTGGCGCACTGTATAAACCTGGTTGTTCAAGATTTCTTGAGAAATGAAAACACAGTCAAGATGTTACTGACCACCTGCTGAAGAACCTGCACACATTTCAGCCATTCTTTTAAGGCCAGGAAGGAGCTGAGGAGCATTCAACATGAACATAAAGTGCCAGTCAAAGGACTCATCCAGGAGGTGGCAACACATTGGAACTCAACCTTTTACATGCTTGAGCGTCTGTTTGAGCAGTACATGGTAATCAATGACTATGCCTTTCAACTAGGTTCTACTATGAAAGACATGAGGCTAGAGTTGGAGGAATGGAAGCTAGCTAAAAGCCTGACAGACATGCTTCGTCCTTTTAAGGTCTTCACGCGTGAAGTCAGCAGGGAGAACTATTCTTTGAGCAAAGCTATCCCATTGTTGGTCATGCTAGAGCACCAACTGAAGGCGGTGTCTATAAGGTCCAGAGAAGATGTTGAAAAGCAAGATGCATATCTGTTGGTGGAGAGGTTATTAAGCCGCCTAGTTGCCAATGAAAGGCTTAAAAACATACATACAGAACAACATTACATTTGTGCCACTATTCTGGATCCACTGTACAAAAAGGTAGTGGACAGCAAAGCAGCGACGGCCCGTGGAGGGAGTTACGGTGGGGCAGGAGGGCGGGGAGGGGGAGGGGCAGGGCGGAGGTTGCTAAAAACCGGCATATGGATAATTGCAGGTAAGTAAACAATTTAATTGATAAAACGAATTTCGTAGTGCGCCTTGCATCGCAAAATGCAATGCAGTGCGAGCTACGAAATTCGTTTTATTAATTAAATTGTTTACTTACCTGCAATTATCCATATGCCGGTTTTTAGCAACCTCCGCCCTGCCCCTCCCCCTCCCCGCCCTCCTGCCCCACCGTAACTCCCTCCACGGGCCGTCGCTGCAGCAAAGCATTCATTCCTTTTGATGAAGCAGATGTTTCAAAGTACAAACATTGGCTAGCTGTGTCAGCCACTCGGTTCGAAAAAGATCGGCAGAAAATTCAAGGAGCTGTCAGAAGTCCAACTGAATCAGCAGGCCATCCAGCATCAAGTTCCACTTCTGAATCTGTGGGCGAAGGGAGTCACTTTCCCTCACAGCCGTTAATGACACCAGCAGCAACCGTATCATCATCCTCACCTGCACCATTCCCAGCCATAATATTGTCGGAAGCGGATTGGCTAACTCATCAAGGGTTTGCTCGATCCAGTGCTGCGAAGGCCACAGATGGAATGCAAAGTGGAGCAACCGTGGAGAACCTTGATTTGATGGTGCAGGCCTATCTGGATGACCCAACAGAGGTCTTTGTTAATACGAACCCATTGCTGTATTGGTACAGGAAAATGGCTCTATGGCCACTAATCACAAACTTGGCTATAAGTTATTTGTCTTGCCCACTCGCAAGTGTGTCTTTTGAACGTGTTTTCAGTGCTGCTGGTGCCATTGTAACTTCAAAAAGGACCCGCCTCTCTGCCAAAAATGTGGAGAGGTTAACACTGATCAAGATGAATCAGCACTTGATAACACCAGATTACAAAGTACGTGAATGCACGCAGGAAGAAGACCTACTCCCATCTCCATTCATGGAGTTTGAGGATGAGCTCTACTTCCCTGACACTGAGCCCTGAAAATGACTTCCTTTTTTTCATCCTTTTATTCCTGTGTGTCTTTCTTTGTTTTGCAACTTTTACCAAAACAAAACTCCAATAACCTAATCACAAGTCCATCAGTAGCACTGTCTTCATCTTATATTCCTTATTGATTTGAAGGTGCCGCAGTCTTCATTCCTGAGGTACATAAGTTCACAACTCAATCATTCTCCTTTATACTCCTCCTCCAGACTCCCCCTATCCATTTCCCTCAAGACAGATGGATGGATTACGATGAGTCGCCTCAAGTGGGACTGAAATTACTGACTGACTACATGCTTGCTGATTGCTGACAGAGTTACTTCTGATATTGACAGGAGAGGCTGCCCTGTGGGCCCTCACTTTCCGAAGAAGATGCGGATTAAAGTAGAACAGGTAATGAATAATTGAGAAGATGGCATGCAGTGGACAGCACTGGCTGTCTGGCTCTGATGAAACCAATTGCTGTTTGTTTTTTGTGCATGAAATGATGATTCATATGTCTTGTCTTAGTTATTATTTAATCTTTCACACAGTAATTGTAACTCATATCAACAACTCTGGTTTTTTTACCTTGTTTAATTAAAATTGTACTTCAAATTCAGGGGTCACTATATTGCATTTCACAAAATATGCAAAATGTCCTTGGAGCGGACTCACTTGCCAATATACCATGATGATTGATTAAATAATATATCTTTTTTCTTTAAAGTCACTCACTGGGATGGATGGATCATCAGCATCGGTTTAAGGAAGAACTATGGCCAATTCGTGAGTGGCAAACAGGTAAACCAGTCTACAACAACTACTACAGCAGGACTACATGTCTGTCTATTCATGGTATGTATTGGTTGAGGGCGAGGCAGTGTACTGTTGTTGTTATGCCAGGCAGAGTCCTCTCCTGACAGCAGTTCATGTAAAATTGGGGCTATGTGGCTTGCTGCATACAATTAGATATGCTTTGTCTGTCTGACAAAGAGCCTAGGTATGCTACATCAGGCTGCTTCTCTCAGTGGTGCCTGCCTTGACCCTCTGCATGGCACTGCCTCAAGCTTGGGCCAAACACCTGTTATGTTTGCAAAATTTGCTGTTTTTCGGTATTTCGCAAAACTCGCAAAAGTACCAAAAAATTCTTGAGTGGAACGGATTTGTGGCCCATGCTTTCGGCAGGGCCATGCAGACGGTCAAGGCAGGCACCACTGAGTGAGGCATCCTCCTGATGTAGCATACCTAGGCTCTTTGACACAGACAGACAAAGCATATCTACGGTTTAGGGTTCAGTGCGATTTACTAGGGTTTTTGGGTTTAAGTTGGTATGGTTCACGCTGATTCTAGGGCTCGGGCCCGATGCAGGCTCGTTCATAATGATGTTGTCAATGTTTTAGGGGTGTTTGGTGTTCTTTGGTCCAGAATTGGCAGGATTTTGGCCATTTTGGGTGTTTTGCGGGTGCGTGTGTTTGGGTGAAAACTAAGTGAAAACTAGTCGTAGACCTTCTTCTTCTTCTTCAAAGAGCACAGTGGTTCTATTTTGTTCTGCCTTGCTGAGATTCTTGTGAATCGCTGGAACAAGTGACTGTCCAGGTAAGTTTCAAGAGGATCGAAGTAGTGGAAGTGCTGAAAACAGAAATGTTTTGTGAACAGCGCAATTTGCCATATTTTGAATATACCAGTATTGCATGTTTTTGGGGGGCTGTTTGGGGGTATTTGTGGGGGAGGGTGTGGGGGTCTGGGAGCACTGCTGGGATATCATAATTTTAATCAGAAGTAATTTGAAGAAAATCCATGGTGGGAAAGAGGAGTTAGGGCCTAGCTGCAGAGCGCGTTTGGACCGATGTTGACTGGTTGGCTGAAAATGTTCTAAGTATGAGTTTTTGCATTTTTGATTTTTGCCTGTTTAGGGGTGTTCCTCTTTTTTGCGCGTGGCTGCAGGGATCTCAGGGCATAGCTCGGAAGGTCTAATATCGGAATCAAGTGTTTTGGACAAAATACATGGTGAAAAAGTGTTTCCGTTTTTGCTCACTTGCCTGTCTTTCTGGTGCTGTTTGGGGGGCTTCTAGGTTATTGGGGGTGGGTTTTGGGGTCTGGAAGCACTGCTGACACAGTCTAATTTTGATTGCATTTTTTTTCTTCAGAAAATCAATGGTGGAAAAGGGGAGTTAGGGCCTAGCTGCAGAGCGTATTTGGACTGAATTGAAGGAAGGCCCATTTTTGCTTTTTGCCTGTTTGGGGGAGTTCTTCTTTTTGGAGGGTGGCTGCAGGAGTCTGGGGGCATTGCCGGGAAGGTCTAATTCCGGATAAAAGTGGTTTGGAGAAAATCGGAGGTGAAAAAGTTTTTGCGTTTTTGCTCACTTGCCTGTCTTTCGGGTGCTGTTTGGGGGGCTTCTAGGTTTTTGTGGGTGGGTTTTGGCACAGTCTAATGTTGATTGCATTTGTTTTTCAGGAAATCCATAGTGGATTATGGGAGTTAGGGCCTAGCTGCAGAGCGCATTTGGACTGAATTCCAGGTAGGCCCGGAATTTGCAAATTCTCACTTTTTGCGGTTTTGCTTTTTGGCTGTTTGGGGGTGTTAAACTTGTTTTCGCCCGGGTTGACGGGTTGGGGGCATTGCTGGGAAGGTCTAATACCGGATAAAAGTGGGTTGGAGAAAATCCATGGTGAGAAAGTTTTTCACTTTTCAGAGTTTTCGCTCACTTTCGTGTTTTCGCAGGCCTGCTTGGGGGGGTTCCTGGTGTTTGGGGGGGTTGGGGGGTCTTGGAGCATTGCTGGGTATGAATACTTTTGATTGCAAGTGGTTTGGAGAAAATCCATGGTGGCAAAGGGGAGTTAGGTCCTAGTTGAAGAAAGCGTTTGACACTATTTTTAACTTAGGTCTCGTTACGGTTAGCAGTATTGCATGTGTTTGGGGGTGTTCGAGATTTTGGCAACTGGGTTCTGGGGTCTACTCTTGGAGCACTTGTCGAGAAATGTCTAATTTTGGTTGCAAGTGGTTTGAAGAAAATCCATGGTGGGAAAGGGGGGATTTGGGCCTACTTTACTGTCACCATTTTCTACTAGGCCTCAGACAGGTAGCAGTATTGCACGTTTTTTGGGGTCTGATTGGGGGCATTCTACATTTTAGCGTCTGGGTTTAAGGGTCTGGGAGCACTGCTAGGAAGGTCTAATTTTGTTCTAAAATCGTAGTTTACAGTAAACCTAGCTTGAGGGGAAAGATCCGCAAAATTCGCCCCTACTTATTTATCCTTCAAAAGGAGACTCAGAGTACGCCCTTTCAAAACTATTGTACTGTTGATTCTGAAACTGAAAGTGTGACTTTTTGCACTACACAGCGTACGTACCTTATATTTTTTTCTCAGTGGTGTTTTAATATCACTTCCTGTTTTTCCATCAACATTTACAGGGCGGCTTTCACCCTGTGCAATGGAAAAAAGGATGAAGTCAGGCTTCACATTAGCAAGCTGGAATTCAGCATCCGCCAGGCAGGCAGTAGCCAGGGTGTCTTCTGGTCATCCAACATTGATCGACGGAGTGTCAGATGGAACGGAGGAGTACTGCATATAAGAGGAATGTCTGGATGCATGCAACTTCCCAAATTCAACAGGACAAGTACAACAACATACAGTAACAGTATCCATTCATTTCTACTTATCTTTTAAGTAATATTATTGCTGTGAACTTCTATGAGTGTGACTCGGCATTTCTTTGCTCTCTGCTTCTAAATTTGCTATGTTTTTGCCATGTTTAACAGTAATTTAATGTTCTAAGTGTTAATTCTCTCTGAGGGCAAAGAGGCAAGTGAAATTGCGTAATGACTGCAGTCCTGTACTGTCAACTTGTTTCTTCATAGTTACTAGTAAGTTGCAGTAAGTAGTAGTGGTACTTTGCAGTAACCTAACCATCCATTTAGTAAACAACTTCTGGCATGCAGTAGTGTACTTCCTTTATGTCCCTTTAAAGATTTATCAATATCTTCAAATCCAAAGATTTGTTTCTCTTCATTTGTTGTTTGACTGTCCATGCTGTGTTTTTTTCCTCTCTACCAAACTTTCCCAAAAAACCCCATTCCCATCCAATTTTCAAACCCTAACCCTCTTCCCCCAGGCTGTGTGTTATTTCATTGTGGTGAGACTGACAACAACAATAAATTCCACACACTTGCTTGGGAGGATAAGGTCAAAGCAACCAAAATCATTACAATCAGAAGTTCATGTGCGCCATCGTGGATCGATAAGAGCATCCTCCTCCTACACGAAGTGAACAATCAAATGCTTAATGCTTACATTACGTTGATGACGTGTCCTTTGCCTTAATTTCTTATAGCAATCAAACTCCACGCAACTACTACTTATATTTACATTAATTTAGCACTGCTTAGGCTACAATTTAGGGCACTGTTCGCTACCGTACTATCTATTGTACTGTTTCTAATGCTACGCTCAGGCCACTCAATGTTTCATTTCCTTTTTTTTCATATGGTGATACTGCCAGTGTGTACCACTACTGCTACCAGCACAACAATGATATTGCATCCGTTGAGGATACAAGTCAACAACCAACCTTAATCACCATTTGCATTTCAGGCAGCCCTGGGGCTACCCCGATTCTCAAACACAAATCACAGGTAAGATAAGCATATTGGAGAGGTAGTAGAATAATGGGCTAGGACTAAGTTGGGAGGAGAGCAGAGACTGACAGTACTACTAGTAAAGTACAGTAGTAGGGCTACTGAATTGACTAACTCGGTTACTTGCATTTTGGTACATTTCAGGACTAGATGTTTCATTCATGCTGGTGAGTTTGAAGAAATCAAACGTCCAGTAACCACCGCCAACCCCCACACAAAACAATATGAGCGCGTATACTGTGTTTTGGAATGAAAAATATAATTATTAAGAAATATAAATTATTGATGTTGTTGTCACAAAAATAAAATAAATTACCCCAACTCACCCCCCTCACTAACCAAACCAATGTCCAAAAATCCAAAAGTCCCCTTTCCCAAAAACCCAATTCCGACCCCCCCAACAGTCTTTAAAAAAGGGGCAAGGGACAGTCACTTCCTCCGGTGGCGTAGTGTGGACAGCTGGTGCTGCACATCCTGCAGCTCTTGGCGGAGGTCCCGGAGCTGGCGTTGAAGTTTTTCGCCCCTCCGCTCCAGGTATTCCACTCTTTTACGGAGCCGGCGCTGACATACCATCCAGGATCTGGGGGGGCAGCTGATTTTGTTGCTGCTGTGCGGAGGTGGCGGAAGGCTGTCGGGCCACGGCTCCGTTTGGCTGGAGGCTTCTGGCTGGTGGACCCGGGGGCAGTGGAGGAGATTGTACTGGTTGATGTCTCCTCATGCTCCCGAGCCCACAACCACCGATACTCGGCACAAATAGCCTCCAGCTTACGAGCCCTGGCCTGGACAGCCATCTCCTTGTGGGTGAGCTTTTTTAGAGTAGCATCTATGAAGAAAGAAAGAAACATACTGTGGCTAATAGTCTTTAACATAAAGTCAATATAATTCAACGGAAAGTTGAAACTCAGTAACACCAGCAAGTAGCAAACACAGTATACCATTTTGGCATGTATCTTTCCGCCGTATTTTTAAGCCTGTGACAATACTGGGAGTTTCAGGAATTCCACTAGCAGCACTATGGGTGGACTCACTCCTACATACATAGTCAGAGAGTACTAAAAAAAGGCCTTTTTAACTTTTTTTCTCTGGTTTTGCAAAAGAAAAATACTGGTACGTGAACTTGTGGTAGCCGCCATAATGGCAGCTCACTCAGCTTTCACCCAAGAAAATCCGACACAGGCCATGATGATGCAGACTTGCAGTACTTTAAGCAGTACATGCAGGTGGGGATAGGAATGTGGCACTGCCACTGGCCATACTTCATCCACTCAGTGTCTGCTCTACTACATCATAAACCTCTGCTATCGATGAGGATAAAGAAGATAACATCCAGGCTTCCAAAGCACGTGTATAATTCTTCCTAATGTCTCAAATGTACCAAAATTTATTTTTCTCAACAACCAACTAACACCCGTTTCATTATATTTTAGAAACCACCGTCTTCTTATCTAGAATTGCATTCAACAAAACCATTCTTTACAGTCATAAATATTAAGACTCGCTCGTCCTTCGTTTCACCCTTCTTTAACTTTTCGTTCTTCACATCCCTAAACTACATCTGATATGACTTGGTTTCACAATAAAAATTTGCCAGCTGAGTTGAAGTGAAATAGAGGGGGCCATTGGTTACACGAGAAGTACCGCCGCTAATGCTATTACAAGTCTAAGTTGACTGTCTTCTCGTGATAGCCCAAAAAGTAGTTCTAAATTAGTAACTATTCTTAACTGTACAGTCTACTTATGCTAGTGTACTGTGTATTACTGAACAGTACATCATACACTCCTTTGCGAGCCTACTCAAAAACATTTCAATGAGTAAGGAGTATAATAACTTACCACCGTCAGCCGCCTCTGAGTCTTCCCCCGCAGCTCCTCCTGTTGGCGCCGCCGCATCCAGAGTGGACCCCTCCGCACTGCTGGCCCCGGCACTGGTGGTCATCTGTGTCGCATCAGATGTTGTGACGTCTAGGAAAAACATGATTCAGAAAAGGGGGTGGTGATGAACAGAGTGTCTGAATTAAGCAGACCACTCTTACCCAGTCCAAAGATCAGGGCTTTGTCCATCACCGTTATTTAGCTCACTGCACCATCCCAGCTCAGAACCTGGCTATATGCAAATCAGTCTGTCCCTGGCCCAGTGCATCATGGGAACAGGGCAGACTAAACTACCAAGCCAATTCTTCACCAGAAAGGAGACAAGCTTCCGGGGACCGGTTTCTGTCATTTCAGCCATCGTCGGCCCGGCTTGCTTGAATCCTGATGATGCAGTGAGCAAGGGACTCATGTCTGAGTATACCCTGCCACACCTATAGTGGCCAAAAACGATTCAGAAAAGGGGGTGGTGATGAACAGAGTGTCTGAATTAAGCAGACCACTCTTACCTAGTCCAAAGATCAGGGCTTGATCCATCACCGTTATTTAGCTCACTGCACCATCCCAGCTCAGAACCTGGCTATATGCAAATCAAGATTGATCAAGTGAAAAAATGGACACTTGTGACAATTCTAGACCATTGGTTAGAAAAACTATGGTATCCTCAAAAGACCCAATGTTAACAGGTATTGCGGTATATATCGATTCATCCGCCCCTACATTGTGGTTTTTCGGCAGTTATCATTGGATACCATAGAGAGTGTGGGTGCCTGCCTCATCCAGAGGCTCCTCTGGTCAAGGTTGCAGTGTCCAGAGATGAAAAATAGTGCAAAGAAAAAGGTCAAAAAACTGTTAAAAATAAGGTCTACACCAATAAAAATTTTAATGGAATGGTGGAGATCTTAAAGTAAAAACAAGTGGGTACTTGTCCTAGATCAAGTTATGGGATCTAGAAGTGCTAATTTACAAGAATGTCGACATGTTTCAGCCCCCTTCGGCTCAACGGAGTCTATGGGGCTTTCGTCAGGACATAAGGACAGACAAACATAGATACTCTACTCACACTATTTTGTGGAGTTCAATGGAAGTAGTGAGGGTCAACTTATAGCCACTCAAATCTTAATAACCTGAAAAAAACAATACACACAAACATGTTGTGCAAGGTGTTATACATTCTCACAGTACTACTGGAGTGAAGGTAGGCACAATAGTAAGCATCAGTCTCTACTATCACATTTATGCAAGTTAGCAAAAAAATTTTTACACGTTAATTCTAAACCATAGAGCATCCCCTGGTAGAGTAGAGGAAAGAGGGAAAGACAAGAGCGAGTAAGGTGGCTGCATGGTTTTGTGTACTGACAATATCAATTATACAAGCCAAAGGGACCCCAGGGGTACCGGTCATTCGTACTTAGTTGTAAAATATATAATGACTTGAAAGTAGTCCCAATGTCTATTCGGGGCGGACAAGGGAATCTAGGTGAGTGAAGATTCAAGGAGCAAGGTATTGCGCTCAAAAAGGAAAAAGCGAAGTCACTGACTTCAACGCGGTAAATAGCGTAAACACACTGGCAGTCTAGTTATGGACTTACCCCTAATGTAGAGTCTTAAGGTGTCATCGGGGAGGCCCCAGAGCTGTGGGGAAGAGGTAGAGAAGGTCAGAAACACCTTACCTAGCAGGGAGAGAAAACTTCTCTGAGTGATTCGTTCCGCCATTACCCACGTGTGTGGGATCCTGCACCGCTTGTGCTGACTCTGCCCCCGGATGTCGAGCTGATGTCCGGGGGAGTGTTTTTGAAGGAGATTGTTGAAGAGCCCAACTTTATTTAGATAAAACACGGAGATCTAAACATTGGAATACTTAAAAGTATAAACACGTTGTGCTCTTTAGTAAAAATTATAGTTGAACATTACAGTTGGGACAACGCAGTAAAGATGTTAAATTACTGTGTTGATTGTGGTTAGTCTGGCTGTAATGCCGGAGCTAGTAGACACAATACGGTTGGGACAAATACTAATTGTCAAAAATATACATACTGACTGGTGAAGTTATGTATGTGAATTCTGATTTGGCAATATTATGAGGTGCGGGGGATATCAAACTGAATAGAATACAGTAGCCTCATTATGTCTCAAAGATGGTAAACAGTGTACCTGAATGTTGGTGAACAGTGCACGTTCAGTGGACCGCAAACTGGTGCCAGGGGACATTATCATTCATGCCTGTGATATTAGTTTTCCGACGGTCCACCCACCTTTGTTCTTTTTCATGCAGAATTCGTTCTGCGTTAGGCGTTTTCTCCGTCAGCATTTCGATGACAGTCCATCTGATGTCATCACAAGAGTGTCCCTTCTCTAAAAAATGGGCACATAGTTTGGTCGTTGTTTTTTTTAAGCGAATATTGCTACGATGTTCCCCTATTCTGATCTTTACTTTGCGACATGTCATCCCTATGTATAGTTTTTTGCATGGACAGGTGACCATGTAAATAACACAGGAAGAATTGCAGTTCGTGTGTTGCTTTTGGGTCCAATTTATAGTCTCTGATAGTTGTAACTGTTTAGAATGGGTGGTGAAATGGCAGGCTGTGCAATTTCCACAGGGGTAGTGACCACTGACTGGGGACATGGAGATGTTTCTAATGGTTTCTTGATTATGCATTTGTCATGGCCGTGTATGAACCAGTGTGTCTCGCAGATTTTTTGTTCTCCTATTGGCAAAACGTGGTTTTGGCCAATTAAATTTCCCAGTATTGAGGATTTTCCAATTCTTATTTACCAGTTTTTGGACCTCATAGGTGGATGGGCAGAACGTGGTAACACAGGTCTTAAGATCCGGTATGGGGTCTTTTGGGTAGTTTTGTAAGAGGCATTCCCTTGGTTGATTGTTCGCACGTTTCATGCATTTCTGGATGGTACTCTGCGTATAGTCTCTTTGTTTTAATTTGGTGCACAGATCCTTCGCTTGGGCTTTATAGTCATCTGTCTTAGTACAGTTCCGTTTTAAACGTAAAAATTGACTATAAGGTAAATTGTCCCTCAGTGGTTAAGGATGGTGACTTTTATAAGATAGTAGACTGTTTTTCGCAGTTGGTTTGGTGAAAGGTTTGGTTTTCAGTTGATTGTCTTCTGCAAAAATTGTAAGATCAAGGAAGTCAATGGACGTGTTGTTGGCCATATGTGTGAATTTAAGCCAAGGGTCCTTTTCATTTAACCACCTCAAAAACAGGTCCAGGTCAAGTTTAATGTCCCAAATGAGGAGGATGTCGTCAATGTATCTCTTCCAGTATAGGATACTGGAAGAGTACGGGTTTTCCTCATTTAGTACATATTGTTGTTCAAAATGACTGACGTACAGTCCTGCCACCGAAGGGGCAAAGGCACTGCCCATCGAGGTTCCGTGCTTTTGTAAATACAACATTCCGTTGTATTCAAAAAAAATTTCTTTAAGTGCTAGTTGACAACACTGTAAAATGAAATGTCTAGGAGTGTGGTATTCCCAGTCTTCACTGTCGAGGACATCTTCTAGCATTTGCAGGGTGTCGTCTTGAGGTAGGCTGGTGTACAGTGACTCCACGTCAAGACCGACCAGAAGCATGGTGTTTTGGTCAAAAGGTATATCTTTGATTTGTACTAGCAGGTCACGTGTATCTTTAAGATAGGTTGGTGTCTTCTGTACTAATGGTTTGAGGAACTCATCTGCGAATTAGTACAGAAGACACCAACCTATCTTAAAGATACACGTGACCTGCTAGTACAAATCAAAGATATACTATTTGACCAAAACACCATGCTTCTGGTCGGTCTTGACGTGGAGTCACTGTACACCAGCCTACCTCAAGACGACACCCTGCAAATGCTAGAAGATGTCCTCTACAGTGAAGACTGGGAATACCACACTCCTAGACATTTCATTTTACAGTGTTGTCAACTAGCACTTAAAGAAATTTTTTTTTAATACAACGGAATGTTGTATTTACAAAAGCACGGAACCTCGATGGGCAGTGCCTTTGCCCCTTCGGTGGCAGGACTGTACGTCAGTCATTTTGAACAACAATATGTACTAAATGAGGAAAACCCGTACTCTTCCAGTATCCTATACTGGAAGAGATACATTGACGACATCCTCCTAATTTGGGACATTAAACTTGACCTGGACCTGTTTTTGAGTTGGTTAAATGAAAAGGACCCTTGGCTTAAATTCACACATATGGCCAACAACACGTCCATTGACTTCCTTGATCTTACAATTTTTGCAGAAGACAATCAACTGAAAACCAAAACTTTCACCAAACCAACTGCGAAAAACAGTCTACTATCTTATAAAAGTCACCATCCTAAACCACTGAGGGACAATTTACCTTATAGTCAATTTTTACGTTTAAAACGGAACTGTACTAAGACAGATGACTATAAAGCCCAAGCGAAGGATCTGTGCACCAAATTAAAACAAAGAGACTATACGCAGAGTACCATCCAGAAATGCATGAAACGTGCGAACAATCAACCAAGGGAATGCCTCTTACAAAACTACCCAAAAGACCCCATACCGGATCTTATGACCTGTGTTACCACGTTCTGCCCATCCACCTATGAGGTCCAAAAACTGGTAAATAAGAATTGGAAAATCCTCAATACTGGGAAATTTAATTGGCCAAAACCACGTTTTGCCAATAGGAGAACAAAAAATCTGCGAGACACACTGGTTCATACACGGCCACGACAAATGCATAATCAAGAAACCATTAGAAACATCTCCATGTCCCCAGTCAGTGGTCACTACCCCTGTGGAAATTGCACAGCCTGCCATTTCACCACCCATTCTAAACAGTTACAACTATCAGAGACTATAAATTGGACCCAAAAGCAACACACGAACTGCAATTCTTCCTGTGTTATTTACATGGTCACCTGTCCATGCAAAAAACTATACATAGGGATGACATGTCGCAAAGTAAAGATCAGAATAGGGGAACATCGTAGCAATATTCGCTTAAAAAAAACAACGACCAAACTATGTGCCCATTTTTTAGAGAAGGGACACTCTTGTGATGACATCAGATGGACTGTCATCGAAATGCTGACGGAGAAAACGCCTAACGCAGAACGAATTCTGCATGAAAAAGAACAAAGGTGGGTGGACCGTCTGAAAACTAATATCACAGGCATGAATGATAATGTCCCCTGGCACCAGTTTGCGGTCCACTGAACGTGCACTGTTCACCAACATTTAGGTACACTGTTTACCATCTTTGAGACATAATGAGGCTACTGTATTCTATTCAGTTTGATATCCCCCGCACCTCATAATATTGCCAAATCAGAATTCACATACATAACTTCACCAGTCAGTATGTATATTTTTGACAATTAGTATTTGTCCCAACCGTATTGTGTCTACTAGCTCCGGCATTACAGCCAGACTAACCACAATCAACACAGTAATTTAACATCTTTACCGCGTTGTCCCAACTGTAATGTTCAACTATAATTTTTACTAAAGAGCACAACGTGTTTATACTTTTAAGTATTCCAATGTTTAGATCTCCGTGTTTTATCTAAATAAAGTTGGGCTCTTCAACAATCTCCTTCAAAAACACTCCCCCGGACATCAGCTCGACATCCGGGGGCAGAGTCAGCACAAGCGGTGCAGGATCCCACACACGCGGGTAATGGCGGAACGAATCACTCAGAGAAGTTTTCTCTCCCTGCTAGGTAAGGTGTTTCTGACCTTCTCTACCTCTTCCCCACAGCTCTGTGGCCTCCCCGATGACACCTTAAGACTCTACATTAGGGGTAAGTCCATAACTAGACTGCCAGTGTGTTTACGCTATTTACCGCGTTGAAGTCAGTGACTCCGCTTTTTCCTTTTTGAGCGCAATACCTTGCTCCTTGAATCTTCACTCACCTAGATTCCCTTGTCCGCCCCGAATAGACATTGGGACTACTTTCAAGTCATTATAGATTTTACAACTAAGTACGAATGACCGGTACCCCTGGGGTCCCTTTGGCTTGTATAATTGATATTGTCAGTACACAAAACCATGCAGCCACCTTACTCGCTCTTGTCTTTTCCTCTTTCCTCTACTCTACCAGGGGATGCTCTATGGTTTAGAATTAACGTGTAAAAAATTTTTTGCTAACTTGCATAAATGTGATAGTAGAGACTGATGCTTACTATTGTGCCTACCTTCACTCCAGTAGTACTGTGAGAATGTATAACACCTTGCACAACATGTTTGTGTGTATTGTTTTTTTCAGGTTATTAAGATTTGAGTGGCTAAAAGTTGACCCTCACTACTTCCATTGAACTCCACAAAATAGTGTGAGTAAAGTATCTATGTTTGTCTGTCCTTATGTCCTGACGAAAGCCCCATAGACTCCGTTGAGCCGAAGGGGGCTGAAACATGTTTACATTCTTGTAAATTAGCACTTCTAGATCCCATAACTTGATCTAGGACAAGTACCCACTTGTTTTTACTTTAAGATCTCCACCATTCCATTAAAATTTTTATTGGTGTAGACCTTATTATTAACAGTTTTTTGACCTTTTTCTTTGCACTATTTTTCATCTCTGGACACTGCAACCTAGACCAGAGGAGCCTCTGGATGAGGCAGGCACCCACACTCTCTATGGTATCCAATGATAACTGCCGAAAAACCACAATGTAGGGGCGGATGAATCGATATATACCGCAATACCTGTTAACATTGGGTCTTTTGAGGATACCATAGTTTTTCTAACCAATGGTCTAGAATTGTCACAAGTGTCCATTTTTTCACTTGATCAATCTTGATATTACACGGGGAAATAAATGGACATGTATTCCTCCTTCCCCTTTTGATTACCCCTATATGCAAATCAGTCTGTCCCTGGCCCAGTGCATCATGGGAACAGGGCAGACTAAACTACCAAGCCAATTCTTCACGAGAAAGGAGACAAGCTTCCGGGGACCGGTTTCTGGCATTTCAGCCGCCGTCGGCCCGGCTTGCTTGAATCCTGATGATAGGAAAAACATGTCATATTTTCAGATGCCATACACAACCCCCTATTTTGTCTCGTAATGGAAGAAAATGTTAAATAACACATTTTTTATTACTGGGATTGAAAAAAAGTAACGGTTTTGGGGAGGAAGTGTTAACATTTTATATGCTTATTCCATTAAATGCTACACTTCTTCTTATGACAACTGATGAATGCTTGCTTAACATGCACCGTTTTTCTCATTACAGAAAGAAGATTCCATTGCCCTTCTGCCAGATGATTCACCAACTACTAGTAAGTCATCACCAGCAGTACTTTAAGTACTTTAAAGAAGGTGGGGGCTCCCGCAAAGTTATTCTAATAATTTCATGTGTCTGTTAACTGTTATTAAGTTTGAGTCATAGTAATTTTATTCATGGGACTGTTGTTTACACTTTAACATCATCTTCATCCATCACCATTGCTCGCTCCAAATACTACGCTATTAAAAATAAAGAAATAATGTTTTCATTTCTTAATTGAAAATAAAACTCTTAAACTAACAAAAACTGTGTGGTTTTTGTTCACGAGTGAGTGAGTGGAAGGGTTTGAACTACTGCACTTGGCAGTCATGTTTCAGTGACTCAGATAGGCCGGGACTCAGCAGTATTCTTCTTCTGTTCTTCTGGGTCGTAAAATCATTGGTCAGACACACTAGATAGTCGGTCAGGGGATTGGGGGTTCAACTTCTGTTTGGACTGAGCTATGTCGAAAGTTGAACTGCACCTATCATCAACAATGTCCTATTTCTCTTGTCCATACTTCTTTGTGTGCAGAATAGTCCCTAAAACACTAGCGGTTTGGGATGTGCTCCTCTCAAATGAAATAGGCAACTGCTACCCTTTACTTGGTGTAAACAATGACATTTTGTTGTTGGAAATTGTCAAAGCACTTACATTAAGAAGACTGGAATAGACAGCAAGGGCAACCCAGAGGACTGCACTCAGTGCCTAGAGTTATTGCTGGATCAGAGTTTTGTTTCACACCGTTTGCTGACTGGGCAAGCTTAGCTACCTACACAGACCGACTCATAATCATAAATAGTAGTAGCACAGAGAGTGATGGTAGAGGCAAAATATGAATTTAGAAAGTAGTCTATATTAGAAGAAGATCAAAGACTATTTTGTAAAACATAGAATTATCAGGAAACAGTTTGTAATGAATAGGAGCTGTAAAAGTTAGGGAAGTGTAAGTATTAATATAACAATAGAACAACTTACTGAGGCCAGCAGAAGAGCCTGCAAGGGACTGATCCTGTCCACCTTCTTCCACCGGAGTCTCACTCGCCGCCGGCACCCTGCCCCTGGGAGGTGCTGGTGAACATGAAATAAAGAAACACAACATGGATGATTGTTTTTTTGGAAATATTTGAGTTCTTGAAACGCAATCTAAAATTATGTCGGGGAAACAAATTAACAACAATTGCATCTGATCTGGTCAACTAGGAGGATAGTAGTACAGTATTGCAGGATTCGCAGACCGTCTAATAGGAAAGTTATGTAATTCACTAACTACACCAACAACAAAAAGGTTCTACTACGACTGCCATCACTCAGAAGAGCGAGACGTTGCGTGCCAGACACAGTAAGTCATCATGATTGCAGACCACTAACAAATGTCCTATAACAAGTAATAAATATTATACTCAATGTATCAATCCACCACTATCTCTTCAAAGTGGCAGCAGCAGGAGTACACAGAAGGACTAGACTTGAGTCTACTGTAATGCTCACAAATGAGTAAAAAGTTGCAAACAAGTAAGCATAGTAGCAACACAAATAACTAGGCGAAGCCTGCAATGACAGAAGCTATTTAAAGATTAATTTACCTGCAATGTAATTGAATCAGCAGCATTCGTACTCTTCAGGAAAAAAATAGATTAGCAATATAACAGAGCAGAAGAAAAAAAAAGTAGTTATTAAATAGCTACTTACCAAGGCCAGGGATCTCCAATCCTAGCAGGTCGAGCATGTCATACTCGCGGTCCAGGATGTCAGTCCACCAGTGCGTCGCTTGCTGGTAGGTGCGCCGGACTCCAGAGTCCTTCCACATGCCCCAGCACACCTTCTCCCACAGCTGGCGACGCTCCCAGAGGCCGTAACTGGAAGCAATCCGCCCACCTGCTGCCACAGTCTTAGGGAGGTGGACTTAGACAAAAACCATCAAGGCGGCCACCTCCACCGCAGAGAAGATCTCCCTGGCCTGGACTACCTCCCCCCTCAAACACCCACAAGGGAGCCGGGTACGGGGTGCTGGGCCCTTCCCCTTGCCCTTGTCGGCTCCCTTTGCCATGGTCCTGGGCACAAGAAAAAGGAAAGAAGAATAGGTGTGAAAAAAAATAAGAGAGAGAGCGAAAGAAATAAAGTAGGTAATAAAGTAACAAAAAGTAAAAAAGAACACAAAATATAGATGTAGGAAATTGTAGAGATAGATAATAAGCAAAAAAAAGCAAAAACAAGTTCAGAAAAACATAGGATTACAAAGATGTAAGATGGATAGAAAGGTAGCATGCCCAAAAACCATCACAATGAATTAAAAACAAGATGGCCACGCCCATAGAGGACCGCGCGGGTAAGTTTGTGCGATATTTTCCCCGCGAGCAAGCAAAAACACAGGCGAACTCATAATAGCGACACAACGCGAGATTGCCAATAGTGCCCGGAACTGGAAATATGCAACGCGCACAAGATGGCCGTGCCCATGTACGACAGCATGGGTAACTTCGCCGTTGTTGCGCTGCAAGCGGCCCGTGAAGATGCAAAAAAACCCTGCGAACACACATAAAAAATTAAACTGCAACAGGAAGCACTTACAGCTAAGGAAGCAGGTGCCTGACTTGAAGCTCAAATTCAGTGACACATTAACCAGCCCCAAATTAATTCATCTCAGTTGAGGCTGGGCAGGTGTGCTTTCCCCCCATAATCTACAGTGGTGAACCAGAGGTTGCTGTGATGAACCAGAGGGTGGCAGTGATGAATCAGAGGGGGACAGTGATGATTCAGAGGGTGGCAGTGGCAAACTAGAGGGTGGCAGGGATGAACCAGAGGGTGGCAGTGGTGAACCAGAGGGTGCTGTGATGAACCAGAGGATGGCAGTAATGAACCAGAAGGTGGCAGTGATAAACTAGAGGCTGGCAGTGATGAACAAGAGGGTGGCAGTGGTGAACCAGAGGGTGGCAGTGATGAACCAGAGGGTGGCACTGGAGAATCAGAGGGTGCTGTGATGAACCAGAGGGGGACAGTGATGATCCAGAGGGTGGCAGTGGCAAACCAGAGGGTGGCAGTGATGAACCAGAGGGTGGCAGTGATGATCCAGAGGGTGGCAGTGGCGAACCAGAGGGTGGCAGTAATGAACCAGAGGGTGGCAGTGATGAACCAGAGGGTGGCAGTGGTGAACCAGAGGGTGATGAACCAGAGGATAGCAGTGATGAACCAGAGTTTGGCAGTCTTGAACCTTAGGGTGGCAGTGGTGAACCAGAGGGTGCTGTGATGAACCAGAGGGTGGCAGTTGTGAACCAGAGGGTGGTAGTGGTGAACCAGAGGGTGACAGTAGTTAACCAGAGAGTGACAATGGTGAACCAGAGAGTGGCAGTGGTGAACCACAGGGTGGCAGTGGTGAACCAGAGGGTGACAGTGCTGAACCAGAGGGTGGCAGGGGTGAACCAAAGGGTGGCAGTAGTGAGCCAGAGAGTGCTGTGATGAACCAGAGGGTGACAGAGGTGAACCAGAGGGTGACAGTGGTGAACCAGAGGGTGCTGTGATGAACCAGAGAGTGCTGTGATGAACCAGAGGGTGACAGTGGTGAACCATAGGGTGGCAGTGGTGAACCAGAGGGTGGCAGGGGTGAACCAGAGGGTGACAGTGGTGAACCAGAGGGTGACAGTGGTGAACCAGAGGGTGCTGTGATGAACCAGAGGGTGGCAGGGGTGAACCAGAGGGTGACAGGGGTGAACCAGAGGGTGACAGTGGTGAACCAAAGGGTGCTGTGATGAACCAGAGGGTGGCAGTGGTGAACCAGAGGGTGACAGTGGTGAACCAGAGGGTGGCAGTGGTGAACCAGAGGGTGATAGTGATGAACCAGAGGGTGGCAGTGGTAAACCAGAGGGTGGCAGTGATGAACTGGACGGTGGCCGCGATGAACCTCAGGGTCGCAAACAGGCTGGACACGTCTAAACAACATGGTCGCCACAGGTTGCGACCACACAAGTAAGTTTGCGTTCCCGAACTTGTAAAAAACCCTTGCGAACTGGCAAAAACCCCTGCAAATTCACACAAATTTGCGGATTTTGCAAATTGCGAGTTCGATTTTGTGCGAATTCGTGGAACGGCAGATCGTCTATGAGCCACTTGACCGAGCAGGAGCTGAACCATGTGTCAAATTGCTGGGGCGGGGAGGCCCTGAGGTGTGCCTGTGGAGGCAGTCCCCTCCTAACCTGTGGGAGTATGCTAGCTGAGGCACAGACTGGCCCTGCAGAGACGAGGCAGTGTCCATCCTCCAGACCTGCGGAGTTGAAGCAATATCCATCCCTGACTCAGGAGAGGGAAAATTAGTGTCACAGGTGGTCCCACCCCGTTTTCTGCCAAGTATCATACACTACTGGATATGGGCGTCACTGGCGAGCTATAGATGTCCCTCTGCTTCGCACTGGGCTCATGTGTCCTTTCCAATAAGCTATGCGGAATTCTCCCAATTATTGGTAGTCTCTCATGCTCAGGGGCCCGCGTTGCCTTCAACCTGCTAATTGAATTGAGCTCTTTGTAGCTGCACGGTTTAATGGAGGAAAACGTTATAAGTAATTACGTATCTTACACATTTCAATAGAAGATACAGGTTAAGTATTCTTTTTTTATGTTGAAAAATACATAATGTGTGTGTGGAATTGGATGATTTAAATGTAACAGCAATTCCAACACTCGACCTGCTTGTGAAATCCGCAGAATTTGTCTGAGTTTTCTAGCAACTCTGTGGAATTCCAAGAGCTCCTTCCAGGCCTAGAATAAATGAATACATAACTAATTACAAATACTTGTGCACTTTTAACTTTCAATGAGTCGTCATGGCACTTTGATCACATGTCTTGAGTGGGTCATTGGATACTGATACCTGGCAGTTGAAGCCCCAGTGATCTGCTAAGGTGAAGTGGAAACAACAGCAGACGGACAATTGGTGTACCTTTCAAGGTGAGGCCTTCTTGAATTAGAGACAGTTCATCTCTGGCATTTCAGAATTTTAGGTACTCACTGACACTGGTGAGCAGTTGAGAGCGCTGGTTCCAAGACTGGTGAACAATAATGCCTTTCAATTTCAGCACTTCACTACCAGAATAAGGTATTCTGAGTTAACTCAGTCAAAGGTATTGTTTGCATCGAAAGTGAGAATGGCCAGATGTAATGAATGCACAGTTGCAATATCAATGGTACTAATCAAACTATGTGTTAATTCCCTTAGCTACCTTCCTGATAAAAATCATTTCTGGTCCTGTTGCATCACACTGCCTGCTTCTTTGCTCAGTCTAAGAGCAAGGGTACTTGTGAAGACCTTGTAGTCACAGTTTTATAAAAAAATATGTCAATATGGCTGATACTCACAGTTGGTTTTACCTGGCTTCAGTATTGAAGAAATGGTGGTCGCATTCCAAGATGGTATTGGGGAGAACCCTCCAACTATGCTGACTTAAACAGGGTTATCAGAAAAGGGTGGATATTATCAGCTATAATGATATAGAGTTTGTTTGGGATCCAATCGGGACCACCTTCCTTCCCCTACTTTAACTTCTTGAATGCTGCTAGTACCTCCATCTCACTAATCTCCTGATTTAGGAACGTCTGCTAATCTGGAAAAAGGGAGGATGGCCCTTCAGTTCCCAGCCATTCACTTACTTGTGCTGAATCTAAAGGGGTGGCTTCTGAATATAACTTTTGAAATACATTCACAAATGCCCCTTCAATCCCTTGATTATCCTCTAGTAATGGACTTGTTCCTTTACCTTGTATTTCTTTGATGTAATACCTGATTCTGTACTTTTTAGCCATTCATGGCAGATATTTCCCACATCTCTCTCTATACTCAAAGCTTCTCTCTCCACTGACTTCCCATTGCTGTTGTTCCTTGCTTTCTGAGCGTGCGATGAATTCTGGTTCACATTGGTATAACTCATGTTCCTCTTTCTTTCTTTCCGTTTCCTCCATTACTTCTGATTTCAACATCCCCTCCAGGTTTGCTAATTACTTTTCTATCTGAGTCATCTCTTCTTTCTCTTTTAATGTTTGGCAAACAGCCAGACCTTCCAGCATCCACCTTAGGTAAGCTTTACATGCATCCCAAACTAATTCAATAACGATGTTGCCTCATTCCCGTTAAAAGTGTACCTGTTCTCATCTGAATCTCCAATAACTTATCAGGATGAAGGAAGAGCTTCTTACCCAATTTCCATCTTCTTAGTTGTTTCTTCTGACTTGATAGGCAATAAGAATAGCAGCATGGTCTAAGAGTGGAAGACGGAGGAGCTCTAACTTCTTAACTTTATTCACCCCTCACTTTCTATGAGGAAATTGTCCAGCTTTGAGTTGTGACTATTCTTCTTGCTTGAACATGTACAATCCCTGCGTTTTCCCTCCCTGGTTCACCAAGCATCTCAAAGGTTCAAGTCTTACATCTTGTAAAAGAGATAGGATTGCGTTCTCTGGAAGTTAACCTGAGATCGTGCCAATGGGCTATCCAGATACTTACTTATTGAAATCCTTCCTCCCAATAAAAATAGGAGTTTAAAAGTCTAACAGGACTGAAAAGAGTTGCATTAGGGACATCTCATCATCAATGTTGGGGCCATAGTAGTTAGCTGTAGTAAACAAATCTTCCTGCACCTTAATTTCTGCAAACACCCAATGCCCCCATCATCTGTCTTGTTTCTCGCCACCTCAATGCCTGTGTTAGCTCCAATAGTGATCCCTACTCCCCTAACACAATGTGTATGGACTGTTGCGATGACCTGCTCAACCCAACTCTGGTCTCCTTTTTCAGTAGATTACCCCAGAGTAGCTGCTTAGAAGAGGATTGCATTTTCACCCGGGATTGCTGGCTATCTTCCATTTGCTGGTGTTGAAGCATCATTGTCAGGCTCCCTGTTCCTAGTAAAAGGAGATGATAACAGTTGAAATAAAATAAAGTTTCTGATCAATACTTCAACAGACTTGTTTCACAATATATGTTTGAAAGAAGGCACACGTTTAGCTTAGTGATATGATGGCAAAAACAAAGATATGATCGTGAGGGTTTATCCTTTCAAGTAATCACTACCTATACACAATGTACACGCACATGCTCTGGTCACAGACGATTGCTTTGTGGCTGAATTCCTTGATTTCAGCTGCTGAACCAGTGTCCTTGAACAACAGAGGTTAAAACGAATCCTATGTTCCATCAGCTAGAGAGAAAACTGTTATGAAATGACATGTAAAGTGTTATGGTTCAAAGGTAAACAGTGACATTTAACAAAGAATGGTGATATATGTAAATGATAAACAATAAACCACAACAAAGTAAAAATGTATCTAACACTGACATTCAAATAACTTACAAAGATGCTAAGAAATGAAAATTAAATATGAGATATGATAGTAGATATATATCCGCAGACTTACCTAATCAACGGATGGCAGATTAGGTAAGTAGACATTGCTGCTGACAGGATATTCCTTCTTATCCTTGTGCCATACAGAGAGGAATACGACATCCACAGACATACGTGATGAAAGTATGTTAATATGTTGGATGCATAAACACACAGGGGTGTCTTCAATAAGTTAATACAAGGGATAAAGGTAATAGTCTTGTGCTGACATTACATTGAAAAGCTTTAGCATTAGGAAATGTAACAAAGGATATCACACACAATAATTGAATATTAAAGGAATATGATCGGTGATAGGGGTAGGCAACTAACATGTCACTTACAAATAGAAAGAGTTTATTTGACTAAAACCCAAAAGAATAGACTGTATCCTTACCAGACTCAGCACCCCATCTGTTTAGTGTAACCAGTTCTTGAATTGTTGCAGTGTCAGCTGGAGAAGTAGAGGTTCTGGTAAGTGGTGGATGGGACATCAGCATAGGCCCTGACATCAATAGCATTGTGACATACATGTGTGTGTTGCAGGGTTGTGTTTGGAGATAGGACCTGTGTGTTGCCTTGCTGCATTCAGAAATACTCCTAACCTAGTTGTAGCAAGCACAATATTTGTAATGGTGATTTTACGAAAGAAAGGATAATAAATTAGATTAAATTGAATAGAATTAGAATTATACTTAAAATGCGTATTTGGTATGGGGTGTACTTCAGGGATATGTTTGTGATGTTTGCATAACAATGTTGGTTTAGGGGAAGGGCAGAATTGCATGAGTGGCTCTAGGATATCCTTTAAGGCTGGAGAGGGAATTTCGTTTTTACTCTTTACCTGGTCTTACAATAGGCTGGTCTGTAACAGGCATACTACATAGAAGGGCTAAGGAACATTGCATCTTGGATGAAAGCCAACCTTCTTAAACTTAATGCTGACAAAACTGAAGTTATCATTTTTGGAAAAATAATGACATCTGGGGCCCTCTTCATTGGCCTGCAGAAATGGGTGCCTTGCCTCTTCCTACGCACCAAGTCCACAATTTAGGATTTATCATTGACGATAAGTTATCTATGCATCAACAAGCAGTTAAGGTGGCTGCAACCTTTTTTACCATTCTTAAATGGCTTAATAAAATCATTTGAATGCTCACTAGCGCCACTCAGAAAACAGAAGTCCAGGCTCCTATTACTTCCAGACTGGATTACGGTAACATTCTCTACCTTGGAGCAAATAAAGATGCGCTACGCAAGCTGCAAGTGGTACAGAATTCAGCCGCCAGATTGCTTTGCCAGATTCCTGGAAATGCCTCTGTTTCTAGTTCTCTGTGTGATTTCCACTGGCTCAAGATAGACAATCGCTTTAAGTTT
Organism: Lissotriton vulgaris; assembly: GCF_964263255.1. Classification (NCBI taxonomy): domain Eukaryota; kingdom Metazoa; phylum Chordata; class Amphibia; order Caudata; family Salamandridae; genus Lissotriton; species Lissotriton vulgaris. The sequence continues at coordinate 1,039,299,949 of NC_141696.1, read as the reverse complement.
AAAGCCCTGAGTTACATGTTCAAGATTTACTCTGGAGTGGCCCCTCAATATTTGAAAGCTTCAGTCTTCCCCTACTTACTGCCTGCCTTCTCTGCTCTAACACGCAAGCAACATTTTCAGTTCCTAGGATCAAAGTTTTCCCCAAAGGGTGGTGGCTCCTTTGCTTGTTTTGGCCCGATTTTGTGTTATGCTCTCCCCCTTTCACTCCGTAAGGAAACTGTCTATGTCAATTTTTGCAAAGAGTTAAAAACCTGGTTGTTTAAGCAGTAACTTAATAACATAACAAGGTGAAGGTGCATGGTAGAGAGAATCAGGTGGAGATGGGACCCAGGGGCACTTCTATGAACCGTTTCTGCCGCCTAAAATGAGGAGAACTTCGTCCAAATGTGCCCAGTGCTTACCTCCTCCAACGCATTTGCAGAGTATGTGACCTCCTTCTGCAAGGTTCCCTTCTGTGCTCCACTGAGAGTAAATGAAGGCCGACCATGTACCTGTTTATAGTGCTTGACCACTAATTCGTTTGCAATGATTGTCTCGACCTCAGTGAAGTTTTCCTTCATCTTGAGTGCACCCTGCAAGCTGAATACAATTGCTGGAGGCTCCACCCACTCATCAACATTGGTGGAGACATTAAGTTGGGTAGATCTACACATGTAAATTTACCTTTGCGAATCGGTCTCACTTCCTTTACTCCACTGTCTCCATGAAAGTTCAAAGCACAGCCCTGTGAATGAGTGGCAAAAGTGATGCACAAAGATAGTCAGAGAGTGGGAGCAGGATTCCAGGGGCCTCATTTATGAGGCCCCTTGCGCCATCGGAACTTCACTTTTCATGAAGTTCCGTGGTGCAGAAGCCTGCGTGGTATTTATCAGGCAGCAGTACGCCAGTTTTTGTGGCGTACTGCTGCCTGATAAATATCAGTCCCTTTAACGCAGTGTTCTGCGTTAAAGGGGCGTGCAATGGGTGTTGCTGGGGGCGTTGCCAGCAACATCCATGGCCTTTTGACACTGCCCCAGATTTACCAGAAATCGTAACTCTGAAGCAGTGCCAAAAGCTTACGCCTCCCCAGGGGAGGCGTAAGGGAGGCGCAACAGGGAGAAATGTCTTTATTTCTCCTCGTATTTCCTTTTTCTATGTGTGCTGCATTCTACAGCACACATAGAAAGATGAAAAGCCTCTTGTGCTTATTTTTGTACAGAAAGGTTTCCCTTCCTGTACAAAAATAATCTTCCCCGCAACGCAGGCACCCTTGCACCATTGTGCAAGGGTGCCTGCACTGGCGCAGGCAGCCCATTGTGCGCCGGCGCAGGGGAAAAGGACAGGAATGCGCTGTATCTTATAGATACGGCGCATTTCTGTCCTTTTCTTTTGCCGTAGGGAAGCACAGCAGAAAGGCCTGCTGCGCTTCCCTACGGCAAAAAGTCATAAATGAGGCCCCAGGTAGTTAATCTTTAAGGAATGATTATGGCATCATAGAGAAGTAGAATGGAAAATGTTGGTGGACGGTGGTAATACAACATGACTTCAAATGTTCTAAGTACATGAGATGGGACCAATGTGGGGCACGAGGTTCAAAGAAGCATGTTGATTATGCATAGTTCTCTATTGACTCTGATCGAAAGGAACAACATACAACGGCATGGTCATGGGAGGCCAGGCCCAAAATTAAAATGCAGAGGGTTAGTTTCAATTACAGGGATTTACCTACCTCAGATTTTCAAGTCACTGCCTAGTCAACTGAAGCGTTGCACCTATTATGTATTGTCACCTGAAAACCATTGTTGTAAAACAACCACTTTAATGACACCAATGTTCGTGTGATTCTCTGAATTGTTATTCATTGAATAAAAAGAGAATAATGTTGTCCAAGAAAAATAAAAATAGAACTGTGACTGTATTCCATTTATACATATAACAGAGGCAGTTTTTACAAAAAAAACATACTAGCACACCTGTTTATATTTGTTTAATAAAAACACTACGCAGGCATGAATTAGTATCTCATTCCATTTGATTTAATGTAACTGTGAATGCAATCTGTGTAAATGTTTGACGCAATCTGTTTCCTAACCCACACTGCAGACAGCATGGGTACGTTTTGAGCCGTAACAAGGGTTTTATTGCAAGTTTTAAAATGACTTTAATGAAACAATTTCAGTATTTAATGTCGAAATAACGTTTTATGGCTGTAAATCACCGTGCGCCCTAAGTATAACACTCCTGCCGTGCTAAAGAGACCAAAAAAAGACAATGGAATCTTGACGCATCATCAAAAAAACATTACAAAACCTCAACTTCTTTAGTGCTTTTTGATTACCTATCTCATGTTCTAACAGAGGTCCATTAACCTTTCACAATCCCTCCACAAAAACAAATAGTCTGCTTGTAATTTGATCTGCTTTCTGTGGTGGTCTGGTAGTTGCAGCTCTGCACTAAAATTGCTACTTTTCTCCCATAAATGACATTATGCAAAATAAGCATGTTTCAAATGTGCAACAATGACAATTATTTAGAAATGTGCAGACTATTTTAGGAAGAACATATGTTTTTCGGGATCAGTTTTTCAAGTGATGTAACAGTTGATGTCATGAATAATTTTACGCCTGATACACCAAACAGGAATTATAACACATGCAGTTCAAAAAAATGCCTGCATTGACTTAAAATATTCAAGATAAAGTGACAACTGTAACACGCAGCAATTTTACATGTTTCGCAACAAACACATTCCTAGGGCTAGGAGTGACATAGAAACTGATCACCAACAGCTACAGCAGTCTGTGATTACCTACATGGAATCATGAAGTAGTGTAGCCAAATTTCCAAAGTCATGTCAAATAGAAATTATGTTTGATTAAGGTCTGTATCGGTAAACGGTAGTACAGTATGTCAATATACGTCAACGAATTCTACAAAAATGATACGGAAAGGCAATTAGAATAGAAAACGTATGCTGAAAAATACAATTGAAAATGACTATTTGCCTTATGTACGTAGAAGCTAGTTAAAAAAATAGCGAGTACAAATTGTGCGCTGGCATTTTGTAACCTATCTTTTCAAGTCACAGGGCAAACAGTCCAATAACAGAAGGTAACAAAATAACCTATTTATTGAATATTAAATGTGTAGGTCAACATTGAAGCTCCCCTCCCATGAATGGTGGTGAAGGCCGGCATTGTATGCAATGTGATTTGCCAAATTGGACATTGTTTTTTAAATATAGCCATTTACAATTAAAAGAACAAACGTTGCTCTAAATAAATATTTCACGTTTGGCAATGCACCTTGTAGTGGTGTCTCCCTTGGACCACTCTATGCTACCTCTCTCCTTAATTTTGCTCAACTTAATCCCCATGGATAGCCTGTGCTACTGGGACAACTTTTTTGAGAATCAGTTACTAAACCATTTGAGTTACCAATATCTGATTATTGATTTGTGATGGCAATTGTGGCCATGAAGAATCAATACAAACCATTGGGAGACCAAAATATGAGGCAAACAACCCTTTCAAACCCCTCCATTTGCACTTTCCAATAAGTTGCAAAAGCACTGTCGGAAAAATGTATATGCTTGCCCAAGGTTTTGGCCAGAGGAGGCACTCAGCACAGAGTTAAGACTTGGGAAGTGTTCAATGTGATCACTGAGTGTCATCTGATTGAGTGCGCCATCCTCCAGACTCAGGATTCCTTTCAGTTCTTAGACTACAGCAAATGTACAACTCAAATTTAAGGATGTTTTGGTCAAGGGACCAATTGTTTCAGATCCTACAAATGAACAGTGGATAGGGTTCGGTCCACAATAATTCTGGTCACCATACTTGCATGGAGTTTCGGATCATCTGTATACTGAATTTGTTCAATTGGCAGGTGAAGCCCATCCCTTATAAAGAAGATATTGTTGAGGAAATAGTACCCCAATGGTGAATGCAACTTCATGGCAGTAATCTTCATCACTCCGAGTTCTAGTCTTCCTCGCCACAGTATTTAACTCATGAGCTTTAGCATCCCGAAGAAACTTCAAAGTTAAATTCAGCATACTAGCATCCCAACCCTGCAATATGGCCCCCCTCCTGAATCCACCAATCACACAAAAGGAGCGACCACCCCCAGAACAACCCGTAACCAAAGTCTCAGAAATACATGAAGCCCCACACACTAAAGAAGGGAGGGATGGGAAACTATACTGGGGCGAGCAAGACGAGGACTTGGAGAAATGAAGGTTACCAGTATGTAACTGGGGCATTAACTATGAGTCCTCGTCACAGTAATTAACGCTTGAGCAGATACTGAAGCAAGCATCGGCTTCATGAATAGCAGAGGAACAGCGACACCAACAAGAGACTGCAACACCCTGTTTAATCTGCATCATACAGAAGTACCCAAACAGGAACATCAAGGCACAACACCACTCAGCACAGAAATAGGAAAAGAAACAGAGGCCCCACCCCCAACTTCTAGCCTGTAATGTGCCATAAAGGCATGAGGATCAGTCCAAGTAGCAGCCATGCAAACATTCTCCATGGACACACCTATAAAAGTGGCCCAAGTCACAACCACCTATCACATAGAACTTCCCAGGACTGGGTTGGCGACCACCATTGCCTGCAACTCACAGGCCACCAGAATGGACAGTGTGAACCAATGGCTAAGAGTAAAAGTGGAGGGCATCAAGCCACACCTGCCAGGACCAAACGGGACAAAAAGTCCGTACCCATTACAGAACGGCTCTGTCAGTGTCAAGTAAATCAATAATGTCCTCTACGGAACCGAGAGAGGGAAGAGAGACTCCTCCTCAGAATGATGCTCAGGGAAAAAAAAGAGGAAGCACCACCATAGCAGACCTGTAAAAATAAATGAAGCCACCTGAGGCACAAATGGAGGGTGAGCCCAGAATACCACCCTACCATACAGAAACTGCAAAAATGAGGCAGACCTCAAAAAAGAACCCAATGAAGCAATCCGCCTGGTCAATGCAATAGTCATTAAAAAAACACAGCACACAAAGGCCATGGCAATGAGAGGTTCAAACTGACACTCCTGCATCATCCTCAAAACCAACGACAGAGCCCCCGGAGGGGCAGACAACATTGGCTGCAGCCGCCTCAAATACCTTAAGAGTAGCCCACTGAGCACAGAGCAAAGAATGGGCCAAACCTAGGTTAAAGCCAACTGACAAAAATTCCAGGACCCTAACAAGATCCACATCCTTATAAAGAAAGTCCCTCCACATTCACCAAGCAGAAAAATTATACCTATGCTTGGCATAAGCACACAAAGTAGAAGGGCGCCAAGATTGATGAATTTGACTGGCCCTCACCTGGGAACACCCCCTGACATCAGATGATGATGATGATATGGGGTTTATTAGGCGCTCGAATGCCGAGGCATCTTAGCGCTGGTGTGGGTAGGCAGGGGCAGGGGCTGAGCTAAATTTACTCGGGGGTAAACAGCTTAGTTTTCAAGGCTTTCCTAAAAGATAGACGGCTAGGTTGCAGTCTCAGCACAACTGGCAGTTTATTCCACAGTTTTACTGCACAGCTGGACAGGGACCTGCCCCCCCATCTGGCCCTTCAACACTTGGGAGTACAGATCAAGCCAAGACTGGCCATCATCTGAGCCCCCACCATATTGTGCCTTGTGCACCAGGCAGAGCGCCTTAAATTCGATTCTCTGCCAAACAGGGAGCCAATGAAGTGCTCCTATTCCATGTGACATAGGATGACCCTTAGGGAGCTTCACGATTAATTGCACCGCAGCATTCTGCATTGATTGCAGTTTGCTAATCTGATGTTTATCAATGCCTAGAAACATCGCATTCCAATAGTTCAATTTGGACAAAAAAAGGGCAACTATTACTGTTTTTTGTAGTTTGGTAGGGTTTGGGACGGATAAAAGGGAACATTTTGTGAAGGATCTTTAACAGGAAAAAATTGGCAGACGTTAAAAGGTTGACCTGTGCTGACATATTACGTTTATCGCGCAAATATTTCCAAGATTTCTGACCTTTCTGATAGGATGAGGTTATTTCCCGGCCTTCGACGGCCACCAGGAATTGTTCCATAATGATGATGTCCTGTTGCCGAACTCAATCACTTCTGTGTTTCCTGTATTAATCTTCAAAAAGCCTAAATTCATCCAGTTCATGATGTCCTTTAGACAGGAGTGAAAGCTGGCAACAGGGATATCACCAATTGTGAGTTGTTGGCGTAAGACACAAATGTGAAACCATGTTTCCTGACAAGTATTGCCAGTAGCTTTACATAGACGATAAACAACGTCGTGGACAGCGCTGATCCCTGCAGAACACCACAGGGCAGATTAAAACTGTCCGATTGTAAGCTGTCCCACCTCAAACTCTGTTTCCTTGGCCGCATTCAGGATCTACTAATTAAACTGGGAGGAAGCGACCTCATTGTCACTGTCTAATATGAGAGAGGAATGATTGAGAGCATCCTGTAGGTCCCTGCTCTGTACTTTGTTCCAAAGTCAGAACGTAACCCTGGTAGCTTTAGGAAGGGAGTACTTCATTAGGGCCCTAACCCTGGCCTCAAAAAAGACTGCCTTGTGATCTGTCCGGGGAATTGACTCCACTCTTACAAATGTGATGTCAGGATTATTAGAGAAAAGCCCGTCCAAAGTATGCCCCCCTTGATGTGTAGGCTCAGAAACTATCTGGCCAAGGCCATACGCCTCCAAGTGGTCCAGGAGTCTGGCCGTCAGACAACCAAGCCTTAAGAAGCACCAACTGGAAAACCAGGAGAGGGCGCAGGGGACCCACCAACGGACAGGGAAAGACTAAGCACAGCAGAACCGCCTCACCAGCAACAGGGGAAACCAAGGGTGTGCCCCCCGCATTGAACCTACCAGAATCAACAAACCCATGGACAACTGGACCACCCACAACACCACTGGAGTCCGGGGAACAGGAGAAGGGCCTAGAGGAGATCCCAAGGTCACTAGAAGGACATCACATCTACCCTCCATGCCACCTGCAGAGGCATAAAGATACCAAAATGAGGTGGCAATGCATTCACCAGGGAGGCAACCCAGCCCACCCCCCGGAGAACCAAATCTCATACGTATACTCAGGCGATGAGTCAATGAAAGGGAACACAGGGATGGAAAGACAGTGCTGAGCCTGTCTACCACCACGTTCCCCTCTCCTTTCCTGGCAAGGAAATTTCAGACGGAGACTTCAAGTTCAATACTGCCCAAGAGCAAATTACCAGACTCAGACAGCCGAAGGACTTCACCCTGCGCCCTCTTGATGATTCAGGTAACACATGACAAACGGTCCACCCAGACCTACACATAGTGATGTGCAGAGCAAAAGCCAAGAAATCCGAAAGAACTGCCATCAGCTCTGGAAGTTGAAAAATCAAGCCATCATAACCAGGGACTACTTGTCTTCTCCAGACTGACCCCCCAGGGCAGCATCCCAGCCCAACAGACTGGCATCAGCTGTCACAATATGGGTATGCGCGACCTGACAACTCCGAGCCCCAGACCGATTCATATTGTCCAACCACCAGCCAAGATCCTCCCTGGACTGAGGTAGACACAGGCCCCCCGGTGGTAATCCTGACTGCTCGGAAGCCTTTGGGACAACACAAGCGGCATAACCAATACATATGTAACCGCACCTGGGGAAGAACCATCAGAGAAGCAGACGGAAGCCCCTTGAACCAACAACCAATGGCCCACAGGACAGTCCAGGAACATCAATACTTGATTCTCTGACACCACAGTCAATTTGCTGGACAGAGGCACGAACATCTTCCCCAACAAAGTCCTGAACTTGTCACCACTGAAAATCAGACCCAGAGACGGTGTGAGGTATGATGTGAATGGAATCACCACAAATCCATGGCCCCTCACCAGCTTAAAGACCTCCATGACAAGACACCCTGCCTCTGGGAAAGAATAGGTAGAATTCAAGATATCATTTAAATACTGAAAAACTAAAAACCCCTTCCATGCAAAACACCAATCAGAGGAGCCAACACCTTAGTAAAGACCTCCGGAGATGAACAAAGACCAAAAGGCAATTTATTTATACCTTTTTATATAGTTCATACCTTACTCAAAGGTGGCACAGCTCTTTACTAGAGAACCAGTTACATTTAAAAAGGACATCGGAGAACCTGGATACAAAACAGATACATGCATTTAAACACCAAAAACTTAAATATAATCTGCCAATATTGGCGTGAAATGAGCACAAAGAGTATTGGCATGGAGTGATCGCAAAGAGTATAGAAATAGCATAATGATATTATATAGCAGAGCATTATGATATATAAAGGTAATAGTAATAATAACAATAACTCCTATTTGCAAAGCGCGAACACATCACAGAGTCACATGATGCTGAGCTTGCGCTGGAGCCTGGGATCGAACCATGAACCCCATACTTCGGAATCAGCAGCTCTGACTGCTGCACCACACCTCTCCTCACTATATACAAAGAGTATACGAAGGACATTATATGAAAGAAAATACGATGTAAGTATACAATGATCCATTTTCAGACAGATGGTGGACCTACATACATTGTCAACAAAGAGTTGTACCCTACTTTACAGTATGTATATAAGATCTAATAACCACTATTAATCCACTGTCATTCCCATTCATTTACTCACTGTTTTAACACACTGAACTCAAATATATGTAAAGATTGTCCAAAATGTATTTAACTGATTCCCAATACATGTAGAAGATATTATTCATTAAACAAATAAAAAAAGTTACAAGAACAGCACTGTACCATCAATGCAAATATTCACAAGTTGTCACTCTTATTTTGCAATAAAATGATTAACCCCTTCGATGCTGATGACGAGCTCAGCTCGTCATCACCCACGGGGGTCGTGTGCTGATGACGAGCTGAGCTCGTCATGGTGCCACTAAAATGGCATTTTCCAGCACACAGCGGGAAAATGCCTAGCATCCAAGTGGTTAATCAATATATTCTGCGAGACATGAAGCATTGCATTATACCCACAGTTGTTGGAATTCATTGAGTACGGATATACATATGAAAGAGAACACAGTAGCTTCCAGTTAGTTACAGATTCTAATAAAATTTACATAAAAACATGTTCATAAAGGATGATTATGTAACAAAAGGGTTATTGACGCAGCGGTTCGGTGGACGAAAATCAATACACCACCTTCTTTAGGACTGTTACTTATTGACAACATCTATCATTCGCATATAATTGTTCAGGCGCAGCATATTTTACTTTTCATGCTCCTAAGCAGTGGAAGAATCCTCTTGTCAGTTCTTCTAATCATGAACCAAAACTATATATGTGTCAAGGGGGTCAGTTGCCTCTAAAAACAATGAGACCTCAAATACAAGATACCACTGGCAATTAATATTGTGGTTTGTCCATTGAAATGTAGGCATGGGAGGCGTGATTATGTTTTAACAGCCAATTGTTTTTCCCTTTTCTAGGTCAGTTAATACACTTCCAGTATTGCAATAGTTCTTTGTCAAGTGTTCGCCCGTCCCTGTCCATGTAGAATTCTGGTGAAGAGCCATGAGCAACTGTTTTGGAAAAAATCCCTACACATCCCTGAGTCAGAGAAGAGGAAGACTGGACATCCAAGCTAAAGTGAATGCCATAGGGGTCACACAGCGCACCGTAGAAGATCTACGCAAGCGCTGGTGTGACACACTCAAGGGCAAAAGAGAAGGTGGCAAGCAAGCTTGTGGACGACAAGAAGACTGGTGGAGGACCATCAACACCACTTGAAGACTTGGTGGAGTCCACCCTACAGCCAGAATCCATCAGTGGCATAGCAGACATCGACAGGTCCTTCTCAACCAACACCAGTCAAGGTAGGATGCATGCTAAAATGCCCCTTCCCCATTACTCACAAAACACCCCACTAAGAAATGACTTAATGAAAAAGTAAGATTGCTACTCCAGTCCACAATTTTGTTACCACCCAGCGATGCATCATGGGAGATGCAGTCCTACACATAAGTTAGTAAAGCAATGATACTGAGATACATATCTGCAGTTTAGACACACCAGTAAATAAACAAAGTAAACACACCAGTTAGGTATCCCAACTCAAGTAGATTTTATTTACACAGAACAGAAAGAAGGACAAACAAAAAGTAGTTTTGTTATATTCATAGATCAACCTGCGCCACAGGGTGAAGACACACAAAGAGATGAGCCAGCTGAGAACCAGGAACAGGCAGGGGAAGAAGAGTCAGACACCACAACACCACCAACACCTGCACCAAGACCACGCCAGTACACTGTGGCTCCAGTACAGAAGTTGGAGGCTAGGAGGGGAAGACATCCAAGATGAGCCACAGTCAAGGCCTGATGAGCAGACACAGTGCCAAAGTGATCAGTCTCCCATGCAGCGTAGCAACACCAATCACAGGAGATGCAGACCAAGAGCACATGGTGCTGCTGAGGAAGGAGAGCAATCCTCTGCCTTTGCTGTGCTGGAGGGAACTATGGTGAAGGTGTATTGGCTGCAATTTTAAAATCATGTGGTCAATGCAAAGGCAGCTGGTGTGTCTAAATCACAACATGTCTGACATCAAGGACGGCATAAGGGAGACAAACAACACACTGACAGAGGACCATAGGGCAAATGCAGACAGTCTAAGGGACATGACATCAGTGATTGATGGGCTCTGTACCATGATGCAGAGGATGCATGCCTCCAAATGCCATGAAAAGCACCACCCATTCAGCCGTTTGGATGGTTACACAAAGGTAGTTAACCGTGCAATGCCACTGCTGTCCTGTCCAGATGCACTGTGTCCATGCAGGGGGAAATGACCCACTGCAGTCATGATGTTGCCAGGGGATTTGAGCAGATCATCACTGCTGTTGAACAGCTACAGACAACCCCTATAGTTGGCACAAGCACACTGGGTGCAGTGAGGAGGCCTCCAGCCGCAACAGCATTAATCCATCGGTGACTGAGCCCAGCCAGTGGAGTGCAAGGCATGGTACAGCATCTGAGGCCTCATCAAGGGAGGCCATTGTAAACATTGACTGCTGTAGTGCTGTGTTTGGCCGTAAGAAGTGATCAGTGGTGTGACCGAGGCATGCAAATGGGTGAGATAACCCATGGCATACTAGGAAAAGTGGAAAAATTGACTGTATTATGAGGGTCAAGGGGACAATATTTACCGACCTCTCTAGTCAGAACCCCTACTAAGAACGTGAATAACAAGAAATAAACTAGGAGGTCTTAACAAATGAAGGAAAGTGACCACAATAAATTGACCGACACTTCTATCACAACTAACGGTGAGGGTCCATCAGAAATGAAAGAGTCCTATCAGCCCACCCAATTGGCGGAACCTCGTCATCTAGGACCTTATCAGCAGGTGTTCATCTGGCCAAGCTCAGTAATGTTCGCTCGGTGCCAACAGTTCCCATGCTGAAAGAAGATGAGTCCTCACTGTGAGTGGTACTGATAGGGTGCAGTGCTCAAGGAAAAAGTGCATAATTAAAATGGCGGTCAGGGTAGAAAAAATTGTTTATTGGTATCTCCCTGGACGCCAGGTTAAAAAAGATGTGGCAACAGTGTGACAATATCACTGTCAAGGAAGCATCTATAAATAGGCCAACATGTTTCTGCCTTTCATGTATTGTTTTACAGGCATTCGTCAGGGCCAAGCTGTAAAATAGGCTACTGCAACATCTAGTTAAATTCTCATTTATAGAAAATTTGAAGGAGAAAGCTATAGCGCATGGTTGGAATGGTAAGTTTCAGTCATGTGGCTTGGTCAGCCACCCTACCGTCTCAAGTCTGGCAACCAAGCAGAGTACAATCCTTTCCTAAAAATGGAAAGAAAACACACACTGATATTGCATCCATTATACAATTGTGAATATCAACATGTTGTGAAAGTCAAAATTCTCGTGGTCTACAAACACTTCTAATGACTGCTCCGGCGAGAGCCAGACAATCTCATGACTGTAAGGGAGTCAAAAACCAGATAATCTAGTGAATCCTATAATATTGAAAAAGGATAACTACTCACCCAACACTGTGTGGGAGTCAAGCCTCACCTCACCCGGCAACGCAGATGCATCCGTCATCCCGCAGGTGTAGTCTATTCACAACCAATTACCCAATCTACGGGGGTATATATACTTCCGGCTTCCTGTCCGTCGGCGCCTCCCCTTCGGTTCTGGAACCCACACCGAGGTACCGACGGACAGGTAAGTGAATCCAAGCTGGCAGCTCTGGTCTTTGTCCCAGTGATATTATCAGATTAGCGGGGTTTTTTGACTTCTTGCTGACCATACTAACAGCTCAGACGAGCTTAAACTAGAAATTTCCCTGCATCTTACAACCACTTTTGTATATTTTTTTTTAAAAACGGAAGTAGATGAGGAGAGCTTCTCTCTTCTCCCGTTAGCTTAATTGACAATCAAGTTAGTAAAATCTGCTTGATAGATTTGTAGCAATCAAATGACATTTACAAAGAGCTTTCTATCAGCATAAACATAGATCTGAGGCACGAGAGATTTGGTGTCCCAGTCGAAAGACTTTCCTTGCCTTTTTCGCGCCATTGGACAGTTGGGGCGATTAACCAGTAGGAGTTTAAAATCAAGTTTCTTGTGGGTGTGTTTACACTACAATAGATACATTGAGCATGACATTTATTATTGCCAAAAATGTTTTTCTCTGTATGTTTCATAGAGCGGGGCCTCTCTATCCGAGCCGTTGCCGGGTGAGGTGAGGCTTGACTCCCACACAGTGTTGGGTGAGTAGTTATCCTTTTTCAATATTATAGGATTCACTAGATTATCTGGTTTTTGACTCCCTTACAGTCATGAGATTGTCTGGCTCTCGCCGGAGCAGTCATTACAAGTGTTTGTAGACCACGAGAATTTTGACTTTCACAACATGTTGATATTCACAATTGTATAATGGATGCAATATCAGTGTGTGTTTTCTTTCCATTTTTAGGAAAGGATTGTACTCTGCTTGGTTGCCAGACTTGAGACGGTAGGGTGGCTGACCAAGCCACATGACTGAAACTTACCATTCCAACCATGCGTTATAGCTTTCTCCTTCAAATTTTCTATAAATGAGAATTTAACTAGATGTTGCAGTAGCCTATTTTACAGCTTGGCCCTGACGAATGCCTGTAAAACAATACATGAAAGGCAGAAACATGTTGGCCTATTTATAGATGCTTCCTTGACAGTGATATTGTCACACTGTTGCCACATCTTTTTTAACCTGGCGTCCAGGGAGATACCAATAAACAATTTTTTCTACCCTGACCGCCATTTTAATTATGCACTTTTTCCTTGAACACTGCACCCTATCAGTACCACTCACAGTGAGGACTCATCTTCTTTCAGCATGGGAACTGTTGGCACCGAGCGAACATTACTGAGCTTGGCCAGATGAACACCTGCTGATAAGGTCCTAGATGACGAGGTTCCGCCAATTGGGTGGGCTGATAGGACTCTTTCATTTCTGATGGACCCTCACCGTTAGTTGTGATAGAAGTGTCGGTCAATTTATTGTGGTCACTTTCCTTCATTTGTTAAGACCTCCTAGTTTATTTCTTGTTATTCACATACTAGGAAAAGTGCCAAATGTTGTGCATGGTCTGTATATATGCCATGTTGACCTACAAAAGCCACACACAAGCAGTTGATGGCGGTGTGCACACACTTTACCTGATGTTAAGGCGAATTGAACATAGTTAATCAACAGTCATGAGGTGCTTTGCTTCATCATTACTCACCTAGAAATAGTTGTGTTTTATCTCATCGTGTTTCTGTCTGCCATCTGCTGCAACTACACCACCTGCTGTTCTGTGACATGGACATGGTTCATCCTCTTCATCAGACTCCAAAGCTGAGAGTTCCAATGGTATGCTTTTGGTAGTTTCTAGGTTGTGCAGCATGACACAAGTGGCCACAATTTTGCAACAGATATCTGACCTGTACTGCAGTGCACCTCCACTTTTGTGTAGACAGCAGAAGCTACTCTTCAGTGGGCCAAACATCAGCTCTATGACATTGCACGTCAACTTGTCAAGTCAGAGAATTTATATAGCGCACTACATACCCAGAGGGTCTCAAGGCGCTTAAGGAGGGGTGGGGAATTACTTGTCAAATATCCACGTTTTAAGTTGCTTTCTGAATGCTAGGTGGTTCTGGGTGAGGCGAAGGTAAGTGGGAAGTGAGTTCCAGGTTTTAGCTGCCAGGTAGGAGAAGGATCTACCTCCCATGGTGGTCTTGTTGATGCGAGGTACAGTGGCGAGGGCTTGGTTGGAAGATCGAAGCTGGCGGGAGGGGGCGTAGAAGGACAGTCGTGTGTTGAGGCATTCTGGTCCGATTTCGTAGAGTGCTTTGTGTGCGTGGGTTAGGAGCCGGAAAGTGATCCTCTTATTGACGGGAAGCCAGTGGAGGTTTTTCAGGTGACCAGAGATATGTTCTTTACGCGGGATGTCTAATATGAGCCTGGCTGAGGCGTTTTGGATTCGTTGGAGTTTTTTCTGGAGTTTAGCGGTAGTCCCGGCGTAGAGGGTGTTTCCATAGTCCAGTCGGCTCGTGACCAGAGCGTGGGTGACCGTTTTCCTAGTTTCGGTGGGGATCCAACGAAATGTTTTTTTGAGCATGCAAAGAATGTTGAAGCAGGATGAGGAGACGGCGTTGACTTGTCTGTTCATTGAAAGTGAGGAATCCAGGATGACGCCCAGGTTCCGTGCGTGGTCTGTCGGGATGGGTGCTTTTCCAAGGGCTTCTGGCCACCAAGAGTCGTCCCATGCGGAGGGGGAGGTACCTATGATGAGGACTTCTGTTTTATCTGAGTTCAGTTTCAGACGGCTGTGTTTCATCCATTCGGCTACTTCTTTCATTCCTTCGTGTAGGTTCGTTTTGGCGGTGCTAGGGTCATTGGTGAGTGATAGGATCAGTTGAGTGTCATCCGCGTAGGAGATGATGTTGAGGTTGTGTTGGCGGGCGATGGCCGCGAGGGGGCTCATGTATACGTTGAAAAGGGTGGGGCTGAGTGAAGATCCTTGTGGTACGCCGCAGATGACTTCAGTGGCCACTGACTTGAATGGTGGAAGGCGGACTCTCTGGGTTCTTCCGGTGAGGAACGAGGTGATCCATTCCAGTGCTTTTCCTTGGATTCCGATGTTTCTGAGGCGCTGTAGAAGGGTGCTATGGCAGACTGTGTCGAAGGCTGCGGAGAGGTCGAGGAGGATGAGGGCGACTGTGTCTCCATTGTCCAGTAGAGTTCGAATGTCGTCTGTTGCTGCGATGAGGGCGGTCTCAGTGCTGTGTTTTGCTTGGAAGCCGGACTGTGAGGAGTCGAGGGATTTGTTGGCTTCGAGGAAGGCGGCGAGCTGGTTGTTGACAGCTTTCTCGATGACTTTGGCCGGGAATGGAAGGAGCGAGATGGGGCGGTAATTTTTGAGTTCGGTGGGGTCCGCTGTGGGTTTTTTCAGAAGGGCGCTGAGTTCAGCGTGTTTCCAGCTTTTCGGGAAGCTGGCGGATTTGAAGGAGCAGTTGATGACATCTCGGAGGTGCGGTGCTATGATGGAGTCTGCTTTGTTGAAGATGTGGTGAGGGCATGGGTCTGTGGGGGATCCTGAGTGGATGGAGTTCATCAGGCGGATGGTGTCCTCAGTGGAGATTGGGTTCCAGTCATTAAGGATGTTCGAGGGTGGTGAAGGTTCAGCAGATGGTTGGGTGGGTTGGTCTCCGGGTTGGTTGTCGAAGCTGTTGTGGATGTCTGCAATTTTGTTGTGGAAGAATGAGGCTAGGGAGTCGCAGAGTGCTTGAGAGGGGGTGATGTGGTTAGAGTTGGCCGAGGGATTGGTAAATTCCTTGACGATGTTGAAAAGTTCCTTGCTGTTGTGGGCGTTGTCATCTAGTCGTTCCTTGAAGGCGGTTTTCTTGGCTTTTCGGATCAGTTGGTGGTGTATGCGGGTGGCGTTTTTGAAGGCGTCCTTGGTGCTGGTGGTTGGGTCTTTTTTCCAGGCCTTCTCAAGGGAGCGGCAGAGTTTCTTGGATTTCTTAAGATCATCGTTGAACCAGGAGGCCTTCTTGCTGCCAAGTTTGCTTTGTCGTTTTTTCAGTGGTGCTAGGATGTCGGCGCTGTTGGATAGCCATAGGGTGAGGTTGGTGGCGGCTTGGTCGGGGTTTGAGGAGTGGGCTGGGGGGTTTAGAAGGAGCGATGAGGAGATCTGGTCGATGGTGATTTTGTTCCAGTTTCTTTGCAGAGTTGGTTGGGGGTGGTTGTTGGGTTTGGGCTTGTTGTAGGTAAAGTGAACGCAGCTGTGGTCAGTCCAGAGGAGAGCCGTAGTGTGGCTGAAGGAGACATGATTGCTGGAGGTGAAGATAGGGTCGAGAGTGTGACCTGCGATGTGGGTGGGGGAAGTGACCAGTTGTTTAAGTCCGAGGTTGGCGAGGTTGTCCAGAAGGGTGGTGGAGTTGCGGTCGTTGTTCTTTTCAAGGTGAAAGTTGAGGTCTCCCAGAAGGATGTAATCTTTGGAGGGGAGGGCGTGTGGAGTGATGAAGTCCGTGATGTCCTCACTAAATTGTGCGCGGGGTCCTGGTGGCCTGTAAAGGAGGGTGCCTCTGAGTGTGGTCTTGGGGTCGATGTGGATCTGGAAGTGAAGGTGTTCAGAGTTGGCGAGATTGACGTCAAAGCTGGTTGAGATGTGGATGGATTTCTTATGGACGATAGCGATTCCTCCTCCTGTGTGGCCGGTACGGTCCTTGCGTATGATCTTATAATCTTCTGGGATGGCAATGGTGATGTCTGGGGCGGAGGAGGCGTTCATCCATGTTTCTGTAAGGAAGGCGACGTCCGGAGAGATGGTGTCTAGTAGATTCCATAGGTCAATGGCGTGCCTGTGGACCGATCGGGTGTTGAGCAAGATGCATTGTAGGTGGTTGGGGTCGGGAATCTGAGGTGTGATCATAGCGGAGTTGTTGACGGTGCCGATGAATTTGCAGGAGTAGCATGAGAAAGGTCCATGGGTGTGTCCAGGAGCGGCTTGGACGCAGTTGGGGGGACGGCCGGGGTTAAGGGCTAGGAGGGTGGTGGCATCGTAGGTAATGCGGGAGGGCTGGGTAAAGCGAGGGCCAGGGGGTCTGGCGCTGGGCGCGGTCCAGGCGCGGACGGGCGTAGACGGGCTTACCTTTGGCGCACCTTCGGTGCGACTGGGGCGCGAACGCTGCGCGTAAACGCTGCACGCGGGAACTACTGTCATATATGGATAGTGGAGGGGGAGGGGCGAGGGCGGCTCAGCTGTGAGGCTGGGCGGACTACAGACGACGACAACAACAAACAAAATGGAGGCGGAGGGGGGAGCACAGCGGAGCGCTTGTGGCAAACGCGCAAACAGAGTGAAAGCAACAATATTAAATAAGAAAAGTGCAAATAAAGCTAAGCGGCGACCAGGCAGACAGCAGGCAAAAATAATAAGGCAGTTTTAGAATGCAATGCAGCACAACGATACCGGATGTCTCAGAGGGACACTGGGGAGCGACCACTCAGCCCGAGGGAGAGGAGCGAGTCACGGCGCCTTCAGGTAAGGGAGCGCTGTTTCTAGTCAGTGGGAGGGCGGCTCAGCTGGGAGGCGGGGCGGGCTACAGACGACGACAACAACAAACAAAATGGAGGCGGAGGGGGGAGCACAGCGGAGCGCTTGTGGCAAACGCGCAAACAGAGTGAAAGCAACAATATTAAATAAGAAAAGTGCAAATAAAGCTAAACGGTGACCAGGCAGACAGCAGGCAAAAATAATAAGGCAGTTTTAGAATGCAATGCAGCACAACGATACCGGATGTCTTTTCCTTTCACTCTGAGTTGCAGGATTGAGGTGTGGTGTGAGTATGAAGGAGCGCACAGCACTGTCACCTACAGGCTGAAAGGCATATGGTAAATCAATGTCCTATTTCTACAGATCGAAGAAGTCTATCAGAGTAACATGCATTTACCTAGCATGTATCCTTCACCAAATTCACCCCCATGGAGACGTGTGTATATTCCACTGTGTCTGAATATGAATGAATTGTGCGTACTACCAGGATATTTGGCCACTATGTCATTTATAATGTGTGAGGCATTAGATATGACCTGGATGTTGAGTGAATGAAATGATTTCCTGTTTCTAACCACATACTCATTATATGAGTGGGGTTAGATGGCTACATGTGTCCCATTAATGCACTCAATTACATGTGGAAATTGTGCTATCGGGTAGTAATCCAATTTGGCCAGTTGCATTGCCTGTTGTCTAATTGGGGAATCTGATGTAATGGTGTATCCGCTGTACCTTTGCATCCAAAAAAGCATTCAGGATGCGTGAAACACAACTTTGGGACACCCCTCTTGCTCCAGCTATCACCCCCTGGAAGCTCCCTGATGCTAATAGGTGCAGTGAACATAGAACCTGCACATGTGTGAGAATGGCTTGGGTCCTGCAGGTCTGAGGCTCCAGTATTGGATGTAGGTCAGCGATCAGTTCTGGTATTGTTGCTGGGTCAAGTCTATATTTAACATGGATTTCTTCCTCTGTCTGCCGAAACAGGGTTGTGTGCACTCTGTATATGCGTTCCTGTCTCTTCCTCCTTCTCTGTGCTGCTGCTTGAATCCACATCCTTCTCACTATGACATACAATGCTGCCATTGTGGAAGATTCTGAGGCCCTCTAGACCTGTTTAAATAGTTTGCATCTGGTTACCACCTGCCTTGAGTTGGTGGTAATTTGCAAGTAGAAAATAGCAAATTTTGACTAAATCACAATTTGCAAATTTGTCATACTTTGGCTTGTGAGTCCTAAATTGCAAATATGCAATTTAGGACTCTCAAATTGCAAATTCTCAATTTGGGAGTCCCAAATTGAGAATTTGCAATTTGAGAGTCGCTAAATTGGGTTTTGCAAAATTTGCATTCACATTTTTTTGCAAAATCTTTCATAAATAGGATTAGGCCTTTTTGCGAACCCAAAATAGCTTCATTACATCTGGCACCAGGTGCCTAATTACATATCCAACCTGCCCCCCACACTTCAATCTGACATACCTAAGTAGAAAAGTAGACATACGCTAAAATAGCCATGGACACTGTTACAGACGCACCTAAACATTCACTTATACTGACAGGCACAAGTGTTGTGTATCTAGCGCTAATGCAGGTATTTACTCATGCAATTAAATATCCTAATATTGACTAAGAAACCCAGATGGCAATTCATGTAGCCCATTATAGACACATTAAGAGAACCATAGATGTCAGGAAGTCAGGTAGTGATAAACCAAGAAACTTACATACAAATGCAAATACACCCCCATGTAGGGAGCGAGATACTCATTCAGATAACTGTTGAACAACTGGCACTGTCAAGTCTGCCATTCAGAGATGTAGCCCTTGAATTATGTGTCGGGACTGGTATTGTTAAGGTTGTGGATACATTCTTACTGCTAGTGCTATTGTCTGACTTCAAAGCCCTAGTCATGGCTTAACGTACTCTTGTACTACGTATAATTCACCACTAACGAAGATTGTACCTTGGTCAAAGAGCACAGTGCTAAGTGCTTAAAAGGTAACACTTATACTCTGAAGATTTAGTAAGCTATATGCTCTCTTATAGACACATATCCCAATTATATATTTACCCTGCCCCCCAGATTTGAACCTTACATACCTAGGTAGAAAAGCAGAGAGACACCGAAACAGCTTCACAGAATGTGACAGAAGCTGCTAAAGATTTACTAATACAGACAGGCACGGATGGAGGTAGTTGCACAGTAACTTAAATAACCCACAATGAGCCCTTGCATCATGTCTCTGGCCTGCTGCACTTGAACTTGTGCATGCCGTTTTATGGCTAGACTAACCTATACATTTAGAAGTCCTAGAGAAGTCATAGGTTAGGGTGATATATGTTTAAAATTTAGCACATGTATTGTGAAGTTTCAGACAGCTATATGCACTTCTAGATGATCCATGTACCTGATTATATATCTACTCTGCTACCCAGACTTCAATCTGATGTTCCTAAGTAGAAAAACAGATACACTAAAACCCTCAGTGACGTACTAGGACAAGCATCTAAAGATTCACTCACAAAGACAGGAAGAACTAATATGCATCTATTGCTAATGGAGGCTGATGCACACACAATTAAATAACCCAATACTTACTAACATAGCCAGAAGGCAATCCATGCAGCCTCTTGCAAACACATTTACATAAGCAAAGATCACAGAATGAGAGCCACTCATTTGCTTAGAAAATTATATACGCATGCAACCAAAGTCTCAGATAGGAACTCGAACTTACAACTTGTGCAGAAGGTATAGACTGTTCTAGTACCACATATAAGTGATTACTGAGGTAAGGTGTAGATAGGGCATAGTGTAGGGAGTTGTGTGCTTAAAAGGCAAAACATGTAGTCTGACGTTTTAGTGAGCTATCTGTACTTCTACAGTCCATGAGATCGATTAAATATCCACCCTGCTATCCAGACTTTTCTCTCACATACCTAAGTGGAAAAGCACAGAAAACTCAAAATCATTCCATGAGATATTAATAGAAACAGCTACACATTTACTCATATAGACATCAGGCAGAAGTGATATATATATATCTTGCGCTAATGAAGACAGTTGCAAACACTAAAATAATCCAATGCTCACTAACACATCCAGGAGAAAATCCATGCGTCCTCTTAGAAACACATTTAGAGCATATATACCACAAAAATATACATGAATTTAGCAATAAACGTACCTACATATAGACTGAGAGCTGTGGCATTCATTAGATATCTGGTAAACATTTGACACTTTGAAGTCTTCCATACATTTATTTTGTCTTGGATCTGCTATACTTGAGGTTATACATAACATTTTACTGCTAGGTCTGTCTTTTCTTCTACAACATTCAAGTTACCACTGAGGTATTGTGCAGGTAGGCTTTAGGGGAGGTTAATGTGTGTAGTCTAAAGTTCCACTAAGCTATATGTGCATATAGAAAGTAAATTATTTAACAGGTAAAACATTTAATACGATACTAAGTGATTAACTGGTGAGTGTACTTTCTTTTTTTTCAATTTTTAGACATTAATATCTAGTTCACTAGAGAGACTTGCAATGCCATCGAAAAGTCACAGACAAAAAAAACAGCAGCAAAAATACCATCTCCTTATAACTGAGAAATAAAAGGGGAAAAATGTAGAAAAGATGGGAAAGAGAAAAGAACCGATGGTAAGAGGACAAAGACATTTTTTAAAATTATATGTGCTCACTGAGAAAAAGTGGAAAGTGGCGTTAATAAACAAAAGTATATAAGACTCTCCAAGAAAGGCGAAGAAATACATGGAAAGAAGACTGGAAAACCGAAGAGAAAAGAAAATCCTTTTTCTAGGAGACAGAAGCAATTTTAGAAAATTAGACTTAGAAGGTTTTGCAGTAGAGTAATACACAATTTAAGTAGAAGAATGAAAAAGTTTATAATAAGTAAAGAAGCAGTGTGACTAAAGGAATATTTGCGGGTGTAGACGATAAGGCGTTTGCTTTCAAGAGGGAGCTATTTGTTTTGCTACAAACAAGAATGAAGACACTAGAAAAAATGCTATTGAAAATGAAAAGACATAGCCAAAAGAAAATATTTTGAATAGAACAAACATTTGCATAGTTTTTTGTGGAAAATGAATCCATACTTTGATTACTGAGCTTTTCTTTAATGAGAAAGGCTACTTGCAAGACAACTCATTAGAGTATGCAGTTGATGAATCTGGACCTTGCTATGAAATGAAGAATGGTACTCCTATTCAAAAAGAGGTGATGGTAACTCGAAATGTAGAAGAAGTGTTTGCAGAAGAGGTGGAAGGAAGGCATAGACAGGCTCATGTATACAAATGAAATTGTAGTAGTGTTTGCAGTATTCGTACAGCAATCAATTGATTTATTGAGAAATGTTTTGCATAACTCTTCAAGGAAAAGTCTAAAACAGAAAATGATGGCTTTGCAAGGTTTAGATATATCAAAGTGAGAAAGTATGCTAATTTACAGGGAGACTCATTAGTGTATCCATCAAAGAAATTGTGCTAAGCACATTCCATATTTTCAGAATGTTAGGTTTGCACCACTCAAAAATGCAATCTTTTGTTAAGAGGTTTAACTATCTGACAACTCCTGCTCTAAGTTTAGAAGAAATGAATAGAGCTCTTTTGCATGGTGCTGTAATAGAGGTAGAAAACATTTGTGATGATGTTCAGTTCCGTTTCTTAGGACCAGAACAGGAGTGTAGGGATGATGAAGAGTTAGTAACTGCAGAAGTTTCAGAACAGGAGACAGGTATTAATGTTGGTCATTTTGAAAAAAGAGATTAGAAACTTTAACAACAGTTGCTCAGAGCAACTAAACTGTGTTCGTATAAGTTGTCGACGCACTCACTGCATAGGTCCTCAAGATATCACGCATCTGGATGACAATACATCATCATCAACAGCCCCGAATAAAAAGGTGGATCAATCCAGAGTAGAAGAAATGTGTGAACATTATACCATCCATCTCCTACATTGTAAAGAAATTGCTGGTGATGCTATTGATCTATATCAACTAAAAGAAGCAAAAGGAACTGCCATCAGTGTATGGGAAATGTGTAGAAGCTTGCTGTTACCCTTATCTCATTCCTACTGGAGTAGGTTGTAGGTATAATGATCGGCCTGTACAAACGTCAGTGGCCAAGTACAGTTCTAATAGAATTTATTCAGAGGACCATAGATTTATTTTGGCAATGTATACCTTATATGTTTCATCCGCTATTTGAAAGTGAATTGTCTGCATTGTCTTATGGTCTAAACCTCTTTTTGAAAATAGGAGTAAACCTGCAAAATGTATCTGCAAGAGAAGTTGTAGAGAAAATTCACGGAAAAGAGGAACAGCTGAAACACAGCTTGATTAATCTCATGACATGTTAATTTGGGACCAATGAATATTGGTTCCATCGTCAAGGTGAACTAAAAAGCATGGTGAGAAATTTAGGACCATCCACATAGTTTCTAACACTCACTTGTGCTGAGTATGCTTGGGATGGCCTCATCAGTTCTTGCGAGATGCACATTCAAATATAAAAGACATTGATCTAAAGTCATCAGGAGAAATCTATTAATTGAACCTTTCAAATCTTTGCAGATATTTTAACTACAGATTCCAAGTCATGATAGTTTTCTCAGTGAAGTGGCTGATTTCTTATGGCACAATGAATACCAAGGCAGATGTGCTTCACATATTCAGATGCTATTATGAGTAAAAGATGCCCCAAAGTTTGGAACAGACACTGATGAGAGAGTGTTGTATTTTATAGAGCAGTATGTAACCTGCATCATCCTGATGGAGAGAGTTGACAAAATGTTAGAAAAACAAGTTCTACAATTTCAAAATCATTGGTGCTTGAACTACCCTCATAGAAAATACAGATTGAAAGGAAAAATGTATACAAGCTGTTGTTTTGGATTTACATAACCTGTGATCACAGAAGGAAGAGTTAAAATCTTTTTGCCTGTAGTCATATACACTCTTACGTGGAAATCACCAAAGAACACAAGCACTCTCAGAAGAACTGAAGCTTCAAAATACACTAGTGACTACAAGCTTGTCATTTTGAAGATGTGGAATTTGAAAATGGATTTACAGTTTGTTGCAGATAATGAAATTGCTGTTTCTTGGTATGTCACTTCTTATATATCAAGGTCAGGGAAAACCGAGGTGAAGGA
Source organism: Lissotriton vulgaris (assembly GCF_964263255.1). Lineage (NCBI taxonomy): Eukaryota > Metazoa > Chordata > Amphibia > Caudata > Salamandridae > Lissotriton > Lissotriton vulgaris. Next base: position 1,039,276,182 of record NC_141696.1, on the reverse strand, counting down.
GATGTGGGAGGAGATTTCTGCAGAAAGGAGTCTTATAAAAGAAATTGTACAGTTTGAGATTGAAAATGCTCTCTCACAGAGAGATAGGCTCTCATGAATGTGCAGACCGGTTATGCTCAGCTAGGTTGTTTTCTAAATCTAGAGGAGTTCTATGGGCGATATAGGGCTTGCTAATACTCCGAACAGAGTACTAAAGTTTTTTCCTGAAATCCAATATCTTGCAGAATTTGAGCCATACATTACAGATATTCTAAAGACTAACATGATGGATACATACTATCCAAGAAGGAGTCTTTATCTAGAAAAGATGTGTCCGTATAAAATACTTCAATATTATACATACAGAAATAATGTCAGTGAAAACATATAGGAGAGAACATTTGCTTTCGATAGATGTGAAGATTGTTTGGTCTGACATAACAAAGGAAATTTAATCAACCATCGAAAACTAAGCTGCTAAACTCCAGACAAAAGAGAGTTTTTATTTTTAGCCCTGTTGCAGTTGTTCAAGCCATGGTGAACTGCAAGTGAGCTACTTGGATATTATGACTGTTATGAAGAGTCACTCGACGTTCTAAAAGACACCAATAGGTGCGCTCTGTTTCCAGTGTATCTTCAACTGAGAGATGAGATTGAACAAGAAGAAACAATTGCTGCTGAGATAGCAAGAGAGAGTTCTCAGAGCAGTCAAAGTTCAGTACCTGGACCAGGAAGCCAATATTCTCTTAGGTAGCCAATCATTCAAAACGAAGCTGCAACACTCATTAAATGCACATCAGAAATAAATCTTTGATGAAGTAAAAGGGAAAATAAAGCATGGATTTCTGCATGAGAAAAAAGAGTGTGCATGTTGTGGATATAAACCAGTTCTAGTGTACACAAATGGTCAGCTGGGACTGGAAAAGCATCTTGGTTAAAGTACTGACAAGGTATCTACAGAAGACAACATATTGTGATTTGTTATGTAACATTACTGTATCAACATGCTGAGCTGCACATAATAATAAAGAAGTTACACTTCATCAATTATTTATGCTGCATGTTCAACACAACAACAAATTAGAATAAAGCAAACTATGTGTTGATGCTTGTCATGAGGCAGCAAGAGTATTAAAGAACTTAAAGCTACTAATTATTGCTTAAGCCAACATGATGGCTAACCTAATGCTAGCTTTTATACAATAAAAAGAATGCAGAAAATATGAAAACATATCTACAATGTTCTTCTTAGTGGAGAAAAATGCTTAATAGTCTTTGGAGCCGAGCTACAACTAACTCCAGTCAAAAGACAACCTGTATTGAAGACACTGCTACAAACTAGGAATTCACTAGGAAACATTGGGAATTAAAACATTTTGGAAAACTTGGAATACAGAGAGTTAATTAGAAATATGCTCCAATCATCAGATATGCTATGCAGAGATAATGGGAAATATCAGTGGGAGTCCTCACAAAAGAAGAGTAGAGAGCATTACAAACCTGTCTCATCAAAAATCTTTTTTCAACCAATGTTTTAGCTGCAAAAGTAATGTATAGTTTTGTTAAGGACGAGAAGCCTATTGTTTGTTTGATGCCAACCCTTGAGGAGTGCAGAAAGTTCAATGAACAATTACTGCAACTGGAAACTGCAAACTGGAAGAGATAATCGAAATTAGAGCAAATGATAAAATGGAACATCACAGAGTTACAGTGCTAATAACAGAAGAATTACAATCAAAGTTGAATAGTTTAGAATAGTATATGTCACAAACTGCAGGATTTAGAGTTACGTATCTGTAAACATTGTTGTGTAATCTTATGTCACAATTTAAATGTTGAAGAAGGGCTAGTGAATGGCACAATGGCACAATGGATAAAGTTATGAAATTTATTTATTATCAAAACCGAAATGATGTGGAATAAAAAGTGATGATGAAGTTAAGCAAATTGGTAGGACTGTTGTACACGTCCTACCTGTGAAAGACTTGTATGTCCTGTGAAAGCAGTTCCTAGTCTATTTAGCGTATGTTGAAACTATCCACAAATTACAAAGTTTACGTGTAGATACAGCTCTTGTTACTATCGGTTGCAGTGTATTCATAGAAGGAAATTCATATGGATCTTTGTCTTTAATTAGAACATGTGTTAATTTCTAATTAATTTTGATGAGAAGAAAGTAAGTGCTGAGGTGAACAGTGTAAGGGAGTAAAATAACTTAAGAGGACCATATGCTACTCATTTAGGCCAGTATCCTGGGCTTGAAACACCGATGATGTGTTCAAAGCTGAAAACATCAGAACAGTCTATCAGAGCTGAAAAGAAAGACCAACAAAAAAGAAAAATGACAAGGACCTAGGAAAACAAAACTACAGTACAGTAAGGAAATGGAAGGCTAACACCTTGATAATAAATCTGAAGTGAACTATTATGCAGATGTAGTATTAACTGGACTGTACCATTTGCCTTATTTTTTAATATTTTAAAGAAAAAGTAGATAAAAGAATGTATTTACAGCTATGTAGTTCACTTGGAGGATTATTAAGTGACAGAACTGTTCTATATTCTGCTTCTGGACTAAGCAAACTTACATATAAGTGCACTGGATCAGTGGTGTTTTTTCAGCAGGATGTTCAAGAATTTTAATAGTAATGCTAGGACTATTAGAGGAAGAAGATTTAAATATCAATGAATTATTTGGTTTAACTTACATTTGGAACCATGACTGTGACTAATGTGAATTCAGGTCTAGCACTGAAATCATTTTGAAATGATGCCTCTACTTGGTGTTACCAGATTGTAAAGTTTTGGCCTCTGAAAATGTAACAAAAAACGCCCATTGAGAAATTAGCTATTAAATTACAGATCAGAACTTAGGTCTACAATGTGCCTACAGAGGTATGGAAAATATGTCATAGTCATGCTGTAATGATGCAGAGTTGATGGTACTAAATTAGAAACTAAAATTACAGAATTTGTAGCTGGAGAAATTTCTATTTCAAAAAGAACTTTCACAACTATAGCAATCATATTTCATGAAGGAATTAATAAATACCTTGGCCACTACACAATATATTTCAGATGTCAAATAGAATGGACAGAGTGCAATGACATACAATTAACATTCAGATCAAGACTACATACAAAGTTATCCAGTCCCCCAGGGCCCTTTCCAATATCCCTGCACCACTCATGCACTCATTCTTGCACCACTCATGCATGCATTCAAGCATCCATGCACCACTCATGCAGTCATTCAATCATACATGCACCACTACTGCATACTTGATCTTTTTTTAATGAGTGATGTCATTGGTGATGTCACTGACCATGTCATGAGTGATGTAATATGTGATATCATCAGCAGTGCATTGCAGGGGGTGCAAGTTATAGTTAGCTCAACTAACTATAAGGGATGAATTTCTCTGGTTTTGTATGAGTGAAATGTCCAACTAACTAAAACGTCCCTTAAACCTGTGGTTTATTCATAGCATTTCAAAGGTTTTTTAAATGCGAATTTCTAACTATAACATCCCTGAAACCTATGTTTTTTTTAGTGAATTTCAATGTTTTTTTAAATGCTAATTTCTAACTATAATGTCCCTGAAACCCATGTTTTTTTCACTGCATTTCAAAGGTATTTTAAATGCTAATTTCTAACTATAACATCCCTGAAACCTATGTTTTTTTAGCGAATTTCAAAGGTTTTTTAAATGCTAAATCATAACTAGAACCTCTCTGAAACCTATATTTTTTTCAATTTATATTAAGGAAACTAAGACTTAAAGCCCTGGTAACAGCATGATAATGTTGGTGGTACTCAGTCTTAAAAACAAAAGGGAAATGCAGACAGTAAATGAGTCTGGCTAAAGGAATACTTCTCATGTACAACAGTTACCTGGCAAGATACCATGCTATAACTTCTCTACTGGTCAGATGTGAGTAGTGTGAGTAAGTGCACATCAATGTGCCTGCTGTCACTGCACTCCAGAAGAAAAGCACTGCCTCTGTTAGGGCAGAAAACAGAGACTGACACAGACCTGTTTGGAGGCCCCCTTTAAAAAATGAGGGTGCTCAACACTGGTGAGGCCCAGCCCTGGTAGCCTCCTCAGTACTGCTCGGTAAAATGATAACTTTACAAATCAATGCTCGGTCATTTGTATAAGTGCTTGTGTAGTACCAGAAAAAATGAATAAGTGAATAGATAATACATGCGTGAATAATTGACTGTAACTACACTACCTAGCTGATTCTATGATCGTATTGTAATGTGGGATTGTTTAGATGTGTGTATAGGTACTGCATGCTCCATTTCACAAAGCAGAAGCTTATAGCTACATTCAAGTCCTTGAAAATACTTTTATTCATGATTTGTATTTGTTGCTTTTGCATTTTGCTGTGACAGTAAGATAAATACGTTTTCCTCACAGTGATAGACAGAGATTGTTCTTCACAACATTCTTTACTTTATAAACAAATAACAGTGCATATGGATTTTTAACTGTTGTCCCATAATTTCTTGTGTTTTTTAAAAAAAATTCCACTGCCTGTTAGTATTCCTATGCTCATTGTTGTTTCAAAAGCGTCTTATCTTATCAAAAGTAACCACAACTGCTGTGGCTTACCAAGAGGCATCTCGTATATAGGAACTCTTTCTCAGCCTGTTACATTTTGCAGCTATGTCTTTTGTCCTCCTCCACATGAGAGTGTACATAGTTTCCTATGGCCTTCCACATTGAAAAGAGACTTCAATAAAGTACACTGACTGAAAGCACTATTGTTTCATCAAGAAGAGATGCACACAACAGCTTATAAGACCTTCAAATAGCAGGTGGCTAGACCACCAAGTGACATTGACTCTGTATTGAATACCAATCTCCCACTGCATTTTACTGAGTTAATACACTAAATATTTAATGCGTTTAAAACTGAAGGCAAACCACATTCTATTTAAACTACTTGACTCCGGCCTTTTAATGTCTTTTCGGACTATTTTTGGAGTAATACCTAATTTTATTCACTCTAATTTTCAAAGCACTTTTGACATGTTTGCCTTCGTGCTCTTGCTGGTTTGTGTAGTGCTCGTCCTTGTGCTCCTACTACAAAATAGCTGCCCGTCCTCAGCTTAAGCCCCATCCAAGCCGATTGGAGCTGTACTGAGAACGAATGCTGCATCTTTTTGGATGCTTGCCATTGGCGAGTCTTGGCATGAGCTACCTCTATTTCACATGTGTGCATTCTGTTTTCTACTGTTTCAGCTGCCCCTTTGACTGCGAGCTGGAAGTCTGACTCTCCACTACTTCACACGCTGATGTGGAGTGTGAACTGTTATTGGCTCTGTTGCCAGCTCATAACCACCACTGTTCCGTAAAAACATGCTTGATGGATGTGTTTAATCATGCAAAAAGGATGAGCTGGAATACATGTGTTGATGTGCACTTCCTGTTGGAACACAGTATCATTGAATTTCAAGCAGGTTACCCTGACCTCCTCCTGCTTGCACAGGATTACGATGACCATATCTGTTCTTTTGACTTAGTGAATTGGATGGGGACTCTGCTTGGAGAGGTGCAGATGACCTTTTGGAGCAGATTGCATCCTGCGGTGCTTCTGAATTCTTGGCTTTCAATGGATCTCCATAACTGCGCATGGAAGACTGAATGTGTGGCCTGTTATTTCTGCAATTCAGAACACTTTTTTTCCCTTTAACACATTTCCTTTTTCATGGGTTGCAAACTTTCAGATATTCACTAATTCTACAAATACGGCTTCACACATTCACTTCAGCTCTGATTTTCTTTGCATTGTGTTTGCTTGGGTACTACAGAGTTTGCTAAGGGGATGGTGCCATCTGGCCACTGAACATATTATCAACTTCACTAATTTAGCATGAGCCCTGCAGCCATTATCCAGCTTTTGTGTACGATAACACAACTACAAAATACCCTGTTTGTACTTTTCACATGAAAACTGTCTGCAGTATTTGTTCTCAGCATCTTTTTAGACTTTAAATCAATCCCTTCTTATTGTTCTCTACAGACTTCATAGCATCTGTACAAAATGTACTAATGTACTTGCTCTTAAGACCCATACTGTGATACAATTTCTCTCTAGCAATAGGTGGAATACCCACTTGGATACAAATGTTTAGGGGAAACAGTTAAACAGCAGCAATAATTTTGATTTAACATCTATATGCAAAGTTATGTTGTCTGCAGACAAAGCCCAGATATCTTCTGTTATATAATAAAACTTATTTTTACCTATGAGAGGAAGATTAAGCAGTGTACTCTATTCTCCTTTCACATTTTATGTTTACATTTACCTTCATACGATATGCACTAACTACTAGACTGATAATATTTGTGTCATACATTTTGTTCTTGTTTTGGCATATATACTGCATGTTTAGGATCGCGGACAGACTTCAGTCCGTCCGCGACCCCTGTGGAGGAGGGAACGTCCTCATGGTCTGCGGCGTTCCCTCCGAGCCGATTAGGATGTGACCGCCAGGGTGGCGGTCACATCCTTTATCTTTAACATTGCTGAGGGTGCAGCTTCAAAAATAAACAGGAAAAATAACACAATAATTCCTTAGCCATCCCAGTAATGCTACAGTTGTGCTACACAGATTAGATAACAACATATGTAGTCTTTGTGTAAAAGAATGACCCTTTGGCTCATAACATCAGAAACAAGTTGACATTTTTTAAATATTATGAAGAGTAAAGAATCATTTTTATATGATTTTGTTTTAAATGTAAATACACTTTAAACATTGTTTCAGAATATCACACATAATATACTATTTACTCTTACCTGTTTGGGTAATTTGGAAACATGAGTCTGTTGTAATATTTTAGACTACTAATCTCCTAAACAGGATAAAAAATATTTTCGACTTTCACAACAACCTATTGTGAAGAGAAGAACATGAAATGTTGTGTAATGTAAGGTGTTTTAACAATATTACTATCACATTATTAGGCGGAAAACATAATTTTAGAATTAAGTAACAGTTTCAGTAACCTTTTTTGATTTTATCAGATTTAACATCACCATACACAGTGATTTCAACTTAGTATCATCATGGAACAGCAGGGAAAAAACCAATCAACCAGATTGTAGATGAAAAAACACATTAGTGTAGAGCAATATTTAGAGTATCTGTAGGTATGTGTTTCCTATCTCCAGTTTATGTATTGCATCCTTTTTCTACACTATGTCTATTATTTATCTCAGACATTTCCAAAATCTGCACTCTCATTTACATCTGGTACAATATACATAGCAGATATATGAACTATTTTCCTTACAACTTAAATTTTGAAATCCAATAACAATCACTACAGATGATAATCCAAACACAAATTATAATTACTAATAATTGTTTGCAGTGGTGTCTACTGACTGCTCACATCTTCCCAATAGGCTAAATGATGTTTTTGGATTTTCGGCTTTCAAAATATCCAATATCAATTCATTAATTCGTGCTCAAACCTTCCCAAAAGGCTGAATGATATACTCGAAACTGTGGCTGGAGAAATAGCAAATTTGAATTTGGTAATTCATAAGGAAATTTAGATTTGAATCCAAGTGGGCATCATTACAATGTGTCCATCCTTTACTACACTTTAAATATACAGTAGTGTCCAGAAGTGGTAGTAGGTCCAGCATGGAAAATAATAACAACTGTTATAAAAGTTCATCCACAAATAGATATTTGACTAGCAACAAAAGATTTGAGTTTGCTCTCCACTTTTCCTACATTTGGTCTACAATGTTGTAGCATTAAAATAAGATATTTCCACATCTTTCTATATGTAATGTAGACAACATCTCTGATTTACAACGTACACAATTCATATCATGATTGGCTGCTTTTACTAATTTGTTAAAAAGTACTGATTTGCTGTCTGGTACGGTTAAATATATGAATCATTCCGTGTCTATTGCAGTGCTGAATGTAAATAAACACTGTTCACATTTATGATCCCATGGTAACTTAGTCCAAATAGGTTTCCTTCATCTTATAATACTCCAAGCATAAGCATCAGACATTATTGTGCATCTTGTTGTGTATTAGGAGTAAAGGTCAAAGAACCAGTATATATATCCAACAGATGGCGATGCCAGAAGCAGTATGGATTTTACTCCTGTCAGTTACCAACTGTTGAAATACATCATGTAGTGCAGAACATAATCTTTTTTCACAGTTTCTCATGATTTCATGATGAAGATCTTGTAGATAAAACACAACATTCAGACTCACATTAGCATACCAGTTGATACCTGAACTATTTTCTAACTGGTATCCAACAACATCATCAACAGTTTCTATTGTTTTCTTCTTTACACCTTTATATGTCCTGAGAATTATTTTACTTTTTTCAACCTCACTTGAATGTTTCACATATTTACGTTTTGCACACACTGCACGTTTCTCATTCAAGGGATATTCACCTATATCTGGAGCATAAAGTCATCTTAACCGATTATACTCTCTTCCACAATTTACATCAGCGCTAACCTTTTTCTCATCAAAATCAATCAAAAATAAACCAGCCAATGTTATTATAATATCTTGGCTGCCCTACCCCCAGACTATGACACAATCTGGCATAATCGCCCAAATTATTGTAAAGGGGGGGTGTGGCCTTTTTGTTCAAAAAATGTCTCGTAGTGAAAGAGATTATAGCACAAAACTGTGCCTGTGCAGAGCTGTTAGGGATTAAAGTTTCGTTCAAATCCTCATGCATAGTAAATCTGGTAGTTTATCGCCCGCCGCAAAGCTCTCCGGATTTCAAAGATATCCTTTTTGAACTTCTGACGGACTTGGCCACCAGATACAAGTCCCTTTTGGTGGTAGGTGATTTCAATTACCACTGGGACAAAGTACCCAGAGACCCCAGGGTGACTGAGTTCGAAGCCAATCTCTCAGTGCTCAACCTGCAACAGTTAGTGGTGGGTCCGACTCACGTGAAAGGCCATACACTGGACCTTGTTTGGTCCTCCTTGCCTAACACAGAAATAACGGAGGTTAGTCCATGCATTTGGTCGGACCACTTCATGATGAAGTGCTGGGTTCCAGGTGACCCGGTGAGGGCTGCCCCAAATAAGTCACGGAGGAAAATTCGACCTTGGAACAAGGTAGAAGCCAACCTTTTAACCACAACCCTGCTCTCCTCTATCCCCCCTAAAATGAGTGGTACAGATTTGGACCATGATGCTAGGATGCTAAAGACCTGGATGCTCGCTGCTCTGGATAAACTTGTCCCTGAGCAGATGGAGAGTACTAGAACTAAAGGCAAAGGAGCGCCATGGTTTGACGCCTCCTTGAAACAGAAGAAGCAAGCCCTTCGTAAGGCAGAGAGAAGGTGGAGACTCTACTACTGTCAAACAGAGGCTGAAACTTTAAGAACCTTGCTTTCCAAATATAAGGCAGACATTCTGGAAAGAAAGGCTGCTTTCTACGAGGGAAGAATTAGGGAGGCGATAAACATACAGCGAGAGACCTTTACGATACTAAGGGAACTCACACAACGAGAAGGGAAAATCTCTGCGTGCGATCAACCAGACTGTGACTCCTTCCAAACTTTCTTTCTTCAGAAGGTACAGGATATCATCACTGACATCAATGCACGGCCAGCTACAACAATGCTGCCTAGCCAGATTGCTCAGGTGCCATCCATGACTTTGAATAGTTTCCCCCCCCATCGACGACAAGTGCCTAGCGGAACTGGTCGGACAGATCAAGTCAGGCTCAAAGATAGATCCATGTCCCCCCAAAATTTTTTAAATGGCCCTTCTGTCATAGTTTGACAATGATTGGGTTAGCATTTAGCTCAGCTTCACGAATTTCTTCTTATCTTGACCACGTTTGCGGAGGCCATTTTGTATTGATGGCTTCCATTTACATGAACATGCTGCCTCGTGGTCAGCATGCCCTCTTGTCCTTTCTCTGTACCAATGACCATCTAACTTGCCCAGCAACAGGCTATTTTTAGTACTGGTCAAGCTTGTACATGCGTAGTCAAACCCTTTGTATTAGTGGATGGTCATCGCTTAGGAATGTGCCCCAAACCGACCAGTGGTGCTTAAACTCCTCCCATGAGTTGGCTGTGTTCCAGAAATGTCCTTATATGTACCTAAACTGAGCAAATGTACCCCGCCTACTCTTTTTATTACTGTAAAGCTGTATAAAAGAGGTCGCGCACCGATGTTCGGTGTGATACTTCTTGCATTGCCGAAGGGTGTTGTAGAACTGTATCACCACCCCATGGGGTCCTAATAAACTTGTCTTTTACATTTCCAGTTTCCGTGTCAACTTCTATGTTACGGTGTCATGGAGATTTTGCAGAGTATGTAGATCTGGGAGAACCCAATACCACAAATTGGCGACCACGAAGGGACTCATCGGCGACTCGGATGCCCGAAGCAGTGGTCATGACGAAGGATTGGAAACTCGCCATGGATGCATACGCTGCCACTGAGTGACCCGAGTCTTGGCACCCACGGTGTTTCTTCCTTTCCTTCTGATCTGACCTTCCAGGTGGCGCCGGTCCTCGACTGAGATCCTGATCGGTTGGGTTGTCGTACAGTGCCTGTTTGGCTGATTCGATTAAAGAACTTGGCAGCTGGAACCTGGATATTTGAGAACTTGGTAAGCTTTTGATTGGTAAGATAGTCTACTGACACTTACTGTGGCTTTTTGAATTTGTTTGAGTTAGCTAACATTTGAATCTATGATTTGAGTTATATGCGGAGTGCACCTAACAAAGGCAGGCATTGTAGAGATATTTCTCTGATTTTGTATTTGTTTGAACGGCACACCATGTGTAAAGCATATTAAGTGCCATTTTATGTAATATCGCGTTTTCGTGATATTTTGACATGCCTGTTTTAAGCACACTTCGAGGAATGTGCTGTCTTGGAAAGGGTACCAATTATCGATTAAATGAATCTCAGCCGGCTCCCCCAGAGGGGACACCTAATCGTGAAATGTATATCAAATTTGGCCTTCCCCCTATTATGTATAGTACGTTGTGGCTTAAATATACCAAGGCCGATCATGAATTGCAATGGGCACTACATGGGTCGTTTGATTTACGAAAGGTTCAGTATGTGGAGCCATGTTTGTTTCAGCGTAGATCTGGACAGGATATGTTTGATTGTGTACGTATGTGGGAGAAAGCGGTGCATGAGCGAATGAAGCGTGAACAAGCCTAGGAGGACAAAGAGCAGAAAAAGGCTGCTCGTGATAAAGCTTTACAGCTGGAAGAAAAAGAGTTGCAGGAAAAGAAAGAGAGGGAGACACAGGAACGTAATTTGCAAGTTAATGGTCAATTTCCTATTGGACGTCCTCTTTATCCTGTCCTTACTTAAGAATCTGATGATTTTTCATTGCTAGACCATTGCCCGCCTCGTATGTTCCACCTACGGCCCCGAATGAGGATTCGGATGAAGACGATCAAGGGGATAGTCGTACCAGGCTAAGTGTTGATCGAGCTGCGGAATTGCGCGGGTTTGCTCGAAAAATTAATACTAAATCTATAACTATTTCAGAGATTGATGACCAAATGCGTAAGTGGTCTGAGAGAGAACGGTTTTATTTCCTGAGCCATTTTGGAGATGAAGTTGTAGAAAGGTTTAGAAAATATTCAACTGAATTGGAGCCTAAGGATGTATCAGTTGGTTGTGATAATTTGCGTAAAGGTATTTTTGTTCTTACAGATGCGGATCCGTTTTTCCAACGGTTGGTCCAGCTGCGGGATGAGGCGTTAAGATTGTGGGCGGCGAAAAAGGCATCGGACGCGGCTGCGACTGGATCGATGGAGAATTCCAAAGAGTGTCCTATCTTTGGAGCAGATCAGAGTTCTACAGTTCATATTTTGCCTATGCGAGAAGCTGCACCTTTATATGTCCCTACTAAAGGGCAAGGTACAGATGATGATAAAACGTCTGTGAATGCAAAGGGTAACTTTACATATAATTGGGTGTACACGCCGTGGAATAGAACAGATGTTATGGCACTTAAGACTGCTCTGCCTGACCCTCGTAAAAACCCGGCAGCTTTCTATGAAGGAGTGGAAGGGGCTATTTCTTTGTGTGTTATGACATTAGTTGATATGGATCTTTTCTTTGGGCTAATATTGCCTCCTGATATGTGGAGGGCGATTCGTAAGTTTGATGATCGAGCGATTTTGGGTGCAGATTGGAAAGACCTAGCCCAAGCTGATTCAGATAGGGAGCCTGCGTGTACGCCATGCCAATTCATTTTAGATCTTCCGGCGGCTATTCTGAATAAATTAAAAACGCTTGTTCCCCCTAAAAAGATTGATTGGACTATGTTAGCCTCTTGCAAGCAGAAAGTGGATAAATGGGTTTCTGACTTCTTTTCACGTTTTGAGGAAGCATTCCATGACTACAGTGGGCAATTATTAACAGAGGACACGGGCAGGCATTTTTTCATTGACAAGTACGTGGCAAATCTCCTACCGGAGATTGCAAAACGTTTAAAGACTAGTGAAAGTTTGTGGACCACGGCGACCCCTGCTTCTTTATTGACTATGGCTCAGTGTTATGAACGGCAAGAATTGGAGGCTAAGGAAAGTACTGATAAGAAAGTGAAGGAGTTAAAGACGAAGGTGATGTTGGCTCATGTTTACGCTACACAGCCGAGAGGGAATGGTAGGGGTAGACGTGGATCGTATGGTACGTCTTCTGTTTGTTCCGATATCTCTGAGGACCAGTGTGCATACTGTAAACAGTTTGGACATTGGGCTTCATATTGTCCGGTGCTTCAAGAACAGGGTAATTAGCGGGGTGGAGGAGGTGGAAGGACGCGGAATAGTTATTCAGGGTCAAGAGGTGGCGCGAATGATCGTGGTAGGTTTGAAGCGAGGGGCCGTGGTCAGGCTGATCATAATACTTTTGATCGACGGAATCAGTATCAGATAGCTGATGGTGAGTTTACTGAGTCCCAGGATTATGCACATGCATAGGATTGCGTAGGATGGGGTGTGGAATCGGTTGAAGCACCAGTAGAACAAAGGGGTTCATATGTATAAGCGCATGTTTTGGGTTCTACTGATCAGTTTCTGGTTGATACAGGAGCTACTCGCAGTGCTCTGTCCAAATACTTGGTTCCAAGGGCTCCCCTGTCTGGAAAAATGATTACATCAATAGGGTTCGATGGAACACCCTCTCTTAGCCCATTGTCACAACCCTTTACATTTCACATTGACAAATTTCTTGCCCCGTGCCCGTTTTTGTTGTCACCAAACACTCCAGATAATATTATGGGACTGGATATGCTTAAATATTTTCGAGCTCCTGAAGGGGTGCGGGTTATTTTGAATGAGAATTACCCAGATGTAGAGAGATTGTGCCTCATGCAAGAGATTGAGGCGTTAGTCTCTCTTCCAAAAACGTTATGGGCTACTTCGGACACGGATGTGGGACAGATGATTATCCCTCCCATATGCATCACTGTAACGGATGGAGCGTCTCTACCTCGTGTACCACAGTATAACATTTCCAGGGAAGGTGAAGTTACTCTAATGCATATTGTACATGATTTGATTATTGCAGGCGTGGTGGAAGAAGTCCCATATAATGTGTGTAACAGCATCATTCTTCCGATTTTAAAGAAAGATACAGACACTAAAATCTATCGTTTCATTATTGATTTAAGGGAAATTAATAAGATAGTAGTGCCGCAGTATCCAGTGGTGTCTGATATTACCACCGTACTTACTTTGATTCCGCCCACAGCCACTACCTTTCCTGTTATCGACTTGAAGAATGCCTTCTTTTCGATCCCCATCCACCCTGATAGCCGATATTTGTTTGGCTTCACATTAAATAATAAATCATATAGATTTTGTCGAGTTCCTCAAGGTTACACTGAAAGCCCTAATATTTACAGCCAGGCTTTAAAAAGACAGCTTGATTCTTTTGATTTACAGTCTGGAGTGGCTCTCATTCAATATGTTGATGACATTCTACTTCCAGCAGACACGCAGGAACAATGTGAGGAGAGTAGTCTTTCCCTGCTTTCTTTTTTTGTTCAGAATAATCACAAGGTTTCTAGGAAAAAGCTACAATATTGTAGACCAAAGGTGACCTACCTCGTCATCTTTTGTCTAAGGAGGGACGTGCATTGACATCTGATTGAATCCAAGCAATCTTAGATACACGAGTCCCTCGCACTCAGAAAGATGTGCGTGCTTTCATAGGTTTAACGTCTTTTTGTAGGCAGTGGATAATGGGGTTCTCACACATTATAAAACCTTTGTTAGCATTGTTGTCCAAAACTACACCGATCCCCCTTGAATGGACAGATGAATGTCAGAATGCCTTTGAACAATTGAGACAAGCTCTTTGTTCTGCACCAGTGCTAGGTACACCAGATTATACAAAGATCTTTACATTATATGTACACGAGAAAGATGGGTGTGCATTGTCAGTTTTAGTGCAGACACACGGAGATAAATAGAGACCTTGTGCATACTTCTCAGCAGTACTTGATCCTGTAGCACGAGGATTAGCTGGGTGTTTTCGAGCAGTTGCAGCAACAGCAGTGGCTATACAACAGAGTGAGGGAATAGTTTTGTCAGACAAATTGCTGGTGTTAGTTCCCCATGCGGTAGATGCCTTGCTAAACCAAACAAAAACCCAGTATCTAACTAGTGCACGTTTAACAGGATATGAGCTAACACTGTTGGCGCCACATACTACATTGAAGAGATGTGCCACTTTGAACCCTGCTACTTTATTGCCGTATCCAGTTGCTGAGACACAGGAGGAAGAACACCATGAATGTGTTTTCCTGACTGAAGAACAAACAAAGGGTTGTATTTACTTACAGGATACGCCACTTCCAGATGTAGATGGGGAACTGTGGGTTGATGGATCGTGTTTAAGGTTGCCAGATGGTACAACTTCCGCTCCCTATGCGATCACGACACTTAAGACAGTGGTGGAAACAGCACGAATACCGCAAAAGTCGGCCCAAGCAGCTGAATTGATAGCTTTAACGAAAGCATGTGAATTAAGTGCTGGTTTATGTGTGAATATCTACACTGACAGCCGGTATGCCTTTGGAGTAGCGCATGATTTTGGCCTACTCTGGAGGGAACAAGGGTTTTTGACTTCACACGGAGTGCATATTATGCATGGAGAATTAGTACGTGAGCTCATGAATGCACTACTATGTCCAAAGAAAGTGGCGATAATTAAATGCAGTGCACATAAGAAAGTGACAGACAAAGTAGGACAAGGAAACGCTTTTGCAGATCGCATAGCGAGGGAAACTGCTATGTTACAAAATGCCTCGCCTATGTATGTGGTGAAATCGCAGGCTGAGCGATGGCATGATGCTAGAGAGGAGATACTAGAAATTCAGAAATCAGCATCTGAAGCAGAACTCGTAACCTGGGCAATGGAGGGAGTGTTGGATGATAAAGGTTGTTGGAGAAGCAAAGATATGGAGAGATGGAAATTGCCTGCAGCTTACTTGCAAGCAATGGTTCAAATGACACATGGATTGGCACATGTTGGAGCTCTTGCAATTACTAAATTGCTTACACGAGTCTGGGAGCATCCTGAGATTGCCAATATGGCCAAAAGAGTAGTGCAGACCTGTCTGATATGCTTACAGTACAATCCTGCCAAAGGTACGTATACTCCAAAAGGAGGGTTTGTTCCACCTACTGCACCATTCGAAGTACTACAAATGGATTACATCCAGCTTGAGCATTGCAATAAAGTATGTCTTAGTGGTGGTGTGTGCTTTCAGTAAATGGATTGAGGCCTACCCCACGAAGGATAATACAGCATTAACAACAGCTAAGGTATTGCTCAAAGAGTACTTCCCACGCTATGGTATTTGTAAATTTTTGTGGAATTATAACGGTCCTCATTTTGTCGGGAAAATTGTGGAGTACATCATGAAAGGATTGGGGATTCAGCAAAAGTTTCACGCTGTATTCCACCTGCAGTCAGAAGGTCTGGTAGAAAGGTATAATGCTACTCTGAAGTTGAAGCTAGCAAAGATCGTGGCATCTACGTCTTTGAAATGGCCAGATGCTTTGCCTCTAGCATTGTAATCTATTAGATCAGTACCACATTCCCGAACTGGCCTCACACCATATGAAGTGGTGTTTGGAAGGCCCATGAATATATGGGGAGTTCCTAAGCCACGTTTACTACATGATGTGCCTTGTATAATGATGAACGATTATTTGGCACGATTAACAAATTATTTACTCTCTATTTATCAACAGGTTTGAGAAGCGCTCCCCGACAATTCCATTGGAGAGGCTCACAATCTTTGTCCTGGGGACTATGTCATGATTCGATCATTTGAGAGATCCAACAGCTTGGAGCCGAGGTGGCGTGGTCCTGAGCAAGTGTTGCTGGCGACTCGAACGGCTGTGCGAGTCACGAACAAGAAGCGGTGGGTGCATTCTACTCATTGTCGTCGTGTCTCTCCGGATCTGGTGAACCCCGCTGTGCTGTCTGATTATCGAGACATCTTGGACACAGAGAAGAGCCCAGCCACTACATCTACTGAATCGGAGGGAACCTTCCCGGACCACACTGTTTCTGGAGGAGAAAGATATAACCTACGGCCAAGGAAAGTAGTTGTTTGTGCGAGACTGGTTGAGTTACCGCTCTGAGGTTTGTGAAAACGGAAGCCGAGAATATCAAGGAGGGGGATCAGTTCTGCCCAGTGTAGCGACACCCGTCTTGAATCTCGGAGAAGAAACCAGCTCAGCACTCATTTTTTATTAGTTTTGTTTTGAGACATTTGTGTTTCGAACTATGGCACCTACTATGATGAGGAATAAGAGAATTATTGGTGCCGTGCTTTTTGTTACAACCATAGTGGTGATAGCAGTAATAGCTTGGGTTGTAGAACAATTGGATCCGGCAAGAGAATATTTATTGCCTACTACTCCAATCCCATCTGAACATTTTCATTTCACTTTTCCTTATCATGAAGAAAGACATAGACAGACTTATCTAAATAACAGTTTCATTCAAATTCTACATCACACCCATAATATGACGAATACCTCGAACTGTTGGGTATGTGGTATGTTGCCCGGACATCAAAAGAAAGGAGGAACTCCACTTATTCCTCTTCCGTTCTCTCATAATGGTTCTTGTAACGCTTGGTATACTCTTCTGTTTACTTTGAGATGGCCAACTAAAGGTGGACTGCTTTTTCGGCTTAATAAAGTTTGTTACAATGACAGAGATGGATACCCGCAAGCAGAAGGAACTAAATTCGAGTGGGAAGAATATCGACCAGATAATGTGTCGTTGCCTCGTGTTTACACTAATCAAAGACGTACAAATATGTCTAGCTTACATGTGATTACAGTTATTGATACCAAAGCTGATTAATGTGTCCGAAATAAAGGTACTATCCCGGTAGGGAGAAGTGAATGTAATACTACTCTCACCTTTGACACGCCAAATGGTATTGCTTTTGTAGCTTCACAAAACACTTACTTCATTTGTGGAAATAAATGTTATCATCGTCTCCCCATTGGATGGTTAGGAACATGTTACATATCCTTTGTATTACCCCCTGTATTTATTGCCCCACCCCCATGTATCATAATGACTTTGTATTATATCATGATTTTATATTAAACAGAGTGAAGAGATCATTAGCAATTGATGAGATTGACCAAACAGACACCTCCTTGCAGCAATATGTTGATTTTAACTTAGGCCTCTTTTCATTTGTTGGTGCTGCCCTGAATAGCAGAAAAATAAGACGGCTAACATGTGTTGTGGAAGTTGTTGCCAATGAAACAGTTTTTGCCTTAGGGAATTTGACTGAGGAACTTCAAATTACTAGAATTGTAACGCTCCAGAACCGTATGCTTCTAGATGTAGTATTAGCTGACCGTGGGGGTGCATGCCGCATTATCGGTAGTAGTTGCTGTGTATATGTCCCTGATAATTCACCTTCTGTGTATGATGCTGTTTCTAAATTGCATAAAATAGCTGCTGAAATACATCCCGAAAATGGTACATGGACATTCTCAAGTTGGTCCTGGACTTTGCTCAGCGCTTGGGGTTGGAAACTGTTAACTATTTTATGTATAATAATTGGGATACTCTTCTTCCTTTGCCTATGTATTCAAAGTGGCCCTATGTTATGTTCTATGTGTCTTACTGCTTGTATTCCATCCAAACGAGCCATTGCTATGAATAAGCAAATGATTAATCGAGAGATAATGAACATTATGATGATTAATACTGACGATGAGTATCCTGATTACTTCCGTTATGAGGTAGCTTCAGCTAAATGCTAAAAGGGTCATCTGCCGAAATTTGACAATGATTGGGTTAGCATTTAGCTCAGCTACAAGAATTTCTTCTTATCTTGACCACGTTTGCGGAGGCCATTTTGTATTGGTGGCTTCCATTTACATGAACATGCTGCCTCGTGGTTAGCATGCCCTCTTGTCCTTTCTCTGTACCAATGACCATCTAACTTGCCCAGCAACAGGCTATTTTTAGTACTGATCAAGCTTGTACATGCGTAGTCAAACCCTTTGTATTAGTGGATGGTCATCGCTTAGGAATGTGCCCCAAACTGACCAGTGGTGCTTAAACTCCTCCCATGAGTTGGTTGTGTTCCAGAAATGTCCTTATATGTACCTAAACTGAGCAAATGTATCCCGCCTACTTTTTTATTACTGTAAAGCTGTATAAAAGAGGTCACGCACCGATGTTCGGTGTGATACTTCTTGCATTGCCGAAGGGTGTTGTAGAACTGTATCACCACCCGATGGGTTCCTAATAAACTTGTCTTTTGCATTTCCAGTTTCCGTGTCAACTTCTATGTTACGGTGTCATGGAGTTTTTGCAGAGTATGTAGGTCTGAGAGAACCCAATACCACACTGCCAGGAAAGCAGCCCCAGGTACTGAGTTTACTGAATAACTCATTGAAAACAGGTTATCTGCCAACTCAGATGAAAGAAGCCAGGGTCTCCCCACTTTTAAAGAAAGCAGGAACGGACAAGAAAGCCTTAAAAAACTACAGGCCCATTTCGCAGTTACCTTTTCGAAGCAAGATCCTAGAAAAGCATGCCCTCAGCACTCTAGCCGGCCATCTGGAAGAACACCATCTCCTTCATACCAGGCAGGCTGGGTTCCGGCCCCGACATAGCACAGAACTGGTCATGGCCTCAGTCGCCGATGAGCTGAGAATCAGGACAGATAATAAACAGCCATGCGCCCAGATTCTCCTAGACTTATCGGCAGCTTTTGATACGGTCAGCCACACCATCTTGCTGGACCGTATCGCGAAACTTGGGATCACAGGCCAGGCGCTAAAGTGGCTAGAATCCTTCCTGTCAGGTCGAACCCAGAGAGTGCAGCTAGGAGACCAACTGTCTGAGATCAGTGAAGTGACTTGGGGGGTGCTCCAGGGGTCGGCTCTATCCCCCCTGCTTTTTAATATCTACTTACAACCATTGGTGTAGGAGCTTATGCGTATGAACTGCGAAATTATCAACTACGCAGATGATACCCAGCTATTTGTCCGGCTGGATGACACCAAAGAGGCCCAGGAATCAGTGAGGAATCTGCTCAGCTTCATGGTCAACTGGATGACTAACAATCTGTTGAAAGTGAACGCTGACAAAACGGAGGTGCTGGTGATCAGCAACAAAGAGGATCCCTGGAGCGACCTGTACTGACCCCTGAGTTGGGAACCGCCCCGTCTCCTGGTACTGTAGTAAAAAGCTTAGGGCTAAGGATCGACGCGGATCTCTCAATGGCCCCTCAAGTTTCTGCTGTCATCGGATCTTGCATAGGTGTGTTAAAGCAACTACGAAAGTTAGTCCCCATCTTATCTGCCTCCACCCTGCAATCGATCGTATCCGCCACAGTCTTTTCGAGACTTGACTATGGCAATGCTCTAAATCTTGGCCTGCCACAGAAGCTGCTGAGAAAGCTGCAGGTGATACAGAACGATGCAGCCAGGCTGATCCACTCCCTGCCTAGAAACTCGCACGCAACCCCCCTGCTCCAGAAGCTGCACTGGCTTCCAGTGAAATTTTGAGTCCAGTTTAAATGTCTCTGTGTGGCCCATAAGGCACTCTTTGCGAAAGCCCCAGAGTACATTAAGCAACGTTTGAAGAGGTATATTCCAGGGAGACCTTTGCGCTCAGGAACAACCTCCAATTTGATTCAACCTAGGTTCAAATTAAAAACCAAAGGAGGCAGAGCCCTGTCTGTGCTTCTCCCGCAACTGTGGAATGAGCTCCCGCCCACCTTGAAGGAGGAATCACAGCTTCTACCCTTCAGAAAGAAACTAAAAACCCATCTTTTCAGAAAGGCTTTCATGGCAGTTTAGGCGGTGGAACAGCTGAGGGTTCTATTGGGCACAAGTGTGTTATGTTCTTCTGTTAAGAGCTTAGAGACCGGCGGTGATAGGCGCTATATAAATATTCCTTAACATAACACAACATAACATAACATTACTCAAGATAATGCAAGATATGCCATTCCCTCATTGAAAACTGTACTTCCAGTATTTATTAAAGCATTATCTATACTCAAACCTTGACATTTACGAATATTTGCGGCATATGCAAAAGTCAGAGGAAACTGTTTTCTGTGAACATACAAATCTTTCACAAGTAAAGAACAAGCAACACAACGCCCAATTTGTTTAACCTTTTTAATCTGATTAAATTTAGTTTTCAAAAATTCTATTCCATCTCTCTTCTGAAATTTTACAAAATCAACAACTTTTCCTATTGCTCCATTTACTAAATCTACTTCTACATTCAAATTATGCCATAGCATTACCCAACAGTTTATATATAAATGTGTTTTTTAAAAACTGGTTCTCCTTTTACAGGAGTTAGCTGCAGTAGATATCCTAATACAATTACATGTTTTCCTTCAAACAAAATATCTTACTCTGTTTTTAAAACCTGTTGCATTCTCAAGTGTACAAAGGCCAGTATTAAGTTTGAGACCATGCTCACCTCATCAATGATTAAAAGCTTCATTTTTTTCTGTATTCTTGACACTTCATAGCAAGTTTCCCCAGACAACTTCCGATATTCAAATGTATTATCTTGTTTAACTAGTAGCATATTTAGTCTATGTAAAGTAATCCCTTTAATATTGTGTGCTGTTAATCCAATTGGAGCTGTTACAACACAAGATATGCATGAATCTGTAGTTTTCTATAGATAACTGGTCAAAACTTTAAATAAAAATTGTTTACCTGTTCCATCTTGACCACTGATGTACAGCAGAATAGGATTAAATGATGAGCATCGGGATCCTTTTTTTCATGTAGCAAACCATGTTGTATCTGTTCTTGTAAATATATTTCTTTCTGTTCAATATTTAGCTGTTGTTCTAATTTTTCCAACTCAACACTATCATGTTATGCTTGTTGCATTGCAGTCTCTACCTCATTCATTGCTGCTTCATTTTCGATAATCGCCTGTCCCAGTGGATCTTAACTCAGTGGACCAGAACTTTGACTATCTTCAGAACTGTCTTCGTAGCAGTCAAAGTCTCAAAATAATTCTGTTTCATTACGCCATGACTTGAACAGTCAGAGAAGTGCTAAATAGAAATATTCTCTCTTACCTTTCTGTGGTTAACAAGATTTCCTTTGGCATGTTGTACTAAACATCTGTTACATCCAATCACTGCATATTTTCCTTGTTTTATATTTTGTGTAACATTTCTCTTGAAGCTATAATGTTGAAGTATTTCATACAGACATACATTTTCAAGATGTAGACTCCTTTTTTGATATTATGTATCCAACATATTAGTTTTAACAATATCTGTATTTTCTGGATCATTCTGTGATAAGTGGTCAATTTCCTCTAATGTTTTCAATACTCTATTTCGTGTACAGACAAGACCTAAACTTACCCAAATAATTCCTCTTGACTTTGAATATAAACTAGAAGAACTCAACCGATCTGAACATTGATTGGATCCAATTTCTCGTGGGAAAGCATTTTCAAGCTAAAGCTGTACAATTTCTAACTTAGACTCTTCGCTTGTGAAATTTCTTCCCCCATTTCTTTCATTTCTGTCTTTTCCGATTTATGACGTCACATATTGTGCAACAGCAATTAAATTATCTGCAACATATTGAATATTCATGTTTGCATTTCACATTTTCAAAATACCAGGATTGTAGTCATAATTATACTTTGACTGTTCTGTTCTTTTTAAGCTGTATGTATTTTTGGGAGATTTTCGAGTGACTCTATGCCTTACAGCTGACAAAAAAACTACTTACTCTTCCTTTCAAAATTATTGGACATGGGAATCCAAAATTTCCCTTTAGACTCGTATTTTCATCGACAGTACTTTCCACAGCGATGACTTTGAAAACGTAAACATTCTTGTCTCAAGCCTTTTTTCCTCCTTCTCCTGGAATCACACAGGTAACATACTGTTCGATGAAAGACAATGCAGTTTAATCAGTATCAGTACCAAATTCTGGAGCTTTCTTTATCCATAATAGCATGTGTATATGAGGAGCACCTCTGGTTTGGTACTCTTTTCTCCCAAAAAAAATCAGTAACTTCTCCAAGAGGGCAATTATTTTTATTGCAGATAACTGACATCATAGTTTGAAACCAATGGTTATAATACCTGCATACATTAGCAGGATCCAAAAAACACAGTTCTCCAGGTGTCTTCATTTCAATATTTTTCATATTTGAATTTGCTTCTCATAGAAATTCAAGTAAATCTTTCAAGGCGAATGCAGCACATCTAAGTGTTACAAACCATGTTGGTGTACCTAGGTTTCTTAACATACATTTTAATTCACTGTGATGACAAAAACAATATTCATTGGTACCACGTTGACATGCCATCAAATTTATTAACTGAGATTCTAAATATTCATCTATTTGTTGAACTTTGTCCATGAATTCTTTTGCAGAAACATTTGATCGATAAATTCCTGTTTTTAAAATGTGGTTCACTGTGTCAGACGTGCCACCTCAAGATTCCAGATTCCTTCCGTCTTGGAGATGACTAATCCCAATACCTCCAGGAACCAACAAATGTGACAAGGAATATAGACACTGGTCACAGGTGCTGACCCCTAAAGGGACAGGGAAAAGGGGATGGGAAGGGTAGTGGAATGGGGGACGGAAAGTGAGAGAGAGAGAGAAACAAATACAGGATCTCTTCTTGAGATGACTGTCTCTCTCTTCGAAGTACTCTGGGCTTTTGCTGATCTGATCAGGTGAGTTTTGTCTGATGCTGAACTGCGTTTAAAAGACCCACATTAATTAACAGCATACCTTCCAACACAATATTCCAGTTGTCGAACAATTATTCATTTACATACCAACTATTCGTTAAGCCCATTCCTGTACTTCTTGCACAATGTCTAAAATCAGATTTGCTTTATTGAATTCTTTTGTCACCTTTAAGGAATGTGAAATAATGTCAGCGATTGTTCACAGGAGAATGCCATACAAGAATAATCTGAATCATTGGTAACTTGTTAGTAAAAACTATAATCACACTAGCATGCAGTAACCTCCTCTTACCTTGTACTTAATGTTGTACAACCTTGAAGGGGGTTCTGTAAATAAACAAGAAAGAAGAAACAAGCCCCAAAAGAATCTACTTCTGAATCATTAATTATTGCAGTTAACTTCACTACAATGAATGATGGCGAAAACTAGTTACATTCACAATTCTAACTAGGCCAAAAGTCCTTCTACAGATTCTACACGGTTCGTTTTTAGATTTGCCAAGGTTTGTTTACTTTCAACAATACTGAATACCAAGTTCAACAATGTTCGATCTTGAAATTGCCAAGGCTTGTTTCAACACCCATTACAACAGAAAAGTCTTACTATCTCCTCCCATGAACCGGAAGGTCAAGTTCTGAAGCCGGGTGAGGAAACAGGAAGTCCGATTGCCAAGGTACTCCGATGCAGGAAGCTGTTGTCTGTAATCTCGGCTCTGCCGGCAGCTGGAAACTGAAGAGAAGTCCGGAGAATGCTGCTCTCCCACGGGATCAGGTAGGTGCAGTCTCCACGTCAGGACCAAGGGCGGGGTCGGGGTGCTGGAATCTGGAACCTGGAAGCTCTCGAAGTGACGCGTACGCTGAGAAGCGAAGCGTCTTCCTGAGAGCCGGTGAGCCTTTTATAGGCTGTAGTTCACGTGCGCGGCAGCGCCGGTTAGGCGCACCTGTCCAACGTGAGCCCTAATGAATATTCATGTCTCTAGGAGGAAACAACAAGCATTGGGCCAAACAATATAACGCTTGTGCAGGGAATCAATACTAATGTTGGTAGACGCTAAAACAAGCATTGCTAACTCCAAGTCTTTCCAATGATGACCCAAAGGGACTATAGTTTAGGTTTTCGTGACACACTGCATATGAAAGACAAGACTAATCACTTTCAAACAGTAGATAAAATATATTTCGAATACACTGCCGAAATCTAGGATCTTCAGAGTGCAATCTGGTTGTGCAATATTCTGCTGCTGGAAAACAACAAGCTTCTAAGCTTCTTTCCCATACACACAATGGAGTTCCCTTTGCTTTCTTCATTTGAAATAATTCAATGTTGTCTTCTAACACTTCTTTTGAATGTAGTGGATTTTTTTTGTAATGCTCATAAATCTCTTCTCTTCTAGACTTGTCCACTTTTTCTATTTGGCCACTTGAAATTTCTCATTCGTATTCTAAAGAAACTGCCTCTTCATCAGCATTTACACTTTTATAATCAATATTGTTCTGTACCAGGTACATTGTAGCCTTTTGAAGTTTATTAACATCTACAAATTCTTGCCATATTTGTTGACTCTTAGTTGGGACACCATTTACTAGAATAACTATTAGCTCGTGTTCCTGTCTCTCTACACCAGTTTTAGAGTCCATTCGTAATATGGCTTGAAATGGAAGTGCTGATCTGCATTCACATGTTAATACCCTAGTTATTTCAACCCTTTCCCCACTGTCCTTAATGAAAGTTTCCATAGTAACAGTTTCTGAAACATTCAACTGCATTCAGAGGCCAAAAGTTCTCCATATTTTTAACTTCACCACACAAAGTTACAAATGCAAATAGCAAGTGTGGTTGACTCCTGTAACCTTTTATTTTATCCTATCGACTGTACCTTTGAAACAGTTTTTATTAACCTCCTTATTCATGAAAGTAACATGCATACTATTTTTCAGTGCATAATCTTGATCATCAGCCAATCAGTTATTGGTTTTGTGAAAAAAGCTTCATCTCCACTTTTTAAAATATTTCTCATTTTACCAATGGACTACATCAGCTACAGACATCTTTTCTTTCCTTGCACACATCCTTTCAAAATGCTTACATTAGGGATCTTAGGGCACAGCTATGTTTTCTGGTGCAAAAGGTATGCTTGAACACAGAGGGATTGAAAAAGACCTAGGTCAGCAAAATGTGGATATTAAATGGTTTGCACAGAGAGGATTAAAGTGTCACCAATTGATGCCTTTGGTTGAAAACGTTTTGCATCTCCAACCCCCAACCTCATGATTGTGCATTATGGTGGCATTGACTTAGACACATTAACCAGGGTTAGCCTGGAAATGCTAATGATGAATACCTTTGCACAGTTGACGTTGCTTTTGCCCCAAACTGTCTTTGTATACTCTAATATATGCCAAAGATAGAACTGGAAATTGTCAAAGCAATTCTGTCCACAGATAAGAAAGGTATGAAGAGTGTCAACAAAGCGGTTTCTGCTTACCTCAGAGATCATAGAATGGGTTCATCTATAACAATAATCTATGTTTTGATATGGATGACATGTACAGAAGTGACGGAGTTCACTTCACAGATCAATGAAACAGAATATTTCTCAACAACTTTAAACTCTGCATCTGTACTTACATGTAGCTCCAACAAAGTCATCATGAAAACAAGGGCTCTTTTTAGAGCCACTCAATGGCATTTATTTTTATACAAACTATTTCCAAATTTTGTTTAGATTTGCAAACCCGTCGCATTAGTGCTTGGGAGCCCATGCTGCAAGCTGCAATCCGGTTATAAAAAAATACATTACTTACTAACCCCCAATAACATTGGTCTATTTGGGACCCAGAAACCCCATCCCCTCCCATGCCATATTAGTTTCCGGAGGCTCCATCTCCTGGGGCCTGCCCTCACGTAGGGTCATTCAGGGACAGCTCAAATACTGCTGTGGTCCCTGTAACCTCCCCATCTCCTGCGGGAGCCGGCATTGCTTTTTAACAAAGGAACCTACTGACATGCACTTCCCTTTGCCCAATAGCAATTCCACTTCCCTACATAAATCCAAACACGAATTTTCCACTCCCACTTCCATAAAGCGAAGCAGAAGTTGTCTATGGCACGGCGGAAACACTGCTCCTGCCATGCCATACCAAACTCCAATGTCCCTCAGATAAACACCACTGCGCTCAGGGAAACTGCTCCCCAGAGCCATGTAGAGGTCCTCAAGTGACACAGTGCGATCCCCATCCATCAAATTTAAAGCCTCCACAAGATCGTACTTATTGGGACCAGCATTCCACAACGTCCCCCACATTTAAATTAACAAATGCCCCTGAGAGATACTGCTCCCCGGAGCAGTGTCAGGAGGGCTTTAACCCCTGCACACTCAAATATCACAAACAGCCCCAGGTACCGGGTGCTCTCCCCCACATATCATTATACATGCCCTGGGAAACAGGAACTGATCCCCTGTACAGAAGTAGCCACCCACATCATAGGTAGCCATTGCTCCTGCAACCTGGCCCTCCCAGGGGCTTAATTAAACAAACTGCGCAACACCACTATTTTTTTTCCCTTTGTTCATCGTCATTCCCGACCCTACGCAACTCCTGTCCTTTTTTAAAAAAAAGAATCTTTTTTTTAACCTTCAGGGTTCCTTCGATACTTCCTGCGCAGCCCTAGAGGGTCAAACTGTTCCTATAACTCCCCTTTTATTTATTTTTTACTTTGTTTTCTCGTGACTCAGTTCTACCGAGTCAAAAATAGCTGCCAACACTTCCTGGTATGAAGTGTTGGCAGCCAATCAGAGTGAACCTCGTCATCAGGAGAATCTGCAGTATCCAGGTATATTATTAATTTTTTTGCATATCAATATATTATGAACTACTGAACGGATTAACACCATTTAACAAAAAGTGTGCTTTCTGGACCAAAAGGTAACTTTTTGACCAAATCTGGTGTAATTCCGTTCAGCAGTTCGGCTGTAGCCATGTCTAAAGTTAACATGAAGAAAATGCCTTTTGGGTCCCCCTTTTTCTTTACCTCCGTTTCACGAATCACACCAAAACTTTCAAGACAGGACCTGACCAGAGTGAACCATTAGTTTATAAAATTTCGCAAACATTCATCAAACGGTGCCAAAGATATTGGCAAAAGAACAAAAGCTTCTTGAATAGAAATGAGGTCCTAACTATAACTACCTATATATATATAGCAGCCCGTTCCGACCTTGTCCAGGAGCAATCAGGCTTCCCCGACCCCCGCCTGTCCGACATTGTCCAGCATTTCGGGCCCCCGCCTGCCCTGTCCCCCGCCTGCGCTGACCCCCGCCTGCCCCGACTTTGTCCCCCGGAGCTTTAAAAAGGCGACATATGATAGTCACAGTAGTGCACTATAATGTAAAACCGTCTCACTGTATTGCAGCTATTACTCCAGCCTTCGCCTGGAAATTACCTGTTCCATGTGTTTAGAGTGGGGATAAACCGAACCCGATTTCCTGGCTTTCCTTTGGGCTGCTTGCTTTCCCCGTCCACGCCCGCCCCCGTCCCCCGCCTGCCCCAACCCACGCCTGCACCGGCATTGTCCCCCGGGGCCTTAAAAAGGCGACATATGATAGTCACAGCAGTGCGCTTCGGGCTGTTTGCTTTCCCCATCCACATGAAAAGTACAACGAAAAGAAGGCACATTTAAACACGGCTCCGAGATTGACGGATCACTTTCGCCTGTGGGGTCTCTTTGAGCGGGGTTTGCCCTTGAAGGAGCTCGGCGTGCCGAGATTCCAGCATAGTAACATAATGCCCGCGTGTCAACCTAAACCCTTAAAGCTGAAACGGTAAAACGCTGGAGCTCTGCAGTTCAACTTCCTGAGCTGTGTTTGAGGTAAAACTAATGAGCGTGATCGTGGTAGTTTGGAGCCTTACATCACCCCATCCCCCCGCCTGCCCCGACCCCCGCTGCCTTACCTCAGCCGCCGCTCCTCAGTCCACCGCTCCTCGCCGCTCGTCACCGCTCCTCCCCCGTGCCATGTCCGCCGCTCCTGGACGCCGCTCCTCCCGGTGCTCCTGACATCAGCACGCAGGTTGCGGCCGGCGCTACTTTGAGGGGACTACTTTTTTTATAATGTACATTTTTTAAATATAACATATTTTTTAACTTTATATAGCCTATGCCATTCTGCACACCCTGAGGATTCCAACGATGTATCGGATGTGTGGATTGGCACTGTGGTTCCCGAGTTTACCCACCTCAAAGCCTCAAAGTTCTTCCTTTATAATAGTAGAATAGATATATATATATATATATATAAATATATGTATATATTTACAGCCCGAACGGCTGAGCGGAATTACATCAAATTTGGCAGAGAGGTAGAGTTTGGTTGGCAGATTGTGCTTATGGTTAAATGGTGTAAATCCGTTCAGTAGTTCCTGAGAAAATCTAAAGTAAAATCATAGTGATATCCAGAGACAAAGTACTGTACTCGTATGGAAATCTGTACAATTAAGAGCGCGAGCTGCATGCAGATTGGATATCAACTGTCTGTCAACACTCCAAACCAGGAAGTGTTGGCAGCCATCTTGTGCCTCGGTAGAACCGAGTCACAAGAAAACAGTAAAACAAAGTTGAAAAATAAATAAAGGGGGCAGGGTAGAAACATGCTGACCCTGTAGGCCACATGGATCTTGTAGGCCCAAATATATATATTTTTAATAAAAAATCGCGGGGTACGCATATCATACGCGTACAGGGTGGCAAAGGAAAAAAAACTAGAAGTCTGTTTTATAAGGGCCAAATCCCGGAGGCTTGTAAGGCCCTCCAAGCCCCGGGGAACGCCACCCCCTGGGGTTTTATTTTGAAGTATGTGGGGGGCTCACGGCCCCCTTCGTAGCCCCGGGGACTGCCACCCCCTCTGGCTTTTAAAAAAATATGTCTTAATTATGTTTTCAGCCCCCCCACACACCCTGGGGACCGCCACCTTTCTGGGGCAGAAATATGTAATATAGGCCCCGGGGACCACCACCTCTCGGGGCTTTTTAATGTTGGGAGGGGTCGCGCGGCCTCCCTCCCCACCACCTCCCAAGGCCGGCTCCTGCGCTGTCCCGGGGTGCCTACCCCCGAGACACTGCTGTTTTCTATGGTAGGGTGGGAGCGTCGTGGTTCCCACTTTACCGCTTTCCTATTTCAAAGTGAGAGAAGTTCATCTGCTCTCTCTTTCAAGTAGGAAAGTAGATTGCTTTTTGTTAGAGAGAGCAGCATATAAGCCGCTCTCTCTAACAAAGCAAGGCCGGCACTCGAAGGACGCGGGGAGCCGGCTGGGACCATGGGGGTATAGGGGTTCCCCCTACGGTCGCCAATGGTATTTTTGGAGTACCGGGGGGCAAAGGGCCAGAATTTGGCCCTTTGCGAGCGCAAATTACCTTGATGAATCTAGCTGTTTGTCATCCATGTATCTTTTTTACTTTTTCGTTATTTGAATTCCGCTTTATTTACAGAATCTTTCTACGTCTCATCACAATGATTTGCACAGATGAGCATCCGTTGCAGTGTTCTTAGCCTTTTTGTTCTTTTGCTGACTTACCAGTTTGTGTTCAAGATTCCCCGTCTTATTTGTGTAGCTTTCCTTTGTGTATCTTTTGTGCATCTTCTTTTGTATCTGACTTTGTTTTTTCAGTGCTTGATCCAGTGTCCTGAACATAGCAGTACATCTGTAGACATGTAGTTTACTCCTTTCCTTTCCCTACCTCCACCCTAATTGACAACGTAATGGGGGAGTCAAAGTAAGGCACTCCTGTCGTCACTGTTTTAAGTTTGCAACACAGTAGGTAGGACACAGGTTAAGAAACCCAGCCTCCACTACTCTTGGACCCTCCTGGCCCTTGTTGCCACCTCATTTGCAATGTGTTAAGTATTTAATCTTTGCACTTGACCATGGTCCACCTACAGTGTATTCTTATCATAGTCCAAGCACAAACAATCAATCATTTTATCTGTTCTTGCCCATTCTGTGTGGTGGTATCGTCAGCACTTATTGCACATTATAGAATACCTTGAGTATACCCGCCCTCAAAACGTCTCCACTGGCCATTGTACATGCAGACCTTGGACCACCCTTTTCATCCATTCTTGCATCCTGAGATGTAACCTCTTACCTCTGTTCTTCACCTCCTACTATACCCTTTTAACTATTCAAATCTTCTTAGAGACATTACTAATCCTTATCATCGAAAAAGTATCAAGTTTTTGAAATCATTTTATATGTGAGTTGTGTATGTTATCCTAATACCCAACATTCCAAATACATGCTTTGTACCATTATGTAATGTGCTTTAGTTGCAGTGTTCTATCTTGTTTTGGTTTGTATGTCATTACAATCAAAGGTAACATATTCCTGTATATCCTAAATAAAGCACTTGACACAATGCATAGTGACACTGTATTTATTTTCCGAATGTTTTCAAAATGATATACACACAAGTACAAAATATTGTTGCCTCATTTCCAAGATAAATATTTAATTTATTTTATGAGAATCACCACATATGCTGACATTACAGTAAGGATAAAATGAATTGTTTATGTTTTTGTACAAGGACCTACAACATAAGAAATTTAGTATGGAAAATGAACAAAACAATTTGGAAGATGGTTTCGAAATTAGTAACAGTGTCATAGAAGAGCTGAAAATACTTTTTACAAGTAGCGGGAATGAAGAGGAAGATATGAATGCTGCAGATTTCAATTGTGATTTCCTAGACGAAATCTTGGATGCTGATTTTGTGGAAGCATTAGATGACATTGTGTATGATCATATGTATTTTGAAATTGATAATCAGGAAAATGAAATACATGATGAAATTATTTTAGAAGCTCTATTAAATTATGAGATGTTACAAGAATAAATGTATTATTATATAAGAATAATGGTTTGAGACACTCTTCTTGCAGAATTGTAATCATTCAGCTAGTACTGAAGTACTCATGATCCAAAGTGGGCCTTAGGGCTTGGACTGCTTCAAACCCCTATAGAGTATGTATGCACTCTTCCATGCACCGTCAAACTTGTGTTTTGCACCTTCAATACTACGAAAATCTTTACACTTCCAGCAGACACTATCACACTTCTGTTTTAATATTGTAGTGAGCCACACAGCACAATGTATCACATTTATTTTCTGTTACCACCTCAAACACTGATATTACAGTAAATAATTTTTTAGAAAAGTTGCAATGTATCCTAAAATGTTTTATGAAAGCAGTTAAAACACTGATATTATAGTAAACAATTTTTAAAAATAGTTTCAAGGTATCACAAAATATGTTATGTGAGCACCACAAACCTCGATATTACAGTAATAAATTTGTGAAAATAGTTGCAGTGTAGCTTAAAATATTGAACGTGAGTAGCAAAAAAACACTTTAACAAAAAACAGCAGTAAAGAAGTTGTGAAAATAATTTCAATATATCACAAAAATTCATTTCACTTCACTGAGAACATGTTTCTTTTCTATTGACAGATCTTATATCTTACAGAAAATGTCACTTACACAGTAAGCATTTCTTTTGGGCTGTAGATTTAGATGATTTTCATAGTCCTGCCATGTTGTGTTGTGTTTGGCCGAGGTAGTAGCTATAACAAAAAGGCTCGATAAAGGGCCTTGACTTTGAATCAGAATATGAAATTCAAGAATAATTGATAACACCAGCCAAGAAAGGCAGCAAGTGTCCAAATTTCTCACTGCCTACGGCCGGGGTAGTAGCTACAACAAAAAGGCTTGATAAAGGGCCTGCATTTTGAATACGGATATGGAATGGAAGACTAGTTGATAACTATAGCCAAGAAAGGCAGCAAGTAGGTGTGTGTACGTGTAGATGATGTGCTGATTGAGTGGAAGATGAATAATGTAAAAAATAAGGAAAGGCTGTAAGTGCGCAAATTACCCAATGCCATTCACCGGTAGAAGTTACCAAGAAGGCTCAATAAAGAGCCTGCACTTTGAATTAGAATAACCAACAGAAGAATTGATAACCATAGCCCATACTGGCTCTATTTTAATATTGGTAGACTTTTGTTAAGCTTTTTATTGTACATGAACGGCAGGAAGTGGGCAAATTATCCACTGCCATTCACAGGTAATAGTAACCAAGAAGGCTCAATAAAGGGCCTGCACTTTGAATTTGTATTACAAGAAGAATAAGTGATAACCCCAGCCAAGAAAGGCAGCAAGTGTGCAAATTTCCCACTGCCTTTGGCCGGGGTAGTAGCTACAACAAAAAAGCTTGATAAAGGGTCTTGACTTTGAATCAGAATATGAAATTGAACAATTATTGATAACCCCAGCCAAGAAAAGCAGCGAATGTGCAAATTTCCCACTGCCTTCAACCGGGGTAGTAGCTACAACAAAAAGGCTCGATGAAGGGCAAGCACTTTGAATAGGAATATGAAATGTAACAATAATTGATAACCTCTGTCAAAAAAGGCAGTAAGTAGATGTGTGTATGTGTGGATGATGTGTTGATTGAGTGGAAGATGAATAATGTAAAAAATAAGAAAGGCTGCAAGTGTGCAAATTACCCACTGCCTTTAGTCGGGAAGTCGTTACAACAAAAAGGCTTGATTTACCACTGCTTTCGCCTGGGGTAGTTGATACCAATTAAATGATAATGTCAGAAAAACTAATGTTGAGGATAGCGCTGCTCGTGCTTCCTGCGTTTTATCAGGTCGATAGACTGTTCCCCATAACACAAAAGTTCATCGCAATAAATGCATAGAATGTTAACTTCACCGAAATCAGGATCAATCTGTGGGTGTGGACTGCTTGCTGAATAAGCTGCTGCAGCAGTGGATGTGCTTGGTGAACCAACATGTGGGTTGTCCTGTAACCTCCGTGTTGGAGCTCGAGCAAACTTATTGGGGTGCACGTTCTTGACATGTTGCACCATACTTGGTGTGCCAAAGGAGTATTTTTTGGATGATCACCCCTTGAAAGACTTGTTTGGAAAATGTTATAGGTTACTAACGGAGCATTAAACTTTTTTTGCCCTTCCGGGAAAGTAAATAACTTCCATATTAGAGGTTCTTTTTTCTTCTTTGGAGGCTTTTCAGGAATGAAATCTCCTTCTGAAAAATAGCGGAAGATGAATCCATTGCCGTTATTATGGTGATCTTCAATCTATTAGACAGGATTCTCAGAAGAGATGGTTCTTCTTTCAAAGTCAACGTAGAATGAATAAAACAGGAGGGATCTTTCAACAGTTGGAATAAGATGTGTTATGAACCAATACACTACAATACATATACTTTCTGGCTCTTTTTCAGCAAAATATTCCATTTCTTGTACAGATTTAAGTACTCAATTTCGTGTTGCAGCAAGACCTAGACTCACCCAAATGATTCTGAGCATTCATATGCCCCAATTTCTCAATGAGATAACATCTTCAAACTGTAACTGTATAATTTCTTACTTAGACTCTTCTCGTGGGAAATATCTTCCCACATTTCCTTCAATTTCGTCTTTTCTGACTTTGCTATGTAGGATGTTACATATCAAGCAACAGCAATGGAATTGTCCGCAACGTATTGAATATCCATGTTAGCATTCCACATGGATAAAATAACTGTGTTGTAATCATTTACATATTTTGACCATTCATTTCTTCCTAAATTGCAGGTATTTTTTGGAAACTTTTTGTCGCAAAGATGACATAAAATTGTTCACTCTTCCTTTTGAAATTACTGGACGTGGAAATCCAAAACGACATTTGGTGTAGAACTTGTCCTTAGATTTGTACTTTCAACAGCAGTATTTACCACAACGATGGTTTTGGAATCGTAAGACTTTTTGTCTTAAGTTCTTTTCTTCTGTGCTTTTTGGCATAGCACATGTAGCATATTCTTCAATAAAAGACAACACAGTATCATCAGAATCTGTTCTGAATTTGGGGGTATCTTTTATCCATATTAGCATATGTATGTGAGGAGCACCTCTTGCTTGATACTCCTTTCTCCAAAAGAAATTCACAACCTCTCCAAGAGGAGGATTTTTTTTATTGGTGATAAAAGACATCATAGCTTCAAATCTATGATTGAAATACCTGCATACAATAACTGGATCCAAAGAGCACAATTCTCCAGGTGTCTTGTATTCAATATTTAGTATATTTGGATTTGCTTCTAGAAGAAATTGAAGTAAATCACCCCAAGCATATTCAGCACAGCTTAGAGTAAGAAACCATGTAGGAGTTCCTAAGTTCCTTAGCATACATTTAAGTTCTCTATGACGATGGTACCAGTACTCATTAGTACCACGCTGACATGTCATGAGATTAATTAGCTGAGATTCCAAAACATCTTTCTGCTGTACTTTATCCATGAATTCCTTTGCCAAAACATTTTGCAGATCTACACCTGTTTTCAATATATGATTCACTGCATAAGAAAGTCCAGACAAGTCACTCTCAAACAAAAGATTAAACAAATTAGGAATACATTGTCGAAATCCTGGATCTTCTGCATACAATCTTGATGTCCGGTGTTCAGATGCAGGAATCTGCACAGGTCAGTCATCATATCGTCCTTTCCCTGTTGGAAACAACTGAGAGAAACAACAAGCTTCCAAGCTTTTTTCCAATACACTAATGGGACTTCCCTTTACTTCTTTATTTGGAATAACTCTATGGTATTCCCCATCACTTCTTTGGAATGAAGTGGATGAATACTATAATGTTCGCAGATCTCTTCAGTTCTGGACTCATCTACTTTTTCAATTTGTCCAGATGTGGAATCACTATCTTCTTCTAAAGTTATTTCTTCTTCTCCCAAATACAAATTTTTATAGTATTGATTTTTTTTACCAGATATAACGTTGCCTTGTTCACTTTCCTAACATCCACTAATTCTTGCTAGGTTTTCTTACTCTTAGTAGGAACGCCATTAACTAAAACAACTAGAGGTTCATCTTCAACGTTTTGTACACCAATTATTTCAATATTTTTCCTTGTTGTATCAATACATATATTGTGATACATATTATCCATATGGAAGAATAATTGATAACCCCAGCCAAGAAAGGCTGCAAGTATGCAAATTACCCAGTGCCTTCAGCCAGGGAAGTAGTTACAACAAAAAAGGCTCCATAAAGGGCCATGACTTTGAATCAGAATATGAAATTGAAGAATAAGTGATAACCCCAGCCAAGAAAGGCAACAAGTGTGCACATTTCCCACTGCCTTTGGCCGGGGTAGTAGCTACAACAAAAAGGCTCCATAAAGGGCCTTGACTTTGAATCAGATTATGAAATTGAACAATAATTGATAAGCCCAGCTAAGAAAGGCAGCAAGTGCGAAAATGTCCCACTACCTTTGGCCGGGGTAGGTGATACAACAAAAAGGCTCGATAAAGGGCCAACACTTTGAATAGGAAAGAGATGTTTGCCAAATTTTACAGGTTACTAATGGTTTGTGTGTTTCAGTGAGTATGTATCTGGACTTCGCTGGAATCTTCAAGGGACACATTAGGGCTTGCATAATATAGAAATACTTTGTACTCAGTGACATCCAATTCTATTTTATGTAGAACGGTTGAATTCTAGATCCGCTTCTAGGACTAGTGGGAGGGTAGAATTTCAAAGTGTTTGACAGGTTACACTACATGTTTCCATGCAGCCAAAGAAAAGTTAGTATGCTTATGCATTGGCACCCTCTCACACAAAACCCGTCACTGAGCATTTAGGATTGTAAAAGCTTGCCATAGGAGTGACTGATGAGTTTATATATGTCAGTGACAAAAGAAAAGAAAAACAAGTACGTTTGTTTTACATTACAGATGTGCAGACCTGAAAGAGAATGCATGTAAATCCACGACATATTTTTTGAAGGTATGGAAGAAAGCAGTGCAAGGTGTTTAGAAGCAATACTGTTCAGCATAAAATGTGCATATTTGTTCTTTTTGTTGACTCTAAACACACTTTTGGATTATGACCATGGAATAGCGGTGTAAATATATCAAAGATTCTATTGTCAGACATCTACCTTAGTAATAGCTTGTTGACCTTCAAAGAGGAGGAAGATTTAAATGTATATTTCAACACCTTAACAAAATAGTTGCTCGATTTGAAAAAGAAAATTAAGTAGGAATGTTAGAGGAAGTCTGGCCCAACTCTAAAAGGATTGTGCAAATCATGACAGCTGAAGGAAGTGTGTCTCAACATTACTTCTTATGATAATCCAGATACAACCTAGATCGCAGGAGTATGCAAAACATCTAATTAGACATCTTGCGTGCGATCACATCTTTACTTCAAGAAATACATTTTGTACATTTGTAGCCAGTAAAAGGTAACCAGGATGTTACATTTGGTTTCATACATTCAAGGTGGACCCATCTGCTGCATTCGAAACATTGGGCCTGTTGGGAAGATAGTGAAAAGTAACTTGTTATTAACATTGCATTGTTTAAAGGTCAACCATTTTTTAAAATGAAAACTTTATATGTATTTACATAGTAAACATAGTAAACTCTCAACACTCAGTGAAAAAGTGGTAATGAGTCCATAACTAGGAAGGGTGCATAGCCTTACAAGCAACATGGCGGACGTAACTCTGAAAAGACCCTTGCAAATGTCTCAGTTATCTGACTCATACTAAGATACATGCTGCATCACACAAATGGGATTTGGAGACGTAATGCCTCCAAAACACCATAGGACTTTTATCAATTATTTTTGATCTTCAGCATCTACAGTCATTGAGGGTACTTACCATTATGTTTTGCATATACATTGAAGTATCTTGGTTGCAGACACCACAATACTTTTCAACAGACTCTAAATGTAAAAAAAGATGTACATTAGCACATCATAACAGCAATGCTAACAATTCAAAACGTATTTTGCAATATATCATGCATGATTCTAAGTGTTTTCAGATCCTGGAATAGAGACAGTCACAACTGTTGCAACCATGTTCAAATGGCTTCACTACGAACAGTATTGAACATTCACAACTATAATGGCAATATCTTACTATACTATGTTAAAAATTAATGATATGCCTTTATCTATAAAAGAAAAACCAAAGGGAGTGATGAACGGAGCGTTGACAATACAAACACTCACCCCCAGTCAACTGATCCTGGTTTAATCAATTACCGTTCTTTAGCTCACTCCGCCACCCCATTTCAGACATGGCCATATGCAAACCAGTCTGACCCTGTGCCTCATGGGAACAGTCCAGCCCGAACTGCCAAGACACGTCTGAGCATACCCTGCCAACTTAGGGCGAACAAAGAAAAACCAAAGGGGGTGATGGACGGAGCGTTGACAATACAAAGACTTACCCCCAGTCAACTTATATGGGTTTAATCCATCACCGTTCCTTAGCTCACTCCGCCATCCAGTTCAGACATGGCCATTTGCAAATCAGTCTGACCCTGTGCCTTATGGGAACAGTCCAGCCCGATCTGCCAAGCCATGTCTTCCCTGGACCGGAATCAAGCTTCCCAGGACTGGTTTCTGGCATTCCAGCCGTCTTCAGCCGGGCTTGCTTGCATCCAGTGGCAAAGTGAGCAAGGGACTCACGTCTGAGCATACCCTGCCAACTTAGGGCGAACAAAGAAAAAGCAAAAGGGGTGATGGACGGAGCATTGACAATACAAACACTCACAACCCAGTCAACTGATCTGGGTTTAATCCATCACCGTTCTTTAGCTCACTCCGCCGCCCCAGTTCAGACATCGCCATATGCAAATCAGTCTGACGCTGTGCCTCATGGGAACAGTCCAGCCAGAACTACCAAGCCATGTCTTCCCTGGACCGGAATCAAGCTTCCCAGGACCGGTTTCTGGCATTTCAGCCGTCTTCAGCCGGGCTTGCTTGAATCCAGTGGCAACGTGAGCAAGAGACTCACATCTGAGCATACCCTGCCAACTAATGACGAACAAAGAAAAACCAAAGGGGTGATGGACGGAGCATTGACAATACAAACACTCACCCCCAGTCAACTGATTTGGGTTTAATCCATCACCGTTCATTAGCTCACTCCGCCACCCCAGTTCAGACATGGCCATATGCAAATCAGTCTGACCCTGTGCCTTATGGGAACAGTCCAGCCCGATCTGCCAAGCCATGTCTTTCCTTGACCGGAATCAAGCTTCCCAGGACTGGTTTCTGGCATTCCAGCCGTCTTCAGCCGGGCTTGCTTGAATCCAGTGGGAAAGTGAGCAGGGGACTTACGTCTGAGCATACCCTGCCAACTTAGGGCGAAGAAAGAAAAACCAAAGGGGGTGATGGACGGAGCGTTGACAATACAAAGACTTACCCCCAGTCAACTTATCTGGGTTTAATCCATCACCGTTCCTTAGCTCACTCCGCCATCCAGTTCAGACATGGCCATATGCAAATCAGTCTGACCCTGTGTCTTATGGGAACAGTACAGCCCGATCTGCCAAGCCATGTCTTCCCTAGACCGGAATCAAGCTTCCCAGGACTGGTTTCTGGCATTCCAGCCGTCTTCAGCCGGGCTTGCTTGAATCCAGTGGCAAAGTGAGCAAGGGACTCACGTCTGAGCATACCCTGCCAACTTAGGGCGTACAAAGAAAAAAGAAAGGGGGTGATCGACGGAGCGTTGACAATACAAACACTCACCCCCAGTCAACTGATCTGGGTTTAATCCATCACCGTTCTTTAGCTCACTCCGCCAGTTCACACATGGCCGTATGCAAATCAGTCTGACCCTGTGCCTCATGGGAACAGTCCTGCCCGAACTGCCAAGCCATGTCTTCCCTGGACCGTAATCAAGCTTTCCAGGACCGGTTTCTGGCATTCCAGCCATCTTCAGCCGGTCCTACTTGAATCCAGTGGCAAAGTGAGCAAGGAATTCACGTCTGAGCATACCCTGCCAACTTAGGGCAAACAAAGAAAAACAAAAGGGGGTGATGGACAGAGCGTTGACAGTAAAAACACTCACCCCAATCAACTTATCTGGGTTTAATCCATCACCGTTCTTTATTTCACTCCGCCACCCCAGTTCAGACATGGCCATATGCAAATCAGTTGATGGAAAGAATGCAGAACAATGTCTTACATTCACCCCAGTACAAAGATCTGGGCCTAAATCCATCCTTTTTTTGCACTCCACACCACCCTAGGTCAGACAATGGCTATATTCAAATCAGCCTTGACCCTGTGCCTCATGGGAACAGTCCAGCCCGAACTACCAAGCCATGTCTTTCCTAGACTGGAATCAAGCATCCAAGGACTGGTTTCTGTCTATCAGCCTTCTTCAGCCTGGATAGCTTGACTCCAGTGGCGTGGAGAGCCTGGGACTCACGTCTGAGTATACCCAGCACACTCGGGGTGAAAATTGCAAAAAACACAGTTGATGGACAGAATGCAGAACAATGTCTTACATTCACCCCAAAACAAAGATCTTGGCCTAAATCCATCGTTTTTTTGCACTCCACACCACCCTAGGTCAGACAATGGCTATATGCAAATCAGCCTTGACCCTGTGCCTCATGGGAATAGTCCAGCCCGAACTGCCAAGCCATGTCTTCCCTGGACCAGAATCTGCTTCCCAGGACCAGTTGTTGGCATTCCAGCCATCTTCAGCCGGGCTTGCTTGAATCCAGTGGCAAAGTGAGCAAGGGACTCACGTCTGAGCATACCCTGCCAACTTGGGGCAAACAAAGAAAAACCAAAGGGGGTGATGGACGGAGCGTTGACAATACAAACCCTCACCCCCACTCTGATTTGACACTGAGATGGTGATCACACCATACTTTTTACTGCTAATCATACTCAGCGTGTACCCGCGCATACACTAGGAATACGATTTGACGTTACGCGGCGCATCAAAGCTTCCGTGTGACGTCATGTACGGCAACCCGTACGCGAAAGGCGCAAATGTTTTTAATTGTTTAAAAACATATATTTATGTATTTAATGTACATACTAACAGAACACATTATCTAGGGTAATTATAAAAATAGTTTTAAAAAACTTTTAACAATCGTATATTGTTACAAAATCGCTGTGGAACGTCATGGGTACTCGCATCGTAAGAGCACTGTTATATATGAGAGTGAGAGATTGGAAGAGTTCCTGTATAAATAAGTATGTGTTTCTATAAGTGATTGTTTAAGAGAGTAAGTATGTGTACATTTCAGTAGAAGTAAGTGTATTGGTGTGTGTATAGCTGTATATGCAAGTAAAAGGATGTTTATTTACATGTGTGAGTATGTGTGTGAGTATCTCTATATATGAGTGTAGGTGTGTAACATGTATGAATGACTATATAGAAATGATGGTGAATGAGTGGATGTGTATGTAGGTTTTGCAATTACTGAATAGGTTGCTCTAACTGGAAATTATATCTCCATTGTTTTCAAAATTTTTAGTTTCTATTTTTCAATATGTGTATCAAAGGTTCTATTAGGGTGAGAGGAGGTCTGCCACTCTTTCACAAGGATGATGTCATCAGTGATGTCATTTGAGATGTCATGAGTGATGTCACTGACCATGTCATGAGTGATGTAATATGTGACGTTATCAGCAGTGGATTGCGGGCACACAAGTTATAGTTAGCTGAACTAACTATAACGGAGGATATTTCAATGGTTTGGTATGAGTGAAATTTCCAGCTAACTATAACATATGTGAAATCTATGTTTTTTTCTGTGAATTTCTAAGGTTTTTTAAATGCTAATTCCTAACTATAACGTGCCTAAAACCTATGGTATTTTCAGTGAATTTCATAGGTTTTGTAATTGACAATTTTTTAATGTATTAATAATTATATTTATTTCTTTTTATACTAATTTCCTACATTTTTGTAATAATTATTTTTTGTTTTTTTATTTTTTAAATTACATTACATATTTTTAATGTAAAATAATAAAATAATAAAAAAAAATCAAAAATGATTTTTTTAATGTACGTTTTTTTTCTCCAATATACTAAAATTACATTCTATATATTTGCTTTTTGCATTCCTTTGTATCTGTACTCATACTGTAGGTGTACCCGTGCATAAGTTACGAATACGTCTTGACGTTCCGTTTCGCACCGGAACTTCCGCGTGACATCATGTACGTTTGTACGGTGCACCGTACACGTACTCCATGAAAGTTTCTTTATGTTTAAAAAATATATATATATGTATTTAATGTAAATATTATGCGTATATTACTTTTAGAAGCAATTACGCAAATCGCGGCGGTACGTCGTACGTATGTGCACCGTAAGCGTACCGTACGCGCACGCCATGTGACTTCAAAACAAGAGATTTAATTGGTTCATAATACTTCCTATTGCAACTGTTTTAAGACCCAACCTAATTTAATCATTCTTCTTTGACTTTCACAGAAGAACCATCTCTTTTCTGGAGCTCCTGTGTCATAGAAGTGAACTTTAATATGGCTGCACTTCAGCAAGAAGATTCTTCTGAACACTCTTAAGAAGAAGAATTTGTGACTGAGGAGGCACAGCCAAAAAGAAAAGAAGCTTTAATTTGAAATTTTTTTACCTTTCAAGATGGAGAGAAGAAGGAAAATGCTGCGAAGGTCACCTGCAAGGTGTGTGGGACCACACTATCTAGAGGAGATCTGACCAAAAATTATTCCTTTGAAACCGCCAGCATGGTTCGTCACTTGAAGACCCTCCATCCTCGCAATTATGCGTGTGATAGGCTGCTGGACGACTCTCCACCTCCTGTCCCGGCATTTTCACAGCACCATCCACAGCACCATCCAGTCCACATCTGGACATCCATCCCGATTTTGGAGAATTGATTATTCTTTGTAAAGTTTTCAAAGAGACATTGTGCTATGGGGAGCAATCCATTGATTTCATTTGCTGGCGCGAACAGGAGCACCGTTGCTCCAGCTGCTAATTTTTTTTTGTTTATTTGCTCTGGTTGGACACTGTTTTGTTTGCACAGTTCCTTTAAAAAAAAATTAAAAACTGTTCAAAAAATACAAAAAAAAATCAAAAATAAAAAAAGACAAAAAAAGTTATTTTAAGAACTAACTTAACTGATCAAAAAAAGAGCTACATTAGTATAATCGTGTGTAAAAGTTTTTGGGAATGAATGTGTAGTGCATCAATAAATGAAAGAATACATTAGTAGTGTATGATGAATGTGAAAGTGCAGAACTATAAGGAAGTGCTACATCATAAGTCTATAAGGTGTTTACTTACAGTACACTGTAGTACTTCCGAAGCATTTGAATGTAACATATGTACATAAATATG
Organism: Lissotriton vulgaris; assembly: GCF_964263255.1. NCBI lineage: Eukaryota > Metazoa > Chordata > Amphibia > Caudata > Salamandridae > Lissotriton > Lissotriton vulgaris. The sequence continues at coordinate 1,039,233,663 of NC_141696.1, read as the reverse complement.
TTACAAGTCTATGCTTCCCTTTGCTTCCCTTTGCACTGCTGGTGAAACTGCCTGGGTGACTTTGTAAGTGTTAGGGGCAGAGTTACAACCTCCTTGCGCCTCTTTTATGCCGCCATTGCGTCACTTTTGTGACGATGTGGCGGCGCAAAAGAAGCGCCACGGTATTTACAATGTGATGCATCTGGCTCGATGAAGGGCAAGCACTTTGAATAGGAATATGAAATTGAACAATAATTGATATCCTCTGTCAAAAAAGGCAGTAAGTAGATGTGTGTATGTGTGGATGATGTGTTGATTGAGTGGAAGATGAATAATGTAAAAAATAAGAAAGGCTGCAAGTGTGCAAATTACCCACTGCCTTTAGTCGGGAAGTCGTTACAACAAAAAGGCTTGATTTACCACTGCTTTCGCCTGGGGTAGTTGATACCAATTAAATGATAATGTCAGAAAAACTAATGTTGAGGATAGCGCTGCTCGTGCTTCCTGCGTTTTATCAGGTCGATAGACTGTTCCCCATAACACAAAAGTTCATCGCAATAAATGCATAGAATGTTAACTTCACCGAAATCAGGATCAATCTGTGGGTGTGGACTGCTTGCTGAATAAGCTGCTGCAGCAGTGGATGTGCTTGGTGAACCAACATGTGGGTTGTCCTGTAACCCCCGTGTTGGAGCTCGAGCAAACTTATTGGGGTGCACGTTCTTGACATGTTGCACCATACTTGGTGTGCCAAAGTAGTATTTTTTGGATGATCACCCCTTGAAAGACTTGTTTGGAAAATGTTATAGGTTACTAACGGAGCATTAAACTTTTTTTGCCCTTCCGGGAAAGTAAATAACTTCCATATTAGAGGTTCTTTTTTCTTCTTTGGAGGCTTTTCAGGAATGAAATCTCCTTCTGAAAAATAGCGGAAGATGAATCCATTGCCGTTATTATGGTGATCTTCAATCTATTAGACAGGATTCTCAGAAGAGATGGTTCTTCTTTCAAAGTCAACGTAGAATGAATAAAACAGGAGGGATCTTTCAACAGTTGGAATAAGATGTGTTATGAACCAATACACTACAATACATATACTTTCTGGCTCTTTTTCAGCAAAATATTCCATTTCTTGTACAGATTTAAGTACTCAATTTCGTGTTGCAGCAAGACCTAGACTCACCCAAATGATTCTGAGCATTCATATGCCCCAATTTCTCAATGAGATAACATCTTCAAACTGTAACTGTATAATTTCTTACTTAGACTCTTCTCGTGGGAAATATCTTCCCACATTTCCTTCAATTTCGTCTTTTCTGACTTTGCTATGTAGGATGTTACATATCAAGCAACAGCAATGGAATTGTCCGCAACGTATTGAATATCCATGTTAGCATTCCACATGGATAAAATAACTGTGTTGTAATCATTTACATATTTTGACCATTCATTTCTTCCTAAATTGCAGGTATTTTTTGGAAACTTTTTGTCGCAAAGATGACATAAAATTGTTCACTCTTCCTTTTGAAATTACTGGACGTGGAAATCCAAAACGACATTTGGTGTAGAACTTGTCCTTAGATTTGTACTTTCAACAGCAGTATTTACCACAACGATGGTTTTGGAATCGTAAGACTTTTTGTCTTAAGTTCTTTTCTTCTGTGCTTTTTGGCATAGCACATGTAGCATATTCTTCAATAAAAGACAACACAGTATCATCAGAATCTGTTCTGAATTTGGGGGTATCTTTTATCCATATTAGCATATGTATGTGAGGAGCACCTCTTGCTTGATACTCCTTTCTCCAAAAGAAATTCACAACCTCTCCAAGAGGAGGATTTTTTTTATTGGTGATAAAAGACATCATAGCTTCAAATCTATGATTGAAATACCTGCATACAATAACTGGATCCAAAGAGCACAATTCTCCAGGTGTCTTGTATTCAATATTTAGTATATTTGGATTTGCTTCTAGAAGAAATTGAAGTAAATCACCCCAAGCATATTCAGCACAGCTTAGAGTAAGAAACCATGTAGGAGTTCCTAAGTTCCTTAGCATAAATTTAAGTTCTCTATGACGATGGTACCAGTACTCATTAGTACCACGCTGACATGTCATGAGATTAATTAGCTGAGATTCCAAAACATCTTTCTGCTGTACTTTATCCATGAATTCCTTTGCCAAAACATTTTGCAGATCTACACCTGTTTTCAATATATGATTCACTGCATAAGAAAGTCCAGACAAGTCACTCTCAAAAAAAAGATTAAACAAATTAGGAATACATTGTCGAAATCTTGGATCTTCTTCATACAATCTTGATGTCCGGTGTTCAGATGCAGGAATCTGCACAGGTCAGTCATCATATCGTCCTTTCCCTGTTGGAAACAACTGAGAGAAACAACAAGCTTCCAAGCTTTTTTCCAATACACTAATGGGACTTCCCTTTACTTCTTTATTTGGAATAACTCTATGGTATTCCCCATCACTTCTTTGGAATGAAGTGGATGAATACTATAATGTTCGCAGATCTCTTCAGTTCTGGACTCATCTACTTTTTCAATTTGTCCAGATGTGGAATCACTATCTTCTTCTAAAGTTATTTCTTCTTCTCCCAAATACAAATTTTTATAGTATTGATTTTTTTTACCAGATATAACGTTGCCTTGTTCACTTTCCTAACATCCACTAATTCTTGCTAGGTTTTCTTACTCTTAGTAGGAACGCCATTAACTAAAACAACTAGAGGTTCATCTTCAACGTTTTGTACACCAATTATTTCAATATTTTTCCTTGTTGTATCAATACATATATTGTGATACATATTATCCATATGGAAGAATAATTGATAACCCCAGCCAAGAAAGGCTGCAAGTATGCAAATTACCCAGTGCCTTCAGCCAGGGAAGTAGTTACAACAAAAAAGGCTCCATAAAGGGCCATGACTTTGAATCAGAATATGAAATTGAAGAATAAGTGATAACCCCAGCCAAGAAAGGCAACAAGTGTGCACATTTCCCACTGCCTTTGGCCGGGGTAGTAGCTACAACAAAAAGGCTCCATAAAGGGCCTTGACTTTGAATCAGATTATGAAATTGAACAATAATTGATAAGCCCAGCTAAGAAAGGCAGCAAGTGCGAAAATGTCCCACTACCTTTGGCCGGGGTAGGTGATACAACAAAAAGGCTCGATAAAGGGCCAACACTTTGAATAGGAAAGAGATGTTTGCCAAATTTTACAGGTTACTAATGGTTTGTGTGTTTCAGTGAGTATGTATCTGGACTTCGCTGGAATCTTCAAGGGACACATTAGGGCTTGCATAATATAGAAATACTTTGTACTCAGTGACATCCAATTCTATTTTATGTAGAACGGTTGAATTCTAGATCCGCTTCTAGGACTAGTGGGAGGGTAGAATTTCAAAGTGTTTGACAGGTTACACTACATGTTTCCATGCAGCCAAAGAAAAGTTAGTATGCTTATGCATTGGCACCCTCTCACACAAAACCCGTCACTGAGCATTTAGGATTGTAAAAGCTTGCCATAGGAGTGACTGATGAGTTTATATATGTCAGTGACAAAAGAAAAGAAAAACAAGTACGTTTGTTTTACATTACAGATGTGCAGACCTGAAAGAGAATGCATGTAAATCCACGACATATTTTTTGAAGGTATGGAAGAAAGCAGTGCAAGGTGTTTAGAAGCAATACTGTTCAGCATAAAATGTGCATATTTGTTCTTTTTGTTGACTCTAAACACACTTTTGGATTATGACCATGGAATAGCGGTGTAAATATATCAAAGATTCTATTGTCAGACATCTACCTTAGTAATAGCTTGTTGACCTTCAAAGAGGAGGAAGATTTAAATGTATATTTCAACACCTTAACAAAATAGTTGCTCGATTTGAAAAAGAAAATTAAGTAGGAATGTTAGAGGAAGTCTGGCCCAACTCTAAAAGGATTGTGCAAATCATGACAGCTGAAGGAAGTGTGTCTCAACATTACTTCTTATGATAATCCAGATACAACCTAGATCGCAGGAGTATGCAAAACATCTAATTAGACATCTTGCGTGCGATCACATCTTTACTTCAAGAAATACATTTTGTACATTTGTAGCCAGTAAAAGGTAACCAGGATGTTACATTTGGTTTCATACATTCAAGGTGGACCCATCTGCTGCATTCGAAACATTGGGCCTGTTGGGAAGATAGTGAAAAGTAACTTGTTATTAACATTGCATTGTTTAAAGGTCAACCATTTTTTAAAATGAAAACTTTATATGTATTTACATAGTAACCATAGTAAACTCTCAACACTCAGTGAAAAAGTGGTAATGAGTCCATAACTAGGAAGGGTGCATAGCCTTACAAGCAACATGGCGGACGTAACTCTGAAAAGACCCTTGCAAATGTCTCAGTTATCTGACTCATACTAAGATACATGCTGCATCACACAAATGGGATTTGGAGACGTAATGCCTCCAAAACACCATAGGACTTTTATCAATTATTTTTGATCTTCAGCATCTACAGTCATTGAGGGTACTTACCATTATGTTTTGCATATACATTGAAGTATCTTGGTTGCAGACACCACAATACTTTTCAACAGACTCTAAATGTAAAAAAAGATGTACATTAGCACATCATAACAGCAATGCTAACAATTCAAAACGTATTTTGCAATATATCATGCATGATTCTAAGTGTTTTCAGATCCTGGAATAGAGACAGTCACAACTGTTGCAACCATGTTCAAATGGCTTCACTACGAACAGTATTGAACATTCACAACTATAATGGCAATATCTTACTATACTATGTTAAAAATTAATGATATGCCTTTATCTATAAAAGAAAAACCAAAGGGAGTGATGAACGGAGCGTTGACAATACAAACACTCACCCCCAGTCAACTGATCCTGGTTTAATCAATTACCGTTCTTTAGCTCACTCCGCCACCCCATTTCAGACATGGCCATATGCAAACCAGTCTGACCCTGTGCCTCATGGGAACAGTCCAGCCCGAACTGCCAAGACACGTCTGAGCATACCCTGCCAACTTAGGGCGAACAAAGAAAAACCAAAGGGGGTGATGGACGGAGCGTTGACAATACAAAGACTTACCCCCAGTCAACTTATATGGGTTTAATCCATCACCGTTCCTTAGCTCACTCCGCCATCCAGTTCAGACATGGCCATTTGCAAATCAGTCTGACCCTGTGCCTTATGGGAACAGTCCAGCCCGATCTGCCAAGCCATGTCTTCCCTGGACCGGAATCAAGCTTCCCAGGACTGGTTTCTGGCATTCCAGCCGTCTTCAGCCGGGCTTGCTTGCATCCAGTGGCAAAGTGAGCAAGGGACTCACGTCTGAGCATACCCTGCCAACTTAGGGCGAACAAAGAAAAAGCAAAAGGGGTGATGGACGGAGCATTGACAATACAAACACTCACAACCCAGTCAACTGATCTGGGTTTAATCCATCACCGTTCTTTAGCTCACTCCGCCGCCCCAGTTCAGACATCGCCATATGCAAATCAGTCTGACGCTGTGCCTCATGGGAACAGTCCAGCCAGAACTACCAAGCCATGTCTTCCCTGGACCGGAATCAAGCTTCCCAGGACCGGTTTCTGGCATTTCAGCCGTCTTCAGCCGGGCTTGCTTGAATCCAGTGGCAACGTGAGCAAGAGACTCACATCTGAGCATACCCTGCCAACTAATGACGAACAAAGAAAAACCAAAGGGGTGATGGACGGAGCATTGACAATACAAACACTCACCCCCAGTCAACTGATTTGGGTTTAATCCATCACCGTTCATTAGCTCACTCCGCCACCCCAGTTCAGACATGGCCATATGCAAATCAGTCTGACCCTGTGCCTTATGGGAACAGTCCAGCCCGATCTGCCAAGCCATGTCTTTCCTTGACCGGAATCAAGCTTCCCAGGACTGGTTTCTGGCATTCCAGCCGTCTTCAGCCGGGCTTGCTTGAATCCAGTGGGAAAGTGAGCAGGGGACTTAAGTCTGAGCATACCCTGCCAACTTAGGGCGAAGAAAGAAAAACCAAAGGGGGTGATGGACGGAGCGTTGACAATACAAAGACTTACCCCCAGTCAACTTATCTGGGTTTAATCCATCACCGTTCCTTAGCTCACTCCGCCATCCAGTTCAGACATGGCCATATGCAAATCAGTCTGACCCTGTGTCTTATGGGAACAGTCCAGCCCGATCTGCCAAGCCATGTCTTCCCTAGACCGGAATCAAGCTTCCCAGGACTGGTTTCTGGCATTCCAGCCGTCTTCAGCCGGGCTTGCTTGAATCCAGTGGCAAAGTGAGCAAGGGACTCACGTCTGAGCATACCCTGCCAACTTAGGGCGTACAAAGAAAAAAGAAAGGGGGTGATCGACGGAGCGTTGACAATACAAACACTCACCCCCAGTCAACTGATCTGGGTTTAATCCATCACCGTTCTTTAGCTCACTCCGCCAGTTCACACATGGCCGTATGCAAATCAGTCTGACCCTGTGCCTCATGGGAACAGTCCTGCCCGAACTGCCAAGCCATGTCTTCCCTGGACCGTAATCAAGCTTTCCAGGACCGGTTTCTGGCATTCCAGCCATCTTCAGCCGGTCCTACTTGAATCCAGTGGCAAAGTGAGCAAGGAATTCACGTCTGAGCATACCCTGCCAACTTAGGGCAAACAAAGAAAAATAAAAGGGGGTGATGGACAGAGCGTTGACAGTAAAAACACTCACCCCAATCAACTTATCTGGGTTTAATCCATCACCGTTCTTTATTTCACTCCGCCACCCCAGTTCAGACATGGCCATATGCAAATCAGTTGATGGAAAGAATGCAGAACAATGTCTTACATTCACCCCAGTACAAAGATCTGGGCCTAAATCCATCCTTTTTTTGCACTCCACACCACCCTAGGTCAGACAATGGCTATATTCAAATCAGCCTTGACCCTGTGCCTCATGGGAACAGTCCAGCCCGAACTACCAAGCCATGTCTTTCCTAGACTGGAATCAAGCATCCAAGGACTGGTTTCTGTCTATCAGCCTTCTTCAGCCTGGATAGCTTGACTCCAGTGGTGTGGAGAGCCTGGGACTCACGTCTGAGTATACCCAGCACACTCGGGGTGAAAATTGCAAAAAACACAGTTAATGGACAGAATGCAGAACAATGTCTTACATTCACCCCAAAACAAAGATCTTGGCCTAAATCCATCGTTTTTTTGCACTCCACACCACCCTAGGTCAGACAATGGCTATATGCAAATCAGCCTTGACCCTGTGCCTCATGGGAACAGTCCAGCCCGAACTGCCAAGCCATGTCTTCCCTGGACCAGAATCTGCTTCCCAGGACCAGTTGTTGGCATTCCAGCCATCTTCAGCCGGGCTTGCTTGAATCCAGTGGCAAAGTGAGCAAGGGACTCACGTCTGAGCATACCCTGCCAACTTGGGGCAAACAAAGAAAAACCAAAGGGGGTGATGGACGGAGCGTTGACAATACAAACCCTCACCCCCACTCTGATTTGACACTGAGATGGTGATCACACCATACTTTTTACTGCTAATCATACTCAGCGTGTACCCGCGCATACACTAGGAATACGATTTGACGTTACGCGGCGCATCAAAGCTTCCGTGTGACGTCATGTACGGCACCCCGTACGCGAAAGGCGCAAATGTTTTTAATTGTTTAAAAACATATATTTATGTATTTAATGTACATACTAACAGAACACATTATCTAGGGTAATTATAAAAATAGTTTTAAAAAACTTTTAACAATCGTATATTGTTACAAAATCGCTGTGGAACGTCATGGGTACTCGCATCGTAAGAGCACTGTTATATATGAGAGTGAGAGATTGGAAGAGTTCCTGTATAAATAAGTATGTGTTTCTATAAGTGATTGTTTAAGAGAGTAAGTATGTGTACATTTCAGTAGAAGTAAGTGTATTGGTGTGTGTATAGCTGTATATGCAAGTAAATGGATGTTTATTTACATGTGTGAGTATGTGTGTGAGTATCTCTATATATGAGTGTAGGTGTGTAACATGTATGAATGACTATATAGAAATGATGGTGAATGAGTGGATGTGTATGTAGGTTTTGCAATTACTGAATAGGTTGCTCTAACTGGAAATTATATCTCCATTGTTTTCAAAATTTTTAGTTTCTATTTTTCAATATGTGTATCAAAGGTTCTATTAGGGTGAGAGGAGGTCTGCCACTCTTTCACAAGGATGATGTCATCAGTGATGTCATTTGAGATGTCATGAGTGATGTCACTGACCATGTCATGAGTGATGTAATATGTGACGTTATCAGCAGTGGATTGCGGGCACACAAGTTATAGTTAGCTGAACTAACTATAACGGGGGAATTTCAATGGTTTTGTATGAGTGAAATTTCCAGCTAACTATAACATATGTGAAATCTATGTTTTTTTCTGTGAATTTCTAAGGTTTTTTAAATGCTAATTCCTAACTATAACGTGCCTAAAACCTATGGTATTTTCAGTGAATTTCATAGGTTTTGTAATTGACAATTTTTTAATGTATTAATAATTATATTTATTTCTTTTTATACTAATTTCCTACATTTTTGTAATAATTATTTTTTGTTTTTTTATTTTTTAAATTACATTACATATTTTTAATGTAAAATAATAAAATAATAAAAAAAAATCAAAAATGATTTTTTTAATGTACGTTTTTTTTCTCCAATATACTAAAATTACATTCTATATATTTGCTTTTTGCATTCCTTTGTATCTGTACTCATACTGTAGGTGTACCCGTGCATAAGTTACGAATACGTCTTGACGTTCCGTTTCGCACCGGAACTTCCGCGTGACATCATGTACGTTTGTACGGTGCACCGTACACGTACTCCATGAAAGTTTCTTTATGTTTAAAAAAAATATATATATGTATTTAATGTAAATATTATGCGTATATTACTTTTAGAAGCAATTACGCAAATCGCGGCGGTACGTCGTACGTATGTGCACCGTAAGCGTACCGTACGCGCACGCCATGTGACTTCAAAACAAGAGATTTAATTGGTTCATAATACTTCCTATTGCAACTGTTTTAAGACCCAACCTAATTTAATCATTCTTCTTTGACTTTCACAGAGGAACCATCTCTTTTCTGGAGCTCCTGTGTCATAGAAGTGAACTTTAATATGGCTGCACTTCAGCAAGAAGATTCTTCTGAACACTCTTAAGAAGAAGAATTTGTGACTGAGGAGGCACAGCCAAAAAGAAAAGAAGCTTTAATTTGAAATTTTTTTACCTTTCAAGATGGAGAGAAGAAGGAAAATGCTGCGAAGGTCACCTGCAAGGTGTGTGGGACCACACTATCTAGAGGAGATCTGACCAAAAATTATTCCTTTGAAACCGCCAGCATGGTTCGTCACTTGAAGACCCTCCATCCTCGCAATTATGCGTGTGATAGGCTGCTGGACGACTCTCCACCTCCTGTTCCCGGCATTTTCACAGCACCATCCACAGCACCATCCAGTCCACATCTGGACATCCATCCCGATTTTGGAGAATTGATTATTCTTTGTAAAGTTTTCAAAGAGACATTGTGCTATGGGGAGCAATCCATTGATTTCATTTGCTGGCGCGAACAGGAGCACCGTTGCTCCAGCTGCTAATTTTTTTTTGTTTATTTGCTCTGGTTGGACACTGTTTTGTTTGCACAGTTCCTTTAAAAAAAAATTAAAAACTGTTCAAAAAATACAAAAAAAAATCAAAAATAAAAAAAGACAAAAAAAGTTATTTTAAGAACTAACTTAACTGATCAAAAAAAGAGCTACATTAGTATAATCGTGTGTAAAAGTTTTTGGGAATGAATGTGTAGTGCATCAATAAATGAAAGAATACATTAGTAGTGTATGATGAATGTGAAAGTGCAGAACTATAAGGAAGTGCTACATCATAAGTCTATAAGGTGTTTACTTACAGTACACTGTAGTACTTCCGAAGCATTTGAATGTAACATATGTACATAAATATGTTACAAGTCTATGCTTCCCTTTGCACTGCTGGTGAAACTGCCTGGGTGACTTTGTAAGTGTTAGGGGCAGAGTTACAACCTCCTTGCGCCTCTTTTATGCCGCCATTGCGTCACTTTTGTGACGATGTGGCGGCGCAAAAGAAGCGTCACGGTATTTACAATGTGATGCATCTGGGAGATGCGTCACATTGTAAAGCCCCGTGCCAGAAGGAGGCGTTCCTGCACAGGAGGGGGGCGTTCCTACGCAGGAACGCCTCCTAAAAGTGGTTGAGTGAAACCTACAAAATTTCACTCTGTCACTTTTGGGCTCATGCTGTGTCAAAATCCTGCGCCTGCTTGAAGCAGGTGTAAGGATTGACACAGCATTGTGAGCATAGGGCCCCCAGAGAATTGCTGGAGCTGTTTGTGCTTGTGACGCAACTCCAAATAGTGTACCCACTTTACGGCACAGATGAGTCATGCATCTGTGCCGTTTTTGCTCCATGGTGCGCCGCATTATAAATGCGCACCATCCATGGTGGTGGCATGGCACACAATAACTGGCATATCCCTGGGGATGCGCCAGTTATTGAAAATCTGCCCCTTAGTGTTCTAATGCAGTGAATGGATTACTACACACTGATGAATGAGCAACAGCAGTGACGGAGTGCTTGGTGAAAGTGTAAGGATACAGACTGGGGAATGTAAGGTGTGACACACAAGTGGGCAGGTGAATACAAGACTGCATGTGTAGTGCATAGAGGTTTGAAGCAGTGCATGTCCTAAGGCGTACTTTCCTGCATCAGTACTTGGGTACTGAGTGAACGATTACAGTTCTGCAAGGAGAGTGCTTCACTTTTAGCACAGTGAATGGATAAGCACATACTGCTGAAGGGGTCACCACAATACTGAAACAGCAGTGACCGAGTGTTTGCTGGAAGTGTAAGGATACAAACTGGGGAATTGAAAGTATAAAATACACATTTGCAGGTGGATAGAAGACTACATGCATAGTGTATAGGGGTTTGAAGCAGTCCATGCCTTAAGGCCTACTTTGCTGCATGAGTACTTGGGTACTGACTGAATGATTACAGTTCTGCAAGGCGAGTAACTGTCTGAATGTATAACTGTTTCACTTTTAGCACAGTGCATAGATAAGCACATACTGCTGAATGGCTCACTACAATACTGAAACAGCAGTGGCAGAGTGATTGGTGGAAGTGTAAGGATACAGACTGGGGAATTGATGGTTTAAAAGACAAGTTTGCAGGTGCATAGAAGACTGCATGCAAAGTGTATAGGGGTTTGAAGCAGTCCTTCCGCTAAGGCCTACTTTCTGCATGGGTTCTTGGGTACTGAGTGATTGATTACAAATCTGCAAGGAGAGTGCCTGGCTGAATTTATAACTGCTTCAGTTTTATCACAGTGCATGGATAAACACATACTGCTGAATGGCTCAATACAATACTAAAACAGAGTGTTTGCTGGAACTGTAAGGATACAGAATAGGAAATTGAAGGTGTAAAAGAGAAGTTTGCAGGTGCATAGAAGACTGCATACATAGTCTATAGGGGTTTGAAGCAGTTCATGCCCTAAGGCCTACTTTGCTGCTTGACTACCTAGGTACTGACTGGATGATTACAGTTCTGCAAGGAGAGTGCCAGACTGAAATTATAACAGATTCAGTTTTAGCACAGTGCATAGATAGGCACATACTGCTGAATGGCTCACTACAATACTGAAACAGCAGTGGCAGAGTGTTTGGTGGAAGTGTAAGGATACAGACTGGGGATTTGAAGGTATACAAGACAAGTTTGCAGGTGCATAGAAGACTACATGCATAGTCTATAGGGGTTTGAAGCAGTTCATGCCCTACTTTGCTGCATGAGTACTTAGGTACTGACTGGATTATTACATTTCTGCAAGGAGAGTGCCAAACTGAATGTATAACAGCTTCAATTTTAGAACAGTGCATAGATAAGCAAATACTGCTGAATGGCTACCTACAATTCTGAAACAGCAGTGACAGAGTGTTTTCTGGAAGTGTACGGATACAAACTGGGGAATTGAAGGTATAAAATACAAGTTTGCAGGTGCATAGAAGACTGCATGCATAGTCTATATGGGTTTGAAGCAGTTCATGCCCTAAGGCCTACTTTGCTGCATGAGTACTTAGGTACTAACTGGATGATTACATTTCTGCAAGGAGAGAGCCATACTGAATTTATAACAGTTCAGTTTTAGCACAGTGCATAGATAAGCACATACTGCAGAATGGGTCACTACAATACTGAAACAGCAGTGACATAATGTTTGCTGGAAGTGTAAGGATACAGACTGGGGAATTGGAGGTAAAAAATACAAGTTTGCAGGTGCATAGAAGACTGCATGCATAGTCTATATGGGTTTGAAGCAGTTCATGCCCTAAGGCCTACTTTGCTGCATGAGTACTTAGGTAGTAACTGGATGATTACATTTCTGCAAGGAGAGAGCCATACTGAATTTATAACAGCTTCAGTTTTAGCACAGTGCATAGATAAGCACATACTGCAGAATGGGTCACTACAATACTGAAACAGCAGTGACATAATGTTTGCTGGAAGTGTAAGGATACAGACTGGGGAATTGAAGGTAAAAAATACAAGTTTGCAGCTGCATAGAAGACTGCATGCATAGTCTATAGGGGTTTGAAGCAGTCCATGCCTGCGGCATACATTGCTGCATGAGTATTTAGGTACTGACTGGATGATTACAGTTCTGCAAGGAGAGAGCCAGAATGAATTTGTAACAGCTTCAGTTTTAGCACAGCGCATAGATAAGCACATACTGCTGAATGGCTCACTACAATACTGAAACAGCAGTGACAGAGTTTTTGCTGGAAGTGTAAGGATACAGACTGGAGAGTTGAAGGTATAACAGACAGGTTTACAGGTGCATAGAAGACTGCATGCATAGTCTATAGGGGTTTGAAGCAGTCCATGCCCTAAGGCCTAGTTTGCTGCATGAGTACTTAGGTACTGACTGGATAATTACAGTTCTGCAAGGAGAGTGCCAGACTGAATTTATAACAGCTTCAGTTTTAGCACAGCGCATAGATAAGCACATACTTCTGAAATGGCCACTACAATACTGAAACAGCAGTGACAGAGTGTTTGCTGGAAGTGTAAAGATACAGCCTGGGGAATTTAAGGTATAAAAGACAAGTTTGCAGGTGCATAGAAGACTGCATGCATACTCCATGGTGGTATGAAGCAGTCCATGTCCTAAGGCCTACTTTGCTGCATGAGTACTTAGGTACTGACTGGATGATTACAGTTCTGCAAGGAAAGTGCCAGACTGAATTTATAACAGCTTCAGTTGTAGCACAGTGCATAGATAAGCACTTACTCCTGAATGGCTCACTACAATACTGAAACAACAGTGACAGAGTGTTTGCTGGAAGTGTAAGGATACATACTGGGGAATTGAAGGTATAAAAGACAGGTTTGCAGGTGCATAGAAGACTGCATGCATAGTCTATAGGGGTTTGGAGCAATCCATGCCCTAAAGCCTACTTTGCTGCAGGAGTAATTTGGTACTGACTGAATGATTACAGTTCTGCAAGGAGATTGCCTGACTGAATTTAAAGGGCTCATATAACTGCACACATTCCAGAAATGTAAATACTGCATTTTAATGTACAACCATGAGTCATTTTGCAAATACAAAGGCAATCACTAGTTTCTAATTCAATCAAAACTTGAAAAAAGGATAGATTTTTAAGCACTTGTATGTCTGCAAACACAAAACATACAAAAATGCTTCACTCAGAATGATTCCTAAATGTACACAGACGCACAGTGTGATTCTAGACAAAAAATATTAGACATTGTATTTTATCAAAACACATTTACTAGTCTAGAAACTGTAAAGTGACTAAACACAATCTATATATGAGACTGCTGCATTTTACTATACAATCCTGATTAATTTTGCAAATACATAAGCAATTTACTGCATTATTGGTGCCAACATTACATCAAAAAAGTGACACAATACAACCACAAAGAGGCACAAGGGGCTTGTAAATCTGCCCCAGAGTGTATGCAGCAGTGTATATACGCTGACAGGGAAATTGTAGATTTCAAACACAAGTCTGATTCTAGACAGGCAACACTTAATTACTCTTGAAGACCTAATATGACTGCACACATTCCAGAAATATAAATACTGCATTTTACTGTACAACCATGATTCATTTGCAAATACAAAAGCAATAACTAGTTTCTAATTCTATCAAAACTTGAAAAAGGATAGATATGTATGCACCTATGTGTCTAGAAACACAAAACATACAAAAATGCTTCATTCAGAATAATTCTTAAATACACACAGTTGCACAGTGTGATTCTAGACACAAAATATAAACCTTGCGTTTTATCAAAACACATTTACTAATCTCGAAATGGTAAAGTGACTGCACACATTCCATGCATATAACTGCTACATTTCACTGCACAACCCTGACTCATTTTTCAAATACATAACCGATTTGCTGCATTATTTGTGCCATCATTGCATCAAAGTGACGCAATGGCAGCACAAAGACGCGCAAGAGGCTTGTAAATCTGCCCCAGAGAGTTTGCAGTATTGTATGTATACTGAATGGAAAATTATAGATTTGAAACACAAGCCTAACTCTAAACAAGCAACACTATTACCTACTCTAGAACTGAGAAAGTGACTGCACACATTCTACATTTTTTAGTACTGCACTTTATTACTGCACTATACTGCACAAAGCTGACTCACCAAACACATTAACTTACCAAATGGTTTTATCACAATGGCTATACAAATGCAGACAAACTCAGAATGTGATTCTACACACTTTAGAAGGATAAACACATTACTCTTACTGAAAACAAAATGCACCACATACATTCCCTTACAAGTAATCAACTCACCTTTCAAATTGATTTGTAAATTAAAAAGAATGCCAGTCACACAGCAGATATTCTTATACAGAATCTCTCTATTTCAGTGTTCTTAGCAAAACCAGAAAATGGCACACTTTCCCTCTCAATTCACACATTTATACATGTTAATAACAAATGAAATTGCTTTGCACATTAATTCAAAACCAAACGCACATTTCTATTGGCTGAACATCTGAACCCTTTCCAACTGACATAACTTTTAACCCTACCCCCAATTTGTTTTGTGTGTTACCACACTAACAGATCATGCAAAAACACAACTTACCACAGGGGTCAAAAGTTCAGCACACTGTAAAACACTCCTCCTCAACAAGTTTAGACTCTGCATATGTATTTACTTATAAGTACCAATAAAGAGAAAGGCTCTTGTTAGACCCAACCAACATCTAAACACATAAGCTTGAGAGTTAGCTGAGAAATATGTTTTTTTATTTTTTTTCCTGCTAAGTTACGCGTACGGGACAACTTAGAAACCTCGCAGCATACGTTTCCGGCCGCTCATGGTACGCGTACTCTAATTTTATCGAAAAGAAAATAGCCCCTATCATTCATTTTTATTATCCCCTGGGACCCCATCCTCCGGGGCTCATATAGAATGTTGGGGACCGTGGGGTGGGGCCCAATGCCCCCACGGTCCCAGCCGGCTCCCTGCATTCTTCAGGAGCCAGCATTGCTTTTCTGCATAGGGAGCAGCTAACATGCTGTTCCCCATGCAGAAAAGAAATTGGCTTTGGTTTTTGGAAGAGAGAGAAGGTTAACCTGCTCTCTGTTCCAAAAAACAAGCAGTTTGCTATGGTAGGGTGGGAGGCGCGAGGCTCCCGCCCTACCGTACCAAACTACAGTGTCCCGGGGACACTAAAGGAGCCGGCCTTGGGGTGTGGTGGTCCCCAAGGCCACTACAAGTCTTCAGGAGGGGGGCTGCCTGGCCCCCTTCCCAACATTTAAAAGCCCCGGGGGTGGTGGTCCCCGGGGCTGGGGGGGTCCGTCTCGGACCCCCAATTTAAAAATGTCGTGGCCCGGGGAGGTGGTGGTCCCCGGGGTGTGTGGGGGGCTTGACCCCCCACACAACTTTTATTTTTATTTAAAAAAAGAAGTCCGGGGGTGGCGGTCCACAGGGCTGCGGGGGGAAAGTGAGACCCCCTGCAATCATAATGTGAAAGCCCCGGGGTTGGTGGTCTCTGGGTCTGGGGTGCCCCTCTGGCCCCCGCTACAATAAACACTTTGCCCCCAGGATTTGGCCACAAAAGTGACCTTCTGTTTTTTTTTTCTTTTTCACGGCGTACTCGTACCGTTCGCGTATCACATGATTTATTTAAAAAAAATATATATTTTTTAGGCCTTGAGGGTTCTTGTAGGACACCCAGAGCAGGCCTAGTGGGTCAAGGAGTCCTATGGCAAATAACAAAGGGGCATATTACCAACAACTAGCGATAATTTTTGTCTCTAACTTGTTTAGAGACAAAAATTATCGCCGCACATCGGCGATTTTTATCGCAGATAAACCTTGCTATTAGCAAGGTTTATCGCAAATGCGATAAAAAACGGCCGCAATGCATGAATATCGCTGAAAAGTCAGCGATATTCATGCATTATCGAGCAAATGCTCTTAGCCATGTTATCCACCTCCCATTGGATAACATGGCTAAGAACTGCTCAGGGCAGGTGTTAGCTTTAGGAGATATTCGCGCTTAGCGCGAATATCTCCAAAAGTTGGTAATAGGAGATAGCGATGTTAGGGACTGTTTCCAGTCGCTAACATCTTGGCACGCCCACTTTGCATGTCATTAGTGATAAATATCACTGACATGCAAAGCGGGGCCCAAGATGGTCGCTATCTCCTATTAGATGTCACTAACTGGTGTTAGCGACAGCTTGGTAATAGGGAGATAATTTTATCTCCGCTTTCTTGGCTTTTAAAGCCAAAAAAGCGGAGATAAACCCCCTTGATAATATGCCCCAAAGTTTTCCTCTCAATCTACACACTCTACACATATATACAAATAAATAACAAATCACATTTATTCCCACAATAAATCAAGAGAAACACACATTTCTATTGCTTGAACTTTTGAACCCTTTCCAACTGACAACACTTTAAATCCTACCCCCATTGTGCCTTCTGCATGTTACCATAGAAACACTTCAGGGATCACTTAACTGAGCACACAGGTGAAAAGTTCATCAAACAATGTTGCAAATCAAAACAGCAAGTGTGCTTGACTTTTCAATATACCAGCCTATCTTAAGTAACGTTATTTTCTATAAGTTTTTGTTAACCAATAAAATCAGGCTTTTAAAAAACAGAACATTGCACCCTAGTTTTCTGTGTAAAATGTTTTCAAACAACCAATGATTTCTTTTCTTTTTTCAAAACTGCATCTTATCCACCATTTTACTTTTCAAACTGCTATTTCATTTACAGACACCATCTGAATGCATCCAGACCTCTCTTCAAGATGCTTAGAGTGTGGATTGTGGGACACAGCTATATTTTCTGGAGACAAAGGTACATAAAACAGAAAGGAATTAACCTAAGTTTACCAAATGTAGACATTTAATGGATTAGACAGAGAGGGTTAAAGTGGCAACAATTGATGCCATTAGTTAACTCCTTTTTAAATCTCCAACACCCTGACCTCATAATTGTGCACTGGCAATGACCTAGGCACTTTGACTGGGGCAGGTCTGGAAATGTTTATGAAGGACACCTTTACAGAACTGATATTAATTTTCCCCCAAACTGCCTTTGTGTATTCTAACATATGCCAAAGACAGAAATGGAACTAATCCAATCAATTTTGTCCACGTATTGAGAAATCGAGGAAACATGTGAATAAATCTGTTTCTGCTTTTCTCCGAGACTATAAAATGGGGTCCATTTAGAACAACAATCTGTGTTTCAATATGCTTTGCATCTATAGGAGAGATGGTGTACATTTTACAGATGAAGGGAACAGAGTCTTCCTCATGAACTTTAGACTCTGCATCGGTACTTACTTGTAGGTACTAAAATATCCCAATAAACACAAGGGCTCTTTTTAGAGCCACCCAACATCTAAACACATAAACTTGATAAATATCTGAAAAATATTTTAATTTTTCTAGCTTAGGTACGCCTTACGAATATGGCATCATACGTTGAACGGTACGCAGACCGATTGCGTACACACCAGAAGTTATAAAAAATATGGGGAGGGGGCTGCCTGGCCCCCCTCCTGCGCCTTCTTTAGCCACGGGGACCCCATCCCCCGGGGCTCTGCCTCATTAAAATAAAAATGGGGGGGAGGGGGGCTGCGTAGCCCCCCTCCTGAGCCACTTCTGGCCCCGGGACCCCATCCCCCTGGGGCCAGCCTACCTCCTTTATAAAAAAAATTAAAAAAAAGAAAAAAATATTTGAGGAGGGGGGCTGCCTGGCCCCCCTCCCGAGCCCCTTCTTATCCTAGGGCCCCATCTGCCGGGGCTGACCCTCTTCGTTGGGGACCGTGGTGGGTCCCCAATCCCCCCACAGTCCCTGCCGGCTCCCCGGGTCCTTCGGTAGCCGGCATTGCTTTTCGTCATGGAGAGCAGCTAACATGCTGCTGCCCCTGACAAAAAGCAATCTGCTTTCCTATTTGAAAGAGAGAGAAGGTTAACCTGCTCTCTCTTCCAAATAGGAAAGCCATTTGCTATGGTAGGGTGGGAGCTGCGAGGCTCCCGCCTTACCATAGCAAACTACAGTGTCCCAGGGGTAGGCACCTTGCGATACTGCAGGAGCCGGCCCTGGGGGGTGGCCATCCCAAGGGCTACCACAAGGCTCCAGGAGGGGGCCGCGTGGCCCACTCCCAACATTTAAAAGCCCCGGGGGTGGTGGTCCCCGGGGCTGGTGGTCCGTGACCCCCAATCTTAAAATGTAATTCCCCGGGGAGGTAGCGGTCCCCGAAGCGTGTGGGGGGGCTTGAGCCAAATTTGGTGTCATTCCGTTCAGCAGTTCAGGCTGTAGCCGTGTCTGAAGGTCCCTATGGAAAATTGCATGGGGTAAACATGTTTTGGGACCCCCTATTTTCTCAGCACCCACTTGACAAATCACCCCGAAACTTTTAGGAGAGGAGCGGAGCGTAGCGCCCCATCTTCTTGGAGAATTTCGCAAAGATTTGTTGACCGGTGCAAAAGTAATTCCAAATAGAATGTTGCGGATTTCCTATGGAAACTAGGTCCTAACTTTACCTACCTACTGGTATATGTATATATGTATATATGTATATATGTATTACCTACTGGCGGTCGCCAGTAGGTATATATAGTTAGGAACTAGTTTCCATAGGAAATCCATACAATTCTATTGGGAATAACTTTGGCGCCGGTGGAGGAATCTACGCGAATTTCTCAAAGAAGATGGCCCGTACTGCTCCACTTCTTCCCTGAAAGTCTCAGGTAGATTCGTCAAGCGGGGGGCCGAGAAAAAAGGGGGGGTCCCAAAACATGTTTTCCCCATGTTATTTTCCGTAGGACGATTAGACACGACTACAGCCCGAACGGCTGAATGGAATTACAAGAAATTTGGCAAAATGGTAGAGTTTGATTCGCAGATCGGCCTTTTGTTTAAATGGTGTAAATCCCTCCAGTAGTTGTTGAGAAAAACGAATTTGAAAAAATGTATATATCTATAAGCGCGCGCCGTGCGCGCACCTTGCGAGCAGCTTCCAGTGCATGCGCTGCATGCTGATTGGCTGCCACTGTCTGTCAACACTCCAAAAAAGAAATTGATGGCAGCCATCTTGTGCCTCGGTAGACTGAGGCACAAGAAAGCAGAAAAAAAACTGTGTAGAACTCAAAAAGGGGGCAGGGTAGAAGCACGCTGACCCCCTCGGCCTGCTCAGGGGGTCCCAAGGGACGCGAGATTCCCCCCCCCATTTTTTTTTTGCCTTGGGGGTCCCTGTGGGACTCCCTGAGCAGGCCGAGGGGGTCAGGGTGCTTCTAACCTGCCCTCTTTTTGAGTTCTAAAACTTTCCGAGCAGGAGCTGCATGCTCATTGGCTTTCAACACTTCAAACCAGGAAGTGTTGGCAGTCATCTTGTGCTCGGTAGACCGAGTCACAAGAAAACAGAAAAACAAATGTGTAGAGCACAAAAAGGGGGCAGGGTAGAAACACCCTGACCCCCTAGGCCTGCCCAGGTGGTCCCACAAGGACCCCCAAGGCCAATTTCTTTTTTTTTTAACCCATTTTTTTTTCAAATGACCCCCCAGGGGGACAAAATCGCGGGGGCATAGTGATAAAGAAGTGTGGGGGGCCCCAATCCCCCCTACACTGCCCGTGGACCGCCGCCCCCCCCCCCTGGGAAAAGCAACGCAGCCCCCTGGCACATAATGGAGGCTCATGGTGCGCTAGTTGCCCCCTAGGGACCCCCAGTAGGCAAGGGAAATTAATCCCCTAATTTAGAACACCCTATAGGGCGTGTTCGCACAGTTTAACTTGGGGAATTAATTCCTGTTCAATACAGAGGTCCCCGAGAGGAAATTAGTCCAACAGGTATCTCCAGTAAGCGCCATGGAGCTGCGCTGCAGAGTGTTGTAAAAAGGGGGCGTGCCCTCTGAACACCTGCCTGCAAAAATGTAGTAAATCAGTATAAAAAAATAAAAATTTATACATTTAAAAATTGTCATTTAAAAAACCTTCGAAATTCACTGAAAAAACCATAGGTTTCCTGCCTTTTATAGTTAGGAATTAGCATTTAAAAAACCTTGCAAATTCACTGAAAAACCCATAGGTTTCAGGCCTTATATAGTTAGGAATTAGCATTTAAAAAACCTTTGAAATTCACTAAAAAAACCATAGGTTTCAGGCCTTATATAGTTAGGAATTAGCATTTAAAAAACCTTTGAAATTCACTCAAAAAACTATAAGTTTTAGGGGTGTTATAGTTAGCTGGACATTTCACTCATTCAAAACCATTGAAATTGCTCATATATAGTTAGTTGTACTAACTATATTTCGCGCACCCGATGATGATGTCATATAATACATCATTCAAGAGATGGTCAGTGACATCACTGATGACATCTCAAATGATTACTAGAGGGAGGTGGGTGGTGCACTGCTCAATTAAACAAAGTTTTTGTGGTTCTTTGGAAGGATGGGTGCATTCATAGGTAGCGTTTCCGTCAAAAGCTTACAGTATAAAGCGAGTAGTGTACGCATGAATATGCATGTACATCCCTGGATGAGGCACTCCGCGGTGGATCAAAGAAATGATTCGAATGTTCTTTGTAGGATACTGTTTATTTTTTTATAGTAATCTGAAGAATTTCTTACTGATATTCACATCATATCAATAAAGTTTTGTGGCTAAATCAACACATAGATGGTAAATAGGAACTCCGATGCATTTCAAGTGAGAAGCCCTTTATCAAGGAGAGCTGAAAGGAAGACACGAGCCAGTGTAAGGGTAAAGAATGAGTAAACAAGGACATACTAAAAAAAGAATGAGGTGCCTATCAATGCATGTGAGAGGTTAAGTACCTAAACGTAAAACAAAGGGTGTAGTTAGTGAATCAC
This sequence comes from Lissotriton vulgaris, assembly GCF_964263255.1. Lineage (NCBI taxonomy): Eukaryota > Metazoa > Chordata > Amphibia > Caudata > Salamandridae > Lissotriton > Lissotriton vulgaris. Next base: position 1,039,212,146 of record NC_141696.1, on the reverse strand, counting down.
ATCGTGAACTAGGGAGGTTTAGGAAAATAGCGGGATCGGGGGGTGTTGAGCGGGTGTAATTTAACCGAGTGTGTGGAAGGTGAGGGAATGAGAAGGTAGCGGTAACGCTTAAGTTCTGTAGCGGTTCCGTCTAGGGGACCTGCACGTAGAAAGGAAGAACTTACTTCAAGGACGATAGCGCAAGGATCCTATACTTCAATCGGCGTGTGTAGGTGTTCCGGCATCTCAAATGATTTAACTGATGACATCACTGATGACATCATCCACGTGACAATCACATACACCTTTTCATACACTAGTAAAATCTTTCATCACTCTTTGTAAAATACAGAGTATCATATTTGAATTCATTGACACAGCAATACAAGTATCTAAAAACCAACTCAGTGATTCCTAGATGTATACACACATCTAATTTACTCATACATGCTGTCAATGAAAAATAGAACACTATCAAAAATACTTACACACCAGCACACAACCTATTCACATATCATGTTATCCTGCTCACTTATGCAAACAATGGATCATACTTACATACTTACTAAGCTCCACACTTATACAAACACCACTTCATCTATTCATTTAGATAGTAAGTCATACTTAGTGTATTATAATTCATTATTACATGTATACAGTTATCCATACAGTCACTCACAAAATCATTGAGTCTTATGTATACTTATTTATATACAACAACTGACACATACACTGCCTTTTTTTTGTAGTTTGTTGGGCAATACCATTGAGAAATATATTTGCTCATCACTACACCCATAAAGATATTCACTCACCCAAACAACTGTTAGAACATGTAGTTTTAACTTCATATATCAACTGAATCAACTATTCACACATCTTTGGGCAGTCACACACCCCCCCACCGAACCACACACACATTCACTCTCCCATACAAATACTCAGTTAACTAATCAATAACTAATATAGACTTTAACATACCTAGTAACCAACTGGAGAACCAGTTTACAAAACAACTGACAAAGTGATACAGATATTCAAACAGTTTAATCACTATCCACTATATTTAGTGAGACACTATAAATTGGTAAAGTAAACAGTCATTTACACTGCTACTAAATCCTCCATCCAAATATTTATTTTTATATATCCACTCATTCTTCAATGCAAATTGCTATATATATAATGCATATTTAAATAACGAAGCTAACCACATTCACTGGATGATGTCATCAGTGATGTCATCAGTGATGTCATTTGAGATATCATCAGTGATGTCATCAGTGATGTCACTGACCATGTCATGAATGATGTAATATGTGACATCATCAGCAGTGGATTGCGAGCGTGCGAGTTATAGTTAGTGCAACTAAATATAACGGAGGAATTTCAATGGTTTTGTACGAGTGAAATGACCAGCTAACTATAACACCCCTAAAACTATATATATAAAATATATATATATATATATATATATATATATATATATATATATATATACATATATATATATATATATATATATATATATATATATATATATATATATATTGATTACCTAATGGCGGTCGCCAGTAGGCAGTTATAGTTAGGATTGGCTACCATAGGAAATCCGCAACATTCTATTGGAAATAACTCTGGCGCTGGTTGAGGAATTTGTGTGTAATTTTCCAAAATTTTGGCCAGCTCTGCTGCGCTCCTTCCCAGAAAGTTATTGGGGGATTCGTGAAGTGGGGGCTGAGAAAACAGGGGGGTCCCAAAACGTGTTTTCCCCATGTTGATTTCCATGGGACGGTGTGACAAGTCTACAGCCCGAACCACTGAACGGAATCACGGTAAACTTGGCAAAATTGTAGGCACTGGTACGCAGATGAGCCTTTGCTAAGTTTGGTGAAAATTGCTTCAGTGGTTTTTACGAAAATTAACTTCAAAAACACATATATATCTATAGGCACTCTCCGAGCGCTCACAGGTGCGCGTACCGTGGAGTGCACCCGGCGCGCTACGGGAGTGCCCGAGCAGAAAGCTGATTGGCTGTCGGGTGTCTGTCAACATTATAAACAGTCCAGAGAGTCCCCCATCTTGTGTCTCGGTAGAATCGAGACACAAGAGGTGAAAAAGAAAGGGGGAAATAATAAAAAGGGGGCAGAGTAGACACCCCCTGACCCCCTAGGTTTTCTGAGGGGGGCCTAGAAGGACCTTGATGGGCAAATAAACTATTTTTTTTAATAAAATTTTTGCGGGGTAAGCGCTTGCGGCGCTCCCCAAAACGCGCACCATGGGGAAAAACAGTGTAAAAAATAAAGTAGAGTGTTTAGAGGAAAGTGATGCATTGCTGGAGTGTGTCACAAAAATGATGCAACTCCAGCACTGCATCCTTTCAGATGGGGCTAGTCCCATGTGAAAGGGCCTGCGTCAGTCTTACGCCTGCTGTGAGGCAGGCGCAAGATTAAGACGCAACAGCGTCGTAAAAGTGATGCAGTGAAATCTCATAGATCTCACTGCGTCACTTCTACGACCCTTTCATACGTTAATACGCCCCCTTTGCATACATTACACCTGGCGCAGGTATAATGTGGCGCAGGGGTTTACAAAGTGACGCATCTACCTAGATGCGTCACTTTGTAAATATGACTCAACAAGGTGCATTTTTTACACCAGTGGTGCATCACAAAACGTGACGCACCGGTGGTGTAAAAGTGGCGCAGGGCTTCCTAAATGAGGCCTTCAGTCTTCTACTCATGCGTCATATTTAATGTATGACGCATTATGTCGCAAGGAGTTACAGATTCGTCAGCATTTCTGACATTTCTGTAAGCACAAAAGTGATGCATTGCTGGAGTGTGTCACAAAAGTGACGCAACTCCAGCAATGCATCCTTTCACATGGGGCCAGCCCCATGTGAAAGGGCTTGCGTCAGTCTTATGCCTGCTATGAGGCAGGCGCAAGATTTTGATGCAACGGTGTCGTAAAAGTGACGCAGTGAAATCTCATAGATTTCACTGCGTCACTTCTACGACCCTTTCTTGCGTCAATACGCCCTCTTTGCATACATTACACCTGGCGCAGGTATAATGTGGCGCAGGGGTTTACAAAGTGACGCATCTACCTAGATGCGTCACTTTGTAAATATGACTCAACAAGGTGCATTTTTTACACCACTGGTGCATCACAAAAAGTGACGCACCGGCGGCATAAAAGTGACGCATGGCATCATAAATGAGGCCTTCAGTCTTCTACTCATGCGTCATATTTAATGTATGACGCATTATGTCGCAAGGAGTTACAGATTCGTCAGTTTTTCTGACGTATCTGTAAGCGCAAAAGTGATGCATTGCTGGAGTGTGTCACAAAAGTGACGCAACTCCAGCAATGCATCCTTTCACATGGGGCCAGCCCCATGTGAAAGGGCTTGCGTCAGTCTTACGCCTGCTGTGAGGCAGGCGCAAGATTTTGATGCAACGGTGTCGTAAAAGTGACGCAGTGAAATCTCATAGATTTCACTGCGTCACTTCTACGAACCTTTCTTGCGTCAATACGCCCCCTTTGCATACATTACACCTGGCGCAGGTATAATGTGGCGCAGGGGTTTACAAAGTGACGCATCTACCTAGATGCGTCAATTTGTAAATATGACTCAACAAGGTGCATTTTTTACACCACTGGTGTGTCACAAAAAGTGACGCACCGGTGGCATAAAAGTGACGCATGGCATCATAAATGAGGCCTTCAGCCTTCTACTCATGCTTCATACTTAATGTATGACGCATTATGTCGCAAGGAGTTACAGATACGTCGGTATTTCTGACGTATCTGTAAGCGCAAAAGTGATGCATTGCAGGAGTGTGTCACAAAAGTAACGCAACTCCAGCAATGCATCCTTTCACATGGGGCCTGCGTCATTCTTACGCCTGCTGTGAGGCAGGCGCAAGATTTTGACGCAACGGTGTCGTACAAGTGACGCAGTGAAATCTCATAGATTTTACTGCGTCACTTCTATGACCCTTTCTTGCGTCAATACGCCCCCTTTGCATACATTACACCTGGCGCAGGTATAATGTGGCGCAGGGGTTTACAAAGTGACGCATTTACCTAGATGCGTCACTTTGTAAATATGACTCAACAAGGTGCATTTTTTACACCACTGGTGCATCACAAATAGTGACGCACCGGTGGTTTAAAAGTGACGCATGGCCTCAAAAATGAGGCCTTCAGTCTTCTACTCATGCGTCATATTTAATATATGACGCATTATGTCGCAAGGAGTTACAGATACGTCAGTATTTCTGACGTATCTGTAAGTGCAAAAGTGATGCATTGCTGGAGTGTGTCACAAAAGTGATGCAACTCCAGCAATGCATCCTTTCACATGTGGCGAGCCCCATGTGAAAGGGCTTGCGTCAGTCTTACGTCTGCTGTGAGGCAGGCGCAAGATTTTGATGCAACAGTGTCGTAAAAGTGACGCAGTGAAATCTCATAGATTTCACTGCGTCACTTCTACGACCCTTTCTTGCGTCAATACACCCCCTTTGCATACATTACACCTGGCGCAGGTATAATGTGGCGCAGGGGTTTACAAAGTGACGCATCTACCTAGATGCGTCACTTTGTAAATATGACTCAACGAGGTGCATTTTTTACACCACTGGTGCGTCACAAAAAATGACGCACCAGCGGCATAAAAGTGATGCATGGCCTCATAAAGGAGGCCTTCAGTCTTCTACTCATGCGTCATATTTAATGTATGACGTATTATGTTGCAAGGAGTTACAGATACGTCAGTATTTCTGACGTATCTGTAAGCGCAAAAGTGATGCATTGCTGGAGTGTGTCACAAAAGTGACGCAACTCCAGCAATGCATCCTTTCATATGGGGCCAGCCCCATGTGAAAGGGCCTGCGTCAGTCTTACGCCTGCTGTGAGGCAGGCGCAAGATTTTGACGCAACGGTGTCGTAAAAGTGACGCAGTGAAATCTCATAGATTTCACTGCGTCACTTCTACGACCCTTTCTTGCGTTAATATGCCCCCTTTGCATACATTACACCTGGCGCAGGAATAATGTGGCGCAGGAGTTTACAAAGTGACGCATCTACCTAGATGCATCACTTTGTAAATATGACTCAACAAGGTGCATTTTTTACACCACTAGTGCGTCTCAAAAAGTGACGCACCGGCTGCGTAAAAGTGACGCATGGCCTCATAAATGAGGCATTCAGTTTTCTACTCTTACTTTTTCTTTCACTTTCTCTGTTTCTTCACTGCGTTACTCACCTTGTCTCACACTCAATTGTCTTTATCCAGTCTGTATCTCCACTCTTTCCTAAATATCACTGCTCTTTTCTTACCCTTCCACACCACAGTTCTTTTACTACATTTTCTTCACTTATCCACATTCCCCATGTTAACTCTCCTTCTCCTGACTCTCGTTCCCCACACTCACCTTCTTTCAGTCCCCCTACTTCACTTCCCTTCCCCTCTCATCCCTTTTTTTTTGCTTTCTCACTCATTTTCCTCTCTTCTCTCACTGCACTCACCTTCAGTTACTCTTTTTCATTTTTTTAAGAATACAGCTCTTTGATGAGAATTGGAGGTAGTTCTGAAAAGAACTTTTTTTTCTTCTTTTTTTGGAACAAAAACAAAAACAGGGAATGGGAAACTGCTCAACAGGAGCAAAACAAAATCAAACTTAGGAGTGGGGTTGGCAGCGGTGGTTGTCTAATGCTCGAACCATGAGCATAACACGTTGTTCCCCATAGCAAAGTAGCTGATCACATTTTCTGCATTCAATTACAGCTTCATTAAAAGCAGGCTGAATATTAGGGATCAGCTCTTCTGGTCGCCCCCTCACGGATGTAGTTGGTCCTCCGGTTGAAGTAGAGGCACCATCCCTGGAGCCTCTTGTGCCAGAGCTATGACACTCTCCCGGGCATAGTTCTGGGGGTGCCTCCTCTCGACATGGCGAATCATGGTGGAGTTACCAAATGAATATTTTTTGGTGGGGTCATCCTGTGAGAGTACAGTGTGACAAATTCGGCACTCCACCTTTGGAGCATTTACTTTTTTTTATCATCTGGAATGGAAAAAAACTTCCATATGAATTGTTCTTTTACCCGGGGCTGAGGAACCTCTTCATCAATAAATCTCTCTGTGTCATCATCGCTGCTGGATGTTCTGGCAGCCATGTTAATCCAACAATGATCCAAGAGCAAAAAGACAAGTCTTGCAGTCACAAAAGTGAAAGAAGAAGTGAAGGAAATGGGTGGGGATTACATTCTTTGTAAAAAAAAAACTGTTAGCAACCGATGAAAAGAGCTATTTTAAGGTCACATGACTTGACGCGCATACGCTGCGCGCATCGGAGCGCTTCCGGGGGGCGCTTACGCGGCGCGAACGTAGGCGCTTCCGGGGGCGCTTACGCGGCGTGCTTGAGTGATGTTTTGATAGCTTTACGGAAATGTAAAATCATTTTCATTTCGTAAATCAAAAATGCTGCTTTAATAAGTATGGTACTAAATGTCTTGCATTATTATTTACATTTCATACATATTTTTTTTTACGAACGCAGAAATAGCGCTCTCAGTGCGCTCTCTGAGCGCACCAGGAAAAAAAAATATTTATACATTGAACAAATAATTTTATAAAATATATATATATATAATTAATTGTTGTAAAAAACAGCTAATAAAAAAAAATCGTAGGTTACAAAGCCGATATGCAAAGGAATTAGCTTTTAAAAAAACTATGAAATTCACTGAAAAAACCATAAGATTCACAAACGTTATAGTTAGGAATTAGCATTTAAAAAACCTTTGAAATTAACTGAAAAAACCATAGGTTTCACACCAGTTATAGTTAGCTGAACATTTTACTCATACAAAACCATTGAAATTCCCACAATATAGTTAGTTGGACTCACTATAACTCGCGCGCCCGCAATCCACTGCTGATGATGTCACATATTACATCATTCATGACATGGTCAGTGACATCACTGATGACATCACTGATGACATCTCAAATAACATCACTGATGACATCACTGATGACATTTCAAATGACATCACTGATGACATCATCCATGTGATAATACGATGCACCTCCTCACACTCTAATCTAACCTTTGATACACCCAGTGTTAAATGCAAACTACCATTCCTGAAATTATTGACACACCAATACCAGTAACTACATACGCACTCACTGATTTCCAGGTCTACACACACATTCACTCATTCACCCATACAATCACTCATACATACGGTCACTCATCAATAGAACATCCACAGAGTTACTCAAACACCTAGTCAGTTATGCAGAGAATCAATCACACTCCATTTTCCTCAACCACAAAGTTATACACACTAAACCTTGCTTATTCAAATATATAGTAACACATACTTACTCTCTTTTACAATCACTGATACAAGTACACATTTAACCATACAGTCACTTACGCAATCACAGGCTCTCATGTATAGTCATTTATATATGGCAACTCTCACATGCACTGTGTTTTACATATGTACCTACTTGGACATGGAGCACTGAGATAGCTATTCACTTACCAACACATCCATGCAGACAGTCAACCCCCCATACAACTCTTTCCACATGCACTCTTGAACCCATATATCAAGTGAATCAACTGCTCACATATATATGCACAGAGTCACACACCTCCTAGCCTACCCACACACACACTCACCCTCACATACAAATACTTGAACAACCAATCAATAACCCATATAACCACTCTTATAGCTACTGATCAACACATGCAGCAGCTTACACAACAACAGACATACTGATGCACATATTCAGACAGTTTAGTCACTAACCAATACATTCAGTAAGAAACATTTAATCAGTCATTCAGACAGTAAGTCACGCACCTACTAAATCCTTCATCCAGACACTCATACATCCACTCATTCTTCAATATGTAAGTTATTAACTTTAACTTAATTGTATTTTAACTTTTCAGAAACACTCTGGGCCCGATTCACAGAACGAACTTAAGACAATATCCTAAACTTACTACTTTTGGTATTCACAGAAGTTAGGATTTTGTCTTAAGTCTGCCTTAAGACAGACTTAGTACAGACTTAAGTTAGGAGTTTGTCTTAAGTCTGTCTTAAGTCTGTCTTAAGACAAACTTAAGACAAAATCCTAACTTCTGTGAATACCAAAAGTAGTAAGTTTAGGATTTTTTCTTAAGTTCGTTCTGTGAATCGGGCCCACAGACACTGGATGATGTCATCAGTGATGTCATTTGAGATGTCATCAGTGATGTCATCAGTGATGTCACTGACCATGTCAAGAATGATGTAATATGTGACATCATCAGCAGTGGATTGCGGGCGCGTGAGTTATAGTGAGTCCGACTAACTATAACGTGGGAATTTCAATGGTTTTGTATGAGTAAAATGTTCAGCTAACTATAACTGGTGTGAAACCTATGTTTTTTTCAGTGAATTTCAAAGGTTTTTTAAATGCTAATTCCTAACTATAACGAGTGTGAAACCTATGGTTTTTTCAGTGAATATATATATATATATACTGATTACTCAATACACAGTGAACGTCATTCTTGCTTAAGGGGAGGTTAGGTGTGACTGGTTGGGGTTGAAATCTCCACTCTCCTTGAGCCCGCACACATTTAATTGCCTCGCCCCTCACCCTCTATGCTCACACAGTGAAAATTATGCTACAGTTGACAGCCCAGAATAAGTGGTTTTACAGTAGCAAACTGTGTGTAATTGCAACCCGCAGGCTTTGCAAGCACAAAACACCTTAGTACATCAGGCCCAAAATTTAATTATTCAGCACATATTTACGCAAATATATCTGATCCTCTCCTACAAAACTGTAGATATAAATACACTGCAGTTCTATAAAATTGATTTTCTGTTTCCTTTATGCATTGACTCCCCATTTTCCTCAGGAATACAGGGGTTCCTAAAAGATTTCAGATGTTTTCCCCTGATGTTTCTTGCAGCTGTTTCCCACAGGAATAGAGGGGTGACCTATGATGTATCTGTATGCTTCCCCGAATTCCCTCTAGCTCAAAATTTCAAAAAGGTAAGCATTTGCAACACTGTTCATATGGATTAAGAGGAGTGACATAGGGCTAGCTAAAGCAATCTAAGCCTACCTTCATAAGAAGAAATGTGAAAAGACCTATATCAGATCCGCCAATACAAGCAAATATGTTAAAAACTAACAGTGATGTATCTCTGTTTATTATGACATAGACAACATTTACAATTCTTGTATTATTGTTTTCCCCAATGGTCTGTGAAAAGGAGCAGATTCTAACTTCTATTGAAAAGAAATTTTCACATGCTCATGCCAATACATTTTATGAATGTATGCCAATATAATCACAGGGGCCCTTTATTGTTCTGTTATAATTGAAACTGCTAATAATAGAAACTAATTTTCAGCTTCAGTTGCTTCAGTGCCAATATTAAATCAATGAAATTGATCAGTGCCCATTCACAGGCTTATGCACATATGTCGAAGCAATTTTAAATATTGAAAGTAATGTTAAGATGTAATACAAGCCTAGTCATGTCAAACTGTATCTTCATTAAGTAGGGGTGTGAGAGATTTGTGTATAATCTTTCGTTTAATGAAGTGAAGTTTTGAGAAAATAATGTATAATTACTGAAATGCAAACTAGTGAGTTTGTGTTTTAGAGTTAATTGTGTATTCACGTCAATTTTAGTCACAAGGGCACATTTTGCCTTAAAATCATGCAAAAAACAGTTATGCTATTAACAGCCAGTCTCGTTCAAGCCGTTTGTGGTCTTATTGAACGTTCATCGTGAACATTAGCTGAGAATGTTAAGTTATTGCATAAAATGGTTTCATGGTGTAATTTAAGGAATTTACTGAGAGTGACACAAAATTCATAAATGATGCAAATTACACGAGGCATAACTTATATTTCAATTTGAACAAGTTTGAAGGTCTAGATGAAAAGGAGACAGAGTGGTAGTAATTGCAATAGAATGCTGAACACTGTTAGATAAATCCACATATATATTATACACCAGTGGGCTGGTCATACCACTATTTGGTCGAATTTAGAGTTAGCCATGTTATAAGGACCAGACCCACAACTATTGAGGAAAGATATTTTCTAGGTAGGGACTGGAAGGCCTTTCTAAGGAAGACCTATTAAGGTCGGGCACTTAAATTAGAGTCTCTTTTTGACCCTGGGAAATCAGTCATTGAGAACTGTTCTGGTTTTTGTAATCACCTAACCCGATTGGTTGACCAGCTTGCTCCTCTGAAGAATATTAGTCTGCGTGGGAAAACCATCCACCCCATGGTATACTAATGAATTGAGGATGCTTAAGCTGGAATGTAAGCACGCCGAAAGGCAATGGCCAAGCTTGTATGCCAGTGAGGCTAAAATCAGATGGAGGGAACTTCTAGCTGTGTACAAAAAAAGCAATAACCAGGACTACGCCGCATATTTTGCAGACCTTATTCTCAAGTCCTCCAATAGCACCAAATGTGTATTACTGAGAGATCTGACCAACCCAGAGTGCACAAGAAACAAGATTGTGGCCTCACAAGAGTTGTGCAACAGATTGGCAGCGTTCTTTCAGGAAAAGATAGATAGGATTATTGAAGGCCTTAAATCTGATACCCTTCTGGTCACAACAGAAAACTTTGAATTTAGAACACCTATGGTCTGTGAAATCAGGGAGATGGGGGCTGAATCATAGTGTCAGGAAATAACCCTAGATCACTGGGAACTGCCTTCAGAAGAAGAGTTTATTAAGATGGCTATGGGGGTTTCCTCCGGCTCACCGCTGGACCCAATTCCCCAGAAACTCTGGAAAAAGCTTGGTCCTGAGGTCTCTCCACTGCTTCACCAGCTATGCAATCAATCACTTAGTGGTGGAGTGGTGCCTCCCTGTTGGAAGATAGCAGTGGTCTCAACCCTCTGGAACAAACCTTCACTAGATCCCAAATTTCTTAAGAACTATAGGCCAATCTCCCTACTGCCATATCCAGTGAAAATAGTGGAACGCCTGGTTAGCCGTGTGGTGTGCTTTGGAGCTTCCTGGAAGGCAATTATTAGCTGGGTGATGAACATTTTGCGTTTAGACCAGGACACGGGACTGAGACAGCACTGGTTACCGTGCTGGAAAATCTTCGGATGCGTGCGGACAGGGGACATGCTGTGACTCTGATCGTGTTAGTTCTGTCCGCCGCGTTCGACGAGGTAAACCATGTCACACTGCTGTCGAGACTAGAGGAGGTGGGGGTGACAAATACGGTTTTGAGCTGGTTTCAGTCTTACTTGGCAGATAGACGGCAGGCCGTTGTCCTCCCTCCCTTTCAGTCAGACTTTACTAATAATAGCCACGGGGTACCGCAGGGGTCATCTATCAGCCCGATACTATTTAATGTGTACATGTGGCCGCTTTTGGATGTCATCAAAGCCCACAATATTAGTGTGGTCAACTATGCTGACGACACCCAATTAATAGTGTCCCTGGATGGTGATCAGGCAGATTCCCAGGATGCCTTCCATAAGTGTATGCGGGAAATGGTGTCGTGGTTAAGAGACAGTGCACTGCAGTTTAACAGCGACAAAACAGAGATCCTGCACTGCGGGTGGGCAGAGTGCCCTCAGTTTTACCTTCAGATGTCTGGCCTTACCCCACAGATGGCCCTATGGGACCTGTGAGCATGGTGTGTAATCTGGGGGTCAGTTTTAATGACAAACTTAACCTGGAATCGCATGTTAATCAGGTAGTCAGGAACTGCTTCATGCTCATCAGAGGACTCCGGAAGGTTCTACCACTGCTACCCCCTTCAGGCTAGAGGGACAGTGGTTAGGAGTGTCATCCTAAGCCGACTGGACTACTGTAATGCCTTATTGCTGGAGTCCCCCTGGTATTTAATATCGAGGCTTCAGAGCATTCAGGCGGCAGCAGCAAAATTGGTCTTGAGGAGACCTTGAGGTTCATCAACTTCCCAGGCTTTAGCTGAGCTACATAGGCTCCCGGTGAGCCAAAGTATACTGTTCAAGTCGCTGTGTATTGCCTTCTTGACACTTCACGGTACCGGGCCCAATCCACTTCAGGGTAGGTTTGGTTGGTATGTCCCTGTACGCAACTTACGATCCTCTGCGGCTAACCTGGAAACCATCCCGAGGTTCAAGCAAACCACTGTGCGTGGAAGCGCGTTTGGAGTGGCAGCTGCTCACCTATGGAACAGCCTCCTTTGGAATTGAGGCAGACACAGGAACTGCTGCCATTTCGGAGGAAAGTTAAGACCTGGCTGTTCCCCAGAGTGTAACGGGTAGTTAGCATTGCAGATTATTCCAACTTACTGTGTCATAGCACCAGGAGGCCCGTGGGGTTGCAGTGTGCTTTATAAGTGTGGAATACATACATACGATAAACCCTTAACACCAGAGTTTAGAGTTTGGCAGACAGGTTATGGCTCACAAACATGACAGGTGTCGTGTCCATGGCTGGACTGGCCGTAGTGGGCACTGGGCATTTCCCTGGTGGGTTGCCAGTGTGGGGACTAGTTTGAGGCCCCTGGGGGCCATTTTTGTTAATGAGGCTGGCAATTTCACCCCCCTGTAAAGAAATTGACCTGAACCTGCCCCAGCAAACAGCTCGGCCACACCCCTCCCCTCCCCCCCAGGGTGGCGGCCGAGCACTTTGCAGGGCCAGTTTCAGTTCTCAGTCCGGCCCTGGTCCTGTCTGTTTTATTATTGCAAGAAGGCAGATGGGATATGCATCATGTTTGTGAAGGAGTAACCCATCCACTAAACTCAAAAACAGTCCCTTAATTCCTAATGCATGCTTTCTACAATATTGACCAATAGCATCATGCTTAGACGTCTAATGACATTTTTATAAGCGGTGTCACATGGAAGTCTTAGTTACCTTTGATGGCATAGTGGTTGCCCATATATTACCTCACCATAACAACAGAAATCATAGAGGAACTAATTACAAATTAAGAACAAATGTAAACACAAACACATAAGCACCCAAATATTGGTAGACTAAGCATATAACCACAGTAGAAAAATGAATCCATAAAAACATATCGAATCAATCTGTTCAAATTACTAATGATTGAAAGTTAGCAGCCACATCTAACTCTTTCTGGTAATTGTGCAGCAGTTGCCTGTCGACACCAATAAGCAATGTAATGGAATAACCTTGTAATGATTTAGAGTATGTGTGAGATTTCCACTGCTGCTCCGTATTAAATTGGCCTACCAATTGTTTCAGTGATAATGAAGCTAAACCCTCAAAAATTCTGTTGACAGAACACGCTTCATAATTGTGCCTATTTTCAACCAATTACACATACAGTATGACATGTCACATACCCTGAAACACATTGGGGCATATTTACGAGTTCTGGCGCATCTCTGCATATCAGCAGACATGCGCAAGAACAAATGCGTCACGCAAAACTACCCTTGCGTCACAGCAGATGCACCGCATTTACAATGCGGCGCGGCATGGCGCAAGGGTAGGCAGATGCGTGATGCATCTCGTGACGTAAGGACGGCGCATCGCTGGAGTCGCGTCGCAAGCGCGACGCAACTCCGGCAATGCTCAGGGCCGCCCAATACTTAACATGCTGCGCCAGTCCTTACACCTGCTTCAAGCAGGCCTAAGGAATTGACATAGCATCGTCACGGAAGTGCCTGCGTGAAATCTTGTAGATCTCACGCAGGCCCTTTTGCAAGGCGCACAGGTGCCGGAACACCCACCCTGCGTGGGAACGCCCCCATTGTGGCGCTGGGCTTTATAACGTAACGCATCTCCCTAGATGCGTCACGTTGTAAATGCCTCGCAGGGATGCGCCACGTTTACGCCGCTGTTGAGTCACGCAAGGCGGCGTAAACGTGGCTGCCCCATTGTCTACATACTATAAGTAAAAGTGTGCCAAAGAGATTGGTAACAAAATGACCGAGGTTTTGTACCAGTGCAAAGTCACAAAAAGTGACATAACTGTTGTTACTGAATCCTAATAATAATTGATGAGCTTTTTGAGCGTGTACTCCAATATAAGCTCTTTTAGTAACTATGGAGTTGAAGGAGTAATTTACATTTTTAATATCTTGCAAGAAAGATTTATCATTGGAGTGTCTATATAATCCCTCTTTCAGCTTAATATTGTCCCCCAGAGTCTAAGGGGATTTCTTAATGTCTCTGTTCCTTTTGGCCACAAAAGACTAAATAACTATGATGTAAGAGGAACGTCTGCAAAGAGACAACATTCCATAATCAAAGAAATCAGAACTTTATCAGTATATAAATTCTAGCTCTAGCATACTTCATACCATCTATAAATATCATTGAAATAAATTCCAAGTTGATACGTACAAACATACCATTTTCAAGTAATAGTAATCTAAAAGCATAAGTATTAATGGTGCAACTCATACTATCCTAACCTTAAAGTGGTACTAGGAACATCACAATTTAGGAACAAAAAATAGTAGGAGAATCTTGGTAGATAATGACACATTCCATTGGAGAGCAGTTGAAACTAACGTATGAACAAACTTCAAAATAAAAAGAAAACAAAGGTAAAGAAAAAAGAAAAACAGATCAAATATAGAGGTAGAATCTAGAATACTTACCTATAGAAAAGAAACTATAAAGCAAGATACAAACTTAATAGGAGAGCAATTTTATAAATAATGGCAGTCATTTGGAATAAAATATCAGATAGAGGGAAGCTAAACATGATGTAAATGGAACATCTGCTATTAGATGACATTTCATAAGTAAGCCAGTCATAACGTTAAATAGCAAATAAGTCTAACTTATACATTCATCAGTCAATCTTTAGTAGATCTTTCAAATTCATTCCAAATTGATATGTACAATATCATAAAATATGTGTATATAACTATCAATTAATAACAAGCGAAGAGCACCAATAAATAGAGATGCATCTGAGAAAAAAAGACCTAAAAAAGTGGCATTGAGATCAGAACAGAAGAAATATATGAAGAAATAGAAGAACATTAGTAGAGAAAAAACATATTCCCTAAGTGATCATGAAAATCATTAAATAGCAAGCAACATATAGGAACACTTCATAGATAAAAGAAGCGAAAACAAGGAACAAGAAGAAGGTGAAAAATAAGATACTTACCTATAGCAAGAGTAATAAGAGAATTATTCTTAGACATATAAAAAATAAAACAATATACCTTAAGGTGACCATATCAGTTAGTAAGATCAATATATATAAATAAAAACAAAATCTAAATCAATGCATTGCATGGTAATATACAAAGTATCAAACACTGGCCATCCACAACATAAAGAGCATTAACACAGTTACAACAAAATGTATTCTAGCATGATAATTAAGGAAAAACACATCCAGGACTAATTTATAGCATAAAGTAGGAACAACATGGTCAAAGTTTTATGAAAACTTATAAAATCTTGGATACGGAAAAACATATTCAAATATTATTCAGCAACAGGAAGAAAACAATTATTTGGGAGCATAAGAGTGAGCCAAGGCGACTTATCTATGTGACTAGGAGTGAGAAGAACCAGGTAAAGAATCCAAGTCCATATGATATTCAGATTGATTGTCCAGGAATGTAGAAAGATCTGCAGGCTCATAAAAAATCTGTGGGCAACCTTTGAAAAGTATCCAGAATCTTGAGGGCCCAGAAATATTAAATGGAATTCCCATATATGAAAGCCTCCTACTTAGACCGAGGAAGCCTTTGCGATGAATGACAGTATCTCTTGGAAAACTTGTTAAATAGAGATGTTGTGACCTTCCCATTGAACAGTCTTGATTGTCTTCAGTTGTGCTATGATCTGTTCAGTATTTTGATGTCGCCAAGGTTTGAAGATTATCAGCCTTGGAGAAGACATATTTCTGGGTTTGATAGGTGGAACTCAATGAGTTCGTTCTATCTCAAATTCCTGTTTGAAAGAAAGATGCAAGACATTTGGAACCCAAGTAAGTAAGAAGTCAATGACAGAAGGAACAGAATTCTCACTCCTCTGGTAATCCAAAACACAAAGATTACTTTTTCAATTACAATTTTCTTGCACTGTTAGATCTCTCCTTAGTGATGTAATGAAGTATTCTAAGTTATGGATGTGTTTTGCTTGTTTATTTGTATAATCTTCTACACAACCTATTCTCAGCATTGGAAAAACTTAATGAAAGATCTTTAAGGTCATTACGATATGCTGCTACCTCCACCTTAATTAAATCTATATTGGTTTTAGTACTTTGAGTTATGTCATGGACAGTATTGAGCTGGAGCAATATAGCTTCTAGAGTTGAGGCAGAGTCAAGACTACCTTTAGCCGGTGAATCCGGGGTAGGTGAAGAATGTTTGGAACATTTCAGATTCCATTTAGAATCTCTGTCTTTAGTATTGCCACCCAAGCCTTCCGCCATTGTGAGTATTCACAGTGAGAGTTAACATAGACTGAGAAGACCAGGCAAGGAAATGTGGGTGAGCCACCAAGCCACAGAAATCAGGATGGATAACAAAGCAGCACTGCTGCAACACTGAGCTACGACTCAGTAGTCAGATTAGCAATAATCAGCAAATATCTCCGAATTCAAACAAGAGGCCCTCCTAAGACAGACCCACGCCCTTTAACATTGCGGAAAGCATCCTGGAATGCGATAGTTGGAAGGCCCAAGCATAGTATTGCAGATCGGGCAGTGCAAGTCCTTCCTTCTCCCTCCTGCAACTCAACTTCTTCCAGGCAATCCCAGTGCCCCTGTATGCCCAAACAAATAAGTTGATTGCCTGCTGAAGCCCAACGATAGCCAGTTTGTCAAAGTGTAGTGGAATGACATTGAAGAGTAAGGTAATTTTTGGGAGCACTACCATCTTTACCAGGTTAATCCTACCAAGAACGGTTATGGGGAGATGAATCTAGGACTTCATAAGTTTCTGACACTCCCTTGAAATGATTGCCAGGTTGGTCCGTGAAATCTTATCGATATCCTGAACTATTCTGACCCTCAGATACCTCATGTTGCGCTTGGTCTGATGCTTACACTCCCCCAAATTCATGACCTCAATTTTATCAGCATTTATTTCATAGCAAGATATCTGCCCAAAATCTTGTGCCTGTTTTACAACAGCCGGAAAAGCCATGGAGAGGTCCGAGGAGACGATCAAAATATCGTCCACGTACAGGGCCACCTTCTTCTCCCAATCCCAATGCTTGAAACGCAAAATGCTCGGCTCCTCTCTTAACCGCTGGGCAAATGGCTCAATATAAAGGTTGAAGAGGAGGGGAGAAAGAGGGCAGGCCTGCCTAGTGCCCCTTGTGATTTAAAAGGGTCTGGTCAGATTGCCATTAACCAGCAGTCTAGCCAGCAGGTCTTGATAAATCAGCGGAATAGCTCGGTAAAAAATCTCACCCAGATTAAATTTCTCCAAAACTGCCCACAGATACACATAATTGACTCTGTCAAAGGCCTTAGTGGCATCTAATGTCCTTGCTGCGAGGGGGAGCCAATAGGGTGTGGCCAGGTCTATTGCACCAATGAAATCATAGGTGAGGTAAAATAAATTCCTACACTTAACAAAATCTTTTTGGGTGGAGTGGAGCATGTCTCCCGCAACGGATTCCTACCTGCCCGTCAGGATCCTGGCAAAGATTTTATAATCCATGTTCAGCAGCGCGATGGGTCTACAACACCCACAACTCGCTGGGTTCTTCCCTGCTTTCAAGATCAAAGTGATGGTAGGCTCTCCACATGAGCCAGGCAGCGTTATGCCATCAGATAATATCTTGTTAAAAAGCTGTGTCAAAATGGGAACTATCACCTCCACCAAAGATCTGTAAAGCTCTATTGGCAACCCATCCAGCCCAGCAGCGTTTACCCCTTACAAGCAAGAATGGTCTTATTCACCTCTTCTTATGAGATGTCCTGCTCTAGATCTGCTGAGTTAAATTCAGGGGGGTGAACATGCTCCCACACAACAACTGCATGGCCTCAGTTTTATCCACCACCCTATCTTCTTGGTACAATCCTGGAAATAAAATGGCACCCCCTATCTCATCGTTTGTGGATAGGGCAGTAACCTCATCTGTATTGTTGATTTGTTTAATCAGGTTAGGCATCCTGTCTGACTTAGCCTTCCATGCTAGCAGCTTGCCTGTGCCTTCGCCATACTCAAAATGGGCAAGCTTACTTGCCTCCCATCCGCTTGTAACCCTAGTCTGGAGAATGGTGTCTATCTGATCTTTGGATTCTCTTAGTTTTTCGCATTTTTACTGCTGTTTGTCAGAGTCGACGCCCCCTGTTCAGACCCAACTTAACTGCCTTCATCAGTGCTTCCTTGTGCGCCACCTCTTCTCTGTATTGTCTGTTCCCAAAACATACCCTACTCGAAATCATGCCCCTTAACAAGGACTTTAGGGAGTCCCAAACAACAGAGGTCACAGACGATCCTAAATTAACATCCAAAAAGCACTCAGTCTCCTGGGATAAGTAGTTAATCTCCTCACTATCAAGAAGTAAAGTTCTATCAACCGTCCAAACTCTGCAATGCTGACCGTCTAGCAGAACCAGATCCATCCGTACTCCTGAATGGCCGGACAGATGAGGAGTAAACTAACTGATGTCCTTAACTTTACCCCTCAGGCTGCGACTAACCAAGATGTAGTTGATTCTCGACTTGTGGCCATATTTACTATTATAATATCAATCAATCAATCAAATCAAAGCATTTATATAGCGCACTCCTCACCCGGAGGGTCTCAAGGCGCTAGTGGAGGGGGTCCGCTACTGCTCGAACAGCCAGGTCTTGAGCTGCTTCCTGAAGGCGAGGTGGTCCTGGGTCAGGCGGAGGTGGGTCGGGAGGGAGTTCCAAGTCTTGGCAGCCAGGTAGGAGTAGGACCTTCCCCCTGCGGTGGCTCTTCGGATGCGGGAGACGGCGGTGAAGGCGAGGCCGGTCGATCAAAGCTGGCGTTTGGGAGCGTAGAAGTTGAGGCGGCTGTTGAGGTATCCTGGCCCTTGGTTGTGTAGGGCTTTGTGTGCGTGGGTGAGGAGATGGAAGGTGATTCTCTTGTTGACCGAGAGCCAGTGCAGGTCTCTCAGGTGTCCAGAAATGTGGCTGCGACGGGGGATGTCCTGGATGAGTCGTGCTGAGGCGTTCTGGATCCGCTGGAGCCTCTTCTGGAGTTTGGTGGTGGTTCAGGTGTAGAGGGAGTTGCCGTAGTCCAGACGGCTGGTGACGAGGGCCTGGGTGACCGTCTTCCTGGTTTCGGTGGGGATCCATCGGAAGATCTTACGTAGCATGCGCAGGATGTTGAAGCACGACGAGGAGACGGCGTTGACTTGTCTGATCATGGAGAGGGAGGAGTCCAGGATGAAGCCCAGGTTGCGTGCGTGGTCTGTAGGTTTGGGTGCGCTGCCTAGGGCGGGGGGCCACCAGGAGTCATCCCAGGCGGAGGGTGAAGATCCCAGGATGAGGACTTCCATCTTGTCCGAGTTCAGTTTCAGGTGGCTGTTCATCATATGAGACTCCTAACTGATGACCCGATCTGTTGCTCCAGATGTCACAGAGTCCAGTCTGCACCATCGTAGATTGGAGATACATCAGCGATCTAAAAGGTGACCTGGCTCTACTGTTTGCAGATTTTTTCAATTTAGGATTCAATACAATATTGAAATCTCCAGCCATAATTACCGCGTCCGGGTAATACAATAGATTTGTGAAAATAGTTTTGCAATTAGAGGGCTCATCCTGTTTGGGCCCTAGTAGCCCACTAAGGTAAGCAGAGAGCCCAAAATAATCACCTTCAAAATGACCCCACTGCCGCATGGGTCATCCAGAGAGTTTAAAATGCAGGCTTTTGCTTGTTTTTTAACCCGTTGACTGCGGCGCAAATTACGCCACGGTGTGGGTGAACTAATGAGTGGGCGGGGCTCAGACAGCCCACGGCCATCCTCTACACACACCCACTGTGATGTTGGACAGCCGGGCCGTCCATCACATGGAACGGGTTAATTAAAATAGCAACACCCCTAATGTTGGCACTATGGATGAAACAATCAAATGGTCCAACCATTTTTGATTTTTAAATATCTCTGTAATCTCTTCCTACAGAAGGTGAGTTTCCTGAAGGAAAATGATCTATGCGGGAGAATCTCTTATATATTGTAAGATTTTACCCTTCTGGCTTTCATGCACAGGCCATTAACTTTCCAAGACAAGAACTGAATCATTTCCATGGGGGTTTAAATGCGAGATCTATGAATCGAATTAAGTAGCGGAGAGAGCCAACACCAGACCAATGGCAACAAAACAAGGGTAGTCTGAACAGACGATAAGGTGAATGAGGATTTGTTTTTGTTTTTTAGCCCTATGCTCCCACTCTGTGCACCCCGACACCCCCCCTATGAACCCCTCCCTTAAAAAGCCCATCCCATTTACCTGGATAGGACTGAGTCCAGTTGCTGCACCCCGGGGCAACCCACCCTGTCCCTTTGTAAATAGATAAAGGCAAAACTTTAAGGAGTAGTTTGAGCCCAACCCTTGACTTCCTTTTTTTAAATTTATTTCTTTATTTTTATTTTGAGACCAGACATTAGCAATACAGATTCCATCTTACACAGCAGAATTGGTTATTAATACAGATTAACAAACAAAATTATTTAACAATATAAACATACGGTACAACAAATCATTCCTTGGAATTGAGAATAAGGAAAGCAGATCACAAGAAGCAAGAAAAGGAAAAAAGGGGAGAAAGAAAACAATAATACAAGAAAAAAAATCAGGATTCCTTTAGCCATCCCATTCCGCCATCGGCGCCCAAATCCTGGTTGCTAATTGTCGCCTACTCCCCCCTTTACAAGAAAAAGCAGAAAATTCAAGCCGATGAATAGCTAAAAATCTTGCTCGCCACTGTGAGAAGGTTGGGGCTTCTGAAGAGAGTCACTGCGACATAGCAATAAATATATGGGCTGATTTATATAGAGAAAAACTACCAGCTAGACTATTGCCAACCTCAACCCCAAATATCACTAATGCCGGGGTCAGTACACAACTAATCTTAAGTGTAGCATTAATAAAGCGCCCGATATCTTCTAGAAACCCACCAAGAGATGGGCAGGAATGAAACATATGAATTATGTCGACTGCCAGCAACCCGCAATGTGCACAAGCATTGCCCTTTATGGCACCCCACTTTGCAATCTTGGGGGGCGTGTAATATAGGTCCAACATTGCCATATAACTTTGAGTCTTAAGTGAGCCTGATACAATAACTTGATTGGCAAGTTCTAAAACCGGGGTTAAATCTATGCCTTCTCTTCCAAGTTTTAATTCCCACTTAGCGCTTTGAGCTGTCAAATCATCAGGAAGGCTTGATACTATATATTGATATAACATTCCTATTATGCTTCTTTTCTTAATCAATTCAAAAATTGGTACTTTGTCCAAAATACCTGGTGTTTTCTTCAAATATTTATAAATGAAACTTTGAATCTGCAAGTACTTAAAAAAATCGCGTGGAGATAGCTTACATTTATTCCTAATTTCACTATAAGGTCAAACTTGTCCATCCTCCACAATATGGCAGAGCCCATTGACGCCCTGCCTTTGCCAACTATACATAATATGATCTTGAAAGATACTGGAAACACTCGGTTAGCTTTAAAAGGCGTATCCAAATTCATATTTGGGATAGCAAGTTTCCTCCTAATTGTCCGCCAAATAGTGTATGCAGCAATCATAACTTTGAAGCGGGTTCTCTTATAGTAGCTGGGCTCCAGGACCTCGAGCAAAATACCCTTTGCAGCAGAGCCCAGCCCTATCTCAAAAATAGTAGGGCGATTACATATTGGTAAATTTGCTTTATCTCCACATATCAGCACTCCCATTACTTGTAGCATTGCTGCCCAGTAATAGATGACGAGACTAGGGACCGACCACCCCCCCCCCGATCTCGAGGAAGGCACATCCATTTAGCTGCCCGACGTGAGCGTCTGTAACCCCACAAAAACCTATAGCAGACCCTATCTGCCTTAGTCAGACTGCTTTGAGAAAGTAATAGAGGGATGGACCTAAACAAATATAAAAACTTAGGAAGAACTAACATTTTAATGACGCTGCAGTGTCCATATAAAGATAAATGTAGACTGTCAAGTCGCTCTAGTTTAGTGTTCACTGCATTTATCACCGGTAGAATATTTAGATCTGGAATACTATCCACTGCGGGGCTTATACGCACCCCTAAATAAGTGGCTTCAGGAACAACTGGGCATCAGAAATTTACATGCCAGGTGTCTGAACCACCTGAGTCTTTGAGACATTGAGCTTATAGCCCAAAACTGCCCCAAAATGCCTTGCTAGCGCCTTAAGCTCCCTAAACGCAGATGGGACGTCAGATGTTATAACAACTATATCATCTGCATATGCTAACAGATTATACAAAGTATTGCCAGATCTTATTGGTACTATACTCTGATTAGCCTCAATTTTAGAGAGAATGGGGTCTATATATAGGGTAAACAGCAGGGGTGAACAAGGACACCCCTGCTGCTTGCCCCTAGTAATGGAAACAAATCTAGTCTGCTGTCCAGAAATACGAAGCTGGGCTCTTGGAGAGAAATACATCGCACGGATCGCCTGTATAAATTCTGCAGGAAATCCCTTCCATTTAAGTACGGCCCACAGGAACCCCCAGGAGACCCTGTTGAATGCCTTCTCGGCGTCCAACAGGATAAACCCGAGGGGAGAGTTAGTAACATAAGCCCAATCCAATAATGCAATGGAACGCCTGACAAGGTCCACCGTGTCACGACCCGGAATAAATCCATGCTGGTACACAGAGACCAACGGAGTGATCACTTGCACGAGTCTGCCTGCCATTATTTTTGAATAAATTTTCGAATCACTATTAATTAGCGAAATCGGCCTGAATGACGATGGTAGCAACTCAGGTTTGCCTTTTTTTTTAAAGAGCACTATGGTTGCGTTTTGCCATGATTCAGGCACTATACTCCTCTGGGCTGCTCTTAATACCTCAAGGAAAAACTGTCCAATTTCCTCTAGAAATACCTTATAGACTTCCAGCGGAACTGCATCTGGGCCGCCAGCCTTACCGTTAGCCAAGGATTTCAAAGCGAGCTCGACCTCCTCCCATTGAATGGGGGCAGCCAAGAACTCAGCCTGTTCCGGAGAAATAGAAGCAGTCTCAGTATCAGCTACAAAATCTTCCCCAGCCCTCTCTATATCTGGCCTAGAAATATCTTCTCTATATAAAGAAGAAGAAGAATCCAAAAACACTACATTGACCTCCTGAGTATCGCGTATTATTCCGTGTTCTTCTTGAATTTTTAAGACCTGACTGAATACTTCGCTGACGGAGTCTCTTGGCAAGGACCCTGCCTGAGTTCTCCCCAAACCCAAACATCTCTGTGCGATATTGTAAGTACTTCAATGCTAGGTCCTGACAAAAGACTCCAGCAACCGAGCTTTGAGAATTGCTACTTTTTGTTGGCTGGGCACTATATCATGTCCGTTCTTAATATTTAAAGTAAGTTCGATTTCTGCCTCCCTAAGCTCTTTCATGCCAGTGCGCATCTGCTCTTGTTCTAAATTCCATCTATAAGAGGAAAAACTTTTAGTCTCACCCCGTAATCCAGCTTTCAGCGTATCCCATACTACTTGGTCTGTAGTCGACCCCCTATTAATATTCAGGAATTGAGCTACCCATTTTTTAATGTGTACACAGTACTCCTACTCAAATAATAGCTTCCTTTCAAACGTCCACTCCCTGGGAGGTTTCCTAATTCGTGGCCATGGACATTTGCCAATTAGTGGGTTGTGATCTGAAAGGAGCCGTGGTGGGCAAAAAACAACGGAAACAGCTGCCACCTGTTTTGAAAGAAAAACATAATCTAGCCTAACATTTTTCTTGTGAGGTATGGAGTAATACGTAAATCCATCTTCCATTTTATTATGCAGAAGCCATAAATCTACAAGACCATGTTCCTGAAGAAGAGCCTGAAGAGCTTTAAATACTTTTGGCTTTCTCCCCACATAATTATGATCTCTGGGAAGGTCAAAATCACTTAAGATATTGATATTCATATCTCCACACAGAAGAAGCGGGCTGGGCCAAACTGCCAATTCAACGTCTAAATATTTGAACAAATCAGGATCATCTAGATTCGACACATAGACATTGCAAATCGTTAATGGTGTCCCTTCTGGCCTTGATTTCTATTAGTGTGCCCCTGATAGTCACCTTAAAGGCATCCCACAGACCTTTTGGGTCTATGTCTGGTGTGTCATTTTCTTTGATGTAGTCTTTAATGACTTTTTAAATTCTGTTTCTGTCTTCCTGTTTTGCCATGATAATGTTGTTGAGGCTGACAAAAAATCCAGCTCTTTTTATAAACGATGTAGTTTCTCTCAACAGATTGTTTATATTCTATTTTATTTTATTGAATTTCTGAATCTTTATGTGTTCATTTCATCACTATTCGAGTTTTATCCAAAAAATTATATATATCCAATACATTTCGGTGGTTAAACCACCTTCATCAGGGATCCATCTACAAATAACAAACAAAAATTTCTGAGCATACTGTATACTGACCATTTCACTTATAACAACAAACTATAAGGTGAAAAACTCTAGTCAGGTTCAACTTCTCACTATATCTAGTTTGTACTAACCAGAAGGTAAATACGGATGGCTGTTCTAGCTATGTCCATTATCCAGCATCTGTTTGCTCTATGGTAATTATTATATACAAGATAAACTCATTCCTGCTTACAAAATAAACCTGAGCTATCGTGTCTGGGAAACATATTACTGCGAAGTGCCAAGTCGCCCGTTAACAAACAAGCTGTCCATGCTGTTACAGTCATTGTGCTATAAACTGTGCTGTCTGCCGAAAACAACTTCATGCTTAGCGTTCTTAATTCAATGGGTGCACCTCAACGGTTTCCAACTCTTTATTTAAAAGACGTTCATATGTCTGCGCTATGCTCTCACCTGCAATGGCTTCACTCGTGTCTCCTAGATGCTGCCACAGTTACGCACTACTTTCATTTCCGGATTTAAAATGTGGTGAAATGTGCTACGCATGCGCTTCTATACGTATGACGTATCAAGGTTACGCGTTCAGATGTTTTTTTTATACGCGATAGCTGATAACTTTATGGACTCCTTCACTTGTTATCATGTGTATATTAATGACTCTGTTGCTCGGTTTTCGTGAATATTCGTACCTTAATACTCACTAACTTGGTTTACATTTTGTAAGCAGTTATAAGAGTAATAAGAGAATTATTCTTAGACATATAAAAAATAAAACAATATACCTTAAGGTGACCATATCAGTTAGTAAGATCAATATATATAAATAAAAACAAAATCTAAATCAATGCATTGCATGGTAATATACAAAGTATCAAACACTGGCCATCCACAACATAAAGAGCATTAACACAGTTACAACAAAATGTATTCTAGCATGATAATTAAGGAAAAACACATCCAGGACTAATTTATAGCATAAAGTAGGAACAACATGGTCAAAGTTTTATGAAAACTTATAAAATCTTGGATACGGAAAAACATATTCAAATATTATTCAGCAACAGGAAGAAAACAATTATTTGGGAGCATAAGAGTGAGCCAAGGCGACTTATCTATGTGACTAGGAGTGAGAAGAACCAGGTAAAGAATCCAAGTCCATATGATATTCAGATTGATTGTCCAGGAATGTAGAAAGATCTGCAGGCTCATAAAAAATCTGTGGGCAACCTTTGAAAAGTATCCAGAATCTTGAGGGCCCAGAAATATTAAATGGAATTCCCATATATGAAAGCCTCCTACTTAGACCGAGGAAGCCTTTGCGATGAATGACAGTATCTCTTGGAAAACTTGTTAAATAGAGATGTTGTGACCTTCCCATTGAACAGTCTTGATTGTCTTCAGTTGTGCTATGATCTGTTCAGTATTTTGATGTCGCCAAGGTTTGAAGATTATCAGCCTTGGAGAAGACATATTTCTGGGTTTGATAGGTGGAACTCAATGAGTTCGTTCTATCTCAAATTCCTGTTTGAAAGAAAGATGCAAGACATTTGGAACCCAAGTAAGTAAGAAGTCAATGACAGAAGGAACAGAATTCTCACTCCTCTGGTAATCCAAAACACAAAGATTACTTTTTCAATTACAATTTTCTTGCACTGTTAGATCTCTCCTTAGTGATGTAATGAAGTATTCTAAGTTATGGATGTGTTTTGCTTGTTTATTTGTATAATCTTCTACACAACCTATTCTCAGCATTGGAAAAACTTAATGAAAGATCTTTAAGGTCATTACGATATGCTGCTACCTCCACCTTAATTAAATCTATATTGGTTTTAGTACTTTGAGTTATGTCATGGACAGTATTGAGCTGGAGCAATATAGCTTCTAGAGTTGAGGCAGAGTCAAGACTACCTTTAGCCGGTGAATCCGGGGTAGGTGAAGAATGTTTGGAACATTTCAGATTCCATTTAGAATCTCTGTCTTTAGTATTGCCACCCAAGCCTTCCGCCATTGTGAGTATTCACAGTGAGAGTTAACATAGACTGAGAAGACCAGGCAAGGAAATGTGGGTGAGCCACCAAGCCACAGAAATCAGGATGGATAACAAAGCAGCACTGCTGCAACACTGAGCTACGACTCAGTAGTCAGATTAGCAATAATCAGCAAATATCTCCGAATTCAAACAAGAGGCCCTCCTAAGACAGACCCACGCCCTTTAACATTGCGGAAAGCATCCTGGAATGCGATAGTTGGAAGGCCCAAGCATAGTATTGCAGATCGGGCAGTGCAAGTCCTTCCTTCTCCCTCCTGCAACTCAACTTCTTCCAGGCAATCCCAGTGCCCCTGTATGCCCAAACAAATAAGTTGATTGCCTGCTGAAGCCCAACGATAGCCAGTTTGTCAAAGTGTAGTGGAATGACATTGAAGAGTAAGGTAATTTTTGGGAGCACTACCATCTTTACCAGGTTAATCCTACCAAGAACGGTTATGGGGAGATGAATCTAGGACTTCATAAGTTTCTGACACTCCCTTGAAATGATTGCCAGGTTGGTCCGTGAAATCTTATCGATATCCTGAACTATTCTGACCCTCAGATACCTCATGTTGCGCTTGGTCTGATGCTTACACTCCCCCAAATTCATGACCTCAATTTTATCAGCATTTATTTCATAGCAAGATATCTGCCCAAAATCTTGTGCCTGTTTTACAACAGCCGGAAAAGCCATGGAGAGGTCCGAGGAGACGATCAAAATATCGTCCACGTACAGGGCCACCTTCTTCTCCCAATCCCAATGCTTGAAACGCAAAATGCTCGGCTCCTCTCTTAACCGCTGGGCAAATGGCTCAATATAAAGGTTGAAGAGGAGGGGAGAAAGAGGGCAGGCCTGCCTAGTGCCCCTTGTGATTTAAAAGGGTCTGGTCAGATTGCCATTAACCAGCAGTCTAGCCAGCAGGTCTTGATAAATCAGCGGAATAGCTCGGTAAAAAATCTCACCCAGATTAAATTTCTCCAAAACTGCCCACAGATACACATAATTGACTCTGTCAAAGGCCTTAGTGGCATCTAATGTCCTTGCTGCGAGGGGGAGCCAATAGGGTGTGGCCAGGTCTATTGCACCAATGAAATCATAGGTGAGGTAAAATAAATTCCTACACTTAACAAAATCTTTTTGGGTGGAGTGGAGCATGTCTCCCGCAACGGATTCCTACCTGCCCGTCAGGATCCTGGCAAAGATTTTATAATCCATGTTCAGCAGCGCGATGGGTCTACAACACCCACAACTCGCTGGGTTCTTCCCTGCTTTCAAGATCAAAGTGATGGTAGGCTCTCCACATGAGCCAGGCAGCGTTATGCCATCAGATAATATCTTGTTAAAAAGCTGTGTCAAAATGGGAACTATCACCTCCACCAAAGATCTGTAAAGCTCTATTGGCAACCCATCCAGCCCAGCAGCGTTTACCCCTTACAAGCAAGAATGGTCTTATTCACCTCTTCTTATGAGATGTCCTGCTCTAGATCTGCTGAGTTAAATTCAGGGGGGTGAACATGCTCCCACACAACAACTGCATGGCCTCAGTTTTATCCACCACCCTATCTTCTTGGTACAATCCTGGAAATAAAATGGCACCCCCTATCTCATCGTTTGTGGATAGGGCAGTAACCTCATCTGTATTGTTGATTTGTTTAATCAGGTTAGGCATCCTGTCTGACTTAGCCTTCCATGCTAGCAGCTTGCCTGTGCCTTCGCCATACTCAAAATGGGCAAGCTTACTTGCCTCCCATCCGCTTGTAACCCTAGTCTGGAGAATGGTGTCTATCTGATCTTTGGATTCTCTTAGTTTTTCGCATTTTTACTGCTGTTTGTCAGAGTCGACGCCCCCTGTTCAGACCCAACTTAACTGCCTTCATCAGTGCTTCCTTGTGCGCCACCTCTTCTCTGTATTGTCTGTTCCCAAAACATACCCTACTCGAAATCATGCCCCTTAACAAGGACTTTAGGGAGTCCCAAACAACAGAGGTCACAGACGATCCTAAATTAACATCCAAAAAGCACTCAGTCTCCTGGGATAAGTAGTTAATCTCCTCACTATCAAGAAGTAAAGTTCTATCAACCGTCCAAACTCTGCAATGCTGACCGTCTAGCAGAACCAGATCCATCCGTACTCCTGAATGGCCGGACAGATGAGGAGTAAACTAACTGATGTCCTTAACTTTACCCCTCAGGCTGCGACTAACCAAGATGTAGTTGATTCTCGACTTGTGGCCATATTTACTATTATAATATCAATCAATCAATCAAATCAAAGCATTTATATAGCGCACTCCTCACCCGGAGGGTCTCAAGGCGCTAGTGGAGGGGGTCCGCTACTGCTCGAACAGCCAGGTCTTGAGCTGCTTCCTGAAGGCGAGGTGGTCCTGGGTCAGGCGGAGGTGGGTCGGGAGGGAGTTCCAAGTCTTGGCAGCCAGGTAGGAGTAGGACCTTCCCCCTGCGGTGGCTCTTCGGATGCGGGAGACGGCGGTGAAGGCGAGGCCGGTCGATCAAAGCTGGCGTTTGGGAGCGTAGAAGTTGAGGCGGCTGTTGAGGTATCCTGGCCCTTGGTTGTGTAGGGCTTTGTGTGCGTGGGTGAGGAGATGGAAGGTGATTCTCTTGTTGACCGAGAGCCAGTGCAGGTCTCTCAGGTGTCCAGAAATGTGGCTGCGACGGGGGATGTCCTGGATGAGTCGTGCTGAGGCGTTCTGGATCCGCTGGAGCCTCTTCTGGAGTTTGGTGGTGGTTCAGGTGTAGAGGGAGTTGCCGTAGTCCAGACGGCTGGTGACGAGGGCCTGGGTGACCGTCTTCCTGGTTTCGGTGGGGATCCATCGGAAGATCTTACGTAGCATGCGCAGGATGTTGAAGCACGACGAGGAGACGGCGTTGACTTGTCTGATCATGGAGAGGGAGGAGTCCAGGATGAAGCCCAGGTTGCGTGCGTGGTCTGTAGGTTTGGGTGCGCTGCCTAGGGCGGGGGGCCACCAGGAGTCATCCCAGGCGGAGGGTGAAGATCCCAGGATGAGGACTTCCATCTTGTCCGAGTTCAGTTTCAGGTGGCTGTTCATCATATGAGACTCCTAACTGATGACCCGATCTGTTGCTCCAGATGTCACAGAGTCCAGTCTGCACCATCGTAGATTGGAGATACATCAGCGATCTAAAAGGTGACCTGGCTCTACTGTTTGCAGATTTTTTCAATTTAGGATTCAATACAATATTGAAATCTCCAGCCATAATTACCGCGTCCGGGTAATACAATAGATTTGTGAAAATAGTTTTGCAATTAGAGGGCTCATCCTGTTTGGGCCCTAGTAGCCCACTAAGGTAAGCAGAGAGCCCAAAATAATCACCTTCAAAATGACCCCACTGCCGCATGGGTCATCCAGAGAGTTTAAAATGCAGGCTTTTGCTTGTTTTTTAACCCGTTGACTGCGGCGCAAATTACGCCACGGTGTGGGTGAACTAATGAGTGGGCGGGGCTCAGACAGCCCACGGCCATCCTCTACACACACCCACTGTGATGTTGGACAGCCGGGCCGTCCATCACATGGAACGGGTTAATTAAAATAGCAACACCCCTAATGTTGGCACTATGGATGAAACAATCAAATGGTCCAACCATTTTTGATTTTTAAATATCTCTGTAATCTCTTCCTACAGAAGGTGAGTTTCCTGAAGGAAAATGATCTATGCGGGAGAATCTCTTATATATTGTAAGATTTTACCCTTCTGGCTTTCATGCACAGGCCATTAACTTTCCAAGACAAGAACTGAATCATTTCCATGGGGGTTTAAATGCGAGATCTATGAATCGAATTAAGTAGCGGAGAGAGCCAACACCAGACCAATGGCAACAAAACAAGGGTAGTCTGAACAGACGATAAGGTGAATGAGGATTTGTTTTTGTTTTTTAGCCCTATGCTCCCACTCTGTGCACCCCGACACCCCCCCTATGAACCCCTCCCTTAAAAAGCCCATCCCATTTACCTGGATAGGACTGAGTCCAGTTGCTGCACCCCGGGGCAACCCACCCTGTCCCTTTGTAAATAGATAAAGGCAAAACTTTAAGGAGTAGTTTGAGCCCAACCCTTGACTTCCTTTTTTTAAATTTATTTCTTTATTTTTATTTTGAGACCAGACATTAGCAATACAGATTCCATCTTACACAGCAGAATTGGTTATTAATACAGATTAACAAACAAAATTATTTAACAATATAAACATACGGTACAACAAATCATTCCTTGGAATTGAGAATAAGGAAAGCAGATCACAAGAAGCAAGAAAAGGAAAAAAGGGGAGAAAGAAAACAATAATACAAGAAAAAAAATCAGGATTCCTTTAGCCATCCCATTCCGCCATCGGCGCCCAAATCCTGGTTGCTAATTGTCGCCTACTCCCCCCTTTACAAGAAAAAGCAGAAAATTCAAGCCGATGAATAGCTAAAAATCTTGCTCGCCACTGTGAGAAGGTTGGGGCTTCTGAAGAGAGTCACTGCGACATAGCAATAAATATATGGGCTGATTTATATAGAGAAAAACTACCAGCTAGACTATTGCCAACCTCAACCCCAAATATCACTAATGCCGGGGTCAGTACACAACTAATCTTAAGTGTAGCATTAATAAAGCGCCCGATATCTTCTAGAAACCCACCAAGAGATGGGCAGGAATGAAACATATGAATTATGTCGACTGCCAGCAACCCGCAATGTGCACAAGCATTGCCCTTTATGGCACCCCACTTTGCAATCTTGGGGGGCGTGTAATATAGGTCCAACATTGCCATATAACTTTGAGTCTTAAGTGAGCCTGATACAATAACTTGATTGGCAAGTTCTAAAACCGGGGTTAAATCTATGCCTTCTCTTCCAAGTTTTAATTCCCACTTAGCGCTTTGAGCTGTCAAATCATCAGGAAGGCTTGATACTATATATTGATATAACATTCCTATTATGCTTCTTTTCTTAATCAATTCAAAAATTGGTACTTTGTCCAAAATACCTGGTGTTTTCTTCAAATATTTATAAATGAAACTTTGAATCTGCAAGTACTTAAAAAAATCGCGTGGAGATAGCTTACATTTATTCCTAATTTCACTATAAGGTCAAACTTGTCCATCCTCCACAATATGGCAGAGCCCATTGACGCCCTGCCTTTGCCAACTATACATAATATGATCTTGAAAGATACTGGAAACACTCGGTTAGCTTTAAAAGGCGTATCCAAATTCATATTTGGGATAGCAAGTTTCCTCCTAATTGTCCGCCAAATAGTGTATGCAGCAATCATAACTTTGAAGCGGGTTCTCTTATAGTAGCTGGGCTCCAGGACCTCGAGCAAAATACCCTTTGCAGCAGAGCCCAGCCCTATCTCAAAAATAGTAGGGCGATTACATATTGGTAAATTTGCTTTATCTCCACATATCAGCACTCCCATTACTTGTAGCATTGCTGCCCAGTAATAGATGACGAGACTAGGGACCGACCACCCCCCCCCCGATCTCGAGGAAGGCACATCCATTTAGCTGCCCGACGTGAGCGTCTGTAACCCCACAAAAACCTATAGCAGACCCTATCTGCCTTAGTCAGACTGCTTTGAGAAAGTAATAGAGGGATGGACCTAAACAAATATAAAAACTTAGGAAGAACTAACATTTTAATGACGCTGCAGTGTCCATATAAAGATAAATGTAGACTGTCAAGTCGCTCTAGTTTAGTGTTCACTGCATTTATCACCGGTAGAATATTTAGATCTGGAATACTATCCACTGCGGGGCTTATACGCACCCCTAAATAAGTGGCTTCAGGAACAACTGGGCATCAGAAATTTACATGCCAGGTGTCTGAACCACCTGAGTCTTTGAGACATTGAGCTTATAGCCCAAAACTGCCCCAAAATGCCTTGCTAGCGCCTTAAGCTCCCTAAACGCAGATGGGACGTCAGATGTTATAACAACTATATCATCTGCATATGCTAACAGATTATACAAAGTATTGCCAGATCTTATTGGTACTATACTCTGATTAGCCTCAATTTTAGAGAGAATGGGGTCTATATATAGGGTAAACAGCAGGGGTGAACAAGGACACCCCTGCTGCTTGCCCCTAGTAATGGAAACAAATCTAGTCTGCTGTCCAGAAATACGAAGCTGGGCTCTTGGAGAGAAATACATCGCACGGATCGCCTGTATAAATTCTGCAGGAAATCCCTTCCATTTAAGTACGGCCCACAGGAACCCCCAGGAGACCCTGTTGAATGCCTTCTCGGCGTCCAACAGGATAAACCCGAGGGGAGAGTTAGTAACATAAGCCCAATCCAATAATGCAATGGAACGCCTGACAAGGTCCACCGTGTCACGACCCGGAATAAATCCATGCTGGTACACAGAGACCAACGGAGTGATCACTTGCACGAGTCTGCCTGCCATTATTTTTGAATAAATTTTCGAATCACTATTAATTAGCGAAATCGGCCTGAATGACGATGGTAGCAACTCAGGTTTGCCTTTTTTTTTAAAGAGCACTATGGTTGCGTTTTGCCATGATTCAGGCACTATACTCCTCTGGGCTGCTCTTAATACCTCAAGGAAAAACTGTCCAATTTCCTCTAGAAATACCTTATAGACTTCCAGCGGAACTGCATCTGGGCCGCCAGCCTTACCGTTAGCCAAGGATTTCAAAGCGAGCTCGACCTCCTCCCATTGAATGGGGGCAGCCAAGAACTCAGCCTGTTCCGGAGAAATAGAAGCAGTCTCAGTATCAGCTACAAAATCTTCCCCAGCCCTCTCTATATCTGGCCTAGAAATATCTTCTCTATATAAAGAAGAAGAAGAATCCAAAAACACTACATTGACCTCCTGAGTATCGCGTATTATTCCGTGTTCTTCTTGAATTTTTAAGACCTGACTGAATACTTCGCTGACGGAGTCTCTTGGCAAGGACCCTGCCTGAGTTCTCCCCAAACCCAAACATCTCTGTGCGATATTGTAAGTACTTCAATGCTAGGTCCTGACAAAAGACTCCAGCAACCGAGCTTTGAGAATTGCTACTTTTTGTTGGCTGGGCACTATATCATGTCCGTTCTTAATATTTAAAGTAAGTTCGATTTCTGCCTCCCTAAGCTCTTTCATGCCAGTGCGCATCTGCTCTTGTTCTAAATTCCATCTATAAGAGGAAAAACTTTTAGTCTCACCCCGTAATCCAGCTTTCAGCGTATCCCATACTACTTGGTCTGTAGTCGACCCCCTATTAATATTCAGGAATTGAGCTACCCATTTTTTAATGTGTACACAGTACTCCTACTCAAATAATAGCTTCCTTTCAAACGTCCACTCCCTGGGAGGTTTCCTAATTCGTGGCCATGGACATTTGCCAATTAGTGGGTTGTGATCTGAAAGGAGCCGTGGTGGGCAAAAAACAACGGAAACAGCTGCCACCTGTTTTGAAAGAAAAACATAATCTAGCCTAACATTTTTCTTGTGAGGTATGGAGTAATACGTAAATCCATCTTCCATTTTATTATGCAGAAGCCATAAATCTACAAGACCATGTTCCTGAAGAAGAGCCTGAAGAGCTTTAAATACTTTTGGCTTTCTCCCCACATAATTATGATCTCTGGGAAGGTCAAAATCACTTAAGATATTGATATTCATATCTCCACACAGAAGAAGCGGGCTGGGCCAAACTGCCAATTCAACGTCTAAATATTTGAACAAATCAGGATCATCTAGATTCGACACATAGACATTGCAAATCGTTAATGGTGTCCCTTCTGGCCTTGATTTCTATTAGTGTGCCCCTGATAGTCACCTTAAAGGCATCCCACAGACCTTTTGGGTCTATGTCTGGTGTGTCATTTTCTTTGATGTAGTCTTTAATGACTTTTTAAATTCTGTTTCTGTCTTCCTGTTTTGCCATGATAATGTTGTTGAGGCTGACAAAAAATCCAGCTCTTTTTATAAACGATGTAGTTTCTCTCAACAGATTGTTTATATTCTATTTTATTTTATTGAATTTCTGAATCTTTATGTGTTCATTTCATCACTATTCGAGTTTTATCCAAAAAATTATATATATCCAATACATTTCGGTGGTTAAACCACCTTCATCAGGGATCCATCTACAAATAACAAACAAAAATTTCTGAGCATACTGTATACTGACCATTTCACTTATAACAACAAACTATAAGGTGAAAAACTCTAGTCAGGTTCAACTTCTCACTATATCTAGTTTGTACTAACCAGAAGGTAAATACGGATGGCTGTTCTAGCTATGTCCATTATCCAGCATCTGTTTGCTCTATGGTAATTATTATATACAAGATAAACTCATTCCTGCTTACAAAATAAACCTGAGCTATCGTGTCTGGGAAACATATTACTGCGAAGTGCCAAGTCGCCCGTTAACAAACAAGCTGTCCATGCTGTTACAGTCATTGTGCTATAAACTGTGCTGTCTGCCGAAAACAACTTCATGCTTAGCGTTCTTAATTCAATGGGTGCACCTCAACGGTTTCCAACTCTTTATTTAAAAGACGTTCATATGTCTGCGCTATGCTCTCACCTGCAATGGCTTCACTCGTGTCTCCTAGATGCTGCCACAGTTACGCACTACTTTCATTTCCGGATTTAAAATGTGGTGAAATGTGCTACGCATGCGCTTCTATACGTATGACGTATCAAGGTTACGCGTTCAGATGTTTTTTTTATACGCGATAGCTGATAACTTTATGGACTCCTTCACTTGTTATCATGTGTATATTAATGACTCTGTTGCTCGGTTTTCGTGAATATTCGTACCTTAATACTCACTAACTTGGTTTACATTTTGTAAGCAGGAATGAGTTTATCTTGTATATATTAATTACCATAGAGCAAACAGATGCTGGATAATGGACATAGCTAGAACAGCCATCCGTATTTACCTTCTGGTTAGTGCAAACTAGATATAGTGAGAAGTTGAACCTGACTAGAGTTTTTCACCTTATAGTTTGTTGGTAACTTTTGAAATAGATTGTTATAAGTGAAATGGTCAGTATACAGTATGCTCAGAAATTATTGTTTGTTATTTGCAGATGGATCCCTGATGACGGTGATTTAATCACCGAAATGCATTGGATATATATCATTTTTTGGATAAAACTTGAATAGTGATGAAATGAACACATAAAGATTCAGAAATTCAATGAAATGAATTGAATATAAACAATCTGTTGCGAGAAACTACATTGTTTATAAAAAGAGCTGGATTTTTTGTCAGCAACACACCTGTGCCCAGGGGGACAGTTGTATATGGGTATATAACTGCTACTAACCAATTATTGACCACGCTCCAGGCGGGGAGCGATACCCAGGCAGCACGGTAAAGACTATTACATTAGGAGAACAACAGAGGCTGTGCACGTCCATGGACTTTAGTAATGTTGTTGAGGCGCCATCTGCGGTGATGTGCAAGTTGTGCTGGCCCGTCAGATGTAGGCTGATGCAAGAGTGGTCTGAGATTGTTCTTGCCGCAATATCTGTGTGTTCTATCAGGTGTGCTTGAAGGCCTGAGATGAGGATGTAATCTATTCTACTGTAGGAGTTGTGTGGGTTGGAATAGAGAGTGGAGTCTCTGGTGTCTGGGTGTTGTAGCCGCCATGGGTCTTTTAGGTCGAATCTGGTGCATATGTTCTTTAGAGTGTTGTGGGAAGCATGAGGGCGAGCCTGGGAGCCTGATTGTCTGTCTAGGGTGTGGTCCAGTACTAGGTTGAAGTCCCCTGCCATGACGATCATTTGGCTTGATTGGTTTGCCTCCAGTTCCTTTGTTACTCCCTCCCAGAATGTTGTGTCGTCTGTGTTTGGTGCATATATGTTAGCTACCAGTATGGTGTCAACCCCTCTTTTTAGCTGTGTGATCAGTAGTTTGCCCTCGTTGTCATACTTTTCTTTCTCTATGGTTATATTGGATTTGCTGTTTATCAGGGTGATTACACCACGTTTTTTGCCTACTGCTAGTGAGCATGCGGTCTAGCCTAACCATCTCTCCCTAAGCTTACTCGCATCGTCCCTGGTGAGTTTTGCTTCCTGTAGTAAGATAATATTGCTCTTAGTCTTAGCTAGATAGTCTAGGACTTTCTTTCTCTTAATCGGGTGGTTTAGGCCTTTGACGTTAAGGGAAACAATTTTCAGGTCGGTCTGTGTTGCTTTATTTTTATTCAGGGTCTTATGATATCGATCGCGGGCCCCTTTGGGTTGCTAAATGGGTATACTGTTCTGCGAGTTTTGGACCTAAGTGGACTGCTTTCGTGAGTCAGAGTATTTGCTAGAGTTGATTTCTTTGACCCAGACGGCCTGACAGAGCGTATGGTTTGGACATGGACAGAGACGTGGACGAGACACATTAGGTGAACAGGACAAACGTAACAAACATAACGGACAGGACACTCTCTCCACTTGCTCCCCTCCACCCCCTCCCCTTCCTCCCCCCCCTTCTAGTGCTTCGTACTGTAGACGTGCGACAGCAAGGTCCCTCCCGCCCCGCTACATCCTCTGGATTGTTTATCACGCTGATCAAGTTTGCTAATTTTGAGCACGTCCTCCTACAATATCGCAAATGTCTGCTCATTGTTCGTTCATGCATAGCAGTTAAAGGAACCCTGACTTCGTAAAACATTGCAGTGACACACTCTGCATAATTACAGATGATGTGGACAACAAGTAAGTGTACCCAGGACTGCAAGGTGACACCGAAAAACTACACATTGCTTGGGAAAAAACTCATACATGTGCACACAATCTACAGCAGGTGTCTGATGATGTAAACAAAGAGGCACTCATCAACTGGATCATACATATGTGTAAGGTTCATGCTCAAGGGCATATACACATCAATACTTCAGCTAATGACAGGACAATCACATTATATGAGTACTCAAGTGCACACATTCAAATGTACCCATGTGACTATGAAACCAGACCTACACAAGATGACTACACATCTACACTAGTGTGTACACATCAAGCTAGATTCCACAGATATGACGGACCCTGACCCCCCCTGAAGTCACCATGTGAACAGAATTTACTTCTGTTGCGGTACAGCATCCAAATATGACATGTGTACAAAATTGGAAACCTGACAACAGAATGATTAGAATAAGAGTAGATCATCACAGACAACCATCATTGCACCCTCAAGTTTCTAACTCAAGAAGCACAAAACTTGCTGTAACACCTGGTAACCTCTGCAATGGAAAATCAAGTAGATGCCAATGTGAGTGTGGCATACAGAGCACGCAACAGATGACTGTATACACATACATTGCACCACATCATTAGTAAGGCCAGCGACAAAGCTCACAACATACATAACATTTTTGTACATAAACGGCAGGTCCAAATTTAAAGTCTGCCCATGTGTGCAGGGAAACGTGCGCAAAAAAGATGTTTTGCAGTCCACTGCCATGGGAATCACCCAAGGATTGGGGCCTCAAATAGGAAGTTCAGGAACTGCTCAGGGAGGAATGTGGTGGGAAGTGGAACTTGGCCTCAGAATTGTGTGGAAGTTGAACTGGGAGGGGGCTGATTGTCTGGGCTAGTCGGAGGACTGGACCTGGGAGGGTAAGAAATGGCTGAGGTAGAGGGATCCATGGATGTGAGAGCTTGAGGGCTGGTTGGACGGGTGGAGTCATGGCACGGGGAGGCTGAGACATGCTGTATGGAGGCTCAGTGGCTGATAGTGAAGAGGAAGGCTAGGTCTCAATTATTTGGGGTTCAAATATAATCCAAGTGTCTGACCACAAGTGAGAAGTGAGGTGGCCCCACAGCCTCCCTCTTCCCCAAAACTGTAGCAGGTGGTCATGGTGGATCTTCCCGTGGAAATTTGTAAGACCTGGTGGTGAGCTGGGGTGGGGGTTGTTTTTTTCTCCTACCTTCCCTGTTGTGGAGGTACACTCCCTACTTTGCTCTCTTGTCCATGCTTCACAGGGGTGTGGATGGGAGTCAAATTTTTGGGCAAAACAGCATTCTGAAGGGGTTTAGGGGCAGTTGTGGCAGCCACCCGGTGCACGGCAGTCAGGGCATGTGTTTGTTTGGGTTTCAGATCAGGTGTGGGGATTGGTGTGCTCTTGGAGGGTGAGGAATCTGAGGAATGCAATGTGGATGCATTTTTTTGTACTTATGTCTCTGAGTGTCCTATGATTGGCCTTTTGTGGGTCGAACATGTGCGTTCTTTGTGTGCTGTGGTGATGGTGTATGGTGTCTTGTTTGATTGGATTGCTGCATGTGGATAACTGGGTGCCTGAGTGCTCTGGGGTGTGTGCAATCTGGTCATGTGAGGGCACTGGGAGTGTGGTTGCAGAAGGGACAGGAGCTGGACTGGGAGCTTGGCACTGCTGAATGGCTGCAGTCACTGTGGAGGACAAAGACTGGACAGTTTGGTATTAGCCACCCATATCCAAATGAATGCCCTCCATGAACGCAACAACCTGTGACAACTTATTGCCATGATCCTGGAGGGCATTTAGGTGCACAGTCTGACCCGCACAGCTGCCATAAAATGCTTATGACCTCCACACTGAGGGCAGCAGGAGAGACAGGGGCAGCGGTGCCTGGGGGGAAAGAGACTCTATCCTTCTTAGGGCTGCGGGCACGGATAGCACTTTGGGGAGCATCAAGGAGGATGGACACAGGGCAAGGTGTGGCAGAAAAAGATGCAGATCTTGATTTTCCTGGGCTCGCCAACACCGAGGAGTCACTGCTGGAGTTTGAAGAAGTGGAGGTTTGTGTTTTCAAGCGAGAATCCTCCAGGGCATTCCTGTCCCCCTCTGAGACGCTGGTCCCCTCAGTGTCACTGAACTCCTGTGTACCAGTTGTGCCAGTAGCTTCCCCAACAGTGGTGAGCCCCTCTTCTTCCCTGCCCTCAGTAGATGCTGCA
Organism: Lissotriton vulgaris; assembly: GCF_964263255.1. Lineage (NCBI taxonomy): Eukaryota > Metazoa > Chordata > Amphibia > Caudata > Salamandridae > Lissotriton > Lissotriton vulgaris. The sequence continues at coordinate 1,039,172,627 of NC_141696.1, read as the reverse complement.
TGAGACAGAGACATAGGTTCCGTAAAGTGGCATACTCACAAACATTATATGCAATTTAAACAAAAATACTTTTACTGAAACTCCCACATTTACTGTCAGCATATTCCAAATGTATGCAAATATTAGCTGATGTATGGAAACATGCTTAGTCGATAGACATGCTCTATATTGCATTGACAAAGCCAAATTGATGTGCATGTACCTACATTTCAATATCATATTCAGTTGTCTGTAGGCACACCTGCCACTTCCAGGGACCAGCCCCAGCATCATTTCTGAAACGTTTTTGCTGAGGCGGCAGATGTCATCCCACCTCTTGTGGTAGTGTGTATGGTGTTGGTTTGAAACCCCCGGGGGCCACAACGTGCGGGCAATGCCCTCCATATGGTCTTACGCTGATGGACCTTGAGCTGTAGGCATGGGAGACAAGTAGAGGAATATTTGAAACACTCAGTTATGAACCACTGTGTGACAGTGCAGGAGCATGTAAACACACAGTACACTTTGATGGCTCACTAATGGAGTGCTGTGGAGTTGCGAGGCTGGGCAGGGGAGGGGCAGGGTGGGTGTGTAGTGGACTCTTACTTACCATTGCCATTAATCTTTTCCCCTGACCGCATAGGTCGGAACGCAATGATCGTTCCGCCTGCTCCACCATCTTATCATAATTTCACTTACTGTCATTCAGCATAAGGATCGGCCTTTTTAGTGCTTTCTGAAGCATTTCTTTCTGCCGCGTTTGGATTTTCTGGATTCCAGATGTGGCAGACAGATTATTGTGAAATCCGATCACGCGGTCAGAATTTACATTCATTGCATCTTAATGTGACCGCTGGTTTTGCCGTGGAAAATGTGGCCTTTTTTTCCGCAAGCACGGCAGGCAGAGGGCTTTTCTGTCCACCATCGTAATGACCCCCTATATCTTTTTTTGGGTGGTGTCCTCCCCCCCTTCGTACAGGACATATAGACGCACATATGTAGTTAGTTCTTTTTGAAAGCTGGGCCGTCCAGTAGGCAGTGCCTTCACTGCTTCTTGTGTGCCAAGTAGAAAACTAATTGTGAGGAATCAGGTTGTTGGTTGACTGGGGTGTGAGCCCTGGTCAAACAACAGTCACACACCCTTGCAGGTTGAATAACAAAAAGTCACTAAATAAACCTACGACCCTGAATAGCTTGCCCCAAAGATCAATCAGGCGTAACTTGGAGGTATTGTGTAAAGTATTGATGCAGCAAACGAACAGTGATAAAGTGAAACACACCACAAGAAAAATTCCAAACCAATTTACTAAAACAGAGTACTTTTTCATTAATCATTTGACACCAAAATGACACAAATCCAATCAGAAGAACAGGAGTTATTAATATTTAAACATTTCAGAAGTATGACCGAAAAGTAGGAAGTGCCAACTATGGATATCTGATCACACGGGAGTCAAAGTCACGAGTTCAGGCTGACCACGATGGAGCTCAGGTTAGCCAGATTCGGCCTGCTGAAGTATTACCTTCTCATAGCCATGCCAAGAATCCCGTTTGTGGTAGAGAGGGCATTGAGGAATATGGACAGTGTCACAGGAGGATGCCCGAATAGCATGAAGAGCAGGCCAGGTGTTGCAGATGGGCGTTGCTAACATATTATAAAATAAAACCTCGTGTTTTTCTGTTAAACTCTCTGCTAGCCCTTTAATTTAATGGGCTAATGTATTCTCTTGTTGAACTCCTTACTGTAATTAGTTGGGATTTGTGACACAGAGACTCCAACAAAATATAACAAACTGAAAACATAATGTAGTCATCTGAAAGTCGACTAATATTATCCACCAGCAGAATTTTTACACTTATGTTGGTGTCAATATAAAGGCATGTTAACGCTAAAGTAGTGGTCTTCTGTGATTAACGAATGTAAGGTTTTAGGAATATCTTTATGTTTCACTGAATCAAGTAAAGGATTAATGCAACTGTCGCGTGCTACCTTTAAATGTTATCACACATGTTGGGAACTTGCAAGCTTGCAGTCATGTTAATAACAAGTAAAGACACCGTTCACTTTCCCTGATGCCAAAACGGAAAAGGTTATAGGTGGAGGAATTAATTGTCAGCTCATTAATGTGAGATGAATGGGCGAGATTGTTTGTTGGAGGTGCCGTCCTGACTAGTTTTTTTCCTGCATGACAGCATGATCTACAAAGATGAGGCAGGGACCAAGAGGTCGGCCTATTTTAGGTGAATTCATCGCTGCTTCTTGAAGTGCTGTCAAAATACCCTGCTTATGAAAGTTAAAAGGTGTGAGAGCAAGCTATTGCCAACACCTCTGGGTGATTGATATCATTTCCATAGGAAAATTATGTCCCATTTTCTGCCATTTCACATAAAGGCGAACGCCTCAAAGTGTATATCTCAAATGCCAGTTAGTGAAACAACTTCCCTTAATACAGATGCAAGGACTGAGTCTAGGCCGATTGGGTTGTGGAACAGAGAGGTTAACAGGCTTTAAACTTTTAAACCTAAACTGCGCAAATGTTCAAATTTCCTTGAAGTTGTTTAGTAGGCAGGTTCATTTTAAACCACTGAATTGTAGATTTGTCGGATAATGGAGCTAGATGTTCATCTCTAATTTCTAGAACATTGTAATGGCTTAATGTGATAATCATTTCTGTGATAACTATGATGGTGAATCTATCTGTCTATCTATCTATCTATCTATCTATCTATCTATCTATCTATCTATCTATCTATCTATCTATCTATCTATCTATCTATCTATCTATCTATCTATCTATCCATCTATCTATCTATCTATCTATCTATCTATCCATCTATCTATCTATCTATCTATCTATCTATCTATCTATCTATCTATCTATCTATCTATCTATCTATCTATCTATCTATCTATCTATCCATCTATCTCTCTCTCTATCTATCTATCTATCTATCTATCTATCTATCTATCTATCTATCTATCTATCTATCTATCTATCTATCTATCTATCTATCTATCTATTTAGCCATCTGTCTATTTAATGAAACACAAACAAACGCTTGGGGGAAATTATAAGTTAGCAAACTTTATTTATTCATTTTATACAAATTCAACTTAAACTAGGCAAACGTCCAAAATTCTACATTTATGGGTATAATTTAAATTTATAATTTACGCATCACTTTCAAATTAGAATGTCGATCACCTTCATGCCCAGTGTTGTCACCTCACATGCCACAAAACATTAACTGTAACTCACCACTCTACCATGCATTGTGTTCTCACAAATGGTGTAATTTTAGATGTCATTAGTGTTTCTATGAATGCTATGTTTTCACATGGTATAAGTTATTTAATATGGAAGTGGAAGATTAGTGCATGGATAAGGTGTGAGTTATAGTTAATTCAGTTTGGCGAGTCTGGTGATAATACGGGGTACGGAGGCTCTAGACTTCTACTAATTTGAAGGTGGAGAGTAAATTATTAATGTAAGTTATAGCTTTAACTTTATAGTTTCTAATGTTTGGAGTACAGTGTACTGACATAGAGCTGAACAGTGTCAGGGCCGAATTGAGAACCAAAACCGGCCCTGGCAAAGTGCTCGGCCGGCCCCCTGGGGGAGCGACCGAGCTCTTTGGGGAGGCTGGTTTTTGGCCGATTTTGTTACAGGGCCGCTTTTGCAGCTATGCTGCAAAAACGGACTTCTAACAATAACGGCCCCCAGGGCCCAAAACCGGCCCCCACCCTTGCGGCGCACCGGGGGATTGCCCGGTGCCCGCAACAGCCAGTCCGGGCCTGTACAGTGTACAATGCAGTGTTGTATAGTGGAAGAGTATGCAGTGGAGGGGTTTATAGTGGAATAACGTAGAGTGTAGTGCTATAGTCTTGAGTGGCATACAGTGTAGTGGGGTAGAGTGGACTAGTATACAGTGTAGTGGGGTAGAGTGGACTAGTATACAATGGAGTGCTGTAGAATAGAGTGCATCCAATGGAATATCATTGAATTTAGTGGGGTAGAAAGGAATGGTGTAGAGTGGAATAGCATACACTGGAGTGGCATATCCAGGAGTGGTGTATACTGCAGTAGAGTAAAGTGGAGTAGGGCAGAGTGGAATAGCATACAGTGGAGTGGCATAAAGTGGAATATCGCACATTGTGGTATGGTAGAGTAGAGTGGCATACACTGGATTGGCATAGAGTGGACTAGTGCACAGAGGAGTACCATACTGTGGACTACTGTACTGTAGAATGTTGTAGAATGCAGTGGCATACAGTGTATTAGTTTGAAGTGGAGTGCTGCACAATGGAGTGGCATAGAGCGGAATAGCATATACTGTAGTAGCTTAGAGTGGAGAGGCATACCGCGCAGTAGTGTACACTGGAGTGGCATAATCGTGAGTGGTGCAGAGTGTAATTTAAAACAGTGAAGTGGAGTAGAGTGGCATGTTGTCCGATTGAATAGCATAGAATATAGTTGTATATAGCAGAGTGGCATACACTACAGTGGTGTAGAGTGGATTACTGTCCAGTTTAGTTGCATAGAGTGGAATAGCAAACAGTGGAGTGTTGAAGAGTAAACAAGCATACATTGAAATAGCCTAGATGGGAGTGGTGTTCAGTGCAGCTCTGTAAATTGGAATAACATAGGGTGGGCAAAATACAGTAAAGTGGCGTGGAGTCTAGTTGCGTTCAGTGTAATTGCATGAAGTGGAGTGGGCTAGACTGCAGTGATGTCCAGTAGAGAGAGGTAGACTGGAATTACATATAGTCTGGTGGCATAGAGTGGAGCTGCGTACAGTGCAAAACCATGGACAGGAGTGGCAAATAGTTGATTGGGGGTACAGTGGAATAGCGTAGAGTTCATTACAGTGGAGTGGCGTACAGTGGAAAAGTGTAGAGTGGAGCAGCATACAGTGGAGTGGAATACATTGGACTGGCATAGACAGAAGTGGCATACAGTAGAGTAGGGTAGAAGGGAATAGAATACAGTGGAGTGTCATAGAGTGGAATGGCATCCAATGCAATAGCGTACAATGGAGTGGTGTAGAGTAAAGTATCATACACTGCAGTGGTGTTCACTGCAGTGGCATACAGTAGTATAGCATCCAGTGAAGTGGCATTCAGTGGAATAATGTACAGTGTAGTGGACTACAGTGGAGTGACATACTTTGGAATAGTGCATACTGGAGTACTGTCCATGGAGTGGCATACAGTGGTGTTGCATAGATGAGAGTGGTGTACAGTGGACTTAAGTTAGCGTGGGCAGTAAACTTCACTCCACCTGGGAGTTTGCAGAGTTATTTCCACTCCACCTGGAATGCAGAGTTTGCAAATGACAGCAGAGTGGAGTTTATCAGCGCACTCCCCCTGAAAGCTAGGTTTCCACCCCTGTCTCATGCCAATGCATGCACACAGCAAACCAAAAGCAACTGAAGATGGCAGTTGTTAAAGTTAATTACAACATGGAGCCGGATCTAAGTGACGGGATTCCACTAATGTGTACCAAACTGAAAAAAGGTGGGTGTACACTGAGTTTAGCCTCCTTTACATATAATGGTTCCAAAAAAGAAGCCCAGTACAGTTAAGGGAAAAAAAGAGACTCTCCTCTGGTTGGAAAAACAATATTATTTTCTTGTGAAACCCTCACCCATCAGGGTTACCCTTTGGTGGCATGCTTCATCATTGGGTTCCTCAAGGTCCACTGTAGGGCGTGCTATTACCTACGACTCACTTGGGAGCACTTATTGATTTTTTTATACAATGATAAAGGAGTTGTTCTAAGGTGGGTAAGGGAGTGGGGATGATAGTGCGTGGTTTAAAAATACCTGGCTAATAGGTATCCCTTCGTTTATTTAAATCTCTATTCGGTATAATTAAAAATTAAAGGCCAGATGTAGGTAATCTCGATTTACCTACTCTTAAATACCGAATCATAACGATTCGGTATTTAAGAGTAGGTAAATGGGATATAGGTAATTTCCCTTTTTAAATTACCGAATCGGTAAGATTCGGTAATTACTGAATCGGTATTTACCGATTCTGTAATTGCCTTTCATTCCTATGGGCCTGGAGGCCCATAGGAATAAATGTCAATTACCAAATCAGTAAATAACGAATCGGTGATTGGGGGAAACATTGAAGGGTGGCAGGGTGTCACTTTGACACCCTGTTGCACCCCTGAATCGTGTATGTGTGCACATGTTGCAGACATACATGCCCTAAAGGCATGTATGTCTGCAACATGGCAGCGTTTGAAAAGCAAAAAATATGCTTTTTCAAAGCTTTTCATTATTTACCACCAACTTCTAGTTGATGGTAAATAACGAATTCTTAAAGCCCTGTAGCACTGATTACAGTGCTACCTACATCTCAAAATACAGATTCGGTAATTTTACAGAATCGGTAATTTTACCGATTCTGTAAAATTACCGATTCGGTAAAATTACTGATGCTGTATTTTGGGTGGCCCTACATCTCAGTGTCATATATAGAAAGAGAGTTCTCCCAGATACTTTAAGGCCCAGAGGAGGGAGATAAACCAAGCAACAAAGAAAACAGTACCTCTGTGCGGACCTATATTTCTTTTGACATAGAATGTATCCAGACAATATTTAGATAGATGCCAACGAGAAACTATAAAGTATTATTCAAACATGTTATATTTATTTGATTATTTTTTCATTTTCAACATTTATAAAAGGGCAATAGTGCACAAGTACATAACAGTATAATTACGAGAAACACATTATTACATATAGGTTTTAGTAATGGTCATACTATCATCTAAAGGAGCGCCCTCAATTAGCAGTTAATCCTAGTGATCATACAACACAGTTTCATACATCAGTCATACTATTTCTCAAGAGTAAAAAATACAAATCTAACAAACTAGACACATAAACATAGAAGTGCAAAACATTGGACTAACATTAGTGCTGGCTCAGAGGTATATTTAATGTGGAACGCATAGGAACCTAGATGGTATGGTTCTACTGGTTATGGTGGAGTTAACCAGGTCGTATCCTGGGCAGTGGATGGTAGGCCGACGTACGTTTCGGTGAGTGTCACCTTCCTCAGGGCCGAAGACAGCAAACAAACAAATACCTAATATACTATAGTTAAAATATGAGGGCTTGGTGCAAAATTCTATGATGAAAGGAATCTGAGCGTATCCCGAGAGGGAGATTTGTTGGTTTATTTGTTGGTTTATATAACCATTAGCTCAATGTCCGAGGCGTGCTCATGTTGGTCGTCTTTAAAATATGAGCCACCAGGGGACTTCAGTGAGGTAGTTATGTCTGATAATTAGATTTCCTAGGCAGGAATCTCTGACCAGAACCCCCGGATATGTGAACAGCACTCGAAAATAAACGAGGCTGCAGACAGTTTCTATATAATGCTGCTATCGAATAGCTAAACTCCTGCGAGGTACCTCTTTGGCTGGATGGAAATCTAATTATCAGACATAACTACCTCACTGAAGTCCCCTGAAACTGTGTTGTATGATCACTAGGATTAACTGCTAATTGAGGGCGCTCCTTTAGAGGATAGTATGACCATTACTAAAACCTATATGTAATAATGTGTTTCTCGTAATTATACTGTTATGTACTTGTGCACTATTGCCCTTTTATAAATGTTGAAAATGAAAAAATAATCAAATAAATATAACATGTTTGAATAATACTTTATAGTTTCTCGTTGGCATCTATCTAAATATTGTCTGGATACAATCTATGTCAAAAGAAATATAGGTCCGCACAGAGGTACTGTTTTCTTTGTTGCCTACATCTCAGTGTCCAAATACCGGTCAGTAACGGCCGAAAATCTGTATTTTTGGCCGTTACCGACCGGTATTTGGGTACCTACATCTGGCCCTAAGGGAGAGTTCTTTAGGAAGAGAGATTATTATGGATCTATTTCCTAGATGGTCGACTTGTTCTATGCTCCTAATTGGCTCTTCTTTAGGACCCAGAGAAAACCTAGTTCCCTGGTACACTCATGTTAAATCGCACTGGAGGCATACTAAAGCATGCAGAAAAAACATATTCACAGTTACCACATATTCGATATTCATAGTTTGACAATCTGTAGTAATATAAAAGAGGGAGAGTTAGGTATAGCAGCTCCTGGGCTGTCTACAAAATTGATTTCCTTCTATCCTTAAAGTGTCTTTGGACATCTATGTAGTGGGGAAACATTCATGTGATTGGTGAGTATAATTAAATGGTGGAAAAAACATTGTTTGTGACGCACGTACACATTAAAATATACACATGTAATCCTAACTCCTAATTTTTCTTCATGCGCCTGCACAAGTCCTGATATTGCTGATTGGATTTGTAAAGGGGCAATGGTTTATTCCTGTGATGGAGGTGAGTAGAAGACATTTTGCAGCGCTGTCTGGGGGGCATTCATTCACCCACAGCCACAGGGAGCTGGGACAGCTGCAGCTCCCATACCATGTTCTTGGTACTTTCCTACAGCAGGTTGGTTTGGCTGCCTTTCACAGATGGATACAAGGGATCACGGTCTGGTGAAAACTAGCTGTGGTATCAGCAAGGACTTCTGCAAGAGATCCTGATTGAAGAAAGGCATGTGTTATGGTGACGACGGCTGCTTGATCGCCCACACCGGTCAGTGGACATTCTTGGTGAATCGTAAAACACCTAGAGCCTATTCGCTATCTGAACAAATCAAGTTCATGATTGATGTTCCCAAGGGTCAATGATGATCTTTTCCAAATGATACATCTGAATCCACTATGTAGGGTCTGGGACCTTCATCTGTCATGAGCCCCCATAGCGTATCAAGCCTAGAATACCTCATGCAGACTATGGGGCAGATTTACAAGCCCTTTGTGCCACTTATGCGTCATTTTTCCCATAATAAAAATAATGCAAAAGTGGTGCAAGGGCCTTGTAAATCTGCCCCTACATCTTTTGACTTAAAGCTTGCCTGCTTTTAAAGATTTGCTGTTTATATAAGCTTGAGTCCTTAACTCCTTTCGTGCTCATTTACCCCCTCAGAGCCCAGTTGTGCGAAGTTAGCTGGGTTCACTCCTTTTATGTATGTGCTACTGCCTAGCGAGAGTAGATGGGGATGGTCTGTGTGTGTGGGTAGTATGCTTTTCAAATGCTTGCAAAAGGTGCAGAAAATTACAGCACTTTGGGGCATATTGCCAAGCAATAGCGATAATTATCGCTATTGCTTGGTTAGAGACAAAAATTTACCGCTGCGCTGCGGCGATTTTTACCGCAAATAAACCTTGGTATTACCAAGGTTTCTCGCAAATGCAATAAAAATTGCCGCAATGCATGAATATCGCTGAAAAGTCAGCGATATTCATGCATTACCGAGCTAATGCTCTTAGCCATGTTATCCACCTCCCATTGGATAACATGGCTAAGAACTGCTCAGGGCAGGTGTTAGCTTTTGGAGATATTCGCGCTTAGCGCGGATATCTCCAAACGTTGGTAATAGGAGATAGCGATGTTAGCGACTGTTTTCAGTCGCTAACAACTTGGCACGCCCACTTTGCATATCATTAGTGATAAATATCACTGACATGCAAAGTGGGGCCCAAGATGGTTGCTATCTCCTACTAGCTGTCGCTAACTGGTGTTAGCAACAGCTAGGTAATAGGGAGATAATTTTATCTCCGCTTTCTTGGCTTTTAAAGCCAAAAAGCGGAGATAAACCCCCTTGATAATATGCCCCTTTGTTTATAAACGAGGCACCGGAAAACAGATTAAGTAAATAATCCCTTGAACGCAAGAATAAAAAGACAGACACACATTTTAGCAGGAAATCGCGTGTGGTTTGCATGTGGTTTTTCACGTGGGTGTAGGCCCTCGTCCCTCTTTGGCAATGATGGACCTGGCAGTCCACCATGCGGATTCTTCGCACCTCAGCACTTAGTCAATCGTAAATATTTTGCCTTCAGTAGCTTTCTTTAGAAAGAGGTTGCTCGTTCCTGTTAACAAACATCTGCTTTAAATAAAAGCACGGAGGTTCAGCTGCAAGACAACATTTTTACTTTGCGAAGAAAAGCAGAGCACACACAGGGCATGTGCTCATGGATTACAAAGTAGTTTTTTTTGATTGGCAACACAATGCTTTCATTTAATTGATAAAGCTTGTACTTGCATCCTATACTGCGCTACGTGTTGTTTAATGAACAGCCAGTGGTTTGACAGAATCTCATTGGGTTTTGCAAGTGTGTGGTTATTAAATTATACTGGTATTATACTGGTATGTTTTCAGCACCTGCTCACGGATCTCCATAGACACTCACAGAAAATGTCAGTAACTTTTGTGGAATTCCATGGAGTAAAACTCTGCATTAAAGTGGGATAGAGTGGAATATCAAACAGTGAAGTAGAGTAGAGTGGCGTGTTGGCCAATGGAATAGCATAAAATGTAGTGATGTAAAGTGAAGTAGAGTGCATTACTGTCCTGTGGAGTGGTGCACAGTTGAATGGTGAACAGTGGAGTGCTGTAGAGTTGAGTGACATACACTGGAATAGCCTAGAGTAGAGTGTCATTCGGTGCAGTGACGTAGAGTGGACAGCGTATGGTGGAGTAGCACAGTAAGATGGCATGTTGTACAGTGCAATAGAGTTTGGCACAGTTGAGCAGGGTGTCATAGATTATCAGGGAGTAGTGTAAAGTGTTGCAGAGAAGAGTGGCATAAAGTGGAGTACAGAGTGGAGTACAGTAGAGTCTTGTTGAGAGGAGTGTCATAGAGTAAACTGGAGGAGAGTGGAGGAGAATGTCATATAGTAGAGTGGCAAGTCATAGAGAGGAGTGGAGTGGTGTCTCATCAACTGTCATACAGTTTACTACAGAGGCATACAGTGGATTGGCATAGAGTTGATTAGAATGTTAAATAATGGCAAAGAGTGTAGTACACTCTTGTAGAGTTGAGCTGCATATAGCACCACTATTGACTTGGGGAGGGGGGCCATGTACTCCCGCAGCATATATGGTTTGGTCCTGAGCGATGGGATCCCTTGGAGCCCCCGTTGGCTCTGGAGTAAGCCTGTGTGAACACTTAGCCTTAAAGGTCCCAGGGGATGGCGTCTCTAGGGCCACTTCTGGCACAGGCTGGGCAGACAAATCCCCCCAACCTCTTTACAAATATTGTTTTCCTAGGGAATGTACATGGTGCAGGTGTCAGAATTTCTCCCACCCAGAGGGAGCAGCTATCTATGCTTGCATTCTATGGGTCTGGGCAATATATGTACAGATTCCCAGCTGACACTAAAGTGGGCAGGAAAACAGAAAATATGTCTGCTCCAGGCCAGTAGGACCATTTGTATATCTCCGGCCAGCTGCAAGCTGACATGCCTTTATCGCCAGCGCTGTTGCAGGCAGGGAAGGCATGTTTGTTCCTGTTTGGCAGGAGTTTTGAATTTACACTAAATTTGGTAGGAAGCTAAATCTTGGTACACAAAGCACAGGAGATTTGAAAATGCTTACATTTAAAAGTGCAAACACCTGTTTCTCTTCCCATGGTGGTGTGGACAGCAAAACTAATGTGTCCAGCGGGTGGCCTCCCTGAGACACAGTAACTGAGCAGGTTCCAGGTCATAGTGTCCCCAAGGCCACCATCTGCTCTGTTGTGAGTCTGCGTGCCCCCTTCCTGTTTTTTATGGAGTTTGCCCCAGAGTATGGTGACCCCTGGGCCTACAAAGGCTCAGGGATGGGACCACATATCTGCTCCCCTATGTAAGACTTGGCCATATGAACTGGGATTACTGGGACCCAAATTGTATCAGGAAGTAGGCTCCACTCATGTCCCCACCCCAAAATAATAAAAAAGGTGGGTTACCATGTTCTTTCTTTTTTTGTGCCACCATCCTTGCAAGTCCAGCAGGAGTGCTGCACAAATTGCCCATTGTTTTTATTTTGGCCCTGGGGTTCCCTCTGAGTTCCCCCCACACCCCAACCCACCTTTCACCATACCCCCTTATATATTTTTTACTTTTAAACCTCAAGACAGTGCATTGAATCTCAGAGTCTTGCAATGCTTGCCAGCAACATTTTTCTTCACGATTCTGGAAGCCAATCAGAGCATTTGATGCCGCAGGAGTATGTCTCCTGGGGAAGAAAAATGGCTTGATGGAAGAAAAAGCCCTATGGTCCAATCAGACCACTCTACTTTTTAATTGGGTTTGAGGTACTCTTCCAAGAGTCCCTCAAACCTGAACATTCACACATATACATATCTTTATTACCTTTATTTCTCAAAAACAACTAAATGGATTTATACCAAATCAGAGAAAGCATGCTTTGTGTACCAAGATTTCCCTAACCCAATTTAGTGTAATTCCGTTGAGCATTTTTGCCGGTAGCACTGTCTAATAAAGTTTTTGGAAAATGCTCAGGGATTTTTTGTTTTAGGACCACCTCTTTTTCTCAGCCTTGCTGGATGAATAACCATTAATATGCCGGTAAGGAGCTGAGGTGGACGAAATTTTCTTTCAGAAAGTTTTGTGAAGAATCATCAAATGGCACCAATGTTATTAACCGCATCGCTGCGGCGGCTTTTCCCGCTGTGTGCGGCAATTTTCAAAATGCCGCGTTACATGACGAGCTCAGCTCGTCATCAGCATACAAGCGCCGTAGCTGATGACGAGCTGAGCTCGTCATCAGCAGCGAAGAGGTTAGCAAACCAAAATGCGGTCTGTCTATGGTAATGAGTAACAAAGATATAGAAGCAAACACTCCATTTTTAGCAAATAGGAGCTGTTGAAGTACTCCTGCTTGCTGGAAGCAGAGGTTTTATCTCTTTCCCTGTCTGAAGTCTATTGCTCATGCATTCAGGGAGCTGCATTTCCAGCAGGCGATGGGGGTCAGCTTGGGAGCATGGGGGCCTTGAGCCACTATCAATGATCCCCATCATGTGCACCTGAGTCATGGGCACGGGGTCCCTGGGAATAACACGAAACTGGGGAGGGGGGGCGCGTGCCCCCTCCCTTATTCAATAAACTTTACTTTAAAGGCTGACTGTTGAGTGTGAACTAGGATCGTGATCAAGGTCTTATTATAAGAAAGAAACATGCTGGTCTGTAGCTCTCACTTGAGATATGAGCTAAGGAATTACAAAATTAAAAAAGAAAAAGAAAAATTGCAAAACATCTACGGAGTGTGACCGTGTTTCCTCCTGCCTAGTAGGAGTTGTGTGTAATAGATATCGGTCTGGCTCGACTACGGGATCCCGCACTTGTGATAAAGCGCTGAGCAACCCGACGAAGTGAGCCTAATTTGGAGGATATATATATATATTCACTGAAAAAAACATAGGTTTGACACCAGTTATAGTTAGCTGGAAATTTTACTGACATATAACCATTGAAATTCCACGTTATAGTTAGTTGGACTCACTATAACTTGCGCGCCTGCAATGCACTGCTTGATGACGTCACATATTACATCACTCATGACATGGTCAGTGACATCACTCATGACATCACTGATGACACCATCCAGTGAATGTGTGTCTTTCCGAAAAATGAATGTTTTATATATGTATATGTAAAGGTCGATGGAAGAATAAATGTTTAAATAAGTGTCTTAATGTATGTTTTTTTTTTTAAGTTGATTGGTTAACTGGCTTATTAAGTGTATCTTAGTGATACATACATATATTGGAGACTAATTTTTAAATATTTAAATATATGTATCAGTGTTTCACTTTGTGTATAAGTGGCTGCATGGGTTGGTGACTGACTCACTGTTGGTATGTGTTTTGAAGACAGCATATGTGCAGGGCTGTATGGGTGGATGAGTGTGTATATGTGTGTGTTAGTGAGTAAACGACTGTCTCACTATTGTCTTTATCAGCAACGACATATGTTTTAATCTAGTATATGTGAGTATTGATATATATAAGTGAGTATATGTGAGAGTGAGAGATTGTAAGAGTTTCTGTTTAAATGAGTATGTGTTTCTATAAGTGATTGTTGAAGAGAGTAAGTATGTGTAAGTTTCCTTAGAAGTAAGGTGGTAGTGTGTGTATATCAGTATATGTAAATAAATGAATGTTTATTAGTTTATTTGCATGTGTGAGTATGTGTGTGCGTAACTTTTTGATGACTGTCGGTGTGTAACAGGATGTATAGGTGTATCACTACATATGATGAGTGAGTATATGTATGAGTGACTATATAGAAATGTTGATGAATGAGTGAATATGTATATAGATGGTGGAATTACTGAATTGGTTGTTGTAACTGTTATGGGTATATCCACTTTTTTGAAAATGTTAGTTTCTATTTTTGAATATGTGTTTCAAGGGTTACATTACACTGAGAGGAGGTCTGTCATTCTGTCACAAGGATGGTGTCATCAGTGATGTCATGAGTGATGTCACTGACCATGTCATGAGTGATGTAATATGTGACGTCATCAGCAGTGCATTGCAGGCGCGCAAGTTATAGTGAGTCCAACTAACTACAACGTGGAATTTCATTGGTTTTATGTCAGTAAAATTTCCAGCTAACTATAACTGGTGTGAAACCTATGGTTTTTTCAGGGAATTTAATAGGTTTTTTAAATGCTAATTCCTAACTATAACTGGTGTAAAACCTATGGTTTTTTCAGTGAATTTCTTAGGTTTTTTAAATGCTAATTCCTAACTATAACTGGTGTGAAACCTATGGTTTTTTCAGTGAATTTCAAAGGTTTTTTAAATGCTAATTCCTAACTATAACTGGTGTAAAACCTATGGTTTTTTCAGTGAATTTCTTAGGTTTTTTAAATGCTAATTCCTAACTATAACTGGTGTGAAACCTATGGTTTTTTCAGTGAATTTCAAAGGTTTTTAAAATGCTAATTCCTAACTATAAGTCTCACTTTATAAGTAAGACTGTTAGCGCTCTAGTTGTTCTTTAGAACACTCTGGTTCATTCTGTCATTGGGCTACAGTTGGAATACATCTGGCTGATATTTGGGCTACATTTGTTTTTTTTGTCTCTGGTGGCAATCTTTGGGCTACATTGGGCTACATTGGGCTACATTTGTGCTACATTTGGGCTCTAACATATATATAGCCCAATGTAGCCCAATATATATTTTTTCAAAGTTATTTTTCGTAAAAACCACTTGAGCATATATCTTGAGACACAGCAAAGGCACATCGGGCTACCAGTCCCTACAATTTTCCAATTTTTTTTTTTTATTATTTTTTTTTTGCCTTGGAGCGCTCCCGGTGCGCGCCCCGGTGAGCGCCCCGGAAAGCATAGTTTTATTAAGCGCCCCGGGGCGCGCACCGGGGAGCGTCCTGTAAGCACCAATATCGCGAATGAAAACATGATCGTGACGTATCGCGTAGCCGCGTCCGCGTGATACGCACGGCGTAAGTACACCCGGAAGCACTAGAGCGAATACGATCCCGCAACGTAGGCCTCCGACGCGCTTACGCGACGCGCCCGGGGTGCGCCCTGGGGCACGCCCTGGGGCGCGTAGCGTAAGCGCGTCGAGTCATGTGACCTGAAACTAACACTTTTCATTGGTTCATAACAGTTTTGGTTTCATAATGATGAAGCTCCTGGTCATGTGACCTAAAAATAACACTTTTCAGTGTTTCAATACATTAATTTATTCAAAGGATGAAAGACCCCACCTTTTTTCCTTATTCTGACTTTGTCCTTTGACTTAGGAAGACCTGTTTGTACCTCTCTGTACCTTTTTGATCAATATAATGGCTTCAGTAGTAGCAGCAGCTGGTGCATCTGCACCACCACCACAACCACCAAGAGGACCACCTCAAGATATCATTGGTGGTCAACAAGAAGAGGAATAGGAGGAGGAGGAGGAGGAGGGGAGTTCAAAATGGCTTCAAGAACAAAATACCCCATACCATACAAGACCACACATTATTTGGGAGTTTTTATTCTATCCCAGAGGGGAAGAAAAAAGTAAATGCAGCCAAGGTGACTTGCAGAATCTGTGGCGTGGAACTTTCCAGGGGAAACCCGAATAAGAAATATTCATTTGGGAACAACACGATGATACGCCACATGCAGCGCAAACATCCAATAAATTATTCTGCTGCAGAGATGAGGGAACTGGCCAGTAACCCTCCCCAATCCACAAGAACCACCTCAAAAAGGAAGCAACCCAATCCGTCGGCACCAGAAGAAAGTGAGACGATGCCTTGCATTCAGCCACGATTTGCAGAATTCAGAATTATCTGTAAATATTGTGGGAAGACCATCTCCTGCGGAGAACAGAGTGTAAAGCTCATCGTCCTTGCTGGGGACAACAACAAATGCCCCAATCAACCCTAATTTTTTCTTTTCTTCTTTTTTTTTTGCTCCAGTTGAGCCATTTTCAATTTCCTATTTTTTCGTTTCTCCCCATGAAAAATACAAAAAAATATAAAACTGTTCAGAAAACCCCCAAAAAGTACAAAATGTTCAAAAAAACAATAAAAAAATATAAACAACAAAAAGAAGAAAAAAAACAGTTCTTTTTAGAACTACCTCCAATTTATAAAAAAAGGCTTCCTTTTTGGAAAAGTCTGTCATTCTTTTTTCCCCATGGTACGCTCCCCGGTCCGCTCCCCGGTGCGCGTACCGGGCGCTCCCCCCGCGCAAATCAAAAAAAGATTTTTTTTTTTGCCCCACTGGGCCCTTTTATGGCCCCCACACCAAACCTAGGGGGTCAGGGGGGTCTATCCCTGCCCCCTTACGGTCATTTCCCCCTTTGATTTTTCCACCTCTTATGTCTCGATTTTACCGAGACACAAGATGGCGGCCGCTCCGGACTGTTTCGAATGTTTACAGTTACCGGAGAGCCAATCAGCTTTCTGTGCGCAAGTCACGTGGTGCGCCCGGAGGTAGTTATAGTTAGGATCTACTTTCCATAGGAAATCCGCAACATTCTATTGGGAATAACTTTGGCGCCGGTGGACGAATCTTCGCAAATTTCTCCAAGAAAATGGCCCGCTCCGCTCCTTCCCTGAAAGTTTGGGGGGGATTCGTCAAGCGGGGGCCAAGATAAAAGGGGGGTCCCAAAACGTGTTTTCCCCATGTTAATTTCCATTGGGTGGTCGGTTTCACTTTTAGCCCGAACGGCTGAATGGATTTCCACCAAACTTGGCAAAATTGTAGGGACTGGTAGCCCGATGTGCCTTTGCTAAGTCTCAAGATATGTGCTCCAGTGGATTTTGAGTAATTTAGGTTCAAAAAAATATATATATCTATGGCAGCGCCCCGGTACGCGCACTGCGGAGCGCACCGGGCGTGCCACGCGACTTGCGCACGGAAAGCTGATTGGCTCTCGGGTGTCTGTAAACATTCGAAACAGTCCGGAGCGGCCGCCATCTTGTGTCTCGGTAGGATCGAGACACAAGAGGAGGCAAAAACAAAGGGGCAAATGACCATAAGGGGGCAGGGTAGACCACCCCTGACCCCCTAGGTTTGATGTGGGGGCCATAAAACTGCCCCGCGGGACAAACAAATATATATATTTTTTTTCGTTTTGCGCGGGTGGAGCGCCCAGGACGCGCACCGGGGAGCGGACCGGGGAGCGTACCATGAGGAAAAAAGAATGACAGAGTTTTTAAAAAATGAAGCCTTTTTTTAGAAATTGGAGGTAGTTCTAAAAAGAACTGGTTTTTTGTCTTCTTTTTGTTGTTGTATATTTTTTTATTGGTTTTTTAACATTTTTTCTTTTTTTGGCTTTTCTGAACATTTTTTTCAAAAGGACTCAACAGGAGCAAAAAAAAAAGCGGAACAAATTAATGTTTCCTTGGGCACTTGTGGTTATCCCAAGCACGATTAAGTGTGATGCATTGCTCTCCATAGCATATTGTTTGTCCACAAAAAATACAAACCATTTTAAAATTTGAAAATGTGGTTTGTATGGTGGAGCATGTCTCCCGAACTTCTGGTCCTGATGGGGTGGAAACATTAGTTTGGGAGGTGCTGGCAGAAGATTGGACAGGGTTTCTGGCCAGTTCCCTGACCTCTGCCCTAGCATAGTTATTTGGATGCTTTCGAAGCATATGCCTGATCATTGTGTGGTTGCCGAAGGAGTATTTTTTGTTGGGATTCCCCCTTGACAGCTCCTGATGACAGATTAAGCAGGTTGCCTTAGGTGCATTTACTTTTTTTTTGTCGTTGCCGATTGAAAAAAATTGCCAGATGATGTGCTCTTTTGGTTTGTAGGAAATATTGTCCTCTCGGACGAATCTACTCTCCTCCTCCTCCTCATCCTCCTCCTGTTCTTGATCTCCACCACTGTGAAGTTGTGGAGGTCCTTGTGGTGGTGGTGGTCCAGAAGATCCAGCAGCTGCAGCTAATGTAGCCATATTTGACTGATATAAGTGCAGGTCTTCCTCTCTCAAAGCACAAAGGTAGAATAAGGAAAAAAGGTGGGGGCTTTCATCATTTGGAAAAAAAAAATATCCTGAACCAATGAAAAGTGTTATTTTTAGGTCACATGACCAGGGGTTTCATCATTATGAACCCAAAACTGTTATGAACCAATGAAAAGTGTTATTTTCAGGTCACATGACCCGACGCGCTTACGCTACACGCACCGGGGCGCATCGCATAAGTGTGTCAAATGCTTCCGGGTGCGTTTACGCCGTGCGTATCACGCCGACGCGGCTACGCGATACGTCACGATCATGTTTTCGTTCGCGACATTGTCGCTAACGGGACGCTCCCCGGTATGTGCCCCAGGGCGCTTCATAATACTACACTTTCCGGGGCGCTCACCGGGGCGCGCACCGGGAGCGCTCCGAGGCAAAACATTTTTTTTTTAAAAAACAATATAAAAAAAAAATAATTTGCCTAAATTGTAGGGACTTGTAGCCCGATGTGCCTTTGCTATGTCTCAAGATATATGCTCAAGTGGTTTTTAAGAAAATTAAATATATATTGGGCTACATTGGGCTATATATATGTTAGAGCCCAAATGTAGCCCAAATGTAGCCCAATGTAGCCCAAAGATGGCCACCAGAGACAAAAAAAAATGTAGTCCAAATATCAGCCAGATGTAGTGCAACTATAGCCCAATGACAGAATGTACCAGAGTGTTCTAAAGAACAACTAGAGCGCTAACAGTCTTACTTATAAAGTGAGACTTATAGTTAGGAATTACCATTAAAAAAACCTTTGAAATTCACTGAAAAAACCATAGGTTTCACACCAGTTATAGTTAGGAATTAGCATTTAAAAAACCTATTAAATTCACTGAACAAACCATAGGTTTGACACCAGTTATAGTTAGCTGGAAATTTTACTGATATAAAACCATTGAAATTCCACGTTATAGTTAATTGGACTCACTATAACTTGCGCGCCTGCAATGCACTGCTGATGACGTCACATATTACCTCACTCATGACATGGTCAGTGACATCACTCATGACATCACTGATGACACCATCCTTGTGACACAGAGACAGACCTCCTTTCAGTGTAATGTAACCCTTGAAACACATATTCGAAAATAGAAACTAAGGAGCATATTATCAAGGGGGTTTATCTCCGCTTTTTTGGCTTTAAAAGCCAAGAAAGCGGAGATAAAATTATCTCCCTATTACCTAGCTGTCGCTAACACCAGTTAGCGACAGCTAGTAGGAGATAGCGACCATCTTGGGCCCCACTTTGCATGTCAGTGATATTTATCACTAATGACATACAAAGTGGGCGTGCCAAGATGTTAGCAACTGAAAACAGTCGCTAACATCGCTGTCTCCTATTACCAACTTTTGGAGATATTCGCGTTAAGCGCGAATATCTCCAAAAGCTAACACCTGCCCTGAGCAGTTCTTAGCCATGTTATCCAATGGGAGGTGGATAACATGGCTAAGAGCATTAGCTCGGTAATGCATGAATATCGCTGACTTTTCAGCGATATTCATGCATTGCGGCGATTTTTATTGCATTTGCGATAAACCTAGGTAATACCAAGGTATATTTGCGGTAAAAATCGCCGCAGCTCAGCAGTAAATTTTTCACGCTAACCAAGCAATAGCGATAATTATCGCTATTGCTTGGTAATATGCCCCTAACACTTTTAAAAAAATGGAGATACCCATACCAGTTACAACAACCAATTCAGTAATTCCACCATCTATATACACATCCACTCATTCACCAACAGTTATATATAGTCACTCATACATATACTCACTCATCATATATAGTGATACACCTATACATCCTGTTACACACCGACAGTCATCCAAAAGTTATTCACACACATACTCACACATGCAAATAAACTATTGAACATATACAACTATACACACGCTACCACCTTACTTCTGAGGAAACTTACACATATTTACTCTTTTAAACAATCACTTAAAGAAAACATACTTATTTAAACAAGAACTCTTTCAATCTCTCAGTATCACATATACTCACTTATATACATCAATACTCACATATACTAGATTAAAACGTATGTAGTTACTGATAAAGACACTAGTGAGACAGTCATTCACTCACTAACACACACATATACACACTCATCCACCCATACAGTCCTGCACATATGCTCTCTTCAAAACACATACAAACAGTGAGTCAGTCATTGAAGCATCTATGTGCTAAGTAACACCCCCACCAAACCATATAGACACTCATACTGATACTAAAAAAACATCTAATAACCCATATACACACACATGTAGCTACTCACCAACCCATGCAGCCACTTATACACAAAGTGAAACACTGATACATATATTTAAATATTTAAACAATACTCGGTAATATATGTATTCACTAAGATACACTTAATAAGCCAGTTAACCAATCATCTTTTTTTTAAAAAAAACCATCCATTTAGACACTTATTTAAACATTTATTCTTCCATCGACCTTTACATATACATATATAAAACATATTTATTTTTCGGAAAGACACACATTCACTGGATGGTGTCATCAGTGATGTCATGAGTGATGTCACTGACCATGTCATGAGTGATGTAATATGTGACGTCATCAGCAGTGCATTGCAGGCGCGCAAGTTATAGTGAGTCCAACTAACTATAACGTGGAATTTCAATGGTTTTATGTCAGTAAAATTTCCAGCTAACTATAACTGGTGTCAAACCTATGGTTTTTTCAGTGAATTTAATAGGTTTTTTAAATGCTAATTCCTAACTATAACTGGTGTTAAACCTATGTTTTTTTCAGTGAATATATATATATATAACAATGTTTGCCTCCGGTGGTCATGTACATTTTAAATCATTTGTCAATAAATGGTTATGAAACCAATCAGCTGGAGGAATGCGTCTCTGAATGTAGGTCATTCTTTGGGAAGATTTATACACGGCAGGTCTAGCCGTGAGAGTTTGCACCACCCATTAATTACAAGGGATTGTCTGCTGTGATCTATTCCAGTTGTTAGGGTTGCACAGCTGATGTCGTGCATTGTGGAACAATCTTCCTGCTCTGAGGCCCACCGGAGGGCAGAAATTGGTCCACAAATGATTTTAAATTCACACAACAACCGGAGGTGAAAAATTATTGGGGAATCTAAACTACAAGTTCCGGCATGCACTGTAATTAATTCTATCTAGAAAGGCACACTGGAAGCCTTTAAAAACATTTAAGCATGCGGAGAACTGTGGGTTTCGATAGATCTGCTGTGACTTTAAATGGCCTCTGAAGAAAGAGCATGAATGCCCTGAAACGTGTAAGGCAATGGACATAGCAAGTTGGAGCTGTAATCCTGTTCCTTGGCAATAAATGGTTATGAAACCAATCAGCTGGAGGAGTGCGTCTCTGAATGCAGGGCATTCTTTGGGCAGATTTATACACGGCAGATTCAGCTGTGAGAGTTTGCACCACCCATTAATTACAATGGATCGTCTGCTGTGATCTACTCAAGCTGTGAGGGTGGCACAGCTGATGTCATGCATTGTGGAACAAGCTTCCAGCTCTGAGGCCCACTCGAGGGAAGAAATTGGTCCACAAATGATTAAAAATGCACACGACCACCAGAGGTACAAAATTGTTATGGAATCTAAACTACAAGTTCTGGCATGCAATGCATCTAATTCTATCTGGAAGGGTACACCGGAAGCTTTTAAAAGCAATTAAGCCATGGGGAACTGTGGGTTTCCAGAGAACAGCTGTGATATTAAATGGCCCCTGAAGAAAGAGCCTGAACGCTCTGAAACGCATAAGGCAATGGACATAGCAAGTCGGAGCTGTAATCCTGTTCCTTGGCAATAAATGGTTATGAAACCAATCAGCTGGAGGAGTGCGTCTTTGAATGCAGGGCTTTCTTTGGGCAGATATATATAAATGGGTGGGCAAATCGACTTTGAATTTGAATGTTTGTCTTC
This sequence comes from Lissotriton vulgaris, assembly GCF_964263255.1. NCBI lineage: Eukaryota > Metazoa > Chordata > Amphibia > Caudata > Salamandridae > Lissotriton > Lissotriton vulgaris. The sequence goes on along the minus strand of NC_141696.1, from coordinate 1,039,150,311 downwards.
ACTGTGCAGCTGCAGCTCCCCCCAATAAACCGCTGAAAACTTAACTTGTGCTGTGTGGCTCTTATCAAGAGGACAACCTTTTGTTTTGGATTAGTTGTGGCCAGTCCTGCTGAGGTGGAAGCCCTGCAGTCTTTCACGGCCTATGTGCTAGCGCCAACCGACGTCACGTTGGGAAGCAGAATGTGTGGGAGGAGAGTCATATGGTGCCGCTGCCCTGATGTAAGCTCTCGTTAATCCACTGGGGATTTTTAATAATTTATTAGTGATTACCTGCAAGAAATCCACTGTGATAACACTGCCAGGAACTACAGTGACCATCAGACAGTTGCACTGTCCCCACCCACATGGGCAAGTGTTGTAATGAAAAACAGGTGTCCTGGTTTGGCTTGCCGTTCTCACTTTGTCAGCCCATAAAGAAGTGTGCGCGGCACACGAACCGCGTCAGCGAATTGACTTTGAATTTGAATGTTTGTCTTCACAGTGCAGCTGCAGCTCTCCCCAATAAACCGCTGAAAAATTACCTTGTGTTGTGTGGCTCTCACCAAGGGGACAACATTTTGTTGTGGATATATATATATATATCTACATGCACACATAGGTAGTACGTATGGAGTGACACTTTTCACACTACGCACTATACAAATGTGATGTGTTGCATGAAAAAATTACAGAAACACAACAGCCTCTGTGCCACTGCACCTGCATTATTAATGTTACCTACAGACTGTCTACTCTATTAACTCCACTGATCTGACCATTTTGCAAAGAAAAAAGTGAAAAAAGTTCAATTTCTTGCCCCTCTCTTTTTGTTGGGCTAAGTGCAGCAAAGGTGACATGGCCCTTATTGCTGGCAAGGATAATGTGTATGTAAATATAGGCCAAAGTGGTTGGCGTCCACAGAGACATACATCCTCATGCTATTTTAGTTTTTCAAAAAACTGTTCCTATAATTTTTGGTTAAATAGCAATCCTTACATCTCTGAATAGTTCATGCAGACCTTGAGGTGCCACTTGCTGAAAGTGAAAGGGGGGCAGGCTGTCTGTGCTGTCAACCCTTGGGAGAGGCAGAGAGCTAAAGAAGAAACAGATCTTCTCAGAAGTGTTCCTGCTACCTGACAGAAATGTAAATGTGTGCAATTGGTTAATCACCAAATGTAAAGACTGTTTGCTGACAAAGATGCATTCTTTTAAGAGGTAAATTAAGGTTGCTATCACCTGAGTTAAGCAATGCATCCTTTTATTGAACATTGTTTTGGTACTAGGTGCAGTCTGTTAAGTATTACTAAAATATTTACTTTAAAAACACTTGCTTCATCCTAAGCACCAAGGTCCTAATAATGAGTTTAGCAGTGCAGCCCCTTTGTTTCCTCTCCACCACGGTTTTCATGGAGGAGGAACCGTCATAAAAACAGTAGTTGAGAGGAAACTTGTAATATGCTTGGGGGGATCACGGTGGTCCTGCCAAGCATATTGTTGCCTCTACACTGCTGCACCACCGCCGGGAAATGGTGGTTCCCTAGAGGGTGCAGAGGGGCAATGGCGGTCTGACCACCCTAAGGTCAATAGGGCTGTTGGAAGATAGCTACCAATGCACCCTGTGAGCCTGGTGGTCTGTGGCAAGCCAGACTTGTAATTGAGCCCTTAATCGTCGTGCTGCAGCCATTCTTTTACTGTGTGTAATAGAATTTCAAACTAATGACCCATTTTCACAGAACTTTGTGACACAGACTGGGATCTCAAAGTACAATGAATATGGAAGTCATTATTCCCTAATGCACCAACAAGGATTCAATTCTATGACTCTTGGGTCGCAAAGTCAGACATTTGCAATGATTGTATTAACCAGCTAAGGTTGCAAACTTAAGATTGTTTTCCACTGATTAATTTGCATTTTTTTTTCATCTAAAGTGTATGCGTTGCTTTAGATGCAGTTAATCGAGGATGATAAATACTACAAAACAGTTACAGATTTATTTTATTCATTTTAGCCATTTCTGTGACCCTTTATACATACTCACTGAGCCCCACCCTAGTGGTACACAGGATCAGAGATCCCATGCCCTTTTTAGGTCTCGCTGGAGTAGCATCCGAAGGATGCGTCCAGCTAGAGACGTATAGCCGTCAAAATCAGGGGAATTAGGGACAGGAGTGTGGCACGCCTTCTGCTGTTGGATTTGCCTGCGTGAATGCGCACGTCGGCTCCGTCCACATTCTCAGCAACATGCGTGCGCATACACACACAGACAGACACTCGCTCGCTCACACACATCCCCCCATAGTCATCGGCCTCTTTTAAACATGCACACACGCATACACACACGCATACACACAGACTCCAAGACACATACACGCACGCTCACACACATACAAAGCCCCCCGCCGCTGCACGCCACTTTGCGTTAATCAATCCATCACGGTACCTAATATAGGCGATGACATAGCCAACGGCTCGAAGGGAGACACCGTATCTATGGCTGCTTACCGACGCCCCTCACCACCACGTTCCCCTACTTACGAAAGACAGGAGCTATCACAAGGTCACCAAAGCGGCCGAGACTGTGAACAAGGTGGACGGCACAGCACGAGAGCCAGCTACGCGCGAAAGCCGTCGAGGGGCACTAATCCTGAAGTGAACGGGAGACCAAAAGCAGCGTCGCGACACTAACCCGGAAGCTTTTCAATAAAGCTACCCAGCAGCATCTCGCGGAAGCCATCTTGGGTGTGAAAGTTCCTTCCTCGCAGAGCTATGCTCTCGTTTGTCAACCTCAAACAGCCGTACCAGTCTCCCACCGTCCTGCGCGCGCCCCGCTTGCGTACTGACATCAACGTGCATGCGTGCGTTATAGTAGCGTCGAAGTACGGATGGATGGAGTTTGGACCAGCAAGTCTCAGAAAGTGCCGTTGTTTTCTTCTCTGACCAGGTGTTGCAGTGCTTGGTATCCCTGAAATAACTGTAGCCGGGCCCCAGCTTCCACAAACACACGCAGGAGTGTTGTAACAGACCCCATTACCTTCCAGAACGGGTCACGCAGCCAGGGCTGAAGCATTCATTGGGTTGTTTGAAGTCAGCTGACCACTTGTTATGTTATGTTATGTTATGTTATACAGGTTTTTTGTATAGCGTGCGGCTACTCGAAAGAGTGTCCCGACGCTTTGAATTGCACACTAATCTCATAACACAACAGGGAAAATGAACATAAGCAGAAAAAAAGGGGAATCTAATAGAACCTGAAACTAAGAAGTAAAAAGCCAAGTTTTAAGCCCCTTCCTAAAGGCCAACAGGTTAGGAGTGCTACGCAGGGACACAGGCAGTTTGTTCCACAGCTGAGGCGCTAATAGTTTAAAGGAGCGGCCACCGCTGCGAGCTCTTTTCACGCGGGGCACTACAGCAAGAAACAAAACTTCAGACCTAAGCGACCTGGCAGGAAGGTAAAAGGACAGCCTTTTCTGAAGATATTTAGCTCCGGAGGTGTGCAAGGCTTTGTGTGCCAGGGTGAGAGTTTTAAAAACTATCCGCTTCCGGACAGGAAGCCAGTGCAGAGCCTCCAAGAGGCCCGAGGCTCTGGCACGGCGAGATAGTCCAAAGATGGCACGTGCTGCCGAATTCTGAACAACCTGTAATCGTTGAAGCAGGTATTCTGGCAGGCCGAGATAGAGGACGTTGGAATAGTCTATTCTCGAGCCTATAATCGCCTGCACCGTGATCTTCCTGTGTTCCTCCGATAACAAGGGAAGGAACTTGCGAAGCATCCGGAGTAAACCAAAGCAGGTGCCAGTGAGACCGATTACCTGCGAGCGTAGTGTGAGGCCATTGTCGATCTTAATCCCAAGGTTTTTAGCTACCTGGGACGAACTTGCTGGTGGAAACATGTTCTCAGGCCACCACACTTTCCAATCCGGGTCCGAGCTGCACCCAAAAAAGAGGACCTCGGATTTATCCGAGTTGCACTTGAGGCTGTTATGATGGAACCACTGAAAAACAGCCTCAAGGCAACCCTGGATCCTACCTCCATCGAAGTCCGCACCCCTCTCACAGGTGAAGAGGAGCTGGGTGTCATCGGCGTAAGAAACGATCTGGGCCCGAAAGACTCCGCCAGAGCCGCCAGAGGGGTCATGAAGATATTAAATAGAGTTGGGCTCAGGACAGAGCCCTGAGGAACTCCGACACCCAATGGCGACATCTCGGCGGAGCAAGCAGAAGCCCAGACCGTTTGTCGACGGCCTGCCAGGAAGGATCGAAACCACTGGAGCACCGTCCCTCGAAGACCAATCTCTGAGAGTCTAGCAAGCAGACCCTCATGAGGGACGGTGTCAAAGGCCGCCGACAGGTCTAACATCACCAGCATCGCTCTCCCACCCGAATCCAGCACCTCCTTTATCGCCTCCGAGACTTCCAGGAGGGCTGTTTTGGTGCTAAGATTGGCGCGGAAACCCGACTGGGTAGGGTGCAGTAGGTCGTGGGACTCCAGGTAATCGGCAAGCACCTTATGCACGTGCTTTTCAATGACCTTCGCAAAAGCCGGCAGGAGCGAGATAGGTCTATAATTCGCTAACACCTCCACATCCAGACCAGGCTTTTTAAGCAGGGGAATAATCATTGCCTGCTTCCAGGACTGGGGAACCACACCCTGTGCAAGAGAACAATTCAGCAGGGGGTTCACGAGTGGATTAATGACAGCTGCCATTTTAGCCAGAAATTTAGCGGGGCAGGCATCCCGAGGGGAACCTGACTTTAGTCCCGCCATCAGGTCAAATGAAGCTGTCAACGAGAGAGGAGGGAAAGCTGCCAAGGCCACACCGGCGTTCGGTCGGGTAACAGCGGCATTCTCCGCCCGACCTGGCACCTCAGGCTCCAGCACACGGAAGGAGTCCTGGATCCGCTGGATCTTAGAGGTGAAGAAGTCCGCAATCGCCCTGACCCAGGGCGCCGGAGGGGGGGTCTGGGCGGGCGCTGCGCGAGAGGTTGTAAACTCCCGCACAATGGCGAAAAGCTCCTTACAGGAGTTGGAAGCGGCTTCAATTTTTCTAGCGAAATAAGCCTTCTTCTCCGCGAGGATGTTCCGATGGTACGCTTTCGCCAGAGACCTGTAGGTGAGTTTCGCCGTCGCGTCGTATTTCACGCGCCATGCTCTTTCCGCTACCTTGCATTGCCGACGAGAGGCCGCCAATGCTTCCGTAAACCAAGGGGCAGAAGCACCTTTTTCGGGTTTACGGAGGGGTCTCAGAGGAGCAAGATCATTAAGCCTCTCTGAGAGCCAGACCTGCAAACGCTCCACATCCTCCTCTAAGTTCCCCGTTAAAGCACAGCACTTGTACTAAAAGCTTCAAAATAGAGTCATTTAAATATAATTAGGTGGTCTAAATAAAGCCAGGAATGTGAACTGAGACCTTGAGTGTGAAACAAAAGTATGAGTGCAAGGACACGGAAAGAAATTAACACACATATAATGAAATGGAGAAAAACGATGGCAGGGTCAGGAAAAAACAAGCGTTAGGCAATGCTAATTAGTGCATAATTTGTGCCGGCGTAGCACTTATTTGTCAGAAGCGGGACATGTTTCTAACAAGTAACCAATTGAGGGCGCTGTCTATTTTCAGAAGAGCACATTAGTCAGTCATTTGGAGTTTCAATATACTCAGTAGTTGACCGCATTAGCTAGGTGTGCAAGCTGCTGTTACCTCCCATGAAATATCTTGGGTCCATGCACTTCTTGTGTTTTTTACAAATTAAACACTGATGCGAATAGGTCTCGTGTAATGAAGATAATCCGAGTCTTCAGTAAAGGTTGTAAGCATCTTCTGTATTGAAGGTAAATATCTACAGCTTAAAACGTCCTACACACAAGGCACCAAAAGTAACTGACTCTCTAGTGTTCTATCGCCACTACCAAGCAACGTGAACACTCTGGAACACATCTCACATTCTGAATACAAGATGAGATACATAACAAGTTGGTTATTACAGTCTAACTTTTGGGACCTATTGGTTTTGCCGGTGTTTTTAGCCATGCTGGGCAGCATGGCATAAAAAGAATTAAAAAAAACCCTTGAAGGCGCACACCACGCATATGTGAGTCAACAAAATTAGGTGGGTGCTTTTCTCCTTTTTAATGAACTGAGTTGGATCAGTAAATAAGAAAGACAAGCATTTGCAATGCAATAGGTCTCGCATTTACGCAAGTTTGAGTTATTGACATTGCAAATAACAATGCCTTTTATATTTGTTTTAATTTTAAAAACATAAATAAAAGGCATTGTCATTTACAATGCCAATAGCTTTAACTTGTGTAACTGCGAGACCTATTGCATTGCAAATGCTTGTTATGCCGGGTAATTGCTGAATTTAAACATAGACAGTCTGGAAAAGGGCCAAATAAACAAAATCAACTTCCAGACCTTCTTTAATTACAAGTACTTTCTTAGGCATTGTTTCCCACCTCCCCCCGGAATACAGCCACAGAACACCAGGTAAGGCATACCACAGTTGAAAGACATCTGTCCTGGTTTAACAAATCATGTATCACATATTGTTAGGACCATATTCTACTTAATCCAATTCAAGCATTCAGTTTGCAGCAGAGCTAACAAGACCTTTCTGTTGAATGACAGCACTGACTACCTTGGGTAGTAAATATCAGTACTATGATACTGGTAGAATAGATGATGCTGAAGAATAGATGAAAATGCTGAAAGAACATAAAGCGAAAATATAATTCGACACTACAGATCATAGAAATTTGCAAACAAAGAGCAAAATATTATGTTTTACAGTCTTTTTTCTCAGTTCAAGGACAGTCAATTTCAAAGAGGCATTGTAGTTCTATGTGTGGGTGGAAGACGTGTATCTGCAGAAGGGAAGTCTAGTTGTGTGAGTTTCTTTATCATTTCATACTTTAGAACAGTATGTCATATTTGGGGTTGGATTTCAGCTTAGCTCATATGGGCTGCATGCTTTCTCTTACATTTATAAGTTTTCACAGAGATAATTACCACTTAACGCTCAAGTCCAGAGAGTTTTCTTTTTCAGGTGATGGTTTCCTAGCCTCCGAGTCACACTATTGGGAGACATTGACTTTTTTTTCACAGGTATACGGTGTACAAATTGTTCTGAGTATAAAGTTTATTGTCTACTTGACATTCTGCTGCTTCAATAAACATTTCAGAATGCCTTTGTGGAGGAACACTGCTTGTCATAAGTGAGGCGGAGTGTCATGGAAAAGAGTGGCATTGATTGTAGATGCCTTCCTTATTGCATGCAATAATGTTATTTTGAACATTTCATTTTGGGTTAACTAAGGTATTTCTGAAATCATGAGAAATATTTCAGCTTTATATTTTTAAACACAGTGAGTTCAATCGATCAAATATTTTTCTTTAAATGCTTAATTAATTTAATGAGCCCTGTTTTCCCATTTAAAGAAATGTAATAAATATGCTACGTTTCAAACAAATCGCCAGTAATATTCTCTCAGGTGCAGTCTGAACGGTGGTACCCTTTTGGCTCAAGGAATTCTTTTGTAAATGTAATTTTCACTTACGTTAATATAGACGTGTATCTGTACACACAGAAATGCTTTTAATTTTTTCTCCCTTTTATCTGTGAATAAAATATTTTTGCAGTGAAGAAACCTCTTCCTTTACTGCTCCAAAAGTATTAGAAGTGATCTCTGCCCAGTCACGTACCTGAAATGGATTTTTTTTTTACTCTTGCAAATGCAGCAAAGTACACTGCCAAAGTGACAGTCCGATGGGTATATTCACAAGAACGTGTGCTAAACATCACCAGAAAATGCTAACGCACCTTTACACATTGCAGCCAATCGCGGGAAAATAACGTCGAATTCACAACACTGCGGTACCATGCGACAGTCCGCCGAAACCATGGCCAATGTCCACAATGCAACCACCTTGACCGAGATAAAAACACAAACCTCTACGTGAAAAAACATGTGATGGGCCAAAACGCGATGAGGAAATCAGCGATAAGCAGTGACAGGCCTGAAATACACACATGGCAGATAGGAAAAATCACTATAAAAGTAGAAAAAGTACACCAACACAAACTGACCAACACCCAAGCACCATGGAGGCAGCCGGAGCTGGCCCAGAGGTTGAGCGCAACCCCACAAGCACCCCGGATGACCAGCCTGGGACCTCGGGGACAGGGAAGGGCAAGGACAAGAAGAAGAGGAAGACAAAGTTCAGTCCACAGGAAAACAGGATCCTGACCACGGAGGTGATGGAACACCATCAACAACTGTTCATGACCTCCAATGTGTCATTGGGCACCAAAAATGGGATTTGGTGGGACATTGTCGACAAGGGGAGCACAAGAGGTCAATGGACGAGGCCATGAGGTGATGGATTGACATCAAGTGGAAGACCACGGAGAAACTCACAGCCAACCAGAAGGCAGCAATGCAGACTGGAGGTGGGAGCCAGCGCCACAGCTCGTGCTGGAGGGCATGGAGGAGCTGGTGTCGACAGTCATCAGTATGGAGACTGTGGCCGGAGTCGGGGGAACAGACACTGCTTGACAGGACACAACACAACCGCAACAGGGTGAGTGACTACCAAGTACTGGGGGGGCGGGTGGATAGACCCACAATGGCACACATGCACAATCAAGCAGAGCACAGTGCACACCCATAATGACTCTGGGTCATGGCCCTGATCTACACACTGTCACGGTGTACATTGCCATGCTGTCTGTATATCAACATGTTCCATGCGGCCACATACATGTGGACACATTGTAATACACCATCTCCCCTTCTCATTGCAGGGGCACTGTCAACACCTCCTGCACAGCAGTCCCAGCCATTCTTCAGTGTTGACAAGGAGGACAACCCCAGCATCAACACCCAAGCCCTCCAAAACATCAGGGACATGATTTGCGACTCACCTCAAGGATCAGGGTAGTCCAGTTGCATCAAGGAGACCCCAGCTACTACCCAAACCACCCAGCAGGAGGCACTCACATCCCCGGCAGGCTCCAAAGACCCCCATGAACAAACCATGACCTTCCAATGCTGTGCGCTGGAGGGCCAAAGGGATACAGCTGAGCAGGTGAGGGTGGTGTTTGGCCTCATGGCTACCAAACAGAATGCCATCCATGGGTGCCTAGGTCCCATGAGTGACCAGCTCCAGAAACACATGACCTGCTGCACGGTCTCCAACAAGCCCTAACTGTCAACTGACATCGCTGGAGTCATGGCGCTGAGAGAAGAACATCTGTCTGCTCAGACTGGCTTCAGCGATTCCAGCAGTGAGCTAGCACAGATGTGGAGGCTCATGGAGGACATGGTGCGGATGGAGGCGGAATGGATGGCAGACACCGCAGCACATCATCGAGATGTAGCTGGGATCTACAATGCCATGCAGATCCTCATCATGGTATTGCTACCACAAGGCGTGGCGCTGATGAATGCAACTGCCCCCACACACTGTCAACATCTCCGCCCCCTGGTGTGTCAGTGCCTCACAGTGCAGCAGGAGTATCCACTCCAGCACCTGATGTGTCACTGCCACACAGTGCAGCCGACGATCCTCCTCCAGCCCTAATGTGTCAGCGGCACACAGTGCCACAGCCGGTACAGCAACACCCACAGGTGGGGCAGAACACACATCCAGGGACGAGGATGTGACACAGCGACTAGACTACGGCCTGTACCCTTCCTCTTCTGCAGTGCTTGTCATCCCCGAATGGACTCTGGCTGGCCCTCCACAGGCCCATATTGTGTACTGTGCTTGGCCTGGCCCTGCACCTTTCCAGCTGCAGTACTCCACTAGATGTGCAATAAACATCCAGCAACGCACTGCTGTGTGATGTCTTTCAGCATCGATGTATGTATGTGTATATAAATGTAGGGACAGTGATACCCCTCACGTCAATGATGCCCATCTAGTGGGATGCCAGCCACAGTGTGCTATATTGCCTATTTTGAACCGTATGCCGTGGACACTGCAACAGGGGCACACGCATTAGTCACTTCCGGGTCCGTACATGGATTGAACCTCGCCCAGAGCCCCCGAGTCATAGTTGCAAGCACTGCACTGGCACGGTGTATGCCAGGGCAGACCACTCTGCTTATGCTCCGAGGGGGGGGGGGGCACATAGTTACCTGTTTCAGGAGTTCATGCTGGTGTTGTCAGGTCACTGGTCTAGTTGTCAGCATGTTACGGCCACTCCCTGAGGTCAGGTTTGCAAACACACCACATCCATCCGGCACAGGCGTCACAGGCCATGTGACCACGCAAAGATAAGGGGCCAACAACATCACATTCCCCTCTGCCGGTGGTAACTGGATGACGGATGCTCCACATTGCTCAATCATATAGGGCCCATGAGATGTTGTACACAGGGTTGCTAGCACCCCAGGCCTTGCGGCCATCATGGGCCTACCACCACATGGCGCTGACTTGGGTTGCACAGGGTTAGTGGCAACAAAGGCCTGGCGGCCATCACGGGCCTGCCACCACGTGGCACTGACTTGGGTTGCACAGGGTTAGTGGCACCGGACTAGATGAGCTGGTGTGCAGCCTGCAAAGATGACATGTGAACTGATGTGGTCTCCCCACTGATGACTCAGGGTCATGTGAGGTACCTGCTGGGCTGCTGGGCAGGCCTGCATGATGTGGACTATGCCATAGTGGTGGGACCTGGGCCTGGAGCTTGCACGGGCATGTGGTGTGTCTACTGGTGGACACACCAGCGGAAGCAGGAGAGCAGTGGGGCCTGTGTGCGCAGGAGTGGTGGTGTCTCGCTCTCTCTCCCTTCCTTTCCTTCCCTCTCTCTCACTCTCTGTCTCCCTCCCTTCTCTACCCTCTCTCTCTCTCCCTTCCTTCCCTTTCCTTTTTTTCTCTCTCTCTCTCTTCCTTCTCTCTCACTCTCTCTTCCTGACCTCTCTTTCTCTCTATCTCTCCCTTCCTTTCCTCACTCGCTCACTCTCCCTCCCTTTCCTTCACTCTCTTTATCTCTCTGGCTCATTTTCCTTCTCTGTTACTCTGTGTCTCACTCCTTTGATGTGTGCATGGCACAGGTCCTGATGTTGTGCTTTGTTTTCCAGGCTGTGAATTTGAGGTTGTCCCTGACGGACCTGACAGGAGTGTCATGCATTGTCATTTGGGTTGTGTTTCAATAAAGTTTTTGGTTGTTACTTCAGTGCTGTGTTACTGATTCTCGTTCTTCTGGCCACACATGGGTGTATTTATTTTGGCAATGTGCGTCATCATGCGCTTTTTGTGGCTCTTGTGTCATGCACGGTATGTGTATGTCCGTGGGAAGTCCGGGGGGGTCTGGGGTGGTGGCGGGGGATGTTGGAGCCCTCATGGGTATCCGTGCTGCATGGTCGTTGTCTCCACGGCTTCTGTGGGTCTTCTGGTGTGGCTCTTGGCTGGGCCCCCTTTCATGCTGTGGGTAGTCGTCCTGCTTAGCACTAGCAGGAGGCAGGTGTTAATTCTTTGCTGCTACCACAGCTTATCACCTGTTTTTGGTTTATATCTCAGATCTGGCATTTTGTTGTAAAAGTGGCGTTGTGTTTTTTTTTGTGTGTTTTTGCACGGGAACGCCTACTCTGCATTTCATTAGGGTTAGTTTTTGGTGTCCACCGTGGAGGTACATTTTGGGGCAGTTATCGTGGGAATACTGGCAGTTTGCACCAGCTTGTGAAAGGGGTGTTAAATCTATATCCGCTTTTGATGCGGCAAGGTGGGGATAAATCAGAGTTACGTCCTTGTGAATATCCCCCAAGTGTTCTCCAGAATTGCGCTATTCGTGAAAATGCATCAGATGGTTCACCATTTATATAACTCACATGGTCTGATGTATTCTTTGACTCTTTGGAATTCCAGAGAAGAACTGACGGGTCTAGAAGAGAACCCGTCAGGAGAGAAGAAAAAAGAATTGCAGCCCTCACCTTATAGTAAACTTCCATGGTTTAAAACTGTATATATATATATATATATTACCTACTGGCGATAGCCAGTAGGTATATATAGTTAGGATTTTTTCTCTATGGGATTTTTGAAAATTCTATGTCTAATAACTTTGGCGTTTGTGGACGGAATTGGCTGAAATTTTCAGGAAAATTGCACATTTTATTTCTGAGCAGCCCCTGAAAATTTGGGGGGGTTTTGTCAAGGGGGGGCCGAGAAAAAAGGGGGGTCCCAAAACGCGTTTTTCCCATTCATTTTTCCATAGGGCGGTTGGCCTCACTTTTAGCTCAAACGGCTGAATGGATTTGCACGAAACTTGGCAAAATTGTAGGGACTGTTAGCCCGATGTGCCTTTGCTAGGTCTCAATATATGTGCTCCAGTGGATTTTGAGAAATTAACGTTCAAAATAAGATATATATCTGTGACAGCGCTCCGGGCAGCGGTCCGGTTTGCGTACTTTTCGCGTAACGGAACTTTGCGAAGCGAAGCTGATTGGCTCTCCGGTGTCTGTCAACATTCTAAACAGTCCGGAGCGGCCGCCATCTTGTCTCTCGGTAGGATCGAGAGACAAAAGGAGGCCAAAACAAAGGGGGAAATGAAGGAAAGGGGGCAAGGTAGACCCCTTCTGACCCCCTAGGATTGATGAGGGGGATATTATAGAGCCACGCGGGGCAAAAAAAAAAAAAAATCCGATTTTTTTCGCCGTAGAGACGCGTCTTGGTACGCGAACCGGGCAGCTAACCGGGCAGCTAACCGGGCAGCTAACCGGCAGTGTAACGGGAGTCTGAGGAGTAGCTGATTGGCTGTCAACATTGTAAACAGTCCGGAGCGGCCGCCATCTTGTCTCTCGGTAGGATCGAGAGACAAGAGGAGGCCAAAACAAAGGGGGAAATAAAGGAAAGGGGGCAAGGTAGACCCCTTCTGACCCCCTAGGATTGATGAGGGGGATATTATAGAGCCACGCGGGGCAAAAAAAAAAAAAATGCGATTTTTCGCCGTAGAGGCCCGTCCCGGTACGTGTACCGGGCAGCTAACTGGGCAGCTAACCGGCAGCGTAACGGGAGTCTGAGGAGAAGCAAATTGGCTGTTAACATTGTAAACAGTCTGGAGCGGCCGCCATCTTGTCTCTCGGTGGGATCGAGAGACAAGAGGTGGAAAAAAAAAAGGTGTAAATGAAGGAAAGGGGTAAGGTAGACCCCTCCTGAACCCCTAGGATTGATGAGGGGGCTATTAAAGTTCCCCGCGGGGCAAAAGAAAAAAAAATTGCGATTTTTCGCGGTAGAGGTGTTTCCCGGTACGTTAACCGGGCAGCTAACCGGCAGCGTAACGGGAGTCCGACATATTGTTTTTTTGGAACGTTTGTGATATGTACACGTGTGGATTTTGTCTAATTAAGGTTAAAAATAAATATATATATCTTTAAGCGTGCACTGGCGCGCTTACGTTACGGGTTTTGCAGAGACGATACGTCACGGTTATGCGATGCATCATGAGGCGTCTCACGGGCTACGTGATACGTCACGTAATAAAGAATATATTTTACAGCTATAGATATTAGCTTTTAAAAAACCAATGAAATTCACTGAAAAAACCATAGGTTATAGACCATATATAGTTAGGGATTTGCATTTACAAAACCTTGAAAATTCACTGAAAAAACCATAGGTTATAGACCATATATAGTTAGGGATTAGCATTTACAAAACCTTATTTTACTCGCACAAAACCATTGAAATTCCATATATAGTTAGTTGCACTAACTATATATCGCGCACCCGCAATCCACTGCTAATGATGTCACATATTACATCATTCATGACATGGTCAGTGACATCACTGATGACATCACTGATGACATCTCAAATGACATCACTGATGACATCACTGATGACATCTCAAATGACATCACTGATGACATCACTGACATCTCATTTGACATTACTGATCAAATCACTGATGATATCATTTATGTGATAATACAATGAACATCTTCAGACTCTAATATAACCTTAGATACAATCAGTATAAACAGACACTCACAGACTGTCACTTATCCATGGAGTTACTCACACACCTAGTCAGTCATGCAAAAAATTAATCACACCTCCATTTCCTCAACTATACAGTTATACACACCTTACTTATTCAAACATATACTAACACATATTTACTCTCTTATACAATCCCTGATACAAGTTCACAATGATCCATACAGCCACTCTCACATTCACTGGCTCTTATGTTCAGTTATTTATATATGTCAACTCTCACATGGACTGTGTTTTACATATGTACTTACTTTGACATGTAGCACTGAGATATCCATTCACTCACCAATAGACTCATGCACTCAGTCAACTGCCCATATAGCTGTTTCCACATGCACTTTTGAACCCATACATTTAGTGAATCAACTGCTCACACATCTATGCACAGAGTCATACACCTCCCAGCCACCCACACACATACTCAGTCTCCCATACAAATACTTGGGCAACCATTCAATAACCCATATAGTTACTCATATAGCTACTTATTTAAACATGCAGCAGTTTACAGAACAACATATATAATGATTGCCAAATTAAGACAGTTTAGTCTCAGTTTGCACTCAGTGAGACACATTTAATCATTCTCTCATACAGTCAGTCATGCACCTACTAAATCCTTCATCCAGACACTTATACATCCACTCATTCTTCAATATGTAAGACATATTTTAACTTTACAGAAACATACAGTCACTGGGTGTTGTCATCAGTGATGTCATCAGTGATGTCATTTGAGATGTCATCAGTGATGTCATCAGTGATGTCACTGACCATGTCATGAATGATGTAATATGTGACATCATTAGCAGTGGATTGCGGGTGCGCGATATATAGTTAGTGCAACTAACTATATATGGAATTTCAATGGTTTTGTGCGAGTAAAATAAGGTTTTGTAAATGCTAATCCCTAACTATATATGGTCTATAACCTATGGTTTTTTCAGTGAATATATATATATATATATATATATATATTTATTTTTTAGTAAGACCTTTATTAACATCCACGAGTAATACACAGCAATGAGCCTACAACCCTGAGGCCGGCTGCGGCGTAGTAGAGCAATCCATCACTGGTAGTAGACACAGCCCTTCAGCCGGCAATGTCCAGTCCGGCGGCGTTACCATAGAGATATTCAACAATACGACAATCATTGCTTACTCAAAATTACACATTGTCTTACTTTTATGTTTTATGAAAACCGTAACAGAACATATAGACCCAATAGGTGAATGAATAGTCATACTGTAGGTGTGGCAATGACGACGACGCCCCTACACTGGTATCCATGTTGATGTATGAACATACTGAGCCTCATGTGCACCGACTACTTTTGGGCACCCTACCCGGACAGAGTACCTTTCCCTGCCATGTTCGGTGCAGCCATTGCCCACGTTAATCAATGGAAATGTCTCAGTCTTTCTCCCCCTCGTCCTCCAAGCTGTCAATATCGTCTCCCGGCAGAGGATCACAGAGATCCCCTCTGTATCCTTTCCAGGCAGCCATATTTTATTCCACTTACGCGGGTTTGCCCGTGACTTATACACCGCTCTTTCTGTCACCATTAATACGTCCATGTTTTTACACCATTGCGTCAAGGTAGGAGAGTCTGTCACCACCCACTTTTGCGCTATATCTTGATTTAAAAAACAAACTCCTGCTTTGAACTTTTGTTTTTAGAATCAAAAAAGTTTGCTGAGCAGACACATACAACACAGCAGCTGCCCAGCAAACTTTGAATGTCTTCAAAGGAGCCGTCAAACCTTGTACCGCCTAAGGTTCATCTGTTGTGATGTTCTGACTGTGCAAATTACGAATTCCTGTCTTTGAGGACATGCAAAACCACTATGCCTAGCTTCGGATGGTCTCATAGATATGGAGTAAGGCAAGGCAGCAAAAATCGCTATATTGCCTTACTGCTCAGGAGGCATTCCATGGGCATTGCGGCAGATTTCACATCCTATGACTTCCAAGGTGACGCATTACGAGGAGACTTTTCTTTATTTCTCCTTGTTAGTTCCTCTTTCTGTGTGTGCTGAATTCTGCAGCAGACATAAAACGAAGAAAATGCCTCTCACAATGAAGCACGTGAGACTCTGCTGACCCCCAGGAAAATACCTCTGGAGTGGTACAGAGTGTGGGGTTCACCACAAAATGTATTTACTTCATTGCTGTAAAAGGGGGTTTTGTGGAACCACCTTGCAATCTTCACCTTTGCCTCCAAGAGCCCACCTTCCTGAGGGCAAATACATGAATTTTTTTTAGGGGGTGAGCATGGGACACTCTCCCCCAAATCTCCTTTGGCCTGTGGACCCCAACCCATAGGCTTCATTGACAAGAAAGGGGGCCGGGACCCCAATACCGACCCCTGTTAGAAGGACAGGATTGTCATGCCCCCAATGGTGGTGTCTTCATCCCCATGCCCCTTGCCTCTGTCTAGGGGGAACAGGGTGGCCAACGCAGAAGACCACACTGTGCCCACTGGAGTGGACAGGGAAAGAGACACTGCCTCTACGGCAGCATTAGGAGGTTTTGGCCACACTGGGGCAGCTGAGGATGGGCTCCCTTGACTGCTGTCAGCCAATGGAGGTACCTGGTTGCTTGAGTGTGTCCATACAACTCCTAAAAAGCAAAAACAACTAAAGATAGGGGGGAACAAAACAGCAGCTCTCCTTAGCACAGCAGGATCTACTACTGTGGCAGGAGCAGAGCCATAAGTATGATACTCAGAGGCTCAGAGTATAATAGAGAAAACTGGTCATACCATGCAGTCATCGAGATGTTATTAGTAGGCAGTGAAGGCCTATTTGAATACCCCCTGGTGACAATAAGCCAGAACCTCTGAGAGTCCCTCATGTCGCAGGATATCCTTATCTGGGCCCATCTATCTTCATCCCACTCCCTTTTGGCTCTTTTTTGTGCCAACTTATACCACCTCCTCATTTCCCTTACATTCTACATTATGCACTCAAATTGCCTGGGCTATTGACATTATTAGGTGCATTTGCACATGATCATTGTCTTTTATCATTGTATGTAAGTATAAAATGATGATTTTAATATGTAGTTAGCTACTCTTGACCCTTGACCAAGCCAATAGACATGCTTGACATGTTTGTATGACCCCTTCAGGGGGGTCAGTGGTGATTATGCAATGTTATCTGTGATATTTTCTATTTGACAAGGTACATATTTGCAAATTACTGCTAAATATTTAGTAGCGTTAGTGTAATACAAGTTCTTCTTTTCTAAAGAAAAAGAACAGACTTGACAATCATTTATTGATTGGTATTTTGTCGTACACAAAAAAAAGAAGCGTCAGGGGGTAATAATCAGGTCGCCCCCCACTCAGTAACTAATAAACACCCAAGGAACTGATTATTATGAACAGTTGCCACTTTGGCTCTTTCGACACACTGGGAGACTTTTTAAACAAGCCTTAAACTTCCCTCACAGGACTGACTCCTAGCCATTCACCTGTTAGTCCAACAGATAAAATTTGACTTTCGTCAATATACCATGTTGCATTTCAAGTGTGACAATATGAAAGATTAGTGAAGAGTATTTGGTGAGAAGTGAATTTGGCGAAAAAATTAGTGATAGGTCAGAAAGTACCTCATGTAAGCATCACCAGGGGAGCTGCTGGTTGGTACTCACAAGTTTGCCACATTATCATCATAGGTAGCTTTCATGACCATAAAGCAAGTAAATGTGTTCAAGTTCCTCAGAGGTGAAAAGTCCAAAGAAAGAAAGAAAGTAAAAATGTGTACAGATGCACTATAAGTGCTCGTGTCATTCAGTGCCCTCTGGCCCCAATTGTGAAAGAAAGGGAAATTCAGTTCTCTAAATTAAAATGAGGTATAACTCACTTCCATACACAGAGTTTTAGGTGGTGCTGTGAGTATCCTCAGATTAAAAGAATGGCATGTATTTGGCCATTTTCAAAGACGAAAAAGCCAACATGTTTTGTTGCCAATTTTTGAATGGTAACTTCATCAGGGCTGATGGGGGAACCAGTCGTTGCTGTCATCTCTTGTACCAGCAACTGATATGAGGGCCCCACGCCTATTGGTCGCGTATCCCACTGATGACTGCGGTCATCGAATGTCAACTGCTTGATTGTGCCAATAAATGGTGATTACTAGCCAACACCTCCTCCCCTGAGTAAGCCTTGGAGTGTTATGCCTCACTTCCCTGAGAGAGTCAAGCGCTTCAATGGTGTGCTTGGTTCCTAGTGAGGAGAATTGTGGACCTAATAATTGTGCAGGCCACACACATAGTAATCTAATTTCCTACACACACAATGTCACCTCAGTTTGGACCAGCTGTATGCAATCAGTCTTGACCCTGCTCCAATCAGAACAGTCCAGCCTGAACTGCCAAGCCAGGTTCTCCCAGAACTGGAACATAAGCAACACTGGCAGTACCGGCTCCTGGAGAGAGTGCTGTGGGGCAGTGAGGCAGGGTTGGGGAGGGGCAGTGTGGGGGGATGTAAACTCCGGCATACAGCCGAACCGAGGTAAGTACGTAAAGAAATTAATAAAACAAATTACATTGGGCACGCTGCAATGTCAAATGGTGATGTAGCGTGCGCAATGTATTTCGTTTCATTTATTTATTCATGTCTGGGCATACCCGTCCCACTTAGGGTGACACACTAAAGTATACAAATAAATGGACGGTTTAATTAATCTCAGCCACTGGTAATTACTTGGGCCACACCCCAATCCATCATTATTTTGCACACCATGTCAACTTAGAGAAGAAGGCAAGTCAAGCAAACTGGGCGATCCTAATTCTTTAAAAGTGTGTTGTACATCATCTATCTAGGTGATCTTTAAGGCACCCTCAAGGGAAAGGCAGTGCAGTTTTATGTCTCTATTCAGTAATGCCTACTTATTAGTCCAAATAGATACCCACAACTTCAAGGAGCCTATCCTCACTTGGTCAAATATGTACTCAGGCAAGAATGGGGGAGAGCCTTTTAGAACTTGAAGCTCTCTTAAAGCAGGCAGTGGTACAGATGCGTCAGCAAGAAAAGTGGCACTGCCCGAGACTTACATTATGATTTTGCACATATGAACACTTAGTGCCATAGCTTGGGAAATTCTGTAATCACTTGTAACTCATGCACTAAGATTCTCTCTGATTAGATACAGGGAAACTAGTCAGGAAAGAAGGGGGCAAAGCCTGTCAGCTTTTGAAGCCTTCGTAATGCAGGCAGTGGTGCAGATGCACCTGTACAAAAAAGCAGCAGTGGGTGAGAATTATATTGCGACTTTGCATGTGGTATAACTTTAGCACCTTTTTAAAAGTTTGATGCACTTATTGCCATAGTTTGGGAAATTCTGTGATTACTTGTAACTCATGCACTAAGATTATCTCTGATTGGATACAGGGGAACAAATCAGGGAAGAAGTGGTGGAGCCCATTAGAGCTCAATGCTCTCTTAATGCAGGGAGCGGCACAGAAGCTTGTTGTAGGCACGTCCCCGGCGCGCCAAAGGTAAGGCCATCTGCGCCCATCTATGCCCAGAGTGTGGCTTGCGCTTGAACCTCTGGCTCATTTCCTGCCCAAATTTCCTCTGGATAGGTGCTCCTCCAGTTCAACACTCAAGGTAGGCACTTTTTTATGAAATACATTAGATTTAAGTAAGGGAGTGGAAAGGTTGCATTGTGCCCACTGCCTTTTCACTTGCCCCTTAATCCTGCCCCCTGATATACCTAAATAAAAAATCGTTGCCCAGAGATTTAAAAAAAAAAAATTAGAATAATTTATTGGCATTTGTTATGCAAATTGTTCGTACAACATGTTCCGTTAGCAGTTTAACTGTGCATATCATTACTTTAACAACGCAAACAACAGGTGCAGTCAATATCATTTCCCCGTGTTTGCTTTTTTCAGTCAAGCCAAAAATAACAATAGCAGTATGGGAAGGAGAAATTAGTGCATTGGCATCAATATTTTACCTTTTACATACATTATACCCTTAATTCACGTTTCAGTGGAACCGCGCTCTGGGTCGCTTTGGTCTCATGTGCACCATCATTGGGCCTGTATCTGGTCCTCCCTGTTTGTCACCGACTCAGGGGGTGTAGCATTTTGTTCTGTAGTGGGCATGTGAGGGTCTTCATTGTGGGTTTTTTGCCTACTCAACCATCCTGTGAAGGGCCCCAAATGTATCTGGGCCTGGAAGCCATGGGCATGTGTACCCAGTATACCGACAGTTGCTCCCCGCAGTAGTTGCCACTCTTAATCCAGGAGATTATATAAGGTTGTGTTGTCCCCCACCCCCCAATTCTTAGCAATCTAGTGCTTGGCTAATAAGAGCAGCATCGCTGATAGTCGCCTTGCACCCTGAGGAATCTCCTTAACGTATCCCAGTAAACCCAGCAGCGGTGTACAGCTTATGTCAATTTCTATGATTTTGTCTGTTGTTCTGAATACTTTGCTCCAAAAGATGGTTACTCGGGGGCAGTGAGAGATTTTAGTTTTTGATTTGTAGTATTTGGAACATTATAAAAGTAATTTAGCTTGGGTAGACATTGATGATCCCGGCTGAATTTTCTGGATGACACTTTTAAAAATGGTTGATGTTTTGCAGTGATGATGTACAATGGAAGGAAAGTTGCAGTAACCCCTTTGGACCTATCTGCAGTCTTCAACACGGCGAGCCACTCTGTTCATATAGACTGCCTAAACAAGATAAGGATTGGTGGAGCGAAATTAGATCTTCTTTGCTCTTTTAACACTAGCTGTGAGCAGTCTGTCACAAGCAACTCATTTTCTTTACCCTGTGGTGTCCCTCAGGGGTCATCTTTGAGCCCCACACTCTTTTCCTTTGTCTTCTGTACCATTTATTATGCAGACATAACCCCTGTCAATATCTAGCAAAGTTAAAGAAGTCTTTTAGATGATACACAATTGCCTTAAATCAGATCAGGAAAAAAACAAGGTCCTCCAGGGAAAGGCACTTTTTCTGGAACCTCTCCTAGTAACTGCAAAATCTGTGCCCTCTTCCTTCCCATGTCTCAAAAGCCAGGAATCTGGGAGTGATCTTTAACACAAATCCTACATTTGTAGCTCAGATTAACAAACGATCATCCTGCTGTTTCTTAATTTTAGGTACTTTGAGAAAAACCCTCCCATATATCACCTATGACCTTCAGAAAACAGTATTTACTGTTCTGGTGCTTTCCAGATCAGATTACTGTAGTGCCCTCTATCTGGGAATTCAACAACACCCCATGAATAAACTCCACATACTACAGAATGCAGCTGCACATCTTCTTAAGAAAATACTCAAACTCAAAACAGTTACTCAGACACTGGCGGAGCTTCACAGGCTTCCATTAAAACAGCGAGTAGCCTTTAAGACACTTAGTAGGCCGCACACATCTTTGCACAACAAAGACCCAGAAAACCTTACAAAGAAATTCCCATAGTATACAATGTGGAGAGCCCTTTGATTTGCTACATTAAAAAGGTAAAAGTTGTGTTTTCTCTATATGCAAACAAATTGCTTCTGCATTTAAAAATAAGTCCACTTAGACCTGTTTAAAGAAACAACTAAAATCCTGGCTTTTTGAACTCCGCTATTAGTATACTGTAGTGCTGTGTGGATGCCATAGTTGCATCTAGTCGGAGGAAGGGGAAGGAGCTGCCTGTATATATGATTTTACCCTATTTGAAGGGAGCGGACTTTAGACTACTCCCAAGCCCCTGCTCTTACCAAACTGCTGCATTAAACTGGGATTTATGGACAGGAAGCAGTAGAGATAGTGTGCTCCTTTTTGGAGACTGTAGGAGGTGAAATATGGCTCCTGCTGCTTCATTTAACTTAAAACAGGGATTTCCTATCTGTGGCTGCCAAGTTCCTGAGGAGTTGAAGGTTACTCCCAAATAAGGGAGGCTATTAAATCTACTTAAGGTGTGATTACCAACCAATCATTTGGGAATATTACATTTGCCTGGGCCACATGCCATAATGCGGGACTTGCCAAAATTTGCGGCTAAATTCAGATTACCCATGAAGGTTAAAAAATGCCCCATCAGTCTGCAACAAGCTCTTAGAGTGTGTGCCATGAGCACTGTGTCATCTGTGTAAAGTAACACTGGAATAGATAAGCTCCCAATCTTGGGAACATCTTCTGAAGCACACACTAAAGAAGAATTAAAATTGTTAATATATGTGATAAAGGGGCAATGATTCGGCTTTCATGCACACCCTAAGTAAGTGAAAAAGGCTCAGACATCTACCCAGTTGGGACGAAATAGACTTTAACAACTAGGTTTTTATGCAGAATATAAAGGAAGCTCACCAGAGCCTTCTTGACATCCAGGTCTAACAACAGCAGGTAGAGCTTTGTGCGCCTGACACAGCTGGAAGCTGTTGAGAGGTCCATAAAGGACAAGTATAGTGTACATTGCTTTGCAATGTTATCCTTGCCGAAAATAAGATACACGTTTAGGCACTGCTCCACTGTACAAAGCCCTGGCAGAAATCCGTATTGGCACTGGCTCAGAATCTTATGTTTGTGCTCCCATAGTTCAAAGTAGGAACAAAACCTCTGCCCACGATCTTGGCTGAGGTGCCAATTAAATATATGGTGCTGTAGCACTTAGGAGAGTTGTAGTCCCCCTGATAGATGGATATGAAATTTGTCACCCATTCATTGCTTGGTATATTGCAACACAGAGTGTTAGATGGAGCAGCCCTATGCCTGAACCTTTTCTCAGTATCCCAAAACAGTTAGCAGTTCTTTTTTGTTCGTGGTGCATTGGCTCTAGGCTGCCTGCAAAAGGAGAGAGCAGAAGTGTTCCATATGTTTGTGAATAAGGAGCATTTCTGCCCTCTCTCTTTCCCACAACGCAGTGCAGAAACTTTGCTTGCTGCCCTGGGTTGTGTGAAAGTTTAGTAAATGTGCCCCTTAATGTTATAATCATTTCTTTGTTATAATCAACATATTAAACAAGCCATTTTTTTGAAAAACTGTTTTTTTATCTTTTTGCAAGAGGTAAATCAAGGCAATACATTGTTATCCTTTACAGAACTGCAAGAAAAACATTTTAAATCAATCTGATTATTTTAAATATTACATCTTATATAACTCACTTCTTAATACTTATCAAAATGTGCTCTCTGTACCACATTCTCCTAAATGTCATCATTCATCAGTTTATGAAATCCAACTGGTAAAGTGGATATTAAAAATTATTAAAACACATTTCCTAAATGCTAAAAATATGCTTTTTTAAATGAATTTTAACTGTTTGGTTAATTAAAACCATTACCGTAAAAGGAAGCAACATCTATTAAAATCTATTAAAATGAAACAATTTAAAAAAGATGTCACCTCAGTCCCTGGAACATGGCCCAGTCCTTGTGTGTCATTGTCCTTGTGAGGGCTTACGTTCCTCAATGAATTTGAAAACATTCCCAATGCTTTATTTTAGAAATAGTTTAAAACCATGGAGGAAGAAAAATTATAACATTTATAACAATGGAATTTGGGTAAAGGTATTAATTCTTTAGGTTCCTAGGATAGTGCCCCTGACCACAATCACCACTTGTGAACTCCAAATTGCAAGAAATGGAGGAGGGCTATCAGACTGACACAGGAGCTGTCTCTCCTTATGACGCCTCCTTTATGGCACTCCTAATTATGTGCATACATTTTCCCTATCCTGCTACGCTTCTTGCTGTTGAGTCTGGGAAACACAAAGCTGAGGCCTCCCTACAGGTCCTTGCTCCAGTTGAGCATTTCCCAAATGTATGCATTGTCCAGTGGCTCCGTAAGCGGATTAAGGCTGAGGTATTGAAAGCCTAGTGCAAATGAAGTTTCCAGGACATGCTTGTTCACCACTTTCTTCCAAAAGGATTCAGGAATTTTGGATAGTTGTAGGCTTGCCTCCTCTATCCCTAAGGTGAGAATAGCCTGGCCAAGGCTAACCTGCCAGGCTGTACCTGTCTCCTTGAGGACACACCTTAGTTGATATCTAAGTGAGTCTTCTGGAGCCCTCAAGGTCTTAATATATAATTTTATGAGGTCCCCTTGGCCTATCAGGCCTGGCCTCCGAAGGCCAAGCTCCAATTGTAGCCTTGATTTTCTAGCTGCTCGTGAAATATGCAGCACTGATTTGTTCGCCTAAATTTAAGTTGAGTTTAGGAACTTGTCCAGTTCTGCGCGAAAGGCCAGATAAACATAACTGATGGCAGGAAGACGTTTTGTTCCTAACACTGTCAGTATCGACTCAGCTGTTGGACTTAGCAAATGATGGATAAGTTGTCTTAGCAGGTGGGTGACATTGTTGGTCTTGGTTTTGAGATGTTTTAAATTATTTTGAGGTGGCTCTTTCTGAGAGCCAGACCCCAAGATAGCTACAGGCTGCTACTGTGTCAATTTGCAGATCTCCAATGAACCAATGGGCTTGCTTTTTGTGCTGGTGTTTCCCAAACACCATTGCCTTGGTTGTCCCCTGGTTGATCAGTAGGTGATTTTCCTGGTTGAAATGATGAAGCGCATTCAAGAGTTTCTTAGGGGCACCTCTAGTGTGGTCCATTATAAAAGTATCATCTACATATTGTAGTACAGGATGCCTCGTCCGGGCCAGCTTCAGAGAAACTAGGGTGGCTTCTTGTAGAGCGGCCCTCATATCTGCAGTCTAGAGATTGAACAGGAGAGGCGCCAGTGCACAACCCTGTTCGAGGCCGTTGTCTGTGAAGATTATTGAGGACACTGGATAGGAAGAGATTGCAGCTTATCTGAACACAGGGACTGCACAATGATGAGAAATTTAGACTCAAAACTATTCTGGTCATGACCTGGAATAAGTACCCCCACTCCACTTGATCACAGGCTTTCTCTGCATCGAGGGGAGAGTTAATTTTATCATTGTTATCATGCCTACCCTGCCATAACAGGTGAAGCAATGGTCAGAAATTATTTCTTGATAACCTTTTTGAAAGAAAGCCCACTTGATTTTTTATGGACAAGGAGTCATAACAACACCCTGGACTGTAGTTTAAGGGTTGTAAAGGGTCCTCACTAGGTTACAGAATGAATGATATGAGAGCTTTATTGAATTCAGTATGAAGTTGACCTAGCACCGGAGCTTCCTGGAAGTCTCTTGTCAGAAAGGGTATTGTTGTTTTGGTTGTAATTAAAAAATAATCCAAAGGGAAGCCATCCTACCTAGGGGCTTTCTCAAATTACATATGTGTAAGGGCCTCCGAGAATTCAGATATGTGCAAAAGTGTGGCAGGGTAATATCAGCCATTAGTTTTTGCTCTACTGGTCCTTGGTCCTGTTTGGATGCACTGATGCACATAGTTGATTTTAATAGGAGGTGAATTTTCTAGTAATTTCTAACAGATGGAAGAGTATTATTCCAGTAGAGATCGGATTGCAGGTTTTGCTAAATTAATCTACCTTTACTTCAGTTGTAGAGCAAGCAGGCATCCTACCTTTTTCCCCCTTTGGTAATGCTGACTCTGAATTTGAAATAGGGTTTTTTCTGCAATTGTAGAGTACATAGTATTAATATCACACTTCTTTTTCATTAAGAGTCAATTCTGAGAGGGTGAGTCTATATGTTTGATGTAGGTCGTATATTTCTCTTTCCAATCTATCTCTTTTATCTTGGAGCTCCATTCATTGTGCCGTTGCATCACTAATCATCAAACCTCTGATACACACTTTTGCAGCTGCCCAGATACATCCTGATGAGGACACAGATCTGTTGGTTAAATCCAAGAAATATTGTGCTTGGGAACAGAGTTTCTGTTTATCTTGCACCTGCTGATATTGAAGTGTATTTATATGCCACGTCCTGGCTTTTGGAACGATGAGCTGAAAATCAGAAAGAGACATCCATGTAGGGTGATCTGACAAACTCATAGAGCCAATAGAGCAGTTTTGTATGTTTGCTAACAAAGCTTAACTGTTAAGGGAGGAAACAATTCCCGTTTCAGTGCCTTGGGGTGTATCAGTCACCGTTGATCAGTTAGTCCATGGTCAGACAATATATCTCCGAGGGAATTTCTGACTCTGTTGTTAGTTAAGACTGGTCTTCTCGAACTTGCCTGCATCATATCTGAGACTACATTCCAATCACCTCCAATAAGAGTCGAGACCTGGAAAGCATTGTGCACATACTGCTGATAAGGTCAAAAAAAGTCACTCTTCTGAGTGTTAATGGACTATACAGAGCCAAGGACAAGAATATTTCTCTGGACTGAGATTTCAACAAAGATACATCTCTCTTCTGTGTTAGATCAAGTTTGCAAAGTTTTTGCTTTCGGAGTCTTATGTAGGAGGATTGCATCTTCTGTATTTCCATAAGTGATATCAGATATATTAATGCTCTTTGTTCGGTCATGCTTGTAGGCTTAGAACTAACCTTTCCCTGCCCCTACCCAATCTCTTCAGAGCTTAGAGTATTCCGTATCAGAGACATGGGTTTCTGATTGAAGGACAATGTCCGCTTTTTGGGAAGCTAAGTAAATAAAACCCTTTTGTCCACTTGACATAATGTGGGGAGACCATTTAGATTGAACGACCCCACTGATAGCCATCTTGTAGTGGACCCCATGATAAATATAAAGATGCCCATTTATGATCAAAGGAAGGCTTGCAGGACCCTGGATATGATCTTGCTGGAAGTGGATAAGGGTGTCATTGGTTGAAGTGGCTGAATTTGTCGAGGATGATGACTTCCCTATACTGCAATTGTTGAACGTGTGAGGTTGAGTGAATCAAAACTACTTACTAAACTTTAAGATGACTTGCATAACTCCCATGGCTGTAGCTCCATCACATATCTGATAACATTATTTTACAGCTTGAATAAATTGTTAGGGATTAAGTACCATGGAGCATATTAGAAAGAACCTCGTTAAAATTATCGCCATTTTAGGATCAGGAAACTGTCGCTAAGACGGGGATAATGGGGTTGCTAATATGCGTTTTACAATTCCAATAGAAGCCCAGGTTAGATGTCCTCCACATCAAGGATCAAGGAAACAATTATTTAGTGAAGGAGAAGAAGCACCAGAGGAGAAGAAAGCTAAAGGAGAGCTAAGGGATAGGTTGCTTGTTTTTACCACAATGATACAAAAGGGCAAAAGAGAAGGAAATACTGAAGGGAGCAGTAGGGAAAAGGTTAATAAAACAGAAGGGAATGATAATCAATGTGAGCTTCCGGCTTGGGGGGGGAGCTTGCAGCCCGGAGGCGTAGCTTCCGGCTCGGAGGTGGGGATTTAGCCATGGCTGAAATCTCTGCCTCCGGGCCACAAGCTCCGCCTCCGGGCCACAAGCTCCACCCCCAAGCCGGAAGCTCTGCCTCCGGTCCGGAATTTCCGGCCCGAGTGCGGACATAAAGTTAGTAGTCTTAAATCTATTCTGTGAATACCGAAAGTAGTAAGTTCATTCTGTGAATCCCGAAAGTAGTAAGTTCACTCTGTGAATCCCGAAAATAGTAAGTGCATTCTGTGAATACCAAATAGTAGTAAGTTTAGGATTTAGTCTTAAGTTCATTCTGTGAATCGGTTCCAAGATGTTTAAAAGTATCATTTATTTCAATATAAGTTTCGTTTTTTAGGTCTCACTGAGTCAGCGCACATGCGCTGCTCTGAGAGACATTTAGGAGCGGCTTTGAGAAGTGCTCTCAAAGCGGCGATCAGCTTGCCAGAACGTGCACAGGCACAAGTGACGTGCACAGCCCTTTCTCACGTCGCACCCGCAAACGCGCACCACTGGCTTCACCACTCACATTTTTTTTTTTTATTAATTTTTGCGAGCGAAACAGCTCCCAGCCGGGAGGCGCAGTCAATGCTTGTCTCTCTAGTGTCTTATTTATTTATTTATTTATGGGATTTTTAATGCGCAACTAATACCCTAGGGTGTCTAAGCGCAGTGAGATGCTCTAGGATACACAAAATTCTTCAGGGCCTTACGAAAGGCAATGAGTGTTGGTGCTGTTTTAATATGCAAGGGGAGTGTGTTCCACAGTATGGGGGTCGCTACCAGGATGCGTCTGTCTCCCCATGTGGCCGTTCTTGTTCGGGGAACATGCAATAGGTAGCTTGCTGCTGATCTTAGATTCTTTCCAGGTATGTACACCTGAAAAGCTTCCTTTAAGAACTTTGGTCCAGTCTGATGAATGGCCTTATAGGCGATGCAGAGAGCCTTAAATTTGATTCTGCTCTCCACTCTTAACCAATGTAGATGGCATATGGCTACTGAAGTGGAGTGTCGCCAAGGAATATTAAGCAGAATCCGTGCTGCCATATTTTCCACAGACTGTATTTTGTTCAGGATGTATTTGTGTGTGCCAAGGAAGAGGGCGTTTCCATAGTCCAGCTTCGAAAACACTAAGGTGGTGATCAGTGTTTTCCCTGCCGAAGCAGGTAGGTATGGCATGAGTTTTTTTATTTTCTTCAGCACGAAGAATGCAGCAGAGACCACCTTGTTGACATGATAACCAAAAGATAGCCTGTTATCAAAGATCACTCCCAAATTCCTAACCTTAACAGCTGGAATCGGGGGGGAGCCCATCTGACTGGGCCACCAAGTTGGGGACCATTCGGGAGAGATCTTACCGAAAGTCATGACTTCGGGTTTCTCTGCATTAAGTTTCAGGCAGTTACTGTGCATCCATGATTGTACATCCAGTAACCCCTCCTGAAACTTAGCTGCTACCACTGGACCGTTCTTGTGTACCGCCAACACAAGCTGGGTATCATCCGCGTAGGTAGTTAATCGCATCCCATGTGATTTAATAACCCTCGCTAAGTCCGCAACATAGATATTAAAAAGCATGGGACTTAGCGAGGATCCTTGAGGGACCCCAGAGAGCAGTTCAGAAGTGGGCGAGTAGTAGTTACCCAATTTGACTGCCTGTTTGCGATTAACTAGGAAGGAAGCTATGAGATCTTTAGCCAGATGACTAATTCCAAGGGCTGCGACACGGTCGACCAAGATGACGTGGTCGACCGTGTCAAAAGCAGCTGACAGGGCCAACAAGATGAGCACTGCAGCAACCTCCCGAATCCATGATCTCTCGAATTTCATCCGAGGCCTTTATCAATGCTGTCTCCGTTCCGTGTCCCTTCCGGAACCCGAACTGAGTGTCATCTAGGAGTTTATGTTGTTCAATAAACTCAGAGAGCTGTTTATTCATTATTGCCTCCACTATTTTGGCAGGGAAGGGAAGGCAGGCAATTGGCCTGTAGTTGGAAGTAATGGTAGGGTCTAAGTATGGCTTCTTAATCAAAGGTTTAACAATAGCCTTCTTCCAGGTCTGTGGATAGACACCTGTCTTAAAGATGGAGTTGCATATGTTGGTCAGCGGCTGGCTAACAACATTGTGTAGTTGGTTCATTATGGTCGGGGGACATGGGTCCAGCGGAGAGCCTGATTTAATCTTGCCAACAAGTACGTTGACCTGATCTTCGGTAGCTGACTGAAACTGAGTAAGGGAAGGGTGCTTCAGTGCTGGTTGAGTAGTTAAATCAGCGGCTCTTCCTGCCAGCTCTTTAGAAAAAGTGGAGTAAATATCCATTACTTTAGTGGTAAAAAATGTGGCCAGGGCGGTACAGAATTCCTGCGAGTTCTCTATTGTGGATCCAGCTGGAGGACTGGACAGAGAGTTCTCCACTTGAAATAGCATCCTAGCTGAGTTTTGAGCGTGCTCAATTCGACCAGTGAAAAAAAGATTCTTTTGTGTGCTAATAGCTTTTTTATATATCGCTAGAGCACTTTTGTATTCTTGCTTAGCCGATGGACTATAGTGCTTTCTCCAACGCCTTTCTAAATTTCTACAGAACTGACGCTGGAGTCGCAGCTCCTCTGTGTACCACTGGGCAGATGGAGTCGCTCTATTAGGGCGATACATTTTTTCAGGAGCAACTTCGTTCGCTGCTTTTAAGATCCATTCCTGAAATTTAATGGACATAGTTTCGGTATCGTCTCCGCTTTCTGGGGCAGATGACATCAAGAGACTTGAAAGATGTGGTATGTCTGCGTTTTTCCACATCCGCGCCCCCACTGATGCTCTATCTTTGATCTGAGGGGGTTTGAGTGGTAGCATCCGAATCCTAAAATAATGGCTTGGTGGTCAGACCATATCAGAGGTAGAGTTGCTACCAACTCAATGCTATGGTCATTCGTAAACAGGCCATCCAGCGTATGTCCGGCTTCATGCGTGGAGACCTTCACCAGCTGCTGCAGTCCTATTGCCTGCATATCAGTGATAAATTGGAGTGTATCTCTGTTTTCCATGTTTTCCAAAGGAAAATTAAAGTCCCCAAGAATCGTATAAGTCGGGGATTCTATTGCTGATTCCATAATGTCAGTAAGTGCAGCTAAGAATTTGGTTCGAGCCCCAGGTGGCCTGTACACCAGGGTTCCTTTGAAAGCCTGTTTATGTGTAAGATTGATAGTAAATGCGAAAGCTTCGCAATTGGTACTTTGAATGGGCTCAAATTTGGCGCGATAAGTGTCCCTATGAATAATGGCTAAGCCTCCGCCTCGCCCCGAGGCTCTATCTTGTCTAGCTACGCTGTAACCTTCAGGGGTAGCTTGAACAAAGTCAGGGCCTGATGCATCATCTCCCCATGATTCTGTGATGAATAAGATGTCCAGTTCATGATTGATAATGCTCTCCCTGATGTCCAGACTATGTTTGGGGAGAGAGCGTGAATTAATTAGTGCTGCTCTAGTATACTGAGTCGCTAAGCGAGTAGCACTGGCAGTTGTAAAGGAGTGGGCTATAGTATTTGTCGCATGCAGGGGAGGTGGCAGAGTGAGAGAACAACCTGCACATGATATAGGTGTGGATAATGAGTGTTTTAAAAACGGAAGTACTTGACAAGACGTACCCGGGCCTGTATTCCATTCCTTCAGCTGTGTGGAAGAGTAGCGTAGGGTAGAAGGGGTATTTAGGATAACAGCAGGACCAGGAGGGGTTGCCCTGTGCCCGGATCTGGCTCGGACGGGCGCAGACGGGCTTGTCTTAGGCGCGTCTTCGGCGCGCGCCCGCTGCGCTCGTCCGCCGCGCATCCTAGTCGAGCGAGGACTAAATAGCTCTCTCCCGGAAGTGGAGAAGAGCTAGATCGCGTCCCGACCCTGCCCCAAGATGGCGGCTGGTGCTCGTGGACGAGTGCCCTATTCCCTTCGCTCTAGCGGGTCAGGTAGGTACCAAAATACTGTGCAAATCACGCTGGGGTTAGTGCAATATTAATATCATTGTAATCAACAATTAAAAATACGCTTTTTAAAATTTGTTAATTTCTTCGAGAATTCATTCAGCTTGTCTCTAAATTCGTTTCTAACAGCCTACAGATGTAATGTGCAATTTTAGTCTAAAAAGAACAGCGCTAGTGGAAGTAATCAGTTCAGGCTTCAAGATTTGTGCAAATGAGTATCAACAGAGCGGTGGGCTCGCTCGCTCTGAATAGCTCTCTCCCGGAAGTGGAGAAGAGCTAGACCGCGTCCCGACCCTGCCCCAAGATGGCGGCTGGTGCTCATGGACGAGTGCCCTATTCCCTTCGCTCTAGCGGGTCAGGTAGGTACCAAAATACTGTGCAAATCACGCTGGGGTTAGTGCAATATTAATATCATTGTCATCAACAATTAAAAATACGCTTTTTAAAATTTGTTAATTTCTTCGAAAATTCATTCAGCTTGTCTCTAAATTCGTTTCTAACAGCCTACAGATGTAATGTGCAATTTTAGTCTAAAAAGAACAGCGCTAGTGGAAGTAATCAGTTCAGGCTTCAAGATTTGTGCAAATGAGTATCAACAGAGCGGTGGGCTCGCTCGCTCTGAATAGCTCTCTCCCGGAAGTGGAGAAGAGCTAGACCGCGTCCCGACCCTGCCCCAAGATGGCGGCTGGTGCTCATGGACGAGTGCCCTATTCCCTTCGCTCTAGCGGGTCAGGTAGGTACCAAAATACTGTGCAAATCACGCTGGGGTTAGTGCAATATTAATATCATTGTCATCAACAATTAAAAATACGCTTTTTAAAATTTGTTAATTTCTTCGAAAATTCATTCAGCTTGTCTCTAAATTCGTTTCTAACAGCCTACAGATGTAATGTGCAATTTTAGTCTAAAAAGAACAGCGCTAGTGGAAGTAATCAGTTCAGGCTTCAAGGTTTGTGCAAATGAGTATCAACAGAGCGGTGGGCTCGCTCGCTCTAAATAGCTCTCTCCCGGAAGTGGAGAAGAGCTAGACCGCGTCCCGACCCTGCCCCAAGATAGCGGCTGGTGCTCGTGGGCGTCTCTGCTCTTTCGTCTGCCTTTCCTCTCAGTTTTATTTTTTGTCTGTGACAAGCCTGGGTAGATTGTCCTATCTTGTGTTCTCATTTGCATCCAGGATGTTGTATCCATTGATTTATAGTTGGTTAAGAAAAACAACGAGTACCAGAATGGTAAGTTCTCCCCAAGAAGACTACACCCAAAGAAATATCTGCTATGTGTATCTGAGAACCTCGAAGCTACTTTATGTGTTCTGCTTGTTTTGTAATTCAATGTTTTCTGGTATTTGGACAACCTATGTGAAATCTGTTTCTCCCACTCTGCTCTTGCTGTCATACATATCACAGATAGAAGTCAAAATTGTTTGTGTCCTGTCGACCGTAATGGGAAGGTTTCATCACAAACCAGACAGTAGCCCCATGATACGCACATTTCTATGTCCTTCACATCTTGCTTCCTCATTTTGAAGCATGGTGCGATTCATGTATTCCAGAGGGAGGAGGGGTAGATTCAGACATTCTCCTGGAAACCAGTTCAGTAAACACAAACTAGTCTAACATTCTTACACAGAAACACAAGTTGACCTAAGGCTTTGGCAATATTTGATTCTACGTGTATGAATGTTAAATGTTCTATTCTTGTTATTCACCATCTTTTCAGGGACTGTCTATTTCTATTTTTGGCCAACAGAGCAGATGTTCAGATCTAAATAAAGCTAAAGGTGAGATAATTAATGTACCCCTGTGGAGGATAATTCTCCATGGCAGAAATACATTAAAATCACAGAGGTGAGGAAAGTAACATCACACCTCTTTGAACCTGTGATGGAATTACTGTAAGTGTCTTCACCAGACCTTTGCCCGATGATCATTTCAATAGAAAGGAAATCACACAAACCTCAACCATGCGGAAAGCTTAAGAGGTGTATTATTTTCCCTCTGGTGTTAACATATTATTTTTGTGAAGCAGTCAGAATATAGGCACTTGAGAGAAACAGTGTAGGGATGTGGGAAACAGCAGTAGGCTCTGTTGATACTAAGGTTATGATGCCCCTGCCATCAGGTACAGTATTCCATAGGGGTTGACGATATACATGGAATGGCGCATGTCCTCAGTAGTAAAGTATTAGGGTTTTTTCGCCTAAATGCTACCAATCTCAGCAGCATAGAGGTTGAAACCAAAGGGCATTGGTATTGCATTTGCTCCTCAAGCCATTTGCACCAATGGTGGATGTGTTCTTCTCAAATGTTCCCAACAACCATCATTTTATCCCTCTACTACTTCTATCTTTTCTATAGCATTTTGGCCAGAAGGTGCATGCTTGTGCGTCCCAGTTCATGAATAATCCAACAGCTGTTCACCTTTGGAATGGCAGAAGAGATTGAGCTGTAAGTCATGGGTTTAACCACAAGTATGTGCTGTAAATAGCAAATTAAGCTCTTGCTCCCTTCACCTGTCCTATGCCCCTGGTCCAAATGTTCTGGGGTAGATCTTGTCTTTCTGTAATGCAACATGATGACTTATCATGACTACCTTGCTACGGATACCCTTCAGGGATATAAATCCTCTGGCAGAGGAAAGAAAGAAGGATCATGGACTGAAAGCATTACATATCGCTCCACGGACTCCCGCATCATTGTGCCAAGTGTTGGGAAACGTCAGCAGAAGAATATTCTTATGAACATTTATTTACTGTTGATCTGCTTTTAGCAATCCCCTATCCTTTCATTGTGTAAAACGAACATTCCTGCTCTTGGTATTACAAAGACAGCTGCTGCTTTGCTTTTTAGGCTCAGATAAAAGCGGATTAAACACATGCCACTCTCTACATGGTTTTAAAGCTTGAAGGATACTCATTGATATAGGATGTCTGGCGCATTACCTTGTCCCCAGTTTGATTGGACTTAGAATGAAACTAGATGTTATGTAATTGTGCATTTCCTGCTCCAGTATCTTGACAGTGACTTTTTTTTATTTCACCAAGGTTTCTCATTTTCATCCATCTCATTTTTTTACTTTCTGGAAGGAATATTAAAACATTTGGAGTCTTATTGTACTCCATTCCATAATATAATACCATTATCATTATTTAGCGGATGCTTCTTTCAGCAGTGAACACATTTATGTAAAGGGCTAAGATAGGGGCCTTACAAAAGACAGTCTAAGAGATGCTGCAGATCACAATTAAGAAAAAGTGGCCAAACAAGAGCTCTGGAATGAGATACAGTAAATCAATTTATTAAGATTGCAGTTGCAAGACTCTGTGAGTTCAGTTTCCCATAGCCCATAACAGTGCCTGTTAATTTTCACTACAGATGATTACATGATACATTTTATTGCCAGAATCATTTGAAGTTTTATTATGCAATCACTGTGATAATTGATTTTCATATTTTCTCCTTCATGTTCTATCCTTTCATAAGTGGCAAAGAACATTTCAGAAGATTTAGAATATTCATGTTCCTTACATTGATAATTTGTGGTTTAGAATTTTCATACTTCATTAATAGTTGAGTTGTGGTTTGCAATGCTTATACATCATACATAAATGGGTTGTGGTTTGGAATATTCGTCATTGATAGATGCTTTGTGGTCTAGAATGTTCTTACAACATCTATAGAGGACTTGTTGTTTTAGAATGTACAGCCCTTATATACAGATGTGCTATGGTTTTGTTGTAGTGTAGTTCCTATTTTCCCAATAGGCCCTGCGCATTGGAATAACATAAACAGTAGTATTGACGTAGAAGTGCGGATCTTCCAGGCCTCTACTGACTATGCTAAACTTAATTGGGTTTGTTACCAACTAGCTCAGAGGTCACTGGAAACTTTCTTGACTGAATAGGAAGTGATCAGCTTCCCTGGTACAGACAAGAAGGGATTCAGTTTTCCAACAACCGTGCAACATGACAACTTTGCTCCTCAGATCAAGAGTCAATCTCTAGGGTCGTGTGAAAGAATAGACAGTTATTTTACTCAGTCAGTTCTTGTGCAGATTACTTTCACAATATGTAGAGAA
The DNA here is from genome assembly GCF_964263255.1 of Lissotriton vulgaris. Classification (NCBI taxonomy): domain Eukaryota; kingdom Metazoa; phylum Chordata; class Amphibia; order Caudata; family Salamandridae; genus Lissotriton; species Lissotriton vulgaris. Next base: position 1,039,115,041 of record NC_141696.1, on the reverse strand, counting down.
TAGAGAGACGGGCATTTTCAATAAAAGGTATTATTTATTGAACAGTCTTTCTTCCCGTACAAGAGAAATGAATTGCCACAATTGCAATACTTGTTATTAGATAAAGTGCGTACAGTGAAAAGAGTATTGCGAAATAATACTGTAAAAGCATTGATATGGTTTTTTAGCCATACAATGGTTTAAAATGGATAAAACATATATACAGTCATATATACTTTAGGCTAACATACTCAACTGGTGCTTCTAAATACGCCTACCCCAGTGTACCTGACCTAAGCCTAATACTTGGGAGGGAGTAAGTAAGTAGTTTAAGTTAAGTTGGTTTTGCCAAGGTTTGTTTCAAGAATTCTCTCTAAGGGTTTAGTCAACACCATACCTCTGGAATAGAATGTTGGAGGTCTGGTATCTTCTCTCGGGAACTCGATATCCCAGTCACCCGCAAGGGTGGGCTGGAAACGCCGGAGCTGGATTTTCTCGGCAGGAGAAAAAGACAGCGTCTTTCTCAGCGCGTCGGTGAGGAAGAGGAGGAGGGTCAGCGTCCGCGGGCAGCTTGTATCTGCTGGGCTCTTGCAGGGGATGGCTGTTCAGCTCCTGGGTTCACCACACCATTGTTCGCTCGTTAGCAGTGATAGTAGCAGCGATATTGGTATCATCCGCTTCAGCGATGTAACCGCATCGATGGCATTGAGGCAGCATCAGCGTTTGCTTAAGGCAACGTTGGTAATATTTATACCTGAAAGGTGCCTGGTTTGACGTAGGTTTTTGGACATAAGACGTCAATAAAGATGTCACTAGGAAGTGATCGTCTATCAGTGCTCATTAGGGTTCTATTACTAATCAAAACATAGCAAGCAGGGTTTTCCCAGGTTGCTGAGTTTTATCTTGTTGAAGAACTCGGAGTGTTAATCTAGGAATCTTAGATAGTAACTTCTGCTATGTCATTTACACTAATGAGCTGCAAAGGAAGTTGCAGAGAAAGGAATTCTGAAATGTTGCTCTGCTCGTGTGAGGCCAGAGATCAGTTTCTGAATATTGCATTTGATCGGTTATGCCAATATAGGGGAATAAGTGGATTATAGCCGTATAGGGGCATAAGGTCACAGTATCGATCAGGGTCCTAGATTAGAACGCGACACCCACTCCACGAATTTATGTCCATCAAATTACTAAAACTAGAGCAATAAGATGCATTAGTAACATTGCCCACCCCAAAATACATATATGCATTTGAAATCGGCGTATTTGTAATACGTGAAAATATAAGTACTGTACGTCTTTGAAGCATAGAAACCATTCAAATTATAGCATATGCAATCAATGAACGATTTTGCAAAAAGAATTACACATGAAATATCTCTTAATACAGAAAAGAAGGGCGAGATAATTTCATCACATATAAATGCATTGCAGTAAAATGTGCTAGAGGCTGGTGTAAGGATATTATGTCTCTAGATTTATCTAAAATAGAAGTAGAAGCTTCTGTTCTTTATGAATAGGTCTACTTTAAGCAAAGAATTTTTTGTGCCAGAAAAAGGGGAAAATACTATGAAAAATAGTTCAATCCCAAAAATATTTTCTTGTGAATGGGGGAATAGAGTTCCAACGCTTTTTAGCAGTTTTTGTTGATCAAAACTGAAGGCCGAATTCAGAGTTCATGGGAACACTGTGTGTCGGAATGCTTTTCTAAAGTTATTGTTTCTGTTCGGGTGAGAACATCATATCAGACAGGCTCTCAAAGAATTGGTCTACAAAATCAGGTGACAGTTCGACCAAATTCGATAGTGCTGTAACTTGGCAGGTGTGAGAATGGTTGCTGTCATCAAAGGATGGATCAGCAATGCTCACAGAAGGTCGTACCTGGGTGATGTTGCTTTTGTCACTCGCTCCACTGTTACCACCTAGTTGTAGCACAGGAGTCTCAACGAATGCCGTCATCAGGATTGGTAGCTGCTGGGGACAACACAATGCATGGGCCGTTATCGGACTGAGCAAAGTATCGATATCCATTGGTACTGCTGATGGAAGTGCAAGACAGATGTCCAACAAGCATTCATCTCCGCATAGCATACATCGAAGTACCGGTAAGATACATTTCTGCCATATAGGTCTGAATGAAAGGAACCAGGTCATGTTTAGATCTCTCAGCCTGGCCAATACAAGGACTCTAGTTATTCTGTCCCGGTAGACGATCGCTAGGATTGTTTCTTCCATTCCCATAGGAGGCATGTCTGAGCTGTGGCTTGCCATAACGAAGCAGGTGGGTCAAAAATAAAATACCTGCTACAAGTCCCAAAATAAGGGGTATGCCGCCAAAAACAGAGTGGACAAAATTTGGAATTAAGCCCAAGACTGCTTCGAAGGGTGATAGCAGTCCTGTGAAAACGGTCTTAAATATGCCTGGGATGCCTATGGCACTAGACATGTTAAGGATTTTGCTCAGTATTTCTACGAAATGCACGGGGCAATTTGTTGATAAAAGTTCATGTATCTCCGAAGCCGTCCTTGCAACTTGGAGATCATACGTCTCTTTTGATGACGTGATGGGCACTGTTGTCTGCAAAAGCACAGACTTCATTCTGCTTAAAGTATCAATTCGTATAGAAGAGAAATTCAAACGAGGCCAGATGGGAGTCTCTATGTCTCCAGGGCCGCTCGGGAACAATGCTTGCATACAGCATTTGACCATGGATGTTACGTGAACGAGATAGGCTTTTCCTGGCAAAAGGCCACAACAGCTGTGATCCGTTATTAGAATGTAACTCCCATTTGCGAGTTGCATAAAGAAAGGCTCTATCTGCGTTGCAGGTGTGACAAGTTGGTGGCATGAAAGGTTGTTAGAATTTCCTTCACAGGCTCCGTGTAAATTACTACCCTGGCACAAAAGTATACCGCTTAGTGAATGTTTACAATTTTCACCACTAAGAAATACATTTTTGTTGCTGTCACTATAGCATGAATGTGTGTATGGTAATTTCCATGTTGACTTAATGTAACCTTTACCCAATCGTTCATACTGGCCAGTAGGTATGTATTCAAGGCAATTTTGAAATCGGAAAGTTGTTATCGGAATTGTGATAATCCCGTGTATGATCCATTCAATGACAGGACTTTCTGACATTGTCCAAGGTAATCTCTCAAGTTTTTCGATGCTCAGGATTGTGTAGTCTGCTCCTTTCTGTGCCAAGCTGATTTGTTTATCAGTATGGTTAAAAATGGAAAACAATGACGTTGTGTTGATTAAACGCCAAGGCACATAGCCTGAACGAAGATTTTGCAGCGTCCAGCCTAATTGTACAATAGAACGTAATTGTGACTGGCCATGCTGTAACATTAGCAAATCTCTGTCTATTATATCAAAGGCAGAGGATACAATATTGTCCAACGAATATATTCTGGAGGACAGAGTCATTAACCCATTGTCCACTACAGAAAGTGATTTTTCCAAATTAATACGATCAATTTCTCGTATTTTTTCAGCTGTTTCAATTTGTGTGACTTTCCAAGCCTCATTGTATGCAGCATAGATACTGGTCGCTATGAACGCTTTTGACGCTGTTTGCGTGGTCGCAGAATGAAATCTCGCAAATCAGCACCATCTTTAAGTAAAGACATGTGTTGCTTAATTTCAGCCAGTGTGGAAGTTTGTAGCCATTCAAGGCAGAGTTTCCCTACACTGTATGTTGTTACTATCCCTGGATGTTGTCTCTGGGAATATCTAGGGTCTTGTCTGGTCATGTCTAACCCCTGTGTTTTATTCAGGAATCTATCTTGACAGTTGTTTGTGTCAGTAGGCCAGAGTAACCACATTTTCCAATCAGGATGTGTTCTGTTTAAATGTAAAATTTTAGATACGTCTATCTCAATATCTGTTGTTGCATTCTCAGGTATTGGCTTTGGAATAGACGGTTTGTTAAGGTCTTTGATCTTAGCTAGGCCAAGACAGGTTGTTTGATTAATTGTGTCATTTAAAAACATCATTTGTTCTGGGATCATGCAGGCTCGAAACAGTGCTTCTAGGCCTTGTACCTGCCATTCTTTTGTACCCCAGATGGTTTTTGTTTCAATGCTATTTTTCGAATAATCAAAACCAAATGTCATCATTTTTTCATAAAATGCTTCTGAATATATCAATTTAGTATTTGTCAGCATTGTTTTAAACCCTGTTTTATCTAACAGTTTATAATAAAACGTTTCTGCATCACTGGTGTTAAATCCTGAGAAGTACTTGAATTTCTCATAGAATGTTTTAGAACTGCTTTTAGGTGGTGTAGCACAATGTTCCCACTGATTATACTTAAAAACATTTCTAGGCTGTGCAGATTTATGCAAGTAATGATCACCATAATGTGTGAAGCAGAACATCTGCTCATAACTAGACGAACCTTGTAAATAATCATGATCTGTGAATCTAGCTGACATTACCAAATCAGACATCATATTGTTAATACTTTCAAAGTCCCAATCATCAGAGAATGTACAAGGTTTTACAAAGTCACTTAAGGAAACCTTGAATTGATGAGGATACTTCAGGATCTCGACCGGACCATAGATTTCATAGTCAGTTTTCTCCCATACTACCCCACCAGGTATTGGAATGGCTGTGACATTTACTGTTGACAGTTCTCTTTTCTTCACGTGGGATGATCTGTGTGGTTTCATGACTAAGTTGATGTTCTGACTTGCTGTGTCCATTCAATTGTAATAAACTTTCCTAAAATTAAAACTAAAATTAGGCATAGTAGGAGTATAAATACCCCCAAAATAATCCAATGCTCAATTAATGGTGCATCCAGATATACTTCTTTGATTTGATGAAAGAGTTCTGTTGCTTTTTCTTTAAAAGTCTTTTTTATTTCCGGCATCACTTCGGGGTCGTTTTGATCTTCAGAGAAGTTGTCGAAGTTGATGAAATAACCAGAAGCAGTTCTGTCAATTGTTGGAAGTGTTCTTTCAATTTGTCTTTCGGTAGCACATTCAGATGCCACATCATTGTAGACTGGTGTTTCTTGACAAACTGTTTCAATCTGTGTCTCAAGAGGCACGAGTTCCATGGCATTATTGCATAGTCCCTCTCTGTGCACTGCAGGCTGATCGAATGTGATAAGTCTTTCAGTTTGAACCTCTTGAATTGTAGCAAATTTGGGTATTCTGTTGTTTCTCGGGAGTCCACTGGGCCTACTGTTGATTATAGGCCACATGCTTGTGGTTTTACCAGGTCGATTGATACAACTCTGTTCTCCTTTTTACCAGCAAGGGGCGGTAGTACTACTGATCTTGTTCCGTTGATTGCTAAGACAGGTACTGCTTTTCTGTAAGAAGGCCCAAATTCCCTCTTCACCGCTATTTTTTCTCTGACTAGATCCCCAATCTTTGGAATCCAGACAGCCCTTGCTGGGGCTGTTTCTGGTGGTGCCTCGTCAGTGGTAGATGGCTGTTGCTTTAACTTTATGTTGCTTAAGGATTTTCTTGTTTCATTCAAGTCCTGTAAAACAGCCAAACGATCTTTGATATCAAAGTCGGTTGTCTTTTCTTGTACCACTGATACCTGACTATCGAGGTCCTGAATTTGCATTCTAATTCCGAACAATAGTTCGTATTGGCTGAAACCTTTTAGAGAATTTCTTGGCAAATTATTAAGACTGATCTGGACACTTATTAAATGTTTGACCCACCCAGCACCTGAACCTAATACCTTCGCTGTTATAGATTGCTTTATGTCCTGGTTTTTTCTTTCTACCACACTGTTCCCTTCGGGGTGTGACGGACAAGAATACCGCAACCCAACTCCCATGCTGGCCATGGCCTCCTTATAAGCTCCAGAGCTGAAAGCAGGACCCTGGTCAGAATGGAACATGGCAATTGCGTATGTGCCGATAAAGACTCGCAGATCTTTTATAACCGTTCTGGCGTCAGCCGAGCGCTGGGGGCCACATTTTTCTAAGTGGATTTAGCCTTCATGATGTACAATGGGACGCGCTTCTCTTCTTTGATTGCGCAGATAGACCGCCTTTTGTTGTCTATCAGGGTTCCTGACACTACACTGGCCGGTTCTCCACTGCGATTTCTGTTGCAGTCTTCACAATTTTTAGCAAAACATTGAATATCTATGCTCATTCCCGGCCACCAGTACTCTGATTGTAATTCTTTCAGAGAGTCCCTGATTGTTTGGTGTCTCAGACCCAACCCCATGTGTGCTTCCTGTAATAGGAAACCCCTCCGGTTTGTGTTTGGAATTACCCTATCCCCCACTCCAGGGATTCGAGCAAAAGGAACGGAGTTTGCATCAATTATGTACGCATAATTGAGTGGATAGTTCACGGGAAGTGCTGCACAGTCGCCTTTTACGGACGTTTTGACTGCCAGCATGGTTTCCCCGTCTTTGTATTTTCCTGCACGCTTTTTTGTGGCTACGGAAGCCGTTTTAGTTGCTTCCGCTGTGGCTGTGTTAGCCAATGAATTCCCTGCAACGTGAACGCCATCACGTTGAAGACTCTGTGCGTGTATCACGTGAGTCTTTTGTAGTTCTTTCTGTAAAAGAGCTACCTGGTTCCAGAGCAATTTATGCTTTATTGTGGCACCTGTGTCATCTTTGTACTCGTTTTCAATCCAGCTCTGCAACTTATTATTGTAAGAGTTGACGCAAAAATGAGAATCACACACGATTAGTGTCCGCAATTCACGTTCTGCATTTTCGAGCTCCATCTTTAAAGATATGATTTCAGCTCTCTGAGCCGAACAGTTCTTCACTGATTCCGTTTTTGTTATTTTCGGTCTGAATTTACCGCTCAGCCAGCGACCTTTAACAATCGCGTAGGCTGCATCGTAGGATTTGCTCTCTACGTTGAAATGCTGTACAAATCTATCTGTATAGATTATACAGGCGTTCTGTGGGAGAGGTAGAAGTTCGATTGGCAGAGGATATTCTTCTTCATATTCTAAATCATTCAGTTTTTTGAATTGCGGGGCGAAATAGTATTTCCCATCTTCCGCTCCAAGAGAATCTATACACTGTATCCATTTCGGATCCAGTGACACTGTAGGCAGGTTTGCTGGGCTGAATAGTGCCTCGAAGGCGGATTCCGCTGTGAGGATATTAATCCTTTTGCCGTGTGCTAGTTCTCGTTCATTCGCTAATGCAATCTGCACTGCTTTCACAGTATTTTCTGTGGGACTGAATGTTTTTTCTGCTTGTGTGTACAAGTGAGATTTAATTGAAATTGGTACCTTTTCTCCCTCATTAGAGGTCAAGTACGTGAATCCGCATCTTCCTGGGATGACTCGGATTACAAGATTGCGTGTGTTATCACGTGTATCTAATTTTGTTTTTGCTAACATGTCTGTTTGCAGTGATCTCAAAATTTCTGTGTGTTTTTTTGAGTCCAGGTGATTTGTTTAAAATCAGGTTTAATTAGTTTGTAGAGAGGTTTAACCCTCTCTGCATAATTTAGAATGTAAGTTCTACCAAAATTCAGAAAGCCTAGAATCGATTTTAAGTTCTTCAGCGTTTTTGGAGCTTGGAGTACAGCGCACTTCTCTAAGAAGTTGTCCGCTAGGCTTTTTCCTTCACTTGATAATTCGTATCCTAAAAATAATACTGTCAGATGGGCAATTCGAGACTTTTTAAAGTTGAATTTGTAACCCTCTGCTGCGAACCCAAGTATAATGGTGTTCACTCTTTTCAAGTGAGTCTCCAAGTCGTCGTCTGTGAGATAGATGTCATCGACATAAGATAATGCCTCGTCATCATACATTTGTAGTAGTTCTGTTACTCTAGCTGAGAATAGTCCTGGGCTGTTCTTGAACCCCTGTGGGAGTCGACAGAAATGTCACTGCGACCCAAATACTGAGAAAGCGGTCAAGTATCTGCTTTCTGGTGCAATATTTTGACAAAAGAAACCATTAGAAATGTCTAATGTCGTTTTATATTTTTTCCTAACTATATTATTCATTAGGGCAGCACTATGCGAATTTTTTACTGCAAATGTTTTGCAACATGCATTAAGGTGTCTGTAGACCAAAACAAGACAATATGAATTGTCTGGCTTGGAGACAGGAAACAAAGGATTGTTCATTTGAGAGGTGCATGTTTCAATCACCCCTTGGTATTCAAGTTGATCTAAAATTTCCCTGACTTGTTTTTTAGCTTCTTGCTTAATGGGATACTGCCTTTGTGCAGTTGGTTGATTTTTTAACTGGATTTTGTGAGGAGGAGAGTCCTCATCCCATCCTACATGATTTTTATATAATGCTGGTGCCTGGGCTACTGCCCATTTCCTTGCATAAGTATATTTTTTGTGAATCGGAATGTGATTCGAGAAGGCAGGCATAATCATTTCTTCGCCACGAGGGCACTCCCTGACAAACTCTGGGGGCCAATCTTTTTCAGCTAACAGAATATAATAGCCTTTTGAGAATTTATCCCAAAATAGACCCCTTATTTTCCTAGTTTTATCACCCTCTATACGCAATGTTATTTCGTATATTTTATGGGGCTCGCTAAGTCTGGTGTCGGCAGTTTCAACCTGAATGTATTCATTCGTGTCCACTGTCTCCAGATGACTCATCAAGATCTTGCGGGCTATACTGATTTCTGCTGCACTGTCTAGCATTGTCTGTGCCCACTCCCCGTTTTTTAACTGTGTCCTCAGTATTCTCGGCATGTTCGATTACTCTAATACTGGCTACCTCCTTTTTTGGAAATTGAGATTTTTTACTCTGAGCAGGTTCCTTGTCTTTGGACTTGCTGTGCTCTCCTGGGTCTGACCGTCCTCTTCTTTCCGATTTCTGCGAAAAAGAGCGAGAGGGACGTGTATCAATACTTTGATATCTATCAGGCTTCTTTAAAATATCCCTATTTCTACGGTTATATCTTTTCTCAGAGGGCTCCCTCTGGGGAGACTGGTGTTCTCGAGTCGGAGTTCTTTGCCTCCGTCGAGGAGACCTTCCTCTGGACTGGAAAACTTTTTCTTTGGGAGTGGATTGTTTATTTCCATCCCAGCTCTTTTTAGGAGTATTTGAATTATTTTTAATAAATAATTTTTCAGGATTTTCGAGCAGTTGGGGATTTACTGGTTTTCCACCCAAGCTGTCTCTACCTAATTCTTCATAGCATTTCTCTATGATTCTGGCGAGCTTAATTGGTTGATCTGTTATATCTGTTTCCTTCAACTTCTGGCGGATCGCCACAGATGCTGCTTCTCCTTTTATGTTGGCTAATAATATAGCCGAGACCTGCTTGAAGTCTTTCAGTAATTTCATATCAAGAGTTAAAGCAGGTTCTCGACCGTATTCATTCTGAATCTGTTTTAGCACATCTGGTATTACCGCTATGGACGGAACACCATGTGTTTTCGTGTAAATGGAAGCAAAGACTGTACCACAAGTGTCACAGTCCTCCACGTGTGGTGCGACCCCCATCGGAAGGCAGATGGTCAGGATCCTGTGTTTCTCGATAGGGGTAGTATTCGGAAATACTGCCTTTATTTGAGTAATTTTCTGCGCTAACCAGAAAGGAATTTGTTCCTGTTTTAAGGGTGTTTTACCAAGACATGATTGTATGTTCTGTGGTGTAATTTTATTTGTGTTCCCCTGATGAGGGGTCAGCTGTGGTACATTAACAGCTGGTTGGACTGTTGCAGTCCGTATTACATATTGGACCAATTGCCTATGTATTTTAATTAATGTTTTTAGCTGTGCTAACAGCTCTTCTTTTGACATTTTTGCAATGTTCGGATGTGGTGTAGCTGGCTAGAACCGGCCACGTTGCTCCTGGTCTACCTAGTGGACCGAGCCTGGTAATATGATCATTGTGTTTTAGGGCGCCTTTAAACCAAAGCAAGTGTTCTTGGTATTTTACTGGGATTTCAATCTCCTTGAAAGGAGCGTACTCATCCGGTGGTTTCTCTATTTTGTAATAGTGAAACTCTTTTGTTCTAGCGTTTGCCGCTGGAAAGTTTATCCATGAATAGAATACCTCTGTCTGCCAATATTCGTGTGCCTCTATCACAAAAATCACTGTACCACCTTGTAGTGTCAGTCCGTTTTCTATAAGTTTTAAAGTTATAGACTTTCTTAAATTGACCGGGATGATTATTGCACCCGGTTCAGTAGTCCCGTCGGGACACTGCTGAGTCGCATCTGCTGCGGCATCAGTTCCGTTGTTATAAATGCGGGTTTTGCAGAGTAGGTCTCCAAGGAGACAAAGATTAGGTGCACAATATTTTGAAACACTGTATCCTTCAACGTTGAATAAACCAGAGCTTTACATAGGAATCTCTTCCTACTAAGGTCGGCGGATTTTAACCTTTCACCCACTCCAGACGTCTATTAAAGTATTTACGGGAGAAAGGGGTCTGTGTGAAAAATGCACGACTGAGTTACTCTAATGTCTTGCGTTAGTTTATCGCCTTACCAAACGTTTGGGCGCCATGTAGTGTAGTTCCTATTTTCCCAATAGGCCCTGCGCATTGGATTACATAAACAGTAGTATCGACGTAGAAGTGCGGATCTTCCAGGCTACTGCCTATGCTAAACTTACTTGGGTTTGTTACCAACTAGCTCAGAGGTCACTGGAAACTTTCTTGACTGAATAGGAAGTGATCAGCTTCCCTGGTACAGACAAGAAGGGATTCAGTTTTCCAACAACCGTGCAACATGACAACTTTGCTCCTCAGATCAAGAGTCAATCTCTAGGGTCGTGTGAAAGAATAGACAGTTATTTTACTCAGTCAGTTCTTGTGCAGATTACTTTCACAATATGTAGAGAATAGAGAGACGGGCGTTTTCAATAAAAGGTATTATTTATTGAACAGTCTTTCTTCTCGTACAAGAGAAATGAATTGCCACAATTGCAATACTTGTTATTAGATAAAGTGCGTACAGTGAAAAGAGTATTGCGAAATAATACTGTAAAAGCATTGATATGGTTTCTTAGCCATAAAATGGTTTAAAATGGATAAAACATATATACAGTCATATATACATTAGGCTAACATACTCAACTGGTGCTTCTAACTATGCCTACCCCAGTGTACCTGACCTAAGCCTAATACTTGGGAGGGAGTAAGTAAGTAGTTTAAGTTAAGTTGGTTTTGCCAAGGTTTGTTTCAAGAATTCTCTCTAAGGGTTTAGTCAACACCATACCTCTGGAATAGAATGTTGGCGGTCTGGTATCTCCTCTCGGGAACTCGATATCCCAGTCACCCGCAAGGGTGGGCTGGAAACGCCGGAGCTGGATTTTCTCGGCAGGAGAAAAAGACAGCGTCTTTCTCAGCGCGTCGGTGAAGAAGAGGAGAAGGGGGAGCGTCCGCGGGCAGCTTGTATCTGCTGGGCTCTTGCAGGGGACGGCTGTTCAGCTCCTGGGTTCACCACACCATCGTTCGCTCGTTAGCAGCGATAGTAGCAGCGATAATGGTATCATCCGCTTCAGCGATGTAACCGCATCCATGGCATTGAGGCAGCATCAGCGTTTGCTTAAGGCAACATTGGTAATATTTATACCTGAAAGGTGCCTGGTTTGACGTAAGTTTTTGGACATAAGACATCAATAAAGATGTCACTAGGAAGTGATCGTCTATCAGTGCTCGTTAGAGTTCTATTACTAATCAAAACATAGCAAGCAGGGTTTTCCCAGGTTGCTGAGTTTTATCTTGTTGAAGAACTCGGAGTGTTAATCTAGGAATCTTAGATAGTAACTTCTGCTATGTCATTTGCACTAATGAGCTGCAAAGGAAGTTGCAGAGAAAGGAATTCTGAAATGTGGCTCTGCTCGTGTGAGGCCAGAGATGAGTTTCTGAATATTGCATTTGATCGGTTATGCCAATATAGGGGAATAAGTGGATTATAGCCGTATAGGGGCATAAGGTCACAGTATCGATCAGGGTCCTAGATTAGAACGCGACATTGTTGCTTAGATGACATGAACGTCTATGCTCATAAATGACATTTCCATATATGAAATAAAGAAGTTAAAGCATTCAAAAGCCTTAGGTGAAACATATAGAAGATAAGGCAAAGTGAGAACACTGAAGGTTATAAGAAGATAAGGCAAAGTGAGAACACTGGAGGTTATAAAAGATAACATCCGTATAGTCAAAATGTAATGGCTTCATGTAACTAAATAAGAAGGTATATTGGTAGTGAGATCATCAATCTTTTGAGCCTATTGACACCAGAGATATAACATAAACCTTGACCATAAATTAGATGAATCATACTTTTCTTAAGCGAGTCGCTGAGATGGCTTAGTTCTGTGAATAATTAACAATCAGAGGGGGGAGAGAGAGAAATCAGAATGGATTCAATCTCCCTGGGCATATTTAAATAAACAGTTAGAATCTACTCCTTGAGATTAAGGGTGTCTCCTCCACAGTGGGGAACACCTTTATGTTTTTAGGTCCCCTCACACACCAACAGGCCCCTTGGTGTCATGCTTCATCATCGGGGTCATCGTACCCCTCTACGGGGTACGGCGTGCTGTGACCTACGGAGACATGGGAGCACTTGTTAGACTATGTGTGGTGTTGGGGTATTTTGAATAAATGTGAGTGTATTGTGGGGTTTGGGAAATAGTGATAGTTAAAAAGAACCTGGCTCGTGGGGTGACTAAAAATTATTTAATAAGCCCCCGAGCTGGTGCTGTTAAAAATGAGGATGGGAGGTCACTACGCTGACAATGTGCGTTACCTCCTTTTTGTGTGCATCGACATGTTTCGGAGCCAGAAGCACCTTCTTCAGGACGGGGTGCACAAATCCCCACCTTACTCACGTTTCTCTAACTAATACCAACATTTTCTAATAAAAGTGAGGAAAAATTACAGTGCAGGTAAAAGTAATGTACCTAGCAAAAAAAGACGTTGTCTATTGATCAACCTGTAATGGAAAGAAGACAAAAAAAATATTTCTGGTGGTCTCTCTCTCCATATCCATAGGTAAAATGTCCAGTGGTTGCAGGTGACATACTATAGCTGTATTCCAGTGCTTATAGTGGGATAAAAATATTTTACAAAAAACACACTAGACTCACTGACACAACATAGAGCACACACACTTAATGAGGAAATTTTTGATCAGATGTTTTCAAATCATTTCCTGGTCATAACACTATTGTTGGTAAAGGGGGAAAGGACAAAGTTTGTGTTATATCCCTGTAAAGTGAAGAGGAAAATTGTTAATTTCATGCCATTACATATTTACAACATACTGTTTTGGAGTTGTAGATAAACCTCATGAGCCAAAACGTCAGGATCTGGTGTGCTAACTAGCACCTGTTTGAGAAAGAAAGGCATATTCAGGTCTTGGTTTAACTTACATTCATGTAGTGGTGGTAGTGCTCACAATCATCAGACCTTTCTACTCACGATTTCTACGAGGAAAAAACTCCCAATCGATCCCTACGTGGCTCCGGTGATAATGCCAGAAGGAATTTTGAAACCGGGGTTTTATACCTTTTCCCGGGTTGGAGTTAATTAGTAAATTGCATGACTAAGGTTTCCTTTTGGCCATATATGGTCATTGTCGGTTTTAGTTAGTTAATTGCATGATTGTGGTTTCCTTATGGCCATATATGGTCATTGTCGGTTCCTTGCTCGTGGTCATTGTTTTCTCGCGTCTTTTCTTCGCGCATGCGTCCATGCGGTGTGTTTTGTCCTGCTGCGCAAGCACCGTTATGGGTGTCTTTGTTACCCGTTATGCGCATGCGCTATCCTGCGCTTGTCTCATATCTCATAATGGTTAGTTATGGCAATACGAATTATGTTTTTCCTCCTAACGAACACAATGTGCATGGTGTTTCGTTGGAAAAAATGCCCACTTTGTTCATAATACTGCGTTTCAATGTTTGCTTGTTTTCTTTTGCCAAGGGGCAGAGAATACATATTACCAGGATGAGTGGATATATATTCTAAGGATGAATGAAAGATGCAGACCCCCGGGCATATTATGGTTCGTCTGGTAGATGCTCATGTGGGGAAAGTCTGGAAATCTTCATGAGACACTCTGTTTACATAAATTGTATTTACGCCGCGTTGAAGAGGACATTCATCAGGGCATCATCTAAGTTAACTGACCCCATGGGATATTGTCATTTAGACCTGTAATGTTAGTCCCCAGACTAAAAACCCATCTCTGCTCTTTCTCAAAGAGTCCTTGTTCAGATGGGAGTTGTTCAACTACTGTCCACCTGATGTCATTCACACAATGTCCATTCTCAATGAAATGTGTGGCCATTTTTGTCTTCGAGGCAAAAATCTCAAGGACATGCTAGTGCACACACACCCAAAACTGCAACAAATGCCACAACTCCATCCACAAGGACTGGGTGGCCACTACCCATGTGGTAACTGTGCGAGCTGTCACCTGACTCAGAAAAGTAAGAATCTAACTTTTACTAACGGAACGAGGTGGAACAACGGAAACTAACCATTTATATGATAACCTGCCCTTGCAATTTGGAGTATATTGGCATGACAAAAAGACCAGTGAAAATACGAATCGGGGAACACAAGAGCAATATCCGTTGTAAGAAGACGACGACAAAAATGGCCACACATTTCATTGAGAATGGACATTGTGTGAATGACATCAGGTGGACACCACACATAGTCTAACAAGTGCTCCCACGTCTCCGTAGTGTCGCAGCACGCCGTACCCCGTAGAGGGGTACGATGACCCCGATGATGAAGCATGACACCATGAAGCATGACACCAAGGGGCCTGTTGGTGTGTGAGGGGACCTAAAAACATAAAGGTGTTCCCCACTGCGGAGGAGACACCCTTAATCTCAAGGAGTGGATTCTAACTGTTTAGTTCTGTGAATAACTATAGATGGTAGGCTCAAACTCCCACTAGCAAATGACGCCCTAACTATTGAAAGAGAAGTAGATTAGTTTAAATCACTGGGATTCTGTATCAGGTTGCTAGGTCGGATTTGTGGCTGGTGTTATCCTGCCCCCTGCTACCTATAAATAATGACTAAGCACCACTCGGGCTTTTTTTAAATTAATGTTTGGGCGCAATACAACCCCCGGCTGGGTCGCGTTGCCAATGCTTGTCTCTCTGATATCTGTCTCTGCTCTTTCGACTGCCTTTCCTCTCGGTTTTATTTTTTATCTGTCTTACTACTGTTTCGCAGGTTAGCAAGCGGGCGGAATTTTTCACATCACGCTGCTTGCGCTGACGTTTGGTGCCAGAAGCTTGTTCCGTGCTGTAAAATGTGGGGTTTTACTTCTTTCTGCCACACAATTAGATTTCCTACTTTAATGATAAAATTTTGCCCGACGGGCGTTCTGGCACCCGAAAAATAATGATAGGGGATGCATATTTTCGCTTGCCAACTTATGCACTTCAAAACTGAGCCAGTGCACCAGCTACAGAGAGTGTTGCACATAAACGGAGCTGTTGACCATGCAGGTGGCTCCAAAGTCTAACTATAATTGTTGTCAGTTACAACAATTTTTGGCACAGCCAATAAGTCTCGCTTTTGGGACCTTACAAGTATATAGTTATGCAGCCAATATCCTTACTGCAACAACATGAACTGTTGCATGGTTAAACACTTATAAGGTCCCAAAGGCGAGACCTATTGGCTTTGCCAATGCTTGGTATTCATTCATTGTGTGAGACCTTGATTGCTATCAGAAGCAGCACAATACCCTGTACCTTGTGGACGACTTAGCAAACCTTAAAAAGTGGTACACAATAAAATGGCCATTAGGTAACCTCTTTTGTAAGTGGGGTTCATTGTAGCCTATGGGAGTTGAATGTAGGTTGCCAAGTACGGAGATTAAAACACACAGGGGCAGATTTACAAGCCCCTTGAGACAGTTTTACGCCACCTTTATTTCACCTTTGTGACGCAGCGGTATCGTAAACAATGCACCACGTTGCAACACATTTGCAACGTGACGCATCTAGGGAGATGTCTCATATTGTAAAGCCCTGTATCACATTGTACCTGTGTCAGGTAAAATGTATGGAGGGTGGGCGTTCCAACGCAAGAAAGCCTTGTAAAAGTGATGCAATGAAATATGCAAGATTTCACTGCATCACTTCTACGACGCTGCTGTGTCAAAACCTTACGCCTGTTTGAGTCATAAGGAGTGACGCAGCACAATAGGAATAGGCATTCCAGAGCATTGCTGTTTTTGCGTTGTCCTTGCAACACGCCTCCAGCAATGCTCTACCTTTACGCTAACAGATGCGTGATGCATTGGCATCAGTTCTTGTAAATCTGTCCCACACTCTTTTGCAGATGTGGATCAATGTATTTCCCTCTTCGGACAGTTGTACAAAATGTCGACAGATTTCTAGTCAACTTCTTTCACACCAGTAAATCAACGACACTTTCTTAGCATTCCCTTTGCAATTAATTGAGAGAACGTAATACATTATAGCTCTTGGTGGGAGATAGCACATAGCTTTCCACATATTTTGATTAGATTATAGCAATAATTCTAAAAAAGTTATTAACTAAAATCTGGGACCTAGCAAAATTTAAAACAATGAATAGCTGGGTACTAATTTCGAGTATTTTGTAGTAGTAACCTCGGGGGAGATACCATTCAGCCATACAATGATTGTTTCTGGACCTGGAATCACCGTGTCGTTAAACACTGGGAATGGATTTAATGGATGTGGAATCACACCCAGCCAAGCTCCCCCATGGCCACCCACAAGCAGCCTAGGGGGGGCAGGTAATGATCCCTCCCGCCATTGACAGAGCAGCCTGGCCTCAGGAGCAGATGGGGAATCTGAGATGTTTGACTCTGGAATCATGGAAAAATAATTTTTGCATTGCTGATGTTCACCAATTACGTAAATCAGCTGGGTTTGATATCCTTTTGTGCACCTCAAAATGTGGACTAACATGTAATATTAATGCATTATTTCCCATTCTAAAGGTGAAACGAGTGCAGAAAACGAACCCGGTAAATAAACTCTTTTCATCAATATTTTCTGGGTGCACAGTAAATCAGGTTAATTACACGGAATTTGTGATTGGGTCTTCTGAACGCCTATTGCAATGTAATCAAAATAGCGAAAGGATGGCATAGCGCAGTTATACAGGTGTGTAAACGTGAAACGAATGCAGATTACAAACCCGGTAAATAACAAACTCCTTTCAATCGAACATTTCTGGGTACACAGTTTGTACCCCGAAATCCGAATAATTACACGGGAATTGTGATTGGGTTTTTCTGAATGCCCATTGAAATTTATACACAATAGCTAAAGGATAGCAAAGCGTAGTGATACCTGTGTCTAAAGAGAAACTATTAGAGGCTTAAATTAAAAGTTCAGGACCTGATCCAAATAAAATAAACAACAAAAAATCGTTATCTCCTTCTTCTTATAAAATACCTCTCGGTCTTTCTTTCCTATACGATGATTTTGTTCAATCTGCATTAATTTGAAAATGTCCTTCAAGTCTGATTAGTGCTTGCTTAAATAACTTTTCAACATAGAAAACAATGTTGTGGTTAAAAAACAGTAAATGCAGGTCATAAAAGTGATGGATGAAGGATGGAGCTAGTTGATTATGGCTTGAAACTGCAGAATGGTCTCTTATGAAAAATGTTTTCAGAATTATGAAGAAGTAATGACATTTTTCTCAGAAGGTAAATAGCAGTGAGGCATGCCTATCACATACATCGCTGTCTGAAAGGTAATTGAGCATTTAATGCCTGATCAATTATCTATATTGTTATGAGATGCTGCTTGAAATGAGATGAGTCAGCTGCTGATTACTTTGCTAATGATGTTATAGGCTATTTGCATGCAGTGTTCGTGTTTCATTTCTCCTTGAGAGACTTCCATTGTTTTTTCGATGTATCAATTTACAGGGGTGACACATGTCAGCTTTTGGAACCTCTACTCAAATACATTTTAAATTATACTCCAAAACATACCATGAAAGTAATTTCATATTAATCAAACTGATCTGTTGATTACATGAACACAAAAAAATCAGAAATCTGTCGTCTGTGGAGTCTACATGTAATATATATGCGTAATATACATTTAGAGACTGTGTTTATTGTTGCCATTTACTACCACTATTTACTCTTCCAAGGTTATGCGAAGATTTGTATAGGAATAATCGTGTAGAATCATGTTGTTGAAGATTATTCTTTAGGGGTGATCCATATATGCTAAAGGGGAAACCAAAAGAAAATACTGGGAAAACTGATTTAACAACATGTATGATGACATGTTGATTGTTCGCCGTTCCCTGCAAATACTTCTTCAGTAATCTGATTATGGAGTAGTTAAAAGAAGTCCAAGAAACTTCCTGATCCTATTCAGTGAGGATTGACTGCAGCCAGTTCAGCGGTACAGCTCCTACTCAAATTCACCAGAGCAGAAGGAGTAGCATTGGCATGAGGAATGTTGTTGAATCCAGAAAAGAGATGCATATGCATAAGGATGGCATCCTATTATTGTGCAAAATTGGTAAAAAATTGAGACTTGTTATCAGGATCCGTATGCAGTGCTTAATTTGAGCTGGTGGATGCTGATGGGGACCACTGTTAATCATTTTTGATGCCCAACACTTATTTTTCTGAATGAGACATGTACAGAGAGTAGGAGAGGGAAAAACAAACTAAGTGGAACGACTGAAGAGAAAAGGGGAGAAACCTTCAGAAAAGGAAGAGAGCAGGAACCTGCAAGATAGAGATAAATGGACAGGCAGGTTTTGATAGCGGATTAAAGATGCATGAGGTGGATTCAAGACTGAGCAGTCTTGGTATTGGACATGGAATCAATTAATGGAACCTGTCATTGGCATCTGAGCAGAGCTTTGGGCACCAGCACTCATTCGTTTACAAAATATTCACTGTCCCTATGTGTTGTGAATGCTCCAGCGGCACAGGCATTCTGTTGCAGGCTACCGCTCTCCACCAGAGACAACATACATTGAACATCCTGATGAATCCTCAGCAGTAGGTGATGGCTGTGCTGACTGGTGGCCTTCAGCTCAGACAGGAATGACATTGGGCCATGGGAATTATTCATCTCCAGACAATGGTGCTTATTAGGTCAGCAACTCCCAGAAAACTCCAGTCCTATCAAACAGGTGCACATCACTCTCGAGGAGCTGAAAGAAATGTTGAGGCAGATATCCAAAACCTGTCCAATGTGGTAATTTGCATCAAGAAAAAGACACTGAGTGCTTATTTAGGGAGTTTGACATTAGGATCTTTTCGGTCTGCTTTCCCTTCAACTCCAAGACTTTACATGAGAACGTGTGTGTGTTGTACTAAATTATTTTGACTTGGATATCAGTTCAATCCAAATGGAGGATATTTCCTTTGTTTCAACATTTACATTGCTGACTTCTACACATTTCTTGAGAACTGTGCTACCACCCGCAAGGATGCATTGTGCTGTTTCAACCGTTCTCCCCCTTCACTCAACCATTTGAACCGTTCCTGTGTTGACCTAACCAACCACCTACATTACAATGTCCAAAGCTGAGCTACACTTTCTCCACTTGAGAGCCAGAGTGAAAGGCTGGTATCGGGACTGCTTATGAAACTGACACATGGCCCCTCACTTGTTCTCTTGAATGAAAAACAATCCTTCCCTTTCCAATGGTCCCTTGAAGTTACAGTTACCCATCTCTCCGAGTATCGCATTATTGTATGCTATTTGTTGAGAACCCTGTGCCTGTCTCAGTTGAGCAAATGTGAGCTAAGGTTCGAGTGTAACACAGCCGAAGCAGCCTGAAAAGCTAAGAAATGAGTACCTCTGTTCTAACAGGCTTAGGAGCCACAAAAGTCATTGTCCACACTCTCTGTGATTTTGAAACCAAAGGGTAAGACGGAGATGGAGCAGAATTTGGTGAGTGTAGCAGGGTTAGCAGAAGGCATTTCAAAGCTAGGAAATAAAAGAGCTTTCCTACAAATAGAGGACTCTTCCTACTTCAAAGTAACTCATAAATGAGTTTCAAAAGTAGAGAGACAATAAGAGTTTTGAATTATAGAAGTCCCGCCATAGGAAGGATCTAGAATAGAGCTGACTTGACGGGGACCATTTTGGTTAGGATGTGAAGCTTATTAATGGGTCTCACCCACTGTTTTGGACGGGGGGGCGAGAACGTCATTTTAAGCCAAGTTTACAAAGACTGCATTTTGTTTTATTTTATTATTAGCAACAAGTGGACATATTGGTGCAAAGTTTGACATATAGTAATGCTAATCAGTGTAGATAAAGAATCCTACATCCCAGCAGTGGATTTTCTTTAGGTAGCAGCATATCTCAAGTGTTATTAGATGTATTGTTTACTTTTTGAAATCTTTTTTAAACATATTTACTGCTTGTTTCAAAAACCAAAACAAATAAATCATATCACAGAGAAGCATATACTCGTTGAGGGGTGATATGTAGTAAATATACATAAAAATGCTTCAGTGAATAATTGTTCTGAGGGTTGAGACAATGGGTAGGTCTTGGTGCCCAATTGACCCAGTTTCTTGCCACCCCTCTTACCTGATGGAACATAGGTTCACAATGGAGCTTGGGCCTCACATTTTCATGAACTTTAGATGACACTGTTTGCTCCTATAGATTACTCTTTCAGCCTCCTATACACATGCCATGATCACTCATCATCTCAGTTTTTTGAGGTATTATTACCACTTTCCTAAGCAATGACTCCCTTCTCTATTGTGAGGCCAAGAGAGCAAGACAGGTGCTGCTGCCGGGCAGGTCAATATTGTTCAGAATTCCAAGGATAGTAAATTTAGGGGTAGGTAGAAATGTTACTTCTAATATAACAGATTCCTTGCCTACTATATTCCATTAATACGTCTGAATAATGATGCATCATTAAATCCTATGTTTGAAGGTTCACTGCTCTGTCTTACATTTTAAACAGGAAGCAATCTTAAGCAGGCCCATTTTGTGAAATTTAAACATGCCTTCATCCCTACTTTCCTAGGATGCAATAATATGCTTCCCAGTCTTTTTCTTCAAGACAATTCCTGCAGGTTTCCCATGCAACCCCAAGTATATGCAGGTAGTGTAAATGTTAGGATTAAGGTTCTAGAAATTGTTGAGACAACTCATCTACTCAACTTTCTCATCAACACCGGGTCTCTAGGTGTCCTGAATCTGGCACCCCTGACCAATCTTTGGAGCATGAGACCACAGCATACGGCAACTATGCTAACTATGGACTCCTATTTCTCCTCCTTCATGGCCAATTTCCTTTTTTTGAGTTACAATAACACAGTGGTCTCTGGGCGATTGCTTTAAAGCCCAAAGTAGGGATTCATTTGCAACTCTGCACTCTTTATCAAACCAAGATTTAATATGGGGATTTGGCTGAAGAGTGGGTCCAGATAGCATCCCTTTAATTCATGTCAAGGTCAATTAAATTATTTTTCAAAAGAGATGGATGACATATTTCCAATTTGTAGAAGTTCACCAGTATTGTTCTATTGCAGGCAACCTGGGACATAATATGATTCAAATTCGCAGTTCGCCAAAACACTCTGCTCCTTGCATCCTTAACAGTTACAACTTGGCTTAATCTTATGACGCTTTTGGTATAACATATACCAAGGGTCACTAAATGAAATGCTACTCATGGGCCTTGCAGCACTGATTGTGCCACCTACATGTATAGCCCTCTAAAAACATCTTAGGCCTGCTACTGCAGAGCCTGTGTGTGCAGTTCTACTGCCACTTGAACTTGGCCCTAGTTAGCCCATACAGTGGGGTGCTGTGTAAGTAAAAGGTAGGACAGGTATCTTTAAGTGTTCAATCAATCAATCAATCAATCAATCAATCAATCAATCAGGACATTTGTTAAGCGTGCTACATACCAGAGATGGTCTCAAGGCGCTGGGGGGGGGGGGGGGGTGCTGCTACTGTTCGAAGAGCCAGGTTTTGAGAAGTCTTCTGAAAGCCAGTAGGTCTTGGGTCTGCCGTAAGTTGGTGGGGAGGGTATTCCAGGTCTTGGCGGCAAGGTGGGAGAAGGATCTTCGAATGCCGAGGGTGAGGCCGGCGGAGCGGAGCTTGCCGGTAGGTGCATAGAAGCTGAGTCGTCTGAGCTTGGTTGATGTTCCTGCATAGAGGGCGTTTCCGTAGGCCAGCCTGCTGGAGACGAGGGCATGGGTGACTGTTTTTCTCATTTCGGTGGGGATCCACTTGAATATCCTGCGGAGCATTTGTAGGGAGTTGAAGCAGGATGAGCAGACGGCATTGAACTGTTTGGTCATGGAGAGGATGGAGTCGAGGATGACCCCCAGGTTGCGTGCGTGGTCAGTGGGTGTCGGGGCAGTTCCTAGTGCTGTCGGCCACCAGGAGTCATCCCAGGTCGAAGGGGTTGAGCTGAGGATGAGGACCTCCATCTTGTCTGAGTTCAGCTTCAGTCGGCTATTCCTCATCCATTCGGCGAAGGCCTTCATTCCTTCATTGAGATTGGTTTTGGTGGTTTGAGGGTCTTTGATGAGGAAGATGATCAGCTGGATGTCATTGGCGTAGACGATGATGTTGAGGTCGTGCTGTTGGGCGACGTGGACGAGGGGTCCCATGTAGATGTTGAACAGCGTGGGGCTAAGGGAAGAGCCCTGGGGTACGCCGCAGATGATCTCGGTGGCAGCGTAGCGGAACGGTGGGAGGCGAATGCTCTGAGTTCTGCCGAAGAGGAAGGATGTGGTCCAGTCCAGGGCCTTCTCTTGGATCCCAGCATCGTGTAGGCGTGTTCGTAGTGTGCGATGGCAAGTCATGTTGAAGGCGGCTGACAGGTCCAGGAGGATGAGGGCTGCTCTTTCTCTGTTGTCGTGCAGGGTCCTGCGGCAATCAGGGCGGTTTCAGTGCTGTGGTTGCTACGGAACCCGGACTGGGATGGGTCCAGGATGTTGTTGTTGTAGGTAGCGGGTCAGTTGTATGTTGATGATTTTCTCGGTGACTTTGGCCAGGAACAGGAGCAGGGAGATGGGACGGAAGTTCTTGAAGTCCTTGGGGTCCGCCTTGGGCTTCTTGAGTAAGGCGTTGATCTCGGCATGCTTCCAGCCCTCCAAGAAGGTTGCTGTCTCGAAGGAGATGTATTTACAACAAGGGGTGGTGAGGGACAGAGTCTCTGAATTAAGCAGAAAGCTCTCACCCAGTCAAGAGATCAGGGCTAGATCCAACACCGTTTTTTAGCTCACTGCACCATCCCAGTTTCAGAACCTGACTGTATGCAAATTAGTCTGTTCCTGTCCCAGTGCATGATGGGAACAGGGCAAACCAAACTACAAAAGCCAATTCTTTCACTGGGAAGGAAACAAGCTCCCGGGGACCGGTTTCTGGCATTACAGCCGTCTTCGGCCCGGTTTGCTTGAATCCTGATGGTGCAATGAGCAAGGGTCTCACATCTGAGAATACCCTTCCACGCTTAGGGTGGACAAAAATATTTACAACAAGGGGTGGTGAGGGACAGAGTCTCTGAATTAAGCAGAAAGCTCTCACCCAGTCAAGAGATCAGGGCTAGATCCAACACCGTTTTTTAGCTCACTGCACCATCCCAGTTTCAGAACCTGACTGTATGCAAATTAGTCTGTTCCTGTCCCAGTGCATGATGGGAACAGGGCAAACCAAACTACAAAAGCCAATTCTTTCACTTGGAAGGAAACAAGCTCCCGGGGACCGGTTTCTGGCATTACAGCCGTCTTCGGCCCGGTTTGCTTGAATCCTGATGGTGCAATGAGCAAGGGTCTCACATCTGAGAATACCCTTCCACGCTTAGGGTGGACAAAAATATTTACAACAAGGGGTGGTGAGGGACAGAGTCTCTGAATTAAGCAGAAAGCTCTCACCCAGTCAAGAGATCAGGGCTAGATCCAACACCGTTTTTTAGCTCACTGCACCATCCCAGTTTCAGAACCTGACTGTATGCAAATTAGTCTGTTCCTGTCCCAGTGCATGATGGGAACAGGGCAAACCTGATGTTGACAGCTTTCCGGAGATGGGGGGCGATGATTGTTCTGGCTTTGTTGACATGGTGTGGGCAAGGGTCAGACGGGGATCCAGAGTGGACAGAGTTCATGATTTTGATGATGTCATCGTCGAAGAAGTTGTATTTCATGGTATTGAAAAACACCTAAATTAATTTTTCACTACTGTGAGGCTTACCTCTCTCATATGTTAACATTTGGACTTCCTTATGCCGCTTTGAGGCTGTAATTCCCGATTAAGAGGAAGTAGCTCTGTCATGTTTAATATAATTAGAATGGTAATGATAAATGATCTTTTCTGGAAACCTGGATTTAACAACAATATTTTAGAATTGCCACTTTTAAATAGATGGCATTTCTCTGCTCCTAAGGCTCTGTTTGCCTGTAGCCTGTCTCCAATGCACCTGGGGTATGGGTGACAGCTGGTCGTTGTGCATTTCTTTTAGACAGCCACACACAAAGGAAGGGTAGGTGTAATTAAGTGACCATCTGCAGCCTGATGGTCATCCTGGGCAGGATGGGAAGGAGGAGGTGACACACCTGAATGGGCAGTGTCCTGTCCCAACACAAAGGGGTGATTACCCACCCTGTTGTGAGTCTGGAGGCAGGGCTAGGAAGATGGGACCTCTGTGCACTTCATAGCCCCCCTTGTAGGTCTCCACCACTTCCAAAGCACAACTGGGTATACATATTGGGTCTCTGACTCCACCAAATCAGAAACTTCTGGACCTGTAAAGAAACTTGGTTATCTCCTGGCTATGCTCCATAATAAATGATGTTACATTCAATTAGTTCCACCCTCAAAGATCTAAAACATTCTGAGGTCACCTTATTATGATGCAGGCACATCTAATTTTTCTTTCAATCATGTATGTCGAGATCAGTGAATTTGGCAATGTTTATTTGGTACCCTGAGTGTTCCCAAAGCTTAGAAGTAAAATTCAAGAAAATTTTCAAGATGGTATTATGCATAAAGAAATACATAACAGGCATGCAGTGAAAATGTGCCTTTCATCTGCTACGTGGGAAAAAATCTGTGGATTTGGTGACAGAATCTGCCCCATCGTACCATGGGTTTAATGCAGAGGACAAATACATTTGTAAAGAGCAAACACCCATGTCTTGTTCCTCTCTCTAGGTTACTTTCAGATGAAGGTGTCCTGTTTAGTGTAGCTGTAGGTGGCAAATATAGCAGACCCACCCATTTACAATAGAAGGGGTTGATCCAAAAAGGTTTCATCACCAGGCATAAGTATGTCATATTTCTTGAATATCTTCTTGGCATTAAAGCAAGGGACTGAGAAGGATTCTTTTATGATTTTTGACTTATCAAGCCAAATATGAAGTCAGTTTAGGTTCAGTCTGGTGGATCTGCATAATTCTAGAAGTATCGTGTTGAGCAAGTGTTCTAATGACCACCCTTAGCTTGTTTGTCAGATGTTCAGCCCGCATTTTGCTCTCTATGTTGAGGAACAATATTAGCCTAATTCGTGTAGTTCTTGTATGCCAGATATAGCTGGTGGAGTTCTGGAGTTGTCGGTGGGTCAGCTCAAAACGTTTCTCTGTCTGTTGTCTTTTATTCCAAAGATAATGAACGTTCCTCTTTCTGGTCTTCTTTAGTTGACCGACTCTGTGAAAGGTGTGCGTGATATGCAAGTAACCTCCATCAGAAAGAGTAGCACAAGGTAGAACAAAGCGCTACTCTCGCCAGGTCTAACAGCATTACTTTAGGCTTACTTTCGAATTCAAATCCCAATTTTACCCCTTCTTCAGTTCTCAACATATAGCCATGTTTTCACTTGTTTTAATCTATTACCCACTGGAAATGAGCCTCGACATTACATAAAATCCCTTGTGACTTAACAATGTTGCAAGTGCCAAAGGCAAGATCCAAGACAAAACTGTAGGGAATTGTGAATGGCAAAAAGGAATGCCACAGGAAAAAACATACTAATCAAGTTTGCCAAGAGGATTTAGCTTTGCTTACAAGCACAACATATTCCTGAATAAGTGGAGTTTTTGTGTGAAAGCGCAATTTTCCATCTATGTGCACACATTTATGACATATTTTACACACCGCTAAATGAAATTTGCTTTCTTAAAGTTTCACATATGTTGACTCAGTAAATGAGGATTTAGATTTTCGAGTGAGATTTTGTTTAGTTTTTTGTATGAGTAAGTGAGTTACGTGTGCATATTATTTAGGCACATAATTGTGAGCCTATTCTTTGGGATAAAAGCAGCAACAAGTTGAAATTAAGGGGAATTTCCTGTATGTAATGTGAACGAAATTGAAAAGAATGTATAACCGCAAAATTATCTTTTTAATAGGATTATAAAAATGTAACTATTCCCAAGAATGATGTATACATTCATCACGAAAATAAGCTCTTTAAATGATGACTCACCTGTAGGTTTGACGGACTATGCATACTTGTGTTTGAAATCCTGGCATGTATTGTATGCAAGGGGAACACATTTACTTAAAGGTTCATAACGAATGCATAAGGCCTCCTACATCTAAAATACATGCTTTAATGAAATGCATGGTATATTGAATCAATCGAGTTAATCATTGTGTTTTTTTCCTGTTAATTATCCAAAACAAGATTAATTAAGGATTTGATCAGAATCCAGGCTAGATTATTTAAAACATGTCTACACCAGCTACATTGACTGCATTGGTATTTTCTCATTTGTGTCACTTATTCAATCAACATTATTTCTAAGACTCTGGTTATGTAAATGAATTGAAAATTACAATAAAGTGTCGAATTCAGTATTGGAAGTTTAGAAGAGACTGGTTTTTCAAACTGAAACCAGTTGCATAAACGGTCTAGTATTCTAATATTGTGGCAGTTCTGCTTTCTAGTATTTGTTTGGAAACTTATGTTCTGTGTGTGGACTATTTCAAATGTGATTGTTTTTTACATGGTCGCCACTTGTATTTGAGGTAGAGCAAGAATGGAGAAATGCTTACATTTCATCTTGACGTGTGCTCACTTATGCATGATCCTGTTAGACACAAGTAGATGACTGTTCCCTATAGTTACCCTGCATCACTTTTCATTGTCCAAATAAAACGGGATAATGGAACTATATGCTTACATATGGTTTGCAAGTTATTGCATGAATGATAATATTTCACAGAATTATTGAGCACCAAACCTGAATTAGATGTAAAGGGGGTAATTCTCGTAGGAAATTGTATGGGTAGATATCTCTGCAGACATAAGGGAATATTTATGGGATTGGTGGTGCAGGGCAGCACAGTAAGTTACCTTGCTGTGCTGCCCTGTGCCACAGAGAAAGGGCAGGAATGCACTGTATTTATTCAAAATGGTGCATTCCTGTCCTTTCCCACTGCGCTGGCCTCACTGCAGCAGCCTAGTGTCAATGGTGGCACCCTGGCCCCATGATGCAATGGTGCCTGTATTGTCGACAGGCTTGTGTTTGATAAAATAACTCAGAGTCGTGCTTTCCTTTTTCTATGTGTGCTTCAGAATGCCTTTGATTCGAGCTATAAACACTAACAAAGCGCTCCCACACCTTTTTGCCCTGTGCTTACACTGTTGCGGCTAAGGAGAAATAGCGAGAGGAGCTATTTCCTGCTCTCTCTGTGATTTGAGTGTGCAGTGTGGCATTGTGTAAGGCCATTTCTATATTTGGCCTAATAAAAAACATTGCAGGTGTAGTAGGGCCCTGGCTCTACCTCCTGGTGTAGGGCGGGCTGTGATTTATGGCAGGCATGGAGGGAGGGAGGGAGGGATGGTCTTGGCTGCAGCTCAGGCCTCGTACAGTGCCCCTGTTATTACTAGTGAGACAGAGGCGCTGTGGTGGTGGTGGTATTGGTATTGCTGCTGCTGGCAGTATTGGTATTGGTGGTATTGGGAGTGGTGGTATTGGTGATATTGGTGGGGCTGGTATTGGTTCTGTTGGAATTGGTGGTATTAGTGGTGGTGGTATTAGTGGTGGCAGTATTGGTGGTGGCATTGATAGTGGTGGTATTGGTAATGGTGGTATTGGTGGAGGTGGTATTTGGGGTATTGGTGGTGATGGTATTTGTGGTATTGGTGGTGGGGAATTAGTAGTGGTGGTGGTATTTGTGGTATTGGTGGTGGGGTATTAGTAGTGGTGGTGTATTGGTGGTGGTGCTGGTACTGGTGGTGGTATTGTTGTTGGTGGTTGTGGTATTGGTGGTGGTGGTATTGGTGGTGGTATTGGTGGTATTGTGATGGTATTGGTGGTGGCATTCGTGGTAGTTTTGGTGGTGGTGGTGGTGGTATTGGTGGCAGTATTGATATTGATGGTGGAGGTGGTATCGGTATTCGTGGTGGTATTGGTGGTACTAGTATTGGTTGTGGTATTGTTGTTTTGGTGGTATTGGTGGTGGTGGTATTGGTAGTGGGGTGTTAGTGGTTTTGGTATTGTTGGTGGTGGTGGTATTGGTGGTGGTGGCATTGGTGGTGGTATTGATGGTAATGGCATTGGTGAAGGTGGTATTGGTGGTATTGGTGACATTGGTGGTGGTAGTATTGGTGGTGGTGGTATTGGTGCTTGTGGTAGTATTGGTGGTGGTATTGGTGATGATGTTGATGGTGGGGGTATTGTTATTGGTGGTGATGGTTTTGGTGGTGGTGGTACTGGTGGTGGTGTTGGTGGTGGTATTGGTGGTAAAAATAACAATGTATAGCCTTCCTCAAGAAGACCCCAAGTAGTTAGCATGATTGTCACATAAATCCTCTCACTTTGAAGTCAGAGAAAGAAAAGTATACACCAAGCTCGCTTGAAGACACAGCCCGGCAGTTGACCTCTATCTTTGAATACACAGTAAATATAATAAGAGAAGAACACGATTTAAAGGCTTGTTTACAGAAAATGAATTAATGGAAGAATACAGTAAACAAGGTTAGTGCGATAGGAGGGAGGGAATCGCGTTGGGCGGCTTAAAGCAAATAAAGCCAGCAAATAGAAAGCCAGAAAATGTGCGTTACAAACCACAAAGCTAATGGTAAGCAGTGGGCCGAATGCATTCCTATGTCAACTTTCTGAATGTCTCCAAGATGTCTTCAGCAAGCCAGAAAGCTGCTCTGTCTGGTAGGCTGCAACCTAAAAAAAGGGACCTAAACCCTCAACGCACCTGGGTCCACTATGGCAGAACCTTAATCCCTGCTCAACTGGGACCACTATAGAAACAATCTCGAACAGTACCAACATGAGTCTGCTATAGCATAACACTGAGTCAGCCAAAAGAGTCTGCTAAAGCAGGACATCTAGCATTATTGGTTGATAGAATCGATCCTTATCAAATATTGTTATACTAATCAATCTGAGTTGCTAGGTCGACCCTCCACAAACTTTAAGAATAATTAATCCTTACCTGTACCTAGTGAATTACTCCTCAGAAACATAAAGGAAGTGGAATGGGGCAATTTCTTTTACATGCAAATTATAGGTGGGGAAAGGAAGTCAGCCGTATTCGAGGAATGAGAAGCAGGTATGTATGTCTTTTTGTGTCTGTGTATTTTTGTGCGCATGAGTTCTTTACTTAATGACTGCCGAGGAAAAGAATTAGGAAGTAATGCCTGTTTCTATTGGTAGATGGTCCACTGCTGGATGAAGTGCAGTTAGGATGACTGAGGTTTCCTGGAAAAGATGTAGTATGGAGCGAGGTCAATAGGTGACCAGACTTTTACTTCTAACAGGTCTTGTGGTCTTCACAGGGTCATTAATTTGATCCTCAGGTCTACTGAGAAGCAGAGGAATGCTTTCAAATCATTTATGAATTATTGCTTTTCGGAAGATTGAGACAAAATGTGGCAGCAGAATTTTGTAGTTTTTACAAACTATAAGATTTTTCATTATCCTTCTGTAAATAGAGCTTATCCATCAATGGGGCCTTCCTAATTATCCCCTGTGGTTGGTTTACATTTGTATTAGTGCTTTGTGGAGAAAGGGAGATGTAAAAATATTCTTTCAACCACTCTTAGGGCCAGATTTAGCAACACTTTACACTGGCACAAAGTCATCAAATGTGATGCAATACAAAGTGTTCATTTGCTATTTACTTTCTAGCACAGCCCTTTTTTTGCATTGGAAAGTTACCAAAAATAATGCAAAACAGCACAAGTGTCAAGCGGGCATTCCATGGGTGGTAAAAAAGGCATTCCTTAACAAACATTACTTATTCATGAGGCTAGCGCAAAGAAGGAGAAACGTTTTCTTTTCTCCAAACTTTTCTAAATTTGAATGTGTGCTGTACTATACAGCACACATGGAAAGTGGGAAGCGTTGAAAAGTAAATGTAAGCATAATATTTTGTACTGGAAGGATATCCTTCAAGTAAAAATCTATTAGACTTGTGCAAACACCCTTCACACTTTGGTGCAAAGGTGTGCATGTGTGACGCAAGGCGGCCAAATTGTCTGCAGGTCTTGGGAGGAGAGAAGCAGCGTCATAAATTAGCAGATATGAGTGCTCTGCTCATTTGTGTGTGACTTGTGACATGGATATGGTAGCCGAAACAGTGTTATCTGCTGATCCAATTGTTGAGTGTGTTAAAACGGTGCCAGGTACTCAGGGTGGGTCCTCTTGTATTTATACTGATGACATAAATGGAGTTGCCCCTATGCAAGAAGAAGACGCTCTTTTGAACAACGAATCTCACTCCTCTGTCAAAGATACATCCAGCGTCCGAGTACTTAGAAATGGTACCATCCTGGGTTGTTGGAATATAGCGGGTCTTGAGTCCCGCATTTGTATTCCTGATTGGATCAATTTTATACGTCAAGGTGACGTCTGGTCCTTTCAGGAAACCTGGGCACTCTTACCATTGTTCCTCTCTGGCTACCTGAACTTTAGTAAACCAGCTATCAGAGGACATAGAGGTCGAGCTATGGGTGGCCTGTCAGTTTGGGTTCGTCAATATGAGGGTGTGTCAGCAGAGGAAGTTTTTATTGACAGCCCAGACATATTGATAGTTAGTATTAAATCTACTAGTGGGATGAATATTTTGTTGATTAATATATATGCTAGGGGCATCCAGGGTGGTAGGGTCTCATCTACTCTCCTCCGTCTGGGCGAATTCTTAAGTGATGCTCCGGAAGCTGGTCATATGGTTGTAATGGGCGATTTAAACACCTGTTTCGAACCACTGAGTTCGGATGATGGCCTCTTAACAGAGGCAGAGGATCTGGCCTGGGGGATTCCTCAACTTGACTTAGCCCCGATTAAAAAATGGTCTCAAGCGGCTATTTTCATTAAAGGGCTGTGTCTGGATCGGGGATTACGTGCCCTAAATGGACGAGTATGTTCTGACAGGTTGGGCAAACACACCTTCAGTAATGGCAGACATAGTAGTCGTATTGACTATATATTATTGGATGTAAAACTGTGGCCTATGGTAGTGGACATGGAAGTAAAGTCACGTCCGGAAAGTGATCACGATCCATTGGTGGCGGAATTAAGGGATTTCAGCTTTTCGGGCCGGTTAAATGCCTGCCCAACTTAGTTCAGGAGGCTGTTGTACTCACAAATGACATGAGGAGGGTTCGCTGGCCAAAGATCTCTGTAGATGCCGAAGCACGCAAAACGATCAGATCTTTGGTCTCTAACTCTCTGGCCGAAATCTTCAAATGTGATTCACAGGAGGTGATTAACACAATTATTACTGACACGCATACCAGCTTGTCCTTAAAAAAACTGTTCAGTAAGTCTGTTTCCAAAAGGGGTAATAGGGGGTTCAAGAAACCCTCCAATTGGTTTAATGAAGAGTGCCGACGGACCCATGTAGAACTGTTCAAAGCTCTAAAACTCAAGAACCCTGCTCTAATCAGATCATGTAGGATGGCTTTTAATGCTGCTAAACGTTCTGCCAAGGCCATCTGGGATGAAGAACGGTGGTCAACTCTAACCGAAGCATGTGGCTCTAGGAACATGCAACAGTTTTGGCACCTACTTAAATGGGGTTTGTCCCAGGACGACCGCCCGAGCCCAGCCTCGGTGGACCAACAACAATGGGTGCGTTACTTTGAGGAACAATTTAGGTGCCCCAGTGATGCGCAGGACACCATCTGCTGGCCATTGTCGGTTGACCCTCTAGAGTTCACGGTTAGAGATGTTGAATTAGTCTTGAAATCTATTCCAAGGGGAAAGGCACCTGGTCCCGACTGCATTCCTGCCGATTTAATCCAACAGGATCATGACCTCTGGGTACCTTATTTAGTCCAGCTGGTAAATGCTCTGGCCACAGGTGCTAGGGTTCCTCAATCTTGGGCAGGAGCAGAAATTCTGCCAATTTATAAAAAAGGTGATCGGTCGGTTCCATCCAACTACCGGCCGATCAGTCTCATTGACGTGGTGCAAAAAATCACAGCCCGACTTGTTCTTGCCAGGATCCAGGATTGGATAGAAGAGTATAATATTCTAACCCCTCTTCAAGCTGGTTTTAGATCTCATGTGAGCACTCTAGACCAGGCCTTCCGCTTCATGCTTCTTTATTGGAAGACGGTTTTCTTGGGCAAAGGTAACCTATATGCAGCCTTCGTGGACTTGAGGTCTGCTTTTGTTCTCGTTCCGAGGGCTGGGTTGTGGAAGTGCCTATTAGAACTGGGCATGCCACCCCCCCCGGTATGCCTCTTGGTGAACCTACATGCACATACCTATGCCCAAGTCCGCTGGGGCAAACCAGGGGAGGTGATGGATAGATTTCCTGTGGCCAAAGGTGTTAGGCAAGGGTGTGTGCTGGCCCCCACCCTTTTTTCCTTATATATTAACAGAGTTACCAAGTATTTTGAAAACCATCATACGGACGCTCCGACATTGACTGGAATGAAAATTCCCTTGCTCATGTTCGCTGACAACACTCTCCTGATTTCTAAAACCAGACAGGGTCTCCAAAAAGCCTTGTCGAGGTTTGAGTGTTTCTGCAGCGAACATGAGCTTGAAGTGAATGTGTCTAAGACCAAATTATGGTTTTAAGAGGACACAATCAAATTAGTGCAAGGGTTACTATGGGGGGTATCCCTCTGGAACAAACTAAGTATTTTACTTACTTGGGAGTTACTTTTAGTGAGACCCTTAGTTGGTCCCATCAGGTTGAGCTTATGGCCTTAAAGCACCTGCAGATAGGTGGTGCATTGATTAAAGAGCACAAAGGCTCCTTTACCCGGCCAATTTCACCACTAATTAAGATATATGGTTCAAAGGTTCTACCTTCAGTTTTATATGGGACGGAACTATGGGTCTTTAGCAAACTGGACCCCTTGAGATTAGCCCAAAACAAATTTCTTAGGATGGCAACGGGTCTGCCTCAGTCAACTCCGCGGATCCCGCTTTTGTATGATCTCGGGTGCCAACCGGTGGAGGATCAAGCGAGATTCCATCCATTGGCGTTCTGGCGACGTGTATGGACAACGCCGGAACTCCACTTTTATGCTAGGGCTTGCTTGGAGGTCAAAGATCGACCTGGTTCCTCAAACATAGGCTGGTTTAAGGACTTAAGTTCTACCCTTTCTGCCCTGGGGTATGGTGACCTGTGGTCTGGTCCTGAATCAGCAATCTTTCCCTCCAAAAAAGACCTAAAATTGCACTATTGGGACTGGGTGGTTCATAATAGACATTTGAGAATGTGCTCCAGCAATCTTACAGGTCTATTTATAGTTTTTAAAGACACATCCAAGCTCGAAAAATATTGGGACACTATAACAAAGCCTCTGGATCGTAAACTATTCCACCAGTTCAGATGTGGCTCATTGCCTCTAGGGGATTTCACTAAAAAGTGGGGTTCTGGTGGGACTCTGCAATGTCCAAACTGTCTTGGACAAGGTGAAAGTTTAAACCTCTTTTTGTTTGTGTGTACTTTGTACACTGCCCCAAGAGCCAAATGCTTAAGCCCAGTTTGTAGAAGCCTAGGTACACGCTCGGCTGTCGAAGCAAGCAGAATTTTAAAAACTAATTTGACCCCAATAATTGTTGTGGGGGTAGCAACATATTTGGGGTGGGCTTGGTTGCTTAGAATCAGGTTCATCAAGAATAAACAGCTGGGGGTTTAATAATGTTTGTTTGCTTACCTGTTAATGACTAGTCTACCATATTTGATGTTCGTTGGTAATCTTTGTGTTAATGCCAATTTTGTATTCGTTCAATAAGAAGCCTGTATAAGTGATTTAATATTGGTTTTAGATGTTTTTAATTACGTATTTACTGTATTTTATGTCTTTTATGATGAATCAATCGAATAAAGAGTTCTTCAATTGAATATTAGCAGATATGGCACCGTCCTGCTCTCTCTTTCAAGCAGTGCATAGCAGCAAGTTTATTCTCTGCGTTGTGTGAATAATAGTACAAGTGTCTCCTTAGTGCTCGTTTAAAGCCTTTGGTACTTACATCCAGAAACTCAAACTGGCAATAGGCCAAGGAAACCACCCCTACCTCTGTAAGGTGATCAATCTGTTTCCACCACTAGTTGCATGTGCTATTCTGCGTGGGTGATCTGTTTGATCCAAAGTGACTTCCTACAGCCTATTGTGGGTTTGAGGCATGGCAGGTGCCCACATGGCATAAATATGCCCTTTACAAAAATCGTGGACGCTTCCCAAGACTTTGTTGTGGTCCACATTTGAAAATATGTGCTAATCATTAATATTTGAGGGTTATTATATGCGAGTACTGGCGATATTACACCTCTTTTTCCTATTGGTCACAGTTACGGAGTCCAGTTCCTGAACACAGATTCTACACAATATACGGGACACGTAACTTAGTTTACAAACAAGATATGAGTCAGGAATGTGAGGCAAGAACAACAAGGTCGAAAAGAGAAGCAATGAACCAAAGTTTAAGCACATCAACTTGGGGAAGATAAGTTGCGCGCTGATGATCTAAAGCTGTGGCGTGAAGGTCCCAAATTGAGGCAAGTCCCATGCTGTTCATGTTTCAGAATTAGAGGGGATTCGTCTGTCATGAAGGAGGTCTCCAATAGAGCTAGGGCAATACATGTGAAACCCTTGTGCTGAGCACAGTCTCATACGTGAGCTCTCTGGTAAGGGGTACACAGCCTCACTCATTGTTTTAAATAGTCAGAAACATACCTTAAATTTAGAAAGCAGAGTTGCAGCAATTATCAGTAGTAAGCACGTATTCAGGAACGGTGGGTGCCAGCTCATTTGTATTTTAATGTCAAGCTGTATTCTTAACCTTTAGGGGGTTAAGGATATTGAAGTATCCGCTCACTTTTGTATCAGACCGCTGAGTGGTTTCAGGCAGGATGGTCGCTTAGACTGTGGCCATCTCAGACTACTCGTGACCTGAGGTTAGAGGGGCTCTATGGCTGAGAGTTGTCTTGGGTTGGAGGAGGTTAATGACTGGCCCTGCGTGAGGGCGGTTAATTTACCTGAACGGTAGCGGGTGGGGGGCTAATGCTG
Organism: Lissotriton vulgaris; assembly: GCF_964263255.1. Lineage (NCBI taxonomy): Eukaryota > Metazoa > Chordata > Amphibia > Caudata > Salamandridae > Lissotriton > Lissotriton vulgaris. The sequence continues at coordinate 1,039,079,673 of NC_141696.1, read as the reverse complement.
AGAGTATTTCAGGCTTGAGTGGTCACATGGAAAACTGGATTAAGAATGGGAGGGTGAGGATTGAGCTGCATATCGGTCCTGCATGGCAACAGTGGTCTCAGTAGGGTATGGTCTCAGTATGGTGTTTCAGGATAGATCATGGCTATGTCCGGTGATACCATGTTAAATGTGGTCCCCAGACGAAGATCATTAGGAAAGTATCAGAAATGAGGGGAATCTTGGACTAATGCAGTAGGGGAAGCACCACAAATAAAAGTTGCATTGGGCAGTGGAGTGCTACAGATTCTGTGACCTGTCCCCAACCACCCATGCCCCTTTAGTGGAGAAGCGTTGCTCAGTGGTTAGAGGCTCAGTGGTTAGAGGCGGCAGACCCAGAAGCTGAGATCGGCCGTGGACCAGGGTTCGAATCCCCGCCTCGGCGGGTCTCGGGCTCAAAAATTCCACGGAGTCGACAATTCTCGCTCTGGTGCCTACTCGACTCACACTCTGCGACTCTGGGCAATAGCTTGCTTAATCTCCACAACGGCCCCTCGCGGCGGGATGCCTGGCTTTCACCTTGTGGATACCCGGCCGGGGTATCTCACAGGGGAATACCAGGACGGGTTCCCTAAGCAAGCGCCTTGAGGCCCCTGGGTTAAAGCGCGCTATATAAAATCGAAGTACATTTACATTTACATTTACATTTAACACTGGGCTGGTAAGCCCTGGCAGGGGCGCCCTGCACTCCCAGCCCAGTGAGGCCTCCGGGGAGCTCATGAGAGAGGCTCCATAACTGCTACAAATTATTAATAATATTTATAGATTTATACAGCGCATAGCTACCCCAGCAATGGGGCGTCCCAGCGCTACCCAAGGAACAGATGCCAAATACCACTTTAACAATAGGCCCATCGATTGTAAATATATGGACTTGACTGTTTTTAACTGGAGTCTTTACTTGTATGGCTTTACAGTTATTTATTATTCTTTTTTCATGTTCTTTCTGTAGAACATGCATGTCCGATTTCTTAATCTTTTCACTAATTAAAAGAGCATGGAACTTCTTCCTATACACATTTAAAATCTGGGATTGCCATTAACATGTCCCTTGGTACATAAGGTTCATTCTTCAAGTAGCTCTTCGAGCTGACTTCATTTCTCCCCACATTGATTGCGTGAGCATCAGGCTCATATCCAATATATATTCAATAATTTTATTTTAATATGAATTTGTTATTTCATTGCAAGAACACTGCACGATCAGAATAATTTTTGAATCTGTGCACTCTATTGCACACTATACCGTTTGATGAGAAACCATTAACCTACCATATCCAAACTTTCTTGACATGTATAATCTTACAAGATAAGGTATGGACTAACACATTTTTTATTGGACTAGTTTCTTTGTAATACATAGCCACACACTATACAATCTTAGATCTCCATCTGAGTAACACTGGTTGTTCCCCCTGCTGCACTGCTTAAGCGTTTTTTACATAAACACCTTTTTTTACATTCTGCACTGTGGATTATTGACCTTATCTAGAAAAGATTAAGTAATGCGGTGACATGATGTCACCATATGCACAAGCTTTGAACAGTAAATGTAAGCTAACAAACAGCATGCTGATTACTGTGACCATTCAATTGAGCATATTTCACTGAAAAGGAGATGAGACACCTGTTTGATGCATATAACTATGATTCAGTGCATGCATGTAGTACTGTGTATAGTTTGTAATGTCTTCATGCGTATTGTATGTCCATGTTTATTTTTTAAGTATTTGTATATATTATGTGTTTTGTAGCACTGAAGAAGTCATTTTGGACAAAACATGTTGGCTACAGCAAAGTCAAATTAGAAAAAGAAATGTTTTAAATGAAAACTCATGAATAAAGAATCTGATTTATCTAGAAAGAGCTTCTGGGAGTCTGAGCAATGTATAGTTTAAATTTGAATGTATATTTTCTCTACTAATAAAGACAGCAGTTCTATGTGGGTGCTGAATCACATTTCCTTTAAGTTAATGGAGTTTTTCTCCTGGTTTGGAAGACTAAGCTAGCTGGTCCTCAAAGACTCAAGCACCACTAAGTTTGGAGTAATAATTCATTCACCAGTGTGTTGCAGTGCGGCACTAGTTTGCCTCAGCCTCTCTTTTGTACATCAGTTATCTATGAACCTATGTCACAAAATACATCCTTATTTTATCTACTGTCAATTCTTTCGATCAGAAAGGGTAAATCCGCAAGATCGGTGGGAGGTAAAATTGATTCAAAACAGTGCCAAAAATAATCTGCTTGGTATTTTTATCATTAGAAGTATTTGGTGAATATAACTAAAATGACCACAGCAATGTAGGCAACAAAAATAGTATAAAGCACAAATTTAATTGTATGCACACAGCACCACATGAATTATCTGAAGAAAGAATATTCAAGCAAGATTGAAAAGATGTAGTCAAATAGCGGAGTCATTCAGAAATAGTAACAACATGTTGAATATAAGTGAGTAGAAATCAAAACAAGTCATCCCAGCTAAAACTGACAATAACTTGAGTCCATATATACTTTAAGCTGTAGTGATTTTTAAAAATAGAGGGAACGCTCCCTCTTCTGGCCCTGTTTTGAAACTACTGACTGCATTGCTGTACATATCACTCGCCCCCTTATATAGTTATTGGATGTAAGCTTATATATTCTGAATATTTAAGGGCACTGTGGGGCTTGCACAGCAGTGCATACTCCTTTGTATCCTTACTTTCTCAGCAGTAATCAGTGCAGAGTATGTAAGGGCATCAATGGCATACCCCTTGGTTCCATTACCTACTCTGCAGAAATCATTGCAGAGTATGTATTGGTAAATGATTTGTAAATTGAGGCTGAGACTTTTTTACCACATCTATCACTCCCAGTGGATATAGTATCACTAAGTGGTGCTATGATCCAGAAAATCAGACTCCTAGTACTCCATATGGGGAAAATCCCCAAATTATTTTAGCAACAATGATAAACGTCCACAGTTTTATTCCTCTACAGAATGATTATATTCAAATGACCAAAATCAGATGTGTTGATATTCTTCTTTTTTCAATAAATTATTCACCAATACTGCCCATGTAGACAATGCGTTTTGTCTCGTTTCCAGACACTTCTTCAGGGCTTTCCAGAGTTCTCACACTCATGTTTTTTGTGTGTAAATGATAGCCTTTATAATAAGAGAGCATGTTCATTCAGTACGACTTTGACCGTGTTTTATACACATGACGATCCTCAAATGTATTCAAGGATATCCATCGCCAACTCATTTGTTTCCTGCCCATGTTGGAATCAAGAAATCTGATCAAATCTCTGTTACTCTGCTTTACGTCTCCCGTGGCATGTATGGCATCAGTTTAATAAATGTGAATGTAATGGTACCAAAGGGCTGCGAACAACACTGCATTTGGTAGTTGGCACTGCTGTGCATACCACATGGTGCCTTTATATACTAGTATTTATGTATGTAAGGGCACTGAGGATTATGCACAGCAGTACCAACTACTAAATGCACTTACAGTGCATACCCCTCAGCACCCTTACAAACTCTACAGTAATCATTGCTGAGTAAATAAGGGCCTGAGGGGTATGCACTGCAGTGCATTTAGAAGCTTCGTTTCTTAGAGAAAAATGCATCCCCTTATCCATTTTTGGATGCAAGGGTTCATTTTGCGCTAAGAAAATAGTAACAAATGCCCACTCCATCCGTCGAGAAATTCCACAGAATCTTGTGAAATTTCAATGTAATTCCAAAGAATCCTGTGGAATCAAATTCCACCAATTCCCCCCACCCTTATTAATACGTGCACTACCTAAAATGTCAAACCCTGTTTCTCCCCATTATAAGCCTTTCAAGAGCTCCTTTGATGCTAAGATGAGAAGAACAAACTAAACATTGCCTTAATGTTTGCAGTCTACCTCATTCAAAGAAATACAGTTTTACCTAATAATCATCTTTACGATCCAGGATAGACACATGTTGGAGTCTTATGAATTCTCGCAAATCGAGTGTGGACTTTGTGAAATGGGAAAACAAATATCAGCACCTTTCAGCTGAAAAGGTACACCGTATTAAACTGAGAATAAGGCAACTTAGTCATGTGGACAGTGAATGTTAATTGGCATAGTGGGTAATAATGAACACTTAAACATTTGCAAAATAGGCATCCCTGGCTCACTGAACAGCTTCTAGTCATGTTATCTCTATTACAGCTCTCAGTTTCAATATCCAGCCCTCACTGAAGATAGAGGCAGCAAAACACAATAAATAAACCTAACATGGAAATGGAGCCAGTGCAGGTCTCTCAGGTGGGGTGTCGACTCCACCCTCTCCATGACTAAGCAGGTCAACCCCGTCTATGCCTCCTGCTTCAACACCCTCCGCATGCTCAGCAGGATATACAAATGGATTCCCACCGAAATGAGAAGAGCGGTCACCCAGGCCCTCGTCAGCAGCAGGTTGGACTATGGAAACGCCCTCTACGCAGGAACCTTGGCCAAACTCCTGAGATGGCTGCAACACATCCAGAACGCCTCTGAACGCCTGATAATCTACATTGCCCGACGCAGCCACATCACACCCCACCTGAGAGACCTGCACTGGCTCCCGTCAGTAGGAGTGTGGAATTCAAAACCCTTGGAGTCCTTTAAAAGCAATAAGAGGCTGGCACAGAATTCTGAAATATCAAAGGACAGTTTATTACATGAGGCTGCGTCGTCCAAAGGCCATGGCAAATGAATGAGGCAGTCTAAGGAAGTCACAAGGCTGATGCCTTATATACATTTCAGACTTACACAGTAAGCATACATGAAAGGGGGCAGTCTTGTATTCCTGTGAGCACACAAGGAATACCTAATAAGGACATGTGGAACCAAGTGGGAGGAGCTAACAGTTTCAGAACGTAGTGAACACATTCCTATGTAAAACTTAATCAGTAACAGATGCAGACTCTACCAGGCATTTCTGAGCATGCGTGGAAGTGGAGGAGGCTAAATATATCTTGTTACTAGGCAGACTTCAGGCACAGCTAAAAGGAAGGTAGGACAATACAGATAGTGAGCACATGGCAGCACATGGTAGCCAAGATGGCCTCCAGAAACTAAAATGGCTTCTCAAAAGCGGATAAGATAACTTCTAAATGCAAAATGGCTTCTGCTAACGCTAACCCATTTATGCTAATTTACAACAGATGGCCCTTTTAGCGTTTGCTGAAGACATTCGTATTATTCAGTAGGAACATGGAAAACAGGTGCTCATTAATTTGAACAGAATCTCGTCAATTTTCTAACTCATTGCTAGATAACCATTTCCATCCTAAACATTTCAGCAAGGGTATGACCAGGAACACTAAAGAACGGGACATTAGGTCATAAGCATACATACAAACAGTAGGAGGAAATAATGACCACTATTACAGAGAAAATTAGCATTTTCACAACCCTAAGCAATAGCAAATCCTAAAATCTTTCAGAAAACTCTATATACTCATATAAAACAGTGTCAATGCAATTTCTCAATGCTCTCAAGTTGGATATAGATACTATTCCACAGAGAATGAACTTTTATTCTACCTAAACTAAACAGAACACTACTCTAGAATATTGCAGGCAAGACAATAAAAATTAATTCCACAACACCCAGAATCTCAACATTTCAGGAATCACTTCTATAACCACGACTTATGCCCAGAGTCCAATTCCAAGTCTCTCTGGCATACTTTTATTGCTCATCGAATCTCTTCATCCATTGCTGCATGGGCCTCATCACTTCAGGCCTTCCATAGAAATGTATCTCAGCATCCGTTGGAGTGCCCCTTTTGGCAAACACTCATAGTTCAGTCAAAAGTCTCAAGTTCACAGGGGCAGTGCACCAGTGTCTCTCATCTGCGGCAGACACTACGGCAGACACTACAAATGACGTGCTCTTCGTGATCAAGGGCACAAAGCATCTCGTGCAGATCCAAGCACTGTCAAGAAAACTCCTTCAACAAATCAGCAGCACTTTCAAACTCCAACACTCCTTGTTCGGTGTCAGAGGACGCTCAAGCTGCTCGTTCATGGGCACCATAAGATAGTGCCTCTCGCCAATCTCGAATTCTCCATTTCATTTCTTTTTCGTTGGAGCAAAGGTGAAAAAGAGAACGGTGTGGCCAACTTAGACCAAGGCTCAGGCCAAGACGCAGACCAAAGGACTCAAGGGGTTCAGGCCAAAACTTAGGCCAAGGGCTCAAGGGGCTGTACACTGTCAGAGGTTGCCAGTACATAACAGGTACCTTTTTGCGCTTTTATTTTCCAATTCAAATTCTGTTGCAAAACCAAAAGGACTCCTTTTCTTCTGTCGTGGAATGCTGGGCAGTAGAGTGAACAAAGAACTAGGGTATACCATTGATGGCGTGCAGATTCCTTACTGGGTGCTGGGACTATAAACCAAAACTTCCTGCTTTTATCTATGGCTGTCAAGGATAGGAATTCGAATTCATCTTTGTCATTCGTTCTGCAGGTGTCACTCTCCCTTTGACTCTGGAGAATCCTGCAGAACCTATCAATGTAGAAGATATGACACAATTGTTAGTTTCCTTCAATTGTTGTACAAAAACAATTCAATATTTAACAAGGGGATTGCAATCAGTTACCCTACAATCTTCAAGAGAGGGGTCATACACCATGAGACTATCATAATCTAAAATGCACTATCATTCTCATAGAAGGCAAAACAATGACTCTAGCCTCTTCAATTGTGCTTCCATATGAGAGCATGTCTACTATCATCTAAGGGTAGACAATTACATAAACATTTTATCTGAGTGGAAGTCCTTACATATAGGGGCATCATCTAATGGGTAAACATTTTCCTAAATGAGAAAATCTAAGTGTTCCTAAATCCCTCACCTAAAACATTTCAAAAACGAATTTACATAACAGATGGTCAGGGGCATTCAGACAATGGCTAATTTATCAAAAATGTGAAAACTGAGAAAAAACAAGAGTACAAACTCCTAATGTTTCCATCATTAGAACACATGTGGTCCATCAAACATTAAAACAGCAGCTAAAAGAACTGAGAACCTAATTAGAATGGGCATTACATTTTTTTCACATTCAAGAATGAACATACAGTGTCTCCTATTGAGATGAGAAACTTTCCTTATTATATTAAAAAATCAGTTAACCAGTCTATCACTAAGCTGACAGTCAGACTGGAAAGCATCAAAAATATAGGCCTAAAGGAAAAAATCTAAAGAGAAAGAAACAGTCTGGTCAGGTCATACTAAGGGGAATTATGCATAATGTTGTTGTTCCTATTACATCTCTGCAGTCTGGACACAATGCAACATCTGGGGAGAAGCGCTACCTTCAAGGGAAAAAATGAAAAATGTAGAAAAAATGAAAAAGTTAGGTCACCTTTTAACAAGAGCCACGAATCTATAATTGCATCCTTAGGTCCAATCAAGGATATGTATATAAATCTAGGCCTGCCTGTTCCTTAAGGGAGAAAGGGCAGTATCTGTATTGTGGCTTCCTGTATATCTCTTTTATTTTACTTCAATACTATTATGGTCAAATTTTAACATCCACTGGTGAGGCGAATGTATTCTCATGATCACAGTATGCAAATATCATATCTGTGAAATTTAGTATAAACAAGAATATTAACCACGTGGTGTAAAGCGACACATACCGTCATACATGTCTCTTCACAACACAGGCAAACTTGTAATAATATCAAAAAGCAGCTAATAAAACAAAACAACATGTCATTACGCTATCATCAAATATACATGCATATATAGTAAGCACAAAAAGCATAAACAAAGCACAATAGTACTTGTAATCAAGCAGAGACACGTGCATGCATGCAACCCAAAACCCAGAATCCAGGCCAGCTTAATTTGTCAAAATCTAAAATTACATTAAAATTACGCTTTCATTTTACTCACACCCCGCTTTTGCCAGGTTATCACCAGTTGCTCGTTATCAAAACTGGCAAATACAACTTACAGTGCTGTTTGTGACCCATAGGATGAGCAAGAACCATTCATAAGAGAAAAATGCAAAATCATGAAAAAACACACATTTCATTTCAAAGAAATCATAATAAAAACCCATCTCTTTTCAACATACTACTAACACAACGCATAACAGAGTAAATCTCAACTGTTAACCAATCATCCTGATTGTAAAACATGCTAACCCACTTTCATATTGACTGTAAAACTTTTTCACATACACACTGCATCCCTTGCACCAGCCTTTCCATGTGGCCCCTGCAGACCCCCTGCCCTCAAGGCCCTGAGAGCCTGCGGCCCCTCATGGCCCTGGGAGCCTGCGCCCCTTCACAACCCTGGGAGCCTGCGAGCCCCTCATGGTCCCCCCTCTTCCCAAAGCCCCTGAGGGCCTGCTTTTTTCCTTTCTTTAGGGCTGGTCAAGAATGCACTACTCAAAAACAAAAACCCTCATGTAACCCATCTAATGTGCAAGCTTGAAATTCTGCTAATCAGAGAAGCTTTTCACCAAGCAGTCCTTGCTCCATCTGTTCACTTACTTACTCCTAAACCCCCTTCTCACTGACCCTAAGGTCAAATTCTGCCAAGCGTGCCGTGCGGTCCTCTCAGGCCCTATATCCTATTTCCTCCCTTAAACTTACAAAGCCAGAACCTCTCTCCCACTCATTCTAAGCTACAAGATCAACCCTGTTGAAAAACACATGTTATATAAATGACTTCTTTCAGGAATAAAATGCATTTAGTAAAACATTTACTGTGAACAATTTGCAGAACATGACAACAGAGCATACCAGCATTATATTAAATGTTTGCTACCAGCCTATACAATTGCACTCAGTTATCAGCTCCACAAAGATAAAAGACAGAGTAGGCCCTGCCGAAATTTGAATTATCAATCGGGATATTAAACATAAACCTCTACACCGGGCACAGTAGCTCACTGAGCTATGAAGAACAACCTCAAATAATAACAACCCACACGTTTTGTAATAGACACAAACATGCATTCTCTGAAAGCCAGAAACACTGCAAGGCTATGGTAATTGGCAAAAATGCTTTTAAAAGGTCTATTTTAACTGATTTTCGACTTTAGACTTTGGGGCACTTAAAAATTAAAATCCTACACTTGCATTACATATTAATCACCCTTAGAATGTGCTTTACATGTTGCAAAACGCGAACATGAGGCATAGGCATGTGATGCCTTACAAAAATGAGCTGTTACGCCTGCGCCAAGTAAAACCCTAACACGCAAGTTGCCAAATAATGCAGTCATACATTACTTTAATCAAATTTTAATTTTAGGAGGTCATAGTATAAGTATTAAGCTTTATGAATATCCAAAAACGATTTTGAAAAACACATATTTTTTTTCAAATAATTTTTCCATGTTCAATAATTTATTTATTTTTTATTTATTTTTTTCAAACCCAATCTGAGTTGCTAAAACCGCATTTAAAACCCAAACTGCATCTTTTGCCTAACAGTGTAGATGCAGTCATGTATGAGCCTATGCACAAAAAAAAAAACCCTAACTCAGAACAAGACATATTGTCGCGCCAAAATTTTAAAGAGGACATTTGAGCAACAAACCCAGAAATATACCCCTATTTCTTTTTACTTGTTTTAAGAATAGAACAAAACCACAATGGCAATGTCTTCCTGTGATATAAAATAATGCAACTTACTTTTGTAACCCTTTAAAACACCTATTCAGAGTTGCTAAATTCTGCCCGTGTGAAACTACCAACTAATCTCTGACTGAATCAACATTCCAATGCTTTATGGCCTATAAAAAAAACACCATCTGTCGTTCTCAAGGCAGGAAGGCAGGAAAAGGCCTGCAAAAGCTGAAAACCCAAAACTTTTCAGTCTTGCTGGAAACAGAAAAAACATGTGCCACGAACTGCTTTTAAACGTAGCAAAAATTCACTGTTAGCTGAAACTTTAACATTTTACATGTATGAAAATGCATGTAAGCAAAGGAGGGCTTCAAATTCGTTTTTCCCCTACAGAACACACAATTTAATTTTGAGGCCTTTTCATGTTCCTAGTGAATGTAAACTTTAACTTTATCTAATTTAAGCATTTCAACAGTTTGCACATATGTGCCTTTGTTTAGTCTATAATTTAAAAAGCAACATATAGCGATTTTTGCAGGTAACATGGCAAATTACTGCATTCTTATTTAATTTTCACCTAATATCAATTAATGCAACATTTTCCTTAACAGACTGAAAACATCAAGAAATCCACATTCACGCATTGAGCTCATTTCACACAGAAACAGAAATATTTCAAACATACAGGACACACAATACGGCGCTTAAGGCATGTGTTTCATAAATTCGCGCCAACGCTATTCACAAGCAGAAATTACACTAACAAGAACAGAAACCCCACATTTAAACACACATTGAACCCACAGATCAATACATAGGACTGAAACAAAAAACAAGCCACAAACAAATCGTAAACCAAACCAATTTGTAAATGCTAGATGTACGTCATATTTACAAGGAATGTTTGGCAATGATGTTTCAATTCACAAGTTTTAACTGGCAGAGCACCAAAGAATCGCTCTGCATTCCCCATTCATAAAAGTGCACAGAACAAAAGGATCCTTACATGTATTATGGCCATGTTTTAGTTCCCTGATGATACAATATCACCAAGGAAGAAATATGTTTTCACACCTAAACCTATTTAGGTATCCCTTCTAAGGGAAGCCGGCTCATTTACTTCACATCACATTATGGTACCGTTCACAAAAAGCAACACATTTTAACATGTGAGCTTAACCAAGGACAACAGGCATGCCAAAAAATAGTGCAGAGTATACACTACTATCAAAGGAGGAGGAAATATCCTCACATTACCTGCCTATATGAGTTGCAACACATACATATCAAATCAAATCACATCAAATCATATTCATATCATATTCTTCGAAGATCAAACAAAATCCCAAGTAGACAAGTCTATCTCAAATTCAAATATGCCACAGTAAGCGTTACAAAGGCATTCAAAACTTAGAACAGGCGCCGCAAAATTACTTTTACCAAACATAAGCTGTCCAAATTCTAACTGCCAAGTCTCATCTAACAGTCTATCTTTTTATGTTACATTTTAATACTCACGCCAAAAGTGTTCTCAGTCAGGGGGGTGACATCCTTAGGAGGACCAGAGGCCAGGAAGGTCAGAAAACACACCGAGCTGCAGACACAAGAAATTAGCAGAAGCGCGCCGTGCACAGCATACCTCCTTGCAGAAACCAGTCCCATGATGCTCAGCAGTCTTCTGCCTCCTGGCAAGTTGATCACTCCTCCAGATTGTCACCTCTCTGATGAGTCCCTTCGTGGTCGCCAAATTGTGGAATTCAAAACCCTTGGAGTCCTTTAAAAGCAATAAGAGGCTGGCACAGAATTCTGAAATATCAAAGGACAGTTTATTACATGAGGCTGCGTCGTCCAAAGGCCATGGCAAATGAATGAGGCAGTCTAAGGAAGTCAGAAGGCTGATGCCTTATATACATTTCAGACTTACACAGTAAGCATACATGAAAGGGGGCAGTCTTGTATTCCTGTGAGCACACAAGGAATACCTAATAAGGACATGTGGAACCAAGTGGGAGGAGCTAACAGTTTCAGAACGTAGTGAACACATTCCTATGTAAAACTTAATCAGTAACAGATGCAGACTCTACCAGGCATTTCTGAGCATGCGTGGAAGTGGAGGAGGCTAAATATATCTTGTTACTAGGCAGACTTCAGGCACAGCTAAAAGGAAGGTAGGACAATACAGATAGTGAGCACATGGCAGCACATGGTAGCCAAGATGGCCTCCAGAAACTAAAATGGCTTCTCAAAAGCGGATAAGATAACTTCTAAATGCAAAATGGCTTCTGCTAACGCTAACCCATTTATGCTAATTTACAACAGGAGGATAACCTTCAAGCTCCTCAACCATGCACACAGAGCAATCCACAACACCAGACCAGCATACCTCAACAGACGACTCTGCTTCTACACACGCACCCGCAAGCTCTGCTCCACCGGCCTCATCCTCGCCGCTGTCCCCCGCATCCAAAGTACGACGGCCGGTGGCAATCTTTCTCCCACCTCGATGACAAGTCATGGAACACCCTCTCCACCCACCTATGTCAAGACCTGGCTCTTCGAACAGTAGCACCACCCCCTACCCCCAGCGCCTTGAGACCCTCAGGGGTAAGTAGTTCGCTTTACAAGTGATATGATTGATTGATTGAAATACTATCGGACATGGTTCGGAGGCTAGGTCCTCAAATCTTCTCATTAATTTCCCTACCAGAACAGTATCCGAGAACAAAAGGAAATGGGGAGCATATGGGCAACTGCCAAACATGCTGGGTGCTTGATTTTGATCTTTCCACCCAGTCCTGTGCCGTCCATCAAACTTCAGAACACGAGAACCCAACACCATTTCAACTGCTGCTAAGGATATTAGTCCCCCTGAACTGTGGTGAAGCTGTGGTCCTGAGAGCGGGCTGCATGGGGGGACCAGCGGATACTGACACACAGTGTTTGCTTTGTTCACACAGTAATGAATGCCACTCCTCCAATCAGACGGGACTTTTGACTTTGTTGCTCTGTCTGTCAACGTACACCTTCAACTTTGAGAGGGAATGGTCATGCAGCCTGTGCTCACCTGCAGTCTCAAGGGCTGGGCCCACCCAGGCACAGAGAGATGACATGTTCAGCCCTGAGGACATGGAGCATTCAGATCCAATAGCCTGGGTCTTTGGGTGAGTGACCTCTGACTGGATACTAGGCATACCTGCCAGCAATGCTAAGGATGGGCCCTAGCGGGGCCCTTGGAGGAGCTAGGGAGTGGTCCGCCACTGATGTTTGGTGAAATTGGTCTCCCCTGACCGCAAATATATCGGGGAATACAGTGCAAATTGCAGACCCACACCTGATGGTTACAATCCCGGTACTAGAGCCCATGAGCTGCATCCACTCTAAGTGTTGATAAATTGAAAAGTTGCCCACATGTTTGGATGTCCCCACTAGGACTGTGGGCAACTGTGGGTACTAGAGCCCATGAGCTGAGGCCACCCTAAGTGTTGAGATATTGAAAAGTTGCCTGCATTTTTGTATGCCCCCACTAAGACTGTGGTCAATGGCTGCAGCCTGCTGAACTTCCCTGGATGAGCGCTGGGACCCTCCAGATTACCCTTTCCATGTAAGACCTGCCTTGTCTACATGATAGGTGGATTGTATCTATTCTCTGGCACAGTGACCTCTTCCTTGACTCCACATCCAACTTTGGTTCACCGATCCCTTGCTATGGTGATCCCCCACTTGTGAGCATGGGAAAGGATAAGTAGTCTAACCTGTCCACACAGTTTAAGAAAGATAAATTTGCCAGGCCCACTCAGCCATTGACAAACAGGCGAGACGCTACTTGCACACTCCAAGCAACTGTGTCGGTTCTCCAGCGAAAAGTCAATTAACTGGAGGTGAGGGGCAAAGATGTGTAGGGGCAGTCAAGAAGGAATGATATCAGAATTTTACGGATACTGAAGGGAGCGGAGAGGACCCACCGGACCCATTTCATTGCTGAGAGGCTGAGGTTGTAAACCCAAGTCTGGAGATGTCCTCCTGCTTTGTGGTTGAAAGAGGCACAGGTCACTGGCAGCTCATATGCCCCTGGGGCCCCTATAATTGCCAGACTTCTGAATTGTGCTGATCAAGGTACTCTTCTCCATGAAGCTGCTTCCACCCTAAGTGTTGAGAAATTGAAAAGTTGCCCACATGTTTGGATGTCCCCACTAGGACTGTGGGCAACCGTGGGTACTAGAGCCCATGAGCTGAGGCCACCCTAAGTGTTGAGATATTGAAAAGTTGCCTGCATTTGTGTATGCCCCCACTAAGACTGTGGTCAATGGCTGCAGCCTGCTGAACTTCCCTGGATGAGCGCTGGGACGCTCCAGATTACCCTTTCCATGTAAGACCTGCCTTGTCTCCATGATAGGTGGATTGTATCTATTCTCTGGCACAGTGACCTCTTCCTTGGCTCCACATCCAACTTTGGTTCACCGATCCCTTGCTATGGTGATTCCCCACTTGTGAGCATGGGAAAGGATAAGTAGTCTAACCTGCCCACACAGTTTAAGAAAGATAAATTTGCCAGGCCCACTCAGCCATTGACAAACAGGCGAGACACTACTTGCACACTCCAAGCCACTGTGTCGGCTCTCCAGCGAAAAGTCAATTAACTGGAGGTGAGGCGCAAAGATGTGTAGGGGCAGTCAAGAAGGAATGATATCAGAATTTTACGGATACTGAAGGGAGCGTAGAGGACCCACCGGACCCATTTCATTACTGAGAGGCTGAGGTTGTGAACCCAAGCGTGGAGATGTCCTCCTGCTTTGTGATTGAAAGAGGCACAGGTCACTGGCAGCTCATATGCCCCTGGGGCCCCTATAATTGCCAGGCTTCTGAATTGTGCAGATCAAGGTACTCTTCTCCATGAAGCCAGCAGCTAGGTAAACTCCTCTGTGGCTCAGCCCCTGCCATGATCTTCTGGGATGAACAATTTAAAGTGCAACAACAACACCACTTCTTTATGGCGGTATAAGAGAAGATCTGGGCCATGCAAATGTAATAAATGTTGGCATTCCCAGATGCAGAGGACAGTGCCCTTAACTTAGTTGATACAGAGCATGATTTTGACTCGGTCATGTATGCTTTCTTTTGAAATACAAAAGACAATAAAAAGAATCACTAAAACATGGAGTACAAGGAAGTGGCTCAAATTCACTCCATCAGTGGCATTTTAACGGAACCTTCATTGCTCATATTTTCATAAGTCTAAAAACTGTAGACTCAAAACTCAATCTCCTTTTCTTCATGAACAACTTAAAAGTATACAGAGTCACAGGCTTATCACAACCAGAAGTGAAAACATTCAAGAAGGTACTAGAACTGATGTGATCTTTAATCTCAGATCCCTCAGGAAGCCCATCATTGTGCCTGATTTAATGGAATTATTCTTATCCAGGACTAATGACCGAAATGTAATTCATTAGATCAAAGCTTTAAGTATTAATAATGTCCATACAAAATCCACCTCTGCTCAGAAAGTTCCTCTGACTCTGCCTCATTGTAACCGAACATCAACACATATAATCTAAACCTCTCGCCAACCATACCTCCACTCTTTATCATTCTGTTGGTAAGAAAAGGTTTCCCACCATGACAATCTTGTCCAATGAATCGATATGCAGCACTCCTTCATTCATGAATTCCTGTAGGGTAAAACCACAATGGTTGACACCACCCTGGCTACCCCTTAATATTACTTCTAACAACCATGAGAACCATGTTAAGTCATTAGAAAACCTATAACCAGTGGCTAATGATCAGATCGTATAGAACTCTCTAGATTAACTTACCCCCTTTTCAAAACTAGATCTTATTATCACCGTGTTAGAACAATCCTTCCTCTCTTTTCACCACTGACACTTGAAATACCCCACAGCAGAAACAATTTGCTCATCTCAATTAGATAAACCTATACAGCCATATGACTACTGCACTCAACTTGTAAATACCAGCTTAAACTGAAAAAAAGAAGTTGGGCATTATATCTACCAACAAGGAACTTTGGAGTGTTGAAACCCCATGGTGACAACAAGATATCCAGATGATGCCTGTCAATGTCACTACTAGCTTCTCTACATGAGACATATGAGAGCCTTCTACAGAACCATAACAAGTGGAAATATTCATGCTTTGTAAACATCACTCATGAGGCCTCCAACTATTTTAGTGACATTTTCAGCATCCACCAGAAATTATCTAACATAGATGCCTGAACTCCTGGATTTGTTCCTTACCACAATAATAAATATCCAGGATACCATCTCCAACAACACACCTATTCTCACTGCCCATCCATCCATCCACTGCCACCTCAATGAAGTTAAAAAATGGCAGTCTGGTGGAGAATGAGTAGGTGCTGACACCTACTTCTGCGACCAAGGAATCATTAAGCAAGTCCTCCAGTTACATATTGGACATATTGGAAACACACAATACCGTCCCTCTAAAAGCACCCCTTATATCCCTCTCTTGACATAATCATCAGCAAACCTGATAGTTGTGATATTTTTTTAACTTATTTTGAACTCTACTCTAAGAACATATGGCTCCAAAATAGAGAGGATTAAGACGCACCAAGGACAGAAAATATTCCTTGGGAAATACTGGCTGTAGCTACTGGAAACTGCAAAAGCTTTGGCCCAATCCTTTCATTCCAACCATACCCAAAAAGTAAAAATAGGTGCAATGTAAGTATCACCTTGATTGCTATCATGTGGCATATACCAAAAGGACCACCACTATGCTCCTTACTTTCCACAGTCTATCCACCATGTTTGGTGGAGCTTTTTCAGCAATGTCAGTTTAGAAATGTAGAGAGGGTTCAGTCAAGCTTTTGGCAATGATGAAGAAGAAAGCTCATCCACTTGTTGCTTGTGCAGATGTGGGGTATTTGTGCGAGGGAGAGGAAGGTAGAGCACAGCTATCTGGATGTTTGGTAGGTTTGGTAGGTCTGGAGATTTGGTAGGTTGTTAAGATCTGCTGGTCCTCTGTTGTAGAGGGCTTTGTGGTAGTGGATGATACGTTTGAATTTGCAGAGTTTCTGGATGGTAGCCAGTGCAGTTTGGTTAGGAAGGGGGTGATGTGCACGCTTCTGGGGATGTCTAGGATGAATCTGGCACTTGTGATCTAGATGGTTTGGATTCTTTGTCGAAGTTGTTTGGAAATGCTGATGCAGAATGTGTTGCCATAGTTGAGTATGCTTGTATGGGGGGCTTGGGTGACCGTGCATCTTGTGTGCGTGGGGAGCCATTTGAAGATTTTGTCAAGCATTCTGAGGATGTGGCAGCAGGACGTAATCACAGCATTGACCTGTTTGTTCATGGAGAGTTTAGTATCAAGGATGATGCCAAGGTTTCTGGCGTGGTCTCTGGGGACATCCGTTTGACCGAGGATGGGTGGCCACCAGAAGAATTCCTAGATGTCTTTTTACCAAAACTCATGATCTCCGTTTTATCCATGTTGAATTTGAGACCAATTTCTCCCATCCAGTTACCCATGTCAGACATGTTGTCGGTGAAGTTGTTACTGGTGGTGTAGTTCATGTTGGTGAGGGAGAGGATGAGCTTAGTGTCATCAGTTTAACTGACAATGTTGATGTTGTGGGTCTTTATTATGTGAGCAAGAGGTGTCATATAAACTTTGAACAAGGTTGGATTGATGGAGGAGCCCTGACGTACTCTGCAGAAGAGCTTTTTGAGTTCAGAGGTGGAGAGTCTTACTTGTTGAGCTCTGTTGGAGAAGAAGGAGGTGATCCAACTTCTGGCCTGTCCTTGGATTCCAAATTCCTGAAGGTTGGCGATGAGGGTGCCCTGGTAGATGGCGTAAATGTCTCCAAGATTTCTAGAAAAAAAGGTTTTCTGTTAAATGAAGAAGAATTTCCTTTGAAGAAACAGAGCTAAAACAAAGATCCGGGTTAATTAACGGATTGAATTTTATATTTTACTCTTTGTCCGGCCATCTGACCTATGCGCAATCACAATAATCTCTCCCAAAGTAACAAGATGAGGAACATGTTCAACAACACATTATCATTCATGCTTCAAGTCAATGAATTGGTTGCTGAGGTTAACATATGCCTCTGTACCTTAAGACAATGTGTCCCCTTATCCAACCTGAACAACTTGCATAGCTCATAAGCCAGATTGAAGCTTGTGGGGATCATCATGAAGCTGCAGGAAAATGAGGTGATGCTCCTGAGTAAATGTTGCAATGTATTTCCATGCTACACCTGGAACTGGTGAAGAAAAAGACCACAAAATTATAAGTCCTATTGTCTCTGTCGAGACGATGGGGTAGCAATATGTGCAAACTTATGCATCAGCATCACAAAAAAGCAGGTCTGTCCACAGCTTAAATCACCACACTGCTTAATAATAAGGAGTCACAATATGGTATGTGTGTAAAAAGAGCCACAGAGCCAAGTCACCCCAGCAGGTAGGCGTTTAGTACACTGACTTCCTGTGTGCAGAGTAATGCGATGACCCACATTTGGAAGATGGCAACTTACAGCAAGAAAGCAAAGTGGTAAATTTTCCAATGCAACATAATTCCATAGAATTAGGGTTTCATCCTGAAATGTTTGCTGGTATCGCCTAGGACTCTTTTCATGTGATAGCACAATTTTGATAAACAAGCATTGGCACAGACAATAGGTCTCGCCTATGATCAAGCTATTGGCTTTGGCAATTGTGTGCAGGTGGTAAATATGAATGTGGTGGGGGTGGTGAACGGGGTGGCAGATTCATTAATGGAAAGTGTGCACACACTGAATGGAACATCTCCGGAAATATTTGTGTGTTCCAGTCATGGACCGTATTTGTTTAACAAGACTCACTAGCAGTCTTCATCCTTTATGATAACATGTTTGTCATGACAGAAGTTCTAAAATGGCTGCATGCTGATTCTTAGGGGTGCTCATAATCAGGAATTGAGAAACTTGTTATAGGCAAACACAACTGCACTTCTGAGGCCTGATCTATAGTCCAGGCATTTCTCTGCCATGGCTTAAAGGGAGCTAGCGAGTGGACTGCCCCTGTTGCAGTGAAGCTGCAAACAAACAGGCAATTCTACAAACAAAATACAAAAATAAATAAACAAAATGCTTCATCCAAGACAGTGACAAAATAGGAATAAAACAAGAGCAGACATGAAATAAGTATATTGCAGCTTGTGTGTTCACTAGCCATACTAACACAAATGTAAAAGCATATTTATTTATATAAGATGTGTTTTAAAGTTCCACACATCACCTGCAGCAGTTTAGATCATTAGCCAAAAGACAACAATGAGATAAAAAGGTAAAGCATCTTCACTGCATCGAGCGACCTGCTATAGCGAGATGAAGCAACTCCGGAAAAGATGCTGACTTTGCAGCTCAGGAACCAAGGGGAATATCATCAAGGATTGGCGTTAAAATTATCGCCACTTTAGCGACAGGAAACTGCTGCTAAAGCGGCGATAATGAGTTTGATAATATGCCCTTGAGAATTCCAATAGAAGCCCATGTTCTGGTGTTAACACGGGCTTCTATTGGAATTCTTTACGGCATAATATCAAGCCCATTATCACGGTTTTAGCAGCAGTTTCCTGCCGCTAAATCGGCGCTAATGTTAACGCCGTTCCTTGATAATATGCCCCCAAGTTTGAGTCTCAGTGCTGGCCCAACTTTCTGTGACTCTGGGCAAATACCTTAATCTTTCCATACCTACACAAAATGAATGAGTCCTTATGTAAAGTGCTCCAACATCTTCAGGTCGAGTTTGCGCTATATGTATACAGCAACAAAAAGAAAAGTCAGAGGCTTTCATGAAGCAGGATGGGACAAAGGCATCTGGTCATTTATTGTGAGGGATGGGAGGCCAAAACAGCGTTGGGAGTGAGTGGCAACACAGTGGGAAGAAGCAAACACAGATGGTGGGAGGGAGCAGACGGCAGAGCCAGCTACAGAACATGCTCTCTGTAGAGGGGCTCAACAAAAAGGAAAACAAGCATTGGAAATTCAATAGGTCTCACATTTGTTGGAGTTCGAGATATTGGCATTATAAATGCCAATGTTTTTTACTTATGCAATAGATATGCCCTCCCCACCGTAATAAAGTAAAATAAAGAACCTGTTGTGTGTTTCATTACGTAGTATACTTTCAATGGTGCCCTAGCTTTGTGAGTGAAAGTGACAGCTCTGACTCCACGTTAAAACAAGCAGTGTTGTGAGTGTGCAGTAACATATGCTGTCACCAGCTGTCCCTTGGGACCTCATTTGGCCTCATATGGTACTGCACCCTGCAATTTGAGTAGGCAAAGGATATGGCACAGCGATGAGAGCTGCTGACTTGTGAGCTGGGGATTCTAGTTTGAGTCTGCTGTTGGCTCACCATCCTGTGATAATGGACTGGTTGTTTAACTTCACCCAAGCCCATGGCTATATGCACTATGTAAAGGAAAGGGGTGGGCAAGCTCTGTCAGGCAGGGGGCTGGGGGTAGACAGCAAAGGAAAACAAACAGTGTTGTGACGTTGTAGTAGCACAGGCTGTCACTACAAGTCAAACTATGGACTGGATAGTTAGGACTAAAGGCCTTCATGACATGTCTCTAGTCCAGTCACAGATATGTCCAAGTAGGAAGCAGCATCTAGAGGTCAGCACACTAATCTAGACATCTCTTCACTTGTAACTGGCCCTGTGTCATGAGAGTCACTTAACGACTCATCCTGCCTTTTAGCAAACTGCACTATGGGTTCTGGGACCAGTAGTTGCACTTCAAGTATGGTCCTACACCTTCGGGCATACAAAGTGCCATTGTATAAAAAAACTGGACTGTTTGACACCCATTTCTTATGACCAGAATGCAGCAATAGAGCACAAATAAATTGCTTTGTCTGTAGGTTCTTAAATAGTAAAGGTCAATGATATCCATCTCAACAGTGCACCTTTCATCAACCTCAGAAAGATTTAAGGCATTCATGGCCCTGCAGGCCTCGTACTAGATACCTGTATGCTTATAGTCCGCTCAGCCCACCAACCAACCTTATATTATTGATGCAAGCTTAAAGAGCAAGTTTGCAAATTTAAATAATGTGTTTCCTTGGTCAAAATCCTCACAACAACAAACTGGACTTGTGATCAGGTCGTTGGAATAAAATGTATAGCAAAATGTTATGTATTTGGAAAAAGGGGACCCCTATATAATATAGTAGCACTTGCTATACATAGGGAAGAAACAGAGTTAGGAAAGGTCTATAGCAAAGTGACAGACATTGATTAGATAATACAATTTACGTTTTTTTGTAAATAAAAACCTAGAATGAAACAGTATATTAAGTCCACTTGTGTACAGAAACCAATGAGCAATGAGCAAAATAATTTCTGATAGAGCTTTATTGTTTATTGTTGTTGACTATTTTTCTTTTGTTTTCTACTGTTTTTTTTAAATATATATAGTTTTATAAGTGATTATGTGTTTAAATTTTATATAGTCTTGAATTAAAAAATACAAAAGAGAAAATACAAAATCAATAGACATGAAACATATATACAGTGATGAAGGCAAAGAGGTAGACACCAACCGTAAATTGTATTATCTAATCAATGTCTGTCACTTTGCTATAGACCTTTCCTAACTCTAGCAAAATGTTATGCACAGAAAAGTCCATGCCAATATTTATTTTGCAAAAACCACAGGTGATGGACAGAATGCAGAACAATGTCATACAATCACCCCAGTACAGAGATCTGGGCCCAAATCCATCGTTTTTTTGCACTCCACACCACCCCAGTTCAGGCATGGCCATATGCAAATCAGTCTGACCCTGTGCCTCATGGGAAAAGTCCAGCCCGAACTGCCAGGCCATGCCTTCCCCGGACCGGAAACAAGCTTCCGAGGACCGGTTTCTGGCATTCCAGCCGTCTTCAGCCCGGCTTGCTTGAATCCAGTGGAATATTTCATTTGCACCTGACATAATTGCTATGTTTAATTTGTATAAATGAACAAATACATTCACATGCCACAGTGTGGATGTCACGGGCCACAACACACAAGGACACACAGTAGGCACCATTTATTTGACTCTGAACGCAAATTACCACCTCCTGCTTGTGAGCTGTAATAGGTACCGCAGGGTATAGTATGCAACATATAGGCAAGTCCACCTGCAGTAAAGTGGGGGCCTCCTGTACAGTGATGATTTACTGAAGATTATGATTACAAATGTGGGTCCTACACAAACATGGTTTATAGATAGGGCTTAATTTGAGCCAGTGCTTTCTGGGTCTCGACACCAGCACTTAATTGTGAACACTGGCACTTATGACAGACTGCCCCATGGTGATGCTGTCTGAGCCATTTAGAGATCAGCACAACAGCAGCTGTTTGTTAATAAACATGATTAATGGCTGCCGCTCAAGCCATTCTTGAAGCTTTGGGTGCCTGGAATAGTCTGAAATGTCACACCTCCAGGAGTGTTAAGATTAGTAGTTATGTTGGTACCCTCATTGGCAGTGCAGGTAGGGGCAATAGGTTGTTACATCTGCAGTGGCCTCCTGATGAGAGACCTGGCACTTATTGTATTACAGATTAAGCACTGCTTCTTGAATATATTGTTCTTTCTATGGAAGAACTATGCTTTGTACTAAGCGTAGGGTGGGCAGGTTTTAATGGGCACAATGGACCATAAGCAGTTTTAAGAGGGAGATTCCGATAAAATGTTGTGTGCCTACCAGTCAGAATAGAATCCAGTCATCTAAATAGGTGGGAGACATATTCCTGTCAAAGAATACTGTTCCTCAAAGTTTGCATGACAATGATAAAAATGGAGTCAGATCACATTTTATCAGTTTGTCCCTGTAGCATTTCGTAATTGTGCATGGCTGAAGGAAATGATGGTTCTGGGAGATTTTAAGGTAAAACCCACTGGGTCTTGCAATGTTTCTGCAATGGGATTGCTTGCACATTCTGTGCAACAGAGCAATTCTGCAAACTATTGAAGGAATAGACAAACATGATGTCAAGTGGAGTAATATGTGAGGGCCTGATTACTGCACATCTCATGGCTTTCTTTATTTGTAAAGCTCTTGTGTGCCATCTTCTTTATCCTTATTTCACAATGGGCCCTCCTGCGCCCAGTGCTAAGGGCCATCAGGAGATCTTCCCACACATTGCACAGTCATTAGACATCACATGGGGAAGAGGGCATGACTGTGATATGTTTTTATTCTGCTTTAACACATCAGAACAGTTCTCTTTAGAGTTTTAATTGCATTTTTAGCAGCGTTTGTTGCTGTGATTCGAAACCTCACTGCCCCCTGCCCTGGGGTCTGCAGACTGCGCAATTCTCTGCTCGGCCACCAAAGCTTCAGGTTATAGAAGGTGCCAAACCTGATCCTACCCTGAATATTGATGGCATTTTTTTAGGTCGAGCCTGAGCCAGAGCCTGAGCAAGCGCTGCTCTGGCGATCTGTTGTAGGTAGAGTATGGAGGAGAAGCCCCGCCCATATTTTTCATTGGCTTGTGTCTTGGTTCTTGGTAAATGCTCGCATCTGATTCCTTAATAGGCTTGTTAATCCCTCCTTAGTATGGCTTTGTCGTCATTTGTATCCTCCCATGGCTACTGGCCCCTTTACTTCAGTTCTGACACGTTAAGCACTATATTCTTTATTCAGTTTGTCCTACTTGAGTCAGGATGACGTGCTTTGTTCACATTCAGAACGCTATGCGCGCTTTCCCTTTCAGAGCTGCTGGGACACTCGCAACCGCTTGTTCTCCATGGCTGCACCTTCAATGGAAACGTAAAAAGTGGCAGAGGTGAGCAGCAGGCATTAGCAATCAAAATGGACTCACACCTTTATTATTTAATTGTGAATGGCTCCGCTTTCACTTTAAGCACGCCTTTGATGGTTTGTAAATGGTGCTACTTTCACTTTGTGAATGGTGCTGCTTTTGCGTTAAGCCCACCTTTACTGGTTTGTGAACGGTGTCCCTTACTTCCACAAGCCACTATCGGGTATTTTCATTTCTCTAAGACTTGGCTTCTCCAGACAACTTTTTATAGGTCTCGCCTAGAAATGCTCTCAAACACTGTGAGACTGAGACCGCCACCCCGCAATCATGTCTCACTCCACCTTCAATTCACTGTGAATGTGTGTTTTTATGTTCTTACTTGCTTTGCTGCACTTTCTTGCTCATCTTAAACTCTGGTTTCAGGTGACTTGATAGACTAAGATATGAGATAGTCCTGTGCTTCTGAAAAGTAGTTTGGAGTTCTTGACTTGTTAGTGCATCTACTTATTGCCCTGCATTCTGCCTCTGTAATGGTAGGATTTACCGGTATGTATGAAAGGAGAAGTCTTCTTTTTCCCCCATTTGGAGTTTAGGCAGGTGTGTTGGTAGTAGAGATAATACTTGAGGTAGGGAACCGAATGAAAGCTTAAGCCGAATGTCTAGCTCATCATTTTTATGTTTTAAGAGCAGAGTCGGGTTTCTGCATGACGTGATCTGATCAGTCTGGATAAAATGGGATCAGACCATTGAAGGTATTTTGTTGTCATCTCTTTAATTTGATTTATTGATGCATGAGTGTATTATGGTTTTAATGATGATGTGACACGTTGAAGATGCTATGGGTTCACTGCTGGTTTTGTGATTCTTGGAGCCAAACACGACTGGAATCTGATTCGGAATTTCCTGGCAATAGACTATTCTCCTCTTTTCACCCTAGTTCCCAGGCCTGTGTATCTCATTGCAGAGCCTTTGCTTCTTAAAACAAAACATTTAAATTTCCACCCAAAGGGCCATTTACATGCCTACCACTACCTCACTGAAGTTTTATTTTGCTACAAATTACTCATTTGTAAAATATTATGAAACATTATTTGGCACTATTATAACAATTAAAAATGGAAGCACAGTTTAAGGTGTACTTGCTTCAAGAACGCAAGGGCAAAATGAACATGCCTTTCAAGTTTTAAAGGGTGTGTACATAGATATTTCTGGCTTAATCTCATTTAATGTAAAATTCCTTTACTGATTTGCTCAGATAGACTATTTACCTGTCCCTGTAGACATTTATGGAACGTTGTTTCCAATATGAAAAATAAACCAAAGAGCTTCATTCATAAAAGCCACACCGTTTTCACTGTCCTGGTTTCTCTACAAAATAAATCAACATGGACATCCTTCCCAAATAAACCGTTGTCATGTTTCAAATCTAATGTTTGACGAATTGTTCTTCAATGAGATACTGCATAACTTGGTGACTTCACTAAAGTGAATTTGTCCAAATCCCTCACAGGCTGGTAATCCCTGTAGCTACTGCCACCTGGAGCAGAGGAGCCCTCCAAACAACTCCACTAGCCCTCAAAAAGCCATTTAAGACATAGCTAGTTACACACCACTCCTATTGAGTTTGGACGTCTCCACTTTTAAAGTATTTGATTGCTCCAGTGGCATCTTAATGCTACATAATCCACATAACAAAATTACATTCGCTCTATATGCCAGTGCTCTAACCTCTTGTAACGCACTTTACGACAATGAAACTACTTATGGGCCCTGATCTGCACTATATCATTTGCAATAATGTTCTGCAGTACTTTTCTAGATTACCCCAAGCAAGGCTAGCAGTAACTGCAGCTCTTTCACTGCCAACCTTGCTTCTTGTAAGCAAGAACTTTAAGTACAAAGTTCAAAACACATAAATAAAAGGCATTGTGATTTACAATGCCAATAGCACAAACTCTTGAAAATGCAAGACCTTTTGCATTGCAAATGCTTGTTGTATTTAAGTGCTTATTCTGTGAGTAGATTTTATTTGTAAAAGCATCAGTTTCCACAGCATTTGCCAATTTTTTTTAAAGTTTGGAACATTGACTGCCAATAATTGTTAACTATTTCTACTGTATCAATTACCTTGTCTGGCAGACTATAGTAAAAACAAAAACGAGTTCAAAACAGCACTAAACCTTGAGGTTGCTAATGTATGTAAAATAGCTTTAATAAAATCAGTGGTATACAGTTTGAGAGCGGTCACTGGAGCAGGTGTTTAGCCGACTGAGCTATCGTGTACAATCTGTGGTGTTAACACAAGCTCATTTCTTTCTCATAGGCCCTGATAGTTGAATTCAATCAAATTTGCAGTACAAAAAACATATTGATAATGTTTCCAACTCTCTGCATTCTTGCACATTACTACACATTTATGAGCTATCTCACCACACAAATGTTTGTTTTATTTGTCTCACGATTTTATTAAAGCACAAAGCAGGCAAACGTTAGCTACCGGCAGACTGTGCACAGTGCATTTCTTTGGAGGGAATAGGACACAAGACAATGAATTAAACCTTACCGGTAACAGGAATCATTATATGACGTTTATTGAGAGATTGCTCTTTCACTAATAACAATAACATATTTACATGTAGAAAAAGCGTATCAAGTGATTGGTGGGCTGCAATGTTTCAACCTTGCATCCTGAAGTTTGCGAAAAAGTAATCTGCAATATGCAATATGCACATCCGTCCACTGAAATACCACACTGGCACATGGCCTGACACACCAAACTTAAGTATGGTGGGTAGTCCTTAAAGAGAAGCTTTGCTTGTAACTGTAGAAGCATAAAAAACAGAGCAACAACTGCAAATGGTCTGTATGATCTGAGTGGTGTAAATCCCACTAGAATTGACACATATGGATTGTATTGGAGTCAGTTGTTGCCATGTGCGCTTTTTTGGATGTTTACTGGTCTGATATGGCTAAAATCCTATGGATTCCAGTTGCCTCCTGGTCATGTTTTGGTTCCAGTTCCTATGTAACCAGTAAAATTCACCTTGTTTTTATTTTACATTAATGTTAATGTTTACTTTAGCCACATATAGGGGCTCCGTCCGTCCGCCACCATAGAGTAGGAGGGACCGTCCGCAGGGGCAGCGGCGGTCCCTCCGTGCAAATTAGAATGTGACCTCCACCCTGGCGGTCACATCCTGTATATTTAACATTGCGACGGGTGCTGCTTCAAGCAGCACCCGCCGCACCCGCTTCGAGCAGCACCCGCCGCACCCGCTTCGAGCAGCACCCGCCGCAATGTTAAAAATGTAAGTTGTGTATTTGCATGCACAAAGCGGCAGGCACCGTGCGGTGCCTGCTGCTTTGTTCACGCAAATGCAGGGGGGTACCATAGGTACCCCATGTGCATCCCTGACCCCCCCATCACCCAGGGGGCAAGGTCCGTATGCTTTCCCACGGCATACATCTTACACCATGCTAATATGGCTGGCGGTGTCTGATAGACACCGCCAGCCATGTTAAAGTTTTTCCGCCGCGGTCGGAAGGAGACCGCGGCGGAAGAGTTGCGGACAGATTTCCAGACCCACCGCCATCCTAATATGGCGGTGGGTCTTTTGTGGCTCAGCAGCGGTTTTCCCGCATCCTCCGGGTCGGCGGTGGCTTCCGCCGGCCCGGAGGATGCGGGAAAACCGCAATCCTAATCTACCCTATAGTTTAGTGTCCACAAATCCACATATCACAACTAAAACCAGAAGAAACAATTTTTACTACAAAATTATTCAGGACAGACATTTTTTTCCAATCACGTCCACCGACACAGATGTCACATGTTGTCGAGCAGAGGCATAAAAAACAATAGTCTGGCATCATGGCTGCCCTCCAGCATCTGTCCCCTGAGCACACAATACAATGTTGATGATCTGATTAGATGTCTTCCAATCTCGGATAAAAAAGTATTGTGTTGTTCCTTTAAAAAAAAGTAAGAACAGAGATGGTAACAGCATGTGAACGTAATAGTATAGTAACATGAAAGTAAGGGAAATTCTGGGGACCACTCAAGGCCTGACATCCCATGTTAAAGCTGACAACATGTTTGTGAAATGGCACATCAAGGCAGACATCATGTC
This sequence comes from Lissotriton vulgaris, assembly GCF_964263255.1. Lineage (NCBI taxonomy): Eukaryota > Metazoa > Chordata > Amphibia > Caudata > Salamandridae > Lissotriton > Lissotriton vulgaris. The sequence goes on along the minus strand of NC_141696.1, from coordinate 1,039,052,106 downwards.
TGTAGAATAAACACAAATTAAAATGTAAAGGAACATAAATTCCGACGTGCATGACTTATGGTGGAAATTAAATACAGTCTGAGATGAAAATGTAAACCCTGGAGACTAGGCAGGCTGTGTGCAGCAGAACTGAAGCTCAAGTAAAGCTCAAAGTGCAAGAGTAAGACTGGGGTCAAAGCAAGGAAAAGGGCAAAACTGGACACCAAATAGGGCATTCTCTATTATAAATAATCAGGGGCATGGGGAAAACACCAAACCTGAGGTGATATCAGCCACCATCTTAACGGCGAACAATTCGGATAATACAAAACTAATAGCAAAATACAATCTAGTTCACACATAATGTGAAGCAACGGGCATGCCCATGAGAAAATAAGCTTGGATTCAAAGATTTAACCAAACGTTTGAGAGTTCCAAGAACATTAACTGACATGTTATTTGCAATTAATAGGCCGATTTATGCATTCACTGTGTAGACTGCCACTTATTTTTCTTGCACTGTTAATATTCAGGACTACATTCAAGAGAATGCATGTTCCTGAGGGCTCTGAGTGCAAAAAGGAGTTTAATTTTTAAAAGAATTGGGGAGCACGGAAATTCTGCCCATCGCTTCAAAATGCTCCAAAGTATCGCGTGACAGCTCCACCGCCTTCTGGCATTTTTGCCAACAGCGTGGTGCAGTCTGGTTCCTGGGAGCCCATACATGGGTGTTATGAGGCCTCATGTGGTGATAGTGACTGTTCCCAAGTCCAAGTTTTGCTGAAAACAATACCGAGTACTGAGAGACTTGTAGGCCCATGTTTAGAATGGTTAAAATAGAACTGCAGGGGGAGCGTGGCTTGAGCGCCGCACAAGATGGCGGCTTAGCAGTTGAGCTCCGCTTTCCAAACGCCGAGACTGGCAAATTTCACCCGTTTACACCGGTGATTTCTGGACGCTGAACCAAGCATCTTTTTGGGGAGTATGAGGTGAGCTAGACGCTCTGCTCCTTGACTCTTACTTTTGCGGCTATGCGGTAAATTTTATCGTGAGGCGAGCCATTTCATTCCGGTCGCCATTTTGTTTTTCCTCAATACGCGCTACTCTCAGTTCTTGCAGCACAATGCATTTATTTGGGCTTTTTTCCATCTCTCCTGCCGTCTGCCTCCTTCTTCTGTCATAATATGGAGCCTTCTTGGTGACTTTTCAACTAGCAGTGGTGTTTTCCTCACTTCATGTTCTCTACTGACCGCCATTTTGTCGTCTGACTGGACCTACTTTTATACAACATTTGAATGACTATTCTCCACCTTGCTGACTGTCCGAGACCACTTTTCTCACCTGAACTTTTGTGACGAAGGTAACTCTGCTACTGGTTTCACGTGTCTATATGGAGGAGTTGCGTAATCTCAAACTTTCTTCTTCTGTCAAACCTCATTCTCCCTCAGACTCTGATTTAGCTTTTCCTGACATGGGGGAACATTCTTCTCACAAATCAGACTTGACCCCTGGGGCGATTCCTAAAACGGTTTCTTCAAGCAAGTTACCACAATCTGCATTGACGAAGCGTCTGAAGAAGGACCCTCCTTCCCCAGGTAGCGCTTCAAATTCCGCTTCAATGGATCTTATTCTTGAAGAAATTAGAGCACTGAAACCTTTCATTGCTGAAACCACAAAGACTCTACAGTTCCTTCATGATAAGTGGTCCTCTTTGGAATCTCGTGTTCTTCTGGTGGAGCAGTCAACGGAGTCCCTTCAGACCTCCTGTTCACGTATCACTGCTCTAGAAAAGGATGTGTCGCTTCTGAGGAGGCAGTTGGAGGAGTTGGAAAACCGAAATCGCAGGAACAATTTTCGAATTTATGGACTTCCTGAACATATTGAGGGACCTAATCCTACTACATTCTTTCAGTCTTTTTTGCCTAAAATCTTGGATCTCCCTCCTTCCTCCACTTTCAACATTTAACATGCGCATAGACTGGGTCCCAAAATCTCTGCCAAACCCCGTGGTGTTATCATGGTGTTTCTGCAATACATCGACCTTCTTCAGGTTTTATCGGCTGCCAAGTCTAAAAAGCAAATTGTCTATGAAGGTCACCATCTGTATCTTTCCCAAGATGTGGCTAAAGTGACAACGGATCGTCAGAAACAACTCTTGGATATGCGTTCACAGTTACAAGCTCTCAATGCCAGGTTTGGCTTGCTTCACCCCTGCCTCTTCAAGGTGACATACAAAGACAAGACCACGACGTTTGAAGATCATCTTGTCCTGCAAGAATACCTACATCAACAGGGAGCTGATGTCATGGACACTGCAAGAGCTGTTTAACCGTATAATTTGAGCTTTCATTCCTGTTTCTAGTCTCTTGTCGCTCCCATTATGTCACTGTTTTATTCCCTTGGCATTCCCTGATTTTCTCTTGTATTATTATGTCTCTTCTTGCTATGAACCCTTTGTATTTTCTCCTTCCTTCCACAGATGTGCCCTTTCCTGTGCATCCCGGTGTTCTCCATACGTTGTGTTACCTGCTGGATTTTTTGGTTGTTCGGTGGCGTTTGTCTCGTCGTTGATGTCGTCATCTTCTGGCGCCGTCACCCCCATTATCCATTTTGTATCTGTCGGTATGTTTTTTAGTTGTCTTCTCTTGCTCTCTTCTGTCCACTTTCTCTTACTCTTCTATTTCTCTCTTCCCCTTTTTCCTCTATCTCTTTTTCTCTTTTCTTTGGACTTCACCTTATTCCTTGAATCTTATCTCCTTGCTTGTTGGTATACTTTGGCCTCTCTCCTTCCTATTCTCCCTCAATCTGCTCTCTTTCTTACCTTCATTAACTTTTTGATATCATTACTTTCTCGTTTTAATTCCTGGTGGTTACTTGGAACGTTAAAGGTTTAAATAACCCTATTAAATGACAACAAGTTTTGACACATCTTGCTGGACTCAAATCCGATGTGACCATTCTTCAAGAATCCCATCTTTCGGAACCTGAGGCCTTGAAGCTCAAACGTTGTTGGGTAGGTCATGTTTTTCATTCCCCGGCTTTGGGTAAGAAAAATGGTGTTGTGATATTATGTCATAAAAAGTTAAATGTTTCTATTGTTTCTCAAGAATGTGATGTGGAGGGGCGTTGGGTACTTGTTAAACTGACTATTGATAGAATACCTATCGTTATCTTCAATGTTTATGCTCCAACTGGTGTTGACAAATCATTTTGGCCTGCCATTTCAGTTAAGTTAGCTTCTCTTGATGAGAAATATGTTATTTTTGGTGGTGATTGAAACCAGGTTTTTGACCCCATCATAGACAGGAATTCCAAAGTCAAGTTTATTCCCTCCAAAATGCACTCCCTATTTACTGCCTCTATCCGGAATAATGTATTGGTCGATATCTGGAGACTCTGGAACCCTGATCTCAGAGAATACACATTCTACTCCCCATCTCATCTCTCCCAGTCCCGTATTGATTACCTTTTCCTTAGTAAACCCTTAGCTCAACTTGCCCTTCATTCAGATATTGGGTCCATTTTAATTTCCGACCATGCACCTGTTTTTGTTGACATCAATCTCATTCCCTTTTCCCCCCATTCTGGATGTTGGAGATTTAACATTTCCATACTCCTTGACCCTACCTTTTGCTCTAAATTTAACGATGTTGCTGTTGAATTTTTAACATTTAATCAGGTTCCAGATTCCCCCTTTGAGATGGTTTGGGATTATTTTAAGGCTGCAGCTAGAGGTTTTAATATTGATTTTGTTTCCCAAAAGAAAAAACAAGCAATTTCCAAGTCTGCTCAGCTTTTGACCAATATTAAGAAACTAGAATACACTTACTATAGCTCTGGTACTAAGTCCTCTCTCAGAGAACTCATCGACGCTAAATTTGCTTTCAATAAATTCACTACAACTGCTGCCTCCAACACTCTACTGAAATGTAACTCTCGCTATTATGGAGGTCAAAATAAAATGGGGAAGTTGTTGGCTAATTATCTTAAGAAACACAAAGATAGGACAAAGATTGATTCTATTCACGGTCCCGCTGGTACATATTTGTTTAAAGATAAAGACATACTAAACAAATTTGTCTCATTTTATAAAAATGTATACACCCCTGAATTTTGTCCTGATTCGGCTGATCTTCTCTCTTATTTTCAGGACATATCTTCTCATATAGATTTTAATTCACTTGATTCAGATATTTCCCTTACTGAAATCTCACACGCTGTCTCGGTTTTACGTCATGGCAAGGCGCCTGGCCCTGATGGCTTTACTATTGAATTTTACAATCATTTCTCCTCACTCCTTCTCCCAAAACTCCACTTGTTGTTTCAGTCCTTTTCGGATTCTGGTTCCTCCCGTGGGACCTTTCACGAAGCTTTAATTTGCTTAATCCCTAAAGAGGAAAAAGACCATACTTTGTGTAAAAATTATCTTCCCATCTCTTTAGTTAACACAGATTATAACATTTTTCGCAAAAATATTGGCTCTCCGACTCGATCCCCTTCTACCCGATTTAATTGGCCCGGAGCAGTCGGGTTTTGTTAAGGGTCGACTATCCTCATATAACTCTCCTGTCTTCTTTAATATCTTAAGTAAAGCCCCCTCACTCTCCTATCCCTTGGCGGCCATTTCCCTTGACGCTGAGAAAGCTTTTGACAGGATTGGGTGGGATTTTATGTTTCAAGCTCTCACTTGGGTAGGTTTTTCCCCTAAATTTATTTCTCTTATCTCTTTACTTTATTCAAGTCCTCATGCATCAATTTTTGCCAACAGTATGATTTCAGACTACTTCCCATTACAACGAGGTGTGAGACAGGGCTGCCCTTTATCCCCCTTATTATTTGTTTTGGCTTTAGAACCCTTTTTGACGAAAATTAGACTTGGTGAGAATATTTCTGGTTTCCATTTTGGTTCCCAGCAAGTTAAATTATCATTTATGCTGACGATATTCTTCTGTATTGTTCTGATCCACAATCTTCTCTTCCTTTCTTCTTGAATCAAGTCTCCTCTTTCTCTAAAGTTTCCGGTTATCGTCTTAACATTGATAAATGCGAAATTTTACCATTGAATCCTCTTTGTCAAAAACATCTCTTTGATTGTTTGGGTTTCTCTTGGCAACCGACAAAGATTAAATATTCAGGGGTTTGGTTTGCTCTTCGTTTATCGGACACTCTTAAACTTAATTTTGATTATCTCACTAAAAAGTTGACTACAGCCTTTGAGTGTTGGAATCCTCTTTTTCTCTCCTGGTGGGGACGTCTGGACTCTATTAAGATGATGTTAGCTCCCCTTGTGCTTTATACAATCTCCATGATCCCTATTCAGATTCCTGCCTACTATTTCAAAGCAATAGACTCCCTTTTACTAAAATTTTTATGGAAAGGTTAAAAAATTTGGATTGCTATTGCCGTTTTGAAAACACACAAATGGACGGGAGGAATTACATTTCTGAATTTAAAAAATTACCACAGAGCTTTCTCTTTGAAACAGGCTCTGCGCTGGCTCTCATTAGATCTCCTTTTCTGCCCTCCTCTTTGGCTTAAATTAGAATCTTCCTTCCTCTCTCCTTTTGGCTGTCGTGAGATACTTTCTTTCTCTGCTAATGTGACTTCCCTCCCCACGCCCATTATCACTCACTCTCGAAATCTTCTTACTCCATACTTATCCTCGTCTTACCCATCTTTGTCTTCCATTCACGTCCAACCTATTTGGTATAATCAACACCTTAAGATTCGTAATCGCTCAATTTTTTTAAAATCCTGGCACTCTTGCGGCCTCAAATGGATTTCTCAACTTGTTTCGTCCACCAGCCTCTCTCTTTTCTAGACCTCCAGACACACTTCGCTTTGCCTTCCTCTTCTCGTATGCATTATAATTCTCTCCTCCCCATTCTTACTCAATACCTAAATTCCCTTCCTAATACTAATGACATCCCCGTAGCATTTGTTCCCATATCTAATGCACTAGAACACTGGCCCTCAGCCTCTTTTCTCTATAAGTCAATTCACTACACAGTTGACAGAGATAAATCTAGAGTTGAGTTGACTTGGGAAAAAGATCTTTCTCAAAACTGGCCAATCCCCGTATGGGATAAAATTTGGTTAAAAATACACCGTACTTCTAGAGCTGCTAACACCACTCAAACCTTATTTTTCATTTATAATTGTATTTTATTTACTCCACTTTCCCTATCGTCCTTTTCCCTAGACTCTCTCGCTGCTTGTTGGTCATGTCCTTGCCCTTCTTCTGACCTAAAACACATCCTTTTTGACTGCCCACCCATTGCACACTTTTGGCATTTAGTTTGGTCCCAACTCCAGAAAATTTTCAAATTGCAGTCCCCTTTCTCCATTCCTAATAATTTTCTCGGTTCCCTTTTCCCTATTTTTGCCATTTCCCCACAACAATATAACTTGATTGATCTTTTAATAGCTATTGCGTTTCATCATATTACCTCTAATTGGAAACCAGCCACTGAAGTCTCCTTCCGTGCTTGGTGGAATGCAGTGTGTTTTAATCCTTTGGCTGGATACTAATTTTGTTTCCCCCATTTCCCTAGCAGTCAAACGTGATTTGTTATGGCTCCCCCTTACCAATTATTTATCCCTGGTTGCTTCTCCTCCACCACTTCCCCAGGTTCGAACTGTTGAAGTCCAAAAACCACCATGATCTTTTACATTTGCCTTATTGCATTGAATATTGTTTATTCGATTTACCATTTATGTTCTAATTCTTTGCATTACTTTGTATTTGCTCTACCTATTTACCATTGTCATTTTATTTAATTTTTATTTTATAATGCATATGTTATACACATGATATTTTTTCTTGTTTATTTAACCTTTGATTGTTTCTTCATTTCCTGTCTTTGAAAAATAGAACTGCAACCTCCACATGCTTAGTGCTGTTCAATCAGGAATGGCTGAATGCCAGCCTCTCTTGATACTGTGTTATAGCCTCTCTATAGGGCATCAGCTGGTGCTCTGCAGGGGCTGGCAGGATGGCTCAGTGAACATTAAGCTTGCTGCGGACAAATGCGCTGCTCTGAAGGTCAAGAATGTAAAACCTGGCAACTGAAAATGAGCCTCCCATACTTGCGAGATCAGAAAATGGTGTATTCTCAATTGGGTACATGAAAACCAGGTTCCAAAATGAAATGTTGTTGCTTCAAAAGTGAGCGCCTCGAGCCAACCCTGGCATGGAAACATTTGGCAGTGCTGATCACTCTGCCAGAGAAAAAAGCACACATTTTACTGAGAACGGTGGATTCTCCCCCGCAACTGTCAACAAGTCATAAAGTGCTGTGTGTGGACAACCCTGGGAGCCATTACCTTTTTATCAGAAAAAATAGAAATGGCACCGAACGAGGTAATTACAAAGCAAGCGGACTTTAAAGCAAACTGGTAGTCTCAGCCGGGGAGATGCTTTTAACTGCCCACAAGATACCACCATACATGTCAAGATTTAGAAGCTGCAAAAATGAAGGAGCAGAACAACAATCGAGGTGATAGTCTGTTCTTTATCCCCTTGCCTGTTAGGAGCACAGAGTAGGACTAGGAGTAGCAGGCAAGGGGCGTGAGAAATGATTGTGCACTGGTAAGGAGCAGCGGGCCACCTACAGCGCAGACTCTGAGTGAGACAAGACCATTTCTGAGTTCTTGCTAGCTCATGTCACCGACCCGCATCGTTGGCTAGCGTGTTTCTGGAAGCAGGGATATGTGGGGGCGGGAGGGGGGAGATTAGTCTTGGAATCGGGAGGGTTGGCATATATGGAATCCATCTGGTAGTGAATAATGCTCCCTTTAAAAGTCATCATATCAGACAGGATGGAGCAGCTGCCCCCACCTCGTTCCCTGCCTCTCATCCTCTGAATGTCCAGCATGACGATAACGAGGTGCTCACTGTCTCAGACCAGACCAGGGTGAGAGTGCAGCTGCACCGCGGCCAAGGCTGAGCTAAAAACACGCTCCCACCATCCAGTAAAACCACTGCAGCCAGCCAGACTCTCCAAAGACACATATACACACACAGCGGAGAAGCCAGCCATGAGGTTCCAGGGCAGATGCCTTCAGACTGTGCACATCACTCCCAACCTGTTCGGATTAGGAGGAGCTTTTTTTGTACGATGAGAGGGGCTGGTTGGAGCAGCCAGCACAGACAGATTTTAATTTCCCTATCTTGTCCTGGCAGTCCATTTCTGTTGGTTGTTTACATGTTAGGAGAGCAGCTTCTACAAAAGCCTCTGGCCCCCAAACACGCTGGGGATTATATCTGAGGTACAACATCCATGCTCCGGCTAGACAATCACATGGCTGAAGCAACAATAGCAAACAAAACTTCAACAAGCCCAATCCTGCCTAAAAGAAATCCTAGAACAAAATGTAAATCCTACCAAAATAAAGCCTAAGTGAGGGTGGACTTAGAAAAGTGCAAACATGACCAAAAAATACAATCAACCAGCCTGGGCTCCAACGTGAGAGGCAGCACTAACACATCTATGGCATTAAAAGTATGTGGGAGGGAAAAATGCAATATATACATGTAAGTAGCTATGGCATGGAAGCTGAACATAGGCCAACAGTAACAGAGCAGAAAACAATAGCAGGATGAGATAGTACTTAGTCCCTGCTCCCCTGGCAGCAATAGAAGACAAAAGGAGGGACAGAAATGCAGTACTGACCACTAGCAAACAAGGATCTGTAAAGGACACTGAAACAAACAAATCAAACACAGGGGATGGCTTAAAGCCCACAAGAGAATTATACTAAAGTATATAAGAGGTTGTACGCTTATGCTCGACTTAAAAAGAGCTCAGAAAATTACGATCAACATAAGGACACAAGTACTCTGGCCATGATCTAGAGGAGGGTCACGTGGAAGAAGAGGTGGAGGATAGCCAGAATGCCTTTACCAGACTGCAAAACATTCTGAGAAGCACAGCTAACTGGATGTCCGGCAACTCCCTAAAAATCAACCCGGACAAAACCGAGGTGTTGCCGATTACCATCGCTGGCAACCCTTGGTGTGATCGTTTCTGGCCTGGGGAGCTGGGCACGCCTCCAGAACCGGCGGAGGTGGTTAAGAGCCTGGGCATCCAGGTGGACAGTAAGCTGTCCATGAAAAAGCAAGTCACAGCTGTGGTGGGCTGCTGCGTCGGCCTCCTTCGCCAACTCAGGAAAGTTTCCCCGCTGCTCTCTTTTTCCACTCTAAGGAGCGCGGTTTCTGCAATGATCTTGGCCAGGCTGGACTATGGCAATTCATTGTATATAGGACTTCCACAGGGCCTCTTAAACAGAATGCAGACGGTCATGAATGATGCTGCTAGGCTAATTTTTTAAGAAACCAAGGAGTACCCAGGCATCCCCCCTCCTGCGGGAACTCCATTGGTTGCCAGTTAGGCAGAGGTTAATGTTCAAGGGGCTCTGCATTGTACACAAAGCGCTTCATGGCAGAGCACCCACCTATCTGAAATCTCGCCTGTCCCTTTACAAACCAGGGAGGGTGCTTAGATCTGCTGATTCCATCTATCTGATTCAGCCACGCTGTAGACTGACCACTGTGGGTGGGCATGCTTTCTCACATACTTTGCCAGCTATGTGGAATAAACTACCGCTGGAACTCCGCAATGAAAAGAAACTAATGCCCTTTCGCAAGAAATTAAAAACTGTGCTTTTCCAGCAAGCGTGGGGTGGCCGCCAATTGTAATCTGATGCATCTTTTTATTGTCTAGCTGATCCTAACAAAGCGCTTAGAGACCCCTGGGTTATAGTGCGCTATATAAGTCACAATAAATAAATAAATAAATAAATAAGTGCCGACCATAGAGCTGACCACCAGGAAGCAAGCAATTGAGATTGGCTTTGAAGCCAAACATTGGCCTTTAATGGATGGCCTCCAAGCCTGCTAACAATAAATAACATGTTTCCAAGAGACAGTGCATGGACTGTGTAAGTGAGACCTAAAAAAATGCAAGATTCCAGCTGGGCAATATACTGAGAATCCAATGTTTCTAAGTGAGTGGGTCACAACTACGCAAATTTGTTAAAATAAAATGTCATTTCTTTTTGCAAAGACCACATTTGGTAATGGTACAAAAATGGTTTTACCCTAAAGTCTCTGTGATGCAGCAAGTCCACAAGCAAATCACAAATAAGGAACTGCATAGGGCAAATTTATGGAACAGTGGTGCAATGCAACAAGCCACCTTACTCTGCTGCACTGCATCACTGGGAAAGGGCAATAATGTGTCATTTTAAGGCATACAGCGCTTTCTCGACTTTTCCCCTGCAATGGGGCCCTTTTTTGCAGCCTAGTGCAAACTTAGGCACCATTGCACCATAGTGCAAGGAAGCCTGTGTTTCATGCTGGAATGTTTTTTTGCAGGAAGGGACACCTTCCTGCACAAAAACAATCCTGAGAGGCATTTTCCTCTTTCCATGCATCTTGCAGAATGCAGCACTCATATAAAGAGGAAGTAACGAGAGGAAATAAAGATGTTTCTTGTTTAGATGTATCTTTTTGACACATTTCCAGGTTTACAAGGTCTTGTTATTCTGGGGCTGTGTAAAAAACCATGGGAGTTGTGTGGGAACACTCACACAATGCCCATGGAATGCCTACCCAGGGCAGAGTAACGCAAATAGCGATTTTGCACTGCTTTGTGCTACTCTTGATTTTTGGAGCCCTCAAAGCCATGCAAAGTGCATTTGCATGGCTTCAGAAATCTGACTTAAGGTTTGCGTCACTCTTGGATTACATTGTGTGGTGCAAGACCTACGCAAACTAGGCCATAAGAATGGCCTTGCATTTTTAAAAGGTTTATCGTCAATAGAAATAGTTGAACTTGTTGATAATCCTCCACAGTATCTAAAAAGAACCAGATATCAAAAAGCACACAGTGCATAATTGTAAAAGTTCGTAATTCGTTTATAGTTGTGTTGATTTTCGTTAATGCAGACTTGGTTCCCATACCTTAAGGTTTAAATAGTTAAAACCCATGCACAGCTATCACGTTGGCATATACCCGCAACAATACAATTGAAATTGATTACAGAAAGTTTGATGCTGCCTCAGTTTGTGTTCAGTTTAGCAATCAAGAGATTTGCCATGGCCATATTTCATCCTTCCAAAAATCTATTTTGTAGATTAAAGCATTGATTTTTACTTTTCTACAACTATAGTCTTCCAAATATCTTCAACCTTTAAGAGATTTATTTTGTTGCCTTGCTTTAGGTCGTGCTCCAGAATAAAATTGGTATTTTGAGTACTAAGCATTTTATATCTACACAAACCGTTCATAGTTTATTTCCTCCAAATATGTACTGAATAATAAATGTCAATACATTTAGTTGTGTGGGCATGGCATAAGATGGACTTGCATGTTTTTTCAGTAAGGAAATGCAATAAATGAAAACGTGATCATCAATTCTGTGACATATTTCTCATTTATGTAAAAAAATAGCTTCAAGACCTGCCTCATCGACACTGTGGGATTTAAAGCCTTATATAAAAGGCAGTAATAAGTAATCCTCGAAACAAAGGGCAGAGGTACTATCTTATGACCTCTTGGTTGACTGCATCTGTGTCATTAAGTGCTTCGATGAAAAATAGACTAGGGAAACAGTGAATCTGGGTGTGGACAGGAGACATAAAAGGAAAACCGAAAGTATTCAAAAACGATTTCTTTTTACAAGCACATGTATCCATGCCTCCAAATATGAATGTAGTCCAAGAAAAAATAATTTTACAAAGATAATCTATATATATATAAAAACGAAAGTATGTCTGTTTGTTCTTTATGCATTACTACACCATTCATCCGATCGTCGTGAAACTTTGGGAAGTTGTTGAGTACACTCCCGCGAAGGTTTCTGGCATAAAAGAAAAAAGAAACATTTGTTTAATATCGGCCCCCCGGCCTCCCAGGGCCCCCATAATCTTTCCAATACTGAACATAGACAGTTTACGGTGCGACTCGCTTTTGTAATGACGATCAACAAAGCACAAGGACAATCGCTGCAAGTGTGTAGACTACATTTGGAGACTCCGTACTTCTCAAATGGACAACTGTATGTGGCCAGCTCAAGCGTCGGAAAACCTTCTGATTTATTCGTGTACGCACCTGACGGAAAACAAAAAAATACTGTGTATCCACAAGCACTCAAATAAATAAACAGAATTAAAACAACACTTTAAAATGTTTTCCATATTAAAATGAATATGTTTCAATAAAAATGACACAATGTAAATTGAATGTTATCATAACAAGTTTTCTTACATTTCCTTGCTTCTGAGATCGCAGCAATGCGCGACGGGTAAGCTAGTGACTCATAAATACTGCAGACCTAGAGAACTGCTTATACACTGCTCAATGTGTGGGTAGTCCTAATTGCCAGCTGTAGCCACTTTGTCTAAGCAACCTTGATTTTGAAACATGCACACTAACACTTCAGAAATCTGAAGTAAGAGATAATACACAAGTGACAAGGGAGATTGGGGAAATTTGTTCAGGGTAAAACTGAAATATATGTGGATGGATGCCCCAGGCATCCTGACAGGTCCATAAAACAAAGCCAACCCGTGCATGGAGACAGTAGCCAATGTTTACCATCCAAAAGAGAAATGGTCGCAGCCAACATGTCCATTACTCTGTTGTCACCCTCTGAAGGACATGCATGTGTCTAGTCTGCTCAGCACTACTGGCTTTCATCTTTATTGGGGATATCCTGAATGTAACAAGTGATAGGAACAGGGTGAGAAGAGTCATAAGTGAATTTCATGTGAGACTGGGACTTGATATTTGCTGAGTATGTTCGGGGTAAGGTGAGGTGGTGACAGCTGAAACATCCAACCCTGACCACCCGTGTGGTATGTTTGTGGGCAGATGAGTGAGCATCCTCTCTAGGTGTATTATGTGCACCTGCAAAGGAATCCATCTAATTTCCTCCTTTTCCTTCCCATCCATGCAGCTATTTTTGGGCTTGGATGCTGAAACATCCCTTTCCAAATCCATTGGCATTTCTTGAAATGTCCAAAGCAGACTTATGTTCCTTTCTCATTTCCACTAGTAGGGCCTGAACTTGTGATACACAATGACAGTGGATTCAATGGCAAAGTGTCCTGAAGACGGTGACTCAAAATTCACATATGAGCAAAAGTACATAAACATATAAACTGTGATTTAGCTTCAACATCACTGAACACTACGTGTAATCACCACAAATGATAATACGTCAGGTATCACCTTGCCCACCAAGAGTCATTGCCTGCACTAAATAAATCACCTAAGCACGTAGACAATGTAAATGTGGATCAACTATGATCAATGACATACTAAAGAAACACAATGTATCTATGTTCTTCCAGCGAACATCTCATCCATTTGAAATTCCACATGGCATCCTTCAGTCCAAACATAGCAAATTACATTGAACTGTACAGCGACTGTCTAGAAATGTGATGAGGAAGTATCCATAAACGAGTCATGAGGTAAGTGGCAATAACAGCTACTATTGCTAATCAAAAGTATTGTTGTTATTAGGTGTGTCGTATGGCCGTTGGGATCATTGTCAACATTGCTAAGTTAGCATGAGCTCTCCTGCCATAATACTGCTTTTGTGCACGTTACTACATGGCTTTTTATTATGTTATGTAATTGGGTTTCTAAGGTGCTCGAATACCCATGGGTGTCTTGGCGCTATTTGAATGACAATCAGGTGAGGGTAATGGTGCTTAGAGTTAACTGGGTAAAAATCCAGGTTTTTATTAGCTTCCTAAAACCCAAGAATGTTGGAGCTGCCTTGATGTTTATAGGCAAACCATGCCAAAGGACAGCGGCTTCAGTGGTAAAACAACTGCCTTCCCATTTTAACCTGTTAAATCTGGGACAGGGAACTGTCAAGGAATTTCTGGATCGAAATGCTATCTGTGGAACATACCATGAAAGAGATTCTTTTCGATGACAAGGACCTACATCCTGCAAGTCTTTGTAAATAAGGCATAATGCCTTAAACTTGATACAGTTAGGTACTATCAGCCAATGCAGTTCCTTGATGGCCGATGAAACTGGGTAGAATTTAGGCAGATTGATCACAAGCCTGGCTGCCGCATTCTGCACACTCTGAAGTTTCTTCATATGTTGTTTCTGAAGTTTGTCAAAAAGATCATCACAGTAGTCATTCATTCAAAATACTTTATTTCGGTTCTTTTACAAACCATAAAAGTGCGTATACAGTATACAATACTTTGTCACAGAAAAAGAAAAACATTCCTTTCACAAAAGTGCAAATGCAAGAAAAGAAATACTTTGATGGTATAGGCACATAGTTTCACAAATTAAACATTACTGATGTTATGTTATGTTATCCGTTTTATTGAGCGCGCAGCTGCCCCAGCTAAGGGGCGTCCCGGCGCTATCACATGAGGAGACAATAACAATTTGGGCCGGCCAGGAAATTACCAGAAGAGACTAAGATGATGGAAACAGAAAGGTCTTGATAGCCTTTCTGAAGGATGTCAAACAGTTCATGGCGCGGATGTGAACCGGAAGAGAATTCCAAACACTTCCAGACAGTTTCTCAGTCTGACAGATAATTTTAAAAATTCCTTAATTTGGAGGATACTGTCACTGTGCAAGAGCTGCAAGTACAAAAGGCCCGGCCTGATTTCTTTAAAACCAAGTTTTTTTAAAAGAGTTACTAAGTATCGCTTGCGTGGAAATTCATAAAATTGACATAAAAAAATAAAATGCTAATTTATTAAAAATATTAGTCTTGGGTCTAATTAGCAGGTGATGGAACAGATTAAGCCTGAATCTGGTCAATAAGTATTTTTTGTGAGTGTTCAGTGAACCTGTCTATACAAAAAATGTCGTATTGTTCCTAAGGGAGGAAAGAAAATGATACAGTCTATGATGCAGATGATTTAAGGCAGGGTAACCAGACGGTAGCCCTGGGAATCCATTTTGTTGGATTTAATGCCCTCACACACCCTTTCAGGTGTCAGGCTTCTTCATTTGGGCCTGCTCCTCGTTGGGTCGGCGGTGCAATACCCAATGGGCAACACCTCATAGAGGGGCTCTTTGGCCGAGATCTTTTTCCAACAGCCGTATGGATGAAGTGCGGGTGTGGGGCCAGAACTAAAGGGTAGACGTGATGTAGTGAATTAAAATAAAGCTAGTGGTACCAAGAATACTTTATTCAGAAGGGCCACTGCTTTAGTTAAAAAACGATTTTTCTAGAGGAGAGTGATGGAAAATAATGGGTCTTCCTGTCCATCATGAAGGCCTGTTTAACGAACTCCAGATCTCCCTTTGAAATTTGGCATGGAATGTCAAAAAGTTCAGGTCGTCCAAGTTTTACAAAGTTTGACTTTAGATATTTTAGCCAAGGGGAACACATTGACTTGTCCAAACCCAGTAAGTCCTTCACAATTAAATGCGTTAGGGGTATGTCCTCATTTAGCCATAATTTAAGCCAGCAGGTCAGGGGACGCAAATAAAACAGATCACATAAATATTGCGTCCTCATCTCCTCATGTACAACAAGGTTAGATGTGCCAGTGGGGACACACAATAAATGCTTCAAGAATGAATTTTCCACAACCTGTAATTGCTCCCCACCAACATACCCCCAGATTTCACTGCCATAAGATGCAATTGCCACAGACTTAGCATTATACAATTTCAGCATGGCACAAGTGGGTTTTTTCCCCAATTTGGCAGCAAGATTGAAAATAGATGCATTAACTCTCACCATTTCTCCTTTCTTTTTTACAAGATGAGGTTCCGATTTTAGTTTTGTATCAAAAAGAACTCCTAAATAAGAGAAAGTTTTAGATAAGGGAATTACATCTTCACCAATCTTGAATGGGAAGGACCTTTTTGGTTGCTGACCAACTTGTAGAACAAATGATTTTGTATTATTTACCAGAAGGTCTCTGTCAGTCATAAACAAGTTAAAAGCATTTAACAGGGATTGAAGCCCCTTCTCTGTTCTTGAGATTAAAACTGCATCATCTGCTTAAAGAAGTATTGGAATTTCACGCCTGCCTACTCGTGGGCAGTCAGCACAGACATCCTGTAACACACCATCTAACTTATTAATATAAAAATTAAAAAGAAAGGGGGGCAGAATACAGCCCTGCCGGACACCCTTTCCAATGCTAAAATTATCTGATACTCTCAAATCTTGAGAGTATCTCACATTGGCTCTGGTATTACAATGTAAATCAACCAGGCCACTATCTACCCCCTTCGACCTCATGGACTGCCACAGCTTTCCCCTGTTTACACACAGTCCATGAAGGCGAGATGGATGGTGCCTTTTTGTATTACGGTGTATTTACTTAATATCAAAAAGAGGTTGAGTCATTGAGTTATTGTAGAACGACCTTTACAAAAGCCATACTGCGAGAGGGACATAATATTCTTTTCCTCAGCCCAATCCGTAGGTCTTGGCAGTACAATTCTTCCTACAATCTTAACCATAGAGTCTATCAGTGAAATGGGTCGGTAACAGTGTGGGCTACACTTGTCCCCCTTTTTAAAGACCGGGACAGTTGTAGAAACACTCCACGATTGTGGACATCCTTCTTTCACAGCAGCATTAAAGACAGACTCTAGGATGGGCGCCCAAAAATTAGGTTCAGACTAAAATAAGTCAGGGGGAATCCCATCAGGCCCAGGGGCTTTCCCAGCTGTTAGCCCCAAGATGCCCTCAAAAACTTCACCTCTATTAAAAACAATTTGTTCACTGTATCAATACAGGCAGAAGTCGTAATCACATGCAAAGGACAACAGTATAACTTCTTAAAATGCACTTCCCAATCCTCCTTGGAAATATCGCTTTCTAGGCCGTCACCCGGCTCCTGAGCCAGGAACAGTTACCTCACCAAGGCCCAAAATCTAGTACTACTCTGAAGGGTGACAGGATCTAAAATCTCTGACCACGCGTCTTCCCTAAGGGATTCCTTTTGTCTGGCAATAATATTTTTATAAGTCTTTCGACACAACTGGACATCAGCTTTAATCCTAGGTTTTGTCCCTAGTGCTGCTCTTAAATTTCTGGCGGCTTTTGAGCACTCGTGATTGAACCACCTAGGTCCTTTAAAATCCGACTTCTTTGCAGGTGCTGATAATAGCTGGGAAACCTTTTCCGCTAGACATTGGAAAGCATTTAGGACAGTATTTGGGAGTGCACCCTCTTGAGTACAAACTGTGATTCCATCTGCACATGAGATTTTAATCTCATTAAACAGCAGATCGGGGTTAACCATGGACCATCTCAGCCGGCGACTGCCGTCTGTGGTAATCACCCTACCAATAGAGGAGTCTTCTCTTTCTTTAGCTATCAAGGGGCCCCTCATGAAAACAGTAAGTGCATTATGATCACTGAATTCATTATCTTCAATGGAAAAGGAGCCCACAAAAGACTGCATTGATGATGTTAACATTACAAAGTCTATAAAGGTTCCCCTCCCGTTTACCTTAAAGCTCGGGGTACCAAAGCACTTGATAGGGGCCATCAAAGCCATCGTAGTTGTTAGTTCCAGCTCATTAAGCATGTCATTTAAGTTTTCACCCTCAGTTGTATGCTCGAAGTGAAAATCCTTACAACATGAACAATTAAGTTCTGTAATCGTTTTAAAAAGGGGATCTCCGCAAGGATGAACATTAAAATACCCCATCACCATGAGGTTATGAACACAATCCTTCATAGTTACTGATAAAGGTGTTCAGTGTTACTATCTGACTGGAAGCAAAAGTTAAATTAACAGCATTACAGAAATTAACCAGGCCGGCCCTACAGTTTTCCCCTGTTAAAACTAACCCAACGATGCCAGTATGGTTTGTTGTGATCCTCCGCACATTACAACAAAGTGCTATAGAAATAAACACAACCATTCCCCCTTTGGGTCTGCCCCTAGTTGTCGCTACTGCAGGGACATAGTAGGCCTTATACCCTTCCAGAAAAATGATTGCAGTCAATTGACCAGGTTTCCTGCACACAGATAATGTGGTACTTCTTAATGTACCCAATCCATCATTTTTGTGCCTAAACCTGCAATATTCCAGGAGATTACGTTATTTGAGTTTGTTACTGCCAAGGTACTCTCCATACACCCCAAGTCCTCTATTCTTTGAGTTACCTGCCCAACCGATGCCTCATGTCAGTCACATGACTCGAATCCCGAGAGAGCATCAAATCTATTATGTATTGCAATTTTGAATCCATTCCCACTCTGGCTACCAATATTGTACAAATAGGCTTCATTAGGGGTCAATGGCTGTAAGGATATACATGATCTAGGAGGCCCAGGGATCGGTGGATTCTTGATCAGATGAGAATAGAAATACCCCAGAGGGCGTATGCAAATACTATCACGAGTATAGACCAGAGATGCTGCTCTTAATAAAACAGTGGCAACGTGTTGGGGGTGCCTGAAGTTAACAATGTTACAATCACCATTTGTTGACTTACTGGATGGTCCGATCCAATTCACCCTTCTTGTTGTTATTATCTGGTCAGCAAATTTAGCAGGGAACCCACAGTTTTTATTGAGCCAAGAGACCGTTCTATTCTTTAAAGATTCATGAGATTCCTCTTGGGCCCGATATGCATGGCACTCAATGGGAGGGACATTAGTAAGTACGGCCACATAAGGTGCACAGTCTTGTAGAAGATTGACATAACGGGTTTTCTTTACATGACAGTGAACTGGCATGCCCTCAGGAGCTCCCATAGCCCTTAAGTTCTGCTTGGTTGGTGGGATTGGATCAAATGGGGCAGGCTCAACGGCAGATATACACTGCCTAGTATTTTTTAAATTACCTCTGCCTACTCCCAGACCCTCAACGATTGGTTTATTATTCTCTACATTAGAGCTTCTTGGGGCTAAGGCAAAATGCGATGATAACAACCCACCTAGTAGTTCCACTTCCAGAGTCATTGTGTCTAATTTAGATAACAATGGTTGCATCAACTCATTAATTTTTTCCTCTATCTTTTTTTCTAGAGATTGAATTAGAAGAGCAAATGGCTCCATATCTATATTAATACTGGCGCCACCCATACCACCACCATCCTCTGGATCCTTTAGAGCTACCACACTGCTTGGGGCTGGATTGCACTTTCCTGCTCTAGATTTTTATTCCTCCCCCCACGTTTAGATTGTACCTTCCTGCACAATCTTACTGGCCTAACGGGGGGTAATGGGGGTGGTGGCTCTTCCTCTGACGTGTCAGGTACTGTTTCTAGGTGGTCTTCAGACTGGTCTACATGTACCTGCGCCTCAGTAATTGTGATGACCCCATTAACCCTTCCTGTCTGTCTCTAACAGCTAGATTCACCAGAGGGGAAGGCAACTCTGCTAATAAGATAGAATCATTACCTCGCCCCAGAGACGCTCTGCGGGTATTATTCATTTGATTAACCTTTTGTACAAGATAGTTCTCCATGGATCCTGCCCCAATTACAGGTTTATTGGCCTTAACCTTAGCCATTTGTCAGGCTTAGCAATAATCCTCAGCACAACACAAGTTAACAGCAAATATAGGCAAAAACTACTAACTTCTAGTGACAATCAGATTAAAACTCACACATTATTTTGATGAACGAGAAAGGTCCAAAGGTCAAAGTACAGGGTCCGTGGCCCAGCCCAGCCTCCTCTGGCCTCTGAGGGTCACAGAGGGCCCGCCCTTTGCCCGGGCTTCGCCCGGGGTCCCGCGAGACGGGGTTGCGAAGTTTAAATGCGCCTCCTGGCGCTCCTCTGGTGTGTGAATGGACGCGCCGCCGTTTGGCACCGGGAAATGCAGTCCCAGGGCCGCGGTGTGTGTGGTTTGGCCCCAGATGGCTCTTGGCGGTGTCGGCGTGTCAGGTCGTTCTCCCCAGATGACTCTCGGCGGTGTCGGCATGTTGGTCTGCTCTCCTGCCGCCCCGGAGTCCTGGTAAGAGACTCCCCCCGCTCCGCCGGGGTTGCGCAGTTTAAATGTGCCTCCTGGCGCTCCTCAGGTGTGTGTGTGGACGCGCCGCCGCTTGACCCGCCGGGAAATGCAGACCCGGGGCCGCGGTGTGGGTGGTTCTGCCCCAGATGGCTCTTGGCGGTGTCGGCGTGTCAGGTCGTTCTCCCCAGATGACTGTCGGCAGTGTCGGCGTGTTGGTCTGCTCTCCTGCAGCCCCCGAGTCCTGGTAAGAGACTCACAGTAGTCCAATTTCGATAAAATTAATAAATAGACAACTGTTTTTCTGGTGGTTGAAGGGATAAAATAAATAATCTTTCTGATAATCCTTAGGGTGTTGAAACTGACAGAGACAACCAAGCTAATGTGTTTACTAAAGCTTAGTTTCTCATATATTTTCATGCCCAAATGTCTTGCTTTTTGTACAGGAGTGGGAAGAATTCCCATCTCCGTTGGCCAGCATGACGGGCGCCAAAAAGAAGAGTTATTGCCAACGAGTATCACCTTGATTTTCTCTGCATTTAGCTTGAGACAAGACTTTTCCATCCAGCCACTAACTGCTCTCATGTAGTTGTGAAACTGAAAGGTAGTTACTTCTATATTGTTTTATGCTGCCAACACAAAGTGTCGTCTGTGTAAGAAGTAGGGAAAAAAACTAAAGATCTAATTAGAGGGGCCTGTTCTGAAACATAAACATTACAAAGCAGAGGACTCAATGAAGATCTCTGTGGGACTCCACATGGTAGTGAAAAGTAATCAGAAGAAAAATTCTCCAACATAACTGAGTTGTTTCTGTTAGTCAGAAATGATTGGAGTAGAGCCAAGGCTTTGTCAGAAATGCCCAATTTACTGAGACGGTTGACATGAGTGACAAGGTCAATCGTATCAAAGGCTGCTGACAGATCCAAAAGGATGAGTTCTGGGAAGCCCCCTTTATCCAGGCTAGTTCTTAACTCATCTGTTGTTTTTATTAGTGCCGTCTCATCACTATGTTCAGCTGTAAAGCGAAACTGAATAGGATCCAACAGATGATTATCCTGAATAAACTCTGATAGGTGTGTATTAATTGCCTGAAAAGGTAACCTGGAGATGGGATGGTAATTGTCTGAGTTATCCAAGTCTAAGGTTGACTTCTTTAAAAGTGGTAAGATAAAACCACTTTTCCAAAGATCCGGAAATATACTTGTGCTAACCATCCCATTAAAGATGTCTGCTAAACGTTATGCAAGAATGTGTGCCTTTCACATGAGAACTGTCTGTTCTCTGCCTTCTCTGCCTGTTCCTGGAGTTTAGTCTGAACACACTGTGTGAGGGCGATAAAAAATGCCCCTTGTTATCCTGTTCTGGTCCGTACCTAGCACTTAGACAAAACATGCTACACAGCTGCCGCTGTTGGAAACCATTGTTTTGATATTATGGGATTGCATGTTGGTTTAACACACACTTTTGAGAGTGACCTTTCCAGGGAGAAGAGCTATGCTGTTCCTATGATGGAAAACCACCATCTAGGCACTAAGGTATGGGGTCTGCTGACAAAGCCCAGAGATCTTCTTTTATATAATACAACTTCTTTTAGTAAAGGGGAGGGTGGTTAGGCCTTATAGTCCTTTATCCACTGCCTGTGCAAAATGAATTCCCCGTTCATAGTCTATGGACTTGCTACAATGCTAACTGTGTTAGGTTTATGTGTTTTGCTGCTGGTAGTGGCTTGCATACTGCATTATAGGGCACAATAGTTAAAAATAAACATTTTTAACTATGACAGTGACTCTGTCTAATCTTATTGTGGACAAGTATGAGTGAGTGAGCAAAAGGGTATGTCTTGCTACCACGATTCCTGAGAGAGTAGGGAGGGTTGTATTTTGGGTTGTCTAATCATTTGTAGCTTCGTGATTATGTAGGAGAACAAATGAGACACTATGGCTAATCGGTTCAAGGATTTTAAGTACTGAGGCAGTAGGAAGGCTTAGCCCCTACACACCAATGTCCTGTTTTTCTGCACATAGTTCTGTGTATGTGCAGAATCCCTGCAACAGGTGTACCTACTGTGTCTTAGTTATAATAATGCCCCCGGTCGTCTTTCGCACATGCCCATCGTAACGTCGTATAGCCGAGGGCCGTCTGGCGCATCGAAGCGGGTATTGGGTCATTTGTCTGAAAAGGGTTGTGCCAGTCATGGGGGAAATGCTCCAATATCTATGTGACACATGTGCCTCCCAAGTGCAGTGAAAATGGGTGATGTTTTGGACCTGTCATTCTCCTTAGTTGGGAAGCGGTTGGAACAGATGAGTAGGAAGTATGGGTTGAATGGTCCTAATATGTTTTTGATTACTTTACTACAGTATAGTAGACACTTCCTGTGCCATGTGGTAAGGTACTGCCCTGCTGTGGAATTTCTGCGAGCACACCATTTGAGATGGATGTGAACATTGTACACGTGTAGAGACAAAAGCTAAAACTTCCTGGACAAAAGTAGGTGAGCTTTCACCCCCCGCAATGTGCAGCCCATCATGGTTCGTTTCCAAGTCCATCCTTCAGTCAATGCTGTAGCCTAATGGCCAGTTCCAGCCAAGTGATCATCAAAGGCAAATTCAACAGTAGACATTCTGGCATGGCTGCCTACCATGGTAACCATTCAGACAATGCTCTAACACAGCATCAAATCTTGGGGAAACATCTGTGATGGGCAGTTTCCATGATGGAATCTCTGCAGTGTCTGGTCGCCATGGTCACACAATCTGCCACTATAACATGCATGTTACCTGCTCTCAAAAGTATCATATGTTGAGAAAACATGTTGGTGGGTGATGCAGTCATTAATGTTCAACACACCACATGTATCAGTAGCAGGTAATTTTCAAAGCGATGCATACCAATGTGTGTCACATTTGCACACACTATCAGTGATTAAAATTAAGATTTTCTGATACGCCCATTTTGAAAATGTGTACATGAACACTCATGACTTTTCGATTCCGAGGCCAAATTGTATGCCTCTTTAGTCACATTAAGAAGAGCAGATACGAATAGGCCAGCAAGGGAGATGTAAGAATAAAAGTAAGCCCTACATGTGCTCTGAAGTATCCAGTTCATCCACATGTGCGATGAGGGTCTTCTGAGGATATTTAGAATAAACTAAGAAACTGGCTAAAAAATGCAAATTAAAAAAAATATATATATTTTGAAAAGTTGCTGTGGAACCAAGGGCCAGATGTAGGAAGGCTATTACCAATCGGTAACAGCCGAAATCGTCCATTACCGACCGGTAGTAGGCTTTTCCTATGTAGGTGGCAAATTTACCGATTCGGTAAATAAAAAATCGGTATTTACCGAATCATCATTTACCGATTCGGTATTTACAGAATCGGTAAATGACATGTAGGAGTGCTTCTGTGCCTTAAGGATTCGGTATTTACCACCAACTATTAGTTGGTGGTAAATAAGGAATAATATAATAAACAAAAAACTTTCATGGAGGGTCCAAGGGGAATTGAGATTACAGACCCTCTAGTGTCCTATCCCCCAATCAAACTGTACTAACAACAAAATGGGATACTAGTGGTCAAATGATATGTGGCTAAGAAAGAACCAAAGTGGCATAGGCTGTGTCTTATGTGTGTGACTCCACAGTGTACAGAAAACCCATCAGCCCACCCAATGGTGGAACATCATCATCTGGGATTTTATACAGGCAAACTGGTATCTCATCCAGGTGTCCCACTAGTTATTATGGTGAGACATCCTCGGAAGGATCCACCAGTGATGTAAAACTGCCAAAGATAAAGATGCGGTGGTGCTGAGACACAAATTGCAGTGTTCAAAAAAGTGGAAAAAATTAAAGTGAAGATAAAATTTACTTTTATGATGCCAAAGAACACATTTATTGAGGGGTTATCATAATGTCAAGATTAAAAATAGTGTTTGGATAGTATGAATAGATGGTAACTATCTTGTGATATTTAAATAGGTTGACATGTTTCAGCCATTCAAGGACGGTAGGTAGCCCAGTGGCTTTCTTCAGGACCAATAATAGAACGCTACTGCAAAAAGTGCGAAAAGGTAAATAATCAGAGAAACCCTACCATTTTGCAGAGTTCCAGATTCTGGAAATGGTGTCTCTGAAAGATAATTTGTTTCCCAGAAAACTCTTGGGATCAGACCTCACCTCTCCTGGCGCTCGCTCAGGCAATGAGGCCCCGCTCTGTCCGTCGGTACCTCGGGCTTTGTCCTAAGCCGAGGGGGAGGTAAATAAGGAATACCTCTGTAAATGCAAATGTGTGCATTTACACCAGTGCCATGTGGCAGACACACATGCCCTTAGGGCATGTGTGTATGCCACATGTGCACACCAGCACTAATCAGGGGTGCAACAAGGTGTCCAAGTGACACCCTGCCACCCTTAACTCTTTCCCTTTTTACCGAATCGGTAATTGACATTCATTCCTTCAGGCCCATAGGAATGAATGTCAATTACCGAATCGGTAAATACCGATTTGGTAATTACTGAATCTTAACAATTCGGTCATTTTTACCGATTTTTTATCTACATAGCAATTACCGATTCGAAAATACCAAATTGGTAAAATTCTGTGTTTTCGAATCTGTAATTTTAAATTACCCACATCTAGCCTCAAATGTGTTACATTTTGTTTCAATAAATTCCTTCAACAAAAGTTTTGCTGTGGTAAGAGCACCATCTTATCAGTTTTCCGACAGAGTGATTGCTTTTTTTACCACTTGTTTCACAATTGGGGCCTGTATTTCCTAAAGTTGTGGTTTGCATTTACCTGCAGAAAGTGAAGGTAACAGGTGCAAAACTCATGGATAAACACAGCAAGCTGTACATTTCCAAAGAGTAGACAACATTTTTAACAAAAGTAGAAAAAGAAAGTTCGAAAAATTTGAAATTGACAGTAAAAGTTTCAAGTGTAACTTTGTCCACTGAAGACCGATCTACAATCGTTATTTTTTTGTTATGTTCACCAAATTCTTTCAGCCACAGTGATATACAGTGTTGATTTTCAGAAAATCCACAATATAAAGAGCAATCAACAGAGTAATGGATTCCAATGATTTTTCTCACTCCATGCCGACCAAAAATCACTTGATAATTTATAACCTAATTGTTGGAAATGTGCCCTTTCTGCAGGGTCACCCGGGATATTTTGCCTTTTTACTGAACCCTATTTTTATTTGCTGTGGAAAGCTGTGCACTTTACCCTTGCTAACCACAGGTGAAGTGCTCTGCTCTGTTTTTTAAACCTTGCAAAATGCGCATATACATAATTGGTACATTTAATATACGTATAGGTAATAGTATGTTTTATGACCTGTACCTTAGGAAGATGCGTGCACAGCAGCCCGGGCGGCAGACTTTCCGGTGCCGGCGGCATATCAGCCCATCACCATGTGACTCTAGGCAATAGCTTGCTTAATCTCCCTGAAGACCCCCAGCGCCTTGACGCCCTTGGGTACTTGTTCGCATTTTACTGTACATTTGCATTTACCTATGGTCCTAAACTAAATGCTACCCATAGGCTCTAGCACTCGTTGAGCCACTCACTGCAGCAATCGATGAAAGCATGTCAGTGAGTGCAGCTTAGTGTATAGTTTTAAACTAAAATTTCAACCTGGAAAAATAAACATTTTGAGAGGCCTAAACATTTATTTTTAAAACTTATACTTCATCCCTGAGGTAGGCCTTAATAACAATAGGGCTTTAAGGATATTGAAAATTAGAACATGTATATTTAATGTTTCACATGCCCTGGCAGTGATAAACATCCATCGTCGTTTTTTCTAGACCTGCTTTCATTGAACCTAGTGCCCCAGAAGGGATTCAAATGGTCAGGTAACAAACTCCTTTTTTATCTACAGGGACTGAGCAAGCTTCCAGAGGCCTCTCACCTTACAATTACTGAGATGACCAGATCCAACAGGACCTTCCCTAGACACTGCTGCTGGCCTCTGTTGGAGTGAGTTCTATCCCTAAGTGGTGCCCATAGGTCCTGGACCCTTAGCAGGTGTTAGAGTGCACTCCTCTTGTACTCAAACTGCATGAAGTGGGACTTAGAAACTTTTTGCCAACTTTCTGCTTGGAGCAACAACAGAGACTGGGCTTGCCATCGAAGCTGCAGCTGTTGATGTTTTGTTTCTGTCACCAAGATAGACGCTGAGCATCCCACCAAAGTCGAGGACTTCCTGGGCACGAAATTCAGACTTTTACCCACACCTTCATCACCAACTGCCCAGGACCCTACTCTTCAGCAGCTTGTCATGGTCTAGTGCTGCTTCGTAGGCGCCTGCAGCTTCTCCCGCCAATACCTAAGGACATCCACCTTTCCTCATAAATGTTTATAAGTCTAAAGCCAAACTTCTCACTTGACACATTTGGTTCTTGTATCCGAACAGTGATCCATTGTAGTCAGCCTTTACTTTTGACTTTGACCTGGCCTAGTGCAACCAGATATCTGAATTTGGCTTTTGATGATATTTCTTAATTCAATCAATCAATCAAAACATTTATAGAGCACGCTACTCACCCGTATGGGTCTCAAGACGCTGAAGGGAGAGGGGTGCTGCTACTGCTCGAATAACCAGGTCTTGAGGTGTTTCTTGAAGGTGAGATGATCCTGCTCATATCTTTGGTTCTACCTATTGGATCTTTGTTCTGCTGTTATCATTTTATTCAGTAAAGTAATCTTTATTTTTCTAAATTGGTTGTGGATTTTTCTTCTGCTCTGTTTTCACTTTATTACTGTTTGAGTGCATCATACATACTTTACACATTGCCTCTAAGTTAAGCCTTACTGATTTTTTGCCAAGCTTCCATAGGACTTAGCACATGCTTATTTAGTGACTATTATGATTCACACTGACAAGGATTGTGTGTGTTGATGGGGGATCTTTTCTTTGAGCATTCCTCCAAGACACCAACACACAATAGAGAGCTTAGTTGAGCCTGGATGGCTACCATTGGAAGGATGGGAGGACGGAGCTAGGCACAGCCCCACTTATACCTGAGTAGTCTGTATCCTGCCCTCAAACAGTGAAGTGCATACCCCCTGTAGTAGTCTATAGTTGATCTGCTGTCCTCTTGCCTCGGGGTGAAGTGAAGTATTGGACCTGCAACTTGTAATCAGGACCACCAGAGTCACTCCAAGGGATTAGCATCTTGTAACTAGAACCTGGACTCTGTAAGTGTGAGTCCTACCATGTCAAATGGTGCCACCTCAGTCCTGGAACCTTGGTAGTGGGCCTGGATGTGCTCTGCCAGCCCCTTTGTGGACCCAGCAAAACCAATCCATCTTTTTTGCGGTGCAGTCTTTACCGTTGCAAGGAATTCACATTGCTGCAATAGCTTTATTTCAACTACCACTGAGTGCTGCATCCTTAATGCATTCCCTTGCATCACAGGCCCCTTGTCAATGGCATCCTTAACAACAACACAAAACTCTTCATTACCAGCCCTACAGCTTGCTGAAAGCCAGCCTGTGCATGTCAGATTATAGATGCAGAACTCTGCACCACAAGCCCCTTGTCAACACCCTCCTTAATGACGATGCAGGACATCATTTTGCAGCCTCACAGCTCCCTGGAATTGACACTTCACAATGCATCTCCAGCCTGGACCTTGCATTGCTTCGGCTGCAGAACACATTCACTTAACTGGACCTCTCAATGCTCCTCAACCAAGTTTTAAGATACTGGCTGGAATGAGTCCCTGTAGCTGGTCCACAATCTATATTGCACAGCCTGAGGTTGAGACTTTGTCCTGGTGCAGAGCAATCAGATACCCAGAGTTGCTGTTTTTTGCTTTTTGGTGCTGTATTTTCACTGCAATATTTAGACCACCATATCTCCAGTTCTACTCATTGGATTTTTGTCAAAACTGTCTTTATTGAAATTTGCAGGGTGCACTATAGTGCAATACAACATATCACACTTCCTCTATTACAAAGAGTTTGTTCGATAGAATGGGTCAATTGCCTCTCACTGAGGAAGTTAACACCCCAAAAAGGTACAAGGGAAAACATCTATCAGTCCTTCCAGAGTAAAAACTGCAAAACCCACCACCAGACAAAGGAGGAGCACCCTGCGGGACTGCCTCCAGTTGCCAAGTCAGTCACAAGTAGTATTCCCCAAACTGTAAGAGATGGAGCGCTCATGTTTGCGTTGGGCAAGCTCACAGAGGAAGCCCTCTTGAGAGATGCTCAACCAAAGGACCCCATGTATAATCAACATTTTAAAGGAGTCAGAGAGCATGTCTGCCATGCACTCCATTGCGAGGGCCTGCCATAGTTGGGAGTGCCACTGAGTTATGGATCGTCCCTCTTTCCATTTCCAGGCAGCTGCAACCGACATTTTGCTGCACTCAAGCATAACCATAGGATAAATATATTGCCTTTAGTCTGGCTTGTGAGGATATCAACCCGAAAGCCCGGGAACACAAATCCGGATCCTCTGGCACAGGATAGCCCAGGATGCCTTTAATTTGTATCAGTATTTCCCACCAAAATGAGAGGTTCATCGGGCAAGCCCACCAGATGTGTTTAAAATCCCAAGTCGCCCACACCCCCTCTAACATAGATCTGTAGGCCTGAGAAAGATTAGTTTCAATTTTGTGGTGTATAGGTAACAATCGTATACCGCTTTATCACGAACCTCTCGCATCCCCATCAAGTGATGGAATTCAGGTATGTCTCTATATAGTCTGTCCCACTTCTTGTGTAAGATTATATCTCAAAAGGGTTCGCTCCCAAAAGGTCCTGTGTCGTGTTTTGAGTTTGAGAAGTGTAGAGAGTAGTAGCAAGTATAGAAATGAGACACTACCCTTTGTGCTGTTCTCCCTTTTCACAAACAGCTCTACGGGTGTGAGGTCTCTGGTTGCTGCCTCCATTAATTTTATACCCAGTATTGGAGTTCGGTTTAATGGTAGTATTCAGTAGCTTTAAATGGAACTCTATCTGACAGTTTTCAAATGAGAGAATATCCCAGTTATGTAATAGATCTGAGATAGTGAGGAATCACCGTCCTTCATGCTTCAAAAGGTCCCGGTAGGTGTGCTGGAGGAAATGTTGGGTAACAGTGAATTGGCATGAATGGGGATGGGAAAGTGGTCCAAGCAGAGGTCCTGATGAACTCATACCATACCTTTAGTGTAGTCTTCATAGGGGTACTCAGATAGATAGTCGGTGGATTTTCTGCTTTAGGTTTCCAGAGAAGGTTCCACATCTATCTCTCTGCCACTGCTATGGCCATAATGAGCCAATGTTTATTGGACTCCCGGGCTGACCACTCAGTCATCACTCGTAGTTAGGAAGCCTTGTAAGAAAAGTGCAAGTTTGGTAAAAGCAGGCCTTAGAACTTTTCACAAGTCAAAGTTGTTTATTGGGGACACAAGCCCAACGGTCCAGCCATATGAAACAAATGACCATAGATTTTAGCTTAGCCAAGAACCCCCGTTCCAGCTCGATCAGCAGTCCCTGGAAAAGGTGCAGAAGTTTAGTTATCAAACAGAATTTTAACCGCGTGGATGCGGCCTAGCCATGAGATGTAAGGGGGTTTCCATGCCTTTCTTCAATTGTTGAAGAAGAGGGGGTACCGAGCCTTAAAAAGATCTGAGATCTTGGGAGTGATTTTTATCCCTAGATATGGTATGTCTTTTTGGCCCATTGAAAGGGGGTGGACCTCACTGAGGACTTCATTTTCCGCTGTGGGTGGAAATGGTTAGGCAAATCGGATTTGTTCAATTTGATACGGAGTCCAGTCACTTGTTCAAATTGTCTCAGCTCTGCCTGCACCACCTCCAAAGAGGACCCAGGCATGGCAACATACATTAATTTGTTGTCTGCAAAGAGGGCTATTTTGTGCCCCCCCCTAAATGGAACACAATTGACTGAGGGTGTTGTTTGGATCTTAGCTGCCATGGTTTCAATGCTTGTTACAAATAGTAATAGTGAGAGGGGACACCCCTGCCACGTTCCACTTTCCACTTAAAATACGTCTGTGACTACCCCATTAAACAGGACATAGGCGCCAGGACAAGCGTAGTTGTCCCTAATTATAGCAATAAACTGTCACAAAATCCAAACCTTTCCAAAGTGCGAAATAGAAATGGCCAGTCCACCTGATCAAAAGCTTTATCCTTCAGGCTCCTCCAGCCCCCATTGAAAAGGCTGGAGATGCCCTGGGTAGGACCAGGGCACCTAATATAGAGGCCAGTCCCAAAGGTATGGAGTCACCGGGCCAACATTAACTTGGAGATGGGCCAAACAGCACCATCCCTTGGCCCCCTGGGGATAGGGTCTCCAGGGCCAAAACGGCCCAGTGAGTGTGGGCCATGCAGCCCCATTCCGTTCATTAAAAAAAATATTTAAAAAAAATGAAATGCCAAACCCCAGGGGATGTGGTCCCCCGGGCCGCAATCGGCCTAGGGAGGGGGCTGCGTAGTCCCCCTCCATTATTAAAAAAATGACTGGCCCTAGACGATGGGGTCCCCTGGGTCAAATATTACCCAGGAATTGTTTGGCCCACATTGTTTGATTTAACCCCAGGCAGGTGGATGTCCAGGGGCTAAAATTTACCCAGGGAATAGTAGCCACACAGCCCTTTCCTTTAATTAAAAAGATCTATCTTTTTTTTAAAAGAAACACCCCCTCCTCATTATAAAAATGTCTGGCCCCCAGGGGATTGGGTCCCTGATAGCCAAATATGGCCCAGGGAAGGGGAGGTCCTCCTCAATATTTGAGTTCGCCCTGTGGAAGTGGTGGACCTGGGGACTGTGGGAAGAACCGCGTGCCCCCGCACTCAATGTAAAGGCTGTTGGAAGTCCACGGTGCACCCTGCATTTTTCAAATGAAAACCCTGGGGAGGTGGTGGCCCCATGGGGCTGCAAGAGGATCCATGAGGCCCACCTCATTCTTTCAGCATAAACCCTCAGGGAGTTGGCAGTCTCCGGGGTTTTTGGTAATCAAAGTGACCCTAACAATTATAATTAAAGAAGCCCCAGCGAGGTGGTGGTGCCTGGGGCAATACTAAGCCTCAGGAGAACTGAGCCCCACCTACATTATTAAAAAAATGACCCCAGGACCTGGCCCATCCGGGGGCTGATAATGAAAGTTCCTGTTGAAAATGTTAAAAGAGCATTGTTTTTGACCCTGCGGGATCACAGTGGGACCCCACCAAGAGGTCTAGGGGGTCAAGTCTCAAGATGGCTGCCAACACTTCCTGGTTGAAATGTTGGCAGCCAATCAAATTTCAGTAGTATTTCAGTACGATTTTTCGCTACCAGATATCTATATTTTAAAAACTTAAATGTTTTTTATACCTACTGAAAATATTTACTCCAAACCACAAAAAGCACGCGTTCTTGACCAACATCTAGCTTTCTGCCACATTTGGTGTATTTCTGTTCAGTTGTTCATGCAGGAACCCTGAGTAGTGATTGTGCTTGTCCACAATACAATCGCACCATTTCCCAGAGACGTCTGTGGTGTTAGCTATTTGTCCTCCACAGATTTTAGAGAGCATCCTGCTGGTTTTTCAAGCTTGAATATTAAAAGGTTTACACCCTGATTGTGCAACACTTTGAATCTTTTTTGGTTTAGTTATGGCTCAACCATGAGCTATTGCTGTTAATTGCCACCTGAAAGTTACCCAGCATTTAGTGCAACACAGAGTTCCTATTGCTGGAGTTGCAGATATTTTCATATGAAATGGAACAGCATTCCTCTTTGAAGATTTTTACTCTTGGGTCACATACCTCACTGTCAAAGCTAATGATAATACTTTTCATGAATATATATAACCTCGGTTCCTAATGCAAATCGACCATATGCACTTAATAAAATTCCTCTTAGAGACTGGGAAAGCCAGATTTGATTTAACGACACCCTTCCCCACATGCTTGGCACTGTCTGAAAGGGCCCTTTAGGTATTAAAGGGGACACATGCCCTGAACTAGAAGCTATATCCCTAATACAGTTTCATGCTTTATACAATGTTCTTGTTGTCTTATACTGGCGCTTGAGCCAATTTATTGCATGTGCCTTACAGGTTGGTCCAGCTAGGGTTGCCCTACAAGGTCAACGTCAGGTGCCTGCAGCTCACGTTATAAGTCCTGCACTTCATTCGGTTATGGACAAACAAATCATGAAAAAAAAATTTGAATCACTCAAAAAATGGATCCACTAGAAGCTGTGTTTCCCCTTAGGGGACCACAAGTCAAACACAGAATTTTAAACATGTCCTTACCTAATGGCCTGGGCCTCCCTTTAGCAAACTGCAATTCCTGGGCAACGTTTTTTTGCTACTGTTTACACTCATTATCATGGCACTACCGAACATCCTCAAACAGATACAGAATAAGCATAGGGAAGGTCCTACCGTTGATTAGGGATAACAATGTTGCTGTCATTTCTGAAATTATTGTTTGTAATGTCAAAGGTCAACTAGCATGTTTGGCTATACGCCAGTGACTTTCCGCAGTGGCAGTGCTGACTGTAAACATGAATTGCCTCTTATTATAGCTAATTTGTGTACGTCTATAGGACAAAATAGTATGGAAACCAGACCTTTAATAAACTGCTTGACAAGCCTAGTACCGAAAAGGATGCCAGACTTACATGTGAGTTTCCTAAGAAACCCTTTGACAAATCTAAACAACCAGAACCTAGACCACGTGGTGGCTCTCTACCCTCAGGATCCGCTGAAAGACGATACGATTTTCAGGATTGCACAAGAATTAAGAGACCTGACAGGTATCAGATATCTGATCTCAATTTTCCTCATTACTTTCAGGACTTGGCTGATCATCAGTATGACCAAGAAGGGTGACCGTACCACAGGCAGGAAGAGTATGGGAAACCAACAAGGGAGACACAACACTCGTCTGATGTGAAGATAAACAAAGAGTGTAGACCTCCTCTATATAAAGCCATTTGAAAACAAAAAAAAGTTGCAGTTTTAACAGCTAAATATTCCGAAGATGGTGAGAACTCTCCTCTTGAACAGGAGTTGGGCAGTGACTCTCCACGACAGTGTGGCAGAAGTCACCATGGTACACCAGGTTCTTCGCCAATTTCTAGGAGCAAAAGCAACTGAAACATTTATTATAGTTGAAATCCTGGGCACCCACATAGCTCCCCCAGACAGACTATATCACTTAGATACTCAAGCCATATTGTGGCATACTTTTAATTTTTTTGCTTGCCTCCCAGGATAACAATGTCATTCTCCCTTCTTTGTCAAACCTTGTTCCTGACAAAGTCAAACAAGCTCATGCATATGAATGGGCCCTTGCATTGGACTCCGCACTTTATTGTAGTCATACCGGTTGGGGTAAATATTCTCCTTACCATGTTATTTCTATACAGTCCACATCACAAGTACAGCCCTGGTATCCTAATAAACAGTGCGCTAAAGTACCTGTAAAATACCTTCTTTCCTAGCAGGAGTACCAGGTAGTGATTAAACACTGTGTCTCTCCAATGAATAATCCTCTTTTTCCTTTTCTGAAAGCAGATCAATCACATTGCATATTCTTCAAATATAGACATTTAAACAGTATTGTTAAAAATATTTTATTAGAATTTTTGATAATAGATGACATACAAAAAAGAACTCTGAAAAGGTACAAACATTAATCCCAAAAATATAATATGATTAAAGATAAACAATGTAATTTCTAAACAAGAAACTCAATCAAATATTATAAAGTACCTACAAAACTAAATAGTATGTCCGCAAAGAAAAATAATAAAGGACAATAGGATAAAATCATAATAAAAGATTACAGAGCTACTAAGCTAAAAGTAAATTCATAAATGGATATACTTAAACTTGCATCAGCTAGGGAATCAACATTAAATAATTATCTATTGGTTCCCAAAATTTTAAATAGTTTGAATTATTATGAATAATACCAGATAAAGTTAAATTATCACCCTTTCTTGCGAAATAATCCAAGCTTACCACGCATAAACAGGTAAAGAAGGTGAATCTTTCCCATTAGCAGTAATCGTTCTTTCAGCTGCTGAGTTTAAAAAATCTAAAAGCTTGTTATTCAACAGGGGCAACTTAGTGGTGAGAGAAGAGACTTTGCAAATAACTAATTCATATCATAAAGTATCTAATACATTCAATATACAAGTAATCCATGGCCAAACTTCAGCCCAAAACCTCTTAACAAAATGGCAATCATATAACATATGTTTTAATGATCCTATTTCTGAAGAACAATTCCAACAAATGAAAGAAGTTGGAAGTTTGGCTTTATATATTTTTAAAGGGGTCCAAAAACAATTATAAAGTATACAGGAATTTGTTTTGTATAATGTTACATGCAACCAACCCGAAACAGAATTCACCCAAATCTTCCTCCATGTGTCCAAAGGTAAGGACTACTCTTATTTTGCATTCCAGTCCAGCGCGGGGGTGTCCAGTCTAGGACACCCCCGCGCCGCACGGCCACCAGCTGCTGCGTGTGCCTCCTCGCTGCCCCTGCTGCCGCCATGTGACCACGCCCCCTGCCACCGAGCGGCGTGGTCTCCTGCGTGATAGCGCTGTGCTCCTGTACCCCGTCCTCCTGCTGTGTGCCCCCCTGACTGCTGAGTAATATTGTGTTCAATTTTGTTCTTTATTTTGTACATTTGTATTGTGTTCGTTAGTTCGCCTGTCCCCCTGTTTCTCGGTCTCCTCCCTCCCTGCCTCCCGCCACCGCCGCTAACCACGCCCCCTTTTCTTCTGTACCCTCCCCGCTCCCGCCTCCCAGCTGCTCCGCCCTCCCTCGCACTTGGCCATATATGGCGACTGTGCAACGCAGGTGAGTGTGACCTAGTCTAGGACACCCCCGCGCCGCACAGCCACCAGCTGCTGCGTGTGCCTCCTCGCTGCCCCTGCTGCCGCTGTGTGACCACGCCCCCTTCCACCGAGCGGCGTGGTCTCCTGCGTGATAGCGCTGTGCTCCTGTACCCCGTCCTCCTGCTGTGTGCCCCCCTGACTGCTGAGTAATATTGTGTTCAATTTTGTTCTTTATTTTGTACATTTGTATTGTGTTCGTTAGTTCGCCTGTCCCCATGTTTTTCGGTCTCCTCCCTCCCCGCTTCCCGCCACCGCCGCTAACCACGCCCCCTTTTCTTCTGTACCCTCCCCGCTCCCGCCTCCCAGCTGCTCCGCCCTCCCTCGCACTTCACCATATATGGTGACCGTGCAAATGCGCAGCGGTCACGCGCAGCGGGCGCTCCGTTTGTGTGCCGAAGGCGCGCCAAAGGTAAGCCCGTCTGCGCCCGTCCGCGACCGGACCGCGCCCAGCGCCAGGACCCCTGGCCCCCACCGACGGATGACGACCCGATTCTCCTACAACGCCACCGAACTCATCGCACTCAACACCGGCGGGATCCCTGGATGCTACCGAGCCACCCCGAGGCGCACCCACGGACCCTTCAGCTGCCACGCCTGCAAGTTCACCTGCATCCGCACCTGCCCCACACCAGCACCCGCCAAGCCGAACACCAGCAGCAACCACTTCAAGTGTATCCTGCTCAACACCCGCTCCGTCCACAGGCACGCCATCGAACTCTGGAACCTCCTCGACACCACATCTCCTGACGTCGCCTTCCTCACGGAAACCTGGATGAGCGACTCCTCAGCGCCCGACATCGCCATCGCCATCCCAGAGGGATACAAGATCACCCGGAGGGACCGCACCGCCAACCAGATGGGAGAAGGCATCGCCATCATCCACAGGGACACTATCCACATCACGACCAACACCGACGACACCCTGAAAACCGCCGAACACCTACACTTCCAGATCCGCACCGACCCAAAGACCACCCTCAGAGGCACCCTGATCTACCGACCCCCGGGACCACGCACACAATTCAGCGAGGACATCGCCCACTTCGTCAGCCCGCATGCCCTCCCCTCCGCTGACTACATCCTCCTGGGGGACCTCAACTTCCACCTGGAGAACAACAACGACCGCAACACCACCACCCTGCTTGACAACCTCGCCAACCTCGGACTCAAGCAGCTGGTATCCACCCCCACCCACCTCGCCGGACACACACTCGACGCCGTCTTCTCATCCAGCAAAGACATCGCCTTCAGCCACGCCACTGGACTCCACTGGACGGACCACAGCTGCATCCACTTCACCTTCAGAAGAACGACGATCCACCACCACCAGCAACCGGTTGCTCGAAGAAGCTGGAACAAGATCACAGCTGACCAGCTCGCCGCCTCCCTGAGCCAGCACCCCCCCGCCAGATCAGCGAACCCCAGCCAGGCCGCCGACAACCTCACGAAGTGGATCAACAACTGCGCGGACGAACTCGCCCCACTGAGGACCCCGCCTAGCAGACCCGGCAGCAAGAAGGCCCCATGGTTCACCGATGAACTCAAGAGCTCCAAGAAGAACTGCCAAGCCCTCGAGAAAGCCTGGAGAAGGGAACCAACACCGGACAACAGGACCGCCCTCAAGCTTGCCACCCGGAAGCACCACCAACTGATCCGCGCCACTAAGAAAACTGCATTCAAGGACCGGCTGGACAACAACGCACACAACTGCAAGGAACTCTTCAACATCGTCAAAGAGCTCTCCAACCCCAACGCCGGAAACAACGACATCACCCCATCGCAAGACCTCTGCAACTCCCTCGCCTCCTACTTCCACAACAAGATCGCGGATATACACAACAGCTTCAGCACTCAACCGACGCATGCCACAACAGAACCACCGCCCCCCACCACCACCCTCCGCGCCTGGACTCCGACCAGCACCGAAGACACCATCCGCTTGATGAACTCCATCCATTCCGGATCTCCGACTGACCCCTGCCCTCACCACGTCTTCAACAGGGCCGACGCGGTCATCGCACCCCACCTGCGGGACATCATCAACACCTCCTTCGACACCGCCACCTTCCCAGAGAGCTGGAAGCATGCCGAACTCAGCGCTCTACTCAAGAAACCTACAGCGGACCCCACCGAACTCAAGAATTACCGCCCCATCTCGCTCCTCCCGTTCCCAGCCAAAGTCATCGAGAAGACCGTCAACAAGCAGCTGGCCGCCTTCCTCGAGACGAATGGATCCCTCGACCCCTCACAGTCGGGCTTCCGAGCCAACCACAGCACCGAGAGTGCCCTCATCGCTGCCACCGATGACATCCGAGCCCTGATGGACAACGGAGAAACAGCGGCCCTCATCCTCCTAGACCTCTCGGCGGCATTCAACACTGTCTGCCACCGCACCCTAGGGCAGCGCCTCAGCAACGTCGGAATCCAGGAGAAGGCACTGGATTGGATCATCTCCTTCCTCAACGGAAGAACACAGGGAGTCCGTCTACCACAAGTCAGAGGCCACCGAAGTCATCTGCGGCGTCCCTCAAGGATCCTCGCTGAGCCCCACCCTCTTCAACGTCTACATGAGCCCCCTCATGGCCATCGCACGCCAACACAACCTGAACATAATCTCCTACACTGACAACACCCAGCTGATCCTCTCCCTGACCAACGACCCCGCCGCCACCAGAGCCAACCTTCACGAAGGGATGAAAGACGTAGCCGAGTGGATGACGACCAGCCGCCTGAAACTGAACTCAGACAAGACGAAGGTCCTCATCCTGGGCTCCTCACCCTCCACCTGGGACGACTCCTGGTGGCCCCCCGCCCTGGGCAGCGCACCCAAACCGACAGACCACGCACGCAACCTGGGCTTCATCTTGGACTCCTCCCTCACCATGACCAGACAAGTCAACGCCGTCTCCTCGTCATGCTTCAACATCCTGCGCATGCTACGGAAGATCTTCCGGTGGATCCCCACCGAGACCAGGAAGACGGTCACCCAGGCCCTCGTCACCAGCCGACTGGACTACGGCAACGCCCTCTACGCCGGAACCACCGCCAAGCTCCAGAAGAGACTCCAGCAGATCCAGAACGCCTCAGCCAGACTCATCCTCGACATCCCACGACACAGCCACATCTCCGGACATCTGAGAGACCTGCATTGGCTCCCCGTCAACAAAAGAATCACCTTCCGCCTCCTCACCCACGCACATTAAGCCCTACACGATCAAGGCCCCAGCTACCTCAACAACCGCATCAACTTCTACGCTCCCAAACGACATCTCCGATTAGCCAGCCACGCCCCCGCATCCGAAGAATGACAACGGGAGGAAGGTCCTTCTCCTACCTGGCCGCCAAGACCTGGAACTCCCTACCGACCGACCTGCGCCTGACCCAAGACCACCTCTCCTTCAGGAAGAAGCTCAAGACCTGGCTATTCGAGCAGTAGCAGCACTCCCCCCCCTCTAGCGCCTTGAGACCCTCCGGGTAAGTAGTGCGCTATATAAATGCCTGTGATTGATTGATTGATTGATTCCACAAGGTAGAAAGGAAATTGATATTATCTTTGTCAGAAATATTTAACTTTTTGTATAATGATGACACTGAATGAGAAGAAGACGTAATTGTTTAGAGTTACACTCCTAATTCAGAAGAAACAATTGAAATAAAGCCATTCGGGAAGGAGTCAAGGATAGAGTTACAAAGCAATTCATATTTAACACTATCTGATGGTAGCAAATGAAATCTATGTTTTAAATCCTCAAAACTTAAAAAGACATTATTGTAATAAATGTCTTTAAAATAAAAAATGCCCGCTTTTATCCATGAATTTCAAATAGCTGTAGGATGAACTAATTTTACTAATGGGTTATACCATAGCGTTAAACTCAATGTATTAGAATAGAACATTGGAAAATAGATTCTAAATCACATAGAATCAATCTAGTAGATTTCAACATTACTGATTTCTTTAAAAAAAACAGAAGAATTGGACATTGTAAGTAAAGCAGTTAGAGGAAAAGGTGATAATAAATTCTGTTCAATGCATAGCCATGCAGGTGAACTATTAAGATCTGAATCCTGAAACCATAAAATACTTTGGGCCAGATGTTGGTAAATCTCATTTACCAATTCATAAATACCGAATTTTACCGATTCGGTATTTATGAATCTGTAAATGAGATGTAGCTAAAAATTAGGTATTTTTTACTGATTCGGTAAGATTCGGTATTTATGGGCCTTGAAACCCATAGGATTCAATAGCAAATACCGATTTGGTATTTACCGAATCGGTAAAAATACCGAATTGCTAAGGGGAACAGGGTGTCACTTTGTCACCCTGCTGCACCCCTGTAGCTGGCTTTTGCGCCATGTGGCACACATACATGCCCTTAGGGCATGTCTGTGTGCCACATGGCATAGGTGTACATGCACAGATGTGCATGTACACAAGAATTCGTAATTTACCATGCAATTGTATTGCATGGTAAATACCGAATTCTTAAGGCCCTGTAGCACTGTTAGTAGTGCTACCCACATCCCAAAATAAATTTTCGGTATTTTTACCGAATGGTAAATTTACTGAATCAGTAAAATGTACAGAATCGGTAAATTTACTGATTCTGTAATTTTACCGATTCAGCAAAATTACTGATTCTGTAAAATTACCGTAAATGTACGTTTTTTTAGCCCCTACATCTCCGTAGACCTTTACTGGTCGGAAACGGCCGAAAATCGGTATTTTTGGCCGTTTCCGACCGGTAAAGGGCTACCTACATCTGGCCCCTAGTTTTAAAATAAATGCTTTACGATATTTTAGAAAATCTGGTAGGCCAAATCCTCCATTGAGTTTAGACAATTTAACTTTTTTGTAACTTACCCGAGGCGATTTATTATTCTGAATAAATTTGGACAAAAACATTTGTCTACAGTTATACAACATTTAAGAGGGAGTTGAATAGGTATCATTGAAAAAATATAAAACAGTTTAGAGGCAAAATCCTTTTAAGTGAATTCACTGTTCCCCACCAAGATAGACACAAGGAGGACCACTTTTGAATTTTAACATTGATATATGTCAAAGTAGATTTAAAATTCAAAGTCAAAGTTTGTTTTACATTATTGTCAAATAGAATACCCAAGTATTTAAGCTTATCTTTTTGCTGGGGGGGGCAATAGAGGGCGCACAACAAGATGGCCACACCTGTGTGAGGCTCTGCCCGGCTGATCCGGCCAATATCTGCCTGAAATAAGCTGAATCTGAGTCCTCTTGACCACTATACAGGGTTGTGAGTCCTTCCAGCACAAGTTGGGAGCAGTTGGTGCCCTGAATACTCGCTGCGTGAGTGTCAGTGCAGACCTCGCTAATCGGACGGCGCTGCAGAGATAATGACTGCTGCCACAAAGTTGTAGTGGCGCGTCTCACCTGATCTGCGGTGCGGAGCCCTGTGCGCCTGGAGTTCGCTGCCCTGCGATCCCCAATGCAATGCACTGCTGAGAGACAAATTGTGTAGGTGGAGAAGTGTGGAGGATCGCTCAACGAGTGTGGCGGGGGCTGCCGGTAGGGGTGGGCAGAATTTGTGGAATTGCGTTACGCAAATCTCCTCTAAACGGTACAAAATCTCTGCGAGCATGCAGAAATACTGTGAACGCACGGAATTGCTTGTTCGCAATGCTTCTTCTCTGTTCGCAATCACTGCTTGCGTGCTCGGGGGTAAATATCTCACGAACACGCATTTTGAGAACGCGAACAAGCAACAAATTTTGCAAAGTCGCGGAACGCCGAATTTTGGGCAATTTTGCGAAATTACCCAAATTCCGCAAATTCCGCAAGCGTTACGGAATTTGCCGCCCAGGCCTAGCTGCCGGGCCCTGACGGAGCACAAGACGCTTGCCTCTGGGTTGTGGATCCCGGCTGCACTGCGAGATCAACGGACGCCACCTGAAAGTGCTGGCGCCTGCGGGTGCCGGCTGCGGTGAGTGGGGTGTGGCTCGGCCAAGGTTGCGGCTGTGTAGGCGGGCGTGGGCCTGGTCAAGGGTCGCAGTGTGCAAGCAGTGGCCGGTGCGGTGCTCAATGGCCTGAATTTTATTTAACAGTGGGGGGCACGATCAAGGGATCGAACCTGCGGGGCTGGGATCGGCACTTGATTAATGGCTGTCTGCGCTCCCATCTGTTAATCTGCTGCCAGCCGCATTTGAAGGTCTCTTTGTCATCTGGTCACTATTGAGGGTACATTGTGTGTAGTGCCCATCACCCGCCCTAGATGACCAACACTTGATATAACAAGGTCGCTGGCGCTTTATGGCGGTAACAACGTGATGTGAGGGCGTGCATGGTACCAGAACCCACACTGGACATAAACTGATAGATCACAGCTGAGGGTGGAGAGCATATGACCTTTAAGCAGTTTGCTTTGATACCCGGAGTTTGTGAGCATGCTAACTAGATGCTAGGGCAGCGTGTTGGCGCCTGGTGATCACAATACATCTGGGGCCTGCTGTGAACTTCCTGAGGCTTTGCACTTTCTCCTGTGCTCTACACCCCTCATTAGTTGTTGGCCGCTGGCGGTGTATACAGTGGAAGAGGCCATGGGGAGGACAAATAAATTGCAACCTCGCCTCAATTTTGAAGCACGCAAACCATCTAACACTCTGCGGAAGGCTGCTTCTGATTCGGAGACGGATGCCCAGGCTGATGCCCCTCCTACTCTGGAATTCACATTGCTGGCAATGCAGCACAGTTTGCAGTCAATTGAGGGTACGGTGGCTGCAGTTAACCACTGGTTAGATCACATGTCCTCCCAGCTAGAAAAACAAAATTCTTGAATGGGGTAAGTGGAGCAGAGGGTATCAGCCTGAGCGAAGTTTCTGAAAAGACACTAAGGGGGTCATTAGGATCGCGGATGGACTTGCGTCCGTCCGCGACCCCAGAGCAGGAGGGAACCTCCGCATGGCATGCGGAGTTCCCTCCTGTGCAATTAGGATGTGACTGCAAGGGTTGCGGTCACATCCTCTATTTTTAACATTGCGGCGGGTGGAGCTTCAAGCTGCACCCACCGCAATGTTAAAAATGCACGCATTGCATTTGCATGCAGTAAGAGGCAGGCACCGCGCGGTGCCTGCCACTTTCTGCATGCAAATGCAGGGGGGTACCATAGGTACCCCCCATGTGCACCCCCACCCCCCCTTCACCTAGGGGGCCCGCAACGGGCCCCCGCAGTGAAGTTCCGTATGCTTTTCCACGGCGGAAAACCCGCAACGGAAAAGCATAATTTACAGGCCATCCTAATATGGTGGACGGTGTCTGGAAGACACCATCACCATATTAGAGCTTTTCCGCCGCGGTTGTAAGTTGACCGCGGCGGAAAAGCTGCGGACGGAAACCAGGACCCACCAGCCATTCTAATGTGGCGGAGGGTCTTTGGTCTGTCCGCTGCGGTTTTTCCGCATCCTCTGGGCCGGCGGTGCCTTACACCGGCCCCGAGGATGCGGAAAAACCGCAATCATAATGACCCCTTTAATATGGGGAAAGTACTGGCTCTCATCCAGGCCAA
This sequence comes from Lissotriton vulgaris, assembly GCF_964263255.1. Classification (NCBI taxonomy): domain Eukaryota; kingdom Metazoa; phylum Chordata; class Amphibia; order Caudata; family Salamandridae; genus Lissotriton; species Lissotriton vulgaris. The sequence goes on along the minus strand of NC_141696.1, from coordinate 1,039,009,772 downwards.
AAATGAAGATTTGGAGGCGCGGTCCCGGCGCAACAACATCCGAATTACTGGGCTGCCGGAATCCACAAATGTGAGAAAAATTGAGACCTTCGTAGAAAACCTTATTACAGAACTCTTCGGCACTGACCAACTCTCAAGCATGTTTGTTGTAGAGCGTGCCCACAATCCCTTGCCACCAGACCAGTCCAAGGTGCTCTCCCCCACCCTATCATAGCAAGACTTTTAAATTATGGGGACCGAGATACCATACTGAGGATGGCAAGAGATAAGGGTAATAAAATCCACCAAGGTAACTCACTGGTCTTCTTCCCTAACTTCACAGTGGCTGTTCAGGTGAGAATTTGGCACCATGAAAAAAAATTCTGCAAACGGGAGGGGTCCCGTATGCAATGCTGTATCCTGCCCATCCAACGTATAGGGTCGGACAGGGATTGTAAAGTTTATCTTTTTGCCAAACAATCTCCCTATTAGTTAGCATATCAGGTGAACAGTGAATATTTATTGGAAAAAAATCTGACATTTATAAAAGTCATACCCGCACTTTTGCGGTACAAAATACCTATAGTATTGCACTCATTAATACGGTTGTTCATAAGAAATGTAAAGCCCCATTTGGATATTTCCAATGGCTTCTTTAGTCACAGTTTGGTTCATGAGAGCCGGGACTGGTCTGCTATTAGTGCATTAGGATTTCAGATGCGCTACTCCCGACTCCCTATGGGCCATAAGAACCGCCTAGGAGTTTCTACAGAACAGATTATATTGATTCCTTATGAAAGTGACCCTGATGCTCTGGCCTAAGTGGATGACATTTACTTAATGGGCAATGAATTGAATACTCATTTAGCAAGAGTTGACCACATAAAATCATTTTTAACTGACCTTGGTTATACATTTTATTCCCAAAAATCTTTCATTTCTCAGGGTCCTTTTCTCAGGATATGAACTTACACATGAGGGGAAAAGTCTTGGCCCTCATTTTCTAGAAAGGTGAGCTCAGTTGCAGCATCCAAGTACACTAAAAAATTGTAGTCTCTGCTGGGATTTTTTAATTTTGTCAGGACTCATATACCTGATTATGTCCAATAAACTAAACCTTTTTATGTTTTATTAAGCCTAGATTTTTCCACTTCGTAAAGTATGTCAGAACGTACTGAAAACTCAGATCTTTACAATCTGATTTGTTTGAAACAAGCAATCTACATACACGTGTCAATACTACAAAATTAGGCATCCAAATTTACTGGGTGCAATTGGCTTTACATATGTCACCTTCAACGAAGGTGAAACTGTACCCATAGCTTATAAATCGCATTTATATTCGCCTGTGGAAATGCGTTTTGCTTACTGGAAAAATTGTAACTGCAGCACAAATGGCCATCCTGAAGGAATGGCCATTTGCTCAACGTAAATACATTTTTGTCATTTCTCCTGTGCCTGCCTTAGAGGCTAACAGACGGGCACACAAGCCAATGTTGCAAATGCAAAGCCCTTCACCCTCTTTGGATAAAATGGGCTTCTTCCTTAGCAGCCATGGATGTAGACTTTGTCTTTGACCCTTCTTTAAAAACTCAAGAACTATTACGATATAAACATGTTTCTAATTTGCCTTCTTTGCTTCTGCCTCTTGAACAATATAAATTCATCATTCATAGTAAAGGTTCCGCTCAATTTGCTACAGGTTCTAAGCAGAAATATTGTGCTGCATGTGCCATCTTTCTTGGCACTGTCTCCGATGGTGTCTTGTACCCTTAAGCTGCTCACAGCCAGTCTCTTGGGAACTGCATTGTGCAGTTGGCTAAACTGAACGCTTTACTTCTTGCACTTGGACATACGGTTACTAAATCCCCCACACTTATTGTGTGTGATTCGTTTTATTGTGTAGAGTATTTTAATGACAATTTACAATTTTGGCAACATTGAATTTTAGATATTACAAGGGTAGCAAGATCAAGCACAAGTTGCTTGGGGTTAAGGGGGTAGATCTTAAGGACAGTTTACTACAAACTCATGTTATACATTGATGTGTGGGAGCATATGCCATAGGGAATTCCCTGGCTGGTGAAGCGGCCAAATCTGCAGTAGTCACATCTAAAATTGCATTGCTCCAAAGACTCTTATTGACAGTGATATTTTGGTTGCCATAATGCTTTAAAGAGTGACACCCCTTTACCAAGACGCTTTCCTTCTAAATATTCATATCATTTAAATGGCCAGCTTGTTCCTTTTGTGGCTATTCCTGCCATTGGTAATCGCATAATTCCCAACGTAAACTGCAAACATGATTTAATTGCAGCTGCTCATAAAGGCATAGCTGCTGCACATACCGGTGTGACTTCCACCATTTCACTCTTACAGCAAACATATTGGTGGCAGGGTTTATACCAGAAAAACAGAAAATATGTTTTATGTTGTGACATATGTCAGCAAAATAAAAGCTCTACTATATTTCAACCACCGCAGACACAACTCTTTTTCGTTAAGCAACCTTTTGGTTACATTTATTTAGATCATTGCGGTACCCTTATTTTGGATTCTGCGTTCAAGTTTATTTTGGTTGCAGTTGATTCTTGCTCTAGATTCCTCTGGGTTTGGCCACAGAGCTAAGCTGATGCAGGAACTGTTATTAAAGACTTGCAAGTCTTCATTTGGACTTTTGCCTTATGCAAATTCCACGTGGACCAAGGTACGGCTTTCGCTTCTAAAGTGTACCATGATTCGCTGAAGTCCATAGATGTGCAAGTGCGTTTTTCTTCTCCATCGAGACCCAAGGGTAATTCAGTTGTTGAGAGAATGAACCATGACTTAAAGCAGTCCTTAACAGCTAGGGTACTAGGAACAGGGCGTGGTTTGTTGAAGCCATCTTTATGGGGTTCACCGAGCTATAAGTAACCTCCCTAAAAGATCTCTGAGTGGGCGGACCCAAACAAAGTGCTTTTTTGAGTCAAGATGTATGTTCCAGGCCTTGACAGTCCAGAAGTTGTGGAGGCTGCTGCAACCTATACCATAGATAACCATTGTAATGTCTTACAGAAACTACAAGAGTTCCACAAAGCAAACTGACAAGACCATTAATCTACATCAAAATCTTTGACTATTGATGATCCCTTTCTATTTTCTGGCTGGTTTCCAAAAAATGGGGATCTGGATCGAGAAAAGCTGGATGTCAAAAAGGAATTCGGCCCAACGTACCATGATCCTGTTCCGGTCCTTGGTCTTCAAGGTACTCGAACTGCGATTTTGCCACCGTTTCAGGATATATAGACAAACTCTTTGTCTCCATTGAATATGTCAAACTACATCATGTGACTGATACTTCATAGTATGCCACAGAATAGTAGTTCTTTTCTGCAAGAGATTTCTTTACAGCCTATGAGCCCCACCAATGTTGATACTCCCCATCTGGGGGAGGGGGCGGCTGAGTCCTCCACCAACAATTTCCCTTGTACAATCCCAGTTTCTAGTATTATGTCTATTCCTACAGATGTCATTTAAAATGATCACCATTGGTAAATAGATTCAAGTTGGATTTTTCAAGACCTGCTGCTTTATGCCAACCTCCTTTTTTCAGCTGAGTACCTTTGGGTACTACATTGAACAAGATGATTTTTCTTCTGACAGTTCTTCTGATTGGCATCTGCCTCTAGCATGAATTTGTGTTGTAATTTCATGGTTAAAATGCACTTTTCTAGTCCCACTTTAGATATATATCTGGATCAGACCTACCTTGGATTGGATTTGTGCCTATTTTTTCTACTAATCAACGGCCATTACCTCCGGGATTGGTCTACTACAGAACTGGTCAATGGGGTGCCATTCTTCAAAGCATAAGCTGAAAAGAGACTTGTCCCTAGTTAACATTGCAGCCATTCCAGAAACTGATGAAATTATTTGGGATAAAGTTCCTCAACATATTCGATCAGACGGAGATCCTGCAGATGCAATATGTGTTCAAGGTTTCTATGGGTGATGTAATTATACCTGGGTTGCATTTGGATGATCAGAATGTTGACACTGTAAATTCTATGCTTTCTGAAGTCGAATATTACACTGTTTTTGAATGAGTGTATTGTGGTGTTCTTTGCATCTCTGACAGCCCTTCACTTCTAGAATGCGTGTTGCCTAGAATTCAGGTTTCCTGGTGCTGTTTGAACAAATCAGCAGTTGTCCCCAGCTTTCTGCTGGATGGGTTCTCTGTACAAGCCTATACCTGAATAAACGTTGTTTAATCTACACTTCATGTCTGAGACCGCTTCTTGGAAAGGACATACCTCCACAAGTATTTATTTCTTAATTCTTCTATCTAAGCCAACATGTTCTGTTACCATCCTTATGGACAACATGTTCTACATAGAACAACTTGACAGTGTCTCCATTTTAATTATACACACTGGGAACACTGTCTAACTCCCACTCAAGAGAGTTCTAAAATGTAAGAAGATGAATATATTCACTTTATGGCATATAGCACTTCAGACCCAAAGTCATATTATTTTAAATGAACACCCAGAAAATATATGCTTACTCAAACTAAGATTGTATATGCCACTGTATTCATCAATCAGTTAGCCTTAAAAGGCTGTGATTACTGGAAGGACACTATTGAATTGAAATCGAATTGGGGTATGAAGTCCTGTCAGGTTCAGGGTACAGAAACTTTATTTTTTTCTGAATTAAATATTCAAATAGACTACTTGTTTGGGATTGGCAAACATTAGGGAAATAAATGCCCCTACCAGTCCCTCCATGGCCCGCTTTGATAATTGGTAGAGTTTGGCAAAGTACACAGAAGAACAAATATATGGCATGGTGCAGAATGGTTAATTTCATTCTTCATTTTCGAGTCCTGATGGGTGGTTATTGTGACCAGTGGACATGCCTGGTTGTCATGCTAATTTTCGTAATGCCACGTCTGAGTTTAAATCAAGTAGACCTGATCCCAGATACTCTCAGTCAACAAATTCTGGTATTGTTACCACCTATTCAGTGGACAAGTTAAGTCAACAATGGTTGGAACATTCCACACTATATACAGTGAAACAACATATTTCTCTTTTGTCCAAGGACATATATTTATCAGATTTTCTCTTAGGTCCCAAATCCCCAAGCTCTAAAAGATGTGTATATGTTACTTATAATGACATTTGGAAATAATCCCACATGGAAGCTGCTGTGAGGTTAAGAGAAATTAACTAAAATATTTTGAACAAAGGGCTTGCTATTGTTGATAATAGAATTAACACATTGTTATCTCGTATTAACAACTCAAACAACACTGTGTTGTCTGGTATTGATATTGTGCAGAGTGACATGCCAACGTTATATCATAGGCAAAGTCAGCTTAGATCTATTATGTAGTTTGGTGAACACTTCAAATACTCAAAAATGGGCATTTTCCATGGCATTACTTGAATTGGAGTGATTTGTTTCTGGCTTTTAAATTAACACACAATCAGCAATTCATGGCCATTAAAGACACAACCTATATAGTGCTGCATTTAGGAAAATTTGAACAACTCCCATCCACCATAGCCAAAGTGCAGTTGCGGTGTGGTTAATACATAGAGGTATTTCACTGTCTGTATAGATATTCCAATTCACAGCTTACATAAAACATTTCCTGTAGGTAGATATGAACCACTAGGTAGCTGTTACATACATGATTGATGGTCATTACCCTTTACATACTGTTGTGAACTTACCAATAAGGAAGTATTTATCACTGGTGAAGATTGCAATGCTACTGTTGGGAAGTTTCCTTGTGTATAAGCACGATACAATACATAACACATGCAACACTTCAGCCCCAAACTTGGCTTGTTATTTAAATGTTATTTAAATTTAAACTACCATCAGTCATGACGAGGTTCCAGGGGCACCCCTCTCAGGCTCACAGAATGTTTCCCTGGGTTTTTCAGGAAAGCCTATTGTTAACGAAGTGTCAAAGCCAGTTTCCCTAGAAGTTGGTCCATTGTCCCGTACTACAGACTTGTTACTTACAAAAGCATGTCCTGAAAATCTGCTTGGTATTAAAACATTGAAAGCTCTAGGAGCAGTAATATGTTGTTCTCCGGAAGGAGTGAGATTGTTTTTACGTGATTTCAAAGGCCATTATGTGTTGAGAGATTTTGATCCAAGATTGCAAAATGTACCACAGCATTTATGGGCACAAGGTCCGACTGATGTAGGTTGTATGCACATTACACCTTATCGTGTTACACTCAAGCAAGGAGTTGTACTACCCAGAATCCGACAATATAAATTGCCACCGAGGCTGTAACAGCCTTACTGAAAATTATTGACGAACTGATTGCCCAAGGAGTAGTTATAGAAACTGACTCCAATGTATGTAATTCTCCAATCATTCCAATTCTTAAACGAACTGATCCAAATGCACCACCGGTCTACCGATTGGTGATTGACCTTCGCGAATTAAATAAATGCATCATTCCTCAGTACCCAGTAGTGCCAGACATTTCTTCCTTATTGACTGCCATTGATTCCGAAGCTGCGTTCTTTACTGTAATCGACCTCAAGAACGCCTTCTTTAGTGTCCCCATTCATCCGGAAAGCCAGTATCTTTTCGGATTCTCTTTAAATGGCCGAAGCTTCAAATTTGCATGTGCACCTCAAGGGTTCACGGAAAGTCCTAGTATTTACAGTCAAGCCCTGAAACGACAACTAGATGGTATCCACATGCCTACTGACACGGCTCTGCTGCAATACGTTGATGACTTGTTAGTAACAGCACGGACCGAACGTGACTGCGAGCGAGCATCACTGACTGTCTTGTATTTCTTGGCCGAAAAGGGGCATAAAGTGTCCCCTTCGAAGCTACAATTCTGTGCCCAGCAAGTGGTTTACCTTGGGCACTTGCTTTTCAAGTGGGGGAGACAGTTGACACCAGAACGCATCCAGTTAATTGCACATCTCCCACAACCCAAGACACAAAAGGAGGTACGGGCCTTCATTGGCCTCACTTCTTACTGTAGACAATGGATCCCTCAGGACGCATATCTAGCGAAACCACTCATACAGTTGACAACACAGGAGGCAGCGACTTCGACTGTCCTCCCTTGGACTCAGGAACACACACAAGCTTTTGAAGAATTGAAGAAAGCCTTATGTCAAGCACCTGTTTTAGCGACACCATGTTACAGCAAACCTTTTACACTTTTTGTCACAGAACGCGATGGCACAGCATTATCTGTACTCACACAAGATCAAGCAGGACACAATAAGCCTTGTGCTTATTTTTCTAGTACATTGGATCCAGTGGCCCAGGCGCTGCCTGCGTGCCTCAAATCAGTTGCAGCAACAGCTCTAGCGATCAGACAAAGCGACTCAATAGTGTTAGGACATCCCCTGACAGTACAAGTTCCACACTCCGTGGAAGTTCTTTTGAACCGAACCCAGACACAACACTTGACCATAGCAAGACTGACAGGATATGAATTGACATTGTTTCAGCCACACATAGAGATCAGACATTGCAATACATTAAACCCTGCCCCATTGTTACCCTCGAGCACAATTGACCCGACACCACATGACTGCGTGGAAGTCATCAATACTGTAACGAAACCCAGACAAGACTTGACAGACATTGCATTACCCGACCCAGACCTGACACTTTATGTGGATGGTTCATGTATGAGAGCAAGTACAGGAGAGTTAGTGGCCGCCTATGCAGTGACCACTGAGACTGAAGTCATAGAAACACATCGTATTGACACATTGTCTGCTCAAGCAGCAGAACTCATTGCTCTGACCCAAGCCTGCATCCGAGCCAAGAACCTGAAAGTAAACATATATACAGATTCACAGTACGCATTCGGAGTCGTTCACGACTTCGGCGTCCTCTGGCAAGAGAGAGGTTTTTTAACTTCTCATGGCGCCAAGATACAGCATGGTCCCCTCATTCAAGCTCTATTAGAAGCGATACACTTACCTGCATCCATTGCTATCATGAAGTGCAAGGCACATACGAAAGTCACTGACACCATTTCCCAGGGTAACGACCTGGCAGATCGAACAGCTAAACTCACAGCTCAGACTCAAACAGACATTCCAACGGACAAGACAAAGACTGAAATCTCATTACAGACACATTGTATGACAGTGAAGGATCCAATTCTAGATGTACTCGACATACAGACACATGCCACTACAGACAAAATCAAGAAATGGACTGAACAAGGAGGGATCCAGACAGATCAGGGATGGATGACGAAGGGTAGAGCCACATGGTTCCTCCCCGAGTCAATGGTTCAAATTATCATTAATACAGCACATAGTCCAGCACATTTAGGAGAAAAAGCCATGTTAGACAGCATTCAAAACCTCTGGTTCAACAAGCATTTACGTGCAGCAGCAAAACAGAAAGTGTGTACCTGTATGATCTGTTGTCAGTTCAATCCAGGCAAAGGCATTCCCGTGGAACAAGGTGGATTCCATCCTCCTGACCATCCTTTTGAAATCCTCCAGATGGATTATATCCAGATGGACAGATGTAGAGGATTTAAATATGTCCTCGTAGTTGTATGCGCCCTTTCCAGATGGACCGAAGCATATCCAGTCCCAGATTACACTGCCGCGACCACTGCCAAGCAGTTGGTTCGTGAATTCTTCCCGCGATACGGTTTGCCCCGTGTTGTGTACTCAGATAATGGACAGCCATTCTCGTCCGAGCTTATGAAATAGGTATCACTCCTGTTAGGTTACCAGTGGAAATTTCAGTGTGTCCGACACCCCGAAGCAGCAGGTCTAGTCGAACGTCACAACCAAACTCTGAAAACACGGTTAGCAAAGGTCTGTGCAGAAAAAGGTGTAGATTGGATAGTAGCCTTGCCAGTTGCCCTCTTCTATATGCGCATGGTAGCTCATTCTAGAACCGGACTATCTCCTTATGAGGTAGTCTTCGGCCGACCTCCCAATATGTGGGGAACGCCTATGCCTCGTAGAATAACCGATGTCGACAGTACTATGCTGACAGATTACCTAGCTTCCTTGATGTCTGCACTACTATCTTGTCGTTCACAGGTCGCGGCTGCCTTCCCGGACAACACAAAAGTGAAACCGCATGAAATCGTTCCTGGGAATTTTGTTTATGTCCGCAACTTCGACTGCACAAGTCCTCTGGAGCCGAGGTGGAAGCAGCCTAAGCTGGTGTTGATGACGACGAGGACCGCAGTAAAGCTGGAAGGTCGCAAGGGGTGGCTCCACTCTAGCCATGTGAAACGGTTCTACGGACTGTGTCCAGAGACTGAAATGAAGGACTGCCCCCTTTCAGACACTGACTCTAAACTCCCCCTGCTAGAAAAAACTCCCCAACAGGAGTACCGAGCAAAGTTGAGGTCTAGTAAGTCAGACAGCGTTTAATTGTTTAAGTCCCCCTCGGGTGAAGCGGTTAGACAGGTTTCTGACATGAATAAGATAGACCCAAGTAGTCAGAGAGATAGGCGAATCGAAAAGAGAGAACAATATTGCAAAACCTTGCACAGCCGATGTATCATAACGTTAATTTTCATGTTTATTCTGAGCATTTCGATTATATGTATAAGCTTCATGTTACATGAATTCTTTCCTTCTTTTGGTTCACATGCACATAATTCCTCTAATGACTCTGTAGAGCACACTTTCAGTGACCTACCCCCTCATGAATTATCCTATCGATTAGCAATGCGCAACAATACATTCATTCGTATGTTACACCAGACCAGCAATGCCACCAATTGCTGGGTATGTGGCCGACTCCCACCTTATCAGAAATACAAGGGAGCTCTGCCTCTCTTTCCCTACCCGTTTACACATAATGGTTCATGTGGGGCATGGTTTGCTCTAATGTCTTCTTTAGACAGTAAGTCCAAGGTTTCCCAAGGCAATTGGATATGGGGAAACCTGAATACAGTCATGAATAAAGCATGTTTCCCAGACGCAGAAGGTCTTCCCCAAAGGCGAGGGACCGACCTAGAAAATGAAGTGTATGAATTAGGTAACTTTTCCCTCAATCTCATGATCCTGAACGTCCAGTCCGAGACTAATTCGAACTTGCCGTTTATAACAGTTTTGCCAGTGAAAGGCGAATTATGCGTTAGAAAGAATGGTTCAGTACATCTAGGACACAGTGATTGTAATACTGTGGTCGAATTCAGCGATAAAGGAAAGTCTACTTTCAAAGCCTCTCGCCATTCTTATTTCATTTGTGGTCACACCGCTTATGTACATCTGCCCCCTGATTGGGATGGGACGTGCTATATTGCATTCCTATTACCACCTGTTTTCCTAGCCCCACCTGATTATCATCGAAATTCACGCCTTGTGCATGTAAGACATAGAAGGTAGATCTAGTCCCCAATAGTCGATCAGACTGAGACAACATGGGAACAATATACAGATTTCAATAAAGGATTCTTTTTCTTTGTAGGTCCTGTTCAAAACAGTAAACTGATACGCAAATTAACTAGAACACTGGAAGCGGTAGTGAATGAAACTACGTCTGCTTTAGGTAACCTGACCGAAGAGCAATCTGCTATGAGAATTGTTGTTCTTCAAAATCGTCTTGTCCTTGACGTCATCCTGGCCGATAGGGGCGGGGCTTGTAGAGTGATCGGATCCAGTTGTTGCGTGTTTATTCCTAATAACGCGCCATCCATGTATAAGGCCATAACACGGCTCCATGAAATTGCTCACCTGATACACCAGAATCCAGGCACCTGGACCTGGTCCGGTTGGCTTTGGAGTGTAATGTCCGCCTGGGGATGGAAATTATTATCATTCCTAGGAATAATACTACTCATCCTATTCAGTTGTTGTCTCTGTCTGCAATGTGGGCCAGCGATTTGCGGCTTGTGCGCCACAGCTTGTATTCCAAGTCCAAGTTCCCGTTCCCGAATGATAAAAGATGAACAAATGATGTTGTATGAACAGATAGACGGTCTCATGAAAATAGATATATCCTAATGGGTGTAGTAGGGGCCAAGGAGGGAATGAGGAAATAGAAGTTTTTAGGTAACAAATGTGTCCCCCACTCGCACCCTATCCAAACACACGTGTCCCCTGTATGTCATGTAATTCTTTTTCCGTGCCTGCTAGAAAGACGCATATGCATTTGCGTCCAACGTTAACATGTCAGTCACACAGTTCTCCAAGAATATCACGTTAATTAGGCTTCTAGGCCTATGGTTCCAACGTCTTTACATGGTACACTTTTGAGTAAAGCACACGTTTTCTTCATGTTTTCTGGCCTAGTCGAGCCAGACCCTCAATCGAGGCTCCGAGTTCTTTTCTGCCTCTGAAAGCTGCAGTTTAGGCATGCATCCCTGACCTCTGCCTTACTTCCTGCTCAGACGAGCGGTGCACGGCTCGGCCTGGTCTGCTTGCCAAAACGATATTTTACCTACAAGTTATCTGCTCAGCCTCCTCGAAAACACATTCCAGTCTAGTGAAATAGGTAAACATATTCCCGGCTGCAGAGCAAAGGGCCCTGCCTTCCTGTCTCCATGCAAGTAATTCACTGCTCCTGTTACCATGGTAGGCCCATGGCCCCCGCACTTCACATGAAGATCCATATGCACGCACTAGCATTCAGTGATGAACGGCCTCTGCCCGAGAGACCTTTTACTTCAGACACTACATCCTCCAAACATAAGATATCAGATATGTTTTAAGTGCAGGTCGTTCTGACATCCCAGACATTAGTCTCCTCTACTAGTGCTAAAGTCAAAGCCCCCAGCTCTCCCCAGTTACACGTCATGCTCAGTTGCGCGCGCATGTAGACCAAAAGTTTCTGCTGATTCTGCAAACTTTCTCTAAGCATCCACCCACATGTGACGATTCTTGTGACGTTTCTCTGACATGTCAAGTACACGCCCATGTGTACGCCTTTTTACATGCCTCCTGTTACTCACATGTGTTCTTATCTCTCTCTTTTCACCTGTTACGCCTACTATATTCATTTCCATTATACTGTTTTACTATATATAATGTGTGATGTTAATAAAATGTTGAATGTCCCTTCCTGAACCTTAGTGGTGATGGAACCCGATGTCCCATGCCTCGAGGCATCCCATTAAAGCCCGTACGATTCAGATACCACGGACTCTGCCTCTCATTTGATTGAGCTATCCTTATTGCTATTTCATGTAATCAAAAATTGGACGGTAAATTATTTACCACATAATTCGTGTGATCAAGAGTGTTGCAAAATGGGGGCTGGAGACCCTCATATTTTATCCGTTTCCCAGTTAGTCACTTGTTGCACAAATGTCCTGTTTCTCACCCCACATAGGGTTGTAGATAGCTCATTATGGCCTTCCATTTCAAATATGACGGCAGATTTCTTCAAGCTGAGCATACTCAAAGCATTATTTTTTTAGGCAAATAGTAGCTGTTACATCTGCTCGTGAGAACTTTAAATTGCAGGTGGCTAGAACATCTAGTGAAATACAGTTGTTTTTAAATACTGAGCTTCCCCTGCACTTCAGAGAATTATCTTTAGGCCTCTAGTGTGGCCTTGCCTTTTATTTTTAAGGTTGTAGGCTACGTCCTCGTTAGTTCATTTCAGGCCATCATTAGAGTGATCCTGGCTTTTATCAACTCCATTTTCTCTAGTGTATTCTGAAGATTTCAGTTATTGTTATTCCTCATTTGTGGCATTCTCATCCTGTTCCTGCTTCTCTGTAATAGATGCTACTTTGAGGGTGCCTTGAAACTGAAATTTCTCCAACTCTACTGTGAGCGTATGTTTCAAATCTGTGGAATGAGTCTACTACAGAAACTGGATCTTGATTTGGTCCTTGACATTTCGGCTTGCCTGGTTTACCTGCGTGCAACCCGTGTTTCACTGCATCTGGTACCCTTTCAAATGGCCACTGGACATATGCTTGGCTTTCGCAAACCCTGCTGCTTTGGAATTTGGACTTTGGTCTACTAAGAGTCCCCTAGGTAACCATTTTAATAACTGTCCTTTGTACCTGCGACTTCTACACAATGCAAGGTTTGAGCCTTTGACCTAAGAGGAAATATGTGCATCAGCACATGGACCACAAGATACAGGTTCTATTAACATGGATGCAGGTTGCCCGGTAACCATCTCAGCATTCTATGAGACTAGAGAGCATGTTTGTTCTTTGGAGCTTGTGAATTGGGCTGTTGACCAATCATCATGTGTGGAGTCAGATTCTTTCATGGAGTCCTCAGCCTACAAAATGATGAGAGACACTATGGATTGCTCTGAAGCACTTTATTTGACTATTTTTCCAAATTGTTATTTCCTTCTAATCTTTGTTTCCAGTCATTAGCATTTCTGAAGCAATGCTTTGTGTCACATTGCATTCACTATATATAGCATTTTTTCTAGTGCTATTTATCCTAACCACAGGGAGGGTGTTGTGTGTTTTCTGCAGAGATCACTGTAGTTTTCCCTATATTGGCCTAGTTGTGCACATTGTAGGTCTCATTCTCTTTTGCAAAAGCTACTATATAAGCATGCTTACTTTGTGCCACATTGTATTTTCACACAGAACCTGCATATGTCTTTGCATTTTGTTCTTTTCCTGGGATTTAGTCTGAACACCACAGAGAAGGTCAATTAACTATGGCCCGAATCACAAAGGTAAAGTGAGATGAAAGTCTAACTTTAAAACGTTCGGTATTCACAAGGGGCATTTACTATTTTTAAATGCCCTTTGTGAACACCGAACGTATAACTTTACAACTTTGAGTACTCACAAACGGCATTTACGATTTGTAAATGCCCTTTGTGCATACCGAAAGTCGTAAAGGTAGACTTTCGTCTCACATTACCTTTGTGAATCGGGCCCAATGTACCTTGTTATTCTTTCTGGCCAGGCACTATTACCTAGTCATAACACAAAAATGCGGCTGTTGTTTATGTGCACACATGTCTTGTCATATAGATGAGCAGAGGAGCCAAAAAACAACACATGAAGTGAGAGTTCTGAGACAAGAACACTGCTTGTGCTGGGATGTAGAACTTCCAACATGTGTATTCTAAGGTAAGGAGTCCACCACTAATCCCAGAGATATATTTATATTTAATTATTTGTTTCAGCAGTAGGGAAGGGGGTTTAGGCTATTCTGGTATATGGTTTAGTAACCATGCTAAAAGTATTTTTAGCATGCATTTGTTTCTTAATTGTGGCACATATATCTAATTTCACAGCACAATAATTTAATACATTTTCTAAACTTCCTTTGTGTCTCCTGGTTATACTTTTCTGGACAAGGATGAGTGAGAGAGCAAAAGGGTGTGTCCCATTACAGAGGATCTCTAAGAGGGTTGAGCATGTTGTGTTCTTTGTCCTGTAAGGTCACAAGGGCAAGTGAGGCACTATTAGGAAGTCGAACTCAGAATCATAGTTACTGAGGTGGTATGGTGAATCAGTCCCAACACACTGATGTTTTGCGTTCCAAGCATAGTTCTGTTCCAGAGCAGAATTGCTGCAACAAGCTTAGGACCTCCCTTCAACTCTTAGGCTCCTCTCACAATGCAGTGAAGCTGTACTCAAGCTGTCCTCCGCCTACTAATGGACCACTTGCTCAGGGTAGGGCAATGATAAAAAGAACAGTGATAAGTACCAAGTAACTACAGTCCAACCAACTGCTCCATCTTTTAGTAGACAGACCGCTTCTTCGGCCGCTCCAGGGTGCCATCCGGTCGGCTGCAACTAGCCAATACAGAGGTCAGCCTAATTGGGCACAGCAGAGAGCCCACGTTGCCACAGGCCCCCTCAGGAACTGCCACAGGTCTTCAGCGTTGTCAAACCATGGGGGTCCATACTTGGGGGTAAGTTCCAGTGGGTGGTCTGTTTGGACCTCCTCATGCAGCGCGGACTCCACCACCATCACCAGAAAGCTCTGGAAAAACAGGCACTTTACAACTGTTTAGCAGTGGTAAAGTGCACAGTCATAAAGAGACCAAATATAAGGTCCAAAAAAAGGTGAAACATCTCTTATGACCATGCAGAAAATGCAGATTTAGTACAAGTTATGGAAGATAACAGAGTATTACATTAAGCCATATCATCAAGCATTTCCTTCCTAAACAAAAGAAAGATCCTGTTGGTTTATGTAATGCAATTATTGTGTATTTTCATTAAATAGTTAGAACCTGAATCTGGGCCTTTTACACTTTTGTGTACATTTACGATTGTTTGCAATTCACAAAGCAATTTACGAGTAGTACATTTATGACTGCCTGTTTTTTTATGTGTGGAGTCCTAAAGCTGCAACTCGTAAAAATACTTTTTAAATTGCAAAACAATGTAAACTTACACAAAAGTGTAGATTTACATTTGTGAATCAGGCCCATAGTGTTGAATTTTTATATTGAGCAAATACCAACTTTTCCAGTTTGTAGAAAACTGATTTAGCAGCATTGGCCATCGCAATCCTAAAACAGATGGAAAGACCTTTAAATGTTATTGTTAGGTAACAAATGGAATAAAGCTTTAAAAGCAGTGCGATGTCAAACAAAATGTTAATTCATGTAATGTTCTGCAGTGGTTATTATTTTAAAACCTCTTTCTTGGGAAGTATTAGTCCTTCCACCAGCAAGCCAATTAAGCAGTGCCATTTTAAATAATCTCTAATGGGTTCATGCTTTGTCTTCTCTCCTCAAGAAAAAGGAAACATATTTCAAAAAGGGATAAAAAAAGGGCAATATATAATAAAATAAGAGAGAGTTGTACTCAACTGGCAACAACATTTTTAATACAATAGTCATGTTATAAAAGGATTTCTTTAATCAAAAATCACCTTAAGCTCATTAATTCAGTTAATAGATCATGTTCTCATGTAATTTCCTTAAATGAAAAATGTACATCAAAATACTGGCATCTTAATCCTTATCAGAAATTGTGATGGGCACAAAGCAAAACATGCACACAAAGGAAGGCCATAGCCAGACACAGTTCGTGGAAAGGTCAAACAAAACAAAGTATAGGGAAGTATCAGCTCTGGTACACATTGCAGTCAAATGCAAAAAATAAAGCGTCAGATGTCACTGGCCACATCACATTGGAATGAAAAATACGCTTTGTGCAAATGATAACACAATTGGTCTTATTAGTGACCCTTTAAGAAAGAATGAATGAAGTTTCTATGATACATGTTGCACAATAGAGGTCTTAAAGATAATATGAGATGTGTAGGGATGCCTGCCAGTTTAAGTAAAAAAACGAAATCGGAGTTCCTATCCCTAATACTGTGAAAAAAGTGCACATGCTGCAAACAAATTGCATCAACATTTATTTATGAGGGATGTCTTGGTAGTTATCACGTTTCTCTAGCCAATGTGATATCTGTAACACTTTTAGCTTGACTTCGTCGGTATTAAAAACAACCACAAATATTATTTTTAGTGCAGGTCTCAAGTGGCAACGAGTTTGCTTGTGTGTTAAATTCTATTTTCGACTGGCAAGCAGCCAGGCGTTTATGGCTAGGCCTGCAAGGTACCAAGCAAATAGCATGTGCGGAGATCCGGATCCCTGAGTCTTTCCAGATATATGGCCGACTTATACCCGGTGAAATTTTGTATTAAATTAAGCAATTGAGCTATTTTGATGAGTTGAGCTTTTCAATATGTATTATGAGAGGAATTCATGGGTAGTGTAGTACATATGAATTAATTCTCATTATGCCCCCTTCCTGGATAAAAGAAACAAGAGCGCTTTATGGTTCTCATCTGTGATTCTTTGTGTAATCGATGCTTTCTGATTAATACTAGCATCAATTTTTCAACTTCAGCCAAACAATCAGGTTTATTCTAACTTGTTCTACTCATACACATGTTGCAATCAATGAGGCCCAATTCACAACGTTCAATATACGTTTCCAGTGTCGATGCACTTTGACATATCCACTAAATCTGCACATACATGGACAAAAGTAGATGTAGAACTGAATGTACAAACCTAATAATAATACCAGTGACATTACAACCCACATTTACAAACACTTTGTGTCGGGTTTGTGCTGATTTTTTAAAGCTAAATTGATGCAAAGTGTTGTGGAGAGATTTACAATCCAATGCAAACCGCAATTTGCATTGAATTGTAGCTCAAAGTACTGCAAGTTATGCAATGGACTGCTTTGTCTTACTTTCAAGCCACGATGGGTTGTGCTTGGGCATTCCTGTGCAACCACCAATGGGTTTTGACACAAATATCTAACTATAAAGAATTGTAGACTGGTATCTTTGCCAAAATCTTGTGCCTCCACGAGGCAGGCATAAAAAGGAGATATGTTTTCAGTGAACATACAAAGAGTGAAACACTTTAAAACATAAGGGCATATGTACAAGGGCATTGCGCAACAGAGACCTCACTTTTAATGACTTTCCTGTGACACAATGCCATGCTCCATATCAACATAAATCCCCCCTCACTGTAAGTTTTAGTATATTTATTTTGTAAAAGGCTGGGCCCCGGGGGATGGTTTCCTTGGTCTGAAATCAGTCAAAGTGGGGGGTCACGTGGCACCCCTTCCACTATTATTATAATTTTTTTAAATAAAAAAAGAGACCGTGCCCTGGGGGGTGGTGTCCCCGGCCCGAAATTGGCCCTGGGAGAGGGTTTCTGACCACATTTCCCCATTCAGAATAGGCCTGGTGTCAGAGGATGGGGTCCCTAGGTTTGAAATTGGCCCAGGGAAGGGAGCCACATTGCCCCCTTCCCCAAATAAATAAAACAAAAGACAGAAAAAATTACCGGAAAGCCCCCGGAGGCCAAAACATCTTCTACCACCACTCTGCAAACATACCACCTGGTGTGCAACTGGTTGGGAGATGAAGTCTCCTTGGCTGCAGAGGGTCCATGGGGGCCGACAAGCTCTCCTATTACCTCCAGTAAGTCCCAAACAGTGTGATTACTTAGAAGACTTCAGAACCCACGCACCCCTTTTCCACCATTCAGCAAACGCTCCTCCTGGGTCACTACTGGTTGGAGGATGAAGTTCAATTGGATGTTGAGGGTCCTTGGGGGCCAACAAGCACTCCTATTACCTCCAGTAAGTCTAACACACAGAGGGATAGCGAAGAGGTCTTCAGAGGCCATGATCCCATTCTCCACCACTCTGCAAATGCGCCTCCTGGAGAACTTATGGATGGGGGATGATGCCTCCTTAGATGCTGAAGGTCCTTGGGGGCCAAAAAGCCATATTGTTATCTCTAGTTAGTCCCACAGAGCGTCATTGCTGAGAGGACTTTGGGGCGACTCCCCCTTTTTCCACCACTCAGCATACGTGCCTCCTGGTGCACTGCTGGTTGGCTCCAGACTGCCCTTGGGGGCCAACAAGCCCTCCTGTTACCTCCGGTAAGTTCCATACAGTGGAATTGCTGCAAGGTCTTTGAAGGCCATCCCCCTTTCTCCACCACTCTGCAAACAGACCTCCTGGCACAATGCCGGTTGGGAGTTGAAGTACCTGGGCTGCAAAGGGTCAGTGGGGACGAACAAGCCTTCATGTTCCCTCCCGTAAGTCCCAAACATGGTGATTGCTGAGAGGACTTCAGAGGCCATACCACCTTTATCAACCACTCTACAAATGCACCTCCTGGTGCACTGCTGGTTGGAAGATGAAGTTCCCTTTGATGCTGAGGGTCCTTGGGGGCCTACAAGTCCTCCAGTTACCTCAAGTAGGTCACAAATAGTGGGATTCCGGTGAGGTGTTTGTAGGCCACACACCTTTCTCCACCACTTGGCAAATGCACCCCCTAGCACACTGCTGGTTGGGGGATGAAGTCCCCATGGCTCCATAGGGTCCTTGGGGGCCAACAAGCTCTTCAGTTACCTCCAATACGTCCCACACAGCGGGATTGCAGAGAGGTCTTCAGAGGCCCTAGCCCCCTTTCTTCACTACTCTGTAAACGCACCCCCTGGATCACTGCTGATTGGGGGATGTTGCCTGCGTAGATGCTGAGGGCCTTTGGGGGCCACAAAGCCCTATTGTTACCTCTAGTAAGTCCCACAGAGCGTGATTGCTGAGAGGATGTGGGGGGCCATGCCCCCTTTCTCCACTTCTTGGCAAATGCACCTCCTGGCACACTGCTGATTGGGGGATGAAGTACACTTGGCTCTGGAGTGTCCTTGGGGGCCAACAAGCCCTCCTGTTACCTCCAACAAGTTCCACACAGCAGAATTGCTGAGAGGTCTTTGAAGGCCCTGCCCCCTTTCTCGACCACTCTGCAAACACACCTCCTGGTGCACTGCTGGTTGGTGGATGAAGTCCTCTTGGATGCTGAGGGTTCTGAAGCCCTCGTTACCCCCAGTAAATCTGACACAGCAGGATTCCTGAGAGCTGGTCGGAGGCCCCTCTTTCTCTTCCACTTTGCAAGTGTGACTACTAGTGAAAAAAAAACATACAAAACAGGGTTGTTATAGTTAGGAAATAGAATTTAAAAACACTTAAATATTCACTGAAAAAACAAAGGTTACAGGGATGTGATAGTTAGGCTCAGATTTCACTTGTACAAAACCAGTGAAATTCAGCAGTGACAATTAGCTGAGCTAACTATAACTTCCGCCCCTGCAATGCACTGCTTATGACCTCACATGTTAAATCATTCATGACATGGTCAGTGACATCCTTGATGACATCACTGATGACATCTCAAATTACATGACTGATGACATCACTAATGATATCTTCCACAGAATCACAGACGCACCCATGTACACTTCCGTATAATCTTTTGTACACATACTACCATACCAGTACTTACACACCCACTCACTAATTCATAGTTCTACTCACACATCCACTCGCTCACCCATACAGACACTCACTAATATAAACAACTGACATATCTACTCCTATACCCATACAGCCATTCACACATTGAGTCGGTCACCCATAGAGCTACTCACACACCTAGTCACTCGCCCATACAATCAATCACACAGCCACCTAATCACCCATACACATCCACACACACCCGCTCACTTACTCATACAGATACTAACACATGCTTTCTCACCTATACAGTCATTGGCACAAGCACCCACTCACACATACAATCACTCATTCACCCTTACAGTCACTCATATATCCCATCACTCACCTATACTACCTTTCACATACCCAGTTGCTCACCCATATGTCACTGACATAGATACTCACTCACTCACTCACTCACTCACTCACTCACTCACTCACTCACTCACTCACTCACTCACTCACTCACTCACTCACTCACTCAGCCATACGCACTCTCACTCACTCATACAAACCCTCACACATGCACTCACTAACCCATACAGCTACTTACTCACCCACTCACTCACCCATACAGACAGTCACACACCCGTTCACCCACCTACACAGAAAAACATACAGGTACTCAGACAACCAATCACTCACCCATACACTCACACACATGTTCACACACCCATACACCAAATTAGACACCAACTGACAGACTGATACAGACATTCCCATAACCAGCCACCCACCTATACATTCAGTAAGACACCTAATCACTAACTTATACAGTCAATCATGCACCTACTGAATCATTTGTACAGGCACTGATACAACCAGTGATTCACTTATACACTTTAGTATATATATTGAACATTAATAAACTTTTTAAAAACACTCACTGTCACTGGATGATGTCATCAGTTAAGTTATCAGTGATGTCATTTGAGATGTCATCAGTGATGTGATCAATGATGTCACTGGCCATGTCATGAGTGATTTAATATGCGGGGTCATAAGCAGTGCATTGTGGGGGCACAAGTATTAGTTAGCTGAATTACCTATAACTGCTGAATTTCACTGGTTTTGTATGAGTGAAATCTGAGCCTAACTATAATGTCCCTGAAACCCTTGCTTTTTTAAAGTGAATATACATATATATATATATATATATATATATATATATATATATATATATATATATATATGAGCAACAGCTCGCAATTCTTCAGCGCTTGAAACGTGGAATCACGGGGCAGACCAAGTTTTAGTGCAGCGTTATTTTATTTTCCACACACAAATGTCAGGACGCGTTTCGGCCGTCCAAGCGGCCTTGGTCATATATATATATATATATATATATATATATATATATATATAGAGGCTAATAATGCTAAATCAAATACAATGGTCAGCTTAACGGTCATGAAATTAAGCAATGAAGAAATTAGAACATTATCTCTGGACTGTCTTTTAGTCCACAGGCAAACTTCAACTATGCTAACACAATATTGACTTATACAAGTTTGTGCGCAAATTAAAGCTGAGCACATACCATGCAATGCTTCTAAAGAAAAGCAAGCTGACACACAATCATCAGCCACAGATGACTCAAATGAATTGTCAACACAAGAGGCAATTTTACTCAGGGATTTAGAGGAATTACATGCTGAATGTACAGCGATTACACAAACACCCTACTATGACGAACCAGAGATAAGAACATCTGTGTGTACCCCATTTAAGCCTATATCAACTTTCTGCCTGATCATGCTGAGAGACAATTTGGATCTGTTAAATGAGAAGGTTACAATGGAGTTAAAATTTCTCTATTATAAAACATCGCACTCAGCAAGGAAACACAACATACAGAATAATGATTATTACAGACTGTTGAAAAAACTCCAAGCACAAAAAAAATCATCATTCGCCAGTCTGATAAAGGGGGCAATATCGTATTATGGCCTCATGAAATGTATATGGAGGAAGCACTCAATCAACTAAATGATAGGGACTGTTACAAACGAAGTAATATGCAATTGGTAACCACAGCATGCAATGAATTCTATAATAAACTGGTGGCATTGAAATCAGAAGGCTTACTTTCCAATGATGAATTAAATTATTAAAGAATGACCATCCAAAAATTCCAGCAATCTATTTTATCCCAAAAGTTCATAAGTGCACATTAAAACCCCCAGGCAGGCCCATATATCGGCCTGTGGGGGTTTAGTGGAGAATACGTCGCAGTATGTGGATTTCTTCCTGCAAAGCCATGTCAAAAGACTCCCTTCTTACATACAGGACACAGGAGATTTATTGAGAAAATTGAGTGGAGTTAAGTGGGAAGAGGACTGCTTATTGATATCTCTGGATGTTACAACATTATATATGAGTATCAATCATCGTGACGGTAGCAAAGCAGTAGAATACTATCTAAATTCCAAACCTGATGTTATGCACATGAATAACAAAATGTTATCTACCATGATTTTAACCTGTCTCGAAAATCATTTCTTTTTATTCAACAACCAGATTTTTAATCAGATCAGAGGTGTAGCCGCGGGGGCCTGTGTTTCTCCTAGTTATGCCTGCATCCATATGGGGCTCTGGGAGGAACAGGTCCTGAGGATTGAATATGAAGACATTTTGTTAAACCAGGTTTTATGTTGGTATACATTAGTTGATTACATTTTCATGATTTAGAGGGGGACTGTTGAGAGTGCTCAGAAATTTGTAGAGTGCATCAATTGTAACAATTTGAATCTCAGTTTCACAGCACAGATGAGCAGAGAAAACATGTGTTTGTTGGATGTGGAAATCTACATCCTTGACAACAAGATTGAAACTAGATTACATAGGAAAATAACTGCTGGTAACACGATTTTTACCTGCCACGAGTCATCACCCTGCCCACCTGATTAATTGCATCTCCTATGGGGAGATGCTGCACATTATCAGAGTTTGTAGTACTGATAGTGAGTGCAAGATGGCACAAATGCAGATCAAGGATAGGTTCTTGGACAGGGGCTATCCTGAAAAAATGCTCGATAGTGCCATGAATAAGACTGCCCATCTTACCAACTCCAAGCATATAGAAATCGCAACAAACCAGACAATACACAAAATGAGCCCTCCACGAGACTGATCCTTACATACAACCTACAGCAAAAAGCCCTATGTAAAATCTTTAATAGGAACTGGGCTTTGTTAAGTAGTGACTCCTTTTTGAGTAGCCAGACCACCAGATCACCTTGTATCATTTTAAAAAGGCTCAGTCCATGAGCAATTACTTAGAAAAAAGTAGCCCGGAAGTGGTGATGGCCAAAACTTGGTTGAGTCCTAGAATTGGCTTTACACGTTGTAATACATGCAAAGCGTGTAAAAATAGAACAAGCTGTACAACACCTTTCAATACTAATCCTGTACCGATCAGTAAAAGTCTCAATTGCAAAACAGAATACGGTGTTTACGTGCTGGAGTGCTCGTGTAACCTGCAATATGTAGGGAGTACTATTTGCAGGTGCATAAACGAGTGCCCCAGCACCTGAAAGCAATCATTAATAGTGATGTCACCTACCCGGTTGCCCGACATTTTAAGGAGCATCATGACAGTAAGTTAGATAATTTGAAATACTTTGTCTTAGATACGATCCTTCCTCAGAAGCGTGGTAGCAAACGGGAAGCCATGCTCAGAAATCTTGAGACTAGATACATTTTAGAATTGGATAGCAGATATCCCAGGGCTTGAATTCGAGTGAGGACTTTTATACATGCCTGTGATTGATTCCATTTGCTTTTAAATGAGATTTTAAGTAAGATGTTATATCCATTTAGCCGCTGCCTTTATGATAATTGTTTTTTCAGCTTTCATTTTTGCACATTTGCACTTTAGTAAGGCATGGCTGTGATTACTTTTGGTCAATATTAGCACTGTTTTGCGCCTGCACTTTAGGTACATTTAATCATGGAAATCTTTGCAATTAAGGCCCACTTGGGCAGGACTTGGCTTAAGACAATGTATTTACACTTCTCTTTTGCTATTTGCACATTGGTACGTTCAGACCTGCAGTGAAACCTATACATGGTCTGTAACATACTTTAAGGTTTAATACCAGTGCAAAGTTTTAGGATTGAACAATTAGTTTTTATTATACGTGGTTCATGAATACTACTAATCAAATTGCGTGTAGAGATCATTTTTAGCAAGGCTCTTTTTTTTAACTTTGCTACATGCCAATGTTGGTTTTATTATGTTTGAAACATGCACTGTTTATTTAAAATGTTTTTACAATGTGTGCTGCTTTCAATGCTATATTTACTATGATCGAAACATAAAGGAGGGGACCCCTCTGACGTTACTTTGAGGGCAGGGAAAAGAGGGGAGAAAGAGTAAAGAGTACTAAAGAAGTTACCTCATGACCTATATACTTTTAATTACCAACATGATTTGTATATTTCAATTTGTTCGCACACAACAATAACCTCAGAACTAATGTATAACATTTCTTTGGTATTTTATTTCACCATTCCTCTTTTTTCATTTTAATTTCTTATAAAATATATATATTTTTTTATATATATAGTTTTGTGCAAAATTCATAATCCAACAAATATAATAGCAATTTTATGGTAAATAGCCCCTTGGCTATAAAAACACAACAATATTAACACAATTCCAATCATACACTATCATTCATTCTGACTTATAACCATCCACACACTCCATACAAATGCAGTATCTGAACAAATCTTGATTTCATGAGGCAGAATGTATTTTTCTGCCTAACTTTAAACCATCGGATGTTAAGATTGGTTCCACGCAAGGTCGACGCGCGTTTCGGTGGGTTGTCCACCACCTTCCTCAGGACCTATGCAGATACAAACATTCCTTACACAACAAAAGCCAGGGGATTTTTGATTCACAATGTATGTGACAGCTGTCTTCCTTAAAGTTCAGTTAGAAGTGCTGAAATTTTCAACAATCAATCAAACAATCGAATGCAGCAACACAGGTTTGCAGGACAGCCGTATGAGAAAGACACATAATTTTAAGGTCGCAGCAGTGACTTTTATGAAATTGCGATCCTTGAACAGAAAGAGGGAATCCAGTATGAAATGATATAAATCTACCCAAAAATACTTCATTAAAAAACAAGGAATTACGAGAGTTTCTCATACCTAATCACCATATTCAGTAAGAAGGGATCCACTTCTCAGGAGTCATTATCTCGTGGCATAAAAATAGAAATATAGAAGGAATAAAAAAATGTTACGCAAACCTGGATTGTTGAAAATTTCAGCACTTCTATCTGAACTTTAAGGAAGACAGCTGTCACATACATTGTGAATCAAAAATCCCCTGGCTTTTGTTGTGTAAGGAATGTTTGTATCTGCATAGGTCCTGAGGAAGGTGGTGGACAACCCACCGAAACGCGCGTCGACCTTGCGTGGAACCAATCTTAACATCCGATGGTTTATAGTTAGGCAGAAACAAAAAATTCTGCCTCATGAAATCAAGATTTGTTCATATACTGCATTTGTATGGAGTGTGTGGATGGTTATAAGTCAGAATGAATGATAGTGTATGAGTGGAATTGTGTTAATATTGTTGTGTTTTTATAGCCAAGGGGCTATTTACCATAACATTGTTATTATATTTGTTGGAATATGAAATTTGCACAAAACTATATATATAAAAACGATAAAAATATTTTATAAGAAATGAAAATGAAAAACAAAGAATGATGAAATAAAATACCAAAGAAATGTTATACATTAGTTCTGAGGTTATTGTTGTGTGTGAACAAATTAAAATATACAAATCATGTTGGCAATTAAAAGTATATAGGCCATGAGGGAACTTCTTTAGTACTCTATATTTATGGTGATAACATTTATTTCTATTTATATATGCATTTTAAGGGATTGCAATGTTGTTTTTAAGCGTACTGACTGCAAATTTCTTCTATGTCTACAATCCTAATGACTTGCTTTGTGAGATACAACGTGCATGCACTATCACTTTAAATATTTGAGAGCACCCCACATGCTCGTCATTTGATCAAGGGCACTGTGGCGGTGGTGCAGGGCGTCCCTAATAAATCGAAAATTGCACCAAATCTGGGTCTGTGTTCGACATCCTTTTTGCTATATAAGTGTTACCTGGTAAAGTAAAACTGCATATGTATAATTATATATATATTGCACAAACAGAGATCCAAGAAAGAGGAAATCAGGCGAGCCCACACGATAGATGCAGCAGGTAAGTGTATTCCTGGCAGGAAAGACGACGCAATTCGACCACGTCCATGGTCTTGGTCATATATATATTACCTACTGGGGGTTGGCAGTAGGTAGTTATAGTTAGGACCTTGTTTGTATTCAAAAAGCGTTTTTTCTTTTCCCAATAACTTTGAGGTCAGTTAACAAATCTTCATAAAATTGTCAAAACTAGTGAGGCGTTCCTTTCAGCTCCTATCCTGAAAATTTCAGGGTGATTTGCCAAGCAGGGGCCGAGAAAAAAGGGGGTCTCAAAACGGTTTTTCTCCATTTTAATTCCCATAGGAAACTTTAGACACAGCTACAGCCCGAACTGCTGAACGGAATTACACCAAATTTGGCAAAAAGGTAGCCCTTGGTTCAGAAAGAGACCTTTTTTAAATGGAGTAAATCAGTCCAGTAGTTCCTGAGAAATTCAAAAAATAGTGGTCGGAAAATCAGTTTCCAATAGGAAACTTTAGACACGGTTACAGCCGAAACTGCTGAACGGAATTACACCAAATTTGGCAAAAAGGTGGCCATTGGTTCAGAAAGAGACCTTTTGTTTAAATGGTGTAAATCCATTCAGTAGATGCTGAGAAAATCTAAACAATAAACTTTTGATATTTAGAGGTGCAGTAGATCCGTACAGACTCCTGATCACAAGCTTTATTCTAATTGGCTGTCAACACTCCAAACCAGAAAGTGTTGGCAGCCATGTTTTGCCTCAGTAACCGAAGCACAAGTAAACAGGGAAAATAAACACAAAGAACAAGAGAAGGGGGCAGGGTAGAAACACCCTGACCCCCTAGGCCTGCTCAGGGGGTCCCACAAGGACTCCCTGGCACCAAAAAAGCATTTTTTTTAAAAAAAAATCGTCCGAATTTGCACTGGGTACGTGAATCCAGCTGAAAATTTTGAAAAATTAACCGTGGGCTCCAGTGCTGTGTTATTATTTATTCCCCGGGTGGGCCAAGTCCTGGGAACCGCTAACCCTGGGGCTTTCCTTAAAAAGTTGCGGGGGACACAATGCCCACGCAGCCCCGAGGACTGACACCCCCGGGGCTTGTTTTTTTAATTACAATGCTTTATTAAAATAACATGTGTGGGGGACTCAAGCCCCCCCACATGCCCGGGCACCGCCACCTCCCCGGGGCACTAATTTTTAAATTTGGGGTCCGTTACGGACCCCGATCCCTGGGGACCACCATCTCCCTGGGGCTTTGCCAATGGTGGGAGGGGTGCCGCGTGGTCCCCTCCTGGAGCCAGTGATGGCCCTGTAGACCGCCATCCCCCAGGGCTGGCTCCTCCAGTGTCCCGGGGTGCCAACCCCCGGGACACTGCTGTTTGCTATGCCCTGTCATAGCAAATTCTGGTTTGGATTTCGGAAGAGAGAGCAGGAAACTTGCTCTCTCTTCCAAAATGCAAACCAAATTGCTTTTCCACACAGGGAGCTGCATGTTAGTAGCGCCTCATGTGGAAAAGCAATGCAAAGTCGGCTGGGACCATGGGGGCATTGGGACTCCCCCCACAGTCCCCCATGAGAAGCCAAGCCCTGGGGGATGGGGTCCCCCATATTTAAATTAAATAAAAAAGTTTACAAAACACGCAAAGGCCGGCCCCGGGATATGGGGTCCCTGGGGCCATAAATGGCCTGAGGAGAGGTCCCACGCAGTCAAGCCAAATAATAATTAAAAAAAACACTGGCCACGCCCCGGGTGAGGGGGTCCCTGGGGCCAAATATCGCCTCGGAGGGGGGCCAATGCAGCCCCCTTCCTTTTTAAAAAAAATTTTTTAAAAAGGGGTCAGACCCTGGGAGGTGGGGTTCCCAGGGCCCATAAAATAGAAATGGAAAGGGGGCCACAGAGCCCCCCTTCTTAAAAAAAGAAAATAGATGCGATCATGCCGGAGGCCCCGCCCCCTCCCAGCAACCCTCTGCAAACGCGCCCTGTGGCACGTTTTAAGGTGAGGATCCTGGGGGCCAACTAGCCCACTAGGTACCTCCGGCATGCGCCACAGGGCTGCGTTGCAGAGTGGTGGTCCAGGCCACACCCCTTTTTACACCTCTCTCCAACGCAGCTCTGTGGCGCTTACTGGAGGTCCCTCGTAAGCTAGTTGGACTCCAGGGACCCTCAGGATTCAAGGGGACTTTATCCCCCAACTTAAAACGCGCCATGGAGTGTGTTTGCACAGTGGTGAAGGGAGAGGGCAGAGCCTTAGGTAACATGAGTGAAAACACAACCTGTAGCGCATTTTAAGTTTGGGAATTAATTCCCCTTCAATCCTGAGAGCCCCTGGGGGCCAACTAGGCCACCAGGTACCTCAAGTAGGCACCAGAGCCCTGCGTTGCAGAGAGGTGGTCCAGGCCACACCCCTTTTTACACCCCTCTGAAACACAGCTCTGTGGTGCTTACTGGAGGTACCTAGTGGGCTAGGTGGACCCCAGGGACCCTCAGGATTCAAGGGGACTTAATCTCCCAACTTAAAACGCTACACTGGGCGAGTTTGCACAGTGGAAAAGGGAGGGGGAGGGGTCTGAGATAACATGTGTGCAAACACGCCCTGTGGTGCGCGTGAAGTTGGGGAATTACTTCCCTTTTAATCCTGAGTGCCCCTGGGGGCCAACTAGTCCACCAGGTGCTTACAGTAAGTGCCACTGTGCTGCATTGCAGAGAGGTGGTCCAGGCCATGCCCCTTTTTGCACCTTTCTGCAATGCAGCTCTCTGGCGCTTACTAGAGGTACCTGGTGGGCTGGTTGGAACCCAGGCATCCTCAGGATTCAAGGGGACTTAATCCCCCAATTTAAAATGCACGAGGGGGTGTGTTTGCACACTGATGAAGGAAAGGGGCGGGGCCTGAGGTGACATGTGTGCAAACATGCCCTTTGGCGCGTTTTAAGTTGGGGAATTAAGTCCTCTTCAATACTGAGGGTCCCTGGGGCCCAACAACCCCACCAGGTACCTCCTGTAAGCGCCACTGCGCTGCATTGCAGAGAGGTTGGTCAGGCCACACCCCTTTTTACACCTCTGCAACGCAGCTTTGTGGTGCTTACTGGAGGTACCTGGTGGGCTAGTTGGACCCCAGGGACCCTCAGGATTCAAGGGGAATTAATCTCCCAACTTACAATGCACCAAGGGGATGCGTTTGCAGAGTGATAGAGAAAGGGGGCATAGCCTTTGTCTACCTCTCACCAATCCCATTGCATGGGGCTTACTGGAGGTAAAAGGTAGGCTAATTGACCCCTAAAGACCCCCAGCAGGGAAGGGGACTTCAATCCCCATTCAAGAGTATTCCAGGGAGCGTGTTTGTAGAGTGGTGGGCAAAGTGGATGTGGCCTGGTACAAGTACTTACCAGTGCTGCTTTGTGGAACTGACTGGGGGTAATAGTTTGGGAAGTTGGCCCCAAGGATGTCCTTGGGGGGGAACTATCCCTCTTGTTACCTCCAGTAAGTCCCACACAGTTGGGGTTGCTAAGACGTCTTCCGAGGCCATGGCCCCCTTTCTCTACCACTCTGCAAACATGCCACGTGGTAGACTACGGGATGGGGGATGAAGTCCAATTTAGTCCTGAGGGAGTTTGGGGGCCAAGATTCCCTCCTGATATGTTCTGTAAATTGTGGATTTCCTGAGCATTAGTTGGACGCCCAGCCCCCTTACTCCACCACTCTGCAAAAGCTAGTACTAGTTAAAGTAGCATAATTCTGCACCTCTAACTTAGAGGTAGTTTTAATTCCCCTGCCCTATTATGTACTAGGACATTACAGAGGAGGTAATGCTAATCACAGGGGTACCCCAAAGCATAGTGATCCCTAGTGTATGTTTTCACTGTATTCTAAGTCTCTTATAGCATAGCACTGGGGCTAGGCCTGTTTACTCAGAGTCAGTTACCATCAGGAACCGTCTGAAAAAGTTAAGGGCACAGGATAATTTTGCAACAAGGCCTCGTTCTGCTCCTCTGTTGGTTGTTTCCGCACATGTTTTGCTTCTTCCTGCACTTTTCTTCATCTTTGTGGACTTCTGTTGCTTCTTTCTGAATTTATTTTGCTTCTTTCTGTGTTTTTTTCTTCTTTCTTCACATGTCCTACCTCTGCAGGCATAGTTAGAAACTAGCGTTTAAAAAACCTTTGAAATTCACTCAAAAAACCAGAGGTTTCAGGCATGGTATAGTTAGAAATGAGCATTTAAAAACCTTTGAAATTCACTGAAAAAAACATAGGTTTCAGGCATGTTATTGTTAGAAATTAGCATTTAAAAAACCTTTGAAATTCATTGAAAAAAACAGAGGTTTCAGGCATGTTATAGTTAGAAATTAGCATTTAAAAAACCTTAAAAATTCACAGAAACAAACCATAGGTTTCAGGGACGATAAAGTGAGCTGGACATTTCACTCGTACAAAACCATAGAGATTCCACCGTTATAGTTAATTCAGCTAACTATTACTTGTACCCCGCAATGCACTGCTGATGATGTCACATATTACATCACTCATGACATGGTCAGTGACATCATTGATGACATCACTGATTATATCTCAAATGCCACCCCCGGGGCTTGTTAGTTTAAAGTTGGGGGGCCTCTAAGGCCCGCCTAAGCCCCAAGGACCGCCACCCCGGAGCTCTAATTAATTATGATTGCGGGGGACATACTGTCCCCCCCGCAGCCTCGAGGACCACCAAACCCGGGGCTTTTTATAATACATTATTTTATCCTGTGTATGGCATCTGGTTTAAAGGGGACTTAATCCCCTAACTTAAAATGCGCCGTGGTGCGCGTTTGCACAGTGGTGAAGGGAGGGGGAGGGCCTATGGTGACGTGTGCAAACACACCCTGTCATGCTTTTTAAGTTGGGGAATTAATTTCTCTTCAATACTGAGGGTCCCTGGGGGGCAACTAGCCCCCCACTTACCTCCAGTAAGCGCCACTGCACTGTGTTGCAGAGAGGACGTCCATGCCATGCCCCTTTTTACACCACTCCGCAACATAGATCTCTGGCACTTACTGGAAGTAAGTGGTGGGTTAGTTGGCCCCCAGGGACCCTCAGGACTCAAGGGGACTTAATCCCCCAATTTACTGTTTGCGCAATGGTGCTGAGAGGGGGCGTGGCCTGTTGTCACAAGTGCGCAAACACGCCCTGTGGCGCGATTTGAGTTGGGGAAATAATTCCCCTTCAATCCTGAGGGCCCCTGGGGGCTAACTAGCCCACCAGGTGCTTCCAGTAAGCGCCACTGCACTGCGTTCCAGAGAGGTGGTCCAGGCCGTGCCCCTTTTTACCCCTATCTGCAACGCAGCTATGTGGCGCTTACTGGAGGTAGCTAGTGGGTTAGTTGGACCCAGGGGCCCCTCAGGATTCAAGGGGACATAATCTCCCAACTTAAAAAGCCCACAGGGTGTGTTTATACAATGGGAGGGGAAGGGACGGAGCCTAAGGTGACATGTGCAAACACGCCCTATGTTGCGTTTTAAGTTGGGGAAATAATTCCCCTTCAATCCTGAGGGCCCCTCTGGGCTAACTAGCCCACCAGGTGCTTCCAGTAAGCGCCAATGTGTTGCGTTGCAGAGAGGTAGTCCAGGCCATTCCCCTTTTTACACCTCTCTGCAACGCAGCTCTTTGGAGCTTACTGGAGGTACCTAGGGACCAGGTTGGACCCTAGGAATCGCCAGGATTCAAGGGGACTTAATCTCACAACTTGAAATGGCCACAGGGTGCATTTACACAGTTGTTAGGGAGGGGGTGGGGCCTAAGGTGACATGCAAACACGCCCTGTGGCACGTTTTAAGTTGGGGAAATAATTCCCCTTCAATCCTGAGGGCCCCTGGGGGCCAACTAGTCAACCAGGTGCTTCCAGTAAGCGCCATTATGCTGCGTTGAGAGAGCTGGTCCAGGTTCTGACCCTTTTTACACCTTTCTGCAACGCAGCTCTCTGGCGCTAATTGGAGATACCTGGTAGGCTAGTTGGACCCAAGGGACACTCAGGATTCAAGGGGAGTTTATCCCCCAAATTAAAATGGTCACAGGGCGTATTTGGACACATCAGCTCAGGCCCCCCTCCCTTTACCAGTGTGCAAACATGCCCTGTGGTGCATTTTAAGAGGTAGATTTAATGCCCCTGCCCTATTATGTACTAGGGTCTTGCAGAGGAGGCCATGGTAATCACAGGGGAACCCCAACTCATAGTGTTCCCTGGTGTATGTAGGTGTTTTAACTGTACTCTAAGTGTATTTTAGCATAGCACTGGTTCTAGGACTGGTTAGTCAGAGTCAGTTAACACCAGTACCCATTTGAAAAAGTTGAGGGTACTGGATGATTTTGCAACCAGGCCTCTTTCTGCTCCTCTGTTTGCTCTTTCTGCATGTCTTCCTTCTTGCACTTTTCTTTGTCTTTGAGGACCTCTGTTGCATCTTTCTGCATTTCTTTTTTTTCTTTCTGTGTGTTTTTTCTTCGTTCTTCACATGTCCTACCTCTGCAGGCATAGTTGCTAACTAGCATTTAAAAAACCTTTGAAATTAACTGAAAAAACTATAGGTTTCAGGCACGTTATAGTTACAAATTAGCATTTAAAAAACTTTGAAATTCACCGAAAAAACCATAGGTTTCAGGCACGTTATAGTTAGAAATTAGCATTTAAAAAACCTTAGAAATTCACTGTAATAAACATAGGTTTTAGGGGTATTATAGTTAGTTGGACATTTCACTTGTACAAAGCCATTGAAATTCCCCCGTTATAGTTAGTGCAACCAACTATAATTTGCGCGCCCGCAATGCACTGCTGATGACATCACATATTACATCACTCATAACATGGTCAGTGACATCACTCATGACATCACTGATGATATCTCAAATGACATGTTTTGATCGTCTGCAATATTTTGCCCACATTTGGGACAAGCTACAACTCTAAGAGGAGTCCCGTATGCCGTATGGGTTGAAAACAGATGTTTCCTTCTTAAATGGGCAGGCTAAACCACTTGATAAAGCATAGAAAAAGATACTTGCCATAAGGTCTCCAGCGTAGACTCCGGCAAGCATCTTCCCCACAGCTCTTGCGGTAGCATGAACTTTCAACCTCCTCAGTCATCAGCCAATACCAGATTGATATTTCCTTCTTCTTTAGTATATATAATAGCAGTTATTCCTCCAACTCATTAAGGTCCCCTATCTTTGCGGTAGACAACTGAAACCAGATTGGATTTGTAAGAATTTAAATATTGACAGAGTATATGTTCTCTCTCAACACTCCTCCAATGTCAGCATCCCTCAAGGGCCATACCAACTTGCCTTTCGTCCATTCCAGAGAGCCTGGGGCGTCCCAATTCAGAACCAGATTACTGTGGTATGGTAGCTTTAAGTTCCTTTTAATACAATACCAAGTTTCTGCCATGCCCCATAGAATTTTCAGTCTCACCTTTTTGAAGTACCTAGGATTAGCAAACTTCTGCATATATCTGATATTACCTCCTTTCACTTCTTTAACCTTTACTGAAAAAATCCTGCTGATTTATGAGCATGGGGGTCTGGCCAACGGCATTCTACCATTCTTAAGCAGAAATGTCCAAGCATAAAATTGTCCTGAAGGGCTAAACCTCCTTTCTCTTTCCTCCAACTGAGCTTCTTCAAAGCAATACACAGCCCTTTAGCTGCCCAAATAAAAGTAATGATTTGACCCGCAGTTTCCCAAACCAAACTCCCTTAAAGGGTAGCAATATTGTATTAAATAGGAAGCTAAACTTGGAGAGGATGAAAAAAAGTTGTTAAAAGAAGTGCCCAGCCTGCCATCAAATTGCACACTTCTTTTTTGACTCTATTAAATTAAAGTTTGTTTCGGGGAGTTTCATGATGTTCTGTGTCACCCTGATTCCTAAGTACCTTACTGTATCACCATACACATTCCAGATCATTACCTTAGTCTTCCCTCTATTTATCTCATAGCCTGAGACCTTTCCAAAGACTTTAGCTATATTAACCACATGTGCCATTGTGGCCTACAGGTCGACCGTGTAAATCATGAGGTCGTGGGCATACACAGCTAGTTTCTCCCCCATCCATTGCATTCCAAAGGTGGGATCCCGAGTTCACTCCTAAGTTTTCTCACCAATGGTTCAATATACAAGTTCAATATGCAAGTCGAACAGTAAGGGTGACAGAGGCCACCCTTGTCTCATTCCTCTCATGATCTTAAAGCTTGGTATCAGTATTCCATTAACGAGTACTTTCACCCTCGGGTACTTGTATATTGCAGACAATGCCTTGCAGAACCTATCTCCTAATTTCAAGGCTTTCATCACTGGCTGAAAGTAAATCCAGTTCACCTGGTCAAAGGCTTTCATCGCATCTAAAGGTGTAACTGCTAAAGGAGAATTGTTAGCAGTGGCCAAATCTATTGCCCCTATAAGATGATAATTAAGCTCATACACCGACCACCCGTATAAAAAAAATTCTGGTCTTGATGGATAAGATCACTGTTAGTTTTGGGGGTTCTAGGCACAGGTAGGTACTAGTGACAAATTGGGACCCTTGCCTCTAGTCAGGGTAAGGGGGTACATTCCTGAAATAATCCCTTCTCACCCCCTTGGTAGATTGGCATGAGCAGGCAGTCTTATCTCAGAGGCAGCACGTAAAGCATTTGCGAACACACACAGTAATCAAGTGACAACACTACAGATGGATACCACAGAGGTTTTATATCAAAAATAAGTATTCTTTATAAAGACTTATCACAAGACCACAAACGACAAAAATCCACAATACTGTACTTAAAATTGTAGTTTTAGCTTAGTTCTCCTTAGTTCTTAAAATGCAACACTTTGAGTCCATGTACCTTAATATGTGACACCCAGGGCAATGAAAGTGTTGCAACTATGGAAATGCATCAAAATCCGGTACAAAGAAATAAAGACGTCAAGTTCTTCCTGATGTGGCACGCTTCTCCGATATTGCGAGAAGTCTCTACTCGATGCGTCAGCTGCAGAGGCGACACGCTTGTTCAGAGATGCGATGACAGCTGCTTTGGCAGCGACACTCTTCTCCCTCGATGTGAAACGCTTCCGCTTGATGCGATAACTGCAGCGGCGACACCCTTGTTCAGAGATGCGACGACAGTGTCTCCAACGGTGGCTCACTTTTCCGTGGATGCAAAGCGCTTTTCTCGATACGGTGCAATTCCTAAGCTACAGCATCGACATCCTTGTTCAGAGATGCGACGGCTGCGACGGCTGCGACGGCGACACACTTCTTCGGTGCAAAAGGCTTCTCCCAATGTAGTGCAATGCGTCAGCTACAATGGCGACACCCATGTTCAGATATGTGACGGCAGCGGCTGTGACGGCGACACAATTCTTCCTCTTGAGTCACGCTTCTAGCTCCTTGCGACACGCAGTCCCTCAGAAGGCCCAAAAAAGCAGCAGGCACTTCTAAATAACTCTGGGGAGCTGGGGGTTTAAGTCTGTTGTCCCTGAGACTTCAGCAGGAGGCAAGCTCTTTTTCTCAAGCCCTTGGAGATCCTTACAAGTTTAATAAAGCATACAAAGTCCTTTCTTCTTTCTTTGGCAGTCAGGCAACCACTGCAGGCCAATCCCCAAAGCAGCACTTTAGCTTAGGGATAGTCTCTCCTCAGTTTCTTCAGGTTCCTCTCCCCAGCAAAGGTTTCTTCTTGTTGTCCAAAGGTGATCTAATTTCTTGGGATCAGGGTTCCAATATTTATACCCCAAAATCCTCTGTCCTCTGAGGGAAGAGGGGCGTCTGCCTAGTACAAACAAGTTCTGGAGCACTCTGTTTACATGACTCCGTCTTTCCTTTCACAGTGCAGAGCAGAAACAACGGACACCCCACAGAAGGTGGAGCCAGCATTGTGGAGGAAAGGCACAGCCCTGGAGCACTCTGTTGACATGATTCCTTCTCTCCTTTCACAGTGCAGGGCAGAGACATCAGACACACCACAGGAGGTGGAGCCAGCATTGTGGAGGGAAGGCACAGCCCTGGAACACTTTGTTGACATGACTACTTCTCTCCTTTCGCAGGGCAGAGACATCAGGCGCACCACAGGTGGTGGAGCCAGCATTGTTGAAGGCAGGCACAGCCCTATTCAGGTCCCAGGTGCACTCCTCCCACCCATCAAGATGCAGATCTCTCTTTTCACCACTGGGCTGACTCATCCTGTCTCCTGGAATCCCCCAGCCCTGTCACTCAAACTCCAGACAAGGAATACACAACCTAGCAGAGAAAGGCTTGGATAGTTAGACAAGAAAATACCTACTTTCGAAAAGTAGTATTTTCAAACACAGAATGTTAAAATCAACGTCACTAAAAGATGTATTTTATCATTCTGAGTTCAGGAATACCAAACTTGAATGTCTACCATGTTCCCTGAGTCAGTTATGATTATAAGATGTAATAATCTAACTGCCCATTCAGGCCTATGAGGAATAGGTAGCCTTGCAATAGTGAAAAACGAAAATGGATGTAATTCAATATTAGGACATGCCACACACATCAGGGCGTGTCCTTTCTTATCCTTACAATGCACCCTGCCCTTGGGCCTACCATAGGGGTGTCTAATATGCAGAAAAGGGAAGGTTTAGGGACTGGCAAGTGGGCGCCCTTGCCCAGTCAACATGGCAGTACCAGACTGAACGCAGGCTATGCAATGGCAGACCTGAGACACACTTTTACAGGCTGCGTCTGTGGGTGGCACAGCCAGTGCTGCAAGCCCACTAGCAGCATTTGGTTTAGAAACCCTGGGTACAATTAGTGCAATTTACTAAGGTCTGTCAAGTAAAACAAATCAGTCAGTCATGGAATCACTAATCCATACATCACTTTACAATAGGGAAAGCATATGCACTTTAGCACTGATCAGCAGTGGTAAAGTACCCAGAGTCATAAAACTAGCAAAAACAGGTCAGACAAAATACAGTAGGAAGGCAAAAAGTACAGGGGAGACCCTGCAAAAAGGGCCAAGTCCAACAATCACTGATAATCCTGTTGAGTGTCTCCGCCAAGACTTTAACAAATATCTCACAGTTTAAAAGTGACACCAGCCTGTATGAGTCACAACACTTAGCGCATTTCCCAGGTTTTAAAATTAGCATATTTGTAGCCTGCAACCATGACTCCGGTACAGGCACACCATCTACAAAAGTGTCATTAAATACTTTTGTTAGACTTGGGGCCAAGGTACCGACTAGGGCTCTTTAGACCTCATGTGGCAGATCATCCGGACCGGGAGCTTTCCCCCGCTTGCCATTTTTGAGTGCTTGTTCCACTTCCCAGATTTCTATTAGTGTGTTTAAAGTTGTGTATCTTTCTTTATTTAGAGCCTCTGCCTGTTCCTGATTCACCCATGTTTCTACCTTTTCTTCTGAAATCACTTAGCCTTCTTCGTATAAATTACCAACATAATACTGAAAAGCTCCCTTAGTCTCCTTCCAGTTGGTTAGCACCACCCTGGTGTCATAGCATTTAATTTCATTTACCAGTTTCCACACCTGATCTTTCTCAGTTTGACAAGCAGGTTGCATACTACAGTTTTCCCCGTACTCAAAGTGCGCTAACTTGCTAGCCTCTCATCTTTTCCTGACCCTATCTTCTATAATAGTAGATCATTTCAATTTCAAGTCCATTAACTCTGACTGTAGAGGTTCTTTCAGTCTCTGTCTCTGATTTACTGTACCCATTTCTTCTTCTGTTCTTCTTATCTTCTTTTCTAAATTGATAACTTCCTCCCGGAAAGCCCTCCTCTTGGCTACCGACATGCTTCCTACTTTCCCTTCAGGTAAGCTTTATATGCGTCCCACACCAATCCTGCTGTGGCAGAACCTACTTTAACCTGGAAAAATTCTACTGTCTCCTTATTTAGCCCTTCCACTAAGTCTTGATCTAGTAGTAGAGTACGATCCATGGACCACCTAATCTGTGTGTTGTTCTCCACAAGGGCAATATCTAATAGGACAGTGAAATGATCTGATAAGTGAGCCCCAATATGTTTCATAGCTTGTGGTAGATCCTTTAATCCAATATTGATTAAGAAGTAGTCTATCCTAGATTGATGGCGATACTTCCTGTGGTTATAAGTATGCCCTCTTCTGACCCCCACTCTTTATCCCCAAATATCATATGACCCCATTTGTTCCATCATCCGCTTTATCTGCACCACCATCTTTTGATTAACTATCGATCTAATTTTAGATGATCTATCCAGGGAGCTATCTAACAAAGCGTTAACATCTTCAGCCATGATAATAGGATCAGGGAAACTCAGTACCTCAGCTAAAAAGTTATTTTAGAGGCATTATATCATCATTATTTGGCCCATAATACCCTTCCAATGTATACCCTTGTCTGCGAACTCTCAGTATTGTTATAATCCCTCTTCCCAAAATATTGGGAATGCTTTCAGCAATCATGATCCTGGCATCCTGTTTTAACAAAATAGCCACCCCTTTAGTAACCAATATATATTTTTTATGCACACCATTTGCTGCACCCATCTTCTTGACTTAAATACCTCCTTACACTCTCTTTCTGTCAGATGTGTCTCTTGTAAAATAATAACCTGGGCGGGGACATCTTTAATATACTGCAGAACTATTTTCCCTTCTTCCTCTTACCTTCAATCCATTCACATTCGTAGATAGAAACTTAGGCTGTAACCTCTGTCCCTTAGCCATACTCCTTCCTCTTGAAATTAACATTGGCCAATTCAGCGGCTCCTGAGGTATCTTTTTTTTATTTTCCCCACATGCTCCCTAGCCAGTGCCCCACGCCCCCACCCCACCTAGAGAAGAACCTGCCTCCTTCACCATGGCCTTTGCCTTGTGGGTGAACCTACCAGTGTGCCTATCTCAAATTAACTATGGTTCATCAGAGGACTTTACTTTAATCTTATTTTAGTTTGTTTAAACAACTCACACTGCCTTCTTCAAGGTTTTTATACAATCATCCACTTCACTTGCTACTCGAAAGCTATGCATTTTATTATTTAGCATAACTTTCAAAACCACTGGAACCTCATCTGTACTGCAGCCCCTAATTTCTTAAACTGATCCATCCTTTTCCCCAATTCCCATTGTCTGTTGGACATTATGTAAGAAATATCCGACCTGATCTCGCATGAGACCTAATCCGCCTTCACCACCTTAAATTTTAGAGCTCGAGAAAATTTACCAGAATCTTCCTTGGCTTGCTTCCATTTGGATTTAATCTAAAAGGGTCCCTGTGGACTCTCTGAATGTCTCTGATTCTTCTATATGTATCCCATTTTTAATCAATCTAACTAAAAAAGTTTTCAGATCTTCCCCTTCCGCCCATTCTGACAGATATAAGATCCGTAAGTTATTCCTCCTCTGGTTGTGTTCCATTCTTTCTTCCCATTCCTGATGTCCCTGTTCTCTCAATCTTAAGGTCTTGATATCCTCTTAATTCACTTGCACGGTACTCTTGAGCTCTTCTATCGATTCCTCTAAAATTGTTGTTCTACTTGCGAGGTAAGATTTATAAACATGCAGCATAATTTAGACATGCACAAATTCATTTTGTGAGTCAGTATATTTGCACAGTATAGTTTTTTTTCAAGCTAAAATCTAGTGCAAATATACTTCCTATCTAAACTTTGAAATGTGTGTATTTGTGTGTGTGTGTGTGTATCTGTGTATACAAATGTTATAATTCACCCACTTTTACTATTTGCACTATTGTATTTCCATGTACCTTCTTTGGTCTCTCCCTCTCTCTCTCTTTGCCCACCATCCTCATTCTACCCTTTGGAATGTTTCTACAGTTGAGCCAGTCAGGCTACACATGCAGAATACATAGCCAATATGTTAAGAACTTTTCTGATATTTCAAACCATCTTAGGTAGCTCACCAGAAACCATACTCCCTTCAAAAGGCTAGAGGTGCACCAGGCAGCCTTTGACAACATTAAAAGAAGCATTTTAAATGCCCCTCACTGATGCCCTTTCAACCCTTCCAGGAAAACTGTTCTAACCACCAACACCAGCAATAAAAGCCTAGGAGCAACCCTCTTTCAAGTCAACGGTGGTAGAGAACGCATTGTTGCTTTCGCTTCCCGCACCCTCAACAATTCAGAAAGGAACTATTCAGTAAGTATGGGCGAATTTTGTGGATCTGCGGTCCGCGAATTCGTGAGAAATCGCAAAAAAATCGGTGAATTTGTGGATTTTCCCGCAAAATCGCATATTTTTTGGCGATTTCCACCATACTTAACTGGAGTACTGTCTACCGGCTAATCAGTAAGTGCTACCTCATTGGGTAAATGTATAGTGCTTTTCCTACACTGCAGCTGCGTAAAAGGCCAGGTGATTTGTCCCAGGTGACCACGTGTGCCTGTAACTTTGCCACCGCGCCAAAAGGCGCCGAGGTCCATTGAGTGAGCTGTCCATCATAGTTGGGAAAGGGCGGGAAAAACGTTTGAAACTGCTAGTGTGCGGTGCGGGGCTTCTATGCGTGTGCACATGCCTCTTGTGTAAAGGGTCAGATAGCGGGCAGGGCAGCAGGTGAGGAGAAGGCAGTCTCCTGGCCACATGAACTACAAGGGGATTGCGCTGGAGAAACTCATGGATGCAAAGACCTCCCTCAAGTATTACAGCTTATTTCCAATGGCAGGGATGGAGTTAAAGCACACTTGCCAAGCCTCGACGTGCTCACTAATGTTTTGGCTGATTAAAACGCTACTGAATTTTAGCTTCAACTCGGGCACCTGTTACTTATCTGTACGTCCTTCCTGTTGAGGTTTCATTTTTGGGACAGGAGTCTCATGCCATACTTGTAACTATTCTCTGACCCTGCTTCGAGGGTCAGACAGGGTCAGAGAATAGTTGCAAGTAGGCAAGGAGGCGCCGCTCAGGAAGCACTAACAGGGTTACAGCAGGTGCCCAAGTTGAAGTTAATTTCTTTGTAACCATTTTTGTAAATCGTTACAAAGAAATTAGCTTCAACTTGGGCACCTGATGTAATCCTGTAAGTGCTTCCTGTAAACAATTCGTCCCGCCCGCGGATTCGCGGATTTTTCCGCAATTTCACGAGATTTGCGGATCGCGAAATTGTGGAAAACCCACAAATTCCACGAGCGGAACAAATTTTCGGCCCATACTTACTATTCAAACAAAACAGGTGATGGACAGAATGTGGATCAATGTCACACATTCACCCCAGTCCAAAGATCAGGGCCCAAATCCATCGTTTTTTTGCACTCCACACCACCCTGGGTTAGACAATGGCGATATGCAAATCAGCTCTGACCCTGTGCCCCATGGGAACAGTCCAGTCCGAACTACAAAAGCCATGTCCTTCCCAGAACGGAATCAAGCATCCGAGGACCGGACCGGTTTCGAGGTAACACCTCTCATCAGCCCGGCTAGCTTGACTCCAGTGGTGTGGAGTGCCTGGGACCCATGTCTGAGCATCCCCAGCGCACTTATGGCGGCAATTGCAAACAAAACAGGTGATGGACAGAATGTGGATCAATGTCACACATTCACCCCAGTCCAAAGATCTGGGCCCAAATCCATCGTTTTTTTGCACTGCACACCACCCTGGGTTAGACAATGGCGATATGCAAATCAGCTCTGACCCTGTGCCCCATGGGAACAGTCCAGTCCGAACTACAAAAGCCATGTCCTTCCAAGAACGGAATCAAGCATCCGAGGACCGGACAGGTTTCGAGGTAACACCTCTCATCAGCCCGGCTAGCTTGACTCCAGTGGTGTGGAGTGCCTGGGACCCACGTCTGAGCATCCCCAGCGCACTTATGGCAGCAATTGCAAACAAAACAGGTGATGGACAGAATGTGGATCAATGTCACACATTCACCCAAGTCCAAAGATCTGGGCCCAAATCCATCGTTTTTTTGCACTCCACACCACCCTGGGTTAGACAATGGCGATATGCAAATCAGCTCTGACCCTGTGCCCCATGGGAACAGTCCAGTCCGAACTACAAAAGCCATGTCCTTCCCAGAACGGAATCAAGCATCCGAGGACCGAACCGGTTTCGAGGTAACACCTCTCATCAGCCCGGCTAGCTTGACTCCAGTGGTGTGGAGTGCCTGGGACCCACGTCTGAGCATCCCCAGCGCACTTATGGCGGCAAGTGCAAACAAAACAGGTGATGGACAGAATGTGGATCAATGTCACACATTCACCCCAGTCCAAAGATCTGGGCCCAAATCCATCGGGGGTCAGAGCTGATTTGCATATCGCCATTGTCTAACCCAGGGTGGTGTGGAGTGCAAAAAAACGATGGATGTGGGCCCAGATCTTTGGACTGGGGTGAATGTGTGACATTGATCCACATTCTGTCCATCACCTGTTTTGTTTGCAATTGCCGCCATAAGTGCGCTGGGTATGCTCAGACGTGGGTCCCTGGCACTCCACACCACTGGAGTCAAGCTAGCCGGGATGAGGAGAGGTGTTACCTCGAAACCGGTCCGGTCCTCGGATGCTTGATTCCGTTCTGGGAAGGACATGGCTTTTGTAGTTCAGACTGGACTGTTCCCATGGGGCACAGGGTCAGAGCTGATTTGCA
Organism: Lissotriton vulgaris; assembly: GCF_964263255.1. Taxonomy (NCBI): domain Eukaryota; kingdom Metazoa; phylum Chordata; class Amphibia; order Caudata; family Salamandridae; genus Lissotriton; species Lissotriton vulgaris. The sequence goes on along the minus strand of NC_141696.1, from coordinate 1,038,967,249 downwards.
TATCACCATTGTCTAACCCAGGGTGGTGTGGAGTGCAAAAAAACGATGGATTTGGGCCCAGATCTTTGGACTGGGGTGAATGTGTGACATTGATCCACATTCTGTCCATCACCTGTTTTGTTTGCAATTGCCGCCATAAGTGCGCTGGGTATGCTCAGACGTGGGTCCCAGGCACTCCACACCACTGGAGTCAAGCTAGCCGGGCTAATGAGAGGTGTTACCTCGAAACCGGTCCGGTCCTCGGATGCTTGATTCCGTTCTGGGAAGGACATGGCTTTTGTAGTTCGGACTGGACTGTTCCCATGGGGCACAGGGTCAGAGCTGATTTGCATATCGCCATTGTCTAACCCAGGGTGGTGTGGAGTGCAAAAAAACGATGGATTTGGGCCCAGATCTTAGGACTGGGGTGAATGTGTGACATTGATCCACATTCTGTCCATCACCTGTTTTGTTTGCAATTGCCGCCATAAGTGCGCTGGGTATGCTCAGACGTGGGTCCCAGGCACTCCACACCACTGGAGTCAAGCTAGCCGGGCTGAGGAGAGGTGTTACCTCGAAACCGGTCCGGTCCTCGGATGCTTGATTCCGTTCTGGGAAGGACATGGCTTTTGTAGTTCGGACTGGACTGTTCCCATGGGGCACAGGGTCAGAGCTGATTTGCATATCGCCATTGTCTAACCCATTGTGGTGTGGAGTGCAAAAAAACGATGGATTTGGACCCAGATCTTGGACTGGGGTGAATGTGTGACATTGATCCACATTCTGTCCATCACCTGTTTTGTTTGCAATTGCCACCATAAGTGCGCTGGGTATGCTCAGACGTAGGTCCCAGGCACTCCACACCACTGGAGTCAAGCTAGCCGGGCTGATGAGAGGTGTTACCTCGAAACCGGTCCGGTCCTCGGATGCTTGATTCCGTTCTGGGAAGGACATGGCTTTTGTAGTTCGGACTGGACTGTTCCCATGGGGCACAGGGTCAGAGCTGATTTGCATATCGCCATTGTCTAACCCAGGGTGGTGTGGAGTGCAAAAAAACGATGGATTTGGGCCCAGATCTTTGGACTGGGGTGAATGTGTGACATTGATCCACATTCTGTCCATCACCTGTTTTGTTTGCAATTGCCGCCAAAAGTGCGCTGGGTATGCTCAGACGTGGGTCCCAGGCACTCCACACCACTGGAGTCAAGCTAGCCGGGCTCATGAGAGATGTTACCTCGAAACCGGTCCGGTCCTCGGATGCTTGATTCCGTTCTGGGAAGGACATGGCTTTTGTAGCTCGGACTGGACTGTTCCCATGGGGCACAGGGTCAGAGCTGATTTGCATATCGCCATTGTCTAACCCAGGGTGGTGTGGAGTGCAAAAAAACGATGGATTTGGGCCCAGATCGTTGGACTGGGGTGAATGTGTGACATTGATCCACATTCTGTCCATCACCTGTTTTGTTGGCATACTTACTATTCAGTCATAGATAGAGGGAAGCCCTGGCCTGCTTTTGGGTGATTTAACATTTTAATTTCTACCTGTGGGGGATAAAGTTCACTGTTCGCACCGATCACAAGCCCCTCATTTACATGTTCAGTTCCAAAGGCTCAGCTCATACACCTAGGGTAGGTAGATGGGTATTAGGCCTGGAAAACTTAATTTTTAAACTTTAATATGTCACGGGCACCCTCAACATCGCAGCTGACTTCCTTTCAAGGGCACCATTAGATCTTTCAGAAAACTCAAAGCATATGAATTTCCTATTTTACTCCTCCACAATAAAGTAAGATGAAGGGTTCGAGTGCATGACCCAAGATGCCACACTATCTTGTCTTAAAGAGTATACGATTTAAGGTTGGCCAGCTTTGAGTAAAAGCCAAGACCTAGATAAATTCTGGGAAGGTAGACATGAGATCAACTTAAAAAATAGATACATTTGGAGAAATAACAAAATTATCCCCACAGAAGGTTTGAAAGACAAAATATTAGACTTGGTTCATGAGTGCCACCTAGGGAGAAGCTTTATTAAAAATTGCCTCAGAGAGCACTATTTGTTCCCCAACATGGACCCTATGGTTGAGACCAAAGTCAAGAACTGTACTATATGCGCTAACAGTGACAAAACTAAACAAACCCAGATGGCACCTCTTTCCCAAGTTTTCATTCCGGACAAACCTTGGGAAAAACTGGCACTGGACATTATCGCCCGATCAATAAGAGAGGTGTCACCAAAAGATTTGCGTTTGTTCTGATGGATTTTGACTCTCACTGGGTAGTCATTAAATTGGTACACCAAACAACTACTGAATCCCAGTTCAATTTTTTGCGTGACACTTTCACCACTGAAGACATTCCGGCCACCCTGGTCACGAACAACAGTGTACAATTCACCTCATCAGCCATGTCCAACTTTCTAACCAACTTAGCCATAACCCACTTAAAAACAGATCTGTACTGTCCTCGTGCAAACGGCTTAGTCGAAAGATGTAACAGAATGGTAATGGAGAACATACAGCTAGGTTGCATCAACAACCTACCTGTTGAACGCTCTATTGAAGATATGCCCTGGGCATACCACACCACCTCCAACTCGGTCACTGGGATATGCTCTTTCTCATCGCTTAGGAGAAGAAAACCCAGAACAAAAATCTTTCTCACCCGGATAGGGGGTGGAGAGGTAACTGCACACTCTTTTGACAAGGCCAAACATAAAATAGCTTCCCATCAACCCAACTACAAAGAACGATATGATCATAAGCTTAGAACAAAAAACGGAGAATGCTCTTTAGGAGATTGGGTCGCTGTGAAAAACCCACTCTCGCAGGTGATCACGAATTGAAGTTCTATGAACCCAGAAGAATAGTAGGGATCAAAAACAACACTGTGGTTCTAGAGAATGGGCAAAAATGGAGCATGGACTGGTTGGCTAAATGCCTGAACCCAGAGAACACCACTCATGAAAACTCCCAAACATCCGGGGGACCTGAAGACTCTGTCACTCCTCCTAGGAGCTGTACCAGAAGACCTACTGTTTCACCCAAATGGCATAAAGACTTTGCTATGCAATTGAATTATTTTTCTCTCCTTCATTGTTTTATGGGGGAAAGATGTGTTATAATTCACCCACTTTTACTATTTGCCCTATTGTATTTCCATGTACCTTCTTTGGTCTCTCCCTCTCTCTCTTTCCGCCCCTTCCTCATTCTGCCCTGTGGAATGTTCCTACAGTTGATCCAGAGGCTGCCTTGGAATGTTGACAAGTGCAGCCTGACTGGCAGAGTTTGTGAGCTGTGCCTTGACAGCGACGAGTTAGAGGTTTCAGAGTGGAGGCCGTAATAAAAGAGTAACTTAAACTACACCTACCTGTTCTTGGCGTATTTGTAACAACAAACATCACAGTCTACTTGCAGCTGTGGCCATTTCCTTACAAGGAGAAGGTGCTTACTGACAGGAGCAAGGCCCTGTCAATATCATCAACAAAATCCTCAAAAAGCAAAACACCTCCACTCCAGGAATCTGTCAACAACCCTTTATTTGTTACCGTCCCCGTGTTTTGGCTAAAGCCTTTTTCTGAACATCAAAAAGTGCTCATCGACTGTGAATAAAAGATGTGGACATAACATATAAAAATGAAAGACATTAGAGCATATTAAAACCAAAGCTCCCATCAATCCAAACAATTATTAACAGTATATTGGCACTGTTCATAAATAGTTCAGCATGCATTTATAAGTACATCTAAAAGTTGTCAGCACCACAATAATGTAAAACACAGAAATGGACAAAAGATTCCATTTCACCTTGTAGTGTAAATAAAAATGTGCAATATATCCGCAACTTGGAAAAAAAACGAGTGCATGGTTATTTGGAGATGAGAGCTCACGGTAACCAGGATGGGACTGTAAAAACTGCAATCAAAATAATTAATTAATAGTAGTAATAAAAATGATACCATACTATTCCTATGTATATATTTTCAATATATCACATTGATCATTAGTAATTTAATTGGCCAATCGTGTGCGACTGAATGTAATTGTTATAAAACAATGTGATACATTTAATAATACCTCCTACAATAATATACATTATTATCCTGATTTGCTTGTCTCATATTACTGCAGTCAAGATACATAATCCTGCTCTGGCTTAGAACTCTTACTTTGAATTACACTTTACTCTTAAATTTGCAAAGACTGAATTATATAATGCTCAAGTAGGCTTTTACAGGACACTCATATAATTATGGCCTCAACTAATCAACCTTGTGTTTGCTCAGCAACAAACTCCCATCACTGCTCACTGATATGTGAACACCAACAGAGTCATTTAAACAGCCATCCACAGAAGAGAAGGGACACAGCAGAACGATTTTCTCCATGATGAGTATATTGGCCTGCATGAAGGGAGTACTAAATGGAGCACCTAATACTTGTGGAAAAGCCTCTGATATGGATTCTATCTGAGTCATTATTGCGTAGCAAAACTTCATACCAAGTTGAATTTTGCACTGTAGAAATCAGCCAAACTTAACTATACAACACACTAAGGACACAATAAAAATAAAGAATCATAATTCTGCTATCAATAACTGTCAAACATTAACACAGTCATAGGTCTGGCTACTGGAGGAAACTTTCACGCCATGCACTCCTCCGATTTACCAATATCTATAAATATAAAATACATCACTAATTTCCAAATTACAACAGCTCCTTAGTCTATGCCCTCTACCATACGAGCAATCTTCCACCAACAGCAAATTTATCACAATAATTAACATCATTTTTCACTTGTGCAAATTGTCATTGAATTTGCATATGCAATGGTAACTAGTACAGCTACCCTAAATGCAAATAAAAGGCTTCTATTTTCTCTTTAATCGGACCCTTTCAATCAAGATGCAAACTTCTACACCAGTAGAAAAATACTAAACCAACAGCAAGTTTGCATTTGAAATTAAAATAATCACAATGCAGTACTGTTGGAAATTACCTTTTTGTGCTCTGTCCCCAGATTTTTGCCTTGACTGTTTTTATTGGTTGTAGAACTCTGTGTTTTTTACCGCAGCTAAAAAGTGATTATGTACCTCTGCTCCCCCTTTCAACCTGATGAAATTGGCAAACCCCCAGTAGTATATTTAATGTACATGTAAGTCCATAGTATATGGTACAATGTGTATGAAAGACCTTTATTTTGAATGTCACCAGTAGGCTGCAGAGCCCACAGTGCCACCACTGCAGTTAGAGAACAAATGTGACTGCAGACCTACTATTTGTAGCCTAGCTGTTGCAATATCAAATTGCAAAATCGCCCTGTCCAAGTAACCCATTTGACAGTTAGAACATTCTTTTAAATATTAATAAGCTACCCCTATGTAGGCCATATTGCCAAAAAGGTAGGGTGCACAGTACTTAAAAAGCAGGATGTGAAGGTTTAAAGTCACACTGGTCCTTGTAGTGAATAAAGCCCCACAAGCTATTTTCACCGTAGCAAGGCTGGCTGTTTTATAGGAAAACAGTGGGTTACATTAATACATTTAATAATGATATCCCTGGCTATGAAACAAATACAAAGTTCATTCTTGAACTTTTAAAAATATGTATTACAAGCCTAATTCTTTGGTAAAGTTGGATTTGTCATAAATATTTTCGAACAGGGACTTTTAGAAAGTCACCTGTTTCCTGCATAAAACATCTAGAAGCCGATTTGCATGAATCTGCAACTGTTACCCTGAATATGAATTGCCCCTTACTGAGGTGTGAACCTGGGCCTTGAGTGTGGAGAGATGTTCTATTTCTCTGACAGGAGGTCCATCTGGGCTGTGCCCAAAGGCTTAATTAACTTCAAAAAGGCATACCCTGTGACAGGCAAATATTAGTTAGGAACAGGGCAGGGCCCTCTTATGTCCACCTAGTCAACCAGGCCCCAATCTCAATGGGAGAGGAGTTGCTGCAGAACTGGTTTAGAGTGACCACAGTCGTTTGGAGTGACAGGAGAGGGTGCTCATTTTCATTGCCAAATCTGGGGTGGGCACAGGCGCTCTGCTCAGGGAAAGTAAGGTGGATTTAGGTAGAGAGGGGCACTGCTAGTTTGTTTGTAGTAGCACTATTAGAAATGATGCAAACATGCGGAGGGTTACCCCAGTAATTATTTTCTAATTGTATTGGGAGGGACATCAAATTACCCCAACCCACAAGCTAGTGCCAGGCATAACTATGGCACTTCTGAAAACCATTGGACCTGGAAACACAGAAAAAAGACTGCACCTGTGAGGATACCTGCAGGGCATGACCTGTTCCCAAGTCAAAGAAGTGAACTCCAAGGGTCACTAGGCTGGATTCCTTTTAGGCTTCAAAGACACAACACAATTGTGGACGCCCTTGACTAGAGGGTCCAGGGGCCAGTTCCAAGTTGATCTCTCAAGGATCCTTAGGGTGGCCCTTGCTTGAGTGAGTTTTGATCCCCAATTTCTGTTCCTGCGGTCCTTCGACCTTAGACTGTGTCAAAGTGTATTCATACTAAAATCCTGAAAACATGGTACTTTGAGACTTTTTGGCTCTAAGGTCCTCAAGAGGACTAGGAAAAACCTACAAATTCAATTGGGTCAAAGATTCATATTTCTCCCACTGGGGACTCTTCCAGAGGGGCAAATAGGTATCAACCTGACATCGCAGAGGAAGTATCCTGCCTTGTGGCGCCCTGATCGACTACAGCTTGCAGCCTTGCCCCACTGGAAGAATCTGAGTTCTAAAAAGAATGACTTAGTCCATACATAGAAATCTACACTGGATTAAGGTACAAAAAGTATATGGCCAGTGAGGGACATTCTTAGGGTACAAACTTTGAATTTCTCCCACTCTGAGAGTTCCCGATTACATCATGACTATGTCAGAAGGCCATCTGGTCTCATGGAGCCCTTCTTGAGCATAGTCTGCTGCCTTACTCCACTGAGAATAGTTGGCTTCCACTTCAGAGACTAAGTCAGAAGGTAAAACATCAGAATGGGACAGACTTGGTTTCTGTGTCCGACCTGTGCTCTATCATGGTCAGCCTTAAATAGCACCCAAGTAGCTGAAATACAAATCCAGATCACCGCAATTGGCACTTAACACTTTGTGGCGATTTTTGGCATTTAAAACTAAAAAAAAAAAATATTATCTCTTGTCCCCCTTGGATTTTTGTAAATAGTGTAATTTTGTTCATTAAGTTATTCTCTATTTTTATAAATTGGAGTGTGTTTTTTATTGTATTGTGTTTCTGACTTTTTATCTGTTTTAGTACTTCTAAATGCTTTAAACATTTCTTAAGTTAAACCTGTCTGCTCTGTGCCATAGTTACCAGTGGTTGAGCTCATGTTTAGTTTACTGAAACCTTACCTGGATGAAACAAGAATAGTGACATTGGGCCAGATGTACGATCATTCGAAATTGAGACTCGCAATTTGCGCTCAATTGACATTGATTGCGATTCGCAATGGGGTTGCAAAATGCGAGGCTCGTGAATATTAATGAGTCACTCTCAATTTGCGACCCGATTTGGGAATGGCCGACCCTCCCAGGTATGGTGTCCTGCTGGGTTCAACAGTCCTCCATGTCTGGGACTGCTTCTCAATAAAGCAGGTTTTTTTTTATGGATCCCGTTTTCCGTAAAGGAAAACGTGATGCATAATAAAAATTCAACATCTGCGTTTCATTTTTTAAGGGAAGGCAGTGGTCCCTGGGACCACTGCCTGCCCTTAAAAAATATTTTTAGAGCCAGTCACAGAGGGGACAGGGAACATTTCCAACCAATATCGGATTAAGCAAGATGATGGAGATGATGGGGCAACCACTCTAAATGAGGACAAAATTGAAAATGTGCATGTGGACAATAGCTGCCCTGGGGCCCACTCATTGTTTTTGTTCTGGCAGGGCTACTCAAACACCTCCTTTATGAAATCAGCATGGAAGCATGGATGGTTTATTCGAACACCCATAAGGATGACATTATCTGAGATAAGATTTACTTATTAGCACATAATTTATGAAAACCACCTTTGGCCGATCAGTAGCCTTTTGTGCCTTAGAAAATCATTTGCCAGACTTTTATTATATTTTTTCAATTATATTTTGAAAACTAGTTCTAAATGTTTTCTTGTAGTATTGACTTCATAATCTACTCTTAGCTGAGTGAGGAGCTCTCTGCATAGCTCTGTATTCAAGTCTACAGATTTATATCTATATCACATTGCAAATTACATATCCATTTGAAAATCAGTCCATATGTTAATTGCACATCCTGGTGTAGTGTTAGAGTCACTCTTACAGTTTGACTCCACATGACGACCTTTGGCTATCATCATTTTCACTGACTTTTTGTGTTTTACTTTACCCGAGCCTGAATGTACATCCTGCATATGCCTTTTTTCCTAGAGGTTACTTTCATGTAATCTTGCTGTCTTAAAGTAGGAGCTGACACAGAGTAGAACAGCTTGCCAAGAACAGAACGTGTGGGATGTGCATTTGAAAACATGGGAGAGAGAGAGAGTTGTGGAATGTACTTTTTGGTATGGAAGTGCAGTGCAGTGGTGCTCAAATGTGCATTGTGTTGTACATTGAGAAGTGAAGTATATGATGCTATAGGCAGTGGTGCTCAAATGTGCATTGTATTGTACATTGGGAAGTATTATGAAGGTCTTACAATTGGCTTTGACATGCCCTCATCTCATCTTGAATCCTGACTCTATCTTGCTCTGCATGCACAGGCAGGCCCCCAAATTGCTTTAAGCTGTTTATTCATGTTCAAGGTTGTTTTGTTTTCTGCTGGATGGAGGCTATCATAAGCTACACTGGGATAATGTGTGGGAAGTGTGCTTGGTGCCTTTCAGAGTAGAGATTGTTGTTAATCAAACACAGAGAAGTAGGAGAGAATAAATCGCTTATTAGAGAGTCACAATATTTGAAAAACTGTAAATAAGTTGGTTTGTGCTTGAATCAAAAAGGCGAGTCAGCCTCAGTGACAATGCCTTTCCGAGCACCGTGAAGCTGGGAGAGACATTGTCACTGAGGCGGACTCACCTTGACACTTTTTTGTTCACAAACTACAGTGAAACTCAATTTTACCTGAAGTGTGATTACATGACCTACGTATAAGTGCAGGTTCAGTCTTTGATCCTCTTATTAAGGTAAGATAGGAGGGTATAATCACGGGGATCTAGTAGTCCTGATGAAAGCCAGGGAAGACACATTATCCGGCTGAAACATGTCGACTCATTTGGAGAGAGGAGAGGTGAATGGTTCATAATCTACCCTATTCACCATCATCCTCTGGTTTGCAATACCATTTTAATCCTGACCGGGGATTCCATGAATAAAATAGGTATTTGGATATCCTTGAGTTAGTTTTACATCTGATTTTCTGTACCTATTATTTGCTTGATCCCTACTCTTCTTTGTGTTTGTATTGTTTCCCCACCCTTTTGCTCCACCCCCTGTGTTGGTTTGCGCAGGGTGTGTTTAGCAGCCCAATGATGAAACATGCCACAAGTTTTTGTGGGTGAGGGCAGTTTTTCAAACATTATGAATTTGCCACTAAATCTCTTATGAGCAATTTCTTCACTTCTACTTCTCTGTGTGTGATTAGTTAATTATAGATGAGGTTGAAGTAGGAGTTCCTCTCGTCTCCCTCTTTTGTGTGTGGTACAGAGATTGCTGTTGCCAGCAGAAATGAGTGGAATGTAGAGCTCTGACTCAGAGTCAAAATGCAGTTGCCCGGCCAGCTTCTGTCATGACCTTGACAAAGACCAGTATGGTCAGCTTTGGTTTTTTTTAACAGAAGAAAGGGGGCAAGGTTTCCAGAACCTTCACCTTAGGTTGAGTAAAAGGTATTAAAGGCGGAGGGTCTTTAGGGCTGCTTGGGAGATCATTTGTGGGGCAGACTTGGCAAAAAAGAACGTAACTTGAGTCCAGTTTGTGAGCCCTGCCTGGCTGTCAACAGGCTCCTCCAGCTTGAGTTGGCAAGGATGTCGAGTAAACTACCAGTGAGGTGATCTGTTTCTGACTAGTGCCATTGTGATGCGTGGCTGTTTGTGCGTGTATTTTCAGTTTCCAGTGGCTATGGTCATTTGTGGTGGTTCCCTTGTGATGTGCGAGTGGGTCACAGTGCACATCCAAAGTATTCATGAAATGTATTTAGAATATATATATTTCTGATTTATGGCAGGATGTCCAATATTTTTTGTTGCTTGTTAATTCACATTATTATTCATGCATTTAACAGTTGCATTAGCCAAGTGTGTTAATATTGCTTGCATATAAATATATATCTCTATAAACATTTGAATGTTCAGTTGACATCTGGGAAAGCCTTTCTGTTAGAGAGCATTGCATAAATAAAACCCCAAGCCTTATTCAGAAACACCTTTCTAGGTGTTGTTGTGTTATATGTCTCTTGCTTTGTCGTGTTTGAGCCACCATGTGGGAGTGGTATTTTGGCAGGGCGAAGCAAGACACTTGTTTTGAAAATGAATTTTAGTTCACCAATCTATTAGCATTATCTCTTTTAGAACTACTCTTGAAAACAATTAAAAGTCAAGTTTATACCTTGAGCACAAAATCTAACAATTTGACAAGACGTTTTTGTACAATCAGTTGAATGGACTACAGACTCGTCATACGAAATGAATCTAAACATTAAGAGCCAAATTTATCAAGGTTTTGTTTTGCCCTTGTGTTAAGCAAGGCAACGCAGGGTGACGCAAAACCTAGAATGGGATTTACCAATCCATACAGGACCACCTTTCATGGTTCTGCATGGCTCAGTAAATCTGGAGTAACACAAGGCAGTGCAAGTCTCTGCCTTGGGATACTCTGCCCTGGAAGGAGGTCCATGGATGGAGCATGGGTGTTCTCAATAATCAACTCATGGATTTTGGCACATTATCAGATTTACCTAGACAGGTAAACCTGGGGATGTGCCCAAATGCTACACCTTTCCAGGAGAGGCAAGATGAGGAGAAATATCTTGAATTCTCCTCATTGTTTCCTCTTTCTAAGTGGGCTGCATTCTGCAGACAATTTAGAAAGAAGAAGATGACTCTGGCATATTTTTGTTCAGGAAGGGGGAAAATAATCATGCCTGCAACACAGGCACCCTTGCACCACAGCGCAGGGTGCATGCACTGGTGCACAGAAGCACATTGTACACCTGCATAAGGAGAGGACGTAAATGTGCCATATAATGTTAAATAAGGCACATTCCTGCCCTCTCCCATCCACACGGAGCAGCACAGTGCAGTCTTACTGCAGTGTTTCATGGTAGTATGCCCTTAAATGAGTGTCATTAAATGTGAAAAACATGACAGAGCACAGAAGTAGCACAATTAAAGAGAGAGTCATCTTTGCAAAGTGCCTGATTCAAACAGGGAATTTAGTGTTGGAAAAAGAGGAACAATACGGACCAGGCAAAAGGGATTGTAGGCAAGAACATTTTCAGTGGTGCAATCATGCATTGTTGCACTGGCGCTGGGCAACTTTTCAGTGATTTGAAAATTACCTTTGCATTGAAAAAACAATGGCTCCTACTGCTCATGCAGTCCAGCGACAACCCCATCACTCAGGACACACCAAGTTCAACCGAAAGCCTATGAATAGCTGTGAGTTCTCAAAATCCCAGGACCCCTCCCATCCACAACACATTGAAGGGGGGATGCCCCTTAAGTGCATGATCTTTTGTTACACCAGGGATTTAAGTGGGATGAAAAAACTGGGAGGTCTCTCAAAGGAGCGTGGCCTATGTATTTAGGGTGTACCTTAAAAACTCGTCAGCTAAAAATCTGTGTTTAGCATAGTGTGCAGCCCCACTGGCATTTTTCTGTTTCTGTCATTGCATCCAGATATGTAATACAAGTAACGTTACAGCTGCAAAAGCCAGGACAGTTGGCTTTGTCACTGGTTGTTAGTTGCATATAATAAATAAGCAACGACTATGGCATTGTTGTATATAATATTGAAAATGCTTCAGTTCTGAAATGATGAGACTGTGAAAGAACTAAAACCAGTCTCTTTGAAGTTACATCAAAGTCTTTGAGCAGTGGTTCTGCTGAAGAGTTCATATTTTCGTTTTCAACCTGAGGACGAAGGCAGAAATGGAGAGCTCGATAGGGACCAGTATCGGCACCTCTTTTTAAAAACTGCTGGGGCCTCATTTGTGAGAAATGACGCATCGATGCGTGAAAGCAGCGATGCGTCACTTCTCAGTGCGCACTCCTTGCAACATTCCAGATGCGTCATATTTAATGTATGACGCATCATGTTGCAAGGAGTTACAGAGACGTCAGTATTTCTGACGTATACGTAAGCGCAAAAGTGACGCACTGCTGGAGTGTGTCACAAAAGTGACGCAACTCCAGCAATGTGTCCTTTCACATGGGGCAAGCCCCACGTGAAAGGGCCTGCGTCAGTCTTACGCCTGCTGTGAGGCAGGCGCAAGTTTTTGACGCAACGGCGTCCTAAAAGTGACACAGTGAAATCTCATAGATTTCACTGCGTCACTTCTACAACCCTTCCTTGCGTCAATACACCCCCCTTGCATACATTATACCTGGCGCAGGTATAAAGTGGCGCAGGGGTTTACAAAGTGACGCATCTACCTAGATGCGTCACTTTGTAAATATGGCACAACAAGGCGCATTTTTTACGCCACTGGTGCGTCACAAAAAGTGACGCACCAGCAGCGTAAAAGTGACGCAAAGGCTCATAAATAAGGCCCCTGGTGCTCAGCACCAGCAAGAGCTGGCCCACTTAAATCTCTGTATTAGACCCCTTCAAATTGCTCAAGGTCAGAATAAAGTTGCCTGAAAAGTTGCAGTTTAAATGGCCTTGCAAGCTGTTCTATTTCTAATGGGACTTTTCACCCAATCACAAAGGAGTCTAATATCAACATTTGGAATGTAGTGCCTCACTGTCTGCCTGGAGGTCTGAAATTGAGTCGTTTGTGTATGTAAGTACACTTTTTTTGAGGGGTTATACATGAAAGCTCAATATGTCTTCCATATAACCCCCTCAGGTTAAAAATATGTCGAGGATCAGCTGAAACGTTTGCCTCAGATGACTGAATTCCCAGTGTAATAATTAAATTGAAACTTTGCTGATGACATGGTTATGTATTACAAGGCGATACAGATGTGCTAAGCGCTCAGTCATTGCCACTTTTATTGCATAATAAATACTGTCAGAGTGTCCTGTAATTTACTTTTTAAATTCATTAAATCTGTTCACATACTATGAGGTACATTATGCAGCCTGGGCTAACTTATTTAGCATGAATATTTGACAAATCGCCACAGTTCCTCAGTGACTGGCCCTTTCGGGTTTTAACAGAATAACGTGTTTATTTAACGTTAGCAATATAATTTATACATCATTTATCCACATTTTTTTAGTCTATTACATTAGGTGGTATCAGTTGATGAAAATAGCATCATGTGATTTCGGTGTGTCCTTCAGAGATTGAGGAATATTAATCATGGAAAGCTTCCGCAAACAGTCTAGGACTCCTTTCTCATCTCTCAGATATAGCAGACTTTGATTTAAATGAGGTCAGGACGTTCTGTTTAAACCTATGTTTTGCTTATTATTGCTGCTACTTCGTAGTTGGACGTAGTCCTAGCCGATGGTTGTACTTTCTAGCTTTATTTTGCTCATATGATCTGCTTTTTTTCTACTAACTACATACTTCTTGGGTCATGGGTAATAATTATTGGGTAAACTATCTATTTAAAGTAGTCTAACAAACAGTGTATTGGTATATTTTCCGAGGAAAATATAATAACTTTGTTATTGTTGAAGCAGGAGAGACATTTCGATGCCCTAGGTCCTCGCTACTAGGTAAAACAAGCATTGGCAAACCAAGCAAAGGGGGATGATTTGTGGAGAGAATATGGTATAAGGACCAGAGATGCCGACTTTGAAGCTGGGGAACCTGGTTTGAATCTCCGCGTCCTGTGGTTCTGGGCAAATCACGAATCTCCCCAGTGCCTACCAAAAATTACTTTGAACAAGGCTGAGGCCCACCTGCATTTGCTATCAGGGTCCGTATTTATGGGTCCACAGAGAAATACTGCATTCTTTTACCAAACAAGGATAGGTAAACGTATTTTAAGATACCCAAAAGCTGTATAAAAACTCCCTGAGATTGATTGTACTTTGAGACAGTGCTCAGACCTGCTTCTCTAACTGTGCTTTTAACTGTGCTCCTGGCCGAAGTGTTCCTGTTTTGCCAAACACCTCTTGTTTTTTCAAGTTAAATTCATATCCGAGCAACATTTTGGTGAGTCAACTAACTGAGATTGGTACCTCTGATCTGACTGCAGCCAAAGGAAAGAGACCACGCCTGGATGGATTCATATCTGTGCCGCAAGGAAGGTGAGTGGACACTGAAATTGATTGGAAGTTCTGCTGAATCCACAGGGTGGAACTCAATCCTGAAGCCTCCATCAGAGTGTAAGAGACCAACTCTGATCCTTAAGCCCCAGCATTTGGAGTATGGAAAACAAGGAAGATGCCCAAACATTTAACCTGAGAACCCTGCTGCTTACAGAAATCTAGCATGTTACCTATTTTATGTGTCCGGATTGAGTAGTTGCATGGCACCTCGGAAGCGTTCCGGCAGAGGCCAGCTTTTTTCAATAGTCAGCACACTGGGAAGAGTGACATTGGTTATTCCAGGGGCGTGATGCAGATGGTTTAGTTGTCCCCTTGGCTGTTATTCAGGGTTGAGGCCTCACCACTTGGACCGTTGGGTGTGATACAGATGGTATACATAGGCCCTGGGTGTGATATAGGGCTGGCACCTCAATCTTATTTTTAGTCTACTTTTTTCTCAGTGCTATCGGTTTCTTAACACTGGTGATGTCTTATAGAAGTGAGAGATGTTGTTTGCTTGGACCGCTGGGAATGACACAGATATGGGAGGCAGCCGCATCAAGAGGCAGCTGGTATATCACTTCTTATCCTCAACCAAACTCCTAGGAAGAGACTTATTGGCCAAACTAAACATGACTGTTCATTTCTCAGATGATGGGACATTGACCTGCTCAACCCCTGGGGGTATACCATCAAGACTCCTGTCTATAACCCACCTACATCACACAGACAGGCTGATAAGAGCAACACCCACCGGCCGGACGTCCTTTGCTAACACTGCACTTGCAATCATACTGAATGCGTCTAAACTGCTGTATTAGAAGCTACCGCTGCCCCTTGAATTTGTGTTCTGCTGGGAGGATTCACCATGATGTGGAATCCCAAGAGGAGGGGCTGTTTGCTTGGAGGCTTTTGATGTACGACCCAAATATGGGGCCCTGATGACCAATGACCAAAATCGCACAGTGGGCAAGTTTCATCTTCGTTACATCGAGTTACCGGTTCGGAAGTATTGATGTGCCTTATAAGTCTGGCTCATCAATACTGCCGAACCGGCTCCCCCATGCTAGGAATGGCCAACTATAGGAATTCTTCCTATTCAGACACAGTGATGGGCGAGGCATGTCAGTACTTCAGACCCAGAAAAATTAACTGGGGCGCAACCCCCTTGTATACTACAGCATGCTATTAAACTCAATCATGCAGGACCATTGCCCATGTGAGCAGGCGCTGGCAGCAACAGGATTTTCCTTTGACAAAAGCACTTTCATTGTGATGGGGGCACCACTGACATCCATGACTGCACCACCTACACACCCGAGAGGATTAGTAGCCAGGCAAAGGAGGATCCCATCCTCGACAGCGAAGCATTGTTCATCAACAGTTCCTCCATGACAGACAAGGAGACCGGGAGTAAGGCACACAAGGGCAGAAGTAGAGAAACAGGACTATCCCCTGGGGCACAAAAACCATGCGTACTCGAGCAGACTCATAGACTCAGTCATGCATGGCCATTTCCCCTGCAAGCAGGCACTGACAGCAGCAGTCTTCGCCAGCGACAAAAGCAACTCCATTGTGATGGTGGCACCAATGACAATGTATGTATAACACTCAGTATTTGCGGTTATACAAAAGAGCAAGAGCATGCTCATTACACAATGAGTTTCAGGTTACGAGCTGATGCTCTCCCAGCTTTCCTTAAAAGGAATATGGTGCCATCAAGTGATCCCAGCCACCTTCCTAGCTTATGAGGTTCAGGAGAGAGATGAGATCCACAACTGTGCCACATACACCCAAGAGGATTGGCCAGGCAGAGAAGTATCCCATCCTGGACAGTGAAGCATTGTTGAGCGACGGATTCTCCACAATAGAAAAAGAGACCTTGGAAAGGCACAATGAGGCAGCAGTAGTGATAGCACATAGCCACGCACCCTCAGAAATGCTGCAAGTCACCATGCAGCATTCTTTCCTCCCCCATATTTCAGCAAAGGCAGCAGAGCTGACAGCACTTATTGAAACCCTCAGCCAAAGCAAGGGGAAAATTACGTGTGGATGTAGCCTTCCATGACAAATCTCTCATGAACTTTTTGTCTTGAACTTTTTGTTTCAAACTTTTAAGTCAATACTCCCAATTCACTTCTATGTACCCCCTGTGTACTAAAGGTGTTTCCCCATCCATTCATCACCAAGGTACTGCCCTGTCTGATGGAGTCTAGCCCGCAGATATTGTATTGTATTGTAATTGCATTGATACAGCGCTTACTACCCCTGACAAGGCGTCGAAGAGCTTTTTCGGTGAGTAGTACGCTACTCCGGGACCCATAGAGGATTAGTGTTCAATTAGTATAGTGAAACATGCAATTACATTTTAAGTGGTGGATAGGTTAGTCACTTATTTGGATTTGGAATGATAGCAGAAGGGTAGTGGAGAACAAAGGTTTGTATTTATATAGCGCTTGTTGGCGCACGCTATTGGAAAGGGGCGACCAATCGGTCCCCCCGAACGTATGGCAGAGTACCACGATCCCCCCGGGAAGCCATCTTGGGCGGGAGGCGAGTCTCGGCTGGTATGCCCGAAGCGGCGTAGCCGGGGCGCGCTTGTTCCCGCCCTAGAGTGGGTTGGCCTAGACACTGACGCGGCTGGCCACGCCCTTGGGGCAGGCAGGGGCGGGTTTACGCCCGCCCTGAAGACGGATAAAAGGAAGAACAAAACCAGAAAACATCCTCTTCTTCCTGTGCTCTGAAGCTGCACCTCCTCGCTGCACGTGAGCTCGAGACGGAACGAAGAGCCAATTTTGAGCGTTGTAATCGTTCTTGTTTGTTTTCCAGATACTCTGTTGGAGAATGCCGAAGAAGGCGGGAAAGCGAATGACTACCGACCAGATGCTGCGTATTCTCATGAAAGAGGTGACCGACCTAAAGAGGCGAATGGATAAAGACGAGGAAGGGGGGCCGAAACGTCCTTTGGTGGGAGCAGCCCCGGGAGGAAAAGGCAAGAGGCCCAGGAGGGGAGCAGCTGGGGGAGATATCCCGGGTCCCAGTGTCCCGCTCGAAGCACCCACTCCCGTGCCGGAGGAAGGGAACCCGATTCCTGTTGTGGTTACCCCCGTGTCCGGGGAAGATATGCCGCCCGAGCTGGCAGCACAATTAGCAGCGTGGTTGGGTAAAGGTAGCGAGGGCGCCACGGCTGTCGACGCGCAGGTGTTGATGAAGCAACTGCGTGAAACACGGGAAGCAGCGAGGGTATCCACGCCGGCTGCGGCCGTAGTGAAGCCGCAGGGGACGGTTTCAGTCACAGACACAGCGTCCGGTTCAGGTAAGCGGCCATTGCCGATTGCGAGGGAGGAGTCGGCACCCTCTCGAAGGGAGAAGTTGGGTCAGCATGTCCCTTTAGCTATTAAAGAAAAGATATGGGCAGGGGAGTATGTAAACATCTTCTCGTTGCTTACTGATCATTATGAGATTGAGCATGTTAAAGGTCAGAAGGACCTCATGCATCCGAGTGTTTGGCGCGCAAAGATGGCCGCCTTTAAGGTAAATGAAAACATTGGCAATTGGGGCAAGGCGTGGGGGGTTTTCACATCGATCTTGGGAGAACGAAGGCCCGAATTGCTACCCGAATTGCCGATTTATCAGTCACGGATCATGGGGTACTCTGTATCACACGAGGGTAATCATTGGTTCTGCTACGATAATATTTTCAGAAAAGCAAAAGAACATGATAAAAACTTAACTTGGGATTGTTATGATTCTGTGTCCTGGTCCAAAATGAAGGATACTGGTATGTTGAAGTTGCCATTGGTAGGGAGTAACGTGGGCGAATCCTCCCGTCAGTATGCGGGGACGCCCTTTCGATCGGGTTCGGGTACCGACAATCACTCGAGGCCTACCGGTAATGCAGGTAAAAAGGGGGTTTGTTGGAACTTTAACAGGGGTAAATGTACTAGGCCCCAGGGGTCGTGCAAATTTAGACACGAATGTAGTGGGTGTGGGCAATCATCCCATCCTGAGTCCACGTGCAGAGCCAAAACGGGTGATAACGGGGGTAGAGGAGGTGCCAAACAGGTCTAACATAGTCCGAGGGGCGCCTTTACCTACCCCGATTGATACCTTGGCAATGATTCCCTGGCTCAGTGAATACCCGGATCGTGCTTCCGCTGGGGTGGTGCGGAACGGGTTTTCATATGGTTTCCGCATCCCAGTGGGGGACTTTCAGGGTGTGGAAAAATGCAAAAATCAGATATCGGTCTTGCAGCATACGACCGTGGTACAGGAAAAGATCCGGAAGGAGGTTACTCGAGGTCGAGTCGCCGGTCCGTTTAGTGTACCCCCGGTTGATAACTTTGTTTGTTCGCCTTTAGGGGTGGTCCCCAAGAAGGACCCGGGTGAGTTTCGGCTGATACATAATTTGTCAGCCTCACGTGGTCTTTCCGTAAACGGAGCGATAGACCCGGAAATGTGTTCAGTGCGGTACGCATCCTTCGATGAGGCCGTAGCCATTTTAAATCGCCCGGTGCGCTGATGGCAAAATCGGATATCGAGTCAGCGTTCCGGTTGCTCCCGGTACATCCAGACGATCAGCGTCTCCTGGGATTCATGTTTCAGGGTCAGTATTACATGGATAGGTGTATGCCTATGGGATGCTCTATATCTTGTGCCTATTTCGAGAAATTCAGCAGTTTCCTACAATGGGTCTTCACTAAGAAGACGGGTTTCCAACATGTGATGCATTATCTCGATGATTTTTTGTTCCTGGGGGCAGACGGGGATCCGGAATGTGGGCAGGCTTTGGCTGCATTTTGTGTTTTAATGAATCAGTTTGGCGTGCCATTGGCACCAGGTAAGACGGTGGGTCCTTCGACTTGCCTCGATTTTCTGGGGATCGAGTTAGACTCCGGAGAAGGTTGTTTCCGTTTGCCAGGTGATAAAGTGTTAAAGTTCAGGGCATCCCTGCAAATGTGTATGAGTGAATCTAAGGTTAAGCTGCATCAATTACAGCAGTTAGTGGGACAGTTGAATTTTGCCCTAAGAGTTATACCAATGGCCCGCCCTTTTTCCCGTTCGATCGCTCAAGCCATGGTCGGACTGAAGGAGGGCCATCATCGCACAAGGCTCTCGGCAGAGGTCCGCCAGGACATGCGCATTTGGTTGGCATTTCTGGCGGATTTCAATGGTCGAGTCGTCTGGAACAAACCGGCCGTGTCCTCTGAGGAGCTGGGGCTGTGGACAGATTCGGCAGGGAGCATAGGTTTTGGTGCCATTTTCGGCACTCGATGGTCTGCACAAAAATGGCCGGCATGGTGGCATGACAGTGGACTGACAAGTAACATTGCTTTCCTGGAACTTTTCCCCATTTTGGTGGCCCTGAGAACGTGGCCCGAAGGGTTCAGAGATCACTCTGTGGTATTTTGGTCTGACAATATGACCGTGGTTGAGTGTATCAATAGCCAGGCAGCACGATGCAAATGGATTTTGAGACTGCTCAAGGAAATCGTATTACTGTGTATGCAATTGAATGTGCTATTCAAAGCAAGACATGTCCCGGGGGTAATGAACCAGGCGGCTGATGCCCTTTCTCGTTTTCGTATGCAGGCCTTCTGGGGTTTTCTTCCCACAGCGGACCCGGAGCCAGCACCCTTTCCCGAAGCTCTCTGGTCTCTCGGTGCCCCGAACTTCGTAACCTCGTGGGAGAGAGTTTAGCACCCAGGACGAGGAAGGCATATGAAGGGGCGTTCCGGTCCTATTTAGCCTTTTTGGGGACTGCTAGAGAGGAGCTTTGGGGCCAGGAGGAATGGGTAGTGAACTTTCTGATGTCTTTACATCTGGCAGGGAAATCGGTGGCCACGGCCCAGAGGCATCGGGCTGCCATTTCCTTTGTTGCTAGGGCTCATGGGATCCAGGACCCGACAGCGTCTTTCGTTGTGCAAAAAGCGCTACGTGGGTGGCAACGCCTTGAGGGTCGCAGAGTAGATGAGAGGCGCCCAATAGGTTTGGATAGGTTGGCCCAGTTATTATCCAGACTCCCTACAACATGTTCATCTCAGTTTGAGACAGTGTTATTCCGAGCCGCTTTTACGCTGGCATTTCATGGGGCTATGCGGGTAAGCGAATTAGTGGCGAGGAACAAGCAGGATGTGACGGGAGGGCTGTGCGCAGAGCACGTTCAGATCAGAGGGGAGACAATGACTGTCTCGTTTGTGAGGTCCAAGACCGATCAGAGTGGGATGGGTGACTGCATAATTATACGCAGGATTCCCGGGTCGTCCATATGCCCAGTGAAGTGTTTAGAGGATTATTTAACACGAAGGGTGGCATCATGGGGTTTCAGTTTCAGCGGGTGCTTGCGATGTCGATTACAGCTGCGGGCTTGAACCCGGGTGAGTTTGGGACCCATTCCTTTCGGATAGGGGCTGCCACAGAGGCTACAGCCAGGGGTCTGAATGTGGAACAAGTTAAACGTGTGGGGCGTTGGTCCTCCAATTGTTATAAAAGGTATGTGTGTTTGCACATGTTGTGAAGCTGTAATGATGTACTCACGCTTCTTGTTTTGTTTGGTTTTCAGTTACGCAAGCCTACGAGGCGGGGCGGACTATGCAGTCGACCCAACACCGGGCCAGCGGTCAGACATCACCGGCTGTGAAAAAGGAGGTGTGGGTCGTGGGCCACTCATACGTGAGGCGTGCCGCGGACGTATTCAAGGCAGGTGACATGGTGCACGTGGCTGGGGAATACGGGTACAGTGTGTCCTTCTACGGAAAGGGCGGTCTCTGTATTGACCAGTTTCAATCATTTTTCGAGGGTTTGCTAGGGCGGACAAGGTCACCGCCGTCTGTAGTCATAGTACATCTTGGGGGCAATGATTTGGTCACCACTGGTAGACGACTTCTCCTGGAGGCGATGCTTTCCACTGTAAGTTGGTTAGCGAGGAGAGTTCCAGGGTGCACAATCGCATGGTCCCATATGATCCCACGAAAAGTGTGGCGGGGGGCTTTTTCTGTTTCTGCTTTAAATCATTCTGTGAGAAAAATTAATAACAAAGTGAGTAGGTTGTTCCGTTCCAATGCACTGCATTCTATTCCGCATGGGTGTATTTATGATGACAGTATGTACTTGGGGGATGGTGTTCATTTGTCTCGGGTGGGGAATGAGTTACTCATAGGTGACTTCATAGCTTGGCTGAAGACGTTAACACATGACCTTTAGGTAGGAGTGTGGTGGGGGGTCCGGATAGCCGGTCAACTATCCGGACCTGTGGCGGTAAGGTCATGATCGGTGAGCACTAATTGGAAGATCCCTATGAGTGGGCGTCACCCATTACGGATGGGGGCGCTCGGGGGAGGTGGCCATTGGCCCCTCAACGGGGAGGCGGTCCCTTCTAAGGATGGGTCGCCGAAAGGAAAGGGAAGGCGGTCAAGGCCCCTTCATGGGTAGGAGGGGTTACAGCCCCCTCCTGGGGAATTTCCCGGGGCCAGGACGTCTGCGACGGCAGATGTGGTAAGTTGTGTGGGGTTTGGGGGGGGGTCTACGCTACCTTCTAGATACCTCACACGAGTCCTCGTACGACCTTTAAGTGGCGTCGAGTTTTATTGGGGCCCCCGTCAAGTCAAGGGAAATTGGTAGTTGCACTTGAGGTATGCCTCCGTGCCGCCCCTCACAAGTGAGGGGGATATGTCTGGGTTAGGGATCTTGACACCGGTTACGACCTTGCCGTTGGCCCTTAAACGTTAGGATGTACAATTTCAAAATTTAAGTAAATGTTTGCTAGGATGTTAGTTCGGCTAGGAGTACCTTTGTATTAGAGGATATGTTAAGGTTAGCCAAACATCGCAATGTGGTAATGAAATTGTACATAATATGAAACTGTTGATTTAATGTTTTAATTTTGTTTCATATTTTAATAAATACGGCCGGGAGGGTCACTCCCTCCCGTCTTCCAAAAACTTCAGAACTGTTTCCGGTTTCCCATCCTTGGGGATTGTGTTGAGAGGGGGTGGCGGGTATCTCAGCCATATGGAAAGGGGCGACCAATCGGTCCCCCCGAACGTATGGCAGAGTACCACGATCCCCCCGGGAAGCCATCTTGGGCGGGAGGCGAGTCTCGGCTGGTATGCCCGAAGCGGCGTAGCCGGGGCGCGCTTGTTCCCGCCCTAGAGTGGGTTGGCCTAGACACTGACGCGGCTGGCCACGCCCTTGGGGCAGGCAGGGGCGGGTTTACGCCCGCCCTGAAGACGGATAAAAGGAAGAACAAAACCAGAAAACATCCTCTTGTTCCTGTGCTCTGAAGCTGCACCTCCTCGCTGCACGTGAGCTCGAGACGGAACGAAGAGCCAATTTTGACCCACCCACCAGCCCCTGAAGACAGCGAGTGGTTTTAAATAAAGTTTGATGGATAACTCTGATTTTCGTTTACAGGTTGTGGTATTATCGTGAAGATTTTGAGTATGCAATAAAGAATGATCGATTTGTGTTATGTTTTGCAAATAAAGTAATTCTGCTTTAGTGTTCATCAGTAAGCATGCTTTGAATAAAGTTGTTGTTGCTACTGTCTGTTATATTTAGTCTTTAGTTCCTTAGTTATCATTGTCGTATTTATTTTGGTCGGGCGGTAAGGTCATGATCGGTGAGCACTAATTGGAAGATCCCTATGAGTGGGCGTCACCCATTACGGATGGGGGCGCTCGGGGGAGGTGGCCATTGGCCCCTCAACGGGGAGGCGGTCCCTTCTAAGGATGGGTCGCCGAAAGGAAAGGGAAGGCGGTCAAGGCCCCTTCATGGGTAGGAGGGGTTACAGCCCCCTCCTGGGGAATTTCCCGGGGCCAGGACGTCTGCGACGGCAGATGTGGTAAGTTGTGTGGGGTTTGGGGGGGGTCTACGCTACCTTCTAGATACCTCACACGAGTCCTCGTACGACCTTTAAGTGGCGTCGAGTTTTATTGGGGCCCCCGTCAAGTCAAGGGAAATTGGTAGTTGCACTTGAGGTATGCCTCCGTGCCGCCCCTCACAAGTGAGGGGGATATGTCTGGGTTAGGGATCTTGACACCGGTTACGACCTTGCCGTTGGCCCTTAAACGTTAGGATGTACAATTTCAAAATTTAAGTAAATGTTTGCTAGGATGTTAGTTCGGCTAGGAGTACCTTTGTATTAGAGGATATGTTAAGGTTAGCCAAACATCGCAATGTGGTAATGAAATTGTACATAATATGAAACTGTTGATTTAATGTTTTAATTTTGTTTCATATTTTAATAAATACGGCCGGGAGGGTCACTCCCTCCCGTCTTCCAAAAACTTCAGAACTGTTTCCGGTTTCCCATCCTTGGGGATTGTGTTGAGAGGGGGTGGCGGGTATCTCAGCCATATCAGGAAGCCTACAAAGGATTAGTGGTGAATTAATATGGTGAAATATGAAGTAATGTCAGTGGTGTATATTAGTCAGTTACTTGGAGTGAGAAGGATAGTGGAGGGATAAAAGGGGAATAAAGATTTGCATTGATGGGTGCTGAAGCGCTTTTCTAGGAGTGGACCTTATGTTGGGGGGTAAAGAGTTCCATAGTTAGGCTGCTTGAACAGAGAAGGATGTGCCACCCATGGTTTTTTTCTTGCATGGTGGGATTTTGAAGCAAGATGCTCCTTTAAAGTGGAGGTTCTTTTATTGAAAGTGTTTGGTGATTTTATTCCTGATGAAGAGTGGTCCCATTCCATGTATTGCTTTGTGGGTGATACAAAGCAGCTTGAACGTGGGTTTTCAAGGCGGGGGAGATGTGGTCTCGCAGTTTGATATGCAAGAGTAGTCTTGCGCAGGGACCTCTCCCACATCACATATAATTACACCAAGCCCAAAAATACCATTCCACATGCAATACACAGCGCTCTCTCATACAACATGTGGTATGAGCACATGACCACCATGGGGTCCAAGACAACAGACAGGTAATGCAACGCCTGTTCGCTGATACCGCATGCAGTAGGCACAGACTGTCATATGTGCCATACAGGCCCATTGTCATTTTCCCTATGTTGCATGAGCATGTTGCAGATTGCCATCTGTTTTGAGCAAGCTACTATACAAACATATTTTGCTTTGCTGTATTTTCACACCTGCTGTTGTTTTCACTTTTTGTTCTTACCTGGGATTTTGTCTGCACACAGTAGACAAGGTCACATAATAATGCCCCTTGTTATGTTATTTTGTAGGCCTCAGCGCCTACAAAAACACACAAATGCAGCTGTTGTTTGGGAACACGTACTCTGTCATATAGCTTTGTGCAGAATAGGTAACAACCCACTTGGAGAGGGATCTTTCCAGGGAAGAGATCATGACAGCATCTGAGAT
Source organism: Lissotriton vulgaris (assembly GCF_964263255.1). NCBI lineage: Eukaryota > Metazoa > Chordata > Amphibia > Caudata > Salamandridae > Lissotriton > Lissotriton vulgaris. The sequence continues at coordinate 1,038,942,529 of NC_141696.1, read as the reverse complement.
GTAGAATTTTCAAAGGTGCATGCTAAGGTACCAACAGCCTGATTCATCAAGGTGAGTATTTGCTATTCCTTAGTAGCGATTATTAAGGAATCGCTATTAAGGAATAGCAAAATGCTATTCACCAAGAAATCGCTAAATAAATAGCGATTTCTAATTATTCCTTAATTGCGATTAGCAAATTGCTAATCGCAATTAAGGAATATCTCCCCGTTCATTCCTATGGGCCCAAAGGCCCATAGGAATGAATGGGAAGACATTTCAATGTGCAAATCGCAATTAGCGATTTGCATATTGAAATTGCGATTTCAAGGGTGCAGGGGTGTCCAAAGGACACCCTGTAGCACCCCTGAAATGTATGCTACATTGGTGTTGCGCACACACATGTCCCAAGGACATGTGTGTGTGTAACATGAAACTTAGAAAAATGCATTTAAATGCATTTTTCTAAGTTTCCGCTATTTACCACGAGGTTTGACCTCGCGGTAAATAGCGGGAAATTTTTGCGAATTCGCAATTTAAAAATGTTTCAAGAATAGCATTTAAGGAATCTCTAATAGAGATTCCTTAAATGCTATTCCTCGCAAATATGCGAATTCTTGAATAGCGATTTTTGCATTTGGGATGATGAATCCCAAATGCAAAAATACCGCTCGCAAAGGGCCAGATTCTCAGAATCTGGCCCTTTGCGACCGGATTTAACAATGATGAATCAGGCTGTAAGTCTTCAGCAAACACCCAGCGATCTTCTGATATATAATCATTTTGCTTCTGTAGAAGGAGAAGGGGCTAGGCTACCCTGTCTAGTATAATGACAGCTCATTTTATGATTTATGAACTACTTTTATGCTGACTGCATCTGTGTTAGACATTTTCTTACTGATTGTGGTATTTATTTTGCATACTAGAGAACAATAGTTAAATTAAATAAACATGTTAAACCTTTCTCAAGTCTCTGTCATATTTTATTGTGGACTAGTTAGTACAAGTGTAAGAGAAAAAGGGTGTGTCCTGCAACCGCGATTCCTGAGATGGTTGGGAGTGTTGTGTTCTGGGGTATCTAATCACTTGTCCCTCTTTGAGTGAGTAGGAGGGCAAGTGAGACACTATAGCTAGTCGTTCCCGGGCTCATGGGTTCTCAGATGATGGGATGACTCAGTCCCTGCCTACTAAGGTCCTATGATCCCAAGCATAGTTCTGTGACTCCGCAGAATCCCTGAAACAAGACAGGCTTTACTTGTCCCAAGAGGTAGGCCCCCAAAAAACACAAAATGCTTTCTCCACCTGCACCTATGTAGGATTAGGGCCAAGATACAACCCAACAAAGTAGAATCCCATTGAGTAGTATTGGATCTGATCTGATACAAGACAAAACTCATAGCACTGTACCTTTCCACTGAGCCTAGAGGCATTCAGATTGAGCTAAATTAGATGTGCAGGAGAAACACCATACGAGAGGACACTGTTTGGCCCCAAGACTTTCCGGAAAAGAGCTTCTTGGAGGTATCAAAACCACCACAGCAATGTACAGACATATCCACTCCTGCTTCGATCTGTGGCAGGTCGCCCCCACACTGCCACTCGTCACCTGCTGACCCGCTTGCATTGCCGATTCCTGTGCCCTTCTGCTGCTGTCTTCCCCCCCACCCCACCACTCCCTACCAGGCCTTCCCACCACTGCGGCCCACCCCCAGCACACCCAGTGGACTCCCCGCTCCCGCCTCCCAGCAGCTCCTCCCTCCCAAGCCTCCTCTAAATACAGGCCAAGTCACGGTACTTCGGAGCGACCTTTGACCCTGATTGTAAGCAGGTCGCCCCCACACGCCACTCGTCACATTGTGACCTGCTCACATTGCCGATTCCTGTGCCCTTCTGCCGCTGTCTTCCCCTCGCCACACCCGGCCTTCCCGTCGCTGCCTCCCTGCGGCCCCTCCCCCAGCGCACCCATTGTACTCCCTGCTCCTGCCTCCCAGCTGCTCCTCCCTCGCAAGCCTCCACATATGCAGGCCGAGAAGTCGCCACACACACAGACGACACCCTCAACATCGCCAAACACCTGCACTTCCGGATACACACCGACCCCAACACCACCCTCAGAGGAACACTCATCTACAGACCCCCCGTACCCCGGGCTCAGTGCAGCGACTCCATCGCCGACCTCACCAGCAACCACGCACTCGCCTCCAAGGACTACATCCTCCTCGGGGACCTGAACTTCCACCTCGAGAACAACAACGACGCCAACTCTGCCAGCCTGATAGACAACCTCACCAACTTGGTCACCACACCCACCCACACCACTGGCCACACGCTTGACCCCATCTTCTCCACAGGCTCCCACGTCGCCTTCAATCACACCACCTCTGGTGTGATGGACCAACCACCTCTGCATCCACTTCACCTTCAAGAAACCAACAACGCATCATCGCACCCAACAGCTGGCTCGCTGCTACTGGAGCAAAGTTACCGAAGACCAGCTTCTCACCTCCTTTGCCAAGAACCCACCTACTGACCCCACCAACTCTGACGCCCCAGCCCTCGACCTCATACAGTGGATCGATGACTGCACCAACACCCTCGCCCTGCTCAAGAAACCCTCCAACAGCCAAACCAGCAAAAGAGCCACATGGGTCACCAACGCCTCCAAACGCGCATGCCAAAAATTGGAGAAGACATGGTTCCACGAACGCACAAAAGACAACCACGCAGCCCACAAGGACGCTACCCACAGACATCACCACCTCATCAGATTAGCCAAGAGATTCTCCTTCAGAAACCCCTTGGACAGCAAAGAGCTCATCAGAATCGTAAAGGAACTCTCCAACCCCATCGCCGGCGCCAACGACATCCCGCCCTCACAAGAACTGTGAGACTCACTGGCCATCTTTTTCCACCACAAGATCACTGACATCCACGACAGCTTCAACACCACGATGCCCTGACTATGCCAGACTTCACCTCCCCTGTGAACACCACCAGCGCCAACCGTCTGACCTCCTGTTCCAACGTCAACGAAGACAAGACATGCAAGGTCATGAACTCCATCCACTCAGGATCTCCGTCTGACCCGCGCCCACACCACGTATTCAGCAAAGCAGACGCAGCCATCGCATTCCAACTACGAAAGGTCATCAACATCTCCTTCAAAACAGCGACATTCCCCGAAAGCTGCAAGCACACCAAAATCAACGCCCTCCTCAAGAAGCACAAAGCAGACCCCAAGTAACTCAAGAACTTCCGGCCCATCTCCCTGCTCCCATTCCCGGCTAAAGTCTTCGAGAAAATCGTCAACATGCAACTGACCCGCCACCTGGAAGACAACAACATCTTGGACCCATCCAAGTCTGGGTTCAGACGTAACCACAGTACAAAGACAGCCCTCATCGCCGCCACAGACGACATTAGGTGCCAACTAGACAACGGCGAAACATCAGCCCTCATCCTCCTGGACCTGTCAGCTGCCTTCAACACGGGATGCTATCGCACTCTAAAAACATGCCTCCTAGAAGCTAAAATCCAAGAGAAGGCCCTTGACTGGACCAACTCCTTCCTCACCAGCAGAACCCAGAGCGTCAGCTTCCCACCCTTCTGAGCCGAAGCCACCGACATCATCTGCGGCGTCGCCCAGGGCTCATCCCCCTGCCCAACGCTGTTCAACGTTTACATGGCCCCCCTCACACTACTGGACCGCCATCACGAACTCAACATCATCTCCTACGCCGACGACACCCAGCTCGTCCTCTCAGTCACCAAGATCCCACACACTGCCAAAACCAACCTCCACAAAGGAATGAAGGCCGTCGCTGACTGGATGAGGAGCAGCCATCTGAAGCTGAACTCAGACAAGACGGAGGTCCTCATCCTCGGATCCACCCCCTTAGCCTGGGATGACTCCTGGTGGCCGACCACACTGTGTACAGCACCAACAACCACGACCAGCACGCAATCTAGGTTTCATCCTCGACTCCTCCCTCTCCATGTCTAGGCAGGTCAACACCGCCGCCTCCTCCTCCTGCTACAACACCCTCCGCATGCTCTGCAGGATCTACAAGTGGATCCTGACCAAAACAAGAAGAACGGTGACACAGGCCCTCGTCAGCAGCAGACTGGACTACAGCAATGCACTTTACGCAGGAATCCCAGCCAAACACCTACGACGACTACAACGCATCCAAAACGCCTCTGCCCGACTGAACATCAACATCCCCTGCTGCAGCCACATCACCCCCCACCTGAGAGACCCTCACTGGCTCCCTGTCGACAAACTCCTCACCCACACAGACAAAGCACTCCACAACACCAGACCAGCCTACCTGAACAGCAGACTCAGCTTCCACACCCCCACCTGCCAGCTCAGCTTCGCCAGCCTCACCCTCGCCTATGCCCCCCGCATCCAACAAACAACCTCCGGTGGCAGAACCTTCTCCTATGTCACCGCCAATACCTGGAACACCCTCCCTACCCACATAAGGCAGACCCACCTTGAGAAGACTCCTCAAGACCTGGCTTTTCAAGCTGTAGCAGCACTCCCCCTCCTCCCTTCAGCGCCTTGGGACCCTCATGGGGAAGTAGCGTGCTTTACTTTGATTGATTGATTGATTGATTGTGGCATCATGGTGGCCCTCAGCATTTCTGGGGCTGTCTCCTTTAATAACAAATGGACCCCAGACATGGAGTTCCAGTGCAGGGTCATCCAACTTGGTGATACACATGGAAACAAGTCTCATATGGGAGGGTTGAACCACAGCATAGATACCCCATGTCAGGAAATCTAAGATACTGAGGTGAATAGAGATATTTTGCTAGAAGGGATGAGGCAACCTCGAATTGTTCGGAAAGGTACACTGTATTCCTTTTGTTTCAGAGGCAATGGAACCATTCCGCTGGGAACAAATGAAAACTGTGGCACAATACTGCACATTTCAGACTTGAGATGGGGCACCTCCATGCTAATGGACACTTACTGTCAATGAAGTGAGATTGCCTACACTCAACGCCACTTGTCTTTTGTCTTTTTAAAGTACATTTATTTTTGTCCAACATTCTGTGCATTCAAACACAATATTACAAATTATTGAAATGAATGATGATTCAATAGCTGATGCATGTCGTTCCTGTGCAATATTGAGATTACCATGAATTAGATTTAAAATATGCCTTAACAAAACTGTTGTGTTAGCAGATATTGTATTTCCTAATGAAAGCATATTTTAAACATCCGCTCCTGCATTACAAGAATAATATGTGTTTGGTGTATTCTTTGGAACAGGAGAAAAAATTAAAGAGTTAGAAAAATATCAATTTAATTTATGAATGCGGACCATTTTTTGCACTCTATCCTTCACTTTCCACGACACCAAATTTAGGGATTCATAAATGGATCTTAGTAGGTTAACTTAATTCAGAGGTTCAGGCGACTAGTGAATTTGTTTAAGTTTATCGCTGGGCGCCAATAAACATGTTTGGGCAAGTTCCAAACAAGGGACTGAATGCATCTCAACATTTCATTTGACATTTTCCACTCAGGATGTCCTGTGAAAAGAGTTTTGTCATTAGAAAAAATATATTCCATCCTTTTAAATAAAAAATGACTGCCTAATGGATGTGAGGGAAATCGATATTCAAAATATCTCCACTGACTACAATACCAATGTGGGAAAACAACGTGCAACGATTTTGTTCATTAGCAACCGGATGCCACTCTCTGATACTGTGCACTTGGAACTCAGGACCAGAGTTGGTGCGCTGACTGGAGCGAAAGCTGCACTTTTCCACTGCAAAATGCATCAGGTACCCTAGGCTGAAAGGAGACTGGCTTTGGAGAGCTGGTACTTATTTGATGCAATCAGTGAGTACAAAGAAGCTAGAAGATGAGGATAGAGAACTGTGGCTAATAATTTTAGGCATACAGGACCTAGGAAGTGTGAATGAGCCTAAGGAGACACAGTGCAGGGACTTCAATGAGAGATTGAAGGACTGAAGGCTCTTCTGAAGGGATAGGAACATGGGTCAGCTGAAGTAATAAATCTTTGAAGAGATCCCGTGGCAGCTGGTATTTACTGGCTGTGGGAGGAGTCACGGGGAGGCAGGGGTGGGGGGAAATAAAAATACACTTACCTGTCTGTGACCACTGCCACCTCCACCTCTTCTCGGTCCTCATCGCCTACAGTACAGGAAGCAGGAAGCACCTGGCTCCCAGCCTCTAGATAGCCAATCCAAACTCTGCAGTGCATTTTGTGATTGATCTGAGCATCGTGATCAGTGCTCAGCCAGAGAATGGGAGGTTGGACATGTTCTCGATGCAGGCTGTAATGCAGCCGGCATGGACAACTTACAAATAGTTAATGACGGTTTGACCGGCCTGAGAAACTCGACCAAAGCGTCATGTTTACTAGGAGTGGGCAAATGATAATAACAATGAGTTAATATTATTTTATATTTACCTTTTTAACCTTCTGATTGGAGTGACGCTCCGACGATTTTGCGGAAAAGCTGCCACTGAAGAGATCATGGATCCTGAGGGCCATTGATTTGAGGTTATGTAATAACGATTGGCAAGCTCAACCAGTCTCTCTGATTGGATACAGTGGCTGTACAGCAGAAAGCCTTCCGGTAAAGGGTAGGCCCATTTGAGAAAGATACAAAATCCAGTATAGCCCTTCCATCATGAACGGAGTATGTAATTCCCAGTAGAACCAACTCAGCATGTTCCCTGCATGCTTCAATATTATCTTATGGGAGTGCTAGAGCAAATGAAATGTAGTAAGCTGAAAAATGATGCAAAATTTTATAAATTAAAGAAAATTGTCTTGCTGCTGCCATCATTAGTTGTCTTTATAAAGCACATCATTAAAACCGGACAGATAACCTTTAAGAAAATGGTTAGTTAAACTTACTGGTTCCCTAGCAAACAATGCAGATGTAATAACTTTTTATGCAATCCAGTTAGGAATGACTGCATTGTTGCCTCAGTTCTGGTCTGAGTTCTAACAGAGGGGTTCTCGGATTCCCCTTGGGTAGGACCTCCTAACTTGGGGTACACACGGCGATTAGATTGTTTAGATTCCACAATGATTGATGACAGAGCTTCGTGTGATTAGTATGTAAATTGTGTGAGAGCAGGCACAGATACTAATCTTGGCACTTCCTAGACCAGTGTTGGACAAGTAAGTGTGTTTTCCACAACCAAGTTGTTTAACACTTTCATCCTGGAATCAATTCCCACCACAAACAGGTGTTTAAGAGATTAGCTTGAACCACTACTTTCTCTGATTGCAATTTTAGGAATTGCACAAGTGTTTGTAGAGATGACAAAAGCCTTGGCCAGGACTTTTGTACCTTGGTTTCTGATAATCTCAACTCCTCATTCTCCATCCATGATCTACCCACTTTCAGGATTGCAGCATGCTCCTGGCGAGAGTTATCATACAACCAATACATCTTAAGTTCAGGTCAAGCATTTGTTTCATGGGCCTGATACATATTTTTGGGGAGTAAAGTCACCTTTCGTTGATTAAGCTCATGTGTGACGGCGTTAATTTCAGACCTCATCTTCCGGGACCATTTTGGTTTCACTGATTCCATATTTGATCCAGGTTCTATCTGGTCTACTAGTGTTCCAATCTCTTGATGGTTCTTTAATACTGAGGCCTCTGATTGCTACATATGTTTGGAGTCCCTCGGCCCGCCTATCTCCCTTGTGCTGGCAGTGAATTTTATCTTCTTGATAGGCTCAGCTTGAGGTCAGAAATCCCATTAATGCTGGGTTATTTGCAACCTTGTTAGATCACTCTATAGGCTGAGCTCTTGTTGGTCACTCTTTCCTAGGGTTGACTTCTGAACAAAATTATTCACTTTCTTTTGGTACAAATAGTAACAAAAATTGTATTGTTTTCTCTGATCTCTTTGACTCTGACTGCATTAATAATTTCTTAGGGGGGACATGTGGGGCTTAGTCCTGAATGTTTCCCTGATTTAATGGATTCTGGCATTTTCTTTTTTCTGAGTGCTGGCACCAGGCTCCCTCTTTGCCTTACTCATCTCATTTTTACTAACTGTACAGAATGGGGTCAAGTCTTGTGTGGATTTGCTGACGTAAAGAAAGTTTGAGGCAGGTAGCTTTAGGCTTAATTTTCCGTCCACTCTATCAACAGCCTGTAATTCACAGTCCGGTCTGAACATTCTACACCCTTATTTGTGTTTTATGCTGAAATTACCCATTTTGGATGGTGGCTTATCAGTAGGTGCAGGTAGGTGTCTACATCCAGTAATAACACCACAATCACAAATAAAGGCCAGTCAAGTCTCAATAACTGAATAGTTGCTCAACCCTTGGATGCTTGTCTGACGAACAGTCAGGCTTAAATTAGAAGAAAGGTGTGTAAAGCATTTCATATCACCAAAACAGTAAATAACCAAAACAGTCCCACTGAACTCCTTTAGCTCCTTCTTAGGTGGACAGATAGAGATGTTGATATAAAAAGACAAGGCAAATGTATTCATTTATTGATTGCATTTAACTATTCCAGAAGCTCATCAACATTAGATAGTGAGAACCAAACACAAACGGAAATGTAGGTTCGGAGATCTTCACATATGTAGATTTCCACCTATGTATCAGTGGAGACCTCTATCCGGAAGTTAGTCACCCTTTCAGGACAGACATTTACAGCTAGTTGTAGGATGTATGAGTCCCTATCCCCTTACTCAAGGGGAGGAGCCTCCTATGATTCAAGTTAGGATAGTGTAATACATTTATTTTAGGATTTCCACTAAACGTTGATTTAGAGAGTTTGTCACCAGAAGCAGTGGAGATGTCCACAACAGTGGCAAACGTCTTCACCACTGGGATGGAGAAATAAGAATGGAAGTGAATAGGGAAACACCATACACATGACCCAAATCACAAATACTGAACACACACATATATATATAAATAGAACACTCCCGCAAGGTTCTTCCTTCTTCCACTTGGACTGATAACTAATGCCTCACAACAGCTACAGGCTCAAAATTCATGTAACTTTGCTCTTTTTAAGAGAAGCTGCACTAAGTGGAGATAGACCTTTTTGGTTAACCTTGTTGTTTTGCATCACAGGCAGGAACTACATGGTCTGACTCCATACACCCTCATCATACAGATAAACGTGGCCCAGCAGCATAGCTAGGAATTTTGCCAGCCTTGGCGGTCGAGGCATTTGCTGCCCCTCGACGGCCACAGGTAAGAGGGTGTGGTGACCGGACTTGTGTTCATCGCCCCGCGGTGGCAAGTAAAAGCAAGTGGGGTCCACTGCCCCAAATACTGTGCTACACCACTGACGTGGTCACATAGCAAGAGTTGAATGATTATGTTAATGCATTGATGGTACACGTGCATTCCATGGGGGACCTCAAAATGAGTGGCAAAACAGTTGGTGGAGGAGAATATTTTCAGGATAAAGTTGGCAAATACTCTTCCTGGAGGTAGACCTAGGTACCATTTCCTTCTCATCCTCCTAAAGTAGCCTCGCCATAATACACACTGACTTCCTACATGGCCTGTTTGTTCTAGGACACCACAGCTTAAGGTATTGTAAGAATTAAATACTCCAGACTTGCAACACATCCTTATATTACCATGCATGTCTATCACAGTTAGGTACACACCACACATATGTCTGTCTATCTAGCAGCACAGTACACTTACTTATGACAGATTGCCCTGTAAATAACTTAAAATAGAGTACTTAGTACCACACATGATGAATTCTCTCTCTTCTCTTTCCTCTCTCTCCTTGTTAAATAACTATTCCTCACAATGAGAGTAAAAGTAACAAAGACAATCACTGACAAAGTGAATCAAATATTTTCTTGATGTGTGATTTGTTTCTTAAGTGGGATGTTGGGAGCAGTTTCACATGTCAGAAGGGCTGCTTGCAATGCATTTATCTGTACTCTGTTATACTCATTCCTTTGTTTCCTTCTAACAACATATTGATGGCGAATGATTTGCTGCTGCTCATTGCACAGATAAATGTTGTCCTTCTGTTGTAGTATTTTTATTTGTCAAACGTTTCCCCAAACCCCCTTTCTCATCCATTCATCAAACCCCTAACTCCCTTCCCCCGGGCTATGTGATTTATTGAGGTATGGCTTGATTTACACTATCAATGGATCACACACTTGGTGGGGTAGAAATGGTGAAAGTGTTGCATTGTAATCTAGGACCCTGATCGATACAGTGACCTTATGCCCCTATACGGCTATAATCCCCTTGTACCCCTATATTGGCATAACCAATCAAATGCAATATTTAGAAGCTCGTCTCTGGCCTCACACGAACAGAGCCACATTTCAGAATCGCTTCCTCTGCCACTTCCTTTGCAGCCAATTAGTGCAATGACATAGCAGAAGTTACTATCTAAGATTCCTAGATTAACACTCCGAGTTCTTCAACAAGATAAAAACTCAGCAACCTGGGAAAGCCCCGCTTGCTATGTTTTGATTAGTAATAGAACTCTAATGAGCACTGATAGACGATCACTTCCAAGTGACATCTTTATTGACGTCTTATGTCCAAAAACTTACGTCAAACAAGGCACCTTTCAGGTATAAATATTACCAACATTGCCTTAAGCAAACGCTGAAGTTGCTGCTGTTTCCGCTGATGCTGCTGCTGTTTCACTGAAGCTGAAGCTGCTGTTATGCTGATGATACCATAGCTGCTATCGCTACTGCTATCGCTGCTAACAAGCGAACTATGGTGTGGTGAACTTAGGAGCTGAACAGCCGTCCCCCTGCAAAGAGTCCAGCAGATGCAAGCTGCCCGCGGACACTGCCCCTCCTCCTCCTCCTCGACGTGCTGAGAGAGACGCTGTCTTTTCTCTTGCTGAGAAATCCAGCTCCGGCGTTTCCAGTCCACTCTTGCGAGCAACTGGGATATCGAGTTCCCTGAAGGAGATACCAGACCTCCATCATTCTATTCCAGAGGTATGGTGTTGACTAAACCCTTAGAGAGAATTCTTGAAGCAAACCTTGGCAAAACCAAATTAACTTAAAGCTACTTACTTACTCCCCTCCCAAGTATTAGGCTTAGGTCAGGTACACTGGGGTAGGCGTAGTTAGAAGCACCAGTTGAGTATTTTAGCCTAATGTATATATGAATGTATATATGTTTTATTCATTTTAAACCATTGTATGGCTAAGAAACCATATCAATGCTTTTACAGTATTATTTCATAATACTCATCTTACTGTACGTACTTTTTATAATAACAAGTCTTGCAATTGTGGCAATTCATTTCTCTTGTACGAGAAGAAAGACTGTTCAATAAATGTTACCCTTTATTGAAAACGCCCGTCTGTCTATTCTCTACATATTGTGAAAATAATCTGCACAACCACTGACTGAGTAAAATAACTGTCTATTGTTCACACGACTCTAGAGATTGACTCTTATCTGAGGAGCAAAGTTGTCATGTTGCACGGTTGTTGGAAAACTGAATCCCTTCTTGTCTGTACCAGGGAAGCTGATCACTTCCTATTCAGTCAAGAAAGTTTCCAGTGACATCTGAGCTAGTTGGTAACAAACCCAATTAAGTTTAGCATAGTCAGTAGAGGCCTGGAAGATCCGCACTTCTACATCGATACTACTGTTTATGTTATTCCAATTCGCAGGGCCTATTGGGAAAATAGGAACTACACTACAAAAGCAACACTAACTTACTGCAGGATCTTCTAAGCAATAGCTCATACCGGTCCATTACCCACCCCTGCATTAAAAATTACCCATATTTCAGATATAGAATGGAGAACATCAGTCATCAGAATCATCATTCAGCTCCCACTGTATGTCTCGCCAGAGTGAATTCACAAGTACCTAACTGTCAGCCAGATGCGACATGGATTCTACAGACAGACAGAGCCACAGAATTGTTAAGCAGAATTGTTTTTAATTTTTCCTTTTTCCACTCCCCTTCATTAGACTTAGTCTACACCAATAAGTGCTTCTGCGTATTCGCAAGTCATAGCATGCCTCAATCCATAGAGTATTGAGATGAACCCCAATGATGAAGCATGCCACCTAGGGGAAACCCAGGTGGGTGACGTGTCTCTCGAAAAAACGTTTTTTTCTAAATAAGTGTTTGCAGCAGAATCTCGCTGTGTTCTATTATAATCCCCTTGGGCAGGTTCTCTTCATGTCCTTTGGATTCAAACCTTTGAAAGCATGACAGAACACCAAAGGTGGCATCACTATTTTATCACAGGAAATTCTGCTAGTTTCGTAATTTGCATCTGTTTTCTCAGGATACATTTACTAGCATTTTCCTAGCACAATCAATCAGTCAAAGGCAAAATGTGTGGATATGTTAAGGAGAATAGCTATAGATACACATCTCTAATGAAATTCCAAGTCGTTATTTACAGCACATTATAGAAAACTCTTCTTTGTGCATTAAACAGATTTTCCTCACTATCCACCATAAGGGACCTAGTTTGCTGGTTCCAGATATTCTTAAAAAATGTGAATTAGCTGCATGATGGCTACATTTGCGTTACCCTTTATTTATTTATCTTCATCATTATCCAGACACATTTTCATGAATTAGTTTGAATACAATTCAATTTCCTTTCTTGAAGCATTACTAAATAATAATAGTGTTTCCATATATCAGGGTAAGTTTGATATCATTCACACAGTGCTCTTTTTTTATCCAGGCTAGGACTTAGTGAAAAGTTTCACTAGGTGAAGTGCTTGAAGAGAATAAAATACATATATAACTCATCCTGAGGAATTAATGATGAAAGCAATTAAGGATAATGCAGGCTTCTGTTTCTGTAACATAGGTGGGAAATGTGATTTTATGTATCTGCTGTTAAAGTGTTGTTTTTACCCCAAGGTAAACAACTATTAAGGCCCATATTTATGAAATACATTACTGTTATCTTAGTAATGTGCTATATTTGATTATTCAAATACAATGTAATGCTGTAAGGATTAAATTGTATTGATTTCAAATGTATTCATAAAAGTTAATTTAGGTATTATATTTAAAAAAGTAACAGGTTTTAGATACTTTAACTCATTTGGTGATTGTTTAGTACTCTGAAATATTTTTAAAATGTATACATTATTTACAGTATTTTGGACTGCGCTCTGTTCTGCAAGGCAAATGTAACGATAAAATCCACAGTCTTGGCAAAGCACATCCCACCATGCCTACAGATATCAACCAGGAAGGCACGGATCTCTTTGCCTTCAGCAGAGTGTTGCAAGGATCCTGCTCACACATAGAACTGTGCACAGAGACCTAGGACATCATTGAATTGTGGTGTACCTGAAACTCACCTCAGTACCTAGAAAAACCCAACCAGCTAGCATCAGTGTCACCTTAGCTCTTCGTCCTATAGCAAAGTAACCAATGATTAGACAACCTAGAACATGCGACTTAGGACAAACTCAGGAATGGTTGGAAGTGAGAACACTCTTTCGTTATACTCTCATACCAGTCCACAACATGAGAAAAGAAGAGACATGGTAAAGTGAAAATATTTATTTTAACGATTTGTTCTTAGATGCAGTATCTTAGCCAAAGTAAGCAGGCAAATGAATACATTTTGGCCTAGATGTATCAAGATTCCATTTTGCGAATCTTAAATAGCGATTTTTTGCGAATCGCTATTTAGAATTCGCAAAATGGAATGTATGTAAAAAATTGCTTTTTTTTTGCGATTCTTTATTTATCTTTATTTGCGAATTCGCATTTTGCGAATTCGCAAATAAGGAATAATTCCCCATGAATTCCTGTGGGCCAGGAGGCCCATAGGAATGATTGTGCAGTAATTCTCAAATTGCGAATTCGCAATTTGCTAATCGCAATTTGAGAATTATTTCAAGGGTGCAGGGGTGTCTCATGGACACCCTGCTGCACCCCTGAAACTTACATGTGTGTGCATATGGCACACATACATGCCCTATGGGCATGTATGTGTGTCACATGCCACCTTCAAAATAGTCATATTTTGTTTTTAAAAGGATTTCGCAAATTAACACGAACCTCAAATTGGTGTTAATTTGCGATTCCTTAACCCGAATTCGCAATTTTAAAAAGTTTCATACATGCCATTTAAGGAATCGCAAAATTGCGATTTCTTAAATGCATAAGCAAAATAAGGAATCGCAATTATTTGCGATTCCTTATTTTGCTAATTTCTGATACATCCCAAAAGATGCTAAATGTCCGTTTGCGATTCCTTAAGGCCGAAATTCTGCGAATTTCGGCCTTAACGAATCGCAAAAGGCTTGATACATCTAGGCCATAATATGGTCAGCATTGTTACAATTCCATAAAATACAAAAGGAGAAATCATATTACAATGATGGTGAAAACAGGACTTATAGCGCCTTTAGTTTTAACATCCTCCCTATATAGTAACTATGTATTATAAACTAAGAAAGGTCTCAGGTTTGTTAAGGGGACCCCATTACCTATCCGCTCAGTAAGAGTAAATCACATTCGGATCAGCCAAAGCTCTCTGCATCCCTGGAAACATAAATGCTTCCAAGTGTGTGAAATCATGGCAAGTGTGTGTGTTGGACCTGCGATGGGCAAGCCCAGCACAAAGGGGGTAGCTTGGCTCAAGTGTCAAGGCAAGTGAAGGCTATCGTGTTAAGCCGGCTTCGACCCAATAATATCTCCTTGAACAACCACCAAAAAGAAGGACACCACACCACTGTTGTAGAAAAATACGATTCGTTTATGTAAAAATTCTCTGTTGTGAATGGGGATCAATTAGGAAAACACAATTACATTTCTTTTGGGTCTCAATTTGCTGGGTTTCGATTTTGAAATAGATTCAATAAATAAGCTTAGGAGTACAGTTCATCAATAAATAGATTAAATATCAGGAATAAATATTGTCAATGAATAGAATAAATATCGGGAATAAATATCTTCAATAAATAGCATAAATATCAATGTCTGTGTAATAGAATAAACACTGGTTCAGTTCAAGAACATCTACAGATTCATTCTGGTATCGCTGCCACCAATTAAATACTTCAGGAACACTACATTTGCAAATACATTTCAGGTTGGAAAGATTACTCTTGCAGTTTATGACGATTTCACAATTAGCGTACACAGGCTTCTCTGGGCTTAACAGGGAGTGCTGGGACTCTTTAAGAATCACACAGGGGTAATGCGCGTATATCTAAAAGGCAAGGAAAGATAGTGAACACTTCATTTACACTCGGCTGCCACCGGGTTGAGATCTCTGTTTGCCGGTGGGGGTCTAAGCGCGCCTAGGGGTTTCTATCCCCGCTAGCACTCAGGCGGCACCAGTTCCAAGTCTTTAGACTGCCGAACTGGGCTGCCGAAGAGGTCACTCAATCTTCGCGCTCAGTCAAATAATTGCCGGTTCACAGTTCCTTTATAACAGCGCTTCCCACCTGAAGAAACGGGCCCACCTCACATTGGCTGCAATCGAAAAGCGATTCTGTCGGGTTCAGCACTTCTCTCGCCAGCGACGGGTTCTCAGGGGCTCCACAGACCTCCCTCCGACTTCCTCAAACAGGGATGGTTCCCGCCCACAGCTACAGCCACCGATCCACTGGGGAGGGGCAGAGACAGTAGTCCCGCCCAACGAAGGCCGGCCTTTCCCCGCCCCGGCGCACCACCTCACCTCTGTCTGCGCAGGAATCACTCTACGCCTATGGAGCTCGGAGACGTCCGAGCTCCTCGCTGGAGGCGCCTGTCACACTAGGGGCACAGAAGACGCTCGTGGTCGCGGCGAACTTGCTCTCGCCACGTGACCCGAGTCAGTCGTAATTCGCCACCGGGGGGGCGGGGAGGCAAACGAAAAATCGGCCACAGTCTCTTGGGGGTGACGAGGCACTCGCTGGGCAGGCGCTGTAGGTGCGAGGTCACCGCACACACAGCTGACTGGAACGCCAGTCAGGATCCACGCCAGTGACTCTTGCTTGCTCTACTGCCACACTACCAGCTGCCTCAGGGGTCAACAGGGCAGGTGTCAATCTGGTGTCAAGTCTGGAATCTCCTTCTTCACCTAGATCTGGAACATCATTATCCTATCTAGTCTTTTGGTCATCAAAAATGGCCGCCAGGGACTGGACCTTATATAGCCAGTGCCCTGAGGTGCTGGCTCGTGCCAGTAGGTTCTAGAACCTTCTTTGGGTTAGACCAATGACATGGCACTACTGGGGTATTTGGGTCTCTAACAGCCACCATACTGGGGTTCTAGAGCAGCCATTTTGTGTACCTGAGGGAAATAAAGTAATTCCTGTCAGGAATGCGCACCAAGTGAAAGGTCAGGGTTCATGGAGGCTCCACAGGGAGTCACTCTCATGAGGAAAATGGATGGCCACCATTTTGAGGTCATTCATACAGGTTGCCAATCCCAGTCTATAATGTCACAGGTTTCGCCAGGTGTCTTGTGAATAGGTGCCAAAAACCTTGTGAACAACCGGGCGTCAAGGAACATCTAGCCCCATTGAAACAGCACACAAAAAGGTCCTGGTAGACAGAGAAAAGCGACAAATTTTGGGAGGTACAGGGGAACAAAAGAAATCATAGTGGTGAGGGGACTCTCAGAAGCAGACGGGTCCAACAGTGTGATAATAAGTGTGCCTGAATCTTAGTTGGCTCACAGCTGCCAAATTGTTGTGTCTAGAAAGCGTTACTCAAACATGTCGAAAAACAGATAACATGTTTTGATAACCTTCACGGCTTTGGCACTCACTGTGCAGACTAATTGAAAAAAAAACCTTTCCTCATGTGCAGACCTTCGTGAAGGCTAACTTACAAAAACAGCTAGGCAGTGTCGTGTGCAAAAGCTGCAAAAGGCAAAATGTCAGTTAAACTTCTAATAAGCTATGCTAACATAACATGCGGCAAAGCAGGCCTTAGGCCATACTACACCATCCCTTGATCGGGTAATACACAATAAAGGGGGCAAGATTCATAGAATGCAGAGTTCAAGTTCGAATGAGACAGAACCAAGTTAAGGAATTTTGCCAAATTTGATAATTGGAAGTAA
Source organism: Lissotriton vulgaris (assembly GCF_964263255.1). Taxonomy (NCBI): domain Eukaryota; kingdom Metazoa; phylum Chordata; class Amphibia; order Caudata; family Salamandridae; genus Lissotriton; species Lissotriton vulgaris. The sequence goes on along the minus strand of NC_141696.1, from coordinate 1,038,925,495 downwards.
AAATCCGAATTAAAAAGGAACCAAGTCAGTGGGAACAATCACGGGTGGCCACGGTGTGAATAGACCCAAAAAATTAAGAAAAGCATTATAGAAAAAAAGAATTCCTCAGTTCAATATGTGTCTATGAAGCAGAAAAAGTCGCACTTCAATCCAACAGCGTATATGCACCAAACGTTGCAACCGCCTCCCATAGGAAGTTGTTGTCATCATCCATGAACGTTTCAGCCATCCAATTAAGTAACGAAATGAACATACATGCTCCTCAACTGCCGTAGCCTGTAGTACCATCAGTGGACAACTCGAGTTTTCTTCGAGATAACTGCATGCCAGAAAGTCATTGGCCGCAGTCCATATGTTCCGATTGCCTAGAACCCCATGAGCTGCTGCGCAGGCCATAATCTGGAAACCAGAACAATTTATTTCATGAGCAACTAAGGAACTCACTCGTAGATTAAAATCCAGGTCAGGAGACACCGTGTTGCAGAGACATAAATCCAGGGCCCATTCATATCCACAATTCAGGCAATGGAAAACAGGCAGCACGCAAGTAAAGTATAAAAACCGGAAAGATAAACCATACGCCACACTCAGAGTCGCCAGAGGCAGTGATCCATAGTATTCCAGCATGCGGTTACAAAGCTGGAACAGCTGGGGCAGTTTGTCATGGGGCACAGACTGTGCATCCATTCTGAAGTAAACAAATTAACAGCAGCACATCCGCTCCCAAAGAGAGAATTAACGGGAAACCGCTGAATCGAATGAAAAAATGCTGGAATCACACCAAATATAGTTTGGAATGAGGTCAAAGGGCCAAAACGTACTACTTTATAAAAGTGTGCAAGGCCCGTGGTAGACGAGGCGTTAAAGATTGTGTGAATCAAAGCACCAAAATGCAGGGGCAGGTCTGTGTTTAATAAGGCATTCACCTCAGTATTTTCAACGTGAAGGAGGAATGTCACGTGCAGATGTAAAGGGGACCTCCTTCTGGGACAAAAGAGCTCTTATTCGACTCATATTGTTGAACTCTGCTTTTAAGGTCGGAATAGAAGGCCAGATGGAAACATCGAGCCTCCCATGCGGAGGAGGAAACAGGACATTCTTACAGCACACTACATGTTGGGAAACCGTAACAATATACGGAATACCAGCAAGCATACCACAGCAATCTTCATTATTTAATACCTAATGACTACCTTTAGCAAGCAATGTGAAAGTTGGTGTAATAGCAGGGGTGGGGGTGCCTTTCAGAACACACGCAAGATCCGGTGCTGCAACATTACAAGAACCGTGCAATTGCAGGTTTCTACAGACTAAAGAGTGATCTGGTGTGGAAGTGCAGTCTTAACCTTTTAGATAAACCTCTTTTCCCTTTCTCAAGCACCTATATTTAAATGGGAGAGTTCACACTTTAAGTAAAAAGGCACTACCGAAATGTTCAAATCTGCCTATGGCATAGTGTTTCATGCATGACTCAAATTTAAACAGGCGGAAAGGTAGTGTTATTAAACCATGGATGAGCCAAGCAGCAGAATTTGATTCGGCCACTGAAAACGGTAATGGTTCCAATTTTTCAATATGCAACAGTGAAAACATTGCATCTTTCATTGAAATAAATTGCTGTTTAACAGAGTCCAAGCATACTGCATTATAGAACGCAATTGATTTTGTCCATGATACAAAAATGCAACATCATCTTGTACAATATTAACAACAGATGAAAAAATATTATCTAACTTGTAAATAGGGGAAGAAAGGGTGTTAATGATATTATCCACAATGGCAAGCACTTTTTCTAAATTGGCCTGATCAATAGCTCTAAGCCTAGAAGCAGCTTCAATCTGGGACAATTTCCAAACTTCGTTGTAGGTAGCATATATCCATCTTTTCGATCTGCCCCCTGCAGGACCTTTTACAAAATCATTCAAATCAACTGCATCAGTCAGTTTGGACAAATGCAACTTAACTGACGCTAAGGTCGAGTGTTTTAGCCAATTCTGACACAATTTGACTACAGAATAGGTGGTGACCGAATGTTGACTCCGAAAACGGGATCTACTCTAACCTCTGTAGAACTAGGGGTCAGACCCAGAAAACCGTGCTGGCAGGAATCTGCACTTTTTTGCCAAAGCATCCAGCCTTCGGGATTAATGCTGGAAACATAAAAAGAGGAATTTCTCAACAGGGTTTGTAATTCATTCAGGGAAGTACTGGTGTGAATATTCCAATGGGGAAATTTACCCAAATCAGGAAATGAAGGAGCATTTAAGTTTTTCAAAGTAGCCAAGCCAAAGCAGGTGGTTTGTGAAATAGTGGCATTCAGAAGCAACATATGGTTTGGGATGAGACATGCACGATGCAAAGCCTCTCTGCCTTGCACTTGCCAACTTTTAGTACCCCAAACGGATTCAAGATCAACTGTATCTTTCCACAGCTCATATCCCTCAACCGCCAACTGGTCAATAAAGGACTTTGAATACAGTAATTTTGTGTGGGGAAGTCTAACCTTAGAAGAGGACTTCTCAGTCATCTTAAAATAAAATGCATTATGGTTTGACTAATTAAAATCAGTAAAATAAGAAAACTTATTCAAAAGAGTTTTGGAGCTGCCTTCAACAGGTGTGAGACAGTGTTCCCACTGTGCGTAGTTAACCACATTTCTAAATGAATTTGTCTTATGCAGAAAGTGATTGCCAAAATGCTGGTAACAGTAGAAATCACCATAGTTCGTAGACTCTAAATATAAATCTTCCGCATCGAAGGCAGCATAATATTTCAAATCAGAAAATAAAGCCTCTACGACCTGGACGTCCCAATCATCAGAGCGAATATTTTGTTTCACCACATCCCCCATAGAAACACGGAGTACATTGGGAACATCAATAACCTCTGTGGGCCCATGAATCTGGAACTTTACAGCATCCCATACAATCTCATCTAAAACGGACCAAGAAGTTATATTCACAAATGCCTGGTCCCTCTTAATGATGCGTGAAGAGGAGTGGGGAGCCAAAGTTCCATCAATAAGTTTAATTGAAGTTCTTTCTTGAACGGAGTGTCTATTTATAGAACGAAAAAAATACAGCACAAATCCGATGGACATGAATAAAAAAAATTAAAAAAGCACCAGCCAAATGTAAGTCCAAGGGGGAATCAAAAAATGTTTTTTAAACCAGGTAGCAAAAATAAAAACTATTGAAGGGGCCTTATATGATGTGGAGCCAGTGTCAAATGAAAACTGGATTGATTAGCCACACGGGTCTCCAAATCAGGAATAGACAAGTCAGTGGGGTAAGTATGTTCAGTATCATTAAGAGGATCACCAGCAGTTGAATGCAATAAATGATTCACAACTGTACGCATCTCAATGGCAATATTAGGCCCAATGGCAGAATCCGGGACCAAAACAGAATGTTGCACCATTGCTGGACACGAAACAGCAGGAGTATGAAGAATCGGCCACCCTGTGGAGATGTACCTGTTCCCATTTCGCCCAGGAAGAGTAGGTAAAATGACAGTTCTTGTACCCTGCATGCCAAGAGCAGGAACTGGAGCTCGATAGGAGGGACGAAATTCCTTCTTGTTCTCGATCTTCTCTCGGACCAATTATCCAACTTGGTGTAGCCAGCTGACTACCGGAATCTGCAATGCAGCTTCTGATATGGAGGGCAAGTGTTCCTTTGCAAGAATGTCTCTGGTCTTTTGTAGGTTCTGTAAAACATTAGAATGTTCATCTACGTCAAAGGATGCAGCTGCCGCCGCCATGTCTAGACCATCAAGGCCCTGGACAAACATTTTGATACCAAAGAGCATTTCGTATGGGGTCCACTCACCCAAAGTTCTTCTAGGGACATTATTTAGTGCACGCTGTACGTTATTGAGGTGGTTAAGCCAGTACGTAATATTTTAGCTGTTGAGGATTGCTTTAAGTCACGGTTTATCCGCTCCACAACACTATTACCCTCAGGTCAGTTTGGAGGCAAAAATTTGACCTGGACCTCCAATGAAGCCATAGCATTTTTGTATGCCTTAGAGGCAAACGCTGGACCCTGGTCCGAATGGAAGGTACCACGCGCAAAAAATTCTACAAAGACACGCAAATCCCTTACAGCAGTTCTGGAATCAGCACTCCTTTGAGGCCACAACTACACAAAGTGCATGCAAGAGTCAACTGCTACTAAGATGTACTTATATGCAGTATCAGATGAGAAAGGACTGCAGTGATCTAAATAAACACACGCAAGTGGTTTGTTAGATGCGTACAACTGAGTTTGGGGCGGGCGTGTAGCAGTAGGAGGTTTAATTTGCTGACAAATGCCACATTGAAGGACATATTCACGCGTTTGTTTGTACAAAACCCGCCACTAATATTGTTGCTGGAGAAGAGAAACAGTAGCTGACACGCCGGCATGTGATGAGGCTATCCCAGCGTGGGCTGCCATAATCAAAGTCTGGCTGCTGTCCACGTTGGGTATTAACCTGTCACCAACATCATTAATTCTCACATAAGGAACTTTATCACAACTTAAATGATAAGAGTATTTAGAAGGGAAACCTCTAGGGTAATTACCTACTTTCTCTTTTGCAGTAGTCGCTGCCAAGATGTTATCAACAATCTTACTTTTGGAACGTGTAACTGCTGCCACTGCATATGTTGCAACTGCTGTCTTTGCTGCTTCATCCGCAAGACAGTTGCCAACAACGTGAACTCAAACACGCTGATGACCCAGAGTATGAATTACAAAGACAAGTGGCAGCCTTTCTTTCAGCTCAGCCACTCGAACCCAGATAATTTTATGTTTTATTGTGCGACCCTTGGAGTCACGATAATTATTTTGAGTCCAAAAGGGTAGATTGTCATTGTATGATTGAACACAATATTAAGAGTCACTAACAATAAGAGTAGTCACACTGGTGTCCATGTACTCCCATGCAAGCATCAGAGCATAGAGCTCTACCAATTGGGCCGTACAGTCCCCTAATGTCTGTGTATGCACAACATCGGACTTGAATTCACCATCCACAATAGTACCAACCACAATTGCGCAGACCGAAGAATATGCGTGCTTTGAACCTGTAGCCACTTGCGCACTTCCATCAGTGAAAAACATACAAAGGAAATCCTCAAGTGGGCGCATAATCAGAGGAGCAGGATAAACAAATTCATACTGCAAGAACTCTTGTGTCTGCAGAGAAGAATCAAAAATGACCGTGACAACCGGGGATGTCAAGGACGTGGCCCATTGTATCCACCGAGGGTGCAAAACATTAGAATTTGGTACACTGGCTTTCGTCACTTCCTCCAAGGCAGGATACGAAGTAACAACCAAAATGCGCTTCCCCTGCAACAGTGCATGTGCCTTAAGAAGTGCCATTTGCACTGCTGTCAAAACTTTTTCCAGAGTGGAAAACCGTAACTCAGCCGAAGTGTACAAGTGTGACTTGTAAGCGATAGGGACTGTGTCACCCTCATTAAAAGTGAGGTACATGAAACCCACCGCCCCAAGTACGTTTCTGATCACCAGGTTGGTGTGGTTATCACAGGTCAACAAGAATGTAGATTCTAGTAGATCAGCCTGAAAAGATTGCAAGATGGCTGAAAGTTCAGCCAGCCAGCACGATTTGGAAAAAGAAGGTTGTATCAAAGCGTAAAGAGGCTGGATACGCTAGGCATATTCGGGGATGCAGGTACGCCCGAAATTCAAAAAGCCCAGTAGCTATTGTAGCTTTTTCAGTGTTGTGGGAGTGCGCAAACATGTGCATTTCTCCAGGAAGTGAGGAGCCAAACCTCTACCTTCATTGTTGAGCTCGTAGCCCAGGAACAACACTGTGTACTCTGCAATGTGAGATTTTGCAAAGTAAAATTTGTAGACAAAATCCGCAAAATTGCAAATTATGCAGTCCACTCGGCACAGATGTGGCCATAATTCGTCGTCTGAGAGATAGATGTCATCCACATCCGAACATGCATCTGTGTCGATCCCCATCAAGAGAGAGACAAGGTGGGCCGCAAAGATGCCAAGATCGTTCTTATAGCCCATAGCCAAACGGCAAAATTGGCTTTGTTTGCCACCACTGGTAAAAGCTGTCCATTGACTACTAAGAGGGGACAGATTGTGGGCAAAAAAAACATTGGATATGTCAAGTGTGGTTTTAACCCCTTGTGCGCTAGCGGTTTTCCCGCTGTGTGCTGAGTTTTTCGAAAACCCGCGTTACATGACAAGCTCAGCTCGTCATCAGCATACGAGCGCCGGAGCTGATGACGAGCTGAGCTCGTCATCAGGATCGAAGGGGTTAAACCTTTTACGCACAAGACAAGCCACAAGAGCAGAACTGTGAGTATTCTGCACCACGCACATACGAAAATGTGAGTTTAAGTGTCGGTAATCTCATACCAATCCGTACAAGCCATCTGGCTTGGTCACAGTAAAAAGAGGGTTATTCATCGGAGACACAGACATTTCAATTATACCTTGATATTCCAATTGTTCAAGTATTTCCGTAACAGAAGCTTTCACTTCTCACCGCATGGAGTATTAGTGTTGAGGCTGTGGCATTGACCGCAAAGGAATCTCATGTTGAGGGGAAAATTTGTCCCACCCACAGAAAGTACGGTAAAAAGCCGGCACAAGCGCCTTAGCCCAATCTTCCGCAAAATGCAGTGCCTGCTCTTTCGGCACTGAGTGCGCAAAACTAGGGAGTATCACCTCCTCCCCTTGGGGAGCAGCTAAGACAAAGGGTGGGGGTCAGTCGACTTCCGCTAACAATGTATCATAGGTAGTAGTAAGATTTTCCCAAAATACCCCTTTTAAGGAATGTCCTATGTCACTTTCAATTACAAGGACAATTTCATAAAGTCTGTCAGGGGGTGCCACTCTAGTGTCAGGTGTCTCTACCACAACAAAGGTGTCAGTCGCTGTCACCTTCAGTAGTGACTGTAGAGCCTCTCACACTATGGTAATCTCCGCCACGCTGTCCAACAGTGTCAGCGCCCATGTCTGATTCCGAAGCTGCGTTCTCACTATCTGTGGCATATCTCGCTGTTATGGCAGCAACTTTCTTCTTTTGAAACTGGTGTCTTTGTCATGGTGACTCATCTTGCTTGCCTTTTCCGTCATACTTGTGAGGCTGCTCAGGGCTCTGTTGGGCACCTTGACCTTCAGATTCTCCCCTTCTTTCACAAATCTCTACATGGGAGCCCTAGAAGGGGGCGTGGCTTGGACGCCGATGGCGATGGTCGCCTGAGAGCTCGGCTCCGGGACTGAGCCCGCTTTTATCCTGAAGATCGAGGATTTTGGGGCGCCCCGACCCCCACAAATCGAAGATTGGATTGAGGCCGACCTGATGAAACACCCAGGGGTACCCGAAAACTGTTAATTCTGACAGAAAGGCGAAGTTGCGGAGGAGACGGAGCGGAGCCCAAGATGGCGCCCGGACCCTCTCGATAGCCTTGCCAAGACCCTTGGCCCGGAGAAGCCTGTCAGATCTGATTGTGCTTTCTTCACGTCTCATTTTTCCAAGAGGCATCTCTCCGGCTGGTGGATTATGAGTATCTAGACGCCGAGAACATCCCTGGACTGATTGATAGTCGCTTTTCTCTCGGCGCACGCTGGTCGCAGGCGGCCGGAGGCTCTGCTCGGAACGACAGTGCCACTCTGAACGATCGACTATATCCCGCCGAGTGACTGACTTTGCCGGATCCCAAGGAACTTTGTGGGAGACACTGCGACTTGGCACTTTAGGAATTCCATCCTTACTGGGGGCTGCAGCTCGAGGTCTCCCTCGGCCCGACGGGCCTACCCCGATCGATGCTGATCGCCCCCGCTACCCCCTTGGTGGCCTCCAGAGTCTCAGCGGTGGTTCATCCCGAGAGATCGGAGAAGTGGTAGGACTTGGCGGGGACGAGCGAAGGCCCTCTTCAGTACGACCACTAGGGGAACAACAGCCAATGCCCTTACTTGGTGGATAGCCTGCCGAGTTTTCTCCCACGGGGCACATCCGCCATGGGAAAACCAAGGGGACCTAAAGGAACTACCCCGGCCGCCTCGGACACGGAGGCGCCAGACAAGGACGATCGAGGTGACCCGGAGTGTTCTGGAGGCCCTCCCCTACAGCAGCAATTTGACCGGGTCCTGGAAGCGATCCCAAATACGCGATCTGCCCTACAGCAGGACATCGCCCAGGTCGCGACAAGTCTGGGCCTCCTCAGGGCGGACCATGGTAAGCTCTCGGACAGAGTCAAAGAGGTGGAGAGCTCGGTGAAGGTCCCGGAGCCGGCACAGAAGACGCTGGCTGCTACGATGAAGGATGCCCTGTCCCGAATCGATGACTTAGAGAGACGGGCGGAGGACGCTGAAGGGCGTAACAGAAGAAATACTATTCGCGTGGTGGGCCTACCGGAAAAGATCGAAAATGGTGACATGGTGGCCTATCTAGAGGCTTGGCTCCGGAATGTGGTGGCGCTGGAGGGTCTGTCCTCCTTCTATACCCTGGAGCGTGCACACAGAGTGCCGGCGAGACCACCGCAACAAGGCCGCTCCCCACGCCCGGTGGTGGCACGCTTACTACATTTTCGGGACAGGGATCTGCTCCTCAACGCGGCTAGACACAATGGCCCTTACCAAGTAGAGAACAGTCAATTGAACATTTTTCCGGACTATACTTCTGAAACCCAACGAAAGCGGACCTCCTTCCTAGCGGTCAAGCGTGAACTTCGGAGCGAGGGTATACAATACTCGCTCCTCTTTCCTGCGAGGCTCCGCATCATCCTTAACGATAAGACCCAGTTCTTTGACACTCCGGAGGACGTCTGCACTTGGCTCGAACTGTATAGGGCTGGCAAAGATGGTTTTGGATCTTCCTCCCAGTCGACATCGGCAACCGGACAACAACGGCGATCCAAGAGACTTCGGAGCCGCCGCGGCAAACCGGGCAAGCCTTCGACAGTAGAGACTATGACTGAACGGCGGGGAGTGCTGGAAATGGTTTCCAACCTATCTGGCTCCCAGAGCGGCCCCATCGTTGAGATATCGGAGCCGGGCGGCGAGGGGGCTCGCTCGGACACGGAGGACTCGGAGACTGATAGTGTTCCCTTGCCAGTGGTCACTCCGGACTCGGCTGAGGGCATGTTAGATGGGCAGGGTTGAACTCGGGTGAGCTGATTCCATTTGGGTGGGGGTCTACTGTGGGGGATGTGGTGGTGGTTGAGGGTCATGCTATGGACCATTAATGGGGTTGGGGGGCCCTGCTCTGGCTGACACTTTTGCTTTGAGGCTCGATCTAGTCTCGATAGACCGAGACTCGATGGCCCATTACTGGCGCCCGGCCCGCGCTTAGCCCTTAAGGCTTCCCTGTGGTGGCGACCGCAGGATTAGTCGGGGAACAGGGGTTTTTGAGGGATACGGTTTGGATGGGAACTAGATGGTGCTATTTGGGTCCTATTCTGGGGTGGGTGGGGAGGGGTCTATTTCAAAAGGGAGTTTGGTTGTGGTTGGGGGGGATGGCCGCCATTAGTGTTGATTTCAATGTTGCCTGTTTTTTGTTTGAACGTTGTTGGGAAAGCCCGGGAGCCACGATGTGGGACAATGGCTGAGATCACTAATGTAAAATGCATCACTTGGAATGTACGAGGGCTCCACACTATGTCCAGACGTCACAAAATCCACGCTTATCTAGTGCGTAGAGGAGTGCAAATAGCGCTGCTGCAGGAGACACATCTCACCAAGGCGGAAGGGGCGGCGCTACAACGTAGATGGAGAGGGCAGGTTTACTGCACTACATACTCAGCTTACGCGAGGGGGGTGCTAATATGGATAAGGGCTGGGGTTCCCCTGCAGGTTTCCAAATCTGTGGTAGATCCGGAGGGTCATTACGTGGCCATCTCGGGTACATTGGGGGGTAGGGCACTGAATATTTTTTGCGTTTTTGCACCTAATGTGGACCAGCTCGCCTTCCTCTCCGGGTTGTCGGGCTCTTTGGCCCACTTCCTGTCGGGGACCCTCCTGCTAGGCGGTGATTTTAACTCTGTGGTGGATGTTGACGCGGACCGCTCACACCCCCCCCTTCCGGACTCCCCGGTCCGGTGAGTGGCTAAAGGTCGGAAGGAATGGCAGACGCATTGGGGGCTGACGGATATCTGGCATGCGCAACACCCCGACACTAGAGACTACTCATTCTTTTCTGGCCTGCACGAATTACATGTGCGACTAGACGGGTTTCTGGGGTCGGCAGAATTGGTGTCCACGACAGTGTGCTCTGAATATTTAGCTAGGACCATCTCGGATCACAACCCCCTCCTAGCGGACTTCTGGTGGTTTCCCAGGACCCCTAGTGTACCTACTTGGAAATTGCGCCCCAAGATATTAGAGGATATAGTCTTCAGGGCGGACCTGGAGGAATACATTTCTGACTATTTTGCGACCAATGGGGGCACTGCTGGATCGAGGGCGTCGGAGTGGGATGCATTCAAGGTAGTGGTCAGGGGCTACTGTATCTCTAAGAAAGTGGGAATGCGGCGTGTCATCCTTGATGAACTGGCCGTTGCGGACCGGAAGGTCCGTGAGATGGAGCTTCGCCGCCCCGGCCATCCGGAACTCCAGGAGCGTTCTGCCGCGGCGAGGGAGGCGGTGGCAGCGGAGGTCGAAAGACTGCGCTGTTTTGATTATAAAGCCTTTACCACCAGGTCGCTCACGGAAGGGGATAAGTCAGGTGCGCTTTTGGCTTGGTTGGCCAATCCCACACGCCGGACCTCCCTGACGACGTCCATGCGCACCGCGGAGGGTCTTGAGGTGTACACCCAACCAGAGATACTGGATTGCTATCAGCGTTACTACGAACGGCTGTATCGCAGTAACCTGACCCGGGATCCCGCCAAGATCGATGGTTATCTGCAATCCTTAGAGATTCCCGCGCTAGAGGCCGAGGAGGCAAAAGCCCTGGGCACCGATATTGAGCTGGGGGAAATCCGTAGCGCCATAAAGGGGATGGCGAGAAATAAGACCCCGGGCCTTGATGGGCTCCCGGTCGAATTTTACTCCACCTACATAGACCTATTGGCGCCCCGGCTGTTAATAGTCTACAAAGAAGCGAAGCGCTTGGGGCGACTCCCCGGCTCGATGTGCGAGGCCTTGGTAGTTCCCCTCCTCAAACCTGGTAGGGAGTCAGCTGACCCGGCGTCTTATCGACCATTATCTATGTTAACGGTCGACTATAAGATTCTAGCAGCATACTGGCATCGAGGTTGCTGGGACACATGCGCTCCTTGGTGCACGAGGACCAGGCAGGATCCATCCCAAAACGTAGCACGACCATGAATATTCGCCGGTTGTTCCGTCTGCTGGAGGAACCGCACACGGAGGCTCTGTGCCCATTGGTCCTATCGGTTGATCTGGAAAAGGCTTTTGATAGCCTAGAATGGGACTACTTGCGCAGGGTACTACTGAGCTTCCGTCTGGGAGAGGGCTTTGTCAGGAGGACCACGGTGCTTTATGCCTCGGCGTCGGCCAGGGTGAGGGCGGGCCTGCTGATCTCCCAACAGTACCCAGTAGAACGAGGCACAAGAGAGGGATGCTCGTTATCCCCGTTGCTTTTCGCGTTGGCGGTGGAGCCTCTTGCGTTGTCAGTTCGGTCCGGGGCTTCCTTCGGCGGACTGCGGACCTTGTCTGGACAGCACTATATCTCGCTGTATGCTGATGACCTGCTGCTCTTCCTTGAGAATTCAGATACTGCTTTAGACGGGGCTGCAGAGGCGCTGACAACCTTTGGGGAGGTCTCGGGTCTTAAGGTGAATTGGGCCAAGACCTATCTGTTCCCGGTTCGCAGGGGAGAACCCAGACCCGACATCAGCAGAGAGATTAGGTGGGAACCTAGCTGCCTCAAGTACCTGGGGGTGTACGTATACCATGACCCCGCCGACCTTCTAGACGGTAATATAGCCCGCTGTATTCGCGCGTTACGAGGTAACATGGATTTCAGGGCTACCCTGCCGCTTTCAGTGGCGGGGCGCATAGCACTGTTGAAAATGGTGGCACTACCCCGGTTGATTTACTATTTTAGGGCGCTTCCGATTTGGGTCCCACCGGCCACTTTTCGGCTCCTGAGATCCATGGTGGTGGGGTTCCTCTGGGGTTCGGGCCGCCGGAGGGTGGCACTCAAGACCCTGATGAGACCAAAGTCGGAAGGGGGCCTAGCGGTGCCAGACTTTGAAAAATACTATCTGGCAGCTCAATTGCAGACCTTCACTCAGGAGATAGCGAGAGAGTTTCGTGGCCCGGAGGATGGGAGGGGTAGGGGAATGCCCAGACATGTTATTTCCTTCATTGCACTACACCAGCGCTTAGCCCTGCAAGACCTAACGCTCGAAGAAAGGACTATTAGGTTGTGCTGGAATCGCGCCCACGCCTGGGGGGAGCTAAAATTCCCATATGCACAGGAAATGCCGCTGGGATGTTAACGGCCTTACCGCACGGGGGAGACTGGGCGCGCCTAGGGCATTGGGAAGAGGCTGGATTGCAGTTAGTGGGGGACCTTTATGAAGACGGGGTGTTACTGCCCTTCCAGGAGATCCTAGACCGTTTCGACGTTCCCCAAGGTGACTTCCTCCTGCATACAGCTCTGGTTAGAGCAATGCAGACGCACTGGAAACGTGGTATGGAGGAACCGCCTATGTCGCCGGTGTGCCAATATGTTATGATGTCCGCGGGGACTGTCAAGGCAGTCACGTGCTTATACAATAGATTAATTAACGAGGGTTTGCCCCCACTCACGACACTGCGGAACCGCTGGGAAGCCGACATAGGAAAAGAGATACCGGAAACGACGTGGTCACAACTAATGCGCTTGGAAGGGAGCGCGCCACGCCCGGTTTCAACTGGTCCATTTTTATATACTCCACAGGGCCTACCTGACCCCGGCGAAAATCCAGCAATGCTTCGCCACGGACACGGCGGATTGCCCTAGATGCCGAGCACCCGAGGCGGACCTCATTCACATGCTGTGGTCCTGCCCTGCGCTGTCTTCATACTGGCTTTTGATCAAGGACACTCTTAATAGGGTTACTGGGAGGACCTTGGCGGTCGACGCAGCGGTGGGGGTCTTACATTGGTTCCCACATACCCCTAAAAACAAGATATCCAGCAAATTTATAGACTTAGGGCTCATTCTCGCTAAAAGAGAGATAACCAGGAATTGGAAGGCAAGGGTTGGTCCAATGGGAGCTAAATGGCACATCAAACTTTTGAAGTGGGCTACGGGGGAGAGCACTCTACGATACCAACTGGCGAGGCGGCAGCAAAATGAGAGGGCGCTAGAAACTGCGTTGGAATGGGAGACATTAGTGCAGGCCCTGCGAGAATACTGCACTTCCAGCGATTCTGAGGGTGATGACGCAGCACAACTTGAGTCCCGTTAGACGTCTACAACACTGATCCCTACCCAGTCACCTAGGGTTTCTTCCCACAAGCTCTTTCTACATGTACCATACACACTGATGGCGGGGTCGGGTGGGGGGAGGGAGCTGAGTTGAGCGATTGTTGGGGAGATTTTGTTTTGTTAGGTTGATTTAGAAAAGCAGATGAAGGCCGCTGGATTATCCGGATCAGCTTCGACTTTATACCAGATCCCCACCTGCACTTTTGTAAGCAGACGCCGCCCAACCCTCGGGTTGTGGGCTGAATGGCTGTGTAATCAAGATGTTTCTTCATGGGGGATCGGATGTTTCTTTTTTTTTTTCCACTGCAGATATGTTGCTAATCTACCATGTAACTTTGGCTAATTCCTGCAATAAAAATATATTTTAAAAAAAAAATGGGAGCCCTAGAAGCCAAATGGATATGGGGCTGCAAGAGCGTCCCCTGTTCTGATCACATCATATTTTGGGGGAGGTACATAGATGACTGTTTGATCTTCTGGTCTGGCAGTCATGAAACACTTTGTGAATTTTGCAATCATCTCAACAGTAACAATATGGACATGAGATTCACCAGCCATATCAACACCACTTCTGTGACCTTTTTAGATATAGAACTCTATGTCAAGAACAATGCTCTTCACAGCTGTCTTTTTCGCATGGAGACCTCTTGCAATGCGGTCCTGCATGCTGAAAGCTCGCATCCCAGCCATCAAATCAACACAATTCCTTACAGTGAATGTATACGCGCAAGGAGGAATTGTAGTGAAGACAGTGAATTTGAAAACTGTATCAAAGACATGACAGAGAGATTCACTCAGAGAATATACAGACCTGAGGTACTTCGTAAAGCTAACACCAGAATCAAGAGGGTCAACAGAGAGTCTACTCTTTCCAATAGGTCACATCAAGCTAACACTGATCAACCAGCAAGACTCATCATGGAATTCAATGAAACCAGTTTATGTGTACAAAAAAAGCATCAGGAAACATTGGAGTGTCCTTCTGGCAGACAGATCCTTAAAAGAAACCATAATGACTAGACCCCAAATCACGTTTAGACGGGGCAAACCCCTGAAGAACAGGCTAAGTCCGACTATTCCACGTGATAAGAAGAATGACACATGGTTAAATGAATGCTCCAAAGGTTTTTTCAAGTGTGGATGCTGCGGAATGTGCAAATGGGCTAACCACGGCATCAAAACCTTCTCAGGATTCCTGAAACAACAATATACGATCAGTAGAAACATTAACTGCAGTACCAGATTTGCGGTATATGTCATTCAATGCATATGTCAAAGTCAATATGTTGGGAGCATGTCTTGACAGGCTTTTTGGCTCTATTTCGGAGTGATAAAGACTTTAAGCTTGCTCACATCTAGGATATGTATTCTTAGCTTGTGTTGGCTCTTTTAAGCCTTTCTTCCAGACCTAGAAGAGGATAGCTGCTTTATATGATGATAGATCCCTTACTCTAATCCATCTATTGCCTATTGGATTTTGCCTATAGTAGAGGGTGGATCCTGTGGTCCTGACTTTATATTACACATTGGTATGGTTTATGTAGGTACTCTGACAGAGCTAAGGGTTATTTCATCCTTCTACAAGGCCCAGAACTAGAGAGACTCCATTTTGCTTTCTATCCCTGCAGAGATGAGATGCTTTAAGGGGAAAGGTAATATTTTGGTTTTGAGCTGTTGTTCGCCTTCAGCGCACCGGAGAGAACCGGCCAGAGCTGAATCGAATCAAGAAGTGTCCCTGGGCTCAGGTCTCTAGATGAAACAAGCAGTTGATCACTGTGGGAGCGTCTGGAGCAAGGAGCCTGGTGCATGGACCTGGTGGGAGGAGGCAGATGGCTGGAACTTTCCATGAGGAAACAGCATTCCATAATAGTGAAGTGCAGAGGCGGAGTCAGTTAGTTGGGTTGAATTGGAGGAGCGGAGAGTGTTAGTTGAGTTGAATTGGAGCAGAGGAGAGGAATAGAGTTGCAGGAGGAGAAGAGACAGAGGATGCTTGGAACAGAGAGAAGACAGACAGTCAGTGAGCTGGAACTGAAGGAAGCAGTCAGAAGCAGTTACTTATCAGGAGGAGTCGTGAATAGCTGGAGTCTGAAGTAATGCCTTTTAGAAGAGACTGAAGTTATATCGTGGATTAATCTGTGGGAGCAGCTGGAGTTAATTGGACATTGGCACAGAGACATTTAAACAGAGTGAAAAAGCTAGTGGAACGAATGATTATCAGAGCGGCAGAAACCATTAGATTGAAGTTGGAAGGTGGAGAGAGAGTCCGTGGGGGAGAGGAGTCCAGTGCAAAGTGATCAGCGCAGATGTGTGTCCAAGAGTGCAGGAGAGAATCTAAGACGAGCTAAGGTACAGACGAGAGAGGAGCCCAGATGACAGCTAGAGCAAGACTTCATACTAATCAGGTGATATCGGTTTTGTTATATTAGTGCTTTCATTCCCTAGGCTATTGTATGTCTAATCCCTTTTCTTTCAGCGGTGTGTTAAAAGTTCCTGTTAATCAAGAGACCCCGCAGATAATCTTGTCCTCATACTGTATGTCTAATCCTTTTCTTTCAGCGGTGTGTTAAAGTTCCTGTTAGTTGTAGAGACCCCGCAGATTTGTGTATGTGCATTTTATGGTTATTGTAATAAAGATACCCCAGTTCTTAGTGAACTAGTGTGTAACTGTTGTTTTCTTATGATAAGGTTAACCTTTCTTCTAGTCAGATGCTGTTATGTGAACAGATGCGACTCCTGTCCAGGTAAATGGTAACTGAACAAATGAGAGGAGAGCTTGTGTTTGATAATAACAATTGCACACTGTGATTTGGACCACATAAAATATAACAATTACATCCCCAGTAGGTATTAGATGTATGAGAGAAACTTCCCAACAGAGAGACAGAGAGCTGAAGGTATTCATAGGAAAGTGGTCGTCATTGGTAAGTGGCGTTAGTGAGAGCACTGATTGTTGTCAGTGTGTATACCCGCAAGATTGCGGCTTGAGTGAGCACTGAGGGTAGTCAGTGTGTAGATCCTCCGGATTGTGGATCATGTTGTAAGTGAGTGAGCACTGAGGGTAGTCAGTGTGTAGATCCGCCGGATTGTGGATCATGTTGTAAGTGAGTGAGCACTGGGAAGGAGACCAGTGTGTAGGTCCGCCGGATTGTGGACCAGATAAAAAGAGAGCACTGGGGCTGCAGCTCAGTGTGTAGACACGCCGGATTGCGTGTCGAGTGAGCACTGAGGGTAATCAGTGTGTAATGGTAGACAATCAGAACTGCCCCAGGGTAGATTAGTCTGGACCCATGTGGTCGCAAGACTATGAGGTATGAGTGTGGTGTAGGGCATGGACGTCCTTAGTAATCAGTGAGTATTCTTAGTAATCCCTATAGATTTAGTGGTGTTTCTGATGATATGAGCTTGTATAGTGTGAGTTCCCCATCCTCAGGTAGGTACCCAGGTGCCTGGATAGATGGGTCCTGAGGAGGGAGGTGGTTACGTTTTGGCCAGGTTAGTGTTGCTCAGTGAGCTGGTTCTATCTGGTCTGGGAATCTGGTCATTACAGAGCACCATCAGGCCTCTGAAAGAACGAATTAGGGAACATGTTCGAGCTATTTTCCAACAAGATGCTCACTAACCAATGGCATTACACATGGCGACATGCCCCTCTCAAGGGGCAAATAAATCATTCCAATTCTATGGCATTGATGTCACAGAGATGAATGTCAGAAGAGGCAATCGTGAACTTAAACTAAGACAAACAGAAGCAACCTGGATCATGCATCTGCAAACTGTTAAGTACGGACAAAACTCCGATCATCACCTTCATTACATTCTAGGTCTATGACCCTGAGTACCGACCAAATATCATTACTTCTGCATTCTGTATCTCCTACTTGATATCCATGGTCCACTTCTCGCCGCATCAGAATGTTTGAACTTTCAGCAACCCTGAAACTTACATGCAACCCATGCTTTTGAACTTATTAACATTCACTAACATGGGCAAATTGATTCATGTAGTTATGCTTCTGAATTTCGTCTATATGTAATTAATCATATGCCATTGTACACTCTTTTCAAAGTGACCACTCAGTAGCAACCTTACACTTTCACCTATGTCGCTTTGATGACTTTCCACTCTAATTTTTGGTCCTCTTTCCACTCTTTCCAAATTTCATGCACTCATGATTTTTTGTCTTTTCCGTACTACTGATTCTGCCCCTTTCTCTCCTTTGAGTGCAACCCCCCTCCCCTCCTTTTCAGAACAATTCCTTTCCTACATCTTTATGCTCTTTAATCACAGAACGGGTGAACGTCAATTTTTTCTCCTGTTTTAACATTAAGTCCCTTTTCGTTGTCATCGACCCTTCAATGCACTTCCTTTTAAGTAGGTTAGCGTTCTAGTGTCCATACCGCTCATTTCACCATAAATAGGAGATGCAACGCCCCTTTTACTGTTTCCGTATCCGGTAAACAGATCGACGATCCGCTGTTTAGATCCACATTGGCAGGAGGTAAGCGTTTTGTCCTCCATACGAGCTTCTCTTTATCATTCCCCCGTAATCATGACTATCTGGCCTCTGACCTCCATACGTATCTTTCTCTTACAGACCTGGCCTCGTGGTCTCTCCTACACTGACGGCAGTACCCGCCCGTATTTACTTAATCTTTATCCAAGTCCACTACAAATGTGTTGGCCTGCTTACCGGCACAATTGCATTTACCCGACCAAGACCGGGTTGGAATTATCACCGGTCCCCCGGTGAGTTCTTTGCACCTTGATGTATTGTCCTGCCATAACTGAACTTTTTATACTTGACATAATTGTGACACTATGTTTTCCGTTTTTTCTAGACCCCGCCCTTCTAATACACTTTTCAGGTAATTTCCCTGCCTTCAATGCACGATAGACCTTAGCCCCATCGCGCTTCACATACTTGTTATTCTCCCTTTTTTTGCCCTCCGTATAGGCTTTGGTTGCACTCCTCCCGTCCTTTTTTCTTCCATTGCCTTCTCACTGGCGTTTCTTTCACCCCTTTCTAACAGTAACTCCGCAACCTTAATTAAGCATGACACCTCTTTTTAAAGTGATCGCAATGTTTGGAGTGAGGAAGATAAAGTACCTTGTGTGACCTCGAGCATAATACTTACCATCATCATATATGTTTTCAGCCATATCTTGTCATATCATAGCCAAATGTTGTTGGAATTGTAAAATACCGTAAGTCTAATCTAAATAAGTACTTTAAACTATTATAATCATATGTATTATCTTGAGCTACGTATCGGTTTGTGTACTTTGTCTTCTTTCCCCTTTTACTTCCACAGATCCTCTAGGCATCGTGTATGGCTTTTGGCTTCCCCTAAATACATATTATTTATCTTGAAAAAACGATTTTATATATCTTGTATTTAATCTGAATTCTCACCCACGTCACTTCACTCAGCCAGTATTAGGCACTCTCCTGCTCCTTTTCAATTACAGGTTCTTTCCTCTTTTTAGCAACCCAAATGAAGACATGCTAATGCATTTCCCGTCCTGTTTCTTTCATGTGTTTTTCCTTGTGTTCTGTTTCTTTGAAGCTATAGTTGGTTCAAAAACGCCAATCACGGACACTCTGTTTTTTTTTTTTTACTATTGTATAGTTTAAAGTCACTTGATTTATGTCCCTTTACACCTTTGCCCCCTTTTAGTTTCCACTGACGGGAGGTGTTCTTTCTACTCACTTAGCGTTTATAGCTGCCCTTTTGTTGACTTGTACCTATTCTACCCGTACTGTACACTTCTTTTTGTATCACCCCCAGCCCTGATGAGTCACGGTTTGCCACCTCTCCGTGACGAAACACGTGTCGGTTGTGTTCATGTTCTCTGGATCTCCTCTGCAAGGAGGACCACTTTTCTCCTATAAAGCAAAAAAGAACAACAAACTCTTGTGAACATTCGTATTTCTTGTGACACTTATGATTACCCCGTAAAGAACTTCTTGCGTGTGCTCTAGTGCTTGTGTTTATAAATAAGTTGTGGGTGGGGTTTCCTCACCTCTCCTGTACAAGGGTTTTGTTTGTTTTCCCTTGTTCTAGCAGCACAGCTCCCAATCATCTACTTCTCTCTACACCCAACCGCTACCTGATGAGCGCCATCTTTTTCTGAATACTCCTAAACCTTTTGCAGGGCTTGCAAAACCTCGACATCTGCCTCCACCTCCTCCACCGGTGGTTGAAACCGATGTTTCCTGCAAAGAGCAAGGAGAACATTGCTCAGGAACCTGAAATCTATCAGGTGACTTATTAGTACTGCAGTTGCGCAAATCATATGTACGCTCAGTAGAGGCAGGTGTAGGTGAAGCAGGACGGGACCCCTATTTCTGTTGCTGTTTCCCCTGATTTTTGTTCTCACTCCAATTTTGTTTTGGAACTTTTCAGCGGTCATCTTTATTAGATGACGCCTGCTGAGTTTGCTTCTTAGCAAAAGGCTTAACACCCAAACTATTACAGCCAACGTTCTTATAAGCCTCCATAATAATGCTCGTTAACTGATGGGGTTTGTCGGTGTTGGTGACATCGCGCAAAGCATTCGACAATTGGAAACTTACTGCATCCCCCTTAACATTTGCAAGGACGAGATCGTGAACCATGTCAAATGCTCCCACGAGTCGCACCCCCAACTCCACTGCCGCCTCCGGCCCATGTTCATCCTGAACACGCTTAATGGCGGAAGGCAGGACAGCCATTGACGGGGTCCAAAGCACCTAGTATAGACTGCCACAAAAATTAAACCCCAAAATGTACAGTCATTTAAGTCTTTCTGCAAATTATTGTAGGTATTCTGTGGTTTTCCACAGGAGAAGTATTTGGGAATACTGCCTCCAGATGGTCAAATTTCTCGGCAGGCCAAAAAGGCATCTCGTCGTTATACTGGGGACGCTTGGCCATAACCGCATTAACCATAACAGGACTAAGCTTTAGCCCGTTTGCTCCAATTGGATGTGACGCACCACCCGGGGCCCCACCCGGGAGGTTGCAGGAAATGTAATGAACCAGACTCCTTATCACTGTTACAGCAGAGTTATAAAGGGGTTTCAATTCAGGAGCTGTCAACCGCGGCACATTAGGATGCTGGGTATAAGCAGCTGAAACAGGCCAAGAAGTGCCTGCAATCAACAACTGTCCTTGTCTGACCACTGTTATTACGTGTGGGAGGGCACCATTAAACCAAACGGCATTCTGCGAAACAGAAATCAGAACTTTCTTTGTTCTATGTGGAGCGTACTCTGCAGGCACGGCAGATGGAGTGGAAGAGTGAAATACACCAGAAACAGCATCAACCAGAAGAAACGTAACCCATGACAGCTGGGTTCCATCATGACCATCAAAGGGTTAACTTTCTGAAGCTGAGGTAGTTGGTGATATGCGCATTTCCTACTCTGTTGGCCCGTTGGAGTTTGAGGCCCTCTAAATGCATTGATGAAAGCCAGCTTTGAATTATTTGTTGTCTCTGAGGATGAATTTGTTTGGATTGGCTTTAAGCATCCATACTTTGAAGGTGAAATGTTTACCAATGTGAAGGGGAGAGGTCTGTGTTATCTGGATACTAATGGCTCATGATGGCTTAGTCTTTCTGAAGAGATTAGCTATTTAGCTGAGACAAAGAAGACCACATACAATAGGTCCGAGCCCCAGAGTACAGTTCACAACAATGTACTACAATGTGTAGCTACCCATTTGGATGTGCTGGACTTTTTTAATCAAGATTGATTAAAATAACTTCACCAAACATCTTTTGAAGCCATTTTTAGAGGTGAGTTTGCTAAGTAGGGGTAGGTGGTCACCAGTGCTAATGACTGCTAAATAATTCAAGAAATTTAGGTGACAGGTGTTGCAGTTGTTGGAGATTTTGTTTCACAATTTGGCCATTTCTATCATTTTTGTGGTTCATTGTGTCTTCAATATAAATTTGATGTTCTTTATTAGAGTGTTAGTCTTGATTTTCCATTGTAAATGGGTGGCAACAGATGGTTTGAGGATTTTCCTCAAGATGGGAATCTCTGATAATGGTTCGCTAGATTTCTTAAGTGAGAGATGGAATTGCCCAGATTCGAGCAAGTCCCTGATGTTCAGAAGTCTAGAAAATGCCTTGAGTTAGAGAAATATTTATATTGTTGGCCTGACTTAGATTCATCTATGAAGGTATAAAAAAAACATTCACAATGAAGGGTTAAAAATGTTACAGATTTAGAGCCCAATTTTGATGGAGACAAAGTTCCTCCACACCAACATAGAACCCACCCCCCTGATCTTTATGGGGGTGGACCTTAAGTTTCGCCATGCCAGAGACTACTCTATCTTCCTATCGGAGAAATGGCTACAATGTCTATCTACCCAATTTAGATGGGTAGACATGTAATCGTTTTTTTTTCTTTCCGTCATCACCAGGCAATCTCTGCAGTGAGGGATAGTAAAACGTAAGTAATGCCCCCCTCCCCACCTTGATTCCGATGGTGAGGGAAACATTATTTTTTTTTAATTTCAAAAAGGATATCAATTTTTGGGATTTTCATTAAGAGAAAAAGTAAACTTGCTTGGGAAGGCTATTCCTGCCAACTTTATATTAACTCCCAGGTTTCAAGTCATTTATAAATACAGTTGCAGATCCTCTACCTGGTCGATGGAGGTATGTACTCCGTCATCCTGATGAAACAATAGCCCTTTCACCAAAATATAAAAAAGGCCCTGTTAGACCTGATAGCCTTAGAGTGGTCTTCACCCCAACTTTTTGCCTTCGTCCCCCACTTTTTCTGAATTAGTTTTTAAGACTCTGAGTAATTTACCGCTGATAATCACTCTCTTCCTAAAACATGGCTATATTAGTTCATCAATAACAACAAATAGCAGCAGTGGGTCAAGGCAAAAGGGAGTGACTAACTATGCAACTGACAGACTGTGCCCTCAAACCATGTGGTGTAAACTAACAAAACTAGAATCAACGGGGGTACTTCATTCAGGTTTGAAGAAAATACCCATCAGTATTCGACCTGTACCACCCTTTTCGCCAGGAGAGCAAACCCACGCTTGCCGAGGGACGCCCCTCTAAGGTAGATGCTTTTTGAGTACCCATACACTCTAAAAACAAGAGGGACCACTCATTTGACAAATAACCCCGACTTTTTATAAATAGGGAGCACAAGCCAGAGAGAACAAACAAAAAACTGAAGACAGAAAATCAGGTGGAGAGAGGACATTTCTTAAGGAGCAGCGGTGCTCGAAAAAGGTATGAATTTTAAGCACCGTTCACTAACTAGGGAGATCACCAACCAATCCCTAACTTTCTAATAGTCTCAAATATCCCTACAGGGTTCCCAGAGACAGAAGCAAAGTAAGAAGGCTGTTGAACCTGTTTGAACCCGGCTACATACAAAGCTACAGGTACAGATTTTTTCAAAGGCAGAGGTGTAGTGATTTTAAATGGGTGAGAACAACAGAACTAAGGTGTTGTTCTCTCTTTTTGCACAGAATATAAAGATACAGAAGTGACAAGGCCCTGACGAGATCCCGTTTATTCAATTAACGGGTCAAAACGCGTCGAAGACAGAAAATCAGGTGGAGAATGGACATTTCTTAAGGAGCAGCGGTGCTCAAAAAGTCACAAATATCCCTACAGGGTTCCCAGAGACAGAAGCAAAGTAAGAAGGCTGTTGAACCTGTTTGAACCCGGCTACATACAAAGCTACAGAATATAAAGATACAGAAGTGACAAGGCCCTGACGAGATCCCGTTTATTCAATTAACGGGTCGAAACGCGTCGGCATTAAGAAGGCCACGAAAGAAACAGGATTAATTGCGATTTGGATTCATTTATTTGTATCCATTTGGCCCTCTTTTCAGACTTTTTTGTCCTTCCATGACCTTACAGAAAATAGAAAGGAGTATTTTTGATATCGGCATTCCAAACTTGACAATTGCCGCCATATGAAAATAATGTGCATATATGTTTCATTTTTGTTTACTTTGATGTGTTGAAATTAATGTGTTGGTAATTCTGTTTTGCATATTTGTCATTCAGTGTTACATGTTGCGTGTCTTTTTCAAACATGCCATAAAAATAATTTTTGTATTTGAAATTGCAAAGTAAAGGGTGAAACTAAATAAACCCACATATTCAGAAGTAGTCCTGATTTATGTGCTTTAAATTATCAAGCAGAAAAGAAGTGTGAGGGGAGCAAGTTGTACATGTATGAGGGTGAATGTTTGACATTGTTCACTACTCCATCCATCAATTTTTCTTTTGTATTTGTAACCTCTAGTGGGATGGGAATGCCTAGCTATGGGTCCTGTGCTCACAATACCATTGGAGTCATACTTACCTGACTGATGAGTGGGGATACTCCAGCACTGGTCCTAGGATGTTTCCAGTCCATGGAGAATTGGGCCTGGCAGTTTGGGCTGGACTCTTCCCATTGAAAGCAGAGTCAAGATTGATTTTCATATGGTTGAGCCCAAACTGGAATAGTGTGATGAGCAACAAAAAGATGGATTTAGGCCCAGATCTCTGTAGTGGGATGAATGTTTGACATAGTTCAGTATTGCGTCCCTGCATACCCTCTGTAGGGAGTCTGGAGCCAGGCCAGGAAGGGAGGAGATCTGTGCACTTAAAAGTCCTGTCTTTGAAATGTACCCCACTTCACAGGTCCAACTGGGCACAAGTACTGGACCTCTGACACCACAACGTCATTGAACCTCTGGACCTGTGAATACTCTGCGAGGAAAAAGGACTGCTATGCTACTAAAGGACTACCACTCTGCTGCACTGCTGCTTTGCTGAACTCCTGTCTTGCTGTGCTGTCCTGCTGCCTGATGTTCACCTGACTCTGTAAGATGGACTGGACCTGCATCACTTGAACCTAGAGTGACTCCAAGGACTAGGTGACTAACCTCCTGATCTGAATCTCAGGGACATTAAAGAATTCTTGCCACCCTGGTCTTGCACCTGGATTCTGCCATCTGTGAGTCTGCACTGCCAAATGGTGAAACCACAGTCTTGGTCTCTTGTGATTGGGACTAAGGTGCTTGATGAAGTGTAATTGTTACATCTGCTGTTGAACCAATGAATTGCCACTGCTGCATAGGTCAAAAGTGACACATCACCTCTGCTGCGTAGATTGGAACTGTGGATTGCCTCTGCTGTGTGGATTGGCACTGATGTATTGCTGCTGCTGCATGGAATGGACCTGATGCATTGCCTTTGGAATCACAACTGCATGGCGCGCTCCCCGACCAAGGCCCTCGCATCTCTGTCGATGGCAACCTCAATGATGCCAAAGCCTCTGCATCTCAGCCCACCGCACAATGGAGCTGATGCATTGCTGCGTGGATTGAGACCAGCCCATTATTCCTGATGTGTGGATCATCACCTGAAATGTACCACTCATCCTCGACGCCCTCAGGATTAAGGTATTTTTGGCCAGGTGGCCTCATTGGGTCACTGTATCAGGCCTGCACTCTATTGCAGTCAACCTGAACTTTTGACTAGTTCCTGGTCTGGAGCGACCAAATGGCTCTTTCACCTTCTTGGTGCTATTTTTACCTAAAAGCTTTGAAATTCAATATCTTAAGTTCTACTTATTGTATTTTTGTCATTTGGTCTTATTTTATTTATTCAGTTAAGAACTATTTTTCTAACATGGTGTGGAATCTTTTTGTATGGTGTTTTCACTGATTACTGTTTGAAGTGTTGCAAAAATATTTTACACATTGCCTCCAAGATCAAACCTGACTTCTCTGTGTCAAGTTGTTAAAGGGTGAGCACAGGTTAATTTAGTAATTGCCTGCTTCCTACCCTGACTATGATTGTGTTGTGTTTGCTGCTTGACTTGGGCTCATACCCAAGTCAACCTGTAACCCAATTTCTAACAGACTGTAGTTTGTAAGTTAGAATTTGAATCTGAGCGCTGAATCTCATTGTCTCTCAGGATCTGAGAAGATATGTGCCATGCAGATGACCCACTGCTTTTCTGTTCCTTTAAAAAAGGAGAAAAAAACACACCAGATTTAATAAAACATTGCCTAGTTGCGGTCTTCCACTGGATGCACATTATCCAATTGAAGTGCAATGCGGATATGACTGATATCCTCTGTTTCAAATGAAATTCTTCAGCGGACTGGCAGACCCACTGACTGAAGGTTGCCCCTTCAATATTGCCACAATCCAAGGTGGTCAAAAATCTAGGGGTTAAGTTTGATTACCAGCTGTCATTTCAACAACAAGTTGTTTTGGCCTGATATATACAATAAAAACATTATTGCATTTGCTCTCCCTTACAGACATGCTCCGCGGAGCAGTGCAGAAGTGTGCGCTGGGAGCCTGTGCCACGGAATCCAGCGACGGCTGAGGAGGTTGCACTAGCACGTGGTGGGCCCTCTTGTAGAAATGCTGGTGGCAGCAGGTGAGCATTGAGGCTTACGTGTGCAGGGTCAGGCAGTCATCACTGGGGACCAGGGCTGGGGTGCTTGTGGAAGACGTAGGAATCATGCACACTGCCTGAGACGTTTGCAACTACATTTGTGAACAGGCCCCGGTGGTGCAATTTTGCCTGCACATTGATGGAATGTGTATGGTTTCTGTTGCTGTGATTGTGTGCAGTGTTGGCAGGGGGCACAAGTAGTACATGTGTGCAGTCAATTTCCCCCAACACACGCAGGTAGCCTGCTATGGCGTAGTTCCCTTGCTTGGTCTCCAGCTGTTTCTGCACAGTGTGGGGGAAGTGAAGGTGCAGGGGTATCACGCTGATACAAACCTTGATGCTTACAGGGATGATAAATCCTGCCTAATGAGACCGTAACAGAAGTTTGTGTGATCGTAACGTTCCTTTTATTTTCTACGAAAGTTAAGAACCACACAAACTCCTGTTATGGTTTTTTGTGCAGGATTGATCAAACCTGTAAGCATTTCTGTTTGTCCAAGTGCAATACACTGTACTAGAGTACCATTGTCACCATTCATCCAACAGGTTTCTGAATACAGATTTTTGGATTACGGAATTGTATTGGGAAGTTCCTGGACAATTTGCAGTTAATTGGATTCACAATTTGCCATGATGAAGTTCCCCTTTGGGAATGGAACACGTTGGCTGATGTTTTTTGTTGTTAATTTATGTTTTTGTTTTAAATAACAGTTTTTCCACTACTGTTGACTACTGGACTTCAAGACCTGGCGAACACCCGTTTCAGAAACTACAACCTTGGATCTGGAGAACAGAGGCACCAGGCAACGGCTGGGGTTGGGGTTGATTGCGCAGCAACACTGCAAATTGGGACTAGCATGTGGTGCAGATAAAGTGGCCCACCGTTGCTTTTGTGAACATGCATCCAAGACATGTGTGAGGAAGTTTGATAGGGCTGGCTGTGAGACTCCTCCGACTCTGGCAGTTGTTGGTTGGAAGGTACCAGAGGCCAATAAGAGCAGTACAGCCAGCAGCTTTGTCTGTGGAGGGGCGTTGCCTGTCCGCTGTGTTGGTACCATCTGCCTGTGGGAAATGTGGGTCAGGATGTTGAAGATGGTTGTCCTTTTGAGCCTAAGGTGGCCAATGACATCCTCTGGCATTAAGTCTCTGAGGCTGGTGCATTTTCGGATGGTCCGCTGTCTTGTTCTGCACTGCCTCTGTGGGAGTCCGTAGGGTCCTGGAGGTGGGGGTCCTGAGGGTGGGGTGGTCCTTGGAGTGGTGGGGGTGGGTGATGTGGCCCTCTTGGGTCTCCGAGCTGCATGATCACTGTCTCCATATCATTAGCTGGTCTTCAGATGTTGCTCTGGGCTGGGCTCCCTTTCATACTGCAAGTTGTTGTCCTGCTTAATACCAGTAAAAGACAGGTGTTAAAACCCTGCTGCTAACGCGTCTTGTCACAGATCTGGCTAGTTGTTGAAAATATCGCAAAGTGGTGCTTTCAAGTGTTTTTGCATGGAACTCCTATTCGGCCTATCATTAGCGTTAGTCGCCGCTCTCATCCATGGCGTTGTTTTTTGCAGAAGCTATCGTTCGAAAACTGGCAATATCGGCAGTTTGCACCAGCTTGAGAATGGGGCGATAATTCTTTCACCACTTTTGCTGTGCTAATAAGTCCTTGAGAATATGCTCCATAGTCTTTTTTCCATTACATTAATTTCCCTTTTTGTGTTTGTCGGGTCTCTTGATTGTTTGTACATGTGCTGACAACAATGTAAAAAGTCACCTGTTGTTAGTTAGAACCGGCTGTCTCTAGTTGGCAGAGGTATACACTTCTGACAAATAGGGTCACTCCTTTTCTAGTCAGGGCAAGGGGATCACACCCTTTGATAACCCCCGCTCACCCCCTTGGTAGCTTGGCAGAGCAGAACAGGCTTATCTCAGAGGCTGTGCGTTAAGCAACTATGACCACATACAGTAATACCGTGAATGCACTACAAATGGACACGACACAGTAGTATTATAAAAATAAGTATTTTTATATAAGGCTTAGCACAAGACCAAATAAGGACAAACTATACACAATCGGAATAAATACGTTGGGAAGGGAAAAAGGATAGTTCAAAGGTAGTTTCTTCTTTAGCACAAAGTTTTTAGTATCAAAGCAAATCTTCTTCTTGGCAATGCAGTTCTTAGCAACAGGGTAACCCACACGGGGGCTACACGACGTCAAGGCAAAGTTAATCCAAAGGTTCGGCGTCGACCGCGAGGAGCGCTACGCCAAGCCTGGAGTCAAACGGACCCCCAACAACACAGTACCTTAGGAAAATGAAGCACACGATGATCAGCGACGTCGAGCAATCCGGCGTCGCGTCTTCGGTGTCGATCCGGCCTCAGCAGGCGTCGTCGTTGATGATGCGGTTGCACAGAGTGAGCAGCACTCACGGCGTCGAAGGGCACACAGGTGATGCGATCAGCAGCGGTGCAGACACGAGGTCCTCTGGAGCTAGAGCCGTACTCCCACTCACTGGCGTTGCTGCTGGCTTCGGTTGGGCCTAGCGTTCGGTCGTCGTGATTGCTGATTCTTTCAGAGGTGCTGGATTCACGGTTCCAGCAGATAGCACTTTAGGGGATGAAGTCCTTTAGCCCTGTGACTTCAGCAGGAGACTGGCACTCTTCCAGTCCTTGGAGATTTTCTTAGCAAGCGTGAGAGTACACATAAAGTTCCTCTCTCCTGGTTCCTTGGCAAAAATAAAGAAGCACTGTAGGATTCCCCCAACAACAGCACACTTGGCAGAAGGGGTAGGCAGTCCTTAGATCAGCAGGCCTCTTGTCCTTGGTTACAGGGTTCCTTGTCAGAAGTGATCTAAATTCTTGGTTCAGGGGTCCTACTCTTATACCCCTTTTCGTCTTTGATCCCTTTGTCCATGCCGGGGGTTTCCCAACATCCTGGGTCCGTTGTGGGTGGAGCCAGGCAGAAGCACCTGGCCTATTCACTGAGCAGGGCTGGGTCCTCAGACGCCCAGCAGGAGGTGGAGCCAGCATTGACACTGGCAGGAGCAGAGCTATCGGCCACCTGGCAGGAGGTGGGGCTAGGATCGTCCATGGCAGGCACAGAGCCATCAGCCGCTTGGCAGGAGGTGGAGCCGGCATTGTATCAGGCAAGGCAGGCTATCAACAACTACTCTCCCCCTACTCTCAACATAAATGTCCCACTCATCCCACACTGACTCATCCAGACCTGTGGAGCCACCCAGCTCCTGTCACACACACGCAAAACCAGCAGAAACCAGATATGGTTAGACAAGAAAATAGACACCTTCTAAAAGTGCTATTTTCGACCCCAGAGTCCAAAAACCATCCACACCAACGGATGCGTAATTAAACCCCGAGTTCAGGGATACCAAACTCGACATTGCGCCATGCTCTCCGAGCCAGCGAGGATCATAGTACTAATAATCCCGGCGGCCCATTCTAATCAATGGAGAGCAGGCTACCTCGCAATAGTGAAGGACCAAGATGGCGGTAATTCACTATTAGGACATGCCAACTTGGTCAGGCGTGTCCTACCTCAGACTTACAATGCACCCTGCCCGAAGGCCTACCATAGGGGTGACTAACATGAAGCCAAGGGAAGGTTTGGAGGGCTGGCAAGTAGGTATACTTGCGCGGCCGGCGTGACAGCACGAGGCTGCACGTGGGTCTCGCAATGACCGACCCGTAGACATTCTTTTACGAGGCCGCTCCTGTGGGTGGCACAACACGTGCTGCAAGCCCACGAGCGGCATTTGCGTTTACAAGCCCCGGCACTCTGGGTGCACTAGACGAGGGACTGATAGTAAACCAAATAAGCCAAACATGGATACAATAGATACATCAATTTAACATAGGGAGCACTTGCGCTATGGCACTGATCAGCAGTGACACGGCGCCCAAAGCATATACCGGCAAAAACATCGTAAAACAGTAGAGGCAAAACAGAAAAAATGGAGGAGAGACTCAAGCCAATGATGTCAGGTCTAACACGTGTCCCCTCCAGCTGAAATGTGGGGAGAACTACCCTTGACCTAGGGAGTTCTCTTCACTAAGGCGGAAAAATCTGGACAGACCATCAGCATTGGCGTGATCTGTACCAGGGCGGTGTTCCACCGTAAAGTCCATCCCCTAGAGAGAAATGGACCACCTCAACAGTTTTGGATTCTCACCCCTCATCTGCATCAACCATCTGAGGGGCCTGTGGTCTGTCTGAACCCGGAAGTGAGTCCCAAACAGGTAGGCTCTTAGCTTCTTCAGCGCCCAGACCACAGCAAATGCTTCTCTCTCTATCGCACTCCACCTCGTTTCCCTGGGAAGTAACCTCCTACTGATGAAGGCTACAGGCAAGTCTCGGCCCTCTTCATTCACCTGAGCTAGAACAGCCCCCACGCCATGCTCTGAAGCGTCCGTCTGCACAATAAATTCTTTTGAGAAGTCGGGTGCCTGGAGTATAGGTGCTGTGCACATTGCAGTTTTCAGGGTGTCAAAGGCCGTTTGACAGGCGTCAGTCCAGATCACGTTTCGTGGCTGCTTACTGGAAGTCAGCGAAGTCAAGGGGTGCACGATGTTACCGTAATCCTTGACAAACCTCCTGTAGTAACCCGTGAGTCCTAAGAAGGCTCTCACCTGAGTTTGGGTTTTGGGCGGTGCCCAAGCCAGGATGGTATCAATTTTGGGTTGCAGGGGGGCAACCTTACCGCTCCCTACTTGGTGCCCCAAGTACACCACTGAACCCTGCCCAATCTGGCACTTACTGGCTTTGATTGTGAGGCCTGCTCCGCGCAGGGCCAACAACACTTCCTGGAGGTGGCGCAAGTGTTCCTCCCAGCTGGCGCTGAACACTGCGATGTCGTCCAGGTAGGCGGCACTGAAATCCTCCAGTCCAGCCAAGACCTGGTTGACCAACCTCTGGAAGGTGGCAGGGGCATTCTTCATCCCAAAGGGCATCACCCGGAACTGGTATAGCCCATCTGGTGTGGAGAATGCTGACCTCTCCTTTGCCCCATCAGTCAAGGCGATCTGCCAGTACCCAGACATTAAATCAAACGTACTAAGGTATCGGGCAGCCCCCAACCGATCGATGAGCTCATCAGCTCTGGGGATGGGGTGCGCGTCAGTCTTCGTGACCAAATTGAGTCCTCGGTAATCCACACAGAACCGGAGCTCTGGTGAAGCACCAGGCGCTGCAGCCTTCGGGACCAAGACCACTGGGCTGGCCCAAGGACTGCTAGAGGACTCAATCACCCCTAACGCGAACATCTTGGAGACCTCCTCCTTAATGTACGCTCTGACCTTGTCAGACACCCTGTAAGCCTTGTGCTTTACAGGAGGGCTGTCTCCGGTGTCAACGTCATGGACACACCAATGCGTGACACCCGGAACCAAGGAAAACAGATCCGGGAATTGTCCCAACAGTTGGCGACAATCCTGTTTCTGCTCAAGGGTCAGTGTGTCAGAGAGGACCACACCATCCACCGACCCATCTTGCTCTTTAGCACACAGGAGGTCAGGAAGAGGCTCACTCTCCTCCTCTGTTCCATCATCTGTAGCTAGGAGCATGCCCACTTCGGACCTTTCTAAGTGGGGCTTCAAGAGGTTGATATGCAGGACCCGCAAGGGGTTCCTGGGAGATTTCAAGTCCACCAGGTAGGTGACATAGCTCTTCTTCTCCACAACCTTAAACGGTCCAGTCCACCTGTCCTTGAGCGCACAAGGTTCCACAGGGGACATGACCCACACTTCCTGACCAGGCTGAAGCTCTACCAGAGTGGCATTCCGGTCGTACCAACGCTTCATCTCCTCCTGGCTGGCCTCCAGATTTGCCTGAGCAAGTTCTCTGAAGCGCCGAGTCTGGTTCCGAAAGGCCAGCATGTAGCTGTATACATCCTGGGGAGGTTTCCTGGGAGATTGCTCCCAGCCTTCCTTGACCAGACTCAAAGGCCCTCTTACCGGGTGACCGTATAAGAGCTCAAAGGGGCTGAACCCTAGAGACTTCTGCGGTACCTCACGGTAAGCAAACAACAGGCATGGCAAGAGGACGTCCCATTTCTGCCTCATTGGTTCTTCAAGACCCATAATCATGCCTTTCAGGGTCCGGTTGAATCTCTCAACCAGCCCATTTCCTTGAGGGTGGTAAGGAGTGGTGAACTTGTAGGTTACCCCACACTCCTTCCACAGAGACTTCATATAGTTCGAAATGAAGTTGGTGCCTCGGTCTGACACCACCTCTCTGGGGAACCCCATCCGGGAGAAAACACCCATCAGTGCCCGTCCCACCACGGGGGCCGTCACTGTTCTGAGAGGGATGGCTTCCGGGTACCTCGTGGCATGGTCCACCAAGACCAGGATGAACCTGTTGCCCAGGGCTGTCTTGGGGTCCAGGGGCCCAACAATGTCAATACCCACCCGGTCAAAGGGGGTACTGACCACTGGAAAAGGTTGGAGGGGAGCCTTCTGCTTCCTCCCGCTTTTCCCACTTGCCTGGCAAGTGTGACAAGTCTTGCAGTGGATGTCTACATCCCTTCGCATCTGAGGCCAATAAAAATGGGTGACAAGCCTGTCATAGGTCTTGTCCTGCCCCAGATGTCCAGCTAACGGAACGTCATGAGCCAAACCCAGTAGGAAGGCTCTGAAGTGCTGGGGTACCACCAGCACACGGGCTGACCCAGGCTCAGCAGCCTTAGGCTCGCTATACAGGAGGTCGTTCTCCCAGTACACAAAATGTGACCCTGACTGATCACCTGAGGATTGGGCTGAGGCCTGCTGCCTCATGCCCACAAGAGAAGGGCACACTTTCTGTTCCGCACAGAATTCCTCCCTGGAGGGACCACCATCCTGCTGCCAATGGGTCAGCTCGGGCAGATCTCCCAGTTCGGCAATTTGTTCCCCTGTGGGCTCCAGGGCATCCCCCTCGGGGTCTACCTCCTCCTGGACCACGGGAACTACGGGGGCCGGTTTCCCACGCCTCCTGCCTCTTCTCTTCACAGCTGGGTCCTGGGCCGTACTTTCAGGCTCCGGGACCCCATCAACACCCTTACTCGCTGTCATGGATCGAGTGGTTGCACACACCCACTCTGGCACGCCCAACATTTTCAAGTGCGCCTCCCTCTCCACCTTAGCCCAAGGGGAGTCTTCCAAATCATTGCCCAGGAGACAATCGACAGGCATGGCGGGCCTCACAGCAACCTGAAGAGTACCTGAAACTCCCCCCCATTCAAATGAAACCTGAGCCACCTCACACTCTTTCTGGGAGTTGTCGGCAGCTATCACTGGGTAGAATGCGTGGGGAACCACCTGCTCTCTAGACACCAAGTGACACTTGACAGCTGTCACACTCGCTCCGGTGTCTCTGAGAGCTTCCACTCTATGGCCATTAATGGTCACCCACTGCCTATATTTACTAGTGTTACTAGGCAGAGGGGGTGGAGGGACCATTTGCATGTCTCCTAGCGAGACCAGGGACATTTCTACGGGACCCCTCCCACCATGGACAACCATCTTCTCCCCTCCCAGGGCTACACTCGCCAACTGATGGGGGGGTGCACGCGGCGGTGCATTCGACTCCTTTTTGGGACACTGGGGGTCATAAAACCGGTGTCCCACCTGCCCACAACCGTAGCAGGTTAGGGGGCCCCTATGAACAGGTTTACCCGTCGGGGCCCCTGGCTTCTTCTCAGGGGGAGGCTGGGAACCTTTCCCTTGGTTCCCTTGGGGATTACTTTGGGGCCCTTTCTGAGACTCCCTCTGTTTTCCCTTGTCCCCCCCACTCTTCTGCTGGGGACCCTGCCCACCTTTGGCTGAGTCTCCCACTGGACCCTTGTGGACCCTGGTACTGACCCAGCGGTCCGCCTCCTCAGCAAGTTTTCTAGGGTTAGATATCTTGCTATCAATCAGGTGCTGGCGCAGCTCTGGAAAACAGTTATTAGACAAGTGCTCCCAAGCAAACAAATCATAAAGAGCTTCATAACTTTCCACTTTGCTGCCCTTTACCCAACCATCCATGGCTCTGCAAAAATAAGACACATATTCAACCCACGTCGTACCAGGCAACTTCTTACATTCTCTAAAAGCTTGTCTGTACTTCTCGGGGGTTAAGCCATACCGCAACATTAAAGCATCTTTCATATGAGCATACGACATCCTATCCGCAACAGGCATGTCTAACAGGGTATCTCTTCCCTCATTCACAAAGCGACCCCACAACCCCGCTCCCCAATCCTTCTCAGGGACTCGGTGGGCCAACAATGCTAACTCATATGCTTTAAACCATTGACCAATATCTTCATTCCTATTGTAATCTTTGATCACATCTTTCGGGAAGTAAAACTTACTTTCTGCAGGCTCGGATGGAATGCTGCCACCAGAGAGATTC
This sequence comes from Lissotriton vulgaris, assembly GCF_964263255.1. Lineage (NCBI taxonomy): Eukaryota > Metazoa > Chordata > Amphibia > Caudata > Salamandridae > Lissotriton > Lissotriton vulgaris. The sequence continues at coordinate 1,038,891,244 of NC_141696.1, read as the reverse complement.
AATTCTAACTTTTTAGCTTGGATATCCAGTTCCCTCAACCTGGCTTCACGCTCCAAAGCTAACTTCTCTCGTTCAAACTCTAACTTTTTGATCTCTAAATCAGCTTCCCTTCTACCTCTTGCATTTTCTAACTCCAACTGCCCATTTATCTTTAGCCTTGCCATCTCCATGTTGTAAGCTCGCTCTTTCGCCCTTTCTTCTCTTTCTTCAGGGGAAAGACCTTTGGAGGAAACACTGCTTCCGGGAGAGGGCACAGGTCCATTCACTGGCACCTCCTCATCCCCTTCCTCTGTGGGTACCACCACCACATCAGAGGGATTTCTGGACTCCCACCAGGCCTGCAATGCTTTATAAAAATCATCTTTTCTTGAGAGGCCTGTGGTAGGAACTTTAAACTGGTCGCAAAAGTGTTTCAGCTCATCTTTCTTGTATTTCTTAAGCTTGCTCCTCTCGAACTCCTCCACAACAACGATAGCAGGGGCAGTGACTCCGTTGTCACTCATGGTTAAAACTGGCAGTGTTCAAAAAATCAAGTTTCAAGAAAGCGGAAAACAAAAATAGGATCCTCCCCAATTAGATTGTGACTGCGTTATGGTCTGCTTTCACTACGTAGCGCGCACAAATCACTGTACATGGGTCATAAGTGCAAAGTCCAAAATCCCACCGCTGACCCACCAATGTTAGAACTGGCTGTCTCTAATTGGCAGAGGTATACACTTCTGACAAATAGGGACACTCCTTTTCTAGTCAGGGCAAGGGGATCACACCCTTTGATAACCCCCGCTCACCCCCTTGGTAGCTTGGCAGAGCAGAACAGGCTTATCTCAGAGGCTGTGCGTTAAGCAACTATGACCACATACAGTAATACCGTGAATGCACTACAAATGGACACGACACAGTAGTATTATAAAAATAAGTATTTTTATATAAGGCTTAGCACAAGACCAAATAACGACAAACTATACACAATCGGAATAAATACGTTGGGAAGGGAAAAAGGATAGTTCAAAGGTAGTTTCTTCTTTAGCACAAAGTTTTTAGTATCAAAGCAAATCTTCTTCTTGGCAATGCAGTTCTTAGCAACAGGGTAACCCACACGGGGGCTACACGACGTCAAGGCAAAGTTAATCCAAAGGTTCGGCGTCGACCGCGAGGAGCGCTACGTCAAGCCTGGAGTCACACGGACCCCCAACAACACAGTACCTTAGGAAAATGAAGCACACGATGATCAGCGGCGTCGAGCAATCCGGCGTCGCGTCTTCGGTGTCGATCCGGCCTCAGCAGGCTTCGTCGTTGATGATGCGGTTGCACAGAGTGAGCAGCGCTCACGGCGTCGAAGGGCACACAGGTGATGCGATCAGCAGCGGTGCAGACACGAGGTCCTCTGGAGCTAGAGCCGTACTCCCACTCACTGGCGTTGCTGCTGGCTTCGGTTGGGCCTAGCGTTCGGTCGTCGTGATTGCTGATTCTTTCAGAGGTGCTGGATTCACGGTTCCAGCAGATAGCACTTTAGCGGATGAAGTCCTTTAGCCCTGTGACTTCAGCAGGAGACTGGCACTCTTCCAGTCCTTGGAGATTTTCTTAGCAAGCGTGAGAGTACACACAAAGTTCCTCTCTCCTGGTTCCTTGGCAAAAATAAAGAAGCACTGTAGGATTCCCCCAACAACAGCACACTTGGCAGAAGGGGTAGGCAGTCCTGAGATCAGCAGGCCTCTTGTCCTTGGTTACAGGGTTCCTTGTCAGAAGTGATCTAAATTCTTGGTTCAGGGGTCCTACCTTATACCCCTTTTCGTCTTTGATCCCTTTGTCCATGCCGGGGGTTTCCCAACATCCTGGGTCCGTTGTGGGTGGAGCCAGGCAGAAGCACCTGGCCTATTCACTGAGCAGGGCTGGGTCCTCAGACGCCCAGCAGGAGGTGGAGCCAGCATTGACACTGGCAGGAGCAGAGCTATCGGCCACCTGGCAGGAGGTGGGGCTAGGATCGTCCATGCAGGCACAGAGCCATCAGCCGCTTGGCAGGAGGTGGAGCCGGCATTGTATCAGGCAAGGCAGGCTATCAACAACTACTCTCCCCCTACTCTCAACATAAATGTCCCACTCATCCCATAAACCGTTTGCCGAAGCACTCTGTAAAGTAACGATGTTTTGTACAATGACAATATACAAGCACATTCCAGAACACCAATACGACAGAAGTGAACAAAGTTCCACAAGATGAATAAATCTTGGAGTCTTTAATGAAGATTACAGCCAGCCGACACGTGTTTCATCGCCTTCGCGATTCCTCAGGGCTGAAACAAACAAATGAGTAGCATATAGCAAATTCTTTGAACAGATATATTACCATACCAGACCATGCTGTCTGGACATTATATACATATAGGGCCCGATTCACAGAATGAACTTACTACTTTTGGCATTCACAGAATGCACTTACTACTTTTGGTATTCACAGAATGAACTTACTCATTTCGGTATTCACAGAAGTTAGGACTACTAACTTTAGGACTCCTAAATGCCTTCTGTGAATACCGAAAGTCTTAAAATTAGGATTTTTCACTATTTAGTAGAGTAAAGTTAGGACTCCTGACTTTAGGATGCCTAAATGCCTTCTGTGAATACCAAAAGTCTTAAAATTAGGATTTTTCTTTATTTAGTAGTAGTAAAGTTAGGACTACTAACTTTACTACTACTAAATTGAGAAAAATCCTAATTTTAAGACTTTTGGTATTCACAGAAGGCATTTAGGCATCCTAAAGTCAGGAGTCCTAACTTTACTACTACTAAATAGAGAAAAATCCTAATTTTAAGACTTTTGGTATTCACAGAAGGCATTTAGGCATCCTAAAGTCAGGAGTCCTAACTTTACTACTACTAAATAGAGAAAAATCCTAATTTTAAGACTTTCGGTATTCACAGAAGGCATTTAGGAGTCCTAAAGTTAGTAGTCCTAACTTCTGTGAATACCGAAATGAGTAAGTTCATTCTGTGAATACCAAAAGTAGTAAGTGCATTCTGTGAATGCCAAAAGTAGTAAGTTCATTCTGTGAATCGGGCCCATAGTAACTGCTTCCTCCAGCAGTGAACATACAGTGATTTGTTCAAGCTCGTTTTGCTAGTGCCACCACAACACATCCGTGTCGAATAGGGTGTCTATAGTCGAAGTTCTATGAAGACGTGAGTATGAGTGATAGTGATTGTGATGGGTTTGTGTGGGAGGAATTAATTGCTCAATATATGTGTTCAATGATCCCAATGACACATAGTGACAAAATCCTGCTACGCAGCGAGAGTGTCATAACCGTGTGCGGCTCTTACATCCTTCATGCCAACCTTGTGATATAGTGCAAAATTTGTGTCATTGCGAAAACATACCTAGATGGCCGTGTCAACATCTGAAGGTCTGTGATATTGTTGAGAGAAAAATAAAATCGGAAAAATCTCATCACTAACCGCACTTGAGTGATATTTGGGCAAGATATCACCACAATGAGACTGTCCAAAAAGAACTGTACGTCGACTCACCGCTTAGCTGGTGATAATTCCGACCCAGCCGGTCCTTCCACTAGTAGCACTGGTTTGAGTGCGTCCAGAAGCGGTGAAAGTCCTTATATCTGTGACACAATCAGGGTAAAATATGTCACTATAGATATATATTGTTAAGATCGTCCATTGTTGGATCTAGGCAGACTCTGCCTATGCAAAGAATGTCACAACGATTCTCTCGCCAGAGTCCTATTATTATGCAGGCATGCGGTGGAATTCCCTATCTTACATTTTTGCCGGGATATTACCATTATTGGCCACAATTCTGTTACATACGTCGAGTATTATGTATTACCCTATATACGGTAAATCTACTCCACTTACATATATTTAAAAGGCATATGCGTCTAAGTCGGGCTCGGAAATCACTCGGTGTTCTTCACCAAAAAGTTCGGACCTTCTGTGATTAGACAGAGTGCTGTTTGAAAAAATAATGCTCACATCAGTAACCACTATGTTTAGTTATACTTGCGTGGAAATAAGAGTCAGAGAGTGTTCGCTATCTTACCAAAGTCAATTCTTTTGACAGGAAACCTGATGCGGTTCCAAAATAGATTAAGTAACAAGCTACAGAGAGAGAAAATAAAAGCGGGATTTAGAGATCTATTCGTGACTTGCGAATCCCAAAAGTAAACGTACACGCTTATATCAGAGCGCGTATTTAATCCGCTTACCCGTGTGCGGCGTCTCCAGAGGTAACAGACGAGTGATGCTCTTCCGGGCCCGGTTCCGTGTTTGGACACGTGACCGCGTTTCCGCCCACATTTAAGCGCGTCGCAAACGTGAGGCGTTCCTTCCCCTAAGAGTACATTTCAGAGGAACTGTGTCGGCCATATTTGAAGGATAATATATATTTCTTATCTCTACACGATATACGGGGTTTATTGTTAAGATTGCAATATGTCGTAGAGATGAACAATATGAAACGGAGATGTGACTTGTGTGAATTCGTCGTGACTGTGTTACTGTCGATATATGGCCAGTAAATAGCAATAATGTCGTTCGAAATACTCTAGTTGATGCACACAGAATTGAGTGTGTATCGTCCTTCATAGGGAATTCCACTCTTTGTTGCATTGAGTTATGCTCCCCAGTGCAACGTGACATTCAGACTCTGACATTGTGTACCATATTGCTTTGTGCACCGTGACTTAAAAAAGAGGGATTTACCCTCTATGTGTGGATGGCCCAATCATACTGTGACTGCCTATCACAATACAATGAGTACATTATCATAATCCATGTTTAGGTATTTACATCAGTACTTGTCGGTACGGGAGACTTATCCCAGCGTTAAGAAAGATCTTAATATCAAAAACATTTCCACATATATTTTTCCAAAACACAGTTCTGCAGTATTATCGATTCCCCCTCGCATTGAGGGCCTTAGAGATAAGTTCATTAAATTAGAACGCTTAAAGAAGCTTGAAAACTCAAAATGGTGGGACGGGGCAACTCTCAAACAGTATTTGAGGTTAAAACGTGTCCCTAGAGGTCTGAGAGGCCAAATTTTTCCCACCTATGATGACCTAGATGCCGACCTCATGATTAAATGGGAAGAATCTCTCTCTAACAACTCTGTTACGTTAATGGAAATACTAATTGTAAGTGCGGAACGCAGAGTTACAAAATTACAAGCAGAAATAGCTACCCTTGAACAAGAAATCAAGGATCTTAACAGACCTGAATCTACTGTTAAAAATTATACCATCCTGGATGAAATCCTATTAAAACATCAATCTGACATTAAGAATAGGAAAGCCAGGCAACTAAGAAGAGATGAGTTGGACTACTCCCGTGGTCGAATTTTTACTTTTGATAAAAAATATGATTCCCTGATTCCCAATAGTTCCAAGAATGTTAACAAAAGAACACAAGGCTCAGAACCTGCCTCCCTATCATCCAGTAACACCTCTCTTAACTCTGTAGGCACGGTAGGGGGAGAATCAGACAATCAAGACAGACAAGGAATGCCACCTTTTTTTCAAGAGGTTTTACGGATCAGGAAGGGCAACAGATTCCCTATAGCAAGAAACCAGTCAGATCCAAAACCAGGAGGGGCAGGGGACGAAAGCTCAGAGGATTACAGAAGGAAACTGAGATCAGGGGCCAACAGGAATTAGCTGGTGCCGATACTAGAGAAGTACAGGTGATTAATCTCTCCAAACTACATCTCACTTCAGACATGGTTTCCCTCCTCAGCAAAGGTTTAAGTTTCAACCCATATGCAATTGGTGATGTATGTAAATTGAAAATTGATTTGTTTAAATTTGTGAGGAACCTGAAACTGAAAAAGCATTTCTTTGGTTTGGAGAAAAGGGATAGAGGGGCTAATATCAATACACCTGTAACAGACACCACTGAATCCTTATCAATAAATGATGTGCATGCAACTCACCTTCTTTTATCATTGACCGATATGGAAGATTCTCCTCTTGATATGGACACTCTTCTAGAAGAATTAAATGTATAATCGGACTATAGCATTGTCAGTGGGCTTAAGTCCAAGTCTAAATGGATTCCCACATTACCTGGTGGCAATGCCATAGATAACTTCTACAGACGTGTATCAGAGGATCTTGACAACTTGAACCGTCTACGCAAAAGCAGAATGTTCAAATATAAGGACAATCTCACCAGTGGGGAAAGAGTAGCACTCAACATACTTATGAATGACAATACCATCACTATACGAGAGGCGGACAAGGGAGGGAATGTAGTGGTAATGGATCGCATAGATTATCAAATTGAAATTAACCAACAACTACAGGATGTACTATGCTATGAACGCCTCACTTACAACCCCATTGGTCCCTTAACAATAGAAATTAACTCCCATTTGTTAAACTGGAAACAATCGGGGTTACTGAACGAGGAAGAATACCTGTACTTAAAAATATTCAGACCAACCTACCCATGGTTATACACTTTGCCTAAGATTCACAAGAACCTACCTTTTCCACCAGGGAGGCCAATCGTTTCTGGCATAGGTGGCCCCACAGAAAGAATAGCAGAATATGCGGACCTTTTTCTTGGCCCGATAGTCAAAAATTTACCTTCCTATATTCAGGACTTCAAACATATTCTGAGCACACTAGCAGACATGGAATGGCAAGAAGAGTTTCTTCTTGTGACGATGGATGTGGTATCTTTATATACCAGCATTGACATAGACTTAGGTATTCAGGCTATCAATAAATTTCTTGGCAATAGACCTGCCACTCTATGGAAACATACGGAAATGCTGTCCACAATGATAGAACTAGTCCTGAAAAATAACTATTTCATGTGTGAAAAACACTGGTATCGACAAAAGCAAGGTGTAGCCATGGGCTCAAAAATATCACCCTCGTTTGCGAACCTGTTTATGGGCGCACTGGAGGCCGATTTAATTTGGGGCGAGAAGGGTAGTCAGTATATCGACTCCATAATTTTTTGGGGTCGATATATAGATGACTGTATCCTTATATGGTCAGGCTCAGAGGAGCAACTACAGAATTTCTTTCAATATTTAAATGACAATACGTGGAAAATCAACTTTACCATGAAGTGGAGCAAAACGAATATAGAATTCTTAGACATCGAATTCTATATCTCATCTAATTGCTTGCACAGTAGACTGTTCAGGAAGTCAACAGCATGCAATGCAATTTTGCATGCCTCTAGCTCTCACCCCCTACACCAGATTAACGCCATACCATTTGGTGAATTTATTCGGGCAAGAAGAAACTGTAGTGAGGACTGTGAATTCGGGAGATGTCTTGCCAACATGAAAGAAAGATTTCAGACCAGGGGTTATGCAAAAAACTCTATTATAAAAGCTGAGAAGAGAATCAAGAAAGTGAAGAGAATAGACACTCTAATCACTAAGCAAAAACCAAATATTGATGGTAAAGACCATATAAGAATGGTCACGGACTTCAATTCACTCCATTCGGATTTACGAAAAAGTCTAACCAAACACTGGAGTTTATTGAAATCCGAAAAAGCACTGACTAACTGTATTACAGAACGACCACAAATCTCCTTCAGAAGAGGGAACACACTACGGAACAAGTTGAGTCCCACAGTACCCCGGGATATTAGGAGTGCAGACTGGTTGACTCAGCGTGGACTGGGTTTCCACAAATGCGGATTCTGCAGTATGTGTAAATGGGCGAAACACGGAACAATCACTTTTATGGGCCCTGATGGAGTATGTTATAACATCAAAAGTAATATCAACTGCACAACTAAATTTGTTATTTATATTATTGAATGTGAATGTGGTAAACAATATGTGGGAAGCACGATCAGATCTTTGAAAGAAAGAATGATGGAACATGTGAGAGCCATTATTAACTGCAACCCCAAATATCCTGTGGCCTTACACGTAGCCTCTTGCCAACAAGGCCAGAAAAGCAAAAATGTCCAATTTTTCGGCATAGAAACTGTACCTTTGGCAATGAGAGGTGGGAATCGCGAATTAAGACTAAGACGCACAGAAGCGACCTGGATCATGCGCTTGAAATCTGTGGAGATAGGATTGAATTATGACCAGGAAATGCAATACTTTTTGGGTGTCTGAATATAGACACTATTACGTTGCATGTAATTATGATGGTCTTATGGAATCGATAATACTGCAGAACTGTGTTTTGGAAAAATATATGTGGAAATGTTTTTGATATTAAGATCTTTCTTAACGCTGGGATAAGTCTCCCGTACCGACAAGTACTGATGTAAATACCTAAACATGGATTATGATAATGTACTCATTGTATTGTGATAGGCAGTCACAGTATGATTGGGCCATCCACACATAGAGGGTAAATCCCTCTTTTTTAAGTCACGGTGCACAAAGCAATATGGTACACAATGTCAGAGTCTGAATGTCACGTTGCACTGGGGAGCATAACTCAATGCAACAAAGAGTGGAATTCCCTATGAAGGACGATACACACTCAATTCTGTGTGCATCAACTAGAGTATTTCGAACGACATTATTGCTATTTACTGGCCATATATCGACAGTAACACAGTCACGACGAATTCACACAAGTCACATCTCCGTTTCATATTGTTCATCTCTACGACATATTGCAATCTTAACAATAAACCCTGTATATCGTGTAGAGATAAGAAATATATATTATCCTTCAAATATGGCCGACACAGTTCCTCTGAAATGTACTCTTAGGGGAAGGAACGCCTCACGTTTGCGACGCGCTTAAATGTGGGCGGAAACGCGGTCACGTGTCCAAACACGGAACCGGGCCCGGAAGAGCATCACCTGTCTGTTACCTCTGGAGACGCCGCACACGGGTAAGCGGATTAAATACGCGCTCTGATATAAGCGTGTACGTTTACTTTTGGGATTCGCAAGTCACGAATAGATCTCTAAATCCCGCTTTTATTTTCTCTCTCTGTAGCTTGTTACTTAATCTATTTTGGAACCGCATCAGGTTTCCTGTCAAAAGAATTGACTTTGGTAAGATAGCGAACACTCTCTGACTCTTATTTCCACGCAAGTATAACTAAACATAGTGGTTACTGATGTGAGCATTATTTTTTCAAACAGCACTCTGTCTAATCACAGAAGGTCCGAATTTTTGGGTGAAGAACACCGAGTGATTTCCGAGCCCGACTTAGACGCATATGCCTTTCAAATATATGTAAGTGGAGTAGATTTACCGTATATAGGGTAATACATAATACTCGACGTATGTAACAGAATTGTGGCCAATAATGGTAATATCCCGGCAAAAATGTAAGATAGGGAATTCCACCGCATGCCTGCATAATAATAGGACTCTGGCGAGAGAATCGTTGTGACATTCTTTGCATAGGCAGAGTCTGCCTAGATCCAACAATGGACGATCTTAACAATATATATCTATAGTGACATATTTTACCCTGATTGTGTCACAGATTTAAGGACTTTCACCGCTTCTGGACGCACTCAAACCAGTGCTACTAGTGTAAGGCCTGGGTCGGAATTATCACCAGCTAAGCGGTGAGTCGACGTACAGTTCTTTTTGGACAGTCTCATTGTGGTGATATCTTGCCCAAATATCACTCAAGTGCGGTTAGTGATGAGATTTTTCCGATTTTATTTTTCTCTCAACAATATCACAGACCTTCAGATGTTGACACGGCCATCTAGGTATGTTTTCGCAATGACACAAATTTTGCACTATATCACAAGGTTGGCATGAAGGATGTAAGAGCCGCACACGGTTAGGACACTCTCGCTGCGTAGCAGGATTTTGTCACTATGTGTCATTGGGATCATTGAACACATATATTGAGCAATTAATTCCTCCCACACAAACCCATCACAATCACTATCACTCATACTCACGTCTTCATAGAACTTCGACTATAGACACCCTATTCGACACGGATGTGTTGTGGTGGCACTAGCAAAACGAGCTTGAACAAATCACTGTATGTTCACTGCTGGAGGAAGCAGTTACTATATGTATATAATGTCCAGACAGCATGGTCTGGTATGGTAATATATCTGTTCAAAGAATTTGCTATATGCTACTCATTTGTTTGTTTCAGCCCTGAGGAATCGCGAAGGCGATGAAACACGTGTCGGCTGGCTGTAATCTTCATTAAAGACTCCAAGATTTATTCATCTTGTGGAACTTTGTTCACTTCTGTCATATTGGTGTTCTGGAATGTGCTTGTATATTGTCATTGTACAAAACGTCGTTACTTTACAGAGTGCTTCGGCAAACGGTTTACTGGATAGGAGTAGTTCTTTACTCACAGGAGTGGTTTGGGTTTGTCCACTCGCCGTATAGCACCTGGAGAATTTATGTTATTTGAAACTGTATGCGTATGAACAGGCAGTGCACCCTCTTACTGATTCAAAAACCTTTGTCCTTCTAGTCCCACTCATCCCACACTGACTCATCCAGACCTGTGGAGCCACCCAGCTCCTGTCACACACACGCAAAACCAGCAGAAACCAGATATGGTTAGACAAGAAATAGACACCTTCTAAAAGTGCTATTTTCGACCCCAGAGTCCAAAAACCATCCACACCAACGGATGCGTAATTAAGCCCCGAGTTCAGGGATACCAAACTCGACATTGCGCTATGCTCTCCGAGCCAGCGAGGATCATAGTACTAATAATCCCGGCGGCCCATTCTAATCAATGGAGAGCAGGCTACCTCGCAATAGTGAAGGACCAAGATGGCGGTAATTCACTATTAGGACATGCCAACTTGGTCAGGCGTGTCCTACCTCAGACTTACAATGCACCCTGCCCGAAGGCCTACCATAGGGGTGACTAACATGAAGCCAAGGGAAGGTTTGGAGGGCTGGCAAGTAGGTATACTTGCGCGGCCGGCGTGACAGCACGAGGCTGCACGTGGGTCTCGCAATGACCGACCCGTAGACATTCTTTTACGAGGCCGCTCTGTGGGTGGCACAACACGTGCTGCAAGCCCACGAGCGGCATTTGCGTTTACAAGCCCCGGCACTCTGGGTGCACTAGACGAGGGACTGATAGTAAACCAAATAAGCCAAACATGGATACAATAGATACATCAATTTAACATAGGGAGCACTTGCGCTATGGCACTGATCAGCAGTGACACGGCGCCCAAAGCATATACCGGCAAAAACATAGTAAAACAGTAGAGGCAAAACAGAAAAAATGGAGGAGAGACTCAAGCCAATGATGTCAGGTCTAACAGAATTGTATTGGGAAGTTCCTGGACCATTTGCAGTTAATTGGATTCACAATTTGCCATGATGAAGTTCCCCTTTGGGAATGGAACACGTTGGCTGATGTTTTTTGTTGTTAATTTATGTTTATGTTTTAAATAACAGTTTTTCCACTACTGTTGACTACTGGACTTCAAGACCTGGCGAACACCCGTTTCAGAAACTACAACCTTGGATCTGGAGAACAGAGGCACCAGGCAACGGCTGGGGTTGGGGTTGATTGCGCAGCAACACTGCGAATTGGGACTAGCATGTGGTGCAGATAAAGTGGCCCGCCGTTGCTTTTGTGAACATGCATCCAAGACATGTGTGAGGAAGTTTGATAGGGCTGGCTATGAGACTCCTCCGACTCTGGCAGTTGTTGGTTGGAAGGTACCAGAGGCCAATAAGAGCAGTACAGCCAGCAGCTTTGTCTGTGGAGGGGCGTTGCCTGTCCGCTGTGTTGGTACCATCTGCCTGTGGGAAATGTGGGTCAGGATGTTGAAGATGGTAGTTCTTTTGAGCCTAAGGTGGCCAATGACATCCTCTGGCATTAAGTCTCTGAGGCTGGTGCATTTTCGGATGGTCCGCTGTCTTGTTCTGCGCTGCCTCTGTGGGAGTCCGTAGGGTCCTGGAGGTGGGGGTCCTGAGGGTGGGGTGGTCCTTGGAGTGGTGGGGGTGGGTGATGTGGCCCTCTTGGGTCTCCGAGCTGCATGATCACTGTCTCCATATCATTAGCTGGTCTTCAGATGTTGCTCTGGGCTGGGCTCCCTTTCATACTGCAAGTTGCTGTCCTGCTTAATACCAGTAAAAGACAGGTGTTAAAACCCTGCTGCTAACGCGTCTTGTCACAGATCTGGCTAGTTGTTGAAAATATCGCAAAGTGGTGCTTTCAAGTGTTTTTGCATGGAACTCCTACTCGGCCTATCATTAGCGTTAGTCGCCGCTCTCATCCATGGCGTTGTTTTTTGCAGAAGCTATCGCTCGAAAACTGGCAATATCGGCAGTTTGCACCAGCTTGAGAATGGGGCGATAATTCTTTCACCACTTTTGCTGTGCTAAAGTGCCAATAACTCATCGATAAGTCCTTGAGAATATGCTCCATAGTCTTTTTTCCATTACATTAATTTCCCTTTTTGTGTTTGTCGGGTCTCTTGATTGTTTGTACATGTGCTGACAACAATGTAAAAAGTCACCTGGATTTTGGACTAGCATTTGTATCATCTACATTCACTTTCACACAGCACTATGAAGGAAGTGCGCACGATGGCCGTTGGCCAACGGAAGCAGCGAAGGGGTTAAACAGTTACCAGGCGGTAGATTTATCAATATTTCATGCAACAAAACACAACGCAGCAAGACACTTTCAGAGAGGACAGGAGTACGCCATAATTAACATCATATGGCGCAGTCCTGTCCTTTCCTTGCAGAAGCAAACTTTTTGCTGCCTAGCGCCTAAGCAGGCACCATGTGTGTCACAGTGCAACAATGTCTCCATTGCAGGCAGAAACGGTTTTGTGCAGGAAGGGGCACCTTCCTGCACAAAAAGAATTATCTTCGTTTTTCTATCTTTATATGTGTGCTGCAGAAAGAGAAAGAGGTACAAACGGGGAGAAGTAAATATATTTATCCTCGATACGCTTCCCCTGGGAAGCCATAGCATTTTTATGCATTTCCTCATCTACCACTCATGGTAAACCTGAGAATGCACAAAAATTCATGGGTGGATGCATGGGAATACCCACTCTACTCCGATAAAACCCCTCCGTGGGGCAACGTAAGGTAACAATGCTTTTGCATTAACTTTCGTAATGGAAGGCAAAAGCAACACTATGTTAAATCTGCCCAGTTGTGATAAATACCTCACCTTTTGTTAAATTTCAGCAGATCAAACCTGTAGAACTGTAACAAGCAAAAAGTGTACTGTATTTATTAGATTGGGTACTAATAGTCATGTAAAGTAAATAATATACTTTAGGGTCTTGCTGTTTATTAGTTATGAAGAGCACCTGTAGTTGGAATAAGGGCCAAATTAATGGGATAAGTTGGTATAGCACAGTGAACAGGGCCGGACTGGGAACCAAAACCGGCCCTACCAAAGTGCTCGCCCTCCCCCCGGGGGTTGCGGGTCTCGCTGAGCTCTTTGCGGGGCCCGTTTTTGGCCGATTTTGTTACAGGGCCGATTTTGCAGCTATGCTGCAAAAACGGCCCTGTAACAAAAACGGCCTCCAGGGCCCCCAAACCTGCCCCCCACCCGTGTGGCGCACCGGGGGATTGCCTGGAGCGTGCTACAGCCAGTCAGGGCCTGACAGTGAAGAGCCAGTATGTCAAACTACCCTATCTTATAACCAGATTTTCCATGTGGTTCAGTCTTTTGGACATTCTGTAGTTGAAGATACTGCTCTAATTGAGCCTATGGTATACAAAAATACCGCTTTCTGGAAAGGAATAAGGCGTAAAATCCTTCTAAGCATTTGAAAATCATGATTTGTTGCATTATTAAAGTGACAGAGAATTACTCTATGTTACTTATGTTTGCTCCCAAAGTAGCATTGCAAATTGTGTGCAAATTGCATACCTTATTTGATTTCCCAGCAAAATATTTAACAGGGAAAGTGCATCGATGGAACGAAAATGCCCCTTCTGTGTCAACTTCATCAACTATGAGAAGGCATTCCACAGAGTGAACAGGAAGACACTTTGGAAACTCTTACACTACTAAGATGTGTCAGATAAACTTTAAAGAACCATCAGGAACTCTTATGAGGGAATGAACTGCAAAATAGTCCATGGAGGTTGTTTGCTCTTGCCTTTTCTCTTCCTGCTGGTCATAGATGTATCATGAAGTCATCCTCTAGAAGGTCAAGAAATGGCATTCGGTGGACACCTTGGACACAGCTCGAGGACCTGAACTTTGCAGACAACTTGGCCCTACTCTCCCATACCCATCTACAGATGCAAGAGAAGACTGAAAAAGTGACAGCCACATCCGCCTAACTTGGCCTCAATATACACAGGGGGAAAGAACAAGATCCTAAAGGCTAACATGGCTAGCACAACTGCATTCACTCTGGCAGGAAAGGCTTTGGAAAAGGATAAGGCTTTTACCTACCTGGGTAGTGTCATAAACAAACAGGACGGCACAGACGCTGACGTCAAGGCAAGAATCAGCAAAGCTAGGTCTGCCTTCATTAAGGAAAGAAGATCTGAATCTCCAAGGACCTGCTCCTGTAAACCAAGATCAGGCTTTTTAACATTAACATAAAATCAGTCCCTCTGTAAGAATTAGAAACTTGGAGGACAATAGTGACCACCAACAACAAATTCCAGAACTTTATCAACACTTGTCAGGAAAGACCTCCAAATCAACTGGCCATCAAAAACCTAAGGCAGCAAACTTAACAACTCACTGCTGATGGTGAAATCATGAAAAGTTACAGAGTCTAACTAGATCGCACCCTTCACAAGCCTGTATCAAACACCACCAGACAAGCCCTCACCTGGTAACTTCAAGGAAAAAAAGGACAAGAGGAAGGCCAAGATCCACCTGGGGTTGAGGCCTTCAGGCTGACTAAAAGGAGATGGGTGACACCTGGAGTCAGATTGAAAGAAAAGCCCAGGAAAGAGATGGCTGGTGAGTCCTGGCTAATGGCCAATATCCAAGATCCCATGATGCTTGTTTCCGATCCAGGTAGAGCCCAGATTGGCAGTTCGGGCTGGACTGTTGCCATGAGGAGCAGGGTCAAGACTGATTAGCATATGGCTGGGTACAAACTGGGGTAGCATACTGAGAAAAAGAATGATGGATTTAACCCAGCTCTCTTAACTAGGGTGAATGTTTGATTTATTCAGCATTCCTTCAATCATTTGTTGTAGCAGCACGTTGTGCCCTAAGTGAGATGGGTATTCCCAGATGTGGGTCTCGTGCACGCTGTGCCATTGGATTCAAACTAGCCTGGCTGATGAGGGGTGTTACCCAAAACAGATCCCAGGATGCTTGTTTAATTCTAGGGAGGACCTAGCTTGTCAGTTAGGGCTGGACTGTTCCCATAAGGGGCAGAGTCATGACTGATTTCCATATGGCTGGGTCCAAACTGGGGTGGCGTAGTGAACACAAGAACAATAGATTTAACCCATTTCTCTTGACTGGGTGTAAATGTTTGATTCATACACCATTTTGTCCATCATTTGTTGCAACATCACTATATCCAAGATGGGACAGTGAGGAAATATAAATTTTATGGTCAAGAAATGTTCCCTAACGTGTACCCCACCGTCTCCATGTACGAGTTTAAAGTGCATGTAACTTCCCTCCTGTGCCAGCTATGAAGACGCAAATACATTTGCGTCCAACGTTAACATGTCCTCTTTCAGACCCGCCATGAACGGGTTGAATATTCAGTTTCTAAGTATGCTATGCCAACGTCTTTTTGTGGTGTACTTTACACGTTTTTCAGCCCTGGCGAAGTAGGCCCCGAATTCTGCCATCGAGCCTTTTTCTGTCTTCTGACTCTGAACGCCTCAGCCTGGGCTGCCTCTGTACCCGTGACCTCTGCCTTACTCCCTGCGCGGCCCACGGCGCTTAGCTCAGCCTGCTGCCTGCCAAGACCAAATTCAACCATCGCATTATCTGTTCCGCTCCTCGAAAATGCATTCCTGCCTACTAGTTTAAGTAAACATTCCCCCAGCTGCAGAGCAAAGGGCCCGGCCTCACTGTCTCCGTGCAAGTAATTCATAGCCTCTGTTACCATGGAAGGCCCATGCCCCCTCGCATCTCATGTAGACACTTAGACGCTTATACACGCACTCACAGTCAGTATAGAATAGCTTCTGCCCCAGAGACCTTTTCCTTCTAGATAATATGGTTCCTAAACATCAGATATCAGATATGATAGTGGTACAAGTTGATCTGACATGCCAGACTTCTGTCTCTTTCCGCTGGTGTAAATGTCAAGTCCCCTGCACCCTCCAGTCACACGTCATGCACACGTCATGCAGCTGCGCGCGCATCCAGGCCTCAGATTTCTGCTGACATTGCAAGATTCTGCTTTTGTTGCCACCCACTTGTGACACTTACATGTGACGTTTTCCATATTCACGCCTAGTTCACGCCTTTTAAGTACGTATCATTACCACGTGTGTGCTCTTATCTTGTTTCTCTCAGCTGTTACGCCTACTGTATTGGTTTCTATAATATGATTTAAGTATATAAGCTATGTATTGTCAATAAAATATGCCTCTATCCCTTCCTGCACCCCTGTGGTGGCAGGAATACGATATCCGGTCTGGTACCATTCCTTTTTAAGGAATAAAACCCCTAAGAACTCTAACACCACGGACTCTGTCTCTTTCTTTCCGATTGAGTTATTTTTTGTTTAAGTACTTACCTGCATAGAAATTAAGACGGTAAATCAAATATTTACCACAACAGGAGGCATAAGTAAGTAAATAAGTAATGCCTAATGGAATCTTAAAGGAAAATAATGTTAAATATCAATTTGTAAACCTTGAAATGGATGAAAACAGCTGCCTTGTGTGTGTTATTCCCCATTTCAAGAAACAAGTCACTGAACAATACTCAAATTGAGGCACCCAGTGATTACAATGCCCAATGAAATCAGTAATTATTGAGTGTACTATTTGCACCCAGAACAATTTACACTCAGTATCAGAGCCTCATTTGTAAACATATGCACTTTCTTTTAGGGTTGTCTGGCAATGGTGTGTTACATAAAGTGTAACATCTGAAGTAGCATTTCTGTGCAATATCCTTCATTCAGTTAATTTCAGTTCTGCATCTGATAGTTTAAAATACAAATCGTTACATGCAAGACTCATTTATTTGCACTCAAATCTCGCACTACAAATACCGAAAACCATCACAGGTAAAGTCATGTAACCACACAATTCATTTTAGATTTGCGGCACCTGCTAAATATCCATCAAAAAGAACAAAGTTCTCAAAATCTGGGTTCTTGAGATTTTATCTAACATTATTACAGATTGTTATATCAATCTACTAAGAATAACTTCTTCATGATCTTCATTTTATACTTCAATGGAGTTCATATTTCTCATTACTTTAGAAATATAAATGAAAATATGTCTGTTCTGATGGCCAATTCAACTTGCTTTGTACATGCTGGAGTCCATAATTAAGAAACATTTTCAAATTATTATAGAAAATACATGTAGTTCTCTATTCATCACAGGCTCTCTGCACGACTTGTAACCTTGTCGATCTGATTACTGCTTTATTTATATCCATTCAGTCTCTGTCACATGTAAGTTTCATGGAAATTACTTATTTTTTCAACTATAAGACAGATATACCTTGGAGCTCAGAAAAGCCCTCATTAATATTTAAAATTTCTTAGGATTCACAAACATCCCCTGTTCTAAATGATTTCCACTTAGGGCCTGATTACTAGTTTAGTGGTATGGGTGCGGGACCGAGATTGCCACGCCGGCATCAGAGCTCCCACACCACCAAACCTGTGTGCACACCACCTGCCAGAATATTATCTTTTCAGTCACTGGCAGGCAGTTCTTTGCCATTCCCATGGTGATGCCTATGAAATAATCACTGCAACAAATGATGGACAAAATGCTGAATGCTTCAAACATTCTCCCCCGGTCATGAGCTCTGGGTTAAATCCATTATTCTTATGCCCATTATGCCACTCCAGTTTGGACCCAGCCTTATGCAAATCAGCCTTGACTCTGTGCCTCATGGGAACAGTCCAGAGTGAACTGCCAAACCAGGTCCTCCATGGACTGGAAACAAGCATCCTGGGACCAGTTTCATTCTTCATCAGCCTGGCTAGCTTGAAATCAGTGGCACAGTGATCAAGGGACCCACGTCGAGGCATACCCATTCCATTTAGGGCGTAAAGTGTAACTGCAACAAATGATGAACCGAATGCTGAATGACTCAAACCTTCTCCCCCAGTCAAGAGGTCTGGGTTAAATCCATTGTTCTTTTGCCCACTACATCACCCCAGTTTGGACCCTGCCATGCCAGGTCCTCCCTGGACCAGAAACAAGCATCCTGGGACCAGTTTCCTGGTATGTCACCCTTCACCCTTGATACCAAACATGACATGTTTTGTTGCAGACGTTTTTGAGATGGCATTTTATGTGAACATATAATGGACCTCTACCTATATGTCTGGCTGCGTCCCGACAACTAGGGAGAATGGTCTCCGAAGGCTGCAGGGGTGCTCTGCTCAAGCAGGGGCACCCTCTCATGTAAAACCCAGCAGCCTTCCTTCAGGATGTTCAAGGCCTGCTAGAGGGGTGAGTGTAAACCTATATCTAAAGTAAGTGGTGCATGCACCATCTTACACAGGCTGCAATGACAGGCCTGTAGTTCCATTTTGCATGGCCTCTCATGGGTGGCATTATACATGCTTCAGCTCATGGGAGGTCTCTGGGTACCTACGACCTGGGTACATGTGTTTCATATACTAGGGCTGACAAAGGTACCCCATTATTCAATCTGGAGTGTACCTAAGTACATGGCATAACATTTTAGGGAGAAAGCAGATACAGTGAGGTCCTAATTAGCAGGATCCCAGTCAGACTAGTCAAAAACAGTGTAACATCAAGCAAAAAGTGGGGATAACCATAAGAAGCAGATCCTACTTTCCTACAGCAACAATTACTTTTTGCAGGATTATTCATAGCTGTTGTAGAATGAAATAGCATTCATGATGCTGCATTGGTTTAAAAATAAAAGCTTCACCAAATCAGCGATATAAAATACTACATACAACATGCTTAAGGTGCTTACTGAGTGGTCAAGTTAGCAGAACAGTAGATAAGAAGAAAGTATGGTATAATAGGCAATCTTTGTCATGCACTGAGTGGGAAAAACAATTGCAACGTGGCTGTTACCATGCATTGCCTTTACAACTCAGGGGTGACCACTCATTACCATGCATTACCTTTACAACACAGGATTTTACAATGCATGAATGTTAGACCCAGGACCCCTAGTTGGCTGAGGTAGGTACCTTAGGCCAAGTAGGGACCTGCGTTCCAACGTCAGGGAAAGGAAGGTCACCTTCTTCGATAGCCCCAGCTCACCGCTTTGGTAGCTTGGCACGAGCAGCCAGGCTTATCTTCAAGGCAAATGTGTAAAGTATTCGCAACCACGCTCACAATGACCCAATGATGACACCACAAATAGACGCCACACAAGTTTAATAAAACAAGTAAAACCTTATATAAAAAGATACATGATAAGACCACACGATATAAAGCCAACATATGAGGTTGTGTAATATTTCTCCTGGCTGGTTGTTAGGCCAGCCATCCCTTGTAGTTCTGGCAATGTCAATGAGCACTTTGAAACAGCCTCCTGTACTCCTAATATCATGTCATACAGTTCCTAATGCTAGAATCAGGTACTTTTCCAATGTAAAAATACTGTAATGCGTAAAGTAGCAATCAGACACTCTGCAAGGAAAAGAGTGCAATTCATAACACAACAATCAGTCACTTTGCAAAGTAAAACAATGCAATGCGTAATACAACCACAAGATATGTTGTTCTGTAATAATAAGGCAATGCTCATACACTAATCAGGTATTTTGTTATGCGGGAATAATGCAATGAGCAATACAATAATCAGGTAGTTCGTTATGCTGAAACAAGACGATGCATCATACAACAGTCAAGTAGTTGGTTATACAGAAATTATGCAACGTGTAATACGTCAGTCAGGTACTCTGTTCTCAGAAATATAATACTACTTAGGCCCAGATCACCGTGACTTAGGTGGCCTCTCCGCCTCCTCTTCTGACCTTCAGTCAGCATCTCACAGTTGCCCTCAACAAAGTATGATGTAATCCCAAAGTGCAGCTTCGTTCTCCGGCCCCTGTACTGCCTCTTCCTTGGTAATATGGGCGGTGATACGCGATACGAGCCAAAGCAGAGACTTGCGCTGAGAGCGTCTCCCTCAGTGCCCTTGCCTCGACACACATTACCTGGGGGTGCAAACCCACTCTCCTCTTCTCGTCCAGTGGCTGGGCCTCCAATGCAGCTTTGTGAAATGTCAATGGCGGCTCAGGCCGGCAACTCAGCTCCTCCGGGACAGCCGTCCAGGCCGCTTCACTTATGAAGACCTCAGGCTGCCACAAAGCACATCCACACAGCGTCGCTGAGTCTTCCTTCACTCCTGGTGCACAATCACTGGGCACTCCACACACAGACCTCAGGCTGCATGAATTTCACGCACACAGCATAGCTGAGACTCACTTTACTCTGGTGCACACAATAACATGGCGAATCATCACAAAAGTCTCCCGGTGCACAACGCACCCGCACACAGCGGCGATGAGACTCACTTGGATTCGAGTGCACACAATAACAAGGCAAATCCTCACAAAGTCTCACACTTCACAACGCACACGCTCCCAGCATCCATGAGACTCACTTGGATTCAGGTGCACACGATAACAAGGCAAATCCTCATGAAGGTCTCACAGTGCACTACGCACACACTCACAGCCTCGGTGAGACTCTCTTGTATTACCGTGCACGCGATCACTGGACAATCCTCATAACAGGGTTCAGGCTGCACAAAGCACAAGCAAACAGCGTTGCTGTTTCTTGCTTGGATTCTAGGGGCCCCCGATCATAGGCCAATACTCCTGAAGGTCTCAGGTTGCACAAAGCACATTCACACACCGTCACTGAGACTCACTTGGATACCAGGTGCCCACGATCACAGGCAGTTCTTACGAGGATCTCAGACTACAACAGGCACGGTCCCACAGCACCACTGAGACTCTTCTGGAAACTTTTATGTTCCTGTGTCCCCAAACAGGGAGCCAGATTACTTCAGGCTCCTAGGGATAAGTTACTTCAGCACACAGCACAGCAAAGTCCTTCATGCAGGGGGACACAGCACACAGCAAAGTCCCTTTAGCCTTTCCTTGGTAAAAATAGCAATTTGCAGGCCAGATCCAGAACACACAGTAAGGGTCAGTCCTATCATTTACTCTCTTAAGTTGTTTCTTCCTTTGCAAAGGTCCTCTTGACCACAAAGTAGCTTCAATCTTGTTCACACCTGATCAAGCCATTCTCCAAAGTTCAGGGGCTGCAGTTCTCATAGTTATACCGCTCAATGGATTTGAAGTATTTGTGCTTCAGGGGTCACTGACCACTATTCTGGGTGCCTCACTGCCAGTGACACCTCTGTTCATTTGATTAGTGGAGGTTTGGATTCTAAATCACTCAGCAGGAGATAAGTCAATTGTTTTATAGCAGCAACCCAGTCCTCTTCACCTCTAGGGGGCATGTCTTCCCCCTACACTCCAGATGCAGGCCGGCCTGTTGCTGTCTCGCCTCCTCCCCTTGGTCAAGACATTCTCCAGATCCTATCACTTTCAAATCCAGACAGTCAATCCACAGCCAGGCAGAGACACACACACATGTTGAAGCACAAAAACGCAGCCACTTTTAAAAGAGTGGCTTCTAAACACACAATGCAAAAACCACGTTCATTAAAAGATGTGTTATTAAGTTGTGAGTTCAGGCATACTAAACTTCACCTTTCCATCTTAGGCCTTTGGAAAGATAGGCTGGAAAACATTACACAGCCTTCCCATTCTATCCTATGGGCAAGATGGTCTTTCAACAGTGAAAAACAAAAATGGAGATTATGTCACTGTCAGGACATGGCACACACTGTAGTACATGTCCTACCTTTAACATGCATCACACCTTGCCCAAGTGTGTACCCTGGACCTACCATATAAGTGTCTGATGTGCATAGAAAGGGAAGGTTAAGGTCTGGCAAGTGAGTGCACTTGACAGAACAACATGGCTGTTTAACAAACTGCGCGCAGGTCCTGCAATGACAGGCCTGAGTTCACTTTTTCAGGCTACTTGTGTGGGTGGCACAATCAGTTATGCAGGCCCACTAGTAGCAGTTGCATTACCAGCCCTGGCACACATAGTGTGGTTTACTAGGGACTATACTTAGCAAGGCAAACACATAAATATGGACAACCAATTACCATTATTTTATACAGGTAACACTTACACTTTGCCACTGTTTAGCAGTGGCAACGTTTCTAAATCCTCTAAGTTAGCAACACCATGTCAGAAAAAGGTCTAGGAGGAAAGGATAAAGTTTAGTGGCTATAACCAAAAAGGGCCAAGTCATACAATGAAACCTAAGCACACATGACTTTACAACAAATGTAACATCCTAAAGGGAGTTAATGGGTGTGTCAGTATCTATTTGGGTGAGTAAAAGAATGGTTTATTCTGTATAAGGGTGAGAGAAATAGTGGATGAGTGTCTCTATTGGTCAGTAATTGGCTGTGTGATTATCTGTATAAGTGAGTGAACAGGTAAATGTATGTGTGCATAAGTGTGTAAATGGGTATGTGAGGGTTGTATTTGTGAGTGAATGGGGCATTACTTTATCTAATGAATGTGCCTGTGATAGAAAGTGATTTGGCATATACAATCTTGCAGAAATCCATCCACTCTGGAAAAAGAAAAAGAAAGAAAAAATATATTAGTATTTCTAGTTAAAGATTAGAAAATTATAACGGCATGTATTACTTATACTGTTAACATTTAATACAACAACTCAAAAACATTGTTTTCCCCTTTTACTGTTCTCAGCTTTCATACTTGTTCACCATAAACAGTGCTCTGTATGAAGTTTTATCAACAAAGAGTGGGGAAAAAATAATCAATGGATTGCAAAAAACAACAATGCTACATCGTATATCTTTTCAAATAAATAATGTTATGCATTACACTCACAACAATTTATTAATTGTTGGCTTCTTGTAAACTTACTACAATATTCTCAAAAAAACGTTGGTTTTAACTGTTTCTTATATTGTTATATCTGGTACAATACGGCATATATGATGGAACAGATGTTGTTTAAGTCATCATTTCTTCTAAGTAAAATTCTATGGAAAATAGTGATGATCTATATACACAAAATATCACACAGTAGTTTGTAGGAGTTATTGTTTGAGAAAGAAAGGTTTTGTTTTTTCAAGAAAAACTTATTTGGTGTGTTAACCTCTTCGATGCCAAAATAAAAAATTCCGTACACTAGTAAATAATCAGACATTGTCAGAATCCTCAAGAATAAACAAAATACTTCAGTTTATGTCATTCAGGGCGGAGGTAGTAGACCATGTAACAGAAAAGAAATCGGAAAATGCTGCTAGAAGGAGGCGGTTAACTGGCAGAATCTCAAGATGGCCGCAGACTCGGTAAACGAGTTGGCGGTCTAGTTGATTACATCTTTCCAGGTGCTTGAGCTGTGATGAGGTGCCCGAGCCAGTTCTAATGTGCACTTCACCGGAGCTACGGAGCGAAACGGTTGGCAATTATAGTTGTTCCTGTCATCCGTATTTAATTAGTATAGTTAAGTTCTAGAGTTATTTCCCAAACTTGAATAATTGCGCTGGGGGCAGACTGCGAGTCTCTAGGACTGTTTAGAGCTCTTCTGCTTCCCCTTCCATCCCCTCTGGGTTTTTACCTTTATTAGCCGCTTGATAGCGCTTGGCAGCTCGACTTTAAAAAACTTTCAGTAATCTTGGCATCATTACCTTTTTTAATCTCCTACCAGACAGCGGGTGATTCGAGACTCGTTTCCTTTCGTGGGGTGTGCCTCCCTGCCCCGGTCCACCACGGCTGATGTGCCGATTGTTGTGGAGGGCAGGCGCCATCTTGCGTGAGGACCTGGTTCCCGGCGGTGACGCGCGCTGCGCTCTAGCTGGGGGTGGGGTTTGGCTTGAAATTGCAATGGCCGGCCGGAAGCGCAGCGGACGAGCGCAGCGGGCGCGACGATGGCGCGCCGGAGTTGCGCCTGAGTTAAGCCCGTCTGTGCCCGTCCGCGGCCAGCAGGGGCTAGGGGCACCCCATTATACCCCTCTACTTACATACTCATCATCCCAGCTCTGCTCATATTGGAACCTTGGTACCATTGGACCCTCTCTTACCGATCATCTGAATTCACTTGGTTTGTTTTCCCTCCCCTCTTGCACACCACCCCCGATTATATCTCAGCTGACCCCTTCGCTTGTTACCCCCCGCTTATTCCCTCCCTTCCCGTTACCCTCCATACTCCGGTATTTAATACCGCGGCCACGCTTCTGAACACGCGGTCAACCATCAGTACGGCGGTCAACCATCAGTACGAGCTATTTGATTACATCGACACACATGAACCTGATCTCCTGTTTTTAACTGAGACCTGGTTCAAGGCTGATTCCCTGCCCAATGTTCTAGCTGCATTGCCCCCCTCATACTCTGCACTCGAGCGGACCGTCCGGAGGGCAGGAGGGGCGGAGGAGTGGCTTTGATAGCTCGCACTGACCTTCACTTTCAGATCCTTCCCTTCCCTCCCATTCCTGAAGTAGATTATCTGGTAACACGCTCGACTTCCTATCAGACCCCTCTGACCTCTGTTCTTATCTACCGCCCCCCCCCCCATTCCACTCCTTCTTTTGTTTCCAGCCTCCAAGATCTCCTGGCTACACTGGCGATAAATAATTCATCAGGGTTAGTCCTAGGGGACCTCAACTTCTGGCCAAATGATCCTGCTGAAAGCTCCCTCTCTAAGGAGTTCACTGATCTCATGATCAGCCTTAATTTTATACCCCATATTCACAGTTCCACTCATATACAGGGTCATACGCTGGACCAGATCTGGACTCTGAACATCCCCACAACACCTCCCATCATTTCCCCTGCCCCTGGTCAGATCATTAGTTTATTTCCTTTTCCCTTGCCCTAGCCCCTGAGGCTAAACCCCTGCTCCCTAAGAACATCTGGGTTAGGAAATGGGGCAAAGCCGATATGCCGTCCCTCTGCTCGTCCTTGGCTAAAACCAGCCACGACCTCTCAGGCCTTGCAGCCCCAGCTCAGCTGGCCACCATCAACAACTGGCTGACTCAAGCGGGCGACGAATTCGCTCCCCTGAGACGAATTTCGGTCAAGCGGGCCCATGCAGCCAACCGATGGTTCACCTCAGATCTTGAGGTGAAGAAATTGGCCGCACGGAGAGCCGAGCGAGCATGGAGAAGAGCGTACTGTCCTGTGCTGAAAACCACCTACTTATCTGTTCTTCATATTTACAAAAAAGGCATCCTTGATGCCAAAACTGAGTTTTACTCTAACAGGATACTGGCAGCGGAGTCCCAGTCAAAAGAAATCTTTGCCACTGTGCATGAACTGGCCTCATCCGAAAGAGCTACGGCTATGATCCCTCCCTCTCAATCTCTCTGCAACTCGCCCAATGAGTTTTTCATTGAGAAGGTCGCAAAAACTTAAAACTAACATCCCTCTCCCTTCACCCACATTCATCAATCCCTCCCCCCTTCCACTGTCTCCAAACTAACTAATATTCCCCTTTTGACCAAGGACACACTCTTCTCACTGCTCCAACGGGTGAAGTCGGGCTCCCCCTTGGATTTTGGCCCCACTCACATCCTCAGAGAAATCTTTCTAGCTTGTCCTACCCCGCCCCTCACACTCCTCAATGATTCACTTAGTAATGGTGTTGTTCCTAATTTGAAATAAATCTGCGGTTGTCATCCCAATCCTAAAAAGGGCCGGCGCCGATCCCTCATCCCCTTCTAACTATCGTCCCATTTCTCTCCTGCCTTATTTGGGAAAGGTTTTAGAAACCCATATCACCAGCACCCTGAGCACCCACGTGGAGACAAATCACTGCCTCTCCCCTTGTCAGGCGGGCTTTCGGGCCCTCCACTCTACGGAGAAGGTGGTGATCTCAGTGATGGATGGGCTACGTGAAGGCATTGACACCAACCTCTCGCAAGCCCTCATCCTTTTAGATCTGTCCGCCGCTTTTGACACAGTGGACCACTCCATCCTCCTCACCCGTGTCAGGGCGGCGGGCATAGAGGGCCTAGCCTTCTCATGGCTCGAGTCCTTCCTGAGCGAGAAGGCTCAGGCGGTCCACCTTGCCGGCTTCACTGCTACCTCCCATAAGGTGGAGTGTGGTGTTCCCCAGGGTTCTTCACTTTCCCCTCTTTTGTTTAATTTATACATCTATCCCCTCATTTTTATGTTGCAGCAGCTCGAGGTCACGGTGTTCAATTACGCCGATGACCTCCAGCTAATTTTCAACCTTTCCCATTCCCCCTCATCCGCCCTGAATGTTCAAACAGTTATGCTGTTCATTCAGGACTGGATGAACTGCAACCACCTCAAACTCAAACCGGACAAGACGGAGTTGGTCTTGACCGGAGGTGGTTGCAGTCCCTGGTCTCCCTCCAATTGGCCCCCATCACTTGGTGTTCCCCCACTCCCGGTCCTCAAAGTCAAAACCCTTGGGATTCTTCTCAACTCACAACTTTCTGTTCACTCCCAAGTTAGCTCAGTAGTGTCCTCCTGTTTCTTTTCCCTTAGGACTATCAGGAAGATCTCTCGCTTCTTTTCCCTCCCGGCACTAAAAGTCATTGTGATGGCAATGGTGCTCTTGCGCCTTGATTATGGTAACATAATCTACAATGGCGCGACGGCCTACGCCATCCACCGCCTGCAACTAGTGCAGAATCAGGCTACTCGCCTGATCTATGGCCTGCCCAAATTTCACCGCGCTACCCCTTTGCTACAGGCATTACACTGGTTGCGTAAGAGAGCGAGCTTTATTCAAACTTGGCTGCCTCACCTATCAGGCCAGGATGGGTACCGCTCCTGAGTTTATATGCTCAGCCATCAAGCCCTACCTGCCGGGTAGAGAACTCCTTTCCTCCCATATGGCACTCCTGGTCACCCACCGTTTCAAAAAGAAGAAAGATGGTGGAGCAAAATTTGTGGTCCTTGCCCCAGCTTTCTGGAACTCTCTCCCTGTGCGACTTCGCACTTTACCTTCCTACATAGAGTTCCGGAAAAACCTCAAAACTTTTATTTTTTCCCTAGCTTTCGCTGCCTAGCCTCTCTTCTGTTGCTACTGCTGGTCGTTACCTGGAAAGCGCCATGAAACCGCTCGGTAAAAGTGCGCTCAATAAATGTTTTTAAATTCAAATAATTGTGTGAAAAGGTTCTTGAATACAGAAATAGCATCTTGAAGAAGAAACCGAAAAAAAAAGTCTGAGTAGAACTTACCATTTGTACCTCGTCGACAGCTACGAGACGGTTACCGTTTGTGCCTCTGTGGCTGTTACGACGAGACGGTCATCATCCTACCAAGAGAAAGACTACGAAGATCTCAGATAGGTTAATGCAGCGCTTGCTATTAGAGATAAAAAAGTTTGCAAAACATAAACTTTGCAGAGTCAGAGTATAGACAATTCGAAGTACAAGTATAGTGACATTTTCGAGAGAACAAAGAAAAGACTAGTAGGAATCTAATAAGAATATAATCAAATAAGATAAAAAGAATACTTACCAAGTGATGTGTAGCTAAAATTCTGGACTACCTAAAAATGACAAGAAGAAACATTTAAGAACGGTAATTAAAGAAATACAGAGAAGATATAAATACATCGTAGAACAGTAATTCTAGGAGGTAAGAGCAACTACAGGGAAGATATTATTTAAAGAAAAAAATAAAGATTTAGTAAGGACAAAATTAAATCTTTTCAAATAAAAAACATATTTTCAGGTCAAAACTCCTGGAGCACGAGTGTTTAAAAAGAACTGAACACAAAAAAAGAAGAATAGCGATAGTCTCTGGACAGATAGGTAAGGGTTCAAACATAGATATATGTATATATGTAGACAGAGTTAGAGTAGTGAGAGAGTTAGGGTTGAAACTAATAAATCTTGTTTATGTGCAATAGGACTTCTAAGATTCGTCAGAAGTGCAGACGTTTTGAAGAAGCCGTTAGGAAAAGATCCAGAGCAGTCTCTTCTACGTTTATTATTTTAGCCATTCCCCCTTCCCTCTTTTGGGATCCTCTTGGGTAAGTTCTTTCATATAACTGGCTCAGAGCATTCTGGAGGAGGAGTAGGGAAAAGAGCAACCATCTGTTCCTGTACAATCGTGGAAGGAAACACTCTACGCCTTGACAGACACTGTATGTACTCCTTCATGAGAGATGATTGGCAAAGTAGTAAAAGTCCTTCCTGAAATTGCTATTTGTTCAAGAGCAAAGCTGACTTCAGTATCCTGTTTTGAGCCATCTGCTCTGCATCTTGTAATATCATTACTATGTATTTTCCTGTTCTTTGTAAAAAACAATGTAGATATAAAATCTGATCTACAGTTTGGTCAGGTCATATTTTGGTTCTCTTTTTTGGTAGATTGCTGAAAAGGCACAGTTTTACAATCTGGTAATGTCAAGTACAGGAATTGTTCTGAATTGATTACTGATAATCTTCACAATTATGTTCCCATTTATAGAATAAACCATAAGTTATTAATATTTACTTCATTTTACGCTAGTACTACCGGCATCACACAAGCAATTTCTTGTGCATCTTGTTGAATATTGAGATTAAATACTATTGATGTTGTAGTCTTGAAACAGAATGAAGTCTAGTTCTTTACAAATTCTCCTTTCTCTTTTTTGTACAATTTTGAAAACAAAATCTGACAAATGGAATAGTACATTGATAGGAACATTTGCATGGCAGTTGACAGCTGTAGTGCTGTCAAATTAGAAACCTAAAATTTCTTCATCATTTAATAACTTCCTCTACTTTGAGTCTTGGGAATTTCACTTCTAAACTGCCATTTGTGCCTCATCTATTCTCTGTTTTGGTATTTTTTGATTTGGACAGATTACTAATTTCTCATAAACTGGGTACTGGCCTAAATGAAAAGCAAATAAACTCCTTAACCAATTGTAATCCTTTACACTACTAGCATCGGCACTACTGTTTTTTAGATCCAAGTCAATCAAAAAAACTGGACAGTGTTGTATTTCGTGACAATGTTACATATGACATCTCTTACTTGAATACAGTGCTACCAATATAAATAAAAGCTGCATCTAGACTTAAATCTTCTAATTTGTGGATAGCTACAGCATATGCTAGCAATAGTGTAAACTGCTTTTGCTGGACATACACGTCTTTCACGAGTAAAAATCTTACAACCAATCTGCTTAACTCCATCAACCTCATCAAATTTTATTTATACATTTTAAGTATTCCATCCCATTTTTGTTTGGGTATGTAATACATTTTATAACTTTACCAATAGCATCACTTACTAGCCTCTCTTCAACATTTAAATTTCAACGTAAGATTACACAACAATTGCTACAGACGCTGAACTGTTTCTCTAATCCTGCAGTTTTTATGACATTTTTTGGTCAGTAGTACTGTAACTTCCTGATGTTCTATTTAATCAGTTGGTGTAATCTCTATAATGTCTTCTTTTTCCAGTTGTTGTAATTCTTCATTGAATTTATAATACTATGGAAGGTTTGGCATCACACAAACTATAGACTTGTTTTCTTTAATGAAATTATACATTAGTTGAGAAGCTGTAAAATAAGATGGAAATATATTCTTGAAAGTGCACTTTTTCCTTTTTTGTTTTTAGAACTCCCACTCTTATGTCCTTGAGTATATCTCCGTATTGCACATCTGATGCGTGGCGCATATTTTTTATTAACTCTTTGTATTGAAAGTTTTCACAAATGTTTACATTTCCAATACTTCCTAGGGAATTCCTTGTTTTTTATGTAGTAGTTTCTTGAAAACAGGTTGCCCTTTGACTACAACTAACTGGTGTTAGTTGTAGCAGGCCTCCAAACAGTATTTTCCACCAAGTAGTACGTTGTACTCAGTTTTTAATATATGTCGTATTCTTAAATGTATAATACCAAGCTTTAGGTTTAACAAAAATCTGACTTCCCCAATAACTGAAAGCTTGTTAGTGCTTTAATCAAGAAGCGTTTC
The DNA here is from genome assembly GCF_964263255.1 of Lissotriton vulgaris. Lineage (NCBI taxonomy): Eukaryota > Metazoa > Chordata > Amphibia > Caudata > Salamandridae > Lissotriton > Lissotriton vulgaris. The sequence goes on along the minus strand of NC_141696.1, from coordinate 1,038,861,119 downwards.
CCATTCCTATCTTGACCACGTATATATATATATATAGTTGAACTGGTTTATAAGTAGAACATTCACTCTCTTTTTTCTCATGCATGAATCCATTATCTACATTATCTTTAACTTCATCAAAAAAACTACACTCTACGTTTCAGGCAGTGAAACGCCGCCTGTGACCAATGGATATGATTTATTCTATGATGTTCCCAGCCTGATTACGAGTATGAAGTACAGGTTTGTGGCACCCGCCAGAAAGTATGAGACTGGATCGATCTACATCCACAAACTGGCCCCAGCCAGGGCTCTTCAGGATGACAACCACGATGGAAGCGACTGAGGCATGGACCTAGGGGCACCCAAGGGAAAAGCCCTTCAGTAGTGGAAGTTCAAAGATGGAAACAGAGAACGCTGGAGGCAGTGGTGGCATTGAGCAGCAGTGGGGCAAGGAGAGAAAGAGGGACAGGCCTCAGACCTAGACCATGGTTCTGACTCAACTGAAGATTCAGATATTTAGCTACCTGTGATGACACCTGGGGCTGCTGGTGACTTTATATAACATGTTCACAGCATAGTAAGAGGAGAATGGGCAGATTGAGAGTGTTCCTGACTAATTACAACTCTTCTATTTGTTTTTACGGTGGGTCCATCAGAAAGTGTTTGTGTTATAATCATGTTTTGATGAGGGGTGCTCATCTGCTTTTCCTGAGGAGTGGGAGTTGGGATGATTACTATTCATATGTTGGGGGTGTAAATGTTCACCTTAGGTCAAAACTGTTCTAATACGTATGTGGATTCTGAGCATCACTGCTATTTTCAAGTTCCAGCAGGGCATGGGGACTTAAAATGTTCACTTGTGATGGCTGTCACAATGACATATACAATATTATCCTAGAATGTGAGGGGAATGCACAACCATGGCAAAAAGATACAAAATATTTTCATATCTTTTCAGAAGGGGCTTCAGTTTATGCTCCTTTAGGAGACACGCCTAGTTGCTGTGGAAGGAGTGGCACTACCTCGCAGATGGCGATGCTAGGCTTACAATTCCTCCTACTCAGAAATTGCAAGAGGGACAAGCGTATGGGAGCATCTGGGGATTCCCGTACAACATACTGGAGAGCTCATTGACCCATAGGGTTGCTATGTGGTAGTCATGGGTCTCACAGATGGTAGAGATCTTACCATAATTAGTGCATATGCCCTGAACATGAATCAAGGATTGTTTCTAGCTGAACTGTCCAACAAACTAGACCCCTACTTAGAAGGCTCTGTTATTGGGGGAGGGGATTATCATTGCATATCTCTCCCCATGCTTTATTGATCCCATGCCACATGTGGAGACTCTCCAGTTATTAGACTGGCCTGACTTTTTTTCCAATTGGCAGTCATAGTGGGGACTTGTAGACTTCTGGTGATTGCATAACCCAAAAGAGAAGGACTATTCATTCTTCTTACTTCTCCATCATCTTCATTAGAATTGGATGCATTTCTTTGCACCCCAGATATTCATGACCAAGTGTGCACTGCAGAATACTTTTATTGGACCATACTAGAGTGGATACACAAAATATCAAGAAATGCCCAATTTAATCTTATAAACTTTTACATGGTACATAGGACATACCTCATACCTGGCAGGGGAAATAGGTTCTTTTATATAGTGAAAGCAAAGGGGCCTATTATGATGCTGGTTGTAAGGCCTCCGACCTCAGGTCAGGGGCCTTATGACTGACATCATAGGTTTCAATTCAGACCCACTGAGTTTGAGTCAGCGGTCGGACTTGAATCTGCCTTGTCATTCCAGCTGGCTTCTGATAGGCTCAAGAAACATGCTGGCCAGTCAAAACTGTCCTGCAATCCAAATGGATTGCAGTTTATGCCATCCGGATTATGACACACGATTTCCAGCAGGGTTTCCATGCTGTCCTTTCCGACATGGAAGCTCTATCGGAAAATGTGTTTGGGACCACCTATTCTTTGTGGCTTCCAGCTGGTGGCCAGAGAGGGGACCTATGGGCCCCCTGTTAATTGCTGCACCCCATGGCAGACACCTTGAGGTGCCTGCCACAGGGTTAACACCTCCTCACACACTTACTGCCATAACACTGCTCGCATAGGGAAATGTCAGATTGGGACCTCAGCACGTGCAGTCGCATCATAACGGGGTGGCCGGAATCGCCGTCCGGAAGGCGTTGATCCCGTTTTTGAGATGGTGTCAGGCAGACACCCAACATAGTAATAGGCAACAACTTGTCTGAGATGTGGAGAAGTGAGTGCAGAATTTTTCCATATGTTTTGGACCTACCAGAAGCTTACTACTTACTGGGAAGAGGTTACTGCAATAGTTGTGTATATTAAAGACAGCAAAATCTCATGCAAGCCAGCCCCCTGGCTCCTGAGCTGATTCCTGCACCCAGCAAAAATGAAAGTCACCATTAGAGTCAAGGACTAAGCTTTCATACTTGCGTAAAGAGAATTCACAAGGTACTAGAAAGCAGTGAGGGGACCTTGATCACTAATATGGCGTAAGCAGTTGGAAAGATGAGCAGACTCTGTAGGAGTAAAGATATTGGCAGGGTTCTCTTGATATAGTTGGAGCCTGGGAAGTATTAGTAGCAGCTATGAAGAATCCAGAGACCCCCCATCTGAAACATCGTTGGGCACTCCTGTACATTTACTCCCTAGAGAATATCCAGTCGCAGGATTCTGATGCCTAGGCTGAGAGTTACAGAGGAGCAGGGAAAGAGCAAACATTTACAGGAGCATTTGTTTATTTTATAGCTTAGCAGTGCTATCTACAGTGGAGATTGGCATTTCATCTATTTTAGGATAATTTTGGTGTTTGACAGTGGGTAGAGGGTGGGCAGTACAGCGGGGGTTATTTTCATTGCACTAGCTATTGTGCTCTAATTAACATTATTAAAGAGAGACAGTTATGCATATAGTAGCCAGCAATGTCTTTGTGTGTAATGTCTCTTAACAAAAAAAAAGAATATCAGTTGTTAACATCATTATTCAAATTCTCGATATAGGAAATATCACTGTATATACTATTGTTTTAGTGTTAAATTGTATGTAATGTATTGTATTTCTTTTTGTTATATGTTTATGATTTTGTTCATTTGTTTTTATTTTTGATGTTTTTAAATTGTTAAAAGTTACATTTCATTTAAATGAATTCATATTTGTAAATAATATTTTAAATATATTTTTAGTAGTAGTATTTTTGTTAATTATGTGATAAAAGTGGGGAGTTTATTTTTCCAAAATATGCATTTAAATAAAAAACCATTTACTAATATGTACATTATTTTTTACATTTTTAAAACTAATTTTATTATAAAAACACTTTATAAGAAATGTAAATATTATATTAAATAATTATGTTTTAATGATATGTATTTACTTTTATTTACATGTTTTGAATATATATATTTCCAACAAAAATTGCATTTCATAGTATTATTTGCATTTTTGGATGCTTAATAAAAAGTCAAAAAAATAATGGTATATTTTAATAATTGTAAAAATATATATTTGTAAATTTAATAAAATGTAATTACAATTTTTTACATTTGTATTGACGATTTTGTTATTTCAAATTCATGTAATATACAGACTCACATTTTCAGTTAAAATGTTTTATATAAGGTAAGTAGTTTAAAATACTGTGTTTTAATGTACCTTTGGATATTTATTGAAATGTTGGAATGCCTAGTAGTAATTTTGTATTTTAAAAATGTAATTTAAAATATTTTAGTTACATAAGTTTAAATGTGAATTGCATTTATAATATTTTAAGATTGCAGGGTCCAAAATCTTTTCTCAAATTAGTTCAGATTGGAGAGGGAATAGCAAATGATAGTCCTTTAGTGTCCAACCCAAGTTGGTTTAGTTGAAGTGAGAATAGTTACTGTTACCCATTTAGCGACCAACACTTTCCTTGAGTTGGTTTAGACTGAAGAGGGAAAAGTAAATGTCACTCCTTTAGTGTCCAACATTTTCCCGAAGTTGGTTTATAGCGGAGTGGTAATAGTAAATGTCACCCATTTAGTTTCCAACCTCTTCTTCAAGTTGGTGTTAATTGGAGTGGGAATAGTAAATATCATTCCTTTAGTGTCTAAGACTTTCATTAAATGTGTTTACATTGGAATGGGAATACTAATTGTCACCCCTTTAGTTTTCAACAGTTTCATAATTTGATTCAAATCGGGATAGGAATAGTAACATGAACCCCTTTAGTGCCAAAATTTAACCCCAGTTTACTTAGATTGGAGTGGCAATAGTAAATGTCATCCCTTTAGTGTCCTTTAGTGTCTACACCTTCTTCAAATTGGTTTAGATTGTAGAAGGATTAGTAAATGTCCCCATTTTAGTGTTTAAATATTTCCACAAGTTGGTTTAGATTGGAGTGTGAATACTAAGTGACACCCATTTAGGGCGATATAATGAGTCTGGCGGACCAGCCAATGCCACACCGGCGGTCCGACATTCCTTTTCAGACTTCGACGGTTGGACCATAGTTGAATCGCTGACTCTGCCAGGGAACTGCCATTTCCTGGTGGTGGTGCGGTGGTCAGGGTCTATTTAATATGCAGGTGGTGCCTTTTGTGGCACCGCCATGCATATTGCAAGCTTCAAGACAAGCAGCAATTCCATGGAGGTTTTCCTTCCATGAAAAGGCTGGCGGTGCTGATACAAAGCGGGTTCTACAGGGCCCATGTGCCCCCTCAGCATGGGAATGCATGCAGAGGGACATACCATGTGCCCCCCGGTGTGCATGCACCCAGGTTCCTGTATGGCATGGAGTTTCGAGTCCATGCCATGCAGGAATACCATGTGGTGTTCTCATTGTGGTGCCTTTTTCAAAGGCACCATCACCTTTGAAAGAGGCACTGCCACAGGAAGCACCAGGCCCCCCACCTGCCAGACCACAAGGTTGCTTGTAACCTGGAAGGTGGGCGGCAGCAAATCTTGGTGGTGCCGGGCACGTTGGTGGACAGCTGGCTACCCTGCACCACCAAAAGTAGAAATTAGATCCTTGGTGTCCAAGAGTTTCCCCAAGATTAATTTGATTAGAGCTAAAATAGTATGTGACTGCTTTACTGTCCAACACTTTCCCCAAGTTGGTTTAGATGGGAGTGGGTATAGTAAGTATTACATATTTAGGGCTTGATTTCGATACCAGGCACTTTTGCTTCTGCCCAATAATGACTCAGTTCTAGGCCCGAACGACACCCGGTTCTCACTAGGATGCGACGAAACACTGTTCGGTCACATTCCTCTATTCCACCATGGGAGCATGCATTACAACCATAAACCAGCTGTAATGCATACTCCCATAGTGATGCATAGTGAAATGGGAGGTGTGGTTCATACATGCACCCCATGGCAGGCACCACGGTGCATGAATCAATAGGAGACCACCTATCTGGCCTCAAACTGAGGCCCTGTACCAAAGGGGGCTTGCCTGGGCCCACGAACATACTTTCCGATATGGTTTCCATGTCGGACAGGCCAGCATGGAAAACATGTCGGAAACCGTGCATTGTAATCTCAAAAGCAGAAAGGCCCACTCATGAGATTACTAGCCGGATTCCAACTGGCGGACAGTGCCTTCAGGGCTGCATAGAAATAGGACGCTTGGTTTCCTTTCTTACAGCCTCATTATGATGGAGGCAGTCAGAAATGGAACGACCCGCTCATTACGGCTGGCTTTCAACGGGCTCAAGGAGCCTGTAGGACAGTCAATGGCAGGCCTGTAATCTGCAACGGGCAGCCTTTCTGCCCTTGCCATTATAATACTCACTCATTGGTGGGCTTTCCTTGTCTGGCTTTCTGACATGGAAAACCTGTCTCAGAGAAGGTATGGGGGCCCCTAGCAGGGACCTCTTGCCTCTGCAGCCTTCAGTTGGGGGCTGAGGGGTCATGTTCATCCCTGCACCATGTCCAACACCTTCTTCAAGTTAGTATAGATTGGAGTGGGAATAGTAATTGTCACCCTTGTAGTCCCCACAACCTTCTTCAAGTTGTTTTATATTGATGTGCAAATGAAAAATGTCACCCCTTTGGTGTCCAACTTCTTCTTCAAGTGCGTTTACATTTTAGTGGAATAGTAAATGTCACTCTTTTAGTGCCAGGGAGAGGCTGACTTAGTATATGATGTACACTTATGTAAGGGGACACCTTGCACTGATCCAGAAAACCCTCATGATGATTTAAGTGGTCTTAGACAACCTTAGAAATCTCTCCAAGTGGTGTGGAGAGCAGCCTTCAGGCTTAGTCCAGAAGGAGTGTAAAGCACCTTGTTTTACAAGAACTTAAACCTATAAGTACAGATCAAGTGAAAAGAAAAATGTATTTATAAAACAATGTATTTATTACAAGACACTCACTAATACATACTGATATCTAATAGCCAGAGATATACACATTGCACACAATACTTTGCAATAGAAACAGGTAAGTAGCACAGAATACATAGTGGTCCCCAGGGGGAGACCAAACCATATTCTAAAATAGTGTTATGCAAACCACAACTCGAGTCAGAGGATGTAGAAGTGCAGGGGACCCAAGGAATCACCCAAGGTGAGTATCTAGGAGCCCCTCAGAGGTTGTGTGCAGTGTAGGAACTCAACTCTATTCTCTGTACAAAGTAACATGTAAGCTGCAGTTGCAAAGAACGAGAACCCATCCCAGTGGACACTGAAGAAACCCTGTGGAAGACAAGAGGTTCGGAGTGGAATCCCAAACGTGGATACCCTTGGAACCAGGTTACCTGCACCAGGGAAGCCAGATGCATAGGTGGGCAGCAGCGTCAGAAACAGTTGTCAAAGTCAATGGGAGATTTCAGGAAGATGCTGGTGCTGGGGAAAGTGAAAATGCTTGTTGGAACCCTTGCCCGGTTGAGTCTTCATTTTATAAGAGGAAATACCTAGAGAGTCCATCTGCATTTGCATGGTTACTCCCAGGTCTATGTTCCACTGTATTGCCAATCCCCTGTAGGGAAATGGACTACCTCCAATGTTTGGGGTTTTCACCCTTCATCTGTTTAACCCATAACAGGTATGGCCTCCGCTTCATCAGGACCTAGACCACAGCAAAGGCTTCCCTCTCAATGGCTGATGAACGTTTCTCTCTACGGGTCAACCTTCTGCTGATAAAAGCAACTGGTTGATCATGGCCCTCTGCATTAAGTTGTGATAACAACCTCCTACCCCTATCTCAGATGCTTCTGTCAGGACAATTAAACTTTTGATGTAGTCAGTACTTTGCAAGATGGGAGCAGTGCACATGGCCTGCTTTAGGTCATCAAATGCCTTTTGACAGCTTACTGTCCACTGAATTGTCTTGGGCATTTTTTTATGTCAGATCATTCAGGAGAATCACAATAGACCCATATCCCTTCACAAATCTTCTGTAGTACCCAGTCAGACTCAAGAAAGCTCTGATATGAGTCTGGTCAGTGGGAGGAACACAGTCCACAATGGTCTGGATTTTGCTCTCCAGTGGTTGAATCTGGCCTCCACCTACCAAGTGGCCCAAGTATGCAACCTTGATCTTCCCTATCTGGCACTTAGAAGCCTTGATAGTGAGGCCTGCCTTTTGCAGGGCCTTCAGAAAATGTCTGAGGTGGACCAGGTGATCCTCCCAGGTGGAGCTAAAGACAGCTATATCATCTAGATGTGCTGCATTATAGACTTTCAGACCTGTTAATATTCACCAGCCTCTGAAATGTGGCAGGTGAATTTTTCATACCAAAGGGCATCACAATAAATTGATCATGCCAACTAGGGGTTGAGCATGTTGTTTTTGGCTTAGCATCCTCAGCTAGTCTGATTTGCCAGTAGCCAGCTGTCAGGTTAAATGTACTCAAAACGTGGCTGAGGCCGAAGTATTTATGAGATCATATGCCCTGGGGATTGGATGAACAATATAACAAAACAAATACCAATGCTGAGAAATTGACTTTGCCACTAGACGATTCACATAAGTAGCTGTTTTGAATCAAGCATAAACAACTTGCTTAAGGTATAGCAACATACAAATTTTAATCTTTTTTTGATTTCTTCACTTTTTATGACACTGTTTTTTGGTGCATGGAAATACAAACAATTTTATATACAGTATATACAACATCTACGTGAATAACACAGAAACATTTGCACACTTCATACATTCTTGGCCATTCAGTCATACAAAACACATTCACACGAAATAACCTAAACAAAAACGACAATAGGTCCACGTATCGGTTGGACTGTTGTTGTAAATAAATGGAAAATAATCCTTTTGTGATTTTGTAATTTTTTAGAGTCTTAACAGAACGCAACTCGAAAGGAGTGTCCACATCTCTTGCTGATGGTTAAGAAACCGTTGTAAAACAATGAATATGGGCCAGATACGGGACTGGGCTGGTCGACGCGTTTCGAACCCCTATTAATGGTGGGCTTCTCCTCAGGACCAAAAAGGGTTCTGTAACAATAACAAAAAACGACACTGCTTTAGGATAGTGATCTAGAGAGCAATAGAGACTAAGCCCCTGTACAAGACACCAGCCACACCCTACCTTAAATTACTTGGCCAATAATCCAAACGTGAAAGGGTAGTATTCCCAGAACGGAGAAACAAGGTATTTCCAAAATAAAGTGCACGCGGGGGCTGCAGAAGGGAAAAACACAAAAGCGCGCTACATTTAGTCACAAACACTCTCAGTCTATCCCCCTCACTACCCCGGTAAGGGGGTGAAACTTACCCGCTGGAGCAATGGCTTCTAACTCGCCAAGGATTCCATGTCTTTTCTTCTTGCTAGGTTGGAGGGCTTAGGTTGATCCACCGCTGAAATACAAACGGAAAAGAAGCGTGAGTCTGTCGGTAACGTAGAACTAGCTGTCAAATCGTAGCGGCTGTGAAGTCGGCAGATAACGCACCGGTTGCGAGAAAAACTTCCGCACTTCACACAGGCGTACGGGATTTATTTATTTTATAAACTGGAGAGGCCCAACCTTAACCAACAGATATGAATGTCTTGATATGGTTGACTGACCACCAACTCCTTGTACTAATACTAAAGGTAGAAATACTATTCAACCCTCAACCACTCACTCCTCCATAAGAATATCGATGGCAGTTGTCGTATCTTCACCCCTCTCCGGCTTTCCTTTAGAGCCATCAACCCCCCTGGTGGAATTATTTCCTGATCCAGCAGTTTTTCCGGTTCAAGAATGCATATGTGAACACCCAACCCTCCCTGGTGAGTCACCCAAGAGACAACCATTAACTACAAATTCATCCCATCACCCACATAACAAATCAGCTTCACGAGTAACACATCCTTCTTCTCTTACTTTCAACCCAAATACTCAGCCCCAAGACTTACCACCCTTCGCAAACCTGCAAAAACCTAACACTACCTTACCTCTAACATGGGAGCTCCCAGTTATTTACTGGAATGTAGCAGGCCTTCGATCTAAGGTCCACCTCCAGTCATGGATGGATGTGATTAATACGCATCAATTAGTCTGCCTCCAGGAAACCTGGGCTATTGACCCCATCCTCATCCAAGGATACAAAACATTCCATGTCCCTGCCAGTGCGTCTACGCATGGGAGACCAAAGGGTGGCCTAGCAATTTATCTCTCAAATAAAATCTCGCCTACGACTATAAATGTATCTTTTGTGTCTCCAAACTTTCAAATTTTAAAGATAGTCTTCGAAAAAAGTTATTATTATGTATAACAACCCTTCCCCTGCTGATTGTGCAAAGACATTGACTGAAATTACCCTATTCATCCACGATCAGAGGGCAAAATACCCGCAGCTACTATGTTATGTTGTGTGGGCAGGAGATTTTAATATTTATTTGTGTAATAACTATAAGAAAGGTATCTGTGGGCTCCAAGATGAACATGACTCTCCTATGACGCACTTTACCCACTCCAGTATTGGTAATACTCTGAACGAATGTCTTTTTTCTTTAGAACTTGAGTTTGCTAATGAAATAGTGAATCCCCCTGTTGAGTTCAAGCCGACCTTCCACGGCAGAGGCCTCTCTACCACCATCGATTACATCCTGTGCTCACAAATTTATAAAAACCGCTTGAAACACTTCATAACTGGTTCAGACATTTCAAGCGATCACTATTCAAATAGTATTACCCTTATACTCAATTCAGCCTCACAAGCCCATAGCAGGACCAGTTTGCTAAACCAGCAATCTCTGGCTATAGATAAAACAAATGGCTTTACAGTAAAATGGTCCAAGATAAAACCCGCTGAAGTTACTAAGAAGATTATTCAAAAAACTCTCCCCTTAATAAACATCTGTTTAGCGGAGACCTCGTCACCCCACATGATCCTTTCTAGCTTCGCTAATATACTAAAAACTATCCAACAGGAGCTCACTCGCCAACATAAGGCCCACGACAAGGACTCACGGGGGTGATTCGATGCCCATTGCCGCAAAGCCCTCTCAGCGCTAAAAAGTGCACTGCATAGCCAAGACAGGGACGTGGCATTAATAGCCACGCTAAGAAAGAACTACAAATTGGCCCAACAAACCCGGAAATGGGAAATAAAGAATAGCCTATGGGCCAAACTACATGAGAGTACAAGGAGCAAGGATAGCTCGCTGTTTTGGCGAACAGTTAAGTCAACCTTTTTAGCAGATCTTTCAGCTGTCCGTCACCTAGACGTGGCGGTCTCAGCCGAAAAATGGGTGGCACATTACTCACAGATTTTCGGTGACTCCTCCGACGTAGCCTTAATTCCCCAGACCATAGAGGAAGTTTCTACCACGGATAATATTTATCCGATTGACCTCCATTTCGATCTTATGGAGGTCACAGCTGCGTTGACTTCCTCGAAGACAGGGAAAGCACCTGGCCCCGACGGAGTACCACTTGACATTTTTGTGAGCAATCTTGATTTATGGACCCCTATAGTCACGCAAGTTATGTCCGCAGTTTCACAGGCCGGCCTAATTGAATCTTGGTCCTCGTCAGTGCTTTACCCATTTTCAAAAAGGGTGAACGCGATAATCCAGCCTGCTATAGACCCATTTCCCTCTTGGACTCACTGGGAAAGGTTGCCGGGAGATTAATTCTGGAGCGTCTCCAGAACTGGGCCACAGAGAAGAAAAACTTAACTGACCTCCAGTATGGGTTTCAAGAGGGATTGGGCACTGTAGAACAGGCTCTTAACCTGACACTCCTAATGGGCAAATATGCTGGGGCAAAAGGCGGAAACCTGTACTTAGTGTACGTCGACTTAAGTTCCGCATTCGATTGCGTGATACACTCCAAATTGTGGGAGATCCTGAGAAATCTGGGGGTAGATCCTCCACTCCTTAAATTCCTCCAAGAACTCTACACTGACGCCAAAGCATGTGTGAGGTATGGCATCAACGGGGAACTATCGGACTCATTTAGCGTAGCAAAAGGCGTCAGACAGAGGTGCGTCCTCGCCCCGTTTCTATTTAATATCTACACAAACGGGCTGGAGCAAGCGATGCTGGAAGGCAGCCAGGATCTCCCCTGTATAAACACCCGGCCCATTCCAGCCCTATTGTACGCCGATGACTCCGTCATATTGGCGAGAACCTTAAATCAGCCTCAACTGCAATTGGACAAGTACTGCCAATTCATGCTTTCCCTGGGTTTAAAAGTAAATAAGACCAAGACTTTTGTGATGCATATAGGAAAGAAAGTCAAGAAACAGAAACCTCTTTTCATAGAAAAGGTCACACTGGAAAATGCCAGGGAATACCCCTACCTAGGCATTCTCATAGACGACCAATTAACCTGGAAACCTGCCACCGCAAGTAAAAAAATGCTATTCCAGCGTACAACTGTGGCGCTGATCTCTTTTTCCAGGAAGTTGGGCAAGCCCGCTCCCGCTGAGTTGCTCAAAATCTATCAAGCTAAATGCCAACCTACGGCACGGGTGTATGGGGTTATGCTCCTGCCGTAGAGCTCCAAACAATTGAAAATGACTTTTTGAAATATGTACTAGCCCTCCCTCGAAGTGCTCCAAATTACGGCAGCCACATTGAGCTCAGTTTGGATTATCTAACTGACACCATTAGATACCAACCGATTCTCCTTTGGCACCGTATATGGACCAAAGAGCAATGTCATCTTACTCGGTCACTGATAACCGACTGTCTATCCCTGACCTACTGGAAAAAGATCCCATGGTTACTTTATGTCCTTAATTTTCTGAATGATTTGAACCGTTTATCATTTTTTACTGACCCTCCCTCACTTATGGACATATCCAGGAAGGCTTTGAAGAGCCTGTGTGTTAACCACCTAAGAGATCTTCGCATATGTTCAGAGATTGGTAAACATACAAACAGCCATCTAATGATGATTCAAACCATACCCGGCATGCAGCCGTATCTGTCCTTCTTTTTGTCAAACCACGATAGATATGTTTTAACTAGATTTCGTTTTGATTCCTTTTATCGCCTTGTTTCGTTTCCCGGGGTTTCAGACTGGTCACGCGAATGAATTAGATGCCCCTGTGATGGTATTGCACCCCAGTCTACCCTACATGTAATTCTATTTTGCAGCTTTTATGAGATCCCACGTAAACGCTGGCTAGTTCCTCTTCTCCGACAAATGGGCTTGAGAAGATGCAGACCTGCTCTCCTGGCATTACAGTTTTTAGACACACAATTTGCTGCTAAGTGTATAGCCTGTTTTTTAAAAGCATGCCTGAAAATTCGTTTACAACTGACTGACTTTGCTTTGTAACTTTTATATGCAATTTACACCTAATTGATAAACCGTGTCACACTGCATAGGTGACAATCTCCTTAAAGGCAAAATTTTACTGTCTTGATGTAACTTCAGTTAATATTGCATGTGTGATAATCTTTTTAAAAGAAAAATTACAATCTCGTTGTAATTGTTTTTTACTATGCACTTTTTATGATTGTATAACTCAATCGAAATAAAGATTCTTGAACTGACCTGAAATGCAGTGACCCTACGTAAAGGGAAACCTATATCTTTCGTAAGGTGCTAGCTACAGCTTCCACAGGCTGCAATGGCAGGCCTGTAGTGACAGTTGGAATGGTCTCTCATAGGTAGCATAATACATGCTTCAGCCTATGGGGGACCTCTGGGGTGCATATGCCCTGGGTACCTTAGTACCATATACTAGGGGTACCCCAGTATCCATTCTGGGATGTACCTAAGTACCTACCGTAACAATTTAGAGGAGAAAGCAGAGAGACCGAGGTCCTGATTAGCAGGATCCCAGTCAGACTAGAACCAGCATAGAACCAGGTAAAAACTGAGGCTAACTAACCGTAAAGGCAGCTCTAACTTTCCTACAGTGCCCAACACTTTCTTCAAGTTGGTTTAGATTCAAGTTGAATAGTAAATGTCACCCCTTTAGTGTACAACACTTTCCATAAGTTGGTCTAGACTGAAGTGAGAATAGTAAGTATTAGTGCTTCAGTAGCCATCCCTTTACCCAAGTTGATTTAGATTGGAGTGATAATAGTAGGTATTAGTTAGCCCTTTACTATCATACACTTTCCCCAAGTTACTTTGGGCTAGAGTGGGAATAGTAAATGTCACCACTTTAGTGTCCAACACTTTCCCCATGCTGGTTTAGATTGGATGGGCAATAATAAATGTCACCTGTTTAGTGTGTAAGATTTTATTAAAAGATGTCACACATATTTTAAATTTTTACATTTATTGTAATTCTCAAATAACAAATATATTTTTAAATTGAAGCATAGTCAAGTAAAACATTACTTTTTGTTATTTTTTACAGTAAAAAAACAGAAGTGCAGCATATTTAATATATTTGTATAATGCACATTTTCAATTATGTTTTATTTTTCAGAATATTGTTACATTTTTATTAGTATATACTAAATGAATTTATGTATGTTTGTTATTTAATTTATACTTTACAAGTTTTTTTTACTTGCTGAACAACATCGTTTGACAAATGTAACATTGTAAAAAATGTACAGCTTTTTTATACTTTTATTAACGTTTTTCATTATTTTTTTCACCTTATTGTAGAAATATTTATTAGTATATAGTAAATATATATATACATTTTATATCATTATTTAACTTATATTATTTAACTTTTTTCTATTTTTTCAACATTGTTTTTCAAGTTTAACGTTAAAATTGTTTTATTTTTGAAACTTGTTTTACAGATACTTACTATATTTTCTATTGCATTCTATGGGTCGATAGTCTTTTCTTTCAGCTTCAGTTACCTGCTGCTGGTACATTACTGCTACATTTTATTTTGTAGTCAATTTGTGCTTTATTGAGTCATGCATCCATGAAAGATGTCATAGTTAGGTGTTGCTTTTTATTGTAACATTAGAGTCCTTTCTTAAGAATTTGATGGTAGAGGTGATTTAGGATTCATGTTTAAAACTTGGGTATAGTGTTGCTTAAGTATTTTTTTGTATATTTAGATGTGTTTTGTTGAATTTTGCACAGTTTTTTCGTCTTGGGTTTTTATAAAATGTGATGCAAGTGTATGAAGGTTTTATGTTAAATTATTTGATGTTATTTAAATCTCTTTAATATAAACCAATGGTTTTCAACTAGATTTCCTATTTTGGGGGCTTCCCAGAGTGGTTCGTGTATTTGATCCTTTTTTTATAATAAAACTACCAAACCTTTTGATGGATTCAATGGGTTTTGATTGGTGTTTAAATTTTCTTTCGGGCTTCCAGTTTTCTGAATGTCTATATTTTTGGGTATTCCTACTTTTTATTATGTGGGGATGAAGGAAGGTCTGCAGCTTCAAAACAATAAGTTTTATTTCATGCTTTTAGGAGCGGGTGAGAAATGTGATATATTGTTTATGATGCGTGTATGTTAATATTATGTGCAATTGTTTTGAAAATGGGTTGTATTTATTTAAATGTATGTACTGATTTCGTTTACGTTGGTTGATCATTTATTGCACTATTTTTGAAACTTTTTATTATACATTTTATTAGCTCAGTGTCTAATAACTTGGTGGTTTTACATAACTTTTTCACTGATGTAATAAAATATTTATGTTAATATTTAAAAAAAGAAAAAGGATTGAAAATGTTGGATTACAATTTCTTGTAGTTTTTCAGGTTTCTGGTAGGTTTATATTTAATTTATAATATATGTTTGGCTATTATTTCTAAGTAAGGTCACCCTTTAATGTTTATGACTAATTTGACTTTAAATTGTAGCATGTTGTACATTCTTTAGTTTGTTCAATTTGGAATTCAGATAGCTCTGTTCTATGTTCTTTGTAGCTTTGCTCTTTTTGTAATGCTTCAATACATTTGTATAATGTAGGTTGAGTTCTGCCTAGTGTGAATTGGAAGGAATTGTGCCATTCATCTACTGTGTTGTTTGTTTTGGCTATCTGTGCCAAGGTGCTGTCATACACATTCTACCTTGAATGGCTTTGTCGAAGTATATTTTTAGAATATTTTGAATCATAGCTTGTTTAAAGTCTATGTTTGTTTTATGAGGGTAGTAGTTATTTGTATGTTGTTTTATATTATTGAACAGTTCACAGTAGGTGCTGCTTTGTTTGTATGGTAGTAAAGCAAATGTGAAAGGGATATATGGAAAGGGGCGACCACTCGGTCCCCCCGAACGTATGGTGGAGTGCCTCGATCCCCCCGGGAAGCCATTTTTGGGCGGGAGGCGTGTCTCGGCTGGTATGCCCGAAGCGGCGTAGCCGGGGCGCGCTTTTTCCCGCCCTAGAGTGGGCTGGCCTAGACACCGACGTAGCCAGCCTCGCCCTAGGGGCGGGCAGGGGCGGGTTCTCGCCCGCCCTGAAGACGGATAAAAAGAGACGCAAGACCAGAAGACGTCCTCTTGTTCTTGTGCTCCGAAGCTGCACCTCCTCGCTACACGTGAGCTCGGGACAGAACGAAGAGCCAATTTTGAGCGTTTTGATCCTTTTTTTTGTCTTCTAGATACTTCCTCGGGGTGATGCCCAAGAAAGGCGCGAAGAGAATGACGACCGACCAGATGGTGCGGGCCCTTTGCAAAGAAATGTCCGACATAAAGAAACGGTTGGCAGAACGAGACGGGGAGGAGGGTACGGGCCCTGCGCCGGCTGGAGGGAGACCTAAGAGGCCGAGAAGGGTTCCAGCCGGTGGAGACGTCCCGGTTCCCTCTACCCCGCTCGAGGCGCCGACCCCAGTACCGATCGAGGGGAATCCAATCCCTGTTGTCGTCACCCCGACACCCAAGGGAGACATGCCCCCCGAGCTGGCAGCACAGCTAGCAGCATGGTTGGGGGATAGTAGTGATGGCGCCGCGGCTGCCGAGGCACAGGCGCTGATAAAAGGACTTCGTGAGAAAAGGGAGGCGGCTAAAGACAAGCCGCAAGCGGCAGAAGTCGCGTCCGGTTCAGGTAAGCGGCCATTGCCGATTGCAAGGGACGAGTCAGCACCCTCTCGTAGAGAGAGACTGGGACAACATGTGCCTTTGGCTATAAAGGAAAAGATCTGGTCTGGGGAGTATGTGAATATTTTCTCCTTGCTTGTTGACCATTATGATATGGAGCATGTTAAAAGTCAGAAGGACTTAATGCATCCGAGTGTTTGGCGCGCAAAAATGGCCGCCTTTAAGGTGAATGAGACTATTGGCAACTGGGGCAATGCGTGGGGTATTTTCACATCGATTTTGGGGGGTCGTAGGCCCGAGTTGCTTCCTGAGTTTCCCGTTTATCAATCACGAATTATGGGGTACTCGACATCGTATCAAGGTAACCATTGGTTTTGTTATGACAACCTGTTCAGGAAAGAGAAGGAACATAACAAGAGTTTGACTTGGGATTGTTACGATTCTGTAACATGGGATAAAATGAAAGAATCGGGAATGTTAAGAATGCCATTGGTTGGGAGCAATGTTATTGATTACTCCCGCCAAAATGTGGGGACGCCCTTTCGACCAAGTACGAGCACCGACGACCAGTCGAGGCCCGCAGGCAATACAGGGAGAAAGGGTTTCTGTTTTAATTTTAACAAAGGGAAATGTACCAGGCCTCCGGGATTGTGTAAATTCAAACACGAATGTAGTACGTGTGGGTCGTCCCATCCTGAGTCATCGTGCAGAGCCAGAACGGGTGAGAATGGGGGTAAGGGGGGCGCCAAACAGGTCTAAGCTTGGCCGAGGGGCGCCGTTACCAACCCCGATTGATACCTTGGCAATGATTCCCTGGCTCAGCGAATACCCGGATCGTACTTCTGCCGGGGTGCTGCGGAACGGTTTTTTACATGGTTTCCGCATCCCGGTGGGGGACTTTCAGGGGGTAGGGATGTGCAAAAATCAACTTTCCGTGTTACAACATACATCTGTAGTCCATGAGAAAATTCTGAAAGAGGTTAGCCGGGGACGGGTTGCCGGCCCGTTTAGTGTACCCCCGGTACCGAATTTTGTTTGTTCTCCGTTAGGGGTGGTCCCCAAGAGGGACCCAGGTGAGTTCCGTTTGATCCATAATCTGTCTGCTCCACATGGTCTTTCGGTGAACGACGCAATTGATCCGGAAGTTTGTTCGGTGCGATACGCATCGTTTGATGAGGCAGTAGCCATCTTGAATCGCCTGGGGCCCGGGACGTTGATGGCGAAATCTGATATCGAGTCAGCGTTCCGGTTGCTCCCGGTACACCCAGACGATCAGCGTCTTTTGGGATTCGGGTTCCAGGGGTCATTTTACATGGATAGGTGTATGCCAATGGGTTGCTCTATATCATGTGCTTATTTTGAGCAATTCAGTACTTTCCTGCAATGGGTGTTTACTAAGAAAACGGGTTTTCGAAATGTAATGCACTACCTTGACGACTTTTTGTTCCTGGGCTCCGCCGGAAGTCCCGAATGTGCCCAGGCCTTAGATGAATTCTGTGTGTTGATGGGTCATTTTGGCGTGCCATTGGCACCGGGTAAGACTATGGGTCCCACGACTTGCCTCGAGTTTTTGGGGATCGAGTTGGACTCAAGGGAGGGGTGTTTCCGTTTACCAGCTAGCAAAGTGTTGAAATTCAGGACAGCCCTCCAAGTATGTTTAAATGCACCTAAGGTTACACTGCACCAGTTGCAACAATTAGTGGGAAAGTTGAACTTTGCCTTGAGGGTGATCCCAATGGCTCGCCCGTTTTCCCGCTCGATTGCCCAATCAATGGTTGGCTTAAGAGAGGGGCATCATCGCACGAGATTATCGGCCGAAGTCCGCCAGGACATGCGGATTTGGTTAGCATTTTTGGCGGACTTCAATGGCCGAGTCGTCTGGAACAAGCCAGCCGTGTCCTCCGAAGAGCTTGGGCTATGGACAGATTCAGCAGGAAGTATAGGTTTTGGCGCCATCTTCGGCACAAAATGGTCTGCACAAAAGTGGCCCCTATGGTGGCACGAGAAGGGGCTGACGGGTAATATAGCTTTCCTTGAACTATTTCCCATTCTGGTGGCCCTGAGAACATGGCCAGACGGGTTCAGAGATCATTCTGTCGTGTTCTGGTCCGACAATATGACCGTGGTAGAATGCATCAATAGTCAGGCAGCCCGTTGTAAATTGATTTTGAGGCTGCTCAAAGAAATTGTCTTACTGTGTATGCAACTAAACGTGATATTCAGAGCAAAACATGTCCCAGGGGTGATGAATCAGGCTGCTGATGCACTGTCTCGTTTTCACATGCAGGCTTTCTCGGGTTTCCTTCCTTCAGCGGACCCAGAGCCGGCACCCTTCCCCGAAGCTCTCTGGTCTCTCGGTGCCCCGAACTTCGTCACCTCGTGGGAGAGAGTCTAGCACCCAGGACAAGGAAGGCATATGAAGGGGCGTTTCAGGCCTATTTAGCCTTTTTGGGGGAAGAGAGAGGGGGACTGTGGGGGCAGGAAGAGTGTGTAGTACTTTTTCTGATGTCTTTACGTAGGGCTGGGAAATCGGTGGCAACGGCCCAAAGGCATCGTGCCGCCATTTCCTTTGTTGCCAAGGCCCATGGCATCCAGGACCCGACAGCGTCTTTTACAGTACAAAAAGCGCTGCGTGGGTGGCAACGCCTGGAGGGTCGCAGAGTAGACGTAAGACGACCGATAGGTCTGGATAGGTTGGCCCAGTTACTGGCCTCACTCCCTAACACGTGCTCGTCCCCTTTCGAGACCTGTTTGTTCCGGACTGCATTTACGCTGGCATTTCACGGGGCTATGAGAGTTAGTGAGCTGGTTGCAAGGAACAAACAGGATGTGTCGGGGGGCTTGTGCAGGGAACATGTCCGGATCAGGGGCGATGCGATGATTGTCTCCTTTCTCAGGTCCAAGTCCGACCAAGACGGGAGGGGGGACTGCACGATCATTCGCCGGACCCCCGGATCCTCCATGTGTCCGGTACAGTGCTTAGAAGACTACCTAGCACGAAGGGTGGCATCATGGGGGGGGACATTGTTGAGGCATGCAGACGCCACCCCACTGACGAGGTTTCAGTTTCAGCGGGTGCTTGCAATGGCCATTGCCGCAACGGGCTTGGACCCGGGCGAATTTGGGACCCATTCCTTTCGGATAGGGGCTGCCACTGAAGCTACAGCCAGGGGTCTTAATGTAGAACAAGTAAAACGTGTGGGGCGTTGGTCCTCCAATTGTTATAAGAGGTACGTGCGATTGCACATGTTGTGAAGCTGTAATCATGTACTCACGCCTCTTGTCTTTGTTTGTTTTCAGTTGCGCAAGCCTACGAGGCAGGGCGGACTGTGCAGTCGACCCAACACCAGGCCAGCGGTTGCACATCACCGGCTGTAAGGAAGGAGGTGTGGGTCGTGGGCCACTCATACGTGAGACGGGCCGCGGACGTATTCAAAGCAGGTGACATGATTCACGTACCTGGGGAATACGGGTACAGAGTGTCCTTCTACGGAAGGGGCGGTCTCTGTATTGACCAGTTTCAGGCATTTTTTGAGGGTTTGTTAGAGCGGATGAGGTCACCGCCGTCCATAGTCATAGTGCATTTAGGGGGTAATGATTTGGTCACTACCGGTAGACGACTTCTCCTGGAGACTATGCTTTCCACGGTAAGTTGGTTAGCAAGGAGAGTTCCGGGGTGCATAATTGCGTGGTCTCATATGATCCCACGAAAAGTATGGCGGGGGGCTATCTCGATCCCTGCTTTAAATCATTCTGTTAGAAAACTGAATAACAAAGTGAGTAGGTTGTTCCGTTCCAAGACATTGCATTCGATCTCGCATAGTTGTATTAATGATGACAGTATGTATCTGTGGGATGGTGTGCATTTGTCGAGGGTGGGGAATGAGTTACTCATAGGAGACTTCTTAGCCTGGTTAAAATCATTAAAACATGACCTTTAGGTAGGAGTTTTGTGGGGGGTCCGGATAGCCGGTCAACTATCCGGACCTGTGGCGGTAAGGTCATGATCGGTGAGCACTAATTGGTAGATCCCTATGAGTGGGCGTCACCCAACACGGATGGGAGCGCTCGGGAGAGGTGGCCATTGGCCCCTCAGTGGGGAGGCGGTCCCGTCTAAGGGCGGGTCGCCGGAAGTAAAGGAAAGGCGGTCAAGGCCCCTTCCTTTGTAGGAGGGGTTACAGCCCCCTCCTGGGGAATTTCCCGGGGCCAGGGTCATCTGCGACGGCAGATGCGGTAAGTTGTGTGGGATGGGGGGAGGTCCACGATACCTTCTAGATACCACACACAAGTCTTCGAACGACCTTTAAATGGCGTCGAGTCTTAAGTGCCCCCGTCAAGTCAAGGGAAATTGTTAGTAGTTGCACTTGAGGTAAGCCTCTGTGCTGTCGCCCCTCACAAGTGGGAGGGGTAAGTCTGGTTAGGGATCTTGACACCGGTTATGACCTTGCCGTTGGCCCTTAAACGTTAGGATGTACAATTTCAGTGTTTCTAGAGAATGTTTTTGTTGGATGCTAGTTCGGCTAGGAGAAACTCTGTATTAGAGAATATGTTAAGGTGAGCCAAACATCGCAATGTGATAATGAAATTGTACATAAAATGAAACGTTTAATGTTTTAATTTTTTGTTTTAATAAATACGGCCGGGGGAGGGTCACTCCCTCCCCACATCCAAAAACTTCAAGAACTGTTTCCGGTTTCCCTCCTTTTGGGGATTGTGTTGAGAGGGGGTGGCGGGTATCTCAGCCATATGGAAAGGGGCGACCACTCGGTCCCCCCGAACGTATGGTGGAGTGCCTCGATCCCCCCGGGAAGCCATTTTTGGGCGGGAGGCGTGTCTCGGCTGGTATGCCCGAAGCGGCGTAGCCGGGGCGCGCTTTTTCCCGCCCTAGAGTGGGCTGGCCTAGACACCGACGTAGCCAGCCTCGCCCTAGGGGCGGGCAGGGGCGGGTTCTCGCCCGCCCTGAAGACGGATAAAAAGAGACGCAAGACCAGAAGACGTCCTCTTGTTCTTGTGCTCCGAAGCTGCACCTCCTCGCTACACGTGAGCTCGGGACAGAACGAAGAGCCAATTTTGACCCACCCACCAGCCCCTGAGGACAGCAAGTGGTTGTGCAATAAAGTGAATTTATAAGTTTGTTTTTCCATTCCGTTTACAGGCTGTGAAAGTATCAGTTTGTTGTTGATCATAATAAAGTATGGTGAATATTGTGTAGGTTGTTTCGATTAAAATGATTTGATATAGTATTTTTAGCATGTTCCTTCGGTCGTAGCGACCAATGTTTTTTGTAGGTTTGAATAAAAATTGTCGTATTTAATTTTTGGTAGGCGGTAAGGTCATGATCGGTGAGCACTAATTGGTAGATCCCTATGAGTGGGCGTCACCCAACACGGATGGGAGCGCTCGGGAGAGGTGGCCATTGGCCCCTCAGTGGGGAGGCGGTCCCGTCTAAGGGCGGGTCGCCGGAAGTAAAGGAAAGGCGGTCAAGGCCCCTTCCTTTGTAGGAGGGGTTACAGCCCCCTCCTGGGGAATTTCCCGGGGCCAGGGTCATCTGCGACGGCAGATGCGGTAAGTTGTGTGGGATGGGGGGAGGTCCACGATACCTTCTAGATACCACACACAAGTCTTCGAACGACCTTTAAATGGCGTCGAGTCTTAAGTGCCCCCGTCAAGTCAAGGGAAATTGTTAGTAGTTGCACTTGAGGTAAGCCTCTGTGCTGTCGCCCCTCACAAGTGGGAGGGGTAAGTCTGGTTAGGGATCTTGACACCGGTTATGACCTTGCCGTTGGCCCTTAAACGTTAGGATGTACAATTTCAGTGTTTCTAGAGAATGTTTTTGTTGGATGCTAGTTCGGCTAGGAGAAACTCTGTATTAGAGAATATGTTAAGGTGAGCCAAACATCGCAATGTGATAATGAAATTGTACATAAAATGAAACGTTTAATGTTTTAATTTTTTGTTTTAATAAATACGGCCGGGGGAGGGTCACTCCCTCCCCACATCCAAAAACTTCAAGAACTGTTTCCGGTTTCCCTCCTTTTGGGGATTGTGTTGAGAGGGGGTGGCGGGTATCTCAGCCATATGTGTTTTCATACTCACCATGCATGGTGTATATTTGATTGATTTATTGAGACACATTTTGAAGGTCCCATAAATAATCCAGGTTTGGCAATAGGAACATTTTATTAAGTTGTTTGCTGTAGAGAAAATTAGGATTATTTTTTCATTATTTAAATTGTCATGAAAAAGGAAGTGTTTATCATTTTGTGTTATTTTTAAATGGCCAGCTAAATCTATGTCTTGGTATGTTCAAGGGTCATGTGGGGCATCAGTGCTGGCTTTTTTAGTGCATGAAATTAAGTGTTTTGAAGTGGGGATAGGTGGTATAGGGCATTTTACATGTATAGGGACTTTAGGTAGGATGTCTTTCAGGATTTTGCTTTTAGGTTTATGGGACCTATTGCTTACCTCTCATATATTGAAAGAATTCTCCAATTTCTGTTTCTGTAACATTGTGTGTCTGGTTGTGCTCTTTTTCGATTTATTACAAATGATCTCTTGTAGTTGACCTCTTATAGCATGCATATAAATAAAATGTAGTACATTTCCAGTTTATGGTTTCTGTTGATGCAAATTCGTGTCTGTAGGTGTAACCCATATGGTTTAATGCTTGTTTCTGTGAAGTGACATAGTTAGTCTCTTCTGTCATTGTATATCTAAATAGTTTAACAGTATACATATATTATGAATTGACCTTTGCTTCTTTCTTAATAATATTTAAATAAATGCAGTTTTTTCATTGTTTTACTTACTTATGTTTTATTGAGACGATTTGCATGGGTTTGAAATTCTTTTTTCCTTGTTATAATGAGGAGCATGTCAATCAATCACTCAGGAACATTTATAGCGCACGCTACTCACCCGTGAGGGTCTCAAGATGCTGAAGGGAATGTAGTGTAGTTCCTAGTTTCCCACTAGGCCCTGCGCATTGGAATAACATAAACAGTAGTATCGACGTAGAAGTGCGGATCTACCAGGCCTCCACTGACTATGCTAAACTTAATTGGGTTTGTTACCAACTAGCTCAGAGGTCACTGGAAACTTTCTTCTCTGCATGGGAAGTGATCAGCTTCCCTGGCACAGACAAGAAGGGATTCAGCTTTCCAACAACCGTGCAACATGACAACTTTGCTCCTCAGATCAAGAGTCAATCTCTAGGGTCGTGTGAAACAATAGACATGTATTTCACTCAGTCAGGTTAGTGCAGTTTACTTTCACAATATGTAGAGAATAGAGAGACGGGTGTTTGTCAATAAAGGGTTAACATTTATTGAACAGTATTTCTTCTCATACAAGAGAAATGCATTGCCACAATTGCAAGACTTGTTATGATAAAAAGTACGTACAGTGAGATAAGGATTGCGAAATAATACTGTAAAAGCATTGATATGGTTTCTTAGCCATACAATGATTTAAAAGTAATAAAACATATATACAGTCATATATACATTAGGCTAAAATACTCAACTGGTGCTTCTAACTACGCCTACCCCAGTGTCCCTGACCTAAGCCTAATACGTGGGAGGGGAGTAAGTAAGTAGCTTCAGTTTAAGTTGGTTTTGCCAAGGTTTGCTTCAAGAATTCTCACTAAGGGTTTAGTCAACACCATACCTCTGAATAGAATGATGGAGGTCTGGTATCTCCTTCAGGGGAAACTCGGTATCCCAGTCACCCGCGAGGGCAGACCAGAAACGTTGGCGCTGGATTTCTCTTCAGCGCGTCGGGAGGAGGAGGGGGGACAGCGTCCGCGGGCAGCTGGCTTTGGCTGGATGTCTTCGCAGAGGGACGGCTGTTCAGCTCCTAGTTACACCACACCATCGTTCGCGCTTTAGCAGCGATAATGGTATCAGCAGCTTCAGGCGACGGGCAGCAGGCTGTAACAACAGGGTGCTAGCTTCACCAACACGGGGTCTTGCAGACAGCTAGCAACAGGCTTGCAGACAGCTAGCAACAGGCAATTGCTTAAGGCAACGTTGGTAATATTTATACCTGACGGGTGCCTGGTTTGACGTAAGTTTGCTGGACATAAGACGTCAATTAAAGATGTCACTAGGAAGTGATAGCTATCAGTTGCTCATTAGAGTTCCATTACTAATCAAAACACAGCAAGCGGGGATTTCCAGGTTTGCTGAGTTTTTATCTTGTTGAAGAACTCGGAGTGTTAATCTAGGAATATCAGATAGTGACTTCTGCTCTGTCATTGCACTAATTGGTTGCAAAGGAAGTGGCAGAGAACTATGCTGGAATGTGGCTCTGTTCGTGTGAGGCCAGAGATGACTTTCTGAATATCGCACTTGAACGGTTATGCCAATATAGGGAATAAATGGATTTATAGCCGAATAGGGGCATAAGGTCACAGTATCGATCAGGAACCTAGATAAACACGCAACAGGAAGGGGGGGTGCTGCTACTTTTCGAAAAGACAGGTCTTGAGGTGTTTCCTGAAAGTTAGATGGTCCTGGGTTAGTAGTAGGTGGGCGGGGAGGGAGTTCCATGTCTTGGCTGCCAGGTAGGAGAACAATCTTCCTCCGGTAGTGGTTCTCTGAATCCGTGGGGCGGTGGTGAGGGCGAGGCTGGTGGAGTGGAGCTGGCGGGTGGGGGTGTAAAACGAAAGGCGGTTGTTGAGGTATTCTGGGCCCATGTTATAGAATGCTTTGTGTGCATGGGTGAGCAGCCTGAACGTGATCCTTTTGTTGATGGGGAGCCAGTGCAGGTTCAGGTGGGCAGATATGTGACTGTGTCGAGGGATGTCAAGTATGAGTCGTGCAGAGGCGTTCTGTAAGCACTGGAGACGTTTCTGGAGTTTGGCTGTGGTTCTTGTGTGTAGGGGGTTCCTGTAGTCTAGACGGCTGGTGACGAGGGCTTGGGTGACAGTCTTTCTGGTTTTGGTGGGGATCCACCTGAAGATCTTTCGAAGCATGAGCAGGGTGTTGAAGCATGCAGACGAGACGGCGTTGACTTGCTTGGTCATCGAGAGGGAGGAGTCCAGGAAGAATTCCAGGTTGCGTGCGTGGTCCGTGGGTGTAGGTGCGGTGCCCAGCTCTGTGGGCCACCAGGAGTCATCCCAGGCGGATGGGGATTGTCTGAGGATTAAGACCTCTGTTTTGTCCGCGTTGAGCTTCAGACGGCTGAGCTTCATCCATTCAGTGACATCTTTCTTTCCTTCCTGGAGGTTGGTTTTGGTGGTGGCTGGGTCTTTGGTGAGGTAGAGTATTAGCTGGGTGTCGTCCGCATAAGAGATGATGTTGATGTTGTGTTTGCGTGTGATGGCGGCGAGGGGGCTCATGTAGATATTGAAGAGGGTTGGGCTGAGCGAGGAGCCTTGGGTTCTGTCGGAAAGGAACGAGGTGATCCAGTCCAGGGCCTTTCCTTGGATCCCAGTATTGTAGAGGCGAGTTATTAGGGTGCGTTGGCAGACGGTATCATAGGCTGATGAGAGGTCCAGGAGGATGAGAGCGGTTGTTTCTCCGTTGTCCATCAGGGTCCTGATGTCCTCGGTGACTGCGATGGGGGTTGTCTTGGTGCTGTGATGGGCTCAAAAACCAGACTGGGATAGGTCGAGTGAGTTGTTTGCTTCGATAAATGTAGTCAGCTGTTTATTAAGGGTCTTCTCGATGACTTTAACCAGGAAGGCCGGAGGGAGATGGGGTGGAAGTTCTTGAGGTCTTTGGGGTCTGCTGTGGGTTTCTTCAGAAGGGCGTTGATCTCTGCGTATTTCCAGCTCTCAGGGAAGGTGGCTGATGTGATGGAGCTGTTTATGACATTTCGGAGGTGGGGTGCGATGGTGGTGGCAGGTTTGTTGAAGATATGATGAGGGCATGGGTCACAGGGGGAGCCAGAGTGGATGGTGTTCATGACGTGGGTGGTGTCTTTAGTGCTGATGGGGGTCCATGCCCAGAGGGTGGTGGTGGTGGTCGTAGGTTTGGCGTCTGGAAGCGGAGTCTGGGGTCCGAAGCTGTCGTGTATATCTATGATCTTGCCGTGGAAGAACATGGCGAGGTAGTTGCAGAGGTCTTGCGATGGTGTGATGTCGTTGTCGCTGGCGCTAGGGTTGGAGAACTCTTTGACAATACTGAAGAGTTCCTTGCTGTTGTGGGTGTTGTTGTCCAGCCCCTCTTTGAATGATGTCCTTTTGGTGGTGCGGATCATCTGGTGGTAGTCGCGGGTGGCGCTCTTGAGGTCTGTCATGTTTTCTGCTGTTCGTTTGTGGCGCCAGGCATTTGAGGGTTCCTCAGGTTTTCTTTGCGACTTTGAGGGCATCTATGAACCACGAAGTCTTTCTGTTGTCGGTCTTGCCTGGGGGGTTCTTGAGTGGAGCAAGGTCGTCGGCGCAGTTGGTGATCCACTGTGCGAGATTGTGTGCTGCGTTGTTGGTGTCGGGGGTGTTGACAGGTGGGATCTTGCTCAGTGATGTGGCTGGTTGGTCTGTGGTGACTTTGCTCCAGCATCTGTGGGGGATCTGTTGCTTGTGGTGGTGGGATGTGGTCTTCTTGAAGTTGAAGTGAATGCAGCTGTGGTCTGTCCAGTGGAGTGGCTGAAGTAGATGGGGTCGAGCATGTGGCCAGCGCGGTGGGTGGGCGTGTCTACCAGTTGCTTGAGTCCGAGGTTGGCGAGCAGGGTGGTGGTGTTGCTGTCGTTTTCGTCATGTCATGATTTTTCTGTCGAAAAAGAAAAAAAGGTTATATCAATTAAATATGGCATTTTGTTGCAAGTTTGTCAAGATGTAGGGAGTTAGGTGTATTTTTGGTTGGATGAGTTTTTATACTAATATTTATGCATACTTCCTTTATTATACATTCTTGGTGCTTTGGTATAGTTGATATTATCTGGATCAGATACCTGTCTTAAGGAAAGCATACTAAAAGGCTAGCATGCATGCAAAAAAAGAATGGAATGAACAAAGGTGGAGGGCCCTGTTGGACTCATGTTCCATTGGCGATTCGTCCAAGTTTCTGGGCCCTAGTGGCTCAAGATCATTCAAGAGCCACCCAGAACTTAGATAATAATGTGTCCGCCTCTGATTGAGTAAAATATTTGGACAGTTAATATGCTGTTGATTCTGTGGATTCCGCAACACCCACCATTTCCATACCAATCCAAACAACATCTAGCAACATGCTGATGTGTGAAACTGCAGATATCATTCAGGTCCTGAATTCTTTTTCACATGGGTGTGCAACTGGCCCGGATGGCATCCCTGCTGATATTTTATTTAAATAACATAGAGCCCTAATCCCAGTGTATTTTGGTCTTTGCCAATCCAATTGTAGCAGGGGCCCCCATTCCTGATTTTTGGAAAGGTGCTATAGTCCTACCCACATTTAAAGAGGCAACAGTTCCCTACCATCTAACTATTGGCTGATAAGCCTTATCAATTGTATTCAGAAAATCTTTGGTTGTTGCCTGCTTAATAAGACACAATATTGGATAGATGAGAATAATATCCTAAGCCCCTTTGAAGCTAGCATCTATACCAAGGTCTCAAATCTTGACCAGGCTTTTCGATTTATGTTAATATACTGTAGAATTGAAATGATCCATGGAGGCAGCTTGTATGTCGCGTTTGTCGACCTAAAGTCGGCCTTTGATATGATTTCTAGATCTAAACTGTAGAGTATTTTGGCAATTTTGCACATACCCCCTATGATGTTATCTCTCTTCATACATCTGTGTGAAGGCAAATATGCACAAATAAGATGGGGAGGAGACAGACAGAATACCGGTCTGCAAAGTCGTTCAATAGGTATGTGTGCTGGAACCTATGCTGTTTCACTTAATGATATTGCTTCCATCTTTAGGCAGAAGCTTTTTATAGATCGGTTGTAAGAGCTGGGCATAGAAGGGGCAGTTTTAGCCCTTTTCAGATACTTTCTTACAGAACAAATCCAAAGTGCGTCAGGAGGGATTTTACATCTAAAGCATTTTCCTTACTATGAATAGTACCCCAAGGCTCCTCTGTGAGTCCAACACTTTTTAATATCTATTATACTCCATTTGAGGCCCGGGTAAAATCTCTTTGGTCTATCAATTGTCTCACATGCGGATGACACAAAGTGTTGTCTCCCTTTTTAGGAATAGCCCTGACATAAATGAGACATTTCATAATTGCATGAGGAAGGTCGGTGCTTGGATGGATGAGAATTGCCTTAGTTGAACTCTGCAAAAAAGGAGGTCATCTTATTTGGGAATAACACCTCCTTCTGGAGTCCCTCTTGGTGGCTGGAGTAATTGGGTTTTCTCCTGGTTCCAGTGAAAATGGTAAAATACTTGGGAAACCTGATTGATGACAAACTGACTTATAAAGTACAAGTCAATAGGATAATTTCTACAGCCTTCTATATACTTCATACGATTAGGAAAATAGTACTGTTCCTTACCCTAAACATGCTTAAAGCAGTGTTTCTTTGCGTTGTGTGGTCCAAGTTGGACTATTGCAATGGACTATATGCTAATTTACCTAAAGCTCCCTTGAAAAAACTGCAGATTCTTCAGAACACCGCGGCGAGGATGCTGATGAAAATCCTGATGCTCCCTGTGCATCGAATGATTTCTTTTAAAGCACTGTGTGTCAATATATACAGCACTTCAGGGACAAGATTAAGCCTTTTTAAGAGAAAAACCTACATTCCTAACAGGACTCTTAGGTCCAGCAAAGCCATGAATCTGGTTGTGCCACCCTACAAGCTCTCTTCCTGGGGAAGTTGGAGTTTTATGCACTGTGCGACTGAAAACTGGAATAGGCTTCCCTTAGAAATAAAATCTGCTCCCTCTCTTTCGAGTTTCCGCAAGCTTTTAAAAACATGGCACTTACCTAAAACCTTTGTCTTTTTCATTCTTTGTTTCTTAGCGCTTGGATGCCTCAGGGGGATTTTTCATACTTTATAAAACCCAAAATCAAATCAAATCTTGTTCAGTAACGGACCCCACCAAAGGGGAATCTTGAACTGCAACTACCAGTATGCCTCACTGGAGAGAGCATACAAAAATGGAAAGCGATGGTTGCGTGATTCTTTCGTCACTTGCAGCCTGCCCCATGAAGACGCATGTTCTTTGAAACGCGTCGGGGAACAGATTATTTCCAGCGTTGATGTGCGGCTGTGAAAATAAAAGGCTTTTGTAAACCCATCTTGCACGGAGTGTCCTCTTTGAGTTCAGAGGCACGCATGTTATAGTTAGAAATTAGCATTTAGAAAAACATAGAAATTCACTGGAAAAAACATAGGTTTCAGGGACCTTATAGTTAGTTGGACATTTCACTCGTACAAAACCAACTGTTATAGTTAGTTGAGCTAAATATAATTTGCGCCCCCACAATGCACTGCTGATGACATCACATATTACATCATTCATGACAGGGTCAGTGACATCGCTGATGACATCTCAAATTACATCACTGATGACATCATCCACACAGTGATCTGATGCACCTCCTCACACCCTAATATAATCTTTGAGGCACCCACTCTAAAATACAGACAGCCATTTTCATAACCATAGACACAGCAATACAAGTTACTAAATACCCACTCAATGATTCCTAGGTCTACACAAATGTCCACTCATTCACCCATACAGTCACTCATAGATGCAGTCACTTATCAATACATAACTATCATTTGCACTCATGCACTTATACAGACACTCACACATCGCCATTCATCCATAAAGTTACTCACACACCTAGTCAATCATTTAAAGAATCATTAACATTCCCAGTCCCTATACGGTTATACACATACCACCTCACTTATTCATACAGATACTAACACATACTTTCTCTCTTATACAAACACTGATACAAGCACACACATCCATACAGCCACTTTTACAATCACTCACTCTCACATATCCTATGGGATCCTTATACCCACTCACAATGAGCATGCAACAACACACACAACCATAGAGGTTCGTGCTTGTGACTCCCCAGTTTAAGCTCATTTTGACAAATGATCTACACTGTCCTCACCAGACCGGCCACCAGCCAACACAACACCCTCTGTAACATTTGAAACAAAAACAAGCACAATTTCAGCAGATTGCTGACTGGTCAGCAAGTACACTAGAACAGCAAAGAGTGCCCTGATACAGAAGGTGCATTGAGGCCAGACAGACAGTCGCAATGTGTTTACCAATGTATGTAACAGAACTTGGCTATTTCTCAACCCCACTGACCCACAAAAGTGTGTTACAAGTACATGCATCCACTGTATTATCTGGAACTTGGTCTGGAAATACAAACGTGTCTGTGCCTACTATTCCCAGGTACCTGTCTGTGCATAAGAAGTAGGGGGGCTCTCCCTCTAAAGTTTGTACACCCTTACTGAGCTCTGCTTTTAAATTAGGAGTGCTGGTACTCAGTAGCTGAGAGCACAGTCACATTTAAAGCACTGGTAGTATTTTACCAAAAATGGATGCAGCCTGGTGAACCGTTCGTTGGTGACAGGATAAGAGCTGCACATCCTTGGTGGTTACTGAGTGGGAGTACAGACTTGAAACTTCCCATTTCCTCCCCTTTATGAGGAGCACATCCCTCCTTTGGGTACCCCTCCATCCTTCCCATTCATGGTTTGATGTCCCCAGTAAATGCATACCTTACGAAATAAAGGTGGGCTCCTTTAATTAACACAGTTCTCCAGGTTTGAACAACTCCACATTCTGCAGTATCTGATGAGAGGACTGGGGCCCCCGTAGAGCGGTCCTGGACCTGGTGAGTTCCTCAGACAAGGTTGTCCCTCATACCCTGTCTGCACCTTGCTCCTGCAGTCAGCAGACCCTATCGCACTATGGATTCTGGTTAAGTATGGGCGAATTTTGCAAATCAGCGGTTCGCGAATTTGCGTGAAATTGCAAAGATATCCGCGAATTCGCGGATTTCCCTGTGAAATCGGAGATTTGTTTGCGATTTTGCACCACCCCTAGTTTGCGTGTTGGGGGGGCAAACGGGGGGGGCCTCTATGCGAGTTCACATGCCTCTTGTGTGTATAAAAGGACTGGCACCGATCAGAGCAGCAGATGAGGAGAAAGAAGCTCGTGGTCACAGGAAATGCCTATCCTCGACAAAGCGCACATTTTTGGGGGGCTGATTAACTTTGCCATCGCGCCGAAGGGTGCCAGGGTCCCTCGAGTGAGCTGTCCATCATAGTGGCTAAAGGGCGGGAAGACGGTGCACACCGCTAGTGTGTGTGGGGGGCAAACGGGGGGGGGGCTTCTATGTGAGTTCACATGTCTCTTCTGTGTATAAAAGGACAGGCACCGATCTGAGCAGCAGATGAGGAGAAAGAAGCTTGTGGTCACAGGAACTGCACGGGGATAGAGCTCGTGAAAGTCAAGGATGCAAAGGCCTCCATCAAGCATCATAGCTAATTTTCAATGGTAGATATGGGGAGAACACACACCTGCCCAGCTTCGACAAAACGCAAATTTTGTTTTGGCTGATTAAGGAGTTACTGAATTTGACCTTCAACTCAGGCACCTGCTTTATCTATATCTGTAAGTGCTTCCTGCAGGAGCCTCGTTGTCTACTTGTAATTATTCTCTGACCCTGCTTCGAGGGTCAGAGCAGGGTCAGAGAATAGTTGCAAGTAGGTAGGGAGGCGCCGCTCAGGAAGCACTTACAGGGTTACAGCAGGTGCCCAAGTTGAAGTTAATTTTTTTGTAACCATTTTGTAAATGGTTACAAAGAAATTAGCTTCAAATTGGGCACCTGCTGTAACGCTGTAAGTGCTTTCTGAGCAATATTCATCCCACTCGTGAATTTTCGGATTTTG
The DNA here is from genome assembly GCF_964263255.1 of Lissotriton vulgaris. Lineage (NCBI taxonomy): Eukaryota > Metazoa > Chordata > Amphibia > Caudata > Salamandridae > Lissotriton > Lissotriton vulgaris. The sequence continues at coordinate 1,038,828,901 of NC_141696.1, read as the reverse complement.
CTGCGATTTTGCGCGATTCGCGAAATCGTGGAAAATTGCAAATTCATGAGCGGTACGTTTCCGCCCATACTTAATTCTGTTCCACACAACCTTTGGGTACCTCCCTCCAACAGTGCAGTTCCTGGTTTCAGAATCCCCTTCTCCAGGCGTCCAGGCGCTTGGCCTCTTCTTAGGTCTTGACTGTGACAGCGCATGCTCTGCATGTGAATGTGCAGTTTGCATGTGCACTCTTGTCACTCTTCTATGCTGCATCCTAATTGGCCAGCATACGCCAAGCGTCGCTTCCTTTCCTTTCTGTGGAATATGAACAAAGCAAAAATAGATTGGACTTAATTAGTGCCCGTCCTCTGCTCACATTATGATTAAGGTAATATTTATTCTTCCCTCTTCCCAAACATGCTTGGTGCTTCTATCCCTCTCGCCCACCACCCCTTCTTAGTGTTGCTGCCTCCAACCCCTCTTCATTCATTACGTCCAACCCCACCAAAGAAGTTAAACAATCTTGGAATGCTGGATCAGGACTGCTTTGTTTATGTTGATCAGGGATGTGTTTGCTGCTTGTGAAGTTCACTTTCACACAAGACAAGCATTGGCAAAGACAATAGGTCTCGCCTATGCACGGTCTTCTGACTTTGTCAAAGTTTTGTAGCCACAGTGCACAGCAGCAAGGCTGAAAGTAAAATAAAATAAAAGAGCCATGACTTGGTCAACACTAGCCGTGCCATATCGCTTTGTTTGCAATGTTGTACAGTAGCTGCTATGCAACATGTCTGAAAGTAATTTTAAAAATGCTCTACGGTGCAGTGGTGCTCCACGTCACAACTTTTTTAAAGCAAACTTTTAGATCACTGCTGTGCAACATGGAAGAAAATCACATTCAGAAAGCCGAAGAATCTCATCTAGGCAAGACTAATTGGCTTTGTCATGCTTCTTACTCCCTTGCCCAGGTGCAGGTGGATGAACCACTTTCACAGTAATTGATTACCCGCTAGTACCCAGCTGCAGATGCTAACAGGAGTATTAGAGGTGGAGGGTGAGGAGAGATAGCAGGTGAGGAGAGACTGAGGTGGAGGGTGAGGGCAGACAAAGGTGGAGGGTGAGGTGAGACGGAGGTGGAGGGTGAGGACATAAAGAGGTGGAGGGTGCGGAGAGACGGAGGTGGAGGGTGAGGACAGACAGAGGTGGACGTAGGAGGAGGTGAAGGTGGGGGGGTGAAGAGAGACAGAGGTGGAGGTGATAGGAGGCGAAGGTGAGGAGACCGAGGTAGAGGTGAGGAGACAGGGATGGAGGATGAGGGAAGACAGGGGTAGAGGTGAGGAGAGACAGAGTTGGAGGGTGAGAGAAGACAGAGGTTGAGGCAAGGAGAGATAGAGGTGGAGGGTGAGGGAAGACAGAGGTGGAGGGTTAGTAGAGACAGAGTTTGAGGGTGTGGGAAGACAGAGGTGGAGGTGAGGAGAGAGAGGTAGAAGGTGAGGAGAGACAGAGGTAGAAGGTGAGGAGAGACAGAGGTGGAGGGTGTGGGAAGACAGAGGTGGAGGTGAGGAAAGCCAGAGGTGGCAGTGAAGAGAGACAGAGGTGGAGGGTGAGGAGAGACAGAGGTGGAGGGTGATGAGACAGAGGTAGAGGGTGAGGAGAGACAGAGGTAGAGGGTGAGGAGAGACAGAGGTAGAGGGTGAGGAGAGGTGGAGGTGGAGGGTGAGGAGAGACAGAGGTGGAGGTGAGGAAAGCCAGAGGTGGCGGTGAGGAGAGACAGAGGTGGAGGGTGAGGAGAGACAGAGGTGGAGGGTGATGATACATAGGTAGAGGGTGAGGAGAGACAGAGGTAGAGGGTGAGGAGAGACAGAGGTAGAGGGTGAGGAGAGACAGAGGTAGAGGGTGAGGAGAGACAGAGGTAGAGGGTGAGGAGAGGTGGAGGTGGAGGGTGAGGAGAGACAGAGGTGGAGATGAGGAGAGACAGAGGTAGAGGGTGGGAAGAGACCTAGATGGAGGTGAGGAGAGGCAATGGTGGAGGTGAGGAGAGACAGGTGGAGGGTGAGGAGGGACAGAGGTGGAGGGTGAGGAGGGACAGAGGTGGAGGGTGAGGAGAGACCAAGGCAGAGGATGGGGAGAGACAATAGTGAAAGGTAACGCCCCCTCTCCATCGGCCCTGGTGGGGCTGAGAGCAGATCCCTGCCCGCAACAGCCCTCACCCGAGTCTGCGCTGTGCTTGTTGGTGAAGAGAGATTAAATATAAGCTGATAATGTGATCCACTTGGGGGGCTGGCTCCCCTCCCCACCCCAGGGATGACACCGAGAAGGCATCAAAGACCTGGCGCTGCCTATGCTGCAATACTGCGGGGGTCGGAGGAAGAGGAGTGAAGGAAGAGAAAGAAAAGAGAAGGGACCAATGGGGAGAGAAGGGATATGTAGACAGAAAAGGAGCAACCCAAAAAAATGGAGAGAGAGAAAAGAGGAGAGATGGGGAAAATGAAAACATTATAAGAGAACGTATACAAAAGATGAGGAGGGTGGTGATAGAGAGATGAGAAGGACAGAGTATTGAGGAGGCCAAGAGAGGGTAGAGACAAAAAGAAGCCAGGGTGTTGCCCAAAAAACATCCTCCCTAACACTCTTAAAACACGCACAACTCATGTGAACAGACAAGCCCCTCAGACAACTCTTGCACAGCACAAACATGACATAGGCATACATAAAACACACACAACAGCACTTACAGACCCACACAACTCACAAACCCACACAGAGACAGTGCAACACTCACAGAATATAGACAGACACCACAAGAATGGCACACCCCATTAACAGAGCACAGACCAACACACAGGACCATCATATGTAACACCGCCATCTGGAGACACCTAGGAAACACACACACCCCTCACACAGATATCCCATCATATTTGAAGCTAGCTTATACAGACAAAACACAACCAGATGCGAACACAGCACACAAATCATCAACATGAGACAGACCATTTATGTAGAATTCAGATTTACACAAAACACAACACACCTAATGCAAGGCGCTCCGTGGCACAAGACCTGTTATAAAAGACACTGCTCAGAGAAGTCCCCACCTGCCCCCTGCAAGTCTCAGGTGGTAGGTTGCAGTAGCGCTGGGTGGCACAAGGCTTGTTACCACAGGCACTCTGTTGCTCAGATAACCTTCCCCCATCCGGCAGCCTCAGTGGTAGTTTCCAGCAGTTCTGGGTAGCACAAGGCTGGTTTAACATACACCGCTGTATTAACAAGTGGCTGAATCCACATCTCCAACATCACTGCCCTCTTCACAGATGATGATGGCTGCTGCCACGCCCTGCGCTGTCATAACAAGAAGCAAAATCTACGTCAATCAGTCAGTTACCATGGGTTATGGAAGCACAGTGGGTCATCCAAGTGGCAGTTCTTTGGTACCGGATCAGTGAGGGGTGGGCAAAACTGACCCCACACTGCGGCTAGTGAAGAGGTGAATTGGACCTGATTTTACCCCTTCTCATAACCACCGCCGAGAAGAGGGTTCTGCACATCGTAACCCTGTTTATGGTGTTCAGGATGATTTGACGGAAATGGTCCATGGTCGCTCGTTATCTGTATTGCTGCAGAATTTAGTCACAGCACAGTGCAGTTCCTGAATGGTTTAGGTGAAAGTGTTGTTTCCACTTCCAATTAGAATATTCCAGACACTCTTTACTTTAATGTTGCTTACACTCCGAGGCTCACGGGACCCGCCAGTCTGACAGCATATTCCGGAATATTTTCCACTGACAGTAACTAGTGTAATGCCTGGAAAACATTTCCAAATTCCACAATACAACCTGCACGTGTAACTACATAGTTTTTTTAGTTCATTTTGTCCGGATTTGTGCACCCACTGCAAATTTGGCCGTTATAAAAAAAAGAAAATGCTTTTTTGGGAGCTTGAGCTAATCATGTAAATTCAGGGGTCCATAATGGACCCCCGAGCACCTGGGACCACCACCTCCCTGGGGCTGTGCACTAGTTGGGAGGGGGGCTGCGCCGCCCCCCTCCCGGATCCCTCGATGGCCATGGGGCCCCCACCCCCAGGGCTAGATCCTGCAGTGTCCCGGGGTGCTCACCCCTGGGACACTGCTGTTTGCAATGACAGGACGGGAGCCACTAGGCTCCCACCCCGTCATTGCAAACTCTAGTTTGGATTTTGGAAGCAAGAGCAGTTTTTCTGCTCTTGCTTCCTAAATTCAAAGCAGATTGCTTTTCTACATGGGAAGCTGCATTTCAGCAATGCCATCTCCTGCAGGAGGCGGGGAGCTGGTGGGATCATGGGGGCATTGGACCTCCCCCCACGTACCCCAACGGAAAGGGCTGGCCCTGGGTGATGGAGTCCCCAGGGCTAGAAGTGGCCCAGTAGGGGGGCCACGGGCCCCTCCTCCTTAGAAAAATAAATATATGTGGCCATGCCCCGGGGGATGGGGTACCAGGGGATGGAATTGGCCACAGGAGGGGGGCCCATGTGGCCCCCTTCCCGTTTAGTTATAGAAAAAGGGTCAGACCCTGGGAAATGGGCTCCCCAGGGACCAAAAAAAGAAAAAAGAAGGGGGACCACACAAGCTCCCTTCTAAAAAAAACTAAATAGAAGACCGGCATTGTACCGAAGGCCCCACCCCCTCCCAGCAACATCTTGCAAACGCACCCCAAGGTGCGTTTGAGTTGGGGAATTAATTCCCCTTTAACACTGGGGGGTCTCTGGGGGCGAACTAGCCCACCAGGTACCTCCAATATGCGCCACAGGGCTACCTTGCAGAGAGGTGGTCCAATGCCATGCCCCTTTTTACACCTCTCTGCAACGCAAACGGGAAGGGGGCCACATGGGCCCCCCTCCTGTGGCCAATCCCATCCCCTGGGACCCCATCCCCCGGGGCATGGGCACATATATTTATTTTTCTAAGGAGGAGGGGCCCGTGGCCCCCCTACTGGGCCACTTCTAGCCCTGGGGAATCCCCCAATTTAACAACCTACCAGGGCGTGAATTTGCACACTGGTGCAGGGAGGGGGCATGACCCGATTTGTGCAAATGCGCCCTATGACACTTTTTAAGTTGGAGGATTATGTCCTCTTCAATCCTAGGGGTCCTTGGGGCTGAACTATCCCACCAGGTACCTCCAGTAGGTGCCAGGGAGCTGCATTGCAGAGTGGTGGTCCAAGGCCACACCTCGTTTTTATGCCACGCTGCAAAGCAGCTCTGTGGCTCTTACTGGAGGTAGCTGGTGGGCTAGTTGGCCCTCAGGGACCCTCAAGATTCAAGGAGACTTATTCACCCAACTTAAAATGCACCACAGGGCGAGTTTGCACACTTGTCACATCAGGCCCTGCCCCCCTCCCTGCACCATAGTGCAAACATGCCCTGCGGCGCATTTTTAATTTGGGAGATTCATTCCCCTTTTTACACCACTATGCAAATGCGGCTTCTGGTGCACTGCTGGTGGGGCGATGAGGTCTTCTTGTGTCCTGAGGACCTCCAGAAACAAGTTTACTTCATCCTATGAGCAGCAGTGCTCCAGAAGCCACGTTTCCAGGGTGGTTTAAAAAGGGGAATGGCCTCAGAACACCTCTCTGAAAAGCAGGTCTGTGGCGCTTACTGGATGTGCCTGGTGGGCTACTTGGCCACCAGGGACCTTCGGGATTCAAGGGGACTTAATAGAGATGTCATAGTTAGTAATTAGCATTCAAAGAGCCATAGAAATTCACTGAAAAAGACATAGGTTTCAGGTACGTTATAGTTGTAAATTAGCCTTTAAATAAACATTCAAAATTTTCTGAAAAACCATAGGTTTCAGGGACGTTAGAGGTAGCTGGACATTTCACTCTTACAAACCCATGGAAGTTACACTGTTATAGTTAGTTCAGCTAATTCTAACTCGCGCACCCGCAATGCACTGCTCATGATGTCACATATTACTTCATTCATGAGATAGTCAGTGACATCACTGATGAAATCACTGATTACATCATCCACGTGAAAATCTGATGCACCTCCTCCGACTCTTATATAACCTTTTATTCACCCACTGAAAAATATAGACTACCATTTTCTAAATCATTCACACACCAATACCTGTTACTACATACACACTCACCGATTCCTAGGTCCACACACACATCCACTCATTCAGCCATACAATCACTCATACATGCAGTCACTCATCAATACAACACTATCATATGCACTCATTCAGCTATACAGACACGCACACACCGCCACTCATCCTTGCAGTTACTCACACACCTAGTCAGTCATGCTAAGAATCAATCACACTCCCATTTACTCACCTATACAATTATACACACACCACCTCACTTATTCATACAGATACTAATGCATATTACTCTCTTATATAATCAGTGATACAAGTACACACTCATCCATACAGCCAGTCTCACAATCACTGACTATCATGTAGAGTCATTTACATGCTTCAACTCTCACATACACTGCCTTTTACATATGTAGTTATTTGGACATGTACCACTGAGACATCCATAAATTCACCAACACACACGCACCAATACAGCTGTTTCCACATGCACTCTTGAACCCATACACCCAGTGAATCAACCACTCACACATCTATGCACAGAGTCACAGACCTCCCACCCACCTACACACACAATCTCCCCTAAATATACTCAGACAACCAATCATTAACCTATATAGACACTCATGTAGCTACTGACCAACCCATGCATCAGCTTGCACAACAACAGACAGACTGATACAGACATTCACACAGTTTAGTCACTAACCTATGCATTCAGTAAGACACATTTAATCACTCACTTATAGAGTCAGTCATGCACCTACTAAATCCTCCATCCAGACACTTATACACCCACTCATTCTTCAATACACCTTGAAATATATATAAAACATATTTAAACTTTACAGAAATACACAGTCACTGGACGATGTCATCAGTGATGTCATCAGTTTTGTCACTTGAGATGTCATCAGTGATGTCACTGGCCATGTCATGAATGATGTAATATGTGACATCATGAGCAGTGCATTGCTGGTGTGCGAGTTATAGTTAGCTGAACTAACTATAACAGTGGCATTTCTATGATTTTGTACGAGTGAAATGTCCAGATAACAGAACGTCCCTGAAACCTATGGTTTTTTCAGTGAATATATATATTTATTTTGTGAAGATCCAAGCAATAACGCTCTCTCAGGACAATCCAATGCCTGTGGACTGTGTTCCCCTAAACGCGTAACTGGTAATAAAATCTTCGACATTGGATTGTCCTGAGAGAGTGTTATTACTTAGATCTTGACAAAACACAAAAATTATGTCAGCTTCGCCGGAATACGCTCCATTTACCACTTGCCAAGTGGGGCGGAAGAAGCAGCACAAGTAAAATATATATATTTATTTCAACTAATTGTTTTAATTAAAATCTTTATTTTTGGGTGTATTTTTAAGGATGTATTAGTTAAGTTGGTGATAATATTGTAATTGATATTTTTTACTTTTTACAAGTTTATTTATAGGCAGTGATAATAGTGTTTCCAATATTTTTCTTATCAATATAGGAGAAAAATGTTTTGTAATCGATATTTATTATTATCGATATTACATTTCCAGTATATGTGCATATCAATATTTGGAGGAGCAATATTTTGTCAGTGATCCAAAAGTACAGATTGCAGGACGATGGCAACACATAAACAGCATTCACAAACTGAAGACATATGCTATAACGTTTTAATTTAATGCTGTAGCCTTTTTTCAGTATTTAAGATGTGCATCACTTACTTACAAAAAATAATGAAAATGCTAAACAAATGAAAAATATATCTACCAGATCTGAAGTAAAATCGCTAGGATTCCAATTTTTCACCAAATCGCATTGAAACAGTGACATGTTGGATTTGTTAAGAAAGAAATACATGTTCAACATGAAAAGAATCATTTATTCGCTTCTGACAGGAAAGTCTCCTCGAAAGACTTAGCATAGTATTCTGGAATCTCTGTAGTCTAGCCAGAACACAAGCCCTTTCCAAGTATGGGGACACATTCTTTCATTTACTCTTGCCTTCACAAACTCATTTTTCGATCATTCCTTTGCTCAGAGAAAAGAAGTATAAAAAGGTGTGTCTACCTCTGTTCATCTTGATCGATTAGAAGATGATCTTCCATGTCTCCTAAACAAGCAAATTGTTCCAATTTTGTTAAAGAAATATTTCTAGTTAATGATGTTTAGGCCTATATAAAAAAGAGACGTGACATTTTCTGGATTTAATTGTTCGCTATAAGGCCCTATTAGTACAAAGCAGAATTTAAAATCAATGAAGAATGAAGATTCATTTTAACTGTGAAAATATACTTCATGGAAATGCAAGTGAAACAAAATTATATCAAACCAGCAATCTGGATTGTACTCTGTGCTGAATGGGTGAGAACTACAGTTGCAAAGTAATTCAGGACCTGCAGGTGAGGAGGACAACATATTCTTTCGCAAGGAAAAGATTCGTGGCATTCTGTCCTTCCTTTTCAGCTGCTCGAGGTGTAAGTCTATTTCCTGACTTCAAATAAACCATTAAAATAGAAAGTACTGCTCATTTTCCTATTCATGATTCCAAAGACATCTCACAAGGTTCCCCAGTCATCCATTATGCTGTCCTGCCTTTATTAATACTGTATGAAATGTAATTTATTTCAGTGCTACAGCCTAGCCTTTTTAGTATATCTATATTTCTAATGCACTTGCTTCATTTGTGAGTGGGATTGAACGTGCATGACTTTTCTCTTTCTCGGGAGGTATATGTTAATGACTAGCAAGCATTCACATGCAAATGATCAAATCAAAGGGCATCAGTTCTGGCAAAAAGCTACGAGGTGCATTAGCAGAAATGCTCTGGAAAGGCCTGAAACATCAAGTGTCACAGAATGAGGATTCAGATTTCTTCTTTTTCAGCAATTAAATTGTTTTGTTCGAAGAGCTGTATTTTCATACTCTAACATCAGCACCATTTTTTAGATATTAAAGCATATTGTTTGGAAAAGATTATGTTAAATAGAAAATAGCACTACATTCGTGTCTTTGATGAATGGTTTTAAATGAGCTATCAATGGACATGGACGTAAAATCACAATGATAATTTCTTTCGGTGGGAGAACTGCAAGACATTGGGTTATTGGTTGACTGGGATCTGAGATCTGGTGAAGCAATAGCCACAATCCCTTTAAGGGTGAACCATGAACAGTCACTAAATTAACCTATGCCTAACACTGCTTAGCTTGACACAAAAACCAGTTAGGTTTAATTTACAAGCACTTTGTAAAGTAGTTATGTTGCACAAAAACAGTCATAAAGAGAAAGCACAACAGATGACAGATCCCAAACCAATTTAGAAAAATAGAGTACATTTTTCTCTCTCTCTCTCTCTCTCTCTCTCTCTCCCCGTCGCTTCCCGTAATTCAGCCAGGTCTGACCGAAAACCGCAGACTGGGAGGCAAAGGAAGCTCATGTCATTGGAGAGACTGTATGCTGCTCGCAGCCGTCTTGCTGGGCTGAGGACTCTGGATTTCACGATCTTTGCTATCACGGAGCCTGACATTGGGAGGAACTGCTGACTTTGGATTTATCGCCGTGTGCTGCAAGGGGCCCGGACTGCGAGTCCCAGGGTTCAACGCGCTTCACCAACATAGCGCACCTGGTGTCTCTTCCCGCCCCCTGCTACACCTATATAACCACGCCCACCACCGTGATTGCAGGACGCGCGTGGGCCGGCGCTGGGCTAAGCCCAGGCAAAGGGCGGGCCGTTTGAGTCTGTTCGAGAACGGTAGAGACTGGGACCGGACCACCCCCCTTGCTTTTAACTTTACTCCAATTTTTTTTTCTTCTCTTCAAACCATCCAACTATGGCCACAAGAGAGTTAAGGAGCAAGAGCACGCTAGCCGCCGGGACGGCAAAAGGTACTCTAGACACTTAGGGCCCGATTCACAGAATGAACTTACTACTTTTGGCATTCACAGAATGCACTTACTAATTTTGGTATTCACAGAATGAACTTACTCATTTCGGTATTCACAGAAGTTAGGACTACTAACTTTAGGACTCCTAAATGCCTTCTGTGAATACCGAAAGTCTTAAAATTAGGATTTTTCTCTATTTAGTAGTAGTAAAGTTAGGACTCCTAACTTTAGGATGCCTAAATGCCTTCTGTGAATACCGAAAGTCTTAAAATTAAGATTTTTCTCTTTTTAGTAGTAGTAAAGTTAGGACTACTAACTTTAGGACGCCTAAATGCCTTCTGTGAATACCGAAAGTCTTAAAATTAGGATTTTTCTCAATTTAGTAGTAGTAAAGTTAGGACTACTAACTTTAGGATGTCTAAATGCCTTCTGTGAATACCGAAAGTCTTAAAATTACGATTTTTCTCAATTTAGTAGTAGTAAAGTTAGTAGTCCTTACTTTACTACTACTAAATAGGGAAAAATCCTAATTTTAAGACTTTCGGGAAGATTCCCCGTTGACAGAGGGGTGAGACAGGGTAGTGTGCTTGCACCGACCCTGTTCTGCCTCTTTGTCAATGGGGTAATCGACCACCTGAATAGGTTGGGTGACATTGATGCTCCCAAACTTAACAGCAGCAGGGTGCCCGCCATTATGTTTGCAGACGACACCCTGTTGCTGTCCAAGTCCCCCATGGGTATACAGTGGGTCCTGGACGGGTTTTCGACTTTTTGTGTGGAGTGTGGGCTAGAGATCAATGTCTGAAAACCAAATATATGATCTTCAACCCTCCCTCCTCAACTCACCCCAATCGTACCATAGGCCCACTGATATTAGAGAGGGTCCTCACTTTCGAATACCTGGGGGTAACCATCAACCAGAATATGACATGGGACTCGCATCGGACCAAGGCCAATATGAAACTGGTTCAGTTAACGGGTGGCATTTGTAGGATGGTAAGTAGGTTGACCTACAAGCCTTTTGGTCCCCTCCTCCAAATCTACAAAATGCAGTCAAGAGGGGCAGTTACCTATGGTGGAGAATTATGGGGTCATACAATTGTCCAGAACTTGCAGATTAGTGAGAATAACTTCATTAGGCAGGTGGCAGCCCTACCACCAAGTACCCCCCTTCTCCCGCTGAGATTAGACTTGGGTCTTAGACCTACTACAGAAGAGTTGGGACTAAAACCAATAACCTTCTGGCGCAGAATCTGGAGCACGCCCGAACTAATGAACTATAGGGGCTGAGCTCGAAGAGATCCTACGCTTACCTAATGCAACACAAATCCCATGGCTGAGATATATTAAACAAACATGCGAGACCAGGAAGACCAGAACTATGGCTAGATCCGGGAAACGCATGCTGTAGGATCCCACGCAAACTTCTTTCAATGGATTTTTACAAGCAAAAGTTACATGCGTCAACAGAGAGTGCACGCGAGGGGACTTTAACAAATTTGTTTATTAAATCCAAAGACTCATACCATCTAGAGCTTGTCCTAGATGGCATCAGTGCTGTTCTGACTAGGAAACTATTTATGCAGTGGCAATATGGCACCCTCCCTCTCAGAGCATTTACTAATCGTTGGGCCCATTCCCAGCCTTCAGCACAGTGCCCGGTATGTTCACACCATCAGGAAAACGACCTGCATATTATATTTTTCTGTAAAGCTTACCAAAGATCTAGGTAGTACTGGCTTGTCCCACTCCTTAAAAACCTTGGTTTTAGGCACTACCTCCCAGCTTACAGAATACTAAAGACGGAACTATCACCCCAATTGTGTTTGCAGTGGCAACATTTTTAACAGCGATGTGGCATACCCGTAACCGCTGCATTAAGTCAGATACAGATTTGTGATAAATGAATTGTACCAATGACTCTCAAATGTAATGTACTGTAACTGATTTTAAACAGGCTAAATTGTATCGCTTTTAAACTATGTTATTTTAACCTTATTTTAAATTGCTTGTATTTCTTTTATGATCTAAACAGATCAAAATAAAGCTTGAAGAAGAAAGATAAATTATTTGACACAAACAAATGACAAAAGCCCAATCAGGAGAACTAGAGTTATGAATTTTAAAATTTCAAGGTTCAAAATAGCGCTTACAGATTAAAGCTCCAACTGCGAACATCCAGTCGCGAGAGCTATGGTCAAAGTTGGAGCCCTTTTCAGATACAAATAATGGATTGGGCCTGGCCAGATCTTACCTTCGGACTTAGAAAAATGTCTGAGAAGGTAAAGTTTAACAGGGCAAGGCTTAATGAGGCATTGTCAGATGGCCTTGAGTTGAAGTTGCGGTAAAGTTTTCAACTGCGGACTTAGTCGTCAAAATGTAAGTTGAAATACACCAGTAGGATGAAGCAGAAGGCAGTGGCTGAAGACAGTTCCACAAGGTCTATTACCCCTTTGGTGAAGAACCGCTGAAACTGATTTGCTGCTGTGGAGAAGAACATAGTGGGAGAAGCCGCAGAGCCAATCCGACCGGCTATGCACCTCAAGCGGATAGGCGTGCAGGATGGTACTGGTTTCCTCCTGGTTCTCAAAGAACCTTTTGACCAAATGTTGTTCCCAGTTTTGGAAGTTGGCTATTTGCACAGTTTTAGAACCACAACCAAGAGTCCAGGAGAGGAGGGAAACCACCAGGGAGTTTAAGACTCATTCAGGTAGTGTCCAGTTGTGGGTTCAAGGTGGGGGAGCCTTTTATTTCCTTGGGCTCTGACTAGGGGGCCAGAAAACTAGCCCTTTGAGTCACTTCTGGGAGTCCTGGGTGCAGGTGAAGATGCATGGCTTAACAGTAGGGCTGGCATCTAAGGGTTCAAGGCAGGCTCCAGCATTCAAAGCAGACCTTCCAGGTGCAACAGTCTGGCAGAGTGCAAGCAGGTCCTAGATGCAGGCAGTCCTCTGAGAGTCCCTCTCAGGTCCAGTATTGAACACAAGTGTAGGTCTAAAGGTCCTCTTTTTCTACCATGAAGCCCTTCCTATGGAAGGTGGGAGATGTTTCTGGGAAGGTTCTTCAAAGTGCATGGGAGTTCCTGACTCCACTGCCTTTGCTCCAAGCCGGCTGAGTGACAATATAGGTTTGTTAGGCCCCTTGTGTAAAGGCGTAGCACAGGCTATTCAGGTGTATGTGCAGCTGGGCTCAGCTCTGTCTCCATCCTGCCAGCAGATGGCCTATTGAGGCACACTGTATCCCTCTATTGTGTGAATGTCTGGGAGGAATTCACAAAGTCCAACTGTCAGATACATCCAGTCATCAAAAACCAAAACAGATGCTAATACTGAACACTACTTACTGTACTACCTCAGAATAGGAACAATGAACTTAAATCAAATGTTCCACTAAATTCAAATTCAATTTCTTCATTTTATTTGAAAAATCTTTTGAATTACTTTCGGATAATACATTAACTTTGACTGTTAGAAATTAAGATGAACACTAAGTACAACTACAAATAATCACAATAAAGACACCACACTCAGTCAATACTCTTCGACACTCACTCCACACTTATTCGTAACCCATTCAAACAATCCAACCAAAAAAGGTTCCACTACCAGTTAAGCCACAATGACTCATTTTTCTGGGGAGGGCAAACCTGGAAGTAACCAAAGTGCAATAGGCCAAATAACGAGGCTCTTGAACTACCATCTCAACAAGGCACACAATGGTAGTTGGAACCTATTATGTCCTGGAGGTTTCAGATCAGGAGGCCTTCCAACTAGCCTTTGGAGTCACTATGGGTTCTGGGTTCAAGAGATGCAGGTCCAGTCCTTCTCACCCAGGCAAGGGGGCAGCCAGCAGGTCAGTAGGGCAATAGTTATTTCAAATCAGCAATCCTTTAACAGCACATCAGTCTTTCTTCAAGGCAGAGTATCCACAGGTCAAGAAGTGTGTTGAAGAGATAGTTTCTGAGGTCCCCTTTTTATACCCTGGTGTTCTGGTTCTAGACAGTGGGAGAAGCATTTAGGCAGTGCATTTGAAGTGCACATATGCAGTGCCTTCCCTGGCTCCATGCTAACTACAGGGGGTATGCAGATGTCTTTTGAGTGCACCCTAGTTAGTGATCTCCACTAAAGAAGTACCAATATTCACCCATGCACTAAAGACAAAATGATCCTCAGCTGACTGCATATTTTCCTTCAGTAGGGTATTACCCAATCAAAGCTCTCATTGGTCATATGCTACTTGAGCAGGAATATTCCAATTTATTCTGTGCAATTTGAAGTCAAAGTCAAAAAGAGCTTTATTTGATTTCAAATCTGATAATCATGAAAGCAAGCAGAGTTAAAATACATTTGTGCATTCCTACATTAGATATAAAATTCAGCAGTACAAACATATAAAAAGATAAAATCTAGGTATTTTAAAAACCTGGAGATGAGATTCGCAAATGCGTCATACATTATCATATACCAATTTTAACAAACTGAGGAGAAAGTTGTTCTATCCCACTTTGCACCATCCATAATTACAATACAGTAAATACAGTAACCGAGCAGATATTCACAATTAAAATTGAAAGGTAATTTTCAAATACGTTAATCATATTCATACACCAATTTATCATACAGAGAAAGGGTTTTCCTTTCTCTTATGGTGCCACTAAAAAATAGAGAGACAGTAGAACAAATAACGTCAGAATCAAGGCTTAACAAAAACATATAGGTTTCCTGATGTACTCAAAAATTCCTCAATGGTAGTTCTGGGCACAAAAAATGTTTCCTAAGAGTATGATCAAATTTACAGAACAAAATTAAATGCACTGTAGTTTGAACAGAGACTACGTGAAGTCATTATTTGCAGAAGGAATGGATTTATACTATACTTTGTGTATGTAAAATTGAAAGGAAAAATCTAGCATTGATGACTTTTTGCAAGAGGTACAATTTAAAAAAAAGATAGTCATTTCTAAAAGGTGAGTGCAAGCAAATATGTAGTTCAATGTATGTGAGATGTCGCCACCCTTGTCCATGATCCGCGCTGATATAGCTGGTGGGAATCATCCATTAGGTTTGATCAAACAAGCTAGACCAAAAACGATTATTACTGCTACACTATTTAGGGGGGGAAACACTCCATTTCTAGAATCAGACACTAACAGTGGAGTTCCACTTTTGCTGGTACTTTCCAGGCTGCCAAAAATAAACTTTGTTCAAATCCTTCATTAAAATAATTCCATGTGCTCCTTTCTACAAGAGCAATTATGGTTAGCGTCATACGCACTAATCATACCCCCCTTTATCATCTGTTCTAGAGTCGTTGAGCTCATATTCCTGGTTACAGTTCACCTCCACTGTTATACAACAATCAATGCATGCAATTGCAGCAATATATATATATATATATATATATATATATATATATATATTCACTGAAAAAAACATAGGTTATAGACCATATATAGTTAGGAATTCGCATTTACAAAACCTTATTTTACTCACACAAAACCATTGAAATTCCATATATAGTTAGTTGCACTAACTATATATCGCGCACCCGCAATCCACTGCTGATGATGTCACATATTACATCATTCATGACATGGTCAGTGACATCACTGATGACATCACTGATGACATCTCAAATGACATCACTGATGACATCTCAAATGACATCACTGATGACATCACTGATGACATCTCATTTGACATTACTGATCACATCACTGATGATATCATTCATGTGATAATACGATGAACCTCTTCAGACTCTAATATAACCTTAGATACAATCAGTATAAACAGACACTCACAGACTGTCACTCATCCATGGAGTTACTCACACACCTAGTCAGTCATGCAAAGAATCAATCACACCTCCATTTCCTCAACTATACAGTTATACAAACTTTACTTATTCAAACATATACTAACACATATTTACTCTCTTATACAATCCCTGATACAAGTTCACAATGATCCATACAGCCACTCACACATTCACTGGCTCTTATGCACAGTTATTTATATATGTCAACTCTCACATGTACTGTGTTTTACATATGTACTTACTTTGACATGTAGCACTGAGATATCCATTCACTCACCAATACACTCATGCACACAGTCAACCGCCCATACAGCTGTTTCCACATGCACTTTTGAAACCATACATCTAGTGAATCAACTGCTCACACATCTATGCACAGAGTCATACACCTCCCAGCCACCCACACACACACTCAGTCTCCCATACAAATACTTGGGCAACCAATCAATAACCCATATAGTTACTCATATAGCTACTTATCAACACATGCAACAGTTTACAGAACAACAGACATAATGATGCACAAATTAAGACAGTTTAGTCACTAACCCATGCACTCAGTGAGACACATTTAATCACTCACTCATACAGTCAGTCATGCACCTACTAAATCCTTCATCCAGACACTTATACATCCACTCATTCTTCAATATGTAAGACATATTTTAACTTTACAGAAACATACAGTCACTGGATGTTGTCATCAGTGATATCATCAGTGATGTCATTTGAGATGTCATCAGTGATGTCATCAGTGATGTCACTGACCATGTCATGAATGATGTAATATGTGACATCATCAGCAGTGGATTGCGGGTGCGCGATATATAGTTAGTGCAACTAACTATATATGGAATTTCAATGGTTTTGTGTGAGTAAAATAAGGTTTTGTAAATGCGAATTCCTAACTATATATGGTCTATAACCTATGGTTTTTTCAGTGAATTTTCAAGGTTTTGTAAATGCTAATTCCTAACTATATATGGTCTATAACCTATGGTTTTTTCAGTGAATTTTCAAGGTTTTGTAAATGCTAATTCCTAACTATATATGGTCTATAGCCTATGGTTTTTTCAGTGAATATATATATATATATACATACATATATAAACATATATCATCTGTATATCTATATAAATACAAACATAAATGCATGCATACATATACTTATATGCATACAGATGCATGTTATTTACATGAAAGTTGAAAAAACACTAATAAAAGCAAAGCTAAAAAGCCACCTCATTACAAACAGAATGGCTTTAACTTAAACGAGGGCGAGATCTATTGCATTTTCAATGCTTGTTTACTTTGGTTCCATCAAGAAGGCATTCAGATGTGTCACACATTTGCCATAAATTCTGAATGTTAGCACTCTAGTTGCACATTAGATCACTGTAGTAAAGCTACTGCTCACCAGGGACGTCTGCTGCTGGTATTCAAAGTGCATGTTTCAGTCTGCATGTCAGAATTTTTTTAATGAAATAGAAGAGGATTTGAGAAGTCACTCAAAATGATCCCTAATTTTTCTTTCTGAAGCACTAATCATACTTTCTATGGCAAAATTAACCCCCTCATGTTCCTTTTTAAATTGAGTGTTTTCAGACTTACCACTTCATTCCAATCAAGATGGCTTCAGGTGTGCCATACCTTTGTAATAAGTAGGACTGTTAGCGCTCTAGTTGTTCTTTAGAACACTCTGGGACATTCTGTCATTGGGCTATACTTGGGCTACATCTGGGTGACATTTGGGCTACATTTGGGCTCTTTTGTCTCTGGTGGCCATTTTGGGAGACTGCATGTCAGAATTTTTTAATGAAATAGAAGAGGATTTGAAAAGTCACTCAAAATGTGCCCTAATTTTTCTTTCTGCAGCACTAATAATACCTTCTATTGCATAATATACCCCCTCATTTTGTTCCTTTTTAAATTAAATGTTTTAAGAGTTACCACTTTATTCCCATCACGATGGCTCCAGGTGTGCTATACCTTTGTAATAAGTAGGACTGTTAGCGCTCTAGTTGTTCTTTAGAACACTCTGGGACATTCTGTCATTGGGCTATACTTGGGCTACATCTGGGTGATATTTGGGCTACATTTGGGCTCTTTTGTCTCTGGTGGCCATTTTGGGAGACTGCATGTCAGAATGTTTTAATGAAATAGAAAAGGATTTGAGAAGTCACTCAAAATGTGCCCTAATTTTTCATTCTGCAGCACTAATCATACTTCATATGGCAAAATATACCCCCTCATGTTGTTTCTTTTTAAATTAAATGTTTTAAGAGTTACCACTTTATTCCAATCAAGATGGCTTCAGGTGTGCCATACCTTTGTAATAAGTAGGACTGTTAGCGCTCTAGTTGTTCTTTAGAACACTCTGGGACATTCTGGCATTGGGCTATACTTGGGCTACATCTGGGTGATATTTGGGCTACATTTGGGCTCTTTTGTCTCTGGTGGCAATTTTGGGAGACTGCATGTCAGAATGTTTTAATGAAATAGAAAAGGATTTGAGAAGTCACTCAAAATGTGCCCTAATTTTTCATTCTGCAGCACTAATCATACTTTCTATGGCAAAATATACCCCCTCATGTTGTTTCTTTTTAAATTAAATGTTTTAAGAGTTACCACTTTATTCCAATCAAGATGGCTTCAGGTGTGCCATACCTTTGTAATAAGTAGGACTGTTAGCGCTCTAGTTGTTCTTTAGAACACTCTAGGAGGCTGCAGTAGAACACAAAGGAATCAACTGACAGTCTCTGTCCTTGTTGGATGTACATGTTTTACTGAGAATGTCAGACTTCATTTTCACATGACTGAGAAAGATAATGTGAATTTACAGAAAATATGCTTTCAGTTTAGCTTATAGATCCCCTTCCAAACCACTGTGGGAAAATCATGAGATATTAGTTTTCTTTCAAACAATATTCATGATATCACAGCAGAAGGTTTTTTCACATGGTAAAATCACCTTAGAACCCACCACAATTCCTAAAACGAGTATGGTACCATCAACAAATGATTTATAATGTAACTAAATTCCTAAAACCCTCTATTAACTACAATGCTTTTTAATGAGGTGCTATCATGTATATTGGTCCCAAGATGGCTGCCAACACTTCTTGGATGAAGTGCTGACAGCCAATCAGATCAGATGTGTGGTTAGGCTCCGCCCAGATATATATCTTTTTTTGAACCTAAATTACTCAAAATCCACTGGAGCACATATATTGAGACCTAGCAAAGGCACATCGGGCTAACAGTCCCTACAATTTTGCCAAGTCTCGTGCAAATCCATTCAGCCGTTCGAGCTAAAAGTGAGGCCAACCGCCCTATGGAAATTAACATGGGAAAAATGCGTTTTGGGACCCTCCTTTTTTCTCGGCCCCCCCTTGATGAAACCCCCCCAAATTGTCAGGGGCTGCTCAGAAACAAAATGTTCCATTTTCCTGAAAATTTCAGCCAATTCCGTCCACAAACGCCAAAGTTATTAGACATAGAATTTTCAAAAATCCCATAGAGAAAAAATCCTAACTATATATACCTACTGGCGACCGCCAGTAGGTAATATATATATATATATATATATATATATATATATATATATATATATATATATATATATATATATATATATATATATATATATATATATATATGTGTTTCCCTGTCCCTTCAGTTTATTTTCTCTTCCAATACCGTTAAAACTTCACAACATGTGCCTTGCTTTTATTACCATTTAGTATTATGATTATTATTCTATTCTTATGTTGTATTTGCTTATTATAATGTGTTGTCTTTTGTTGTACATGCTTTTCTTATATGAACATCTTAATAAAACTTGTTGAAGTTTAAAATTATGTTATTGCCTGGGAATTCCTACTTCCGGGTGTCAAGTTGCTCCAGTAGTGATTCTTACACTATTGTTTTCCTTAAAGTGTCCAGTGGAATAAAAATATTAACTAAACAGATTCCTGCTTTATTCCCTTTATGTAAAACAATGTTAGTTTCAAGAATGACGCTGGACCTAGACTCGATTACTGAGCAGCTGATATTTATTTTTGTTATGATATAAGTTGCCATGATAAATGATATTCATATTTATTATGTTGTTATTATCAGTTATCTATCACGCTGCTCTTTGACTACCATATGGCTTTTCTATTTTCTATCTATTCTCTTCTTCTTGGGGTGCTCAGGTGGGGGGACACGACAATCCATACTTTACAGGAACTGATGTTTCCTGAGCCTCATATGTTGGGGAGGTGGGTGGGGGGGTTCTGGTTGGGGGTGTGTAGGGAAGGGGGGCTGGTGGTGGGGGTGTAAGGCAGTGGTAGATTTTATGGTACATACAGTTAGACAGATTAATACAGCATATGCTTTTGGTTCAAGTGCTGGTCGAGACGGATTTATGATATCAGCTTGGTGTTAACTCTATGTTATCATGAATAAAAAAAATTAATATATGCACACTTAATATAAATGGCATGAATGACCCAAAGAAGACAGGGATTTTGCGTAAACGAATTCAACTTTCACAGATAGACATTTTGGGCCCGATTCACAGAATGAACTTACTACTTTTGGCATTCACAGAATGCACTTACTACTTTTGGTATTCACAGAATGAACTTACTCATTTCGGTATTCACAGAAGTTAGGACTACTAACTTTAGGACTCCTAAATGCCTTCTGTGAATACCGAAAGTCTTAAAATTAGGATTTTTCTCAATTTAGTAGTAGTAAAGTTAGGACTCCTAACTTTAGGATGCCTAAATGCCTTCTGTGAATACCGAAAGTCTTAAAATTAGGATTTTTCCCTATTTAGTAGTAGTAAAGTAAGGACTACTAACTTTACTACTACTAAATTGAGAAAAATCGTAATTTTAAGACTTTCGGTATTCACAGAAGGCATTTAGACATCCTAAAGTTAGTAGTCCTAACTTTACTACTACTAAATTGAGAAAAATCCTAATTTTAAGACTTTCGGTATTCACAGAAGGCATTTAGGCGTCCTAAAGTTAGTAGTCCTAACTTTACTACTACTAAAAAGAGAAAAATCTTAATTTTAAGACTTTCGGTATTCACAGAAGGCATTTAGGCATCCTAAAGTTAGGAGTCCTAACTTTACTACTACTAAATAGAGAAAAATCCTAATTTTAAGACTTTCGGTATTCACAGAAGGCATTTAGGAGTCCTAAAGTTAGTAGTCCTAACTTCTGTGAATACCGAAATGAGTAAGTTCATTCTGTGAATACCAAAATTAGTAAGTGCATTCTGTGAATGCCAAAAGTAGTAAGTTCATTCTGTGAATCGGGCCCTAAGTGTCTACAAGAGACACATATTCCTTGGGGCAAACTGAATATATTGCATAACTTGGGGCTTGATCTTCTAGTTTGTTCTAAGCAGACAGGGGTAAAAAGAGGTATTGCGATACTTATGAAACAAGGGGTTGGAAAGTGTGTTAGAATGTCTGCTGACAAATGGGGGTGGTGGGGACTAGTGGAAATAATGATAGCAGGCAATACATTTTCACTGTGCTGTATATATGGTCTAAATTTGGATGATAATGAGCTGTTTGATACAATCAATCTAGAACTTGCCTCCTGGCCCCAACCCCTTATTCGCTGTGTAGATTTAAATATTCTTGTGGAAGCTTAGTGCAATATCAGGTCACTAGGGGGATATAATGGCCGGAAAGTCAGTACGTTCAGAGCTCTGCGAGCTCTAGCATTAGGTAACGGGCTATTTGATGCTTGGAACAGATGTCAACCTACTGACCCTGGTTATACTTTTTTTTCCATCACCACATCGGAAATTTGTTCGACTCGAATATTTTTTATTCCTTCTTTTTTTGGAAGAAGTTTAACATTGATATTATGCCCCAAGTAGTCTCGGATCACAATCCCATTATATTAGAAGTATCGCTGCCCTTTCAGAGTTTCAATCCAAATTGTTCATGGTCATTCCAAAGAAATCTTCTATTAGATGCTAATTATTTATCACATATGTCCAAAATTATTCAGGAATTCTTCTCACGTAATAATGGTACAGCCTCAATTCAAACCGTTTGGGATACTTTTAAATCAGTGATAAGAGAGGAAACTGTTAGCTATTCTAATTTTCGGCGAAAGAAAATCAAGGAGGAATTTACTAACAAATCCGATTAAGTTAGGCAGGCTGAATTGAATCTAGCTACTAATATCAGATGTGGCCAGGGAATTGAGGAAGCTCAGTGCCTTTTAACCATTGAACGGGCTGTTCTACATGCCTACTTGGCTGATCAAGTAGCTATTAAATACAAAAAACATAAAGCAGATTGCTATGAATTTAATGAGCAGACCGGTAAAATTTTAGCTCAAAGGCTAAGACAAAAGACTGCTATGAATGTTATAACAAAAATCATCGACTCAGAAGGCGCAGCTCAAGAAACCCAAGTTGGGATATTAAATGCGTTCAGCGGCTTCTATAAACTATTATATAAGAAATTGGATAATGGTAGTATCGTAAATAGGGACCCAGTGGACTATTTGACGAATATTGATTACTCTCCGATTGCGGACGCAGATAAAACATTATTGGGTGCCTCAATTACCTGGGATGAAATCGAAGCTGCCATTCTGGGGTTAGCTTCAGGCAAAGCGATGGGGCCAGATGTGATCCCCCTGGAATTTTACCGTATCTTTCGAAATATGCTCAAACCCGAGTTACTATAAATTTTTCAACAAGCTTTTCAAGGATACTCACCAATATCCTGGTCTACGGCCACTATAGTGATTTTTCAGAAAAAAGGGAAAAATGGAGAGGAACTAGGATCTTATTGGCCGATATCCCTTATAACCTCAGATAGTAAAATCTTCTCCAAAATATTGACTAATAGATTGGAAAACATAATGCCAATGGTTGTTTCAAAGATCCAGCACAGCTTTATTAAAAAACGGGACACTACTGATCATGTTAAGCGGATTATTGGTTCTTATGGGGGTTTCGGAGAACCAGAAGTTCACTTAGATGGTGTGTAATGCCCAGAGAAAGAGGAGGGTTAGGGTTTCCGAACTTTCGCCTATATAATTGGGCAATCTTTATAAAAACTATGGGTATCTTAAGTTTTCCGGATTTCAAGCTGGACGAAGCGATGTTACCCTCGAAATGCTACTCGGAGCCGAAGCTTGATTATGTTTGCTCAGGTTTATAGAACCGAGCTACTATAAAAAAACGAAGTTTAAAGTCCTGATATCGGCGTGGGAAATTTGGAATCAATTTAACAAAAAAATTAGTTTTTGTATAAAATGTAATTATTATACGCCTTTTTGGGGGAACTCTCGACTTCCTTAAATCTTTAGAGATTCTTTTATGCAGAGGCGGTATGATCTCCAAATCTGTTCATTCGGCAACTTATATCAGAATGGGCAATTGGTATCATACTCTTATCTACAGGAAAGACATAACCTTACAAGAGCGGATTTATTCTAATATCTTCAAATCCGCAGCTTTCTAGAGTCTAAAAACTTACAAAACACCAGCTCTAGGAGTAAATTGGAGATACTGGAAAGCTGCAGGAGAAAAAACAGAATTGGCACGATCTACCAACTGATGCAATCTCAAAAACGATCTAGAGGCCTATACTGATAAATGGTGTAGATCTCTTGGAATAGAGCAAGTGGATATACCCAGATCTTTAAAAATAGCGAATATTGTTTTGTTTAATGGGTCATTTAAAAGCAAGCATTTTATGTCAGTTTTTGTTTTGTACTACACACCATCTAAGCTGGCGAAATGGCAAGCATCAAAAGGCACTAATTGCAGTCGCTGTGGATATATGGCTGCCGATTTAGCCCACATGTTTTTCAAGTGCCCGAAATTAGCTCAGTTTATATCAGGAGTACAAGGCTTTTTAAATAATATAATGGAGTCATCACCAATATTATCATCAGAATTAGTGATATTAGGAGCCCAAGCTGAGCAAACGGGTTTTATAACGATTGAAGAGGAAGGCTTTCTATTTATAGCTATGTCTGTTTATAGATATTGCATATTGCATAACATCCCGATGGTTAGAAGCTGATCCTCCCGTTTTTTCCCACTGGCAGTCTAAATTATTAAATATCTACCCGCTTGAAATCGCGGTATACAGACTAAAGGGTCGGAAAAAGAAGATGTTCGGACAAAAATTATGGGTGCCGATTAGTAATTGGATATAATCCCTCAGCCTGGATTCAATCTTTACTTTTAAATGTATACCTGTTTTTTTTCCTTTTTTTTTGCTGTATTATATTGTGTATATTTATACTGTGATAATGCTGATTATTTTCTTTTCTGTGATGAATTAATCAACGGTGATAAAACTGTGATTCTTTTTCTTATCTTGTTCTATTTTATGTATTAAATAATGTTCCACTGCCATAAAACTCAATAAAAAAATAAAAAATAAAAAGATATAAGTTGCCAGGCTGCCTGACAATCTTCCATGATCCGATAATGTAATTGCTGGCTTGATATAAAAATGAAAACTGATTAGAACTACTAAAGTGCTAACCCAAATTTCTTGCAAACACATCATTGGTAATCAAATTTCCAGCATATAAGTCCTTGGTTAGTTTTAATTTTTTTGATTGACTCCTACAATATTCCATGATAAGTAGAGAGATATATTCTTATTGTAAAAAACAACAAGCGCAGGGTATGTGGTAATTACCAATGCACCAATTTTGATGTTAGAGGTTAATGTTTTTACAGTATTGGCGGTTGCAAAGAATTAAAAGGCTCAATACCCTTTAAACCTCCTAGGAAATAAATCTTATAAATTTGAACAGAAATGACGATTCAGCACTCCAATAAGTCAGAAAATTAGTGTTATTCACAATTGTAAGTAACATAAGAAGAGGCACATGAGTTCAGCAGGTTCTTATTTCTTTGTTTCAGCAGGTTAAAATCATGATAAAAATGGTAAAAAAAACAATGAATAATATCATTGTAATGTAAATATTTGTACATATTGTTGCTCTTTGATGGATTGCGGTAATATGGATTGTTTTTTCACTACTCTTTTTGTAGTGTGTTTTTTTGAGTACTCGTTTTTAATTGTAAATATTGTGTGTATTTTTAGTAAATTTTAATGTATATATTGTGTACTCATTTGTAGCTCTGAAGAAAACCTTCAGGGTCAAAACGCATTGGCTACAGTCGTTTTAAGAAGATTTTTTCAATAAAGAAACTAAGAAACAAGAACCTGCTGAACTCATGTGCCTCTTCTTTTGTTACTTACAATTGTGAATAACACACATTTTCTGACTTCTTGGAGTGCTGAATCGTCATTTCTGTTAGAGATTCTTATTGTGCCCAGTCTAGAATGTCCCTTCCAGCTAGGACTTCTCATAGTATGTCATCAATGACTCTGGTAGCCAACCCTAGTCTTCAGTACTGGTGCTTGCGCCTCATAATAAAATGTGCCTCCCTGCTCAACTGATTAAGTCCCCATCCTCATACAAAAAATTGACAGTAAATTGGTCTTATTAGTTTCATTTCTTTAGTGATGCTGCCTAGCTAGCCGCAGCCTCTAGGACTATATCAATGCCTGACCCGGAGAAGGTCTGTTTTTGCAATATGGTAAGCTTTATAATGCCAGGATAAGCTTTATGATGCCAGGATCCCCACCACTTCTTTTAGTGACCTCTATTGCAGCCTTTACCTCATCTGTCCTCTACAAAACCACACGGATTCAATATCAGTTGATTTTTATGCGGCTGGAATGAGAGTGCAACGAAAAAGTAATAGACGGGTTCAGCTATTTAGTATCTCATGTCTGACTTACCGACAATACTTAGGAATAATCAGTACACTTCTTTGGCAACTTCCCAGTGCATAGTTGCATTATTACTGACATTGTTAGTGATTAATGAGGAAGGTGGCTGTGTGTCAGATAAATTGTGCTGAATTTGATGCTACTAATTTGATTTTGACGACCTGCTTTGTGCTGCTATCTTTTGCTGGCAAGGAGTGGGTATGAGACAAAGTCATTTCAACATGAGGTTGACTGCTGGTAACAGTTTCTAATGCATACCCACTCTCTAATTGCTCTACTCCTCTAAATTGACAGATTTCACTACTGGAAGATTCCCTTGAACGATTGACCAATGTCCCTGGAGGATCAGGTGCAATAATTTTTCAGATCCCGCTGAGCCATCCCTATAGAGTGAAAATCCTGTCTGAGCCTCAGTAGACCATACAGATTTTATTGCACAATTGGATCAGTCTCCCACATTGAATGAGAAGAATCTGTGTTTTTGACAGAACGTTTGACAGACTTGATGACCTGGACAACAACTTAAGTAGGGTGTTTGATCTGTTCTTCTCCTTGGCTACTGTTTTTTATCTTTGTTTTGGAGAGGCGTATGCCGACATCATTTTTACAAGCTTATCTATTTGTGAAGTAAAAGACCAGTAGGCCCACATATAATAAAACTGGCAGAGCAAACAGCATCCATGCAATCCTTCTCAAACTCAGCAGTGAGCATTCTATGACCTCATATAAATGTTGTCATAACATTCTACATTTTTTGTTTCAACATCACAGTGAATAATCATTGGATGATAAATGTGTGCAGATGCATGCGGGAATGTATGAGTGTTATGTATGTACAACTGTGTGAATGTTTGAATGAATGATTGTATGCTTGTAGTATATTGACAAAACTACAGCAATTTCATTCCATTATCCTTTATCTCTTAACAACATAGAACTATTCTATATTTTCAAACCTTGTACAGGTGAACAGTTCAGTGACTCTTCTGTTTGTCCCTTCATAGTATTTTTTACAACCTCCTTCTTTCAACAATGTTGTTTAAAGTCTATTAACAGAATCTTGATACATTTGTCTTCTCTTTTGTTTCCTCAAAGCCCTTTACGAATAGGACAGCGTCTTTCTTGTTGTGATATCTGTTCTCTAGCCCCTGGCGCTGGTGGGTGCTGATGAGGGATCTGGCTAGCTAAAAGCTTCCGCATCCTTTTTGTTCTCCCCAGCCTCTGCATCCCTGCTATTGCTTCTTCTTCCTTTCTTTCTTATGCGGGCGCATTTTGCTGCTCAGGGTTGAGGATTTCCAGCTGCTGTGTGATTTAGGCTTCTAAAAAGCCTTGTGCCTCCCCTTAAAGGGGGTGATCCAAAAGGACTGCTTGCCCTTTCATGTCGAGGTCCTGACCTCCTTTGTCACCAACATCTTGTGGATGAACCCTAACACATCTCCCTCATTCCATCCCAACACAGGTTGTGTCTGCATTTTCAATCTAAAACCTTTATTGTTTTCCAAATAGGCATCCCCTGGGAACTGCCTTTGTACCCCATGGATGTTGGCCTCATACAGCCAGAGGTCCACTGTGTAGCGTGGGAACTTCTCCACAATAATGAATGCCAATATTCTAAATGCATCCAGCAAATTGTCAGCATTTCTCTCCTTTCTCTCCCTTCTACTTTCTCTCCTGTCTTACTCTTTTTTTCACACACTGTTCGATCCAACCCATCTAGCTTCATTTCAAGCAGACAAAAAAAAATTCAATAAATTCCTTCCTCCAGATCCATTTTTTCACTACTAAGGAGAGGAGTCTTGTTTACCTGGTTACTCTCGTGGTCATTGATGGCTGTCCAGATGACGGCCTTGCGTATGCCTCAGGGGCTTACCCCACTAGCCCTGGGTTGCCTCCTCTTCTTGTGCTTCCCCAGGCTGCGAGAGAAGACACTGCTACCTCGCTGTTCCCATGCACCGTACCTTAGCTCTTTGCCGGCCCTATTCTGCTGACTTCCCATGCTGGGCAGCCTTGCTGCCCCCGCAGTCGTCTTAGCCTTGTGCACCCTGGGTCTATCAGGTGCCATGGGAGCCCAGACAACACCCCTGTAGTTCCCGCTTGTCCACCAAGCACTGACCCTGTGTGCCTAAGCCATTAAACACCAGGGGTAAAATGATTTTAAACATTCATGCATTAATGCTCTGACACACTCACCCACTGCTGCCTTCCTGTTGGCCTCGCTGCTGGATCCCACCGTCGTGGGGATGGCTACAGGCGGTGGGTCCATCTGCTTGTCCCTTTCTTTGCCTCTGTTTTCTTTGTTGATTTCGAGGTGGTATTCCTGGTAGGTCGAACTCTGCTGGTGTCTCTTAATCCTCCACTATCCTGGCTGCTTCGCCTGGGTCCTCACGCGGATGAGTCTGCAACCAATTCCTGTGTTTCTATGATGCTGCTCGAATCCATCTGCAACTTCCAAAAGTAAACTGTGATGGGGCAGCAGGGCACTTATAACCCTCCATTGACTCCTTCTGGCATGGGGTGGCGTACCCCAACTGGGGGGTTCACAACTTTAACTGGCCCTGTTTTGGGCAGGTATTTTTGCGCCACCTTAGGTGCGCACTCTTCCTCGAGTGTTAAGTGCACTGAGGTCGTCCAAACCATCTTTTTGGGTCCCTGCCGGACATTATGGCGCCCATCCGTGAGTCCACTTTCGAGGACAGGGGCTGCTAATAACTGCTTATGCGGTGACCACGATGCCTTTCTGAAGAGATAACCCTGCTATATGAGCCATGCTGCCATTTAGTCAGGGCTGTTTCTGCCTTTATTTGAATCTTCCTATTGTCCGATATATGATGGTGGCAGGTTGTGTGACCCAGGTCACGTTAGTCTATGGTGACGTGTAATTCCATCACTTAGCTGTAGCAGGCATGCTGGCAGATGCGAATTTGAGCAGGCAGCTACAATATCAAAGATGCTGTGCGTTAGACCTGTCAGCCCTTTTGGTGGTCCCTCCTTATTTTTCCCCCCTTTTTCTTTTTTTTTTGACTTCTATTTTTTTACGTCCACTGTAATTATTTTGGTGTTGACCTTAGGTCTCTGGGTGCCTCATTATTACTATTTAGTAATGCGGCACAGGTGCTCTCGTAAAATGGGGAAAGAGTAGGTACCCTCACAAAATGGTGGCCTGTCAACTGTCAAGTTCTTACCTCAGAGCTGGGTGCCATAGGGTGACTAGGGGTTTTGGAACCTTCTGGACCTCTCTGGACACAGGCTATATAAGGTAGAATGTTGGGCGGCCATTTAAGAGGAGACTGTGGAGGAGAGTGACCAAGCGGGAGTGCAGGCTGTGGGGCGAGGAGGTTGGCGCGCTGTGAGGGGTCTGATTGACTCTAGGGGCTGCTATGCCCACTTCTAATGTCATCCCTCTCCCATTGACCTGGCCTAGCAAGAACTGTTATAACTAATACCACTAACGTGGAAGAAGCATGTGACTACCTCAGGTGGGGCAGTCAGGACATGGACTGTGAGAAATTGACAGGTGAGGGCGTCCGAGGCTGCCTCCTGCATAAAACCAAGACCCTTGCAGTGTAGGCCCCTGTCCTTGCTGTCATTCCTTTTCCCCAGCGCAGGCAAATTCTCGAGGTGTTCTGCCTGAGCCTGCCTACTGTGATAAGGAACTTACCAACATCACTGCTGCAGACCCCGGATCTTCCCGAACTTCCTGCGCTGGTGTGGCTTTGCCGCCGCTAGTCTGTGGGAGCTCTTGTGGCCGGTGGGTACGCGGCGCTCGTGGGTCGCGCCCGCCTGTCAGATCACCGAGGCGGGAGAGGGTGTCAGGCCCCGTGGAGGGCCGGTTCCTGGTGGGAGAGCCTCAGGGGAAGGCAGCGTTGTCCGGAGAGGGTGTCCTGCCTCAGGAAATCAGCCGTGAAGCGGAGGAAGCCTGGGAGAAGCCCCGCCCCGGCGCTGACTAGAGGAGCGCCCGGGAGGAAGTGAGGCGGGTCTGGAGGAGGCCGAGGGAGGAGTCCGACCTCCCTGTGGCGTGAGGGGAGATACGCGGAGGCAGTGTAGGAAACGGTCAGTAAAGAGCGACTTGCCTCCAGTGAGGGTCCCGCCTCCAGAGGCCTGCCTCCATCGAACTGGGCGGTAAACTTCACCTAAGACCCCAGAGTGGAAATCCTTAGTACCTTAGCCGACTGATATCGGCCGGTTCGGACAAAGCAGCGTTCAGAATTAAAGTAAGCAGGGATTTTGATTGAGGGGGCTGGGGCAAGAAACTTGGCTCACAAATCCCCCTGCTGGGCCTGGTGATTATCGAGGCTTCCTGCCGATGATAGAAGAATGTGTGGCTGGGCGGAGAGGCTGTAATTGGCGGAACTGTCCGAAGAGAATTTCCTTTTCTTTATAAGTGTTCAGCGAACTAAGGAACAACTATTGAACTATCCATATCTAACCAAGCTATTGAGGAAAAATCGACTTAAGGGAGTACATTTGCGAGGGTAGAAATGTACCTCACCTGTTTAAATGCATGTTCTGAGACCTTTCTTTAACCTAATATGTATTTAGGCTGCATGAGGAGAAATTAATTTATAACTGAAATTAGGGTGATGTGCATTAAAGAAAATTTGCTTCTATTTCCAATCTTGGCATTAGCTTACTTGATGGTTTATGCACTGCTTGATTATTGCCAATGTGACTTAGTAACGGTTATCTCAAGACCTTTCTTAGTCAATATTATATGTAAATGAGTCAATACTTGAGATGGAATCTGCACTGCACCTATTTTATGGATTAATACTATGACTAAGTAAGATTCACAAGCATCACGTGATTCATTGCTGTGATATATCCACAGAGTTAAGAGTACTAAATGTAGAGTGATGAGTTAATAGGATAAACGCAATTGAAAACAATCCTTAAGAAGAGAAGATAAACTTTTCTATTTTTCTAGAAAGACTGTGTGGTGTCATTTTTCTAGTGGAAGTACACTGCGTTGCTGAGTTGAGTGTGACGCAAGTTTAACACAATTGCCTTGGAGTGGGCCTTCCCACTTGGGCCAAGCTACCCCAGGTGGACCGGTGACCCGGGTCCAACATATTGGTGTTCAGCGGTGGGATTAGGGCTTATACTTGCGTCCACTTGACAGTGGCTTACTGTGCACCACGTACCCTACACCTGGAGTTTTGTCCTAGTGGTCTCCCTAATTGGATGTTTTTGTTTTTTTCCAAATTCCTTTCTGGTGGTGGGTCGAAGTAGCCTTATTTGATGCCTCTTTCTTGAGTACTCCAAATAAATGTCTGAGGTCCCGCCTGGTAAAATGGAGTTTGAGTTGGCTGAGTTAGAGACTTACACAGCGGCCCAACTTAGGGCATTTTGCCAGGAGAAGGGGGTGTTCTTCAAGCGTGGTGCAAAGAAAGTGGAACTCCAAACCAGCTTGAGTGCATGGGTGGCTGCTCGCCCAGATGGGAAAAAGGAGGAGGAAGAGGGGGATCGTGACACCATCATTGAAGTAGACATGCTGTACCAAACCGAAGAGGGGAATCTATTAACAGGTCCTTGGACACCTTCGAGTGCAGGCTGTAGTGTGTCTGGAAGGAGCCTGTCCTCAGCAGAACTAGCGGACAGGAGGGAAAAGAGACAACTAAATCTAGAATTAGCCCGTTTGGAGAAGGAGCGGGAGGAAAGGAGGTTTCTCCATGAGCTTAACTTAAATGAGTTAGACCTCAAAGCCCTACAGATAGGGATCCCCAGCAATACTATTGGTGGCAGCGTACCTAAGGAGGTTATCAGGGAGCCCTGACCCTACTTGCCCAAAGATGTAGCTGCCAGGTTTAGTGTAGGGGATTACATTTGCAAATGGTTGGCTTCCTATGAGGTCTCTCTAAGAGCCCATGGGATTTCAGTAAGTCATTGGGGGGGGGGGTGGCCTGTACAAGTACATGCCTCCAGTGGGGTGGGATGCTCTTTTAGCTCTGGAGCTGGAGGAACAGACCAATAACCCCACCATGAAGGTTACCTTGATCAGGAAATTTGGGCTGACCCCTGAAAAATACAAAATACAAAAAAATACACTGTGCCTCAACCTTCTTATTAATCCAGACTACTATAACATTGCCCGTGATAGTCACTACACAATCCAAATTGAATACAGTTTAGCGAGCAAGCCCTTAATTATTGATTTGAACCCATCATACATCGCTAGCAATAATCTTTCCTTTAACAATACTTGCTGTGCCAGTGTCCATAAAACATAGCTCATCTGCTTGCGGCTCGTTTTCTTCATGACCGATTGCGGCTCTGCTGATTGCAGCTCGTTACTTTCACGGCTGATATAAACGTGGAGTGAGACCACCATAAAACTTCATCTCGTTCTCTAACTCTTCTCCAATTAGTTATGGAGAGACACAGGTGGACATTGTTTTTATAAACTTCTTTATTTATCAAGTACAAGACCAGTAAGCCCACATTCAATCAAACAGGTAGAGCAGCCAGGATCCTTGCAAACTTTCTACAACTCTGCGGCGAAAATTCTATGACCACATAGAAGTACTATCATAACATTCTACATTCTGAGTGTCAACATCAGAGTTAATACACACTGAATAATGTGTGTGTGCAGGTGCATGTGTGAATGCCTGAGTTTTATGTATGTACAACTGTATGAATGTTTGTATGACTTATTGTATGCATGTAATGTGTTGTGTGATCATGTATTATATACATATGTAATCATATACAACAATCATCAGACTTATTATCAATTGCAATATCAGGAAGAGTCACCTGTTGTTCGGAAGTGTTACCCATGCTATTGTTTTTTCCAGAAGTTTCTTTCTGAGAACATTCTGTGCCCAGCCCCTGTCGAGTTTCCCGCCACCTCCCCGCTTTCTGCCGCTGCCTCCCTGCGGCCCCGCCCCCTTCCCTCTGACTCCCTTCCCATTCGCCGCCCGCTCCCGCCTCCCAGCTGCTCCTCCCTCGCTCCGCCCCCCACTCTCCACTTATGGCAGAGTGGCAAACGCGCAGCGTTGACGTGCAGCGGGCGCACCCTAAGCTCGCCAAAGGCAAGCCCGTCTGCGCCCATCCGCACCTGGCCCGCGCCCAGAGCCCCGAACCCCTGGTCCCCGCAGACACCTGCCCACCCGCCGGACCTACAACGCCACCGATCTCAACGCACTCACCACCGGTCGGATCCCTGGATGCTACCGAGCCACCCCGAGACGCACCCACTGACCCTTCAGCTGCCATTCCTGCAACTTCTTCTGCATCTGTACCTGCACTGCACCCGCACCCGCCAAGCCGAGCACCCGCAGCAACCACCTGAAGTGCATCCTGCTCAACACTCGCTCCGTCCACAGGCACGCCGTCGAACTCTGGAAACTGCTCGACAACTTCACCAGACGTCACCTTCCTAACGGAAACCTGGGCGGATGTCTCCTCATCGCCCGACATCGCCATCGCCATCCCGGACGGATACAAAATCACCCGGAAGGACCGCGTCAATCAGACCGGAGGAGGCATCGCCATCATCCACAAGAACACCATCCGCATCACAACCAACACAGATGACAGCCTCACAGCTGCCGAACACCGGCACTTCCAGATCCACACCGACCCCAAGACCACCCTCAGAGGCACCCTCATCTACAGACCCCCGGGACCACGCACACAATTCAGCAAAGACATCGCCGACTTCATCAGCCCGCACGCCCTCCCCTCCGCTGACTACATCCTCCTCGGGGAACTCAACTTCCACCTGGAGAACTACAACGACCGCAACACCACCACCCTGCTGGACAACCTCGCCAACCTCGGACTCAAGCAGCTGGTGACCACCCCCACCCACTACGTCGGCCACACGCTTGACCCTGTCTTCTCCTCCAGCAAGGACATCTCCTTCAGCCACGCCACCGGACTCCACTGGACGGACCACAGCTGCGTCCACTTCAGCTTCAGAAAAAACACGATCCACCACCACTTGCAACAGGTTGCACGCAGAAGCTGGAACAAGATCACAGTAGACCAGCTCGCCGCATCCCTAAGCCAGGACCCCCCCGCCAGCTGAGCGAACCCCAGCCATGCCGCCAACAACCTCACCATGTGGATCAGCAACTGCGCAGACGACCTCGCCCCACTGAGGACCCCGCCCAGCAGACCCGGCAGTAAGAAAGCACCCTGGTTCACCAACGAACTCAAAAGCTCCAAGAAGACCTGCTGAGCCCTCAAGAGAGCCTGGCGCAGAGACCCGACACAAAACAACATGACCACTCTCAAGCTCGCCACTCGAAAAAACCACCAACTGATCCACACCACCAAGAAAACCGCATTCAAGGAACGACTGGACAATAACGCCCACAACAGCAAGGAACTCTTCAACATCATCAAAGAGCTCTCCAACCCCAGCGCCGGAAACAACGACATCACCCCATCGCAAGACCTCTGCAACGCCCTCACCTCGTACTTCCACAACAAGATCGCAGACATACACAACAGCTTCAGCACACAGCCGACGCACCCCACGACCGCACCAGTGCCCCCACCACCACCCTCCGCACCTGGGCCCCGATCAACACCGAAGAAACCATATGCACGATGAACCCCATCCACTCCGGATCTCAAACCGACCCCTGCCCTCACCACGTCTTCAACAAGGCCAACTCCGTCATCGCTCCCCATCTACGGGACATCATCAACGCCTCCCTCGACACCGCAACCTTCCCGGATAGCTGGAAGCATGCCGAACTCAGCGCCCTCCTGAAGAAACCATCAGCCGACCCCACCAACCTCAAAAACTACCGCCCCATCTCGCTCCTCCCGTTTCCTTCCAAAGTCATCAAGAAGACAGTCAACAAACAACTGGCCTCCTTCCTCGAGACAAATGGATCCCTCGACCTATCGCAGTCCGGCTTCCGGGCCAACCACAGTACTGAGACCGCCCTCATCGCAGCCACTGACGACATCCGAGCCCTGCTCGACAACGGTGAAACAGCGGCCCTCATCCTCCTGGACCTCTCCGTGGCGTTCGACACTGTCTGCCACTGCACCCTAGTGCAGCGCCTCAGCAATGTCAGAATCCAAGAGAAGGCACTAGAATAGATCATCTCCTTCCTCGCCAGAAGAACACAGAGAGTCTGCCTCCATTCGTTCAGATCAGAAGCCACCAAAATCATCTGCGGCGTTCTTTAAGGCTCCTCGCTCAGCCCCACCCTCTTCAACATCTACATGAGCCCCCTTGCGGCCATCGCACGCCAACACAACCTCAACATCATCTCCTACGCCGATGACACCCAGCTGATCCTCTCCCTCACCAACGACCCCGCCACTGCCAGAGCCAACCTACACGAAGGGATGAAAGACGTAGCCGAGTGGATGATGAACAGCCGCCTGAAACTGAACTCAGATAAGACGGAAGTCCTCGTCCTGAGATCATCGCCCTCCACCTGGGATGACTCCTGGTGGCCCCCTGCCCTGGGCAGCGCACCCAAACCAACGGACCACGCACGCAACCTGGGCTTCATCCTGGACTCCTCCCTCTCCATGACCAGACAAGTCAACGCCATCTCCTCATCATACTTCAACATCCTACACATGCTACGGAAGATCTTCAGGTGGATCCCCACCGAAACCAGGAAGACGGTCACCCAGGCCCTCGTCACCAGTCAACTGGACTACGGCAACTCCCTCTACGCCGGAACCACTGCAAAACTCTAGAAAAGACTCCAGCGGATCCAGAGCGCCTCAGCACGACTCATCCTGGACATCCCCCGACACAGCCACATCTCCGCACACCTATGAAACCTGCACTGGCTCCCCGTCAACAAGAGAATCACGTTCCGACTCCTCACCCATGTGCACAAAGCTCTACACAACCAAGGCCCAAGATACCTCAACGACCGCCTCAACTTCTACACTCCAACCCGCCAGCTTCGATCGACCAGCCACGCCCTTGCTGCCATCCCCCGCATCTGAAGAGCCACAACGGGAGGAAGATCCTTCTCCTACCTGGCCGCCAAGATGTGGAACTCCCTCCCCACCCACCTCCACCTGACCCAAGACCACCTAGCCTTCAGGAAGCAACTCAAGACCTGCCTGTTCGAGCAGTAGCAGACCCCCCCCTCCCCAAGCGCCTTTTTTAAAAAAAATATATTTTTATTGCAGAGTTATAGACAAAACATCGAGGTCATGTGACCGTCATACCTCCAACATTTCAAGGCACAGTGCGGTTTGAAAGTAGTACACAGCCATTCAGCCCACATCCCGGAGGCCGGGCGGCGCACCAACAGGTCCCAACAAGGGTTCCCCCTGTGCTACTTAAAGGGACAACAGGTCAACAACATAAGTACGTATCTGCTTTTTGTTACCTATCAAACTCCCCCCCCCCACCGCCAAATACTTTCAGTCACTTTGTGTGTGCGACAACCGGGCCCTCAGTGCCCGCATTATCAGGTCTATGCCAGTGCACTTCAAGGACAGCTGTCTGTTAGTGCCTATCATCTTCCACTCGAATTTCTTCTCTCTGGATTTAAGAACACACAAACAAAGAAAGTATCTTTTGTTTGTAAGGGTTATTTTATTTAAACCCTTTTGGAATTTTTCAAATCATTTTTGTATGTTTTCATGAGTGATAAAGATACTTATATACAACGTTTATACATATATACAAAACTATTACATAACAAACATATATACAAATATGAACAGTTTATATACAGTCTTCTTTTCGAAAGTGGCGGTTTTTCACAAATAATTAATCTTTGCGAAATCTCTTTTCCACTGTAAGTTACTCCCCCTTTAGAAGTTGGATGTCACACAGCAATTTACCTTTAGCAATGGGCGACGCGGTCCCGCGGGTCCATTTATTCTAATGGGGTTAGTGAAATCCTGAGGCTTTTAATGCCAATGTAGACCTAGTGTATAGAGTAGGGGATATTTACTATTTCATCAAGGAACAAAACAACCATATGGGTTCATAAACATCAAGGCTTTAAGTTCATACCTATTAGGGTGTTGTCAGTGAGGAGGAATTCAGTTGTTTTTATTTTCACTGTTCGAACAGATCTGGGCGTTCTAGGTGGGGCTCCAAATGAATCTGCAAAGCACAAGCAGTGATGCTGGTGAAAGCTCAGTATTTTTGGTGCCGTACAAATTCACCTTTGTATCTGAAAACAGGACGTACCTGTGTTAATCTCGTTTATTGCGGAGATCGCGGTTAGCCTTCTCCGTATATTGCACGCCTGCAGTTCAATTCAGCAGCGTTAGGAGATGATTCCGAATCCTCCGCGGGAATCCGGACAGCGTTTCAATGTCACGCTGTAAGCCTGCACGGGGGAAACATTGTTTAGTGTGAGCAGGGCTCGGGGGCCGCGGTGGTGTTGATCAACAACACGCACACTCACCTTCTTCTTAGTGCGACTGCCTCGGTCAGCGAACAAACCACCATTACGGTAGCCATGTTTGGCTCCTCCACTATATTGAACCGCCGCTAGGCATTATGGATGTTGTAGTTTATGGGGGCTCATCTTAGCCTCGAAACCTCTGACAATGAATTCAAGCCTGTTTGCGTGCTGTTAAATTTTAAAATCAAATAAGCCTCCTTCCTCAATAACACTTGTTCTGTGTCCCCACGTCCTTTATCCTTAAATTAGCGGAAATCACTTTGAAAAGAAATTATTTCTGCTTTGATCATGACTTTTACTTGCAAATTAAGGGCACCGCGATGGGGTGCCCTTGTGCACCGGAGATGGGCGTATTGTATATGGCAGAGTATGAGAAAAAATTTGTGGAGGAGGATAATCCTTTCAAACACCACATAATTAACTGGTTCCGATACATCGACGACGTGTGGCTCCTGTGGCAGGGGAGCCACACAGAGTTGACAAATTTCCATCAATGGCTGAATTCGAGACATAAAGAAATAAAGTTCTCTGTGGACTCCAGTTATCTGAAAATGACATTTTTGGATGTTGAAATAACACATGTGGAAGGCAGACGGATTTCCTCCTTACACAGGAAAGCAACGGACAAAAATGCCATTCTCCACTATAAGAGTTCTCATCCAAGAAATCTAAGGGCTAATGTGCCGTACGGGCAACTTCTTCGTATTAGAAGAAATTGTACGGAACTAAAACAGTTTGACCATCATGGCCAGAATTTTTGTGAAGAGTTGGGTCAAAGGGGTTACCCTAGGAAGTTATTAAAACATTCCTATAAGAGAGCACGTTATACACCCCGTGAGTGCCTCTTTGAAACCAAAGCAAAACATGATCTTGAAAATTTGGTGTGCGTCACTACATTCTGTGCAGAAACCCATAATATAAGGCAAATGGTCCTTAAACACTGGCATCTTCTAGAGGAACTTGAAGTGCCATTTCCGCGCCCCATATTTGCGTACAAGAAAAATCAAAATATTGGACAACAAATTGTCCACACGGATATAAGATTAGCCAATCTCAAAAGTGATTTGCTAACACAATGGGGACTAAAACCCATCAAAGGCCACCACAGATGTGGCAATTGCGTGGCGTGTGATTCAACCATTGAGGGAAAAACCTTTCAACATGCCAACATTATTTGGTCACATACTTGCTTTTCAAACTGCAGAACCAAAAATGTAGTGTATGCGATAGTTTGCTCTTGCCCCAAAGTGTATATAGGGAAGACAGACCAACAAGTTAATACTCGTATGACACAACACAGATCTCGTCTCAAAAATAAAGTCCTAACTGCACCTTTAGTCCAACATTTTATTGACAACAATCATGCAGACAACGATTTCCAGTGGACTGTCCTATTCAGTATTAACCAGGCAAAACCCGGTATTAATACGGAACAAGTGTTATTGAGGAAGGAGGCTTATTTGATTTTAAAATTTAACAGCACGCAAACAAGCTTGAATTCATTGTCAGAGGTTTCGAGGCTATGATGAGCCCCCATAAACTACAACATCCATAATGCCTAGCGGCGGTTCAATATAGTGGAGGAGCCAAACATGGCTACCGTAATGGTGGTTTGTTCGCTGACCGAGGCAGTCGCACTAAGAAGAAGGTGAGTGTGCGTGTTGTTGATCAACACCTCCGCGGCCCCCGAGCCCTGCTCACACTAAACAATGTTTCCCCCGTGCAGGCTTACAGCGTGACTTTGAAACGCTGTCCCGATTCCCGCAGAGGATTCGGAATCATCTCCTAACGCTGCTGAATTGAACTGCGGGCGTGCAATATACGGAGAAGGCTAACCGCGATCTCCGCAATGAACGAGATTAACACAGGTACGTCCTGTTTTCAGATACAAAGGTGAATTTGTACGGCACCAAAAATACTGAGCCTTCACCAGCATCGCTGCTTGTGCTTTGCAGATTCATTTGGAGCCCCACCTAGAACCCCCAGATCTGTTCGGACAGTGAAAATAAAAACAACTGAATTCCTCCTCACTGACAACACCGTAATAGGTAAGAACTTAGAGCCTTGATGTTTATGAACCCATATGGATGTTTTGTTCCTTGATGAAATAGTAAATATCCCCTACTCTATACACTAGGTCTACATTGGCATTAAAAGCCTCAGGATTTCACTAACCACATTAGAATTAATTGACCCCCGTGACCGCGTCGCCCATTGCTAAAGGTAAATTGCTGTGTGACATCCAACTTCTAAAGGGGGAGTAACTTACAGTGGAAAAGAGATTTCGCAAAGATTAATTATTTGTGAAAAACCGCCACTTTCGAAAAGAAGACTGTATATAAACTGTTCATATTTGTATATATGTTTGTTATGTAGTAGTTTTGTATATATGTATAAACGTTGTATAAGTATCTTTCTCACTCATGAAAACATACAAAAAAGATTTGAAAAATTCCAAAAGGGTTTAAATAAAATAACCCTTACAAACAAAAGATACTTTCTTTGTTTGTGTGTTCTTAAATCCAGAGACAAGAAATTATAGTGGGGGTTAGCAATTATTTTTTTGTTCACTATAATTGGTCCAGCTACCCCTCCGTCCCAGGGCCAGACTCCTTTTTCTTCACTATCATCTTCCACTCAGCGTCAACACATACATGCCGCCCTACGCTCCATTCCCTGAAGGACCAGTCAGACCTCCCTATCGTAGGTGCCCCTCTTGCTACTGCTGCGGTGTCCCAATAACGTCCCTCCAAACTTTCCCCCCCCTGCTGCCGCTGATGTGGGTTGTACCCACGAGTTCTGTCAGGAAATCTCGCTGCCTATCGGGCCAGGCATTCGGTCTTTCAAGCCTCATGGAACCTCCCTCTCCAGATGTCCCTCCTCTTCGTCCTCGGTTAAGTAGTCACCCAGAGACTGCACAATCATCTCCCATGCCCTTGCCATCTCCAAGCGCTTCTCGTTACCAGTTCTCGTGGCCTGTCTCATTCTGATCGCACTCTCACATCTGGACCATTTCAACAGCTCATTCGACCATCTCCGGACAGATGGGCCCTCCCTGGATTTCCAGATCAAAGTGATCTCTCTTTGTGCTAGTATGAGTCCCAGGTTGATAAACGTACTCGTAATTTTGGTCCTTGCCGTGTGTGGGAACCAAAGCAACATGCACGCAGCCATGTCGAACTCCACCTCTCTATCAGTGACTGCATTCAAAAGCTCACCCACCTCAGCCCAATACGTTCCTAACTTCGGGCAGCCCCACAACATGTGATCTAGCTCGACTTCAGGTACCAAGCATCTAGGGCACGCTGCATCCTGCACCTGAAAGTGCCTTCGAAGTTTCCCTGGTGTCATATATGCTCTATGCAGTATGAAGAAGTGCACCTGTTGAAAACGGGCATTTCTGCAACCCTTCCATGTCCGCTCCAAAATATGGTCCCAAGTTGATTCCGGTATGGGCTTACCTATGCTTTCCTCCCATTTCCCCTTTAGCGCAGCGAGCGGTTCCAGGCCCTCGTTCAGCATTCTCGAGTGGATGCAAGTTACCGCCTTGATTGTGTCCGCAGCCATCACCACGTACTGGCAGGCCATGGTCGTGTCCGGTTCCGCCAATCCCCCCCTCCAGTGTTTTTGTATTGCTGCTGTCACTGCAGCATGCAACAGATAGCTCCCATCCGGAAGACCAAACTGGTCCTGCAGTACGCGAAAGGGGGCCAACACCCCATCGGCATACAGATCCCCCACCACCTGCAGACCCAGGTCCTCCCATTCCGACAACGGAGACCAATCGCCTCCATGCGGTAGCGCCGTCAACATCCCTATAGGGATCTCTGGGGCGTATGGGCGTGCTGCTTTTGATCTCTTCAGGCTCTTGTGCCAGCACATCCGAAGGGTTTTCTCTTCAATGGTGAGATCGCTCAGTCCCAACTTCTGCTGCATTATAATGTAGGACAGGATGTGCCGCTGAATACCTCTACCCCTTCCCTGGTCCAGGCCCCTAAATTCTTTCGCGATGTTCTGCGTTAAGATCTGTAATTGGGCCGCTAGGTAGTACAGTTCAAAATCGGTAACCGCCATCCCACCCTCAAGTTTGGATCTGAGCAATGTATGGAACGCCACTCTGCGCCTGCCATGGCCCCAAAGGAAGACTATAACCATTGATCTCAAGTCTTTGAAAATCCGCTGAGAGATCTATACCGGTAGGGTACGGAAATAATAGAGCAACCTCGGTAGAGCCACCATTTTTAACAATGCTACTCGACCCTGCACTGATAGAGGAAGAGAGGCCCAAAAGGACATGCATCCCCACAGCGCCCGCATGCAACGGCCTATATTACCCTCCAGCAGATCCGCAGCTTCGTGGTAGATGCGGACTCCCAGGTAGGTGAAACACAAGGCCTCCCAGACCACGTCCACTGTAAGAGGGGGATAAGGCTCGTCCACCCTCAACGGGAAAACGCAGGTTTTATTCCAGTTCACCTTGAGGCCAGATAGCCTACCAAAGCGAGAGAGCATCCCTGTCGCCCCTCTAAGAGCCCCTTCCGTGTTCTCCAATTAGAGCAACATGTCATCCGTATACAGGGAGATATGATGTGTTTCTACACCCCACCGAACTCCAGCATACCACTCTCCAGTTCTTGCCTGCGCCGCCAGTGGTTCCATCGCTAGGGCTAACAGGAGAGGGGATAGCGAACAGCCCTGTCTCGTCCCTCTGCGCACCGGGTAACCGGGTGATATAACAGGTCCTAATCTCACCCTGGCAGTTGCATCAGCATAGAGGACCTTCGTTCAGTGGCCAAAGCCCCCTCCCAGACCGAACTTCTCCAGCACCCCATCAAGATATTGCCATTCCAGACTATCGAAGGCCTTCTCAATGTCCACCGATAACACTGCAGAGTTATGTTCCAAGTCTGAGGCACTGCCCAGTATACGGATCAGGCGGCGGATGTTAATAGATGTATTCCTAGTGGGAATGAACCCTGCCTGGTCTTCATGGATCAACGTGGTCATGTGTGGTAGTAATCTAGTTGCCAAAATACGACTTAAGATCTTATAGTCCACCGTCAGCATAGACAGGGGCCTATCTGACGCCACATCTAAGGCCTCCCTACCCGGTTTCAGCAGCAGAACTACCAGAGCTTTCCTCATTGATTGGGGGAGGCGTCCTAGGGTCAGGGCTTCGGAATATACTACCAAGAGCCTCGGCGCCAAAACATCTATGAATTTCACATAAAATTCAATCGGTAGGCCACCCACCCCCGGCGTCTTGTTCCTAGCCATCTGCTTAACGGCCACCCGAATCTCCGATAGCGTTATTGGGCCGCCCAGTTCCTTCGCTGTCTCGTAATCTAGCGTTGGGAGCTGAACAGTGTCCAGGTAGTCGCCCATCACAGCGTTGTCCACCTCCAGCTGGCTCTCATATAGAGTCGTATAGTATGACTGAAAGCGAGTTAAAACCGCAGTCTGTGAATAGACCACCTCCCCCGACTCTGTTTTAATGCCCATGATCAGGCAACCCCTGGGTTCCGGGTTAGCGAGTTTTGCAAGTAGTGTGCCCACCTTATCTCTTTCCCCATGTGCCTTGGTGAGGAAAAGCTTGTAATCATAGCACCTTAGCCTCTCCGTTTCAGTTGCCACTACTTCTTTCGCCTCCAATAACCGGCCCTGTAGGCCCGGTCGCTCAGGCCTGCGCTGCTCCAGATCCCTCAGCACACATTCCGCCTTCCCAAGATCAGCCAACACA
This sequence comes from Lissotriton vulgaris, assembly GCF_964263255.1. Lineage (NCBI taxonomy): Eukaryota > Metazoa > Chordata > Amphibia > Caudata > Salamandridae > Lissotriton > Lissotriton vulgaris. Next base: position 1,038,786,219 of record NC_141696.1, on the reverse strand, counting down.
GTCGTCCTTGCGTTCGAGAAACTGCCCATACACACACCTCTCACCACCACCTTCATCGCATCCCATTCAACCGACCTTGTGGTGGCTGTGCCCTCGTTTACGCTAAAATATTGCTCAATGCCTTGTTGGACCGTATCGCTGAACACCAGATCCTCTAACCGGTCAGGCCGCAGCCTCCATGTCGGGACCGCAGATCTTGCCCGCTGCCATTGTATCGTCATCAGTAAAGGATTGTGGTCCGAAATGGTTCTGGCCAGGTACTCCGTGTATGTTATCATGGTAGCGAGGGGACCACTACACAGCATGGAGTCTATTCTAACATGTAGTGCATGCAGTGCAGAGAAGAATGAATAGTCCCTAAGTTCAGGCTGTTGCTCCCTCCACACATCTACAAGGCCCCACCTTTCCTGCCAATCTTTCCTGTGTGTGGCCAGCCTACGCACCGGGGAGTCGGCCAGTGGCGGGTGTGATCTGTCTAGTGTCACATCAATGATCGAATTGAAGTCCCCCCCATAATGATGGGGCCCGCCAGGAAGTGTGCCAGGGAGCCGGAGAGGCTATCAAAGAAACGGGCTTGGTCAACATTAGGGGCATATATACTACTCAGGACCACCTCCCTGCCATACAGCCTACCCTCCACTACCACAAACCGACCCTCAGGGTCCACTAACAGGTTCGTGGCCTGGAACGGGACCCCCGCCCTCACCCATATCAACACCCCTCTGGCAAACGCTGAATATGTCGTGCCAAAAACCTGACCATGCCACCTCTTCTGTAATGCAGTGCATTCCTGTCTAGTCAGATGGGTCTCCTGCAATAGTGCAATTTGGATGCCTCGCCTCACCAGATAAGCGTGCACCTTACTCCGCCGAGACATAGTGTGAAGTCCACGGACATTCCATGTGAGGCTTTTTAAGTCAGGTAACGTTCCCATTGCTGCAATTTCCCGTCCATTTCGGCGGTATCAGTTGGACACCCACATCATGGCAGCAATCTCCCCAAAATGAAACACCCCAAAAAACTTCCCCAACCCAGTGAAGTAGTGTGTCTCACTGGTTAGAGGCGGCAGACCCGAGAGCAGAGGACGGCCCGGGACCAGGGTTCGATTCCCGGCGCGGCAGATTTCTGGACCAGGGTCAGCGGACTCGATAATTCTCTCGCCTCGGTGCCCACTCTGATCAGCGATCACACTCGGCAACTCTGTGCATTAGCTTGCCTTATCTTCACTAACGGCCCCACCAGACCGCCGGGGATGCCTGGTCTCACCCTGGAGATACCCATTAAGGGACCATCTCTCAGGGAAGCCTGGAAGGGTTTCGCAGCGGTCGAAGTGCCTTGGGACCCTACGGGTAAGTAGTGCACTATATAAATGCCTATACATACAACCCCTCTCCCCAGAACAGGACCCAATAATGCAGCATCAGTCCCCATCCAAACTTGAAACATCACACACAGTCTACTACTCTGTGGTCGTCACAACAGAAAGCCTTAATGGCAGCGAGGGGTAGGCCTGGGCCGAACCGGGGCAAGCTAGGCCCTTGCCCCAAGCCCATGATCCCATATGATGTTCACAACAGAGTACCTGCTAATCCGCCAGGCACCAGGGGTAGTCCGCTCCAACAGGAGCCACATACTCAGCCTTCACTGCGAGTGTCACTCGTTGAACAGTCCATCCGCCGATTGTGGGGTGACCTTCGGCCCCACAGAACTATCTGCCTCAGACAGTTCTTCCCCAGATTTTCTGCTCTCTTCTTCCGAGTCTGAGTCGTTCAATAACTTCTCCTGTTGTGAGCCTGTGATGACCGCCGTTGCTGCCAATGCCCCCTTCCTGTCCTCCGCCATCTGGTCAGTTCGCAGTGCTCTTTTAAGTTTGTTCTTCTTGCGGATGCGTTGTGACTTTTGAATCTGGACCAGCTTTTGTCTTTCCTGTTCACCTTTATGTCTACGGTCCGTGCCAGCACGGTACAGCTCAAGCCATGACCACACCTCATCAGGGGTCTGGAAGAATTGGGTCGTGCCATCCAGGATCACTCGCAGCTTGGCCGGAAAGAGTAGGAAGTATTGAATACCTTCGCTTCTCAGTTCTTTTTTCATGCCAAAAATGATGCCCTGTTCCTTTGGACTTCCTGCGTATAGTCTGGGAAAACCGTGACCGAGCTATTGTCTACCTTGAAGGGACCCACCGAGCGCGCCCTTTGTATTAGGAAGTCTCGGTCCTTAAAGTGCAAGAGTCTGACCACCATTGGCCGAGGAGGGCGGCCCTGCATGGGCGAGCGGGCCGGGACCCTATGCGCTCGCTCCAGGGAAAAGAATGGAGATAAGCCCTCCGGGGCCACGACCGTTCTAAACCAGTTTTCCATGTAGGCCACGGCATCGTTCCCCTCAATTTTTTCCGGCAGGCCTACTACCCTTACGTTGTTCCTCCGGATGCGGCTTTCGGAATCCTCCGCACGTTTCTCTAGCGTTGCTAACCGTTCAAGGATATCAGATATTTTGCGTTCTGCGGTGACCACTGCCGGTTTTAGTTCCTGGAGCAGTTGTTCGTTGTCCTTCACTTTATCGGAAAGTTTCGCATGATCCGCTCTCAGCAGACCCAGTCCCGTGGCCACCTGCGCAATATCTTGGTGTAGGGACTCCTTGGTCGCAGTGATCGCGTCCAGTATGCCATCCAGCCGTGCATTCAGTCTTAGTTCTTGCGCCGATGCATCCGGTGCCGTGCGGAGTCCGCCATCCGCGTCTGGCATGGTTGGTTGGTTGTTTCCCTGTTTCGCGCTCATGTCACTACCAATGGCGGCCATCTGGGTCACTGTGTGGATCGTAGCAGAGTTGCCTCTGGGTGATGTACCGGCTCAAATTTCCTATGGCCGGGAGGACTACTCCTCGTTTTTCTTTCACTCAGTGTTTCCAGTGTCCCACCCTAGCTATGGCCACCACCTCCAGGGAACAGGTCTTTCACCTCTCCAGGACCCACTCTCGCACTCAAGATGGCCGTTCAATGATCTCTCTATGCATCCGTACCCGCACAATATCAGCCGCCAGCAGGTACAGATACAGGAAAGTGTCCAGCGCGAAGGAGCGGATTGCACGCCCCCAGGTACGCAACTGGGATCGGCCAGAGTCAGGCGCTCTATTCGGGCGTGGATTCAGCTCTCCAACAGCCCGTGCAGCGGCCTCCCTCGATACCTGGGTCCCGCTCACCGGTATTCTGGTTGGCCCGACACCAGCAGCGTGTTTTCAGTGATCGCCACTCTCCGATTGTCTCGTCTGGCTCATAGGGCCAGGTCGTGTGTACCCCCGCAATCTCCGCTTCGCCTCTCATGGGCCGGGACTCCTTCTGGGCTCCAACTCCCGCCGCTGAACAGTCCCCCGCCTGTGCGCCAGGCTCACCGAGCCGCTCATCCTCCTGTGCTGCACCGTTCAGCCCTGCGCTTCTCGCTGGAGCCCCGGTGCCGCCAAGTTCCCAGCCGCTGCGGGGTCCTCTAGGCCTCACAGTGGGCCAGGGCCTCCTGGAAATGGCCGCCGGATCCAACGTTGGGGGGAGGGGCTCCCCAATTAGGATCTCCGGAATGGCAGAAAGCTGTTCCGCATCTCTCCCGCGGTCTCCCGCCTCCGCACAGCAAAGGCTTCACTCTCCAGGGTCCTCGGGCATCAGCCTTCTCCACACCTCGGCCGCAATCCGTCGCTTCCCTCGGGTCAGCCTCCGCAACTCGGGGCGGCCGCCATCTTGCGTTCTCACGAGCAGCTCTGCAAAGTTCCAACAGCCGGTCGCGGCTCCGCTCCTGGCTACCTGTCGGCCCACAGTCGCGTTCAACTGCCTGTCTGGTGCCTTAGGCGCAATTTCCGAGCTTTCAGCTAGCTCGGAAACGAGGAATATCAGGATTAATGCGGGATCAGGCACGGAGATGCAGGCTCACGCCGCCATCCCGATCGGCGTCCAAACCACACCCCCCTCCCCAAGCGCCTTGAGACCCTCCAAGTGAGTAGCGCGCTATACAAATGCCTTGATTGATTGATTGATTGATTGATTGATAAGCATCTTTCGAATGCTTTAATGTGTGTATTTGTTCAGTTCTTAGCTCCAGGGACACAATCATCCTTCCGTGCACAATGGAAACAACCAGTTTGACGGGTTTTAGGACTGATGGCAATAATCTTTGGGGTCATTAATGCTGTTCTTTAGTTTTGGTCAACTGGATTCACATTTGCAGTGACATGCTTCAGGATACCTCTTTCCATATTAGGCCAAGCTGTTACCATTGTGTGTAGTATACTGGATAGAGGTCCTTGGTTTTCGATAATGTTAGCAAAAAAACAGTGAATAGGAGTCAATTTAAATTATTTGCTTTCCAGGCCTTCAGAGGGCATGTTAGACCACTTACAGTGCACGTGCGTTGCTAATTTCAGAAGTGCATCAAAATGTACATCCATTTTGAGCGATTGTTTATTCAACAAGTCTGTTATCAAGCACAAGAAAGATGTCATTGAATTCAACAATACCGATAGTGGATCAGTCTGCCTGTGTGCCCCAGATTTATCACCCGTTATGCTGCGAGCTCCTGGGGAGCAAGGTGGTTTTGTTGATATTGGGGGAGTCCTATAGTGTATTACTATGGACTCGGGCAGGAGTCTATTCATTGTGAGTTCTTAAAAGTCCAGTACGTCTGGCTGGGTCAGAAGTTTATGTGTTGTAAGTCCTTCAAACTTGCGTATGTCAGGCACCCTTTTTTATCACTTACCCCCCTGGACCTTGCAAGCACCTGGCATGTGACACACTTTGAGAGCCTAGTTTATTACTGGCAAAAGTTCTGCATAGGGCTTCCTTAGCTTGCTATCTGGACTATATTCTTATTTGGGCTAGCAATGGAAAAACTGTCCATCCCGGATGAAGCAAAATAGGAAAAAGCAAAAAAATAGCCTGTGGCTCCTTTAATACACATTTAGGTGCCAGCCTGCTGACTGACCTATCTAGCAATAATGGTCATGAGGCACAAGCTACCATCGGATGGTGAGGAGATGTATCCTTGATTAACTCAGCTAGACTATATGACAATTAGAAATGACATGGGAAGTGATCTCTCTTTTTAACAGCATTTGGTTCGTTTCCAAGGTGCTAGCCAGTTGATGACCACACAGCTATGGCAGATCAAAATCTATATATGAGGGAGTTCCAGCACTCAAAGTATTACCACAAAGTATGTTCAGTAGCAGCCGGTGGTGGGAGTGCTGCGGGCGGTGAGGCGGGGCAGGGGTGGAGCAGGGTGGGGGTAGTAAACTACGGCATATTACCAAACAGATGTAAGTGAACAAATAAATAAACAAACAAATAAATAAATAAATAAATAAAATGAATTTCATTGCGCGTGCTACTTTGCTAAACATACCGGAGCCGTGGTATACCAATACCCAGGATTCTGGACTACCAAAGACAAACATGAAGAAGAGTCCACTCCGGACTTCACTCCGGACTCCCGAAGCACCAGAAGCATGTAGAGGCACCCGAGACCCACTTCCTGAGTTGCCTAGTTGTCCTGTGATAATCACCCAAAGTTGCCTGCTCCTGACCGCGAGGACCTCAAGATGCATGACACCCGGGTGACCATTTTGCTATGCACATGTCCCCATCGGCTGACTAAGCAGCTAAGATCCCATGGTCACAAAGTCTTTGCTGCCTCCTTCATCGAAGGAACCCCACTGGACTTACCTGTAAATCCACCTGTGCAGTGAGTTTTCAAGGGACCTCCTTCCTCTTTGCGCACCAGATTCCAAAACCCTCAGCAATCTGTTCCTGCCTGATCCTGGAAACTCTTAAACTTCTTCTGCTGGATCTTTAGACCTGGTCCCGACATGGACCTAAAATAAGAAGGCCTGATTTTCTATGCATTTTCTGCTTTTTCCCCATTGTTTCCTATGGTGCATAATTATGCATAAAAGTTATATATTTTCCAAAAGTTTAAAAAGTTGTAACTCCAAAAGTACTTACCTTAGAGCTGTTTTGTTGGTCTTACAAATTCTATAAAAATCCATATTTTTTTAATAAATTGAGCTCTGATTTATTCCTGAGTGTGTGTCTCATTTATTGCTGTTGTGGGGTACAACAAATGCTCAGCACTACCCTCTTGTAAGCCTGTATACTCACCCACACTGTTGTAAATAGAGCATTAAAATTATCTGTTTTTACTTCGCTATACCATTTAGGGATTCTCTGGACTCTCTGCACAGTGTACTTCTTTTTAGTGCTCAATATAGAGAGCCAGCTTCCTACAAATACCCTTTGATGTCTGCATCAATTATTCTTTTCCATTCAGTGTGATTTTATTGATTCATTGATATAGTCACCATTATATTACCCACAACCATCAATAAAGATAGCTAATATTTTGTATGTGTACCAAAATTATTTATCTAACAGGACTCACAGAAATGTAAGGCTTTATTCAGATATGAAATTGAATTTCTCATGTTCTTAAATTCAGAGGAAAATACACAAGTCTAAATCATTCCTCTCACAATCAAATGGTAATCTGGAGAACATTTCAGTGGTCATTCAATCAAACAATCAACCAATCAGCATTTGCAAAGTGCAAAACTGTCACCCATAGCTGTATCTGGGTGAGGTGTCTCCATCGAAGAGCCAGGTCATGTGTCTCTTTCTGAAGTCTGCCAGTAATGAGGTTGTAAGGAGCTGGAAGGAATGTCATTGAAGGTCTTGGCAGCAATGTAGGAGAAGCAGTGTCCACTGCCGCAGCTATAATGGATGTGGGAGTGTGTATGCGAGGGCGAATCGAGAGGACTGCAGGTGTCTAGATGGTTGGCGGCAGTTCAGTCAGATGTAGGCATGTCCTAGGTCATGGAGGGCTTTGAAAGCATGTGTGAGGTTCATACTTTTTGGGATTTAACATTCCTCTCAAATTTAGAGGGTATTGGATTCCAAACAAAAATCTAAATCACCCCCCTGCTGATACATTTAAGAATATCTGACCATATTTGAAACGAGAGGACTTTATTTTTGGTTCACTGTTAAAGCAACAAATCACATAATAAAACCTTTTTTTGGAAAATGCTATACATTTTAATAAAATGATATTGCAAACAGCATGAAGTAGATTGAGCATTGTCACCACTGCTCTCAAGATATACAAGATCAATACCAATATTACAGTCAGAGTCCAGTGATTTGCTACACAATAAAAATGTGCGTGTTCGTGAGGGTATGGCGATGCAGTGGAAGAAGATGGTGGCACATTAGTGAAGCTCTGTGGCTGGAACTCGGTATGCCGTTACACGCAAATGGACTCTTTTTTCTCTTTGAGCAGCGCAACAATACTGGAGTATCCCTGACACTTGAGGTGTGAGCAGGGCCCCTCTGTGGGTGGGCAGCAGAGAGACTGGAGGAAGGCCTCTTGTGCCACAGCTAGCATGGATGCGGGCCGGATAGCAGTGGTTCTGGGGTGTGCGTTGAGTCTGCTGTGCTGTCTGTGCCTTTCAGTGTGTGTGTGGGCCCTCTGTGAGGACATCGGCCTACTTGCCACTGAGGAATGGGTTCCCCGTTGAAGTTCCCTATCAGCCAGGTAGAGTGTGAATGATCATCTGTGATGACGGTCATCCCTGCTGGCAGTCAATTTGAACATAAGGAGATAATGGGCAGAACGCTGAATCTTTTCAGACACTCACCCCAAGTCACAGATCTGGGTTGAATCCATCATCAATCTTTAGCTCACTTCCCCACTCCAGTTCAGACACAGCCATATGCAAATCAGTCTTGACCCTGTGCCTCACGGGAACAGTCCAGCCCGAACGGCCAAGCCAGGTCTTTCCTGGACCGGAAATATGCATCCTGGGACCAGTTTTGGGCAAACAGCCCTCATCAGCCAGGTTAGTTTGAATCCAGTGGCAAAGTGAGCAAGGGACCTACGTCTGGGCATACCCTGCCAACTTGGGGCCTGCTGCGTGGCCTCCAACATGTTTGACACTGGCAGCTTTCCCTGGCACCTCACTATCGCTGACATAATGGCAAATGAATGGCATCCCCATCAACCAGATTAATATGGGTACCAGCAATCTTTTCCACTCACCTGCCTGATCACAGTCACTGAATCAACTACTTATGCTTATTGTTCCCTGAAGCATCACGTTTGAGGGCCTATGCAGCTAATTATTAGCTCTACTGGGAGGCTTACCCTACAGGACCCATGGATTCTCCTAGGGGGCCACAACATTTTTCTTGGGTGATCTTTGGTGATTGGTTAGTGTTTGCTAGTTTTGGTCCCTATTTGGGCACTCACAGGTTTTGCTTGGCAATGTATTTTATTACAATGTGTATTCCTGTGCAGATGTTTTGGAGGTGGACTGGTGACATACACCAGCTAGTCATGTGCAAGACCGATGCTCTACCGTCCCATTTGGTCTTTGATTCTAAGGAACAGGCTAAGGATTCTGCTCCTGATGACTCTCATGGCACGGACCATGATGATCCTGCTAAGGGTAAATCGCTCTTGCCAGCAGACATCAAAACCCTGCTGTTGGACATATAATCTAGCCTTTCAGCAATAGACAAGAAGACCGACTCACTGACTCAGCAAAGGGATGTCATACAGGTTCAACAAGACAAGCCACATTCCTGTTTATATCGAATGCTGAGTAGTGCATTTTTGACATTGAAGATGATGTCGTGCAACAATCCAGAGAGATCAGTGACCCATAGAAAGAACTTTGCCACATCATGAGGGGATGCATCTCTCCTTTAACCCAGATTTTACACAAAGTGTTTAGGATTTCTCCAGTTAAAAAAACTACAAGAAAGGGTATCCTGTATACTATGATGGATCCTGCTCAGCTTTAGTTTAGTAAGAAGGGCAAACAGAAGATTTTTACTGGCTGGAGAGGCACTCTCCTTTCTTCAAAATAATGTTTCAGCTCATAATTTGAGTTCTCCCCGCATGTAGGCTGACTCTGGATCTGGTGTGGAGAAGTGTGGCTCACTGGTTAGAGCAGGCACACCCTGAAGCAGAGGTCAGACCCAGGACCAGGGTTCGATTCCTGACGCGGCAGGGTCTTGAGCTCAAATGTCCATGGACTCGATAATTCTCGCTTCGGTGCCTGACCTAATCATGGGTTCACACTCTGCAACTCTGGGCATTAAGCTTGCTTAATCTCCACAACGGCCCCCCGCGGCGGGATGCCTGGCTTTCACCTTGGGGATGCCCTGTAGGGGCTATCTCACAGGTAAAAGCGCGGAGATACCCCTTCGGGGGCCAATTCTGGCGCTATATAAGAAACATAATAATAATAATAATCACCATTGGAGGAGGCTGAGTAACCCTCTATCTTGTAAGAATATCAGCCATTAACTGATCTTGTTTGTACTAATGTTTAAGAGTAACAAATTGTGATTCTGTCTTGTATAGATCTATATTTTGTGTCACCAGTAGGTCTAAGACCTGTATGTAATGTATGTGTCTTGTAAAGCACACTGCTGCCCTGAGGCATCGTGGCACTGTAGACCGCTGGGGAACCCGTCCTGGCTATCCTTGTGAGATGGTCTTTATTGGGTATCTCCAAGGTGAAACCAGGCATCCCCGGCGAATGTGGGGGGCTGTTGTAGAGATGAGGCAAGCTAATGCCCAGAGTTGCCAAGTGTGATCCCTGGTTAGAGTAGGCACCGAGGCGAGAATTATCGAGTCCTTGACCCTACCGCATCGGGAATTGAACCCTGGTCCCGGGCCATTCTCTGCTTCCAGGTCTGCCGCCTCTAGCCAGTGAGCCACACCACTCCAAGCTGTTGTTTATTGATATAGTATTGTTTTTTTCAAAACTATATCACCTGTGCATGCTGAACATTTAATGTTAAATTTCATAATAAGTTGCCATTGTGAGAATATTGTTATTTATCCAGTCGACTAGGATGACTTGGTGTATTGTGGTGTGCAATCTTCAGGGGGTGTGGTTGGGACTGGGAAGTTTATCAAAATAAGGCAGTGTTATGCTTTGCTTTCTCTAGTGTAAGGCAACGGTCTCTATTCCTCTGCACTTGGTTGGCATTAAGGTTGACTGCTTATCATGCTTGTGTACGAAGGTAAAGGCCACAGTACTTCAAACAAGACAACATGGAATGTTAGAGGACCCCAAAATCCACAGAAAAGCAGCCAGGTCCTTGCTTACCTAGTTAGTAACTCAAAGGATATTGTAATTTCACAAGAGACACACCGTCCTCCTTGCCAGGGGAACCCCTTTACCTCCACGTGCTCATGGACTCTCACAGAACTGAAATGAAACCTCCCTTAAACCTTTGGTTTTTTCAAGGTGTATATGTAGGAGGTCAACAGTAGGTAGTTATAGTTAGGACCTACTTTCCATTAGAAAAGCCTTTTTTGTTTCGCTAATAGCTTTGGCTCCGCTTGACGAACCTTCACAAAAGTTTCAAAATGTGTATGCCAATCAATTCAGCTGCAGTCGGGAAAGAGGGGTGATCCATAAAGAGGGGGGTAAAAAAATGGTTTTCACAATAAAATTTTTTATAAAGTTTTTAGACATGATTACAAGTTGAACCTCTCAGCGGAATCAATCCAAATTTGGTAAAATGCTAGATCCTGGTCCAGAAAGATTTCTTTTTTCAATTTGGTGTAAATCCATTCAGGAATTTTGGAGTTATAAAAACAAAAAAATATTTGTGTATATCTAGAGACTCAAACCCTCCACTGATCAGACAGATCTCATTCTGATATCTGCTTGGCTGCCACTATTTCAACCAGGAAGTGGTGGCAGCCACCCTGGGACTCGGACTCAGCCTGGGTCCCATTAAACACAAACAAAAACACCAGGGGTAAGGTAGGAATACCCTGACCCCACCTGGAGCAAAAAAAGTATTTGCTTTTATTTTTCCATGAAATTCCAGAGGATCTGCAGATCGGTGAACAAATGCCCCCCAAAAAAAGCGCAAGAGCGTGCATTCGAGCCAATAGCATCATTGCTCTATCTCATCACATGGCAGCTTGTGCGATACGGTGCATCTTTCCTATCACAAATCTATTTTTCTTGTGCTTTTCTCCTTTGCAGCCTAGTTCAAGCTGCCCATCACAGAATATAACTGAAACCACATGTCATGAAATGGAACTATTTGTAGGTGGAAGGAAAAGAGGCAAGACTTGGTGAAAAGGTCGCAGCTTTGGAAGAATGAGGGTTCGGGGTTGCCAGGTGTTACCAGCCTGTCGGCGCCCCCTCCTCGCAGTGTGTGGACTGCTTCTCCTGCCTTCCATGCCAGGCCGGGCACCAAGGATGTCAGCCCTCCTGCTAGTCAGGTAGATGGAGATTCTCTGATCTTTGGCGAGTACACGCGCTCATTCTTTTATTTGTATAATGTTTCCCAGATTGAGGCCCCCACAGAGCCAATATTTGAGGAAGCTGCTTCTATGAGCTCTGCAAAGTACTATGCTGATAGACCTTGAAGTAATTGGGACATTCTTGATTGGAGCAGTCAGGGGGTATTAAACGACCTCTATGAGACAAAAGCCGACAACAATATGGTAATGGGGACAAAATGAATGAAATAGCAATGCCAGCGTGAAAAACAAAAAAATAACTTGCAAACAATGGTAAACGCAAAACTCATTATTTTCACACAAATGTATGATTTAAGCCCTTGTTGTGTATGATGCTGTAGTGAGCTTAAGTTACACTTAAGGGAATATTTTCAAAACATTAAATTAATAGAACATTCAGGCAGTAGCAGAGTGCCTTAAAGAAAGAAATCAAGTGCATGTCTGCTGTTGTCTATGGGACTTTGGGTAATCATATCACATTCCAAACCCAAACTATGGCAAAAGGTGACTGAAGACCTAAACCGCCCTTCGAGAAAGGCGGGCCGGTATCGGCCCCGCCGCAAGTATGGCGGGCACACTAGCCCCTACCCTCTCTCTGTTTTGGGGCAAGCCCCGTCGCGCCACAATGACGCGACGGGCGCGCCTTAACACCGATTGGACCCCGGGTCTCCCAGTGACCCGGAAGTGATTGAATCACTTCTGGGTCACCAGGGAGCAAAGGCCAGGCCGGTTAGAACCGGCCTGGGTTTAAATGCCGGGGAGAGCGGGAGTCTGCCTCTTTGACTCCGGCTCCACGGCCTGCCGTCCAGCTTGAGGCAGTCTTTCTCTATGGCCAGGGACTGCCAACCCCCCCCCCCCTCCTCTATCAAACATTATTAACATGACATGAGAGGGATTTCTTTGGAGGCGGGGGTCTTGCAACACCAGGCCGTATTTATTAAACATTAAAAAAACAAAATTGAAATAAACAATATTTACATGATTATGCAGAAAACGTTCCATGACATTGATTACAATTGATATATACAGATATCAGATAGCTAACCTTAACATAATTCTAGTACAAGGTATTTCCTATCCGAACCATAATCATACAGTAATTAATTTCTGCGTATCCTATTTGGGCCTACAGCAAGGTCACTAACTAGTGTCAGATCCTTATCAATTAACCACGCTCTCCAGTCGAAGTGCAAATGCGCAGAGGGCCCGTTTACTGTGAGGGTACTTCCCCCCCCCCCTGGTTACCCCCGTACGCTCCATTAAAGGGGGCCCTTGCATCTCTGCGCCGTTTACTAGCGCCATTGTGAACATGAGACGTGGTCAACCAGCCTAGAGAAAGCGTGACTCCCCCTCCCCCGCACCCATCCAGCCAACCGGCTGTAACTGCCCCTGGAGTTCTAGGAGAGACCACTTGTCCCTCCCCTTGGGTGACCCCATTCAAGAATGGCGCCACCCTCTAAGGACCTTAAATTTACTGCTCACCAATCATGACCTGATCAAGCACCTGAAATGGAAGGGCACTAACCGATTGTCCTTGTAAGCTGAACGGTCAGAAAAAAACAATTGTATAACAGTGATAGTAAACAGTAAACACGTCTTTTAGAGGCAGTACTTTATTAAGATTTTTGCACATATGCAAACACACATGCAGTTATTGTTTAGGTGCTCAGAGGTCTGGTCTGGGGTGATGTTCATGTTTGTCCCACTCGTGCAGGGGTGTCCACCTCATTTGTACTGTTCTGGTAACTTTTAACTATGTGCTTTGGTACTTTTGGAGTCTGCACCTCTATGTACAGGTGTGTATATAGTATGTGCCATGGTGTAAGCTTCGGATTCTGGATTCCAGAGTTTACTCTGTGTCTGAATTCCAGTGCATACCTTGTGTACTGGTGTGTAGTCTTCAGTGCTCTGAACAGCCTTTGGTCTTTGTCCTTCTGTGTGCCTATGCTCCAGCATATATCCCACCTTTTTCTGGTTTCTGCTTGGTGTTCTCGTGTCCATTTGCTCTGTGTTATTTCAGGCAGGAGAAGTGCTGCACTGGTGACAGTACCCATAGCTCTGCGTGCAGCACTTGTCCTTTCGGTCCTCTCCGTACCCTTCACTTGCTGTCAGTTTTAGGTTTTAGAGCTTTAGAGCTTCAGAGCTCCCTGCTACAGACCCCAGTCTCCAGAGCAGGATTGTGAATTTCTCAGGAAATACCACCTTCTTGGGAGCAGGAAAGAACAGTACTTCGGTCACCGAAGCTGAGGTCCACTTCCTCGTGTATCATGAATGCCTCCTTCTTTCCTTCTCTCTACATTCGCTGTCTGTCTTCTACACCTCCCATTTCATTTTCACCTCCCAATCCCTCTTCCTTCCTCCTCCTCCTTCTCAGAGGTCGAAGTGTAAAACAGCATACATTGGCAAATCCAGCATTTTGGGTCTTTCTGAAGTGAATGCAGACCTCTAATCCTTACACCCCGTGGTGTAAGCAGTAGTGGGAGCTGCCTGTGCGGTTTCAACTGCAGACAAATTAAGCTGTTCCTGTTTTCTCATTAGCCAAAATCATACTGACTCTCGTGGCATCTGGCCTAATGCCCTGCCGGGTGAATGGGTAACTAACTCAGAGCAAGCTCAGCTGAGTCAGGACCCAAGCCAACAGTAAGCAGTGCTGACTATACGCTGCCATCACCTTGTTCCATCTCACACAGTAGTAACAGTGCTCCGGACTGCTGAGGCAGTGCTATAAATGTGTGACTTAGCATTTCAGTGCGGTGATGTGGACCACGCATGAGGTGTTGTACTTGGCAAGGCTGCTGAATTGTCTGTAACATGGGTGCACCAGGTGCAGTTCTGCCACTTCCTAAATTCTGGCCTGGATGGGCTCAGTTCGAGGCCTGTTCCAGTATTATGGGTAAAAGGTCAACACAAAAGATATCATACCAAAGTTTTAAGTTTTGAGTGCTGGGAGGTATAACTCAGTCGCAATGATTGCTTGCTGCATATATCTGTATGCAACAAGTAGGCTCAGGCTTGAATGCCACTTCGAGAGGTGCAGCATTTTGTTTATTGTAGCAAAGCAGCAAACCTTTCAAAGAGCTGTGCAAAATTGAGTTTTCAGCATACTGAGACCACTGGCAGTAGTCCAGGATGCCAAGTGAGTTGATTGATAAATGATTAGTTTTACTATTTCACTACTCATTCTTTTCATTTATTTGGTGACTCTGTTTGTGTTGTGCTATGTAAATCCACAGTTTGCAGCCACAGCATTAAAATCGGTCCAATTTACATATTAGCTGTTGCTTATTTGACAATGTTGCAACTGGAATGGAAGGTCCAGGGGTTCCATGTCTATATCTTACTTCCTGAGGAGTTCAATCATGGGGGGGAACTCTGCTCAAAGCTCAGGACCATAGAAGCTTCAAAGAAGAAATTGAGGTTTAGGTATGAGCATACGTTCCTTTAGAGAATTGGTATTTTAGTATAGCACGGGTAAATCCTTTTTATTTTGGTGACAGGTTCAGTTGTTGCATATTGCATTCATTCATCTTCTTAAAGAGTCCATTCTCATTATAGATTTTCAAAACTGTATTGCAATAGGAAGAGGAACAGCCGACACGTGTTTAACCCTATATGGCGAATAACGCCAGGGCTTTCTCAAGGCTAAACGATTATGTCACGTCATTTTCACATTTTCAAGGCATTCTCAAGGCTGGCAAGGTTGGAGCACAGTCAGACTTGTGTCTGTGGTAGTTCTGGATGCATTATTGCTAGTATTTTGATCAGATCTGTGTGCCATGCTTGGAGTATTGTCTAAGTGTGTGACCACAATTCGAGGATCATTTCTAGTTCTGGGTGAATCACCTGGAATATTATGTTCAGTCCTGGAGGCCACTGCTAGCTCATTGTGTCTAAAGTTGAATAGCACACCTGTAAACGTCTCTAGTACTGAGATGGCTGTCTGACGACTGCATCTGCAGTACTGTGTGGTTATCAAAACTGCATCTTGGGTGCTGTGTGTAGGGTTTGAGTACTGCTCTGCACTATTGTGTTGAGGTGTATAGCCCAAATCTGGAGTATTGTCAAGTTTTGAGGGGCGCTTCTCAATTGTGTCCAGGTGTGATGGACATACATCGAGTACATCTGCTTGAAGGGCTGTATCTGAGGTATTGAGTGCAGGTCCCAAGTACTTCTTTGTAGTATTTTGTTGAAGTCTGTTAGCCACATCTGCAGTTTAGTCTAATTCTGAGGGCTACTTCTAGATTGTGCCTAGATGTGATGGCTATACACAGAGTATATCTGGTTGAAGGGCTGTACATGGTGTACTACTTACAGGTCTGCAGTTCATATTCAAAGTAAGGCCTGCTTCTGGAGGCCTCAGCTAAAGTATTGTTTAGTTGAAAAGGCGTCTTCTTGATGGTTGCGCGCAGGTCTGGAGGACCAATCTTGAGTGTTGTTTTGTTTCAAAGGGCTGTCCTGGGCAATGGCTCCTAAACCCTTGCAGTGCAGGGGCCTGCAAAGCTCATACAGTCCATTTTTGAAAAGGTGCCTGAGATAACATTAATGCAATTTCATCCCTCACCCCTTTCAAGTGATCCATGAAGAACATATTTCCTGAAAAGTTATCAAAGGATACCCTACTGCTTCTCAATATATGCTCACTTTTTGGAGAAATCATTCTTCCTTCTTTTAGAGAACTCAGACTACCTCTGTAGAAACGTT
This sequence comes from Lissotriton vulgaris, assembly GCF_964263255.1. Classification (NCBI taxonomy): domain Eukaryota; kingdom Metazoa; phylum Chordata; class Amphibia; order Caudata; family Salamandridae; genus Lissotriton; species Lissotriton vulgaris. Next base: position 1,038,770,203 of record NC_141696.1, on the reverse strand, counting down.
GACTGCCTCTTGGTAAATTCTGACTTCCTCTGGGAGAACTCTGACTGCCTCTGGGAGAACTCTGACTGCCTCTACAGGAATTCTGGCTGCCTCTACAGGAATTCTGGCTGCCTCTACAGGAATTCTGGCTGCCTCTACAGGAATTCTGACTGCCTCTACAGGAATTCTGACTGCCTCTACAGGAATTCTGGCTGCCTCTACAGGAATTCTGGCTGCCTCTACAGGAATGCCCCTGCAGGACCTCTGGCTGCCTCTGGAAGACCTCGGACTGCCTGTGGGAGAAATCTGACTGTCTCGGAGAGAGCTCGGATTGCCTCTGTGAGAGCTTCAACTGCCCTGGGAGAGGTCTGACTGCCCCTGGAAGTACTTGGACTATCTCTGGGAGAACTTAAACTGCCTCAGAGAACTCTTACCACAATCTCCCCCCTTGTGGGACTCTTACAAAACTGACAGTCCTCCAAAGTACCACGCATCAGGCGTTAAATTAGCGCATTTCAGTATGGTGATCGGCATTGCCACACTGAAATATAAAGTCAAGCATTAATAGCGCCTACTTAGCTGACTGTAGCTATATTACCACTGTGTGGGACTGAGCAAGGTGTTGGCAGCACGGAGTCCATGCTGCTGGCTACAGGCTTGGGGGCTGGCTCAGCTGAGCTTGCTCTGGGTTAATGTAACCCATATACCTGGCACAGTAGCAGCACTCACATCACAAAAGTCAATCTGTTTTTGGCCAATGAGAAAACAAGGACAGACTTGTGTCTACAGTGCACACATTTCAAACAGTGTAGGCAGCTCCCACCGCTGCTCGCACCGTGGGGTTAGAGTGTCAGACTGTGAAGCGACATAGGCCAGAGTATGGTACAGTGGCGTACAGTGGGATAAAGTAGAGTGGAGTATAGTGCAGAGGACTACACTGGAGTGGAGTAGTATAGAGGGGAGTGAAGTGTCCTAGAGTGGGCGGTGTGTTGTTGACTATAGTGGAATTAAGTGCAGTAGAGTAGAGTGGAGTGGAGTAGAATAAGGTCAAGTAAAGTGTCATAAACTAGAGTACTATGTTGTAGAGCAGAGGGCAGTAGTGTGTCAAACTATTGGAAAGTACAGTACAAAACAGTAGAGTAGAGTGGCATACAGTCTAATAGAATTTTGTAGAATGAAATGGTGTAATATACAGTATAGTGTTATGAGTGTGTTGGCATACAGTGTTACATAGTACACTGCCATAGGGTGGCTTTCATTATAGTAGTGGAGTGCTGTGTCATAAAGTACAGTTGAGTAATGTGGGGTGAAGTGGCAGACAAAGAGTTGTATAGTGTGTCATATAGTGGACGAGAGTACAGTAGAGTTGCATAGAGTGGAGTAGAGTGTTGTACAGTGGCATACAGGGTATTACTCTGTTGTGCGGTGGAGTGAAGGGGTATATGCTGAAGTTAGATATCGAAGAGTGGCATAGTAGAGTGATGTAGAGGGGAGGTGCACATATTACATTAGTGTTTCAAACAGTGGAGCTGTGTAGACTGGATAATTGTACAGTAGCCTAGAGTGAGGTAAAGTTTTGAACAGTGGAGTGGAGTGGGGTAACGTAGTATATAATTGAGTATATTTGTGTGTCGTAGAGTCGAGTGGCATGAAGTGTAGTGTAGTTGCATAGCAAAGTGTAGCTAGTAAACTGGTAGAAACTGGAGTGCCGACTGTTATAAAATGGAGTTTACTGGCACAGAGTGGAGTATAAAGTTGGACAGTGAAGTGTATGGGGATAGAGTAGAGTAGAGTGTTGCATAGAGCCATAAAGTGCAGTAGACTTTAATAGAGTTTTAAAGAGTGTTTAACTTTAAGGCAGCGTAGAGTGGAGAGGCGTACACTGTAGTGGCATAGATTGGATTAATGTACAGAGGAGTAGCATACTGTGGAATAGCACACAGTGAAATACTGTGCATTGAAGTGTAGAAGAATGGAGTGGCAACGAGTGAAATAGCATAAAGCAGAGTGGTGTACAGTGGAGTGGCATAGATTAGAGCAGGATACAGTGAATTAACATAGAGTGGAGTGGCGAACATTTAAGTGGTGCATTGTAGGTTGGAGTAACCGGTCATAAATTGAAGTGACATCTCCCACAGGAGAATGGAATGCTGTGTTGTACGGTGGAGTGGAGTAGAGTGTTGTGCAACATAGTGTGAGGCCATTAAGGGAAGTGGTTTAGAGTGGAGTGATGCATACTGGAATGGTATAAAGTGGAAAACCATAGAGTGGAATAGTATGTACTGGATTGGCTTACAGTGGAGTGGCATACAGCTGTTTGTGAAATTTAATAGCAATGTATATTATGGTGCACAGAGTAATGTAAAATAGCGAAATGCAATGTCCTGCGTTTTTCCAGATTTACCAGTCAATGCAGCGTGACGCATCGTTGCTTTGCATTGCTTTGTAAATCTAACTTAAATATTGTGTTGCCCTTGTGACAGCATGAGTGATGTAAAGGTACATCAATAAAATAATAACGCTATGCCTTAGTGATATGTTGATACAAGTGGAACACAATTTCTTTGCTGTATACCATGGTACATGGCGAATACAAGACTGCATATAATTGTTTAAGGGCTAATTTTAGAAATTTAAAAACAGCAGTGATATTACTTTTACTAAACATTGACTGTCATCTGTTTAGGGCCTTAGATAGAGGTAAGTATTATGTTTTATTATGGTTCCCTGACTATTACCATTCTATTGAAATAGTAATGGCGAGAGAAATGTATTTATATTTTTATAATTATTAAATATCTTTACAGAATACTGTGTATTACCTAGTAAGTACTATATTGCTAAGGAAATGCTTCTTTTTCATTTTATTTTTAATTGTACCGCATTTGCTCAGTATTTATTAGGTGTTCTTGTGGTACTCCTTCAATTGTTCTTACAGAACTACACATCCTTAAAACTGTAAATACTATGTACTGCACAATATTTGTGAAATATAGTGCCTTACAGCATATTTTAATTTTCTAAGATATTTCGTTTTTTTAAATACCAAATTACTTTGTGGGAAGTACTGCGGTACTCCATAACATTTGTTTAAATACATAGAAACATATAATTACTTTTCCCTACCTATTACCACTTTAATGAGGTAACACTATGTAGGGAAAAATGTATAATATAATCTGGGGTGAGATTAGATGATGTTATTTACCTCGGTGTCATTTGGGAATGGCACCAGCCAAACTGGACACATTCAGTTTACGAATCGGATAAAATTCACAAATCTTGTTGAGGAGGTGTGCATCCCAACCTTGGAAAATTCAAGGGAAAAATGTATAACATAATACTTACCTATATCTAGAGCCCTAAGCCAGAACCCTGACAAAGTGCCCTTTAAAAAACAACATGGCTGGCTTAAACATTTGCAAAGGCAGTCATTAGCCAATCAGATAATGACTTGTCATTGCCATGTACTTCAGTAGTTTCAGTAAATTTCACGAAATTCCAATAAAGTACACCATCACAGATATAACTAATTTTAAATGCTTAATATTGTAAGGAAAATACCCTTTTTACCTGCAGTACCAAAAAAAAATCATCTGCGCACCATAATATATAATCCTGCCAAATTTCATGTAAACCCATTCAGCCGGTATTCAAATTTTGCCGAATTTGTGTTATGTTATGGTAATTAACATTAGGCAAAGCATACTATCACTCATTATTTGTAAATTGGATTGCATCTATGTTGCTATTGAAACAGGATTGCACATTCATGGTGGCAAGCTTTAGATATTATTACAATTGTCACAACAACTGAGTATTATGCTTACAGAGAATGACCGTATGCATTGGGGTAATGAATCAATAATATATAATCGTTCATGTAAGTTCTATATAGATGTGCTACTGGGAACCAGCCATAAGCATTTTAGTAACTATTTCATACAATTTCATACCGTCTCTATGAAAATCTAAAAGAGCTGTTGCCGTATGATTGAATATTGTAGACCTGCATGTACTTTTTCACTGCCTACTCTTTATAATGGAAAATATATAAGTAACCCAGCCATTCACCCATAAGAAAGGCATCAGGAACGCTGAAACGCATTCGGTGTTTTCTTCCATATGCTGGATTTATATATGAACATTACAAAATTAAATTCTTATTGGATACCACAGTGAGTGTACGTATTTTGTCTGGATCGTCTGGGTCCAGGAATGTACCTACTGGCAGTTGAAAAGAAGGTAGTAATAGTTGCTTTTAACTTGTGCATCATATGACGAATCTTCACAATATTTCCCCCCAAAAAGTGGCACAGTATATCCAGTTCTGCATGGAAAGTTCCAGAGTGATGCACCCAGCACGGGCAAGACAAATGGGGGGGGGGGGGGGGGGGAAATGTATGTCCCATGTAATTTCCCACAAATATTTTGAGCATGACTACAGCCCGAATGACTTGACAGAATTACACCAAATTTGACAGAGAGGTAGCTCTTTGTCCGTAAGGGCCCTTTTTATGATTTGGTGTAAATCCATTTAGTAGTTGCAGAGTTAATAATGGAAAACCAAAGATATATATCTACGGATGTAGACCCTGTGTGGATCCATAACAGTGGATCAGAGGAGCCATACACACCAGCAACTCTGTAATTGGCTGACTTTAACCTCATCGGAAGGTTGTGGGCATCATTGTGAGCAGTAGGTATGTGGATGTGTGAGTATGTGAGTCCACGCGTGGATCTGTGTGTGAGTGTCTGTGTGGGTCTGGGAGTTGGTCTGTGAGTTCCTGTGTGGCCTTTCACCGAGTGTGTGAATGCCTGTGTGGGTTTGTGAGTGGGTGTCAGTGTCTGGTTTGGTCTGTGAGTTATTATTATTATTATTATTATTATTATTAAATGGGTTTTATTAAGCGCAGACAACCCGGAGGCCTCGTAGCGTTGGTTACTGAGTATCTGTGGAGATTTGTGAATGGGCGGGTGAGCGCCTGTGTATGACTGACTGGGTGTGTGAGTGCTTGTGTGGGTTTATATGTATGAGTGTAAGTGTCTGCATGGGTATGTTAGTGGGTCTATGAGTGCCTGCATGGGTCTCTGAGTAGATGTGTTAAAGTCTATATAGGTCTGTGACTGGATGCGTGACTACCTGCATGGGTCTGTAAATGGGTGTGAGCATAACCTGTGTGGGTGTTCAAATATTTATTTTCCAAAGTGCATCAGGACTCACAAATCGGTAGTGATTTTACACTGGGACTGCACTGAGTCTCACGGGGGATCCACCGATTCCTGAAGTGGAAAAAGACACCTACATAACTCACTTTTTTACCCCAAAAAAGGGCCCTCTCACACTTGTCTAACACACCCTCACAATCATTTTTAGAAACAAATTAAGTACCTGGGATCACTCCATTGATTCCACTACTGAGTTGATTCGCTTCTCACTTATGCCTCATTGCCATAAAAAATGCATAGCCTGCCCAGACTACCCAACAATGGCACAACAGTTTGGGTTCAAGTTTGGATCGCTGCAAGTTACATACTTACCCTTTTGGCATTTTGCACGTTAGTTTCTATGTTGTTACGTTTTTACGACACATCAGCCTACCTATGCGCCCACCACCCGCAGACACCATGTCCCAATCGGTACCGATGTTATGGCCCCAAGCATGCACATCAGTCTTGAATCAAAATCCACCTCTATCGCCAATATGATGTTCATTAATATACACATGTGAAATTTATGAGGAATTTTTAAACCCTCCCGTAGGCATTCCATTTACTCATTACTAAGGGTGGGCGTAGTTTGCGAAGCTACGCGAAGTGCACTTCGCACTACGCGAACTTCACGTAGCACAACGTCAGCTGCGTAGAGGCATGTTCACACTGTGCAAGATGTGTTTTCAATGATTGCACAGTGCGAACAAGCATCCGGCACTGTTCAATCATTGAAAACGGCATCTTGCACAGTGCGAGCTGTAGTTTTCTGCTGCTTGAGTAGATTTTTACTCGAGCGGCAGCTTTCTCAACACAAACTGGTAGTTTCTCATCGCGAGCGGTTGAGAGCATGCGCAACCACTCGCAATGGAAACCTGACCTACCCGCATTGAGAATCTCGCCGGGATGTCATTTTGCTTGCTCGCAGTCGTGAACATGACATTGAGGACCGCGAACAAGCAAAAAATGACAGCTGCACTACACTACGCGTGTTCGAACTGTGCTACGTGCAGCTCGCGTAGTGCGAAGTTGCGCAAACTACGCGAGAGTAGCGTAGTGCTTCGCCCAGGATTACTCAAGATACACCATGCTCATGTACCCACCTCACTGCACCTGAAATAGTGAAACTTTGGAGAAGATGGAGTGGCCAACTATTTGTTACTAGCTACTTGGCTTTTGCCCAGGGAACTCTGGTCTGGATAAGACCTGACACCCTCTTTCAAACTACAGAATCAGTTATAGATGAAGGGGAGGTTTGTACTTTTCAATGGCTTTCTAGATGGTAGACATATTGTGCTGGGCTTCATATATGCTCCCATTACAGACCAGTCAGTCTATCTGAATACACTGTTCGACAAGCTTCCTGACTGGCTTGACGTTCCCTGGTTGTTGGGGTGGGACTTTAAGTGTGTATTGGACACAACTCTTGACCGATCCTTTCCCCCTCTCCCGAGCACACTCAAGGCAATAGCCATGAAGGCATTAAATGCCTGGATGATGCACTGGCAGTTGGTAGACGTTTGGCAGCAAGGAAACCCCATAGCAAGGGCATATTCCTATCACTCAGGCGCTCACTGTTTGCGCATGAGACTAGACATGATACTCTGCACCAAGGAGACAGTTACAGCAGTGACTAAGACCAAGTATTTGGGTTGGACCCATTCAGATCACAACCCCCAGACACTGCAGATGACATGGGATTATGTTTCAGTAGCCATTCCTAAATGATGTTTACAGCCCAAGACACTGGAAGATAAATTATTCTGTGAATCACTTAGCACAGAAATCATCAAATACTTCAACGACAACACAGATACTGCATCATCGAACCTAGTTGAATGGGACATATTTAAGGTGGTTATAAGAGGTTGCTGCCTAGGCACACAAATAGGCATGTGCAAAATAATAGAAATAGTCATTAAGAAAGTAGAAGGTAGGATACTTCCTCTGTAAACACAAGCAGTCACAGACCCACTACTTAGCTCACAGCTGTCGTGATTCAACACAGGTTATCACTAACCTGATAAGCCTGATACAGTGGGAGTGATGAATGATGCTAATTCTCCTCTTCCCTGTGTATGGAACTACCTGCGAGTATTTAACAAAAACTCCACAGACAGCACCACAACCCGGGGAAGGGGATAATAAAGTTGCAGCAGCTTGAAAGATCAGCAGAGAGTTGGTTGTGAATTGTGTGACCCTCACTCCCAGATAGCCCTTGAATCCGGTAGAAGAAAGACATCACGTCATACGTGCATTACACACCTTCTAGGAGATATCACTATATTTCTATGTGAGTAAATACACTTACATTTTAAGCTGATGCATGTATTCCTTATTAAAAAGGCACAAAATGCAAAAATAAAATAAAGAAAGAAATTCAACAGGTCTCTATCACTTAACCCAGTGATAAATAGCGCAACTTAAATGAGAATGTTTGTTTTAGTCATATAACACAATCCTTGTAATTTATCTGAAACCAGATGGCCTTCTGGTTACTGTGGTCCTTGACTGTGTACTCCTATGAACAATCCGAGCCTCTCAACAGCTCTATAATCCCAGGATTATTATTCTCCTTGTATTCCTTGATTATTTGTTGCTATTCAGCCTCAGAGTTCAAAAGAAGCACTCCGTGCGGGTCGAAGTAATAATCTTTTCAGCGCATTCATGCGCAGCAAAATGAAGCTTTAACCAATAGCTCCTACTAATGAAGTCACGTAACGAAACCTTTATGAAAGTAAATAACCGTTTGGCAAAGGAAGCGCCTTCACGTTCTGGCAGAGTACTAGCTCTAAATAAACTAAAAATATCAAGACTGTCTTCAGTGCGGCTCGGCGCTGACGTAACTGTGTGCGCGGTTACCAGAAAATGAAAACAGCGCGCTTCGGGATCACAGCTGAATAATCCGAGTCAAATGCTGAACGCAGAGGAGGAGCGCGGCCGTGCGATTGCAACCAAAAGGGTCTGGAAGGCAGAACTCCCTCAAGGACGGCAGACCAACAAAAGGGCAAGTCAAGATTAGAAGTGTTCTTCGTGAAAGAACCGGGATACTGGGAATCAGGTACTCTGATGTCAAGTGACAAGCACCTGATGTTAGTCAAGCAGGGGTTTTAGTCGGAAAGAATAGACAAAGAGGAAAGGGGGAAACGCCTACTCCTCAGGATCTCTGGGAGATGTAGTGCATGGCACTCATTCCCCATTCATACAGTCTAAAGCCTACTACTACGTGCGTGAAATGTGACAACAGCTCAATGAGAGTAAATCAGAACACGTTAGGTTACTGGAGAGACTGAGATGCCTCAATTACTTATCTTACTCACAGTGTGCTCAGATGCCCATAACAGAGATTCAGCGACGGCTCGTGGAGGGAGTTACGGTGGGGCAGGAGGGTGGGGAGGGGGAGGGGCAGGGTGGTGGTTGCTAAAAACCGGCATATGGATAATTGCAGGTAAGTAAACAATTTAATTAATAAAACGAATTTCGTAGTGCGCCTTGCATCGCAAAATGCAATGCAGTGCGAGCTACGAAATTCGTTTTATTAATTAAATTGTTTACTTACCTGCAATTATCCATATGCCGGTTTTTAGCAACCTCCACTCTGCCCCTCCCCCTCCCCACCCTCCTGCCCCACCGTAACTCCCCCCACGAGCCGTCGCTGCAGAGATTCGAACTCCGGATGGATCGCAACTGTATACACAACACAAAATACATTCTGAATTTGTAAAACATTATACAAAATTGTATAGATTGCATTACACTGTTCCACCTGAGGAGATATTCCTGACAGAAGGTGATCTCCCTAGCCTAACCCAAGAGGAGTGGCTGGAATTAGAGGTGCCTATTACTCCTGAAGAAATCCTAGCCAGTATACACACTCTGGCCACTGGGCAGTCAACAGGTCTGGGTGGTCTACCATCCGAATTTTATAAAGCATATGCTACTGTGCTAGTACTCCAAATAAAAAAAAGATGTGTGATGCTGCTCTATCATCCTTCACACTTATGGCTATGCATGAGAAGTGTTACGAACATCTCTCCCGAAATCAGATAGGGATCCATCGCAGTTGGGCTCATACAGACTACTTGCACTTCTCAATACTGATTCTAAAATCTTGGCAGCTGTGTTTTCCGGCAGGGTGGTGCCACTGGTGCAATCTCTGGTGCACCCGGACCAGAATGGCTTTGTCCCAACTCGCAACACTTCCCTTATCATACGTAGATGTTTTCGGCTCCAGGAACATGCAGGAAAAATCTGGCCCAGAGCTGGTTGCCTGGTCCCTGACTTAGAAAAGGCAGTTGATTCACTCGCATTACCATATCTGTTTGCTGTCCTCTGCCAATATAGTTTTGGTGCATCTTTCCAGAACCTAATTCAGTTGGTGTTTTTGCAGCCCCTTATCTTAATATATACAGAGAGACTAATATCAGGGAGATTGTTGATTGGCAGAGACACCGGGAAGGGCTGTCCTCTCTCCCCCTTATTATTCTCACTGGCAATGGAACCTTTGGTGGTGCAGTTTCATAGGTCGGACAATGACTGGGGCATTGGATTGGGGGACGGGCTCCACGTGGTGTCCATCTACACTGATGATCTGTTACTTTCCTTTAGGAATGTCCATAGCATGCCAGACATAATAGCTGTGACCTTACAGCAATTTGTAGAGCTGTCAGTTCTGGGAGTGAATTGGAATAAATCATGCATTTATCCTTTTAATAAAGAGACACAAGACCAAAGGCTGATGATCAATGAAATGACCCCTAAGTGGCAATCATCCTCCTTCCAGTGCTTGGGCATACAAATATATCACAGCACAAATGACGTATTAGATGGTAACCTCATCAGAGCCATCTCTTCCACTCGTTCCCAGATAAAGTTCTGGAAAACACTGCCACTGAATGTCAAGGGCAGAATAGCTCTGTCCAAAATGGCAATACCCCTGTGCCTCCTATTACTTTGGGAATCTGCCCATTTACATTCAGTCAAAAACGTTCCGTGAATTGGAGAAGCTTCTCAGAGATTTTATTTGGAATAAAGGACGTTACAGAGTGGCCTTGTGGAAGCTCCACGGGTCTATGGAAAGGGGAGGTCTAGCTGTCCCAAACATGGAACTGTACTACCTAGCTGCAAAATTTCAATGGGTAATTAAATGGCTGGAAGCTTTGCAGTTATCTGATATGGCCACTGTCCAGCCCCCCATGTCACTATCTGGGGTCTGTCATCTGTTGCATCATATCGCTAGGCCTCCTGAAGTAATTCAGGGTTCTCAAGGCCTACACGCTCCAAAGATAACCCACTCACATTCAAGAACTGTTGGCACGGAAGCTGTAAAAGGCAAAGAACAAGTTTATTAAGACCCCATGGGGTGGTGGTACACTCAAACAGCACCCTTCGGTAATGCAAGAGGTATCACACCGAACACCGGTGTGACCCCGTTTATATACAGTTTTGGGGCAATAAAAGATAGGCGGCACAAGTTAGAACACATTTAAGGACATATATGGTCATGTTTTGGAATACTGCCAGCTCATTGGAGGGGGCACAACTCCGCTGGTCAGTTTGATGCACATTCCAGAAGGTTTTACGGGTCAGTGGGAACTGCGCATGTGCGGCTTGACCAGTACTAAAAATAGCTTGTTGCTGGGCAGAAAGGAGTGGTCAGCGGAACGGACAACGGACTAAAGGGCACGTCGGCCACGAGGCCGCTCATGATCTAAGATGGCCGCTGCAACATTCAAAATGGCGTTTTCATATATAGCCAAGTTAAGGAGGACAACGTGTAGGTTCAGCTAATCGCTAACGCGGCCGGGCCAATTACAACAGAAGACCCTTTTAGCGGTTAGCTGAATCTACCTCATAGTGAACATAGTCAGGATGTTCGTCCTCGATGTCTATTAACATTATTTGTGTTACCTCCTTGTGAAGCATCATTTTGTCATGGGCAAGAGCTCGTCTTGATGGTATACAAGCTGATAAACACATTGAACATAAAGCTGGACCACATTGAATACATAAACATATGGAAAACATTGCTCCCACAAGTATACAGAGAATTGTCAACAGTTTCCAGCCCCAAGTTGCAATCATAGACCAGAACCATCCTGAAAGTGCCCAAGTTCCATTGTCTGGGTGGATTTCAGCAGCTATTTTATGCAGCTTGGAAATAGCATCATATACAGATGGAGAATTATCCGGGACGTATACACAACAGCTGCTTCCGATAATTCTACATGCCCCCCCACGATCAGCCAAAACAACGTCCAAAACCATCCGATTTTGGAGGGTGACGATTCTGGAAATCTGTAGTTCCTCGGTAATATTCCCCAGGGCGACAGCAGTGTCATTCGCAACAGCCTCGACAACGCGTGTCAGTCGTCTGATTTTCCGGCTGTTCAATGCAGCCCCCACAAAGGAGAATAGTCCCAGATTAAAATCCACATACTGTTGTAATGTAGTGTCCGTTTAATCAATGTCCTCTAGGGCAACAGTTCGTTTAACCCTGTTCAAAACGAAATCGTGGTACAGCGTGTAATCATTGTGGTACATTGGAGGGGCAATGAATACAGGAGGTAGCACAAACGATACATAGCACGTGCCCAACCACCCCACTGGGAGCTGATGGTACCCCTTCGTTCCACAGATAAAATATGTGTTTTGGGATGCAACAAATGAAATGCCATTCGGGCTATCAAACGTGAGAGTAATGTTACATTCACTTTTCCCCACTGCAATCGTGCCCTTGTTTCTAATACATAAATCGGCTTTTGTAGCAATGACATTTATGACATGAGCACTAGATACATTCACAATTCGCTGATTGCTATATACACGTGGGGCAGATACATTGTCAGGCCTGTACTCTTCCCATTCGAAACGTGTGCCCTCAGCCCGGGGAAACCCATCCTTGTCATGGGAACATACTTTATTCAAACGGAAAAGCACCCCCCCTTTAGTCGGCCATCTCAGAGTAAAGAGGAGGGTGTACCAGGCGTTACATGACCCATTGTGTGAAAACGGGAGTGGAATAAGTGGGGTGCCCCCTCTCTTCTGGTGCCCAGGCAACATTCCACACACCCAGCAGTTAGAGGTATTGGTCATATTATGCGTGTGATGAAGAATCTGAATGAAGCTGTTATTTAAACACGTTTGACGGTGGCGCTCTTCATGGAATGGTAATGTAAAGTGAAAATGTTCAGGCGGTGCCGGGGTAGTCGGCAACAAATGTTCACGTACAGGCACCACAAGTTCGACTACCCAGGCCATAACAGCTATCACCACAACAGTTAGAACAAAGAGAAAGGCACCCAATATTTTCTTATCACGAGATGCCGTTGATGCCATAGTTCAAGAGAGTTTTGTGCAAAAGTCTCAAGTGACACAAATTGTTCACAAATTGTCCCAAATACACGTGCGTGTATACCTAAAAAAGAAAAAATGCGGTGCTGAACTCCGAGGTAGCCGTTGTTTTCTTCTCCGGGCCAAGACGGGTGTCGCTACTCTGGCAGAACTGATCCCCCCCCCTTGGAATTCCCGGTTTCCGTTTCACAAACCTGGAGCGGTAACCAACCAGTCAAAAAGGGAACAAAAATCTTCTTATCGCGGTCGTAGATTGTAGCGCTCTCTTCCAGTAGCAGATTGGTCCGGGAAGGCTCCCTCCACTTCGGCCAACGTCACAGCTGGGCCCTTTTCTTTCTCCAAGATCTCCTTATAATCAGTCAACACAGCAGGAGTCACCAGATCCGGAGAGACACGGCGACAATGTGTCGAATGCACCCACCGTTTCCTGTTCGTCACTCGTACTGCGGTGCGGGTCGCCAGGAGGACCTGCTCGGGGCCCTTCCACCTGGGCTCCAGACTGCTTGCTCTTTCAAACGAACGGACCATCACATGGTCCCCAGGACGAAGATCGTGGCCCTCTCCGGTGGAGTTATCAGGGAGCGCTTCTCGAACCTGTTGATGAATAGAGAGTAAATCATTTGTTAATCGTGCCAAATAATCATTCATCATAACACAAGGCACATCATGTATTAATCGCGGCTTGGGCACCCCCCAAATGTTCATAGGGCGGCCAAACACCACCTCATAGGGCGTAAGGCCGGTTCGTGAGTGGGGTACTGATCTAAGAGATAGTAGTGCCAGCGGCAACGCATCTGGCCACTTCAATGATGTAGACGCCACAATTTTGGCCAGCTTAAGCTTCAACGTGGCATTGTACCGCTCGACCAAACCTGCTGACTGAGGGTGGAATACAGCGTGGAATTTTTGCTGAATCCCTAACCCCTTCAGTACATATTCCACAATCTTTCCAACGAAATGGGGCCCATTATCGCTCCACAAAAATTGACAAACTCCAAAGCGAGGAAAAAATTCCTTAAGCAACACCTTAGCTGTTGTCAAAGCTGTATTGTCTTTCGTGGGGTAGGCCTCAACCCATTTGCTAAAAGCACACACCACCACTAAGACGTACTTCAGGTGGTTGCATCGCTCAAGCTGGATGTAGTCCATTTGAAGCACTTCAAATGGTGCTGAAGGTGGAACGAAACCTCCTTTCGGAGTATGGGTCCCCTTTCCAGGATTGTGTTGCAAACACACCAGGCAAGTCTGCACTACTCTCGTTGCAGTATTAGCAATCTCGGGATGTTCCCAAACTCGTGTTAAAAGCCGAGTAATTGCAAGAGCTCCAACATGGGCCAGTCCATGTGTCATCTGGACCATCGCCTGCAAGTAAGCCGCAGGCAATTTCCACTTCTCCATGTCTTTGCTTCTCCAACAACCCTCGTCATCTAGTACCCCATCTACTGCCCAAGCCGCAAGTTCAGATTCTGTGGCTGATTTTTGAATATCCCGTATCTCTGCTCTAGCATCACTCCATCGCTCAGCCTGTGATTGTACCACGTACATGGGGGAGCTAGTTCGGGACATAGCCGTTTGCCTTGCTATGCTGTCTGCAAATCGATTTACAAAAGGGGGTGGTGATGAACAGAGTGTCTGAATTGAGCAGACCACTCTTACCCAGTCCAAAGATCAGGGCTTGATCCATCACCGTTATTTATCTCACTGCCCCATCCCAGCTCAGAACCTGGCTATATGCAAATCAGTCTGTCCCTGGCCCAGTGCATCATGGGAATTTTGTCCACCCTAAGCGTGGAAGGGTATACTCAGATGTGAGTCCCTTGCTCATTGCACCATCAGGATTCAAGCAAGCCGGGCCGAAGAGGCTGAAATGCCAGAAACCGGTCCCCGGTAGCTTGTTTCCTTCCCAGTGTAAGAATTGGCTTGTGTAGTTTGGTTTGCCCTGTTCCCATCATGCACTGGGACAGGAACAGACTAATTTGCATACAGCCAGGTTCTGAAACTGGGATGGTGCAGTGAGCTAAAAAACGGTGTTGGATCTAGCCCTGATCTCTTGACTGGGTGAGAGTATTCTGTTTAATTCAGAGACTCTGTCCCTCACCACCCCTTGTTGTAAATATTTTTGTCCACCCTAAGCGTGGAAGGGTATACTCAGATGTGAGTCCCTTGCTCATTGCACCATCAGGATTCAAGCAAGCCGGGCCGAAGAGGCTGAAATGCCAGAAACCGGTCCCCGGTAGCTTGTTTCCTTCCCAGTGTAAGAATTGGCTTGTGTAGTTTGGTTTGCCCTGTTCCCATCATGCACTGGGACAGGAACAGACTAATTTGCATACAGCCAGGTTCTGAAACTGGGATGGTGCAGTGAGCTAAAAAACGGTGTTGGATCTAGCCCTGATCTCTTGACTGGGTGAGAGTATTCTGTTTAATTCAGAGACTCTGTCCCTCACCACCCCTTGTTGTAAATATTTTTGTCCACCCTAAGCGTGGAAGGGTATACTCAGATGTGAGTCCCTTGCTCATTGCACCATCAGGATTCAAGCAAGCCGGGCCGAAGAGGCTGAAATGCCAGAAACCGGTCCCCGGTAGCTTGTTTCCTTCCCAGTGTAAGAATTGGCTTGTGTAGTTTGGTTTGCCCTGTTCCCATCATGCACTGGGACAGGAACAGACTAATTTGCATACAGCCAGGTTCTGAAACTGGGATGGTGCAGTGAGCTAAAAAACGGTGTTGGATCTAGCCCTGATCTCTTGACTGGGTGAGAGTATTCTGTTTAATTCAGAGACTCTGTCCCTCACCACCCCTTGTTGTAAATATTTTTGTCCACCCTAAGCGTGGAAGGGTATACTCAGATGTGAGTCCCTTGCTCATTGCACCATCAGGATTCAAGCAAGCCGGGCCGAAGAGGCTGAAATGCCAGAAACCGGTCCCCGGTAGCTTGTTTCCTTCCCAGTGTAAGAATTGGCTTGTGTAGTTTGGTTTGCCCTGTTCCCATCATGCACTGGGACAGGAACAGACTAATTTGCATACAGCCAGGTTCTGAAACTGGGATGGTGCAGTGAGCTAAAAAACGGTGTTGGATCTAGCCCTGATCTCTTGACTGGGTGAGAGTATTCTGTTTAATTCAGAGACTCTGTCCCTCACCACCCCTTGTTGTAAATATTTTTGTCCACCCTAAGCGTGGAAGGGTATACTCAGATGTGAGTCCCTTGCTCATTGCACCATCAGGATTCAAGCAAGCCGGGCCGAAGAGGCTGAAATGCCAGAAACCGGTCCCCGGTAGCTTGTTTCCTTCCCAGTGTAAGAATTGGCTTGTGTAGTTTGGTTTGCCCTGTTCCCATCATGCACTGGGACAGGAACAGACTAATTTGCATACAGCCAGGTTCTGAAACTGGGATGGTGCAGTGAGCTAAAAAACGGTGTTGGATCTAGCCCTGATCTCTTGACTGGGTGAGAGTATTCTGTTTAATTCAGAGACTCTGTCCCTCACCACCCCTTGTTGTAAATAATGCTGTCTGCAAAGGCATTTCCTTGACCCACTTTATCCGTAATCTTTTTATGGGCACTGCACTTCACTATCGCTACTTTCTTAGGGCAAAGCAACGCATTTAGGAGATCACGCACTAGCTCTCCGTGCATAATGTGTTCTCCGTGTGATGTCAGAAACCCGCGTTCCCTCCAAAGAAGCCCGAAGTCATGGGCCACTCCAAAGGCATACCGGCTGTCCGTGTATAAGTTCACACATAATCCGGCACTCAATTCGCAGGCTCTTGTTAGAGCTATCAGCTCTGCTGCCTGAGCCGATTTTGTGGTATCCTAGCTGTTTCTACCACTGTCTTAAGTGTCGTGATCGCATATGCTGCAGAAGTCGTACCATCTGGCAGCCTCAAACACGATCCATCAACCCACAGTTCCCCATCCACGTCTGGAAGTGGCACATCCTGTAAATCGACACGACCCTTTGTCTGTTCCTCGGTCAGGAAAACACAATCATGATGTTTTTCTTCCTGACCCTCCTCGGCCGGATAAGGCAATAAAGTGGCGGGGTTCAAAGTAGCACATCTTTTCAGTGTGATATGTGGCGCTAAGAGTGTTAGCTCATATCCTGTTAGCCGTGCACTTGTGAGATATTGGGTCTTTGTTTGGTTTAACAGGGCATCTACTGCGTGAGGGACTAACACCAACAATTTGTGTGATAACACTATGCCCTCACTCTGTCGTATAGCTACTGCTGTTGCTGCTACCGCTCGAAAACACCCAGGCAACCCTCGTGCTACAGGATCCAAAATGGCAGAGAAGTATGCACATGGTCTCTGCTTATCCCCGTGTAATTGCACTAACACTGACAACGCGCACCCATCATTCTCGTGCACGTACAATGTGAAAAGTTTTGTGTAGTCTGGTGTACCTAACACGGGTGCGGAGCAAAGGGCCTGCCTCAACTGCTCAAAAGCTTTCTGACATTCGTCTGTCCACTCAAGAGGCATTGGTGTGGCTTTGGACAGTAATGCTAGCAATAGTTTTATGATATGCGAAAAACCCATGATCCATTGCCTACAAAAGGACGTCAACCCTATGAAAGCACGCACATCTCTCTGCGTGCGGGGGACTGGTGTGTCTAAAATTGCTTGAATTCGATCAGATGTTAATGCACGCCCCTCCTTAGACAACAGATGACCAAGGTATGTCACCTGGGGTCTACAGTATTGGAGCTTCTTCTTCGAAACCTTGTGACTGTTTTGCGCCAAAAAGGAAAGCAACGCAAGTGTACTCTGTTCACATTGTGCATAGGAGTCAGCGGCAAGCAGAAGGTCATCCACATACTGGATGAGCGCTACGCCGGACTGCAATTGAAACGAATCTAGTTGCCTTTTCAAAGCCTGGCTATAGATGCTAGGACTTTCAGTATATCCTTGGGGAACACGCCAAAATCTATACGATTTATTATTGAGCGTAAAACCAAACAGATATCTGCTATCAGGATGAACAGGGATGGAAAAGAACGCATTCTTTAGGTCAATAACGCTAAAGGTGGTGGCCGTCGGGGGAACCAAAGTAAGCAAAGTAGTGATATCAGACACCACCGGGTATTGGGGAATGACAATTTTATTGATCTCACGCAAATCAATAATAAATCGATAGATTTTACCATCTGAGTCTCTCTTAAGAATCGGTAGGATAGGGCTGTTACAAACATTATAAGGGACCTCCTCCACCACCCCTGCAGAAATCAAGTCCTGAACAATGTGTGTCAATGCAATTTCACCTTCTTTCGAAATCTTATACTGCGGTACTCGTGGTAGAGGGGCCCCCTCCTTAACAGTAATATGTATTGGTGGAATACGCATCTCTCCCACATCCGTATCTGAGGTCGCCCACAACGTGTGTGGTAGAGAGGCCAAAGCTGGAATATCTAAAATGGCATAAAATCTGTCGGGATCAGTGCAATCATCGGGGTCAGGATAATTGTCGTTCAGAATAACCCGCACTCCCTCTGGAGCGCAGCGAATTGTTGCTCGAAAATATTTAAGCAAATCAATCCCAAGGATATTGTCTGGGGTATGGGGTGATAACAAAAATTGACCAAAGCTAAAATATTTGTCAATGCATAGTGCAAGGGGCTTGGACAATGGGCTGGGGGAGAGTGTGCCATCAAACCCTACACACGTAATCATTTCGCCAGACAGGGGAGCCCTCGGAACCAAGTTTTTCGACAGAGCGCTACGAGTAGCTCCTGTGTCAACCAGAAATTGATCAGTAGAACCCAAAATACCCGCTGTTACATATGGACCTTGCTGATCTACTGGCACTTCAACTGATTCCTTACCCCATCCTACGCAATCCTATGCATGCACATAATCCTGATGCTCCACATTCTCTCCTTCCGATATCTGATATTGATTCCGTCTATCAAACGCATTTCGTTCGTCCTGGCCACGGCCCCTCTCCTCAAACTGTCTACGATCACCTCCACCACCTCTCGTTCCAGTATAACCTCCTCTTGACCTTCCACTGCCTCGACCACGCTGACTACGCTGTTCACGAAGTACCGGACAATCTTCGGCCCAATGCCCAAACTCCTTACAATAAGCACATTGATCCTCCGCAATATCCGTACGACCATACGATGCGTTTCCGCCACCTCGTCTACCTCTCTCATTCCCTCTACCCTGTGTTCCCCGAACCTGCGCCAACATTACCTTCGTTTTCAATTCCTTCGCCTTTTTCTCTACACTTTCTTTAGCCTCCACTTCCTGCCGCTCATAATACTGAGCCATAGTCAATAAAGACGCAGGGGTCGCCGTGGCCCAGGAACTTTCACTCGACTTCAATCGCTTTGCAATCTCTGGAAGGAGATTTGCTACATACTTATCTACAAACAAATGCCGACCCGTATCATCTGTTAAAGATTGACCACTGTAATCATGAAAAGCTTCCTCGAAGCGTGTAAAGAAATCTGACACCGTTTCATCGGGTTTCTGCTTGCACGATGTTAGCATAGTCCAATCAATCTTTTTGGAGGGAACAAGCGTTTTTAATTTAATCAGAATAGCTGCCGGGAGATCTAGAATTAACTGACAAGGCTTACATGCTGGTTCCCTGTCTAAATCTGCAGCATTAATTTCTTTCCATGTGCCCCCCAATATCGTTTCATCATTATTTTTACGAATTTGCTGCCACATATCAGGTGGCAGAATTAACCCAAAGAACAAATCTATGTCCACAAGAGTCATCACACAAGACGAAATAGCCCCTTCCACCCCTTCATAAAATGCCGCCGGATTTTTTCGAAGATCAGGTAACGAATTTTTCAACGCCATAACATCTGCTCTATTCCACGGCGTATATACCCAATTATACACAAAATACCCTTTCGCATCCTTTGACGATTTATCATCATCCGTACCTTCCCCTTTTGGTGGAACATACAAAGGTGCGGCTTCCCGCATAGGCATAACATGCAACGCAGAACTCTTATCTGAACCACGGAGAGAACACTCCTTAGCCCGCCCATTATTCTCCGATTCGGACTCCTTTTGCCTCCGCTTCCGTTCCTCCCGCAATTGGGTTGTCTCATCCCGCAGCTTGATCAATTGCTTGAACAGGTCGTCAACATCTGAAAGATCAAAATCACCTTTAGCTAAATTCTCACGATGCACCGACAACACTTTAGGTTCTAACGTATCAGAAAGATCACGATATGCAGTTACAACTTCATCCGCCAGACTGGACAGAAAATACATTAATTCAAGATCCGTCCACCCTTTCTTTTCTGTTAACAACTGCTACTGAGTAACACAATGCTTATTCACTTTACGGGCCCAACTACGTAAATGAGCGGACCTCTCCGCAGAAAACCTGAGAGCCGATACCCCCTTCTTGCTCAACGAATCCCGTCCATCACCCTCGGGATCTGCAGCCGGAGCCGTCGGCGGAACGTACGGAGGCGGTGACCGATCTAACAAAGAAAAATCATCAATTTCATTATTAAGGACAGGATAGAGTGGTCGACGAATAGGAAATTGACCAGTCGTTTGCAAGTTACGTTCCCGTTCCTCCCTTTCTTTCTTCTCCTGAGCCTCCTTTTCCTCAAGCTGTAAAGCCTTATCCCGAGCAGCCTTGCGCTGCTCTTTGTCCGCCAAGGCAACCTCACGCTTCATTCGCTCACGCGCCGCTTTCTCCCACATTCGCACACAGTCTAACATGTTCTGTCTAGACCTACGTTGAAACATACATTGCTCTACAAATTGTATTTTACTCAAATCATACGACCTGTGTAGAGGCCATTGCAATTCAGAATCGGCCTTGGTGTATTTATGCCATAATTTACTGTACATAATAGGGGGAAGGCCAAACTTTATATACATGTCTCTATTTGGAGTTCCCTCTGGGGGAGCCGGCTGTGATTCCGCTAACCTAATTGAGGTACCCTCACCAAAACAACATATTCCTCGGAGTGTGCTGAAAACAGGCATGTTCAAAAGGTATCACGAAAGCGTGACACCAGACAAAATGGCACTTACAATTCTCCACACGATTGTGCCGCTCAAAGGAAAAAAAAACAAAGTTAGAGAAACATCTCTACATGCCTGCCTATGTGAAGTGCACTACACATATAAGTTCAAAGATCACAAATTCACAATGTTAGCTAACTCAAATCAAAGATCATAGGACTTCGGCAAGCGTCCGAGGACTACCTTACCGATCACAAAGCTTACCCAAATTCCCAAATGTCCAGATTCCAACTGCCAAGGTCTTGTAAGCCAAATCAGCCAAACTGCACTCTCTCGGCGATGCAGACACTTCGGAAACTCAGTCGGAGACCGGCGCCACCTGGAAGGTCAGATCGGAAGGAAAGGAAAAACACCGTGGCAGCCAAGACTCGGGTCACTCGTGGCAGCGCGCGTCCATGGCGAGTTTCCAAGCCTTCGTCACGACCTCTCCTTCGGGCATCCGAGTCGCCGATGAGTCCCTTCGTGGTCGCCAATTGAAGTAATTCAGGGTTCTCAAGGCCTACACGCTCCAAAGATAACCCACTCACATTCAAGAACTGTTGGCACGGAAGCTGTAAAAGGCAAAGAACAAGTTTATTAAGACCCCATGGGGTGGTGGTACACTCAAACAGCACCCTTCGGTAATGCAAGAGGTATCACACCGAACACCGGTGTGACCCCGTTTATATACAGTTTTGGGGCAATAAAAGATAGGCGGCACAAGTTAGAACACATTTAAGGACATATATGGTCATGTTTTGGAATACTGCCAGCTCATTGGAGGGGGCACAACTCCGCTGGTCAGTTTGATGCACATTCCAGAAGGTTTTACGGGTCAGTGGGAACTGCGCATGTGCGGCTTGACCAGTACTAAAAATAGCTTGTTGCTGGGCAGAAAGGAGTGGTCAGCGGAACGGACAACGGACTAAAGGGCACGTCGGCCACGAGGCCGCTCATGATCTAAGATGGCCGCTGCAACATTCAAAATGGCGTTTTCATATATAGCCAAGTTAAGGAGGACAACGTGTAGGTTCAGCTAATCGCTAACGCGGCCGGGCCAATTACAACACTCCGGTTCCAAAACTTACCATTTTAGCTGAAGCCTACTGCTGCTACAGATGAGGCTTGCTTCTCACTAGACACACAACCCCCCCATGGTCCTGCACTCCACCTCCTCGGTTCCCCAAGGACCGGAACGGGCACAACAGTAGGTGCATTGGAACCATGGCATGCCGTAGATGTGCATACGCTAGGCGATTTATATGAAGATGGAGTGCTGCTACCATTTGACAAATTAGCACAGGATACAGGTATCCTGCCAGGCCACTTTCTGTTATACAATTCCATAACATCAGCACTAACAAAGTCCTGGGGAAACATGAATGCGGAGCCCCAGTCCCACCTAGTTATAAAATACCTATGTCATGGGTACTGGCAGTCACATTATACATTGGCTAGTGGATGCATTACTATCACACACTCTAAGACCCATTGCATCCCTGTGTCAAAATAGGGAGAGAGACAGGGGAAGCCATTAGAGGACAAGTAATGGGATGTCATCATCATAGCCAGCACTATGCAGATTCCCCAAATTGCAAACTTTTGCATCATCTACACCTTTATCATCCCTAGAGCATACCTATCACCAGAAAAATGTATAAATGCTATCAGTTAACCTCGGCAGCGTGCCCCAGATGTGAGCTGAGTAGAGTGGACCTTCTACACATCCTGTGGACCTGCCCTCTTCTGTATGACTACTGGCAAGAGGTTGGGCCCTGTTTCTCGGAATTCACAGACCATCCTCGTCTACACACATGGGAAGAATGTATATTGGAAATACTTCCTAGGCCAAAAACATAAAGTAACATCCATATTTATAGATCTAGGCCTTATAGTGACCAAAAGACAGGTCACCCGAAGATGGAAAAAAACATCCCCCCTCCACAATGTTGGAAAACATCACTCTTGGTCTGGGCTCAAGCAGAAAGAGTAACTTAACATAAAGAGGAGGCTGTGCGATTGCACAATTATCAAAAAGCGCAATTCTGAGAAACCATGTTAGTGACATTACAGCAGGTGAGATCAGAGCAAAATGGGGATACGCCGTAGGAGAGAGTTCGGGGACATCAGGCCGTGTCGCAGAGTCATCCAGAGCAGGACCAATGCAGTTCAACCCATTTGAATACTCCAGAAGTGACTTGAAGGATAAAGGACACAGATATACTACTTGGGCCAGGCAAAACTCAGGGCTGGTGCAAGGCGGGGGGAGGTATAACATGGTGTGTATCTTATGCTTAGTGTTAAGGCTGTTTTCTAGTATCTAGTTATTGTTTGTTCTTTTTTATGATGTTTGCACCTCCAACACATAAGTTACAGTGACACAGGAATGCTTGTAATTTGCTTAAAGTAAGTAATGGATAATGTATACCAAATGTATTTGCCTGATGATGTACTGTTCATAATGTTATAACAGCCATACTGCATGCTACATGTTGTGACTGTCACATATACGTACTCTTACGTTTATTATGTATTAACATGTATCGAAAAAATGCAAATAAAATCTTTAAAAAATAGATCGACACAACTACTCACACATTCACCCACAGACCCACATAGGCACTCTCATACCCACTGACAGAACCACAGAGGCACACACAGACCCAACAACAGAGCCCTACAGGCACCTCACACACCTACTCAGAAGTCCATGCAGGCACTGATAAACATGCTCACACGCGCACACAGGTACTCATAGAACCATGCAAAGGACTATGTAGGTACTCACACATCTATTCACAGACCCATGCATCCTTTTGCACATCCTCTTATAGACCCATAGAGGCACTCTCATACCCACTCACAGACCCTCATCAGGCACTCACATACCTACTCTGTTCTATGCTGGAAAGTTCACTCCCATCGAGAGTCTCACACAGGCAGCCACATATCCACTCACAGACCCACACCACAACTCAGACATCCACTTCCAGACTCACCCAGGCACTCACAGACCTCTTCAGAGACATACTCATTCATTTACACAGTCACTCACAGACCTATGAAGGAATACATAAAGATACTCAAATACCCAACTCACAGAGCTATTAAAAAACTAACAGATCCACTCACACAGTCATACATAAACCATACACCCACTAATACAATCATAGAACTTCTCAGTCATCCATTCACATACCCAGACAGACACTTATACTCCCACTCACGTACCCACTCAAACACTTCAACAACCCTTTAGAGACTTACTCATACAATCATACAACCACTCACACAACAGCACACATAGCCACTCAGATTTCTATGTAGATACTAACACATCTACTCACAGACCCATGTATACACTTAGAGACCCACTCACAGACCAACTCAGATGCCAACTCACTGGACCACATAGACATTCACACACCCTCTAACAGACCCATTCACAGACCCACCAACAGGCCCATACAGCCACTTCCACACACAGCCCCGAACAGCCTCTAACACACTCACTCTCAAACGTTGCAGGGACATTATAGTTAGGAAATAAAATTAAAAACTGTAAAAACTCACTGACAAAACAAAAGGTTACCGGCATGTCATAGTTAGGAAATAGCATTAAAAAAACATATAAATGCACTGAAAAAATTGTTAAAGGTGCCTTATATGTAGGTTCAGATCTTACACATACAAAACCAGATAAATTCAGCAAGTATAGTTGCCTTGTGTAACAAACTGGCTCTCTGTTCAGTGTACTAAAAGGAAGTACAGTATGTAGAAAGTCTGGGGAATCACAACTAACTCTCTTTTAGTGGTTGTGTGGGCGAGCAGTTAGGTCTATCAGAGGGTAGTGCTAAGCATTTGTTGTATTCACAGAGACAATATATGAGACACACACTCAAGAATAAATCTGAGCCTAATTTGTAAAAATTACATTGAATTTAATATACTTTTTAAGACCAATAACACAATTCTAATGTAAGTACTTTTGGAGCTGTGATTTTGAAAATTTTGATAAATATATCACTTTTATGTGCAATTATGCACCATAGTAAACAATGAGGAAAAAGCTGAAAAATGCATATAATTTCAGGCAATAATTTCCTGAAGTTAACCTTCTTGTTTTAGGTTGATGATAGGATCAGGTCCAAAGTTCCAACAAGGGAAGATCAGGAGCGTCATTGATTGGCCAGGAACAGAGTGCTGAGTTCTTGGAAGCTTGTGCACAAACACAGGGATTCTTGAAAATGCAATGCACAGATGGACTTGCAGGCCAGTTCGGTGGGTCTACTAGGAGGGCCTGGGGATCACAGGAGCAGAGCTGGTTGGTCAGTTTGGGGGCCGGTGGAGGCAAGTGCAGAGCAAACCGGTCAACAATACATTGTGTGTCTTGAACTCCTCACCGTCAGGAGCAGGCAACTTGAAGAGTCAATCTTAGGACAGCCGGGACACTCAGGAAGTGGGCCTTGGGTGTCTTGGCATCCTTTGGTGGGTGCTTCCTTGTGGTTGTTTGTGAGTCCAGAGGAGACTCTTTTTCTCTATGTTTACCGTTGGGGGTTGGGTACCCCGAGTATTTGTATGCCACAGCTCGGATAGGTACTGATTTTCTCCAAACTTGGTGGGAAGACAGATCTGACCCTTTGAAGCTGTTGTACCATATCCTGCTTTGGTGCTCCCATCAAGGTCATTAGGGAGCAGTAAGTTGACAAATCAGACGTCATGGGATCCTTGCCAGCTACGTGCATGGGAGTGATACCTTCACTTCAAGGGAGCCTCTCAGTGATTTCTTGATTACTGGAGGTGCTCCAGGGTTCTTGGACTCCTCTCAAGTTTCAGGATGACACAGAAGCAGCAATTGTTGAGTCCTGAGAGCAGCATACAGAGATTGGCCCCTTTTTTTCTGTAGCAGGTCTTGTAGCAGGCCCTCTTTGTCCTGGTCTTCTCTTGTCCATTGAATCTCATGTCCATGTCCTGGGGTGCCACCCAAATATGGCATTTAGAACATTACAAGGGGAGATAGGTAGTAGCCAATGTTCTACTTACCTTTAGGGTGTCTACACCCTCTAGTCACCAATTTCTGTGGGAAGAGGCACTATGCTAGCCCTGATATGAGGTTTTCCCATCATCCCAAAATTCTGGAACTTCAAGAGAAGGGTTCAGATCAACTGCCTCACCTTAGGGATGGTGTAGGCTAAGTTGGGACCCTTTGCCTAATCGAACTAAAATTCCCACCCTCCCTTCCACCAAACGTAGAGCAGGAGAGGGGGCTTGACTTTCTCCACTATCTGGAGATTCCTGGGTTGCATTTCAAAGGTGATTTCCCCTTTGAAGCTTCCATCCCAGAAAAGCCATCCTGTTCTTGAGGAGGTGTGAAACACCTCAGCCCAGAGCATACTACGTCTGTGACCTCTGAGAACACTGTCTCTCACCCCATGAGGTCAGAAACATTTCTGGTAGTGGCAGGCTGTGAAAACAAATCAGGAACCACACTAGTGCTTGGTGGGTTTTCAAGGGACCCTCTAAAAGGTTCTTTTATGTGAATTTATTAATACATTTACAACTGGCATCAGTGATGATTTATTAAGACAAGATGTTTAGTCCAAAACACCTTAGGAATTAGTGGAGACATCATGAAGCTCTAAAACTTGTGTTGACAAGTATCCCGCCCATGTACTCTTCATGGCTTCCCTCTGCACTTACAACATCTCATAATAGACTGGATATTGTAGGGGCACATCTGCTCGTGCTGATTTGCCCACAAATAGTATATAGTCCACCCTGCCTTAAGGTTAAAGGCCTGCAGTAGAGGTGACTTATCTATATCTTATGCAGGTATGAGTAGCATTGCAAACAAGGCTGATTTCCATGTAAACTCCAGATTGCTCTGCGCCAAGACACACAGCCTGCAATGGCATAAAGCATTGCCTTGTTGAATGGTCCCTGTGGTGGAAGGGCCAGTGCTGAATCCCTAGAGAACTCTCTTTAGTACCCTCACCCGAGGTACCAAGGATATAATTTATTAGGGACTTACAGATATAACTGAAGTTGTGCCAATCATGGTACAGGTTTTGAGAAAAAGATCTGGTACTAGGGACCTGGTTAGCAGAGACCCAGTACACTTCCAGTTCAAGTCACATCAAATATCAGGCAAGTACATTGAGGGCTAACCATGCCGAAAAAGCACTTTCCAATAACTGAGCTAACTATAACTTATGTACCCACTGCATATGACCTCACATATTAAATCAGTAATGACATGTCCAGTGACATCTCAAATGACATCACTGATGACATCTTCCATAGAACCCCTCATACATACATCCACTCAAACACCCACACAACCATTCATATAACCACTCACACACCCATACAACCAATTACACACCTACTCACTCATCCATACAGCCAGTCACACACCCAGTCACTCACCCATACAATCACTCACATAGGGTATATGAGTGGTTGTTTGGGTGTATAAGTATGTGAAATGCTGTGTGGGTAACTGAGTGGGTGTGTGAGTGACTATATGGGTGAGTGACTGGTTATATGAATGACTGTATGGGTGAGTGAGTGGGTGTCTGAATGTCTATATGAGTAAAACATGTAAATGTAAATTGATACTTGTATAGCGCACTAGTCACCCGCAAGGGTCTCAAGGCGCTTGTACGAATACCACTGTGGAACCCATCCTGGCTTTCCCTGTGAGGCGCCCACTCCTGGGCACCCCCAAGGAGGAGGCCAGGCATCCTTAGCATTGTGGGGGCCGTTGTGGAAATTAAGCAAGCTATTGCCCAGAGTTTCAGAGTGGGACTCCATGATTGGAATAGGCACGAGGCGAGAATTATCAGGTCCGTGGAATTTTTGAGCCCAAGACCCGCCGAGGCGGGGAATTGAACCCTGGTCCCGGGCTAGACCTCTGCATCAGGGTCTGCCGCTCTAACCATTGAACAGGCCAATTCTGGCCCAGGGGACCTCATCCCCTGAGTCCTGGCCATGTCTACTGGGTGCCTTCAGTCTCCATTGGAACCGCAGGGAAGCCCTAATGCCCCTGCAGTCCCTGCCGGCTACCTGCCTCCTGCAGGAATGGCATTGCACTTTTCTGGGAAAATGTCATGAAGATTGGTCAAACGATGCCAAAGTTATCAGCAAGTCAAAAAAATGCTTTTCCTATGGAAACTGTGTCCTAACTATAACGACCTACTGGCAAATGTGTGTCTTGGAAAGCTTGGAGGTGATCTGTGCAGTGGGGACTGGGAAATATGGGCATGGAAAAAGAGTGCTTTTAAAATGTTAATTACCATAGGAACACGTTGTCGAACCTACAGCCTGAACCGCTGGACGGAATTACAACAAATGTGGCAGAAAGGTAGATGTTGTTATGCAAGGTGGAGGCCAGGCATCCATAGCGTTGTGGGGGCCGTTGTGGAAATTAAGCAAGCTATTGCCCAGAGTTTCAGAGTGGGACTCCATGATTGGAATAGGCACGAGGCGAGAATTATCAGGTCCGTGGAATTTTTGAGCCCAAGACCCGCCGAGGCGGGGAATTGAACCCTGGTCCCGGGCTAGACCTCTGCATCAGGGTCTGCCGCTCTAATCATTGACCCACACTTCTCCAGTGAGTGACTGGGTGTGTAAGTGGCTGTGTTGAGAGGTTGTATGGGTGTGTGAGTGGCTGTATAGATGAAAAAGTCTGCTAATAGCCATACGGGTGGGTGTACTGCTGTGTGAGTGGCAGTGGGGGTGAGTGATTGGATGCATGAGTAGCTGTAAGGGTGAGTGAATGGTTGTGTGCGTAGCTATATGAGTGAGTGTGTGAGTGTCTCTATGGAAGAGTGAGTGGATGTGTGAGTACTGGTATGGGTCTGGGAATGGGCATGTGAATGGTCTTGTGGGTGTGTGAGTGGGCTCATGAGAGATTTTATGGTGGTGTAAATGGTTCTGTTGATGATGTCATTTAAGATGTCATCAGTGATATCACTGACCATGTCATGAGTGATGAAATATAGGTCATAAGCAGTGCACTGTGGGTGAGTAAGTTATAGTTAGCTTATGTTTTGTACAAGTGAAATCTGAGCCTAATTAGATCATTACTGTAACCTTTGTTTTTTCAGTAAATTTCTATAGTTTTTTAACTAGTAGTCACGTTTGCAGAGGGGTGCAGAAAGGGGTGGCCTCCCACCAGTTTCTCAGCAATCCTGCTGTGTGGGACTTAATGGTGGTAACAGGAGGGCTTCTTGGCCCCCAAGGAGCATCAGCATCCAAGAGGACTTCATCCCTTAACCAGTAGTGTAGCAGGAGGCGCATTTCCAGAGTGGTGGAGATAGGGCGCATAACCTCTGACCAGCTCCCGACAATCCCACTTTCTGGGACTTACTGGAGGTACCAGGATGTGTTCTTGGTCTCCAAGGACCCTCAGCATCCAAGGGGACTGCATCTCCTAACCAGTAGTGTGCTAGGGGGTGCATTTGCAGAGTGGTGTAGAAAAGGGGAATGGCCTCTGATGACCTCTCAGCAATCCCTTTGAGCGGGACTTATTGGAGGAAATAGGAGAGATTGTGGGCCCCCCTGGATCGTCAGCATCCAAGGAGACGTCTTCCCCTAAAATGTTGTGCACCAGAAGGCCCCTTTACACAGTGGTTTAGAAAGAGGGTGGAGACTCTGATTACTCCTACAGGGCCAATTTTAGCCCTGGGGACTATATCCCCTAGGCCAGACGTTTTATTTAATTTATTAATTATTGGCAAATGGCTCAGCCTTTTTCAAGTAGAGGAGGGACCTTGCTGCCCTTGAACAGGCCAATTCTGGCCCAGGGGACCTCATCCCCTGAGTCCTGGCCATGTCTACTGGGTGCCTTCAGTCTCCATTGGAACCACAGGGAAGCCCTAATGCCCCTGCAGTCCCTGCCGGCTCCCTGCCTCCTGCAAGAATGGCATTGCACTTTTCTGGGAAAATGTCATGAAGATTGGTCAAACGATGCCAAAGTTATAAGCAAGTCAAAAAAATGCTTTTCCTATGGAAACTATGTCCTACCTATAACGACCTACTGGCGAATGTGTGTCTTGGAAAGCTTGGAGGTGATCTGTGCAGTGGGGACTGGAAAATATGGGCATGGAAAAAGAGTGTTTTTAAAATGTTAATTACCATAGGAACACGTTGTCGAACCTACAGCCTGAACCGCTGGACGGAATTACAACAAATGTGGCAGAAAGGTAGATGTTGTTATGCAAATTGTGCTTTTTATTTTTTTATGCAAATCCGTCCAGTAGTTTTAGAGAAATTTAAGCTGAAAATGATAGATATATCTCGGACTGTGTATATTTTTCTGTGGTATCGCGAATAATCGCAGATGAGTGCACCATCGATAATGATGTGATTGACTGGATGCAACCTGAACAGAAAGTTGCAGCTGACATTTTATTTTTTGGGAATGGTTCCTGGGGCTGAAAATGTGTGTAAAAACTACCATAAAGGGTGTCAGGGTGGAGATATTCTGACCCACATGTTTGAGAAATGGATGTGTTGGTGACACAAATTATTTCTCCAAAATAGTTTTTTAAATTATGAGCGAAATTCGTGATGACGATGCGACTGCCACTGCGCACCCCATGTACCATCGCAGTGGCATTAGAAATATCGCAAAGGCCTTACGAACATTAGTGAAAAATATACAAAATGTATATGTATATTTGTACACACTCAACGGTCACTGTCACACACTCATGTAAGTATTCACAAACTCACTCAGACACTTAAATACCCATTCACATACCCACTCACACACTTTTACATCCAGTCACATACCCACTTAGATTCTCATGTGCTCACTCACATACCCATTCAGGTACTAATGCACCCACTTACAGACTCCTTCAGAGAGTGACACACCCATGTACATACCGACTCAGAAACTTATGCACCTACTTAGAGACCTACTCATAGACTTGTGTACATTCTCATACCCACTTTAATACCTTTATACCCATCTGAATACCTACCTAGGCACTTACATATACTTACGGACCCATTCTGATACTCATGCACTCACAGACTCACTTGAGTTATGTACCCATGTACAGACCTAATCAGAGACTCATGCATCCATTTGCAGACCCACTCACACACTCATATATATATATATATATACTCACAGACACTTTAGGATACTCATACACCCACTTACAGTTCCACCCAGACACTCATATACCCACTCACATACCTATACAATCACTCTGTAACTTAGTCACAGACCGTCTCAGTCATTCACTCATATACTAAGAAACACACACCCACTTAGAAAGTCACTCAGATATACATGCACACACTCACTCATTCAGTCAAGGCACATGCATCCATTCACAGACCCACCCAGAGAATCACCCTCCCAGTCACGGACTCACTCTAACACTCTTGCATGCACCCATTTACTCACCCACTCAGATTCTTATGCTCTCATTCACTGACCCATTGAGACATTCATACACCCACTCACAGATCCACTCAGACATTCATACATCCACTCACTATACAGTCACTCACGCAGACACTCCTAGACCCACTCAGAGACTTATGCACCCAGTCAGTTATACACTCAGACTCATGTAACCACTCACGGTCACACTCAGACCCATGCAACCACTGACAGAACCACTTAGACAGTTATGCTTCCAGTGATAGATCCACTGAGAGACACATGCACTCACTCACAGTCCACTCAGACACTCTTGCACCCACTCACTCACCCACTCAGACACCCACTTAAAACCCATGTATCCACTCATAGATCCAGTCAGACAGTCATATAATTACTTACAAATGCACAAATACACTCATTACCTACTCACAAATTGAGTGAGAGACTTACTCAAACAATCACAGACACATTGTGACACTGATGCACCATTACACAGAGGGCATTTCCTCCTATTGGAGCCTTTTCCTTTAACCTGGAACATAAGAAACAGATCCTGTTTCCCCTTCACTTCCCCTGACTGAGAGGAACTGTAGAACCTAGTTTTGGTGGCTACTGAATGCCTGCATTTGTTTTGTCACTTTGCAATGTATTCATGGTGACCGATATCCTCCAAAGGGAAACACCCTGTTCCCTTCATCAGTAAAGTGAACTCAATCACCCCTATATATCCCATGCATGTCAAAACACAGATTGTTGTTGTAGATAGACCCCATGTTATGGTCCCTGAGGAAAGCAGAAACAGTTTTATTAACATGTTTCCTGGTTTGTCAATCTGTGAACAGAATTAATTTGACCACTTACATTTCTGAGTTTGGCATAATTTCTCCCAGTGAATGGAGATTAGGATATTTTACATGTGTCAAATCACTAATCTAGTGATGGTTTAATCAAGTCACTACTCATATACTCATCCCATCTCCCAGGCACTACAATTCCACTCATCCAATCACCCCGCCACTATCTAGGCAGTCATCCAATCACTCAGGCAGTGCACTTGCATTCATCCAATCTCCCAGCCACTACTTAGGCACTCTGCCAATCATCCAGGCAGGAACCATGGAGTCATGCCTTCACTCAGCCACTAATAGCATAGTCATGGAATCACTTAGGCACTACACTTGCACTCTTTCATTCATCTAAGCACTGCTCTTGCACTAATCCATTCACCCAGGCACTACATTTGCAGTCATCCAATCACCCAGGCAGTGCCCATCAAGTCATCCATTTACTCAGGCAGTACCAAGCAGGCATGCAAACACTGTGTTTTTACTCATGCAATCATCCAGACAGCACACTTGGACTCATACAATCACTCAGGCATTACCCATGCAGTCATGCACTTACACTCATTTAATGATCCAGTCACTGCAGTTGCATTTTTCAATTCGCCCAGGCACTGCACTTGCACTCATCCATACACTTAGGCCCTACTCATGCAGTCATGCAATCATCCAGCCACTGCACTTGCACTCATTCATTTACCCAGGCACTGCACTTGCACTCATCCAATGATCCAGGCACTGCACTTGTGAAATCACATAGGCACTGCAATTGCACTCATAGAATCACTCAGCATTACCCATGCAGTCATGCAATCTCCCAGGCACTACCCTTGCACTCATCCTATCATCCAGCCACTACCCATACATACATCCAATCCCTTAGGCACTACTGATGCATTCACTAAATCCCCAGGCAATGCAAACACACTCATCCAATCACCCACACACTACCCATGCACTCATTCAATCACCATGCAGTACCCTGCACTCATGAAATCACCCAGGCAGTACCCATACATCCATCCAATCACCCAGACACTACCTATGCACTCAACCAATCATCCAGGCACTACCCATGATCTCATTCAATCAATCAGGCACTACCCATAAACCGATCCAATCACCCAGGCACTATCCTTGCCCTCATCCAATCACACATGCACTACCCATGCAGTAATCAAATCACCCTGGCACTACTCATACACTCATCCAATTATACAGGCAATACCCATGCAGTCATCCAATCAACCAGGCACTGCCCATGCACTCATCTAATTACCCAGGCACGTCCTATGCACTCATTCAGTCATCAATGTATAACCCATGCAGTCATACAATTACCCAGGCACTAACCATACACTCATAGATTCACCCAGGCACCACTTCTGCATTCATTGTAACATCAATGCACCAGTTATGCACCCATTCAGTCATCCATACCCCTCATATATATTCATTCCAACACACTTGATATTTTTTTTTCTGTAAAAGGTGGTTCCAAGAGGAACCTTTTTTTATTTTGATTGTTTTAGTGGATGTGTAATTTTTTTTTTTTAATTGTTCTTTTCTATGGTAACAAATATGGCAGCTGGGACAAGAGGAATTTGAAAAATGTACACTGAGAAATGTGCACAAATAAATTAGATTTTTTGAAGCATTGTGAATAACTGTAACACTCTGCTCAACTGCACTTATAACAACACTACAGTCCATGCAATACGTGGCCATTCTTGAAAACAGATGTAGAACGGTACAACGCGTACCGTTACAACACGTACCTTTACGACGCAGGTTTAACAACGCAAGTCGTTACAACGACTTGCGTTGGGGGGCGCTGGATAGTGAATAGTTTAATTTACTATTCCAACTCCGGTCCCCGTGGGATAGTAGGGAAGGTGTTGGATAGTAAATTAAACTATCCCCTATCCTAACGCGCCCTCCAGCGAAAGTCGCTGTAACGACTTTCATTGTAAATCCTGCGTTGTAACGGTACCGCTTTGTAACGGTTCCGTTGTGAAGGATGCTACCCTTGAAAACTCATGAGCCATATCTGTTTAGTAGTCTGCACCTCTGAAGGGATATAAGGGGGCAGAGTAAGGACAAACAATCCCCTGAGGCCCCATGGGGAACTCATAAGGTCCAGGTAAGGTCATTATAACCTATCTTTTTTCAGTGACCATATAGATAAATGGATAAAATGCATATATTACTAGTGCTGCTCCATTGATTTATTTGTGAATAAAGTGAAAGTCCATAAATCCACTTAGTCCTCGAATCGCTGACTTTGAAATCCATACCTCTGTGATTCAGGTCCATAGCTATCAGACATCTGTGGCAATAAAGACCAGTCATTAAGCAAATTCCTCTGCAAAGAGATAAGGACAAGCTCCTCTTTCATACCTCCAACCACACGTCTTCAGCTAAAAAAACACTGCATTTCTTGTGTGTATGTTTAACTACCACATAATATAAAAGACGTAGTAGACATTATTTGAAAAGGCAGGCTATGCCTTCATCCTCTTAAATTAGAATGCTGATTGCCGGCATAGGTTTTTCTTATACTAGTTTAGTGTGTGTCATTACACTTACGTTTAATATTTAAAGGGTGCAGGACGAATCTGCATGCTTTTCTAAACATATTTCTCATTCAGTAGAAAACCCCCTTTGTAAATACGCTGCAAATTGTTGGATTTTGGCAACAATTTTCCACATGGATGCCCCTGCTAAGCATTCAGCAGAATGTAGCACATGTTCTTCCACGTAGGTCTCTAAAATAATTTACATTTGTGAGAATTGGCAGGCCCAGGCATCTGTTGACTTGGAATCTATTTACATTTTATGATCTGTACATCAGCTTCAGGCTCTGTAAGCATATGTTTTGAAATGACTTTCTATTATCTCTGTTTAAATGTAATTAACTACCTTAACATTATACAATGTGTAATAAATATAACCTGCCACTGGGGAATGTAGGGACTACTAAGTGGTGACATAGCATGCCATCTTCTTTACTGACTATACAAAATAGGCTTTACCTGTGTAGATCACTTTATGAAGCGGGTTATGTCTGTGTGGTGCTTAAGAGAACATTACGATCTAAAATTGGATGGACGAACTTTTTTTAATGCTTTGTGCTAATTTGTGGCACCGGTGTTATTAAGAAACTACAAATTTACTTTAACTTTGAAACTCTGACATAACACATGAAAAGCAACAGGAAATGCCACTGTTGGTGTTCGCGCACACACACGCACGCACGCACTCTCTCTCCCTGTCTCTCCCTCTCTCTCACTCTGTGCACAAAATGCAGAGGCCTAATAACTCAATTTTTTATTTTTTTACAACGAACCATGAAATATGGGAAATATGTAGTATTTCTCTGTGAGATATAGATTTCATAATAATGACATCTTCCAAACGGTTCAACCTAGCTTTGATTACCCACGTCTGGGCCGCTAGGATGATGTGACAAGATTATTTAAATTCTGTTATCATAAAAAGGCAAAGTATGGAGAACATTTCCTTGCAAAATTGTTTTCATCCATGTGGGCTAAAACAATATTTTTGTGAAATATGTAAATTATGAAAAGGATATGGTGTACTTTAGGTCCAATAAGGCATATTATGTGTATGCTTATATCTGCTTTCCCTCACCAATGTCCTTTATTGAATCAGCAATTTATTTGTAAAAATTAGATTTAAACATTTCAATTGCAAGTACTGCAAATTGTTAAGGCCACATTGAAGAAAACAGTTTTTTTCAAACTAAGGGCCTTATTACGACTCGTCGGACTGCCATTTCTGCAGGATCGGAAATGTCTGATAGGTAGTTGGCAGTGCCGCCCACCGAATTTCGATCT
Source organism: Lissotriton vulgaris (assembly GCF_964263255.1). Lineage (NCBI taxonomy): Eukaryota > Metazoa > Chordata > Amphibia > Caudata > Salamandridae > Lissotriton > Lissotriton vulgaris. Next base: position 1,038,734,561 of record NC_141696.1, on the reverse strand, counting down.
GATCACTGTGTAGGCAGTCAGAAACATGCCTTTAGCCATTGGGACTTGTGCTGCACAAGCCCCAATGCCAAAAGGCATGTTTACAAACATCCCTGCACCGTGTGCCAGGCACCATGTGGTGCCTGGCACAGGGTGCATGGGTATTTGTGGGGGCACAATGTGTGCTCCCCGGGCCCCATAGCAGAAGACCGGCGGGATGGGGGACTTGCTTGGGGCCTCCTAATTCCCTTCTCTTCTGCCTGTTCATGGCAGTCAGACCGCTATGAAAAGACAAAGGGAAATGGACATCATAATCCCAACGGCAGTGCCTATGCAGACACTGCCGCCATTCAGCGATTACTTGTCCAAGCGCTGTCCCGATGGGATCTCTGATCCTTTCGGTCTTCTCCCCCGACCTCAAACAGCTGGCATCATAATATGGCAGTTTCACTATGCAGAATTCAGAGGAGTTACATACAAAACTCTGCAAGATTCCACAGAGTTCAGAATGCAGGTAGAATTTGTCATGCCGCACCGCTCGGCATGATTTTATGCACCAGGAACTTGTTCTACCTGTAAAATCAGCCTGAATGTCACCATGAAGCATACAAGCGAGTGCTGCTTCTTTCTGCTGCTCGAGCAGCAGCTTTCTCAGTGTGAACGGTCAATACCTATTGCATCTGCCCGCATTGGAAAAATCCTGCCGGTTGGTGTTCTAGCACCTGAAAATCTCACTAGGAGACGCAAATTCTCACTTGCACTTGCTATCCTGACTTTGGCGAGCTGTGGGTGAGAAAAATCTCCATAACATGGTTGTTGGACTTTGCCCTTTTTACTGGGTAATCCCAGAACTTTTTGCCTTTCTCCAGTATTTTTTTCTGACCTGTTGTTGGTGGTTCAAGGACCTTGGGCACTTTATGAGTGCTGTTCAGTGCTAAAGTGCATGTTCTCACTATGGTAAACTTGGTACGATTGGTCTACAAGTGTTTGGCATGTGTAATTTACCTATCAGTTCCTTATACAGCGGTGTCACATATACCCAGGGCCAGTAAATTAAATGCTGCCGGTGGGCTTGCAGCACTGCTTGTGCCACCCACCAAAGTAGTCTTTCAAACCTATCTCAGGTCTCTGCCTCTACAGGGCTGGCATGTGCATTTTACTGCTGCTGTGACGTGGCACATAAAGTTGTGTGACGTCCCTAACTCCCCTTTTGCTACATATCAGTCCCCCATAAGGTAGGCCCTAGCTAGCCCTATGGGCAGGGTGCGGTTTAGGTAAAAGGTAGGATATGTGACTTAACTGTGTGGTATGTCCTGGTAGTGACAAACAGCCTATTTGCTTCCTCACTGCTGTGAGGCTGCCTTCTCATAGGAATGCATTGGGGTTTCCCTGAATTGTGTTTCAGTGGTAATTCCTGACATGAGAGAAGTAGTGTGATCAAGTTTGTATGTTTGGAATAGTGGTGATAAATGCTGCATAATGGTGTTCGCAGATTTATTATCACTATTTTAGAAATGCCACTTGAAGAAATAGGCATTTCTGTGTGCTATGTGTCTTTGTGCCTGCCTGTTGTGTATTGACTGTCTGGCCTTGGAGTGACAGGGGCTGGGTAGTTGCAGTGGCTCCAGAGAGTCTGAGTGTGTAAGCGCTAGGCTGAATAGGCCTAATCTGCATTTGGAGTAGTGGGATGAGTAGCACCTGAACCTGGAAATGGACCTTTTTGCAGGGTTATCCCCAAACGTTTTTGCTTTTTCCTCCTATTTTTCCCTGACCTGTGTGTGTTGGTTTTAGGACTCTGGGCACTTTACCACTGCTAATCAGTGCTAAAGTGCATATGTTCTCTGTGTAAACTGTGATATGGATTGGAATTTCCATGATTTGCTATTTGATTCATGTGTCAGTTCCTAGTAAAGTGCACTGCGAGTGCCAGGGCCTATAAATCAAATGCAGTTGATGAGTTGCAGCACTGGATTGTGCCACCCACACAAACGGCCCGTAAAGTGGAACTCTGGCCTGCCATTGCAGAGCCTGTGTACAGACTGGGGTTGCTATGTAGACTTGGCAAGTGCACACACATGCAGGTCCCTAAACCTTTCCTTTTCTTTTTAAGTTCAGAAAAATTTTATTGAAAGAATATAAGATAAGCTTACAAAGTAAGACAAAGAAAATAACAAGCAAAAGTATCCATCAAGATAATTAAAGATATTAATATAAGCTACAAATAGAAACATCAAAAATTGAGAATAAATATAAAAGATATACTAAATATACATTGTAATTACAAGAAAAGCGAAAATAATATTAATATGTTTAACAAAATACAGGAATTCATGGAGGTTTAGGAACTTCTTGTTGTAACGGGGACAAAGGCAGAGAACTCTGAGCACTTAAATCAAAAAATAGTGTAACTGGACTCCACAATTCTTTTCGTTTGGCAGCTAAAGCCAAGGGGTAGACAAAAGTCGCATCTAACCTGTGATTATAGCAAACAGCATACCACCAAGCCTGATAAGATATTTTGGTAAAATCCTTCCAATTTTTAGTTATTTGCTGGAAAGCTACTGCCAACAATAAGTCAATTATTCTAACCTTGAAAGTGCAATGAACCCAGATGGGGGAAACACTCCCTAAGAAAATGTGAGATAAAGAGAAGGAGTGATTAGAGGAAAAAATCTTGTTAATTTGAGACCAAACTTGCCGCCAAAAATTATGAACATGGGGACAATTGAAAAGCATGTGGAAAAGATCTGCACATGGTAAGGAGCAGGACCAACACTTATCAGAAGCATCTGGGTATTGTTTACTAAGAACTAGTGGTGAAAATAATAAATGATTATAAATAAAAAATAGTGTTTGAGTAGTATTAGCAGCTCTGGAAGATCTACGAATCTTAAGCCATAATTTGTCCCATAGCTCAATAGGCCAAGAGACGTCTAGGTCTTGTTCCCAGGTTTCTTCAGTTGTGGTTTTCGTGCGAGATGAAGACTGAGTTTGAAGAAAAGCGTAGATTTTTGAAGCTTTAGGTTGTTTAAGAAGTAAAGAACTCAGTGAAGACATATTGAAGGATACGTGGTTTGATGGAGGATGTGCAGCAAGGGAAGCATCGTAGGCAAGTTGTAATGCGTGTGACAATAATGAATATTTAACTCCAAAAGCGGGAGGTAGATTGAAAGAAGTAGCAGCTAATGCAAGTGGGATGATCTGATTTTGGTGAAACAATTGATGCACCCAGATAAGGCCACGTGATCTCCAGGATTTCCAAAAAATCGGCTTATTGTTAATTAATATAGATGTATTGTGCCAAATAGGTTGATCAAAAAAGGATGAAACGGGAAAGGAAGGAAGGATTTAGGAGGTATACTTAAGAATAGGAGTAGATAAAGATTGAGGTTTACGAGAAAACATAAGATATTCTTTGAAAGAAAAGGGGGATATAAAAGACTTTTCTAAGGCCATCCCGAGAGGAGAGGATGATGCGGAATCCGTAATCCAGTTCGACACTTGATTCAATAAAAAGGATTTATGATATAAGGCAAAATTCGGAAAGTTTACCCCACCCTCTCTTTTAGAACGCATTAATTTGGACAAAGACATACGAGACTTTTTATGTCCCCACAAAAAGGAAGATAAAATAGAGTTAATTTTCTTGAAACATTTTAACTATAATGGAAGAATTTCAAATGTTTTGTATGAGAGAAATGTTCAGCTAACTATAACGTGTGAAACCAATGGTTTTTTCAATGATTTTGCATGTTTTTTTAATGCTAATTCCTAACTATAACATGTGTGAAACCTATGGTTTTTTCAATGAATACATATATATATTACCTATAGAACCGAGGCACAAGGAAACTGAAAAACAAGTGCGCAAAAGATGCAAAGGGGGCAGGCTACAAACATCCTGACCCCCTAGGCCTGCTCAGGGGGTCCCACAAGGACCCCCAGGGCCCAGAAAAATTGTGTTTTTTTGAAAATTGCAGGGTACGCGTTGAATAAGCGTATCGCTTGAAAAAACAAAATTTAAGCCTATTTAAATGCTAATTAGCCGCCGGGGGCCAAATACTGGGGGCAATGTAAAAATAACTGTGGGGTGGCCAATTCCCCCCACACTGCTCCGGGGACCACCACCCCCAGGGCAACGTATGTAAAATAGTGGGAGGGCACACAGCCTCCTGCAGCGCCGGGGATCGCCACCCCCGGGGCTCTACTAAATTGAAATTGTGGGGGGCACACTGCCCCCGGGGCTTTAGTTTAATATTAGCGAGGGGCTCATGGCCCCCCACAGCAAATGTAAATGTGTGGGGGGGCTGAAAGGCCCCCCTAAGCCCCGGGGTCCACCACCTCACCGGGGAACTAAATATTTGAATTAAGGGCAGATTATTATTTATTTTTTGTTCAGTAAAATTGCGATATGCGTACGCAGCGCGGTGCTCAGCGTCACCTATGGTGTATACGCATTTGGTATGCATTTCATACCATGTATGCTGCCCGATTTCTAAGGCGTCCAGTACGCGTCCAGTACGCGTATCCAAGTCAGAAAAAGAAAAATATTTTTCAGATATCTATCAGGCTTATGTGTTTAGATGTTGGGTGGCTCTAAAAAAAAGCCCTTGTGTTTATTGAGAGATTTTAGTACCTACAAGTAAGTACCAATGCAGATTCTAAAGTTCAAGAGGAAGACTCTGTTCCCTTCATCTGTAAAATGTGCACCATCACTCCTATAGATGTTATGCATATTGAAACACAGATTGTTGTGGTATCTGGACCTCATTCTATAGTCTCGGAGAAAAGCAGAAACAGATTTATTCACATGTTTCCTAGCTTTCTCAATTTGTGGACACAATTGATTGGACCAGTTCCTTTCTGCCTTTGGCATATGTTAGAAAAGACAAAGGCAGTTTGTGGGAAAAGTGACATCAGTTCTCTAAAGGTGTCCTTCATAAGCATTTCTAGACCTATCTCAGTCAAAGTGCCTAGGTCATTGCCACCACAGTGCACAATTATGAGGTCAGGGTGTTGGAGATGCAAAAAGGATTTCACCAATGGCATCAATTGGTGCCACTTTAACCCGCTCTGTCCAATCCATGTAATGTCTACATTTGCTAAAGATAGGTCTTTGTGAATTCCTTTCTTTTCTGCATACCTTTGGCTCCAGAAAATATAGCTGTGTCCCATAATCCACACTCTAAGCATCTTGAAGGGAGGTCTGGATGCACTCTCTGTAAATGAAGTGGCAGTTTGAAAACTAAGATTTTTCTAAAATGATGGATAAGATGCAGTTTAAAAAAAAAGAAGAGAAATGATTGGCTGTTTGAAAACATTATAGACCAAACACTAGGGTGCATGTTTCTGTTTTTTAAAGGCCTGATTCTATTGGTTATCAAAAAGTGATAGAAAGGAATGTTACATAAGATAAACTGGTATATTGAAAAGTCAAGCACACTTGTTGTTTTGATTAGAAACATTGTGTGATTAACTTTTGACCTGTGTGCTCAGTTAAGTGTTCCATGAAGTGTTTCTATGGTAACAGGCAGAAGGCAGAATGGGGGTAGGGTTGAAAATTATGTCAGGTGGAAAAGGTTCAAAAGTTTAAGCAATAGAAATGTGTGTTTGTTTTTGAATTAATGTGGGAAGAAATCTGATTTGTTATTTACATGTAAATGTGTGTGTAGATTGAGTGTGTAGAATGAGAGGGAAAGTTTGCTATTTGCCATAGGACCTCCTGATCCTCTAGGCCTGCCAGCCCCAAAAAAATATATATATTTTTTTTAAATCACGAGATACGTCTAGGATACGCGTATCTCGTGAAAGAAAGAAAGAAAAACAAGTCTATTTTTATGCTAATTAGCCCTGGGGGGGGCAAATCCCAGGGGCAATGTAAATAAAGTGTGGGGAGGCCCAATCTCCCCTCACAATGCCCCAGGAACCGCTACTCCCCGGGGCAAAGTATGTTTAATAGCGGGGGGCACATGGCCCTCCCGCAGCCCCGGGGACCCCACCACCCTGGGGCTTTAGTTGAATAGCTGCGGGGGGCTCATGGCTCCCCGCAGCAAATGTAAATGTGTTTGGGGGCTCTTAGGCCCCCCAGCCCCGGGGACCACCACCACTGGGGTTTTAAAACATTAATTGTGGGGGGCTCTGATGCCCCCCCAGCCCCATGGACCGCCACTCCTGGAACTTTTTGAAAGTGTGGGGGGGCCGCATGGCCCCCCTCCTGATGCCCAAAATGGCCTTAGGGACTGCCAACCCCCAGGGCTGGTTCCTGCAGTGTCCCGGGGTACCCACCCCCGGGACATTGCCATTTGTGGCTCCCACCCAGTCATTGCAAACTGCTTTCCAATTTGGAAGAGAGAGCAGACTAATGTGCTCTCTCTTCCAAATAGGAAAGCAGATTGCTTTTCCTCAGGGGGAGCAGCATGTTAGCTGCTCTCCCTGAGGAAAATCAATGCCGGCTAATGAAGAATGCGGTGAGCCAGCTTGACTTTAGGGGCATTGGGGATCCCCCACGGTCCCCAACGTTTAATATAAGCCCTGGGGGATGGGGTCCCCGGGTATAATAAAAATTAGTGATAGGGGCTATTTTTATTTTTTTACGGTAAAATTAGGGTGTGCGTACCCATCGCGGTGCTCAGCGCGACCTCTGGTGTGCACGGGTAGGGTACGCGTATCGTACCACGTATGCTACAAGATTTCTAATTCGTCCAGTATGCGTACCTCAGCAGGAATTTTTTTTTTTAAATATATTTTTTTCAGATATCTATCAAGCTAATGTGTTTAGATGTTGGTTGGTTCTGAAAAGAGTATTTGTGTTTATTGGTACTCATAAGTAAGTACCTATGAAGAGTCTAAACTTGTTGAGGAGGAGTGTTTTATAGTGTGCTGAACTTTTGACCACTGTGGTAAGTTGAGTTTTGCATGATCTGTTACTATGGTAACAGCAGAAAGCAAATTGGGGGTAGGGTTCAAAGTTATGTCAGTTGGAAAGGGTTCAAATGTTCAACCAATGTGTGTTTGCTTTTGAATTAATGTGGGAAGCAATTTGATTTGGTTTTTACATGTATATATGTGTAGAATGAGAGGGAAAGTTTGCCATTTTCTGGTTTTGCTAATACCAGTGAAGTACAGAGATTTTGTATAAGAATATTTGCTGTGACATTCTTCTTAATCTACAAATTAATTTGAAAGGTGAGTTGTTAACTTGTAAGGAGATGTATGTGGTGCATTTTGTTTTTAATAGGAGTAATGTGTTTTTAATGTGCAAGGAGTAGTTTAGTTGTGTAGAATCACATTCTGAGTTTGTCTGCATTTGGATAACCATTGTGATAAAAGCATTTGGTAAGTTAATGTGTTTGGTGAGTCAGCTTTGTACAGTAAAGTGCAGTACTAAAACATTTATAATGTATGCAGTCACTTTTCCAGTTCTAGAGTAGTTAATAGTATTGCTTGTTTAGAATTAGACTTGTGTTTCAAATCTACCATTTGCCAGTCAGTATACATATACTACTGCAAACTCTCTGGGGCCGATTTGCAGGCCTCTTGCGCCTCTTTGTGCCCCCATTGTGTCACTTTTTTGATGCAATGTTGGCACAAATAATGCAGCAAATTATTTATGTATTTGCAAAATGAGTCAGGGTTGTGTACTGAAATGTAGTAGTTATATACATGGAATGTGTGCAGTCACTTTACCGTTTGTAGATTAGTAAATGTGTTTTGATCAAATGCAAGGTCTAATATTTTTTGTAAAATGCAGTATTATATTTCTGGAATGTATGCAGTCATATTAGCCTTTCAAGAGTAATAAATAGTGTTGCTTGTCTAGAATCAGACTTGTGTTTCAAATCTACAATTCCCCAGTCACTATACATACACTGCTGTAAACACCCAGGGGCAGATTTAAAAGCCCCTTGTGCCTCTTTGTTGTTCTATTGTATCACTTTTTTGATGTAATGTTGGCACCAATAATGCAGCAAATTGCGTATGCATTTGCAAAATGAATCAGGACTGTATGGTAAAATCCAGCAGTCATATATATATAGAATGTGTTTAGTCACCTTACCGTTTCTACACTAGTAAATGTGTTTTGGTAAAATGCAAGGTCTAATATTTTTTGTCTAGAATCACACTGTGCGTCTGTGTGCATTTAGGAATTATCCTGAGAGAAGCATTTTTGTACATTTTCTGTTTGCAGACACATAACTGCTTTAAAATTTATCCTTTTTTCAAGTTTTGATAGAATAAGAAACCAGCTATTGCTTTTGTATTTGCAAAATGACTCATAGTTGTACAGTAAAATGCAGTATTTACATTTCTGGAATGTGTGCAGTCATTTTAGCCCTTCCACAGTAATTAATAGTGTTTTGCTTGTCTAGAATCAGACTTGTGTTTCAAATCTTCAATTCCGAGTCAGTATACATACACTTTTGCAAACACTCTGGGGCAGATTTACAAGCCCCTTGTGCCTCTTTGTGGTTGTATTGTGTCACTTTTTTGATGTAATGTTGGTGCAAATGGTGCAGAAATTGCTTAAGTATTTGCGAAATGATTTAGGGTTGTATACTAAAATGCGGTAGTAGGATATATAGCAGGCCTTAGGACATGGACTGCTTCAAACCCCTAGTCACTATGCATGCAGTCTTCTATCCACCTGCACACTTGCGATTCACATTTTCAATTCCCCTATCTGTATCCTTACACATCCAGCAAACACTCTGTCACTGCTGTTGCATTGTTGTAGTGACCCATTCAACAGTATGTACTAATCAGTCAGTGTGCTAACACTAAAGCACTTATAAATTCAGTTAGGCACTCTCCTTGCAGAACTGTAATCATTCAGTCAGTACCTAAGTACTTATGCAGCGAAGTAGGCCTTAGTAAGTGGACTTCTTCAAACTCCTATAAACTATACATGCAGTCTTCAATCCATTTGCACACCTGTCTTTCACATCTTCAATTCTCCACTGTGCATACTAACACTTCCACCAAACACTCTGTCAGTGCTGTTGCACTATTGTAGTGAGTCATTCAGCAGTATGTGCTAATCCATTCACTCCGCTAAAACTCAAGCACTTATAAATTCAATCAGGCACTGTCCTTGCAGAACTGTAATCATTCAGTCAGTACCCAAGTAGTCATGCAGCGAAGTAGGCCTTAGGACATGGACTGCTTCAAACGCTTATACACTATGCATGTAGTGTTCTCTCCATGTGCACACTTGTCTTTCTCATCTTCAATTCCCCAGTCTGTATCCTTAAACTTCCAGCAAACACTCTGTCATTGCTGTTGCACTATTGTAGTGACCCATTCAGCAGTATGTGCTAATCTATTTACTGCGCTTTAACTCAAGCACTTCATATATTCACTTAGACACTTTCCTTCTCTAATCATACAGTCAGTGCCCAAGTACTCATGCAGTGAAGTAGGCCTTAGGACATGGATTACTTCAAACACATATGCACTATACATGCAGTCTTCTATCCACCTGCACACTTGTGTTTCAGATCTTCAATTCTCCAGTCTGCATCCTTGCACTTCCAGCAAACACTCTGTCATTGTTCTTGCACTGTTCTAGTGACCCATTCAGCAGTATGTACCGATCATTCAGTGCGCTAAAACTCAAACACTTTTAGATTCACTCAGACACTCTCCTTACAGTACTGTAATCATTCACTTAGTACCCAAGTACTCATGTAGCGAAGTAGGCCTTAGGAAAAGGACTGCCTCAAACCTGTATGCTGGATGCATGCAGTCTCCTATCCACGTGCACATTTGTCTTTCACATCTTCAATTCTCCACTCTGTATCCTTATACTTCCACCAAACACTCTCTCACTGCTGTTGCACTATTTTAGTGACCCATTCACCAGTATGTGCTAATCCATTCAACGTACTAAAACTCAAGCACTTATAAGTTCAGTGAGGCAATGTCTTTGCAGTCTTCTATCCACCTGCACACTTGTCTTTCACATATTCAATTCCTCAGTCTATATCCTTACTAAGGGTGGGCGAAGTTCGGAAAGTTGCGCTACGCGTAGCTACGCAAAGTGCACTTCGCACTACGCGAGCTACGCGTAGCACTTCGCGACCTGCGTAGTAGCATGTTGGCACTGTGCAAGATGTCGTTTTCAATGATTGCACAGTGTGGCACTGTGCAATCATTGAGCACTGCTTCTTTCACAGTGAAGCTGTACTTTTCTGCTGCTTGAGTAGATTTTTACTCGAGCTGCCGCTTTCTCAACGCGGACTGGCAGTTTCTCATCGCGAGCGGTCGCGAGGATGCGCAACCACTTGCAATGACAAACCTGACCTCCCTGCATTGAGAATCTCGCCGGGAGGTTCATTTTCCATGCTCGCGATCATCAACTTGATGTTGCTGATCGCGAACAAGAAAAAAGTCTCACGAGGATGTCATTTTGCTTGCTCGCGGTCGCCAACTTGAGGTTGACGACCGCGAGCAAGCAAAACATGACCGCTGCACTATGCAACGCTACGCTATGCATATTTGCACTGTGCTACGTGCAGTTCGCGTAGTGCAAAGTTGCGCAAACTTCGCAAACTACGCGAGCGTAGCGTAGTGCTTTGCCCAGGGTTAATCCTTACATTTCCACCAAATACTCTGTCATTGCCCTTACACTGTTGTAGTGACCCATTCAGTGGTATGTACTAATCCATTTATTGCAGTAAAACTCAAGTACTTATATATCTCTAATCATTCAGTCAGTACCCAAGCAGTCATGCAGTGAAGTAGGCCTTAGGACATGGACTGCTTCAAACCCCTCGGCACTATACATGCAATCTTCTATCTACCTCCAAACTTTTGTTTCACATCTTTAATTCACCAGTCTGTATCTTTACACTTCCACCAAACACTCTGTCACTGCTGTTGCACTGTTGTAGTGACCCATTTAGCAGTATGTACTAATCCATTTACCTCACTAAATCTCAAGCACTTAAATATTCACTTAGACACAATCCTTACAGTACTCTAATCATTCAGTCAGTACCCAAGTACTCATGCAGCGAAGTAGGCCTTAGGACATGGGCTGCTTTAAACCCCTATGCACTATACATGCAGTCTTTTATCCACTTGAACACTTGTCTTTCACATCTTCAATTCCCCAGTCTGTATTCTTTCACTTCCAGCGAACACTGTCATTGCCTTGCACTGTTGTAGTGACCCGTTCAGCAGTATGTACTAATCATTCAGTACGCTAAAACTCAAGCATTTATAGATTCACTAAGACACTCTCCTTGCAGTACTGTAATCATTCACTCAGTACCCAAGTACACTTTTTTTAAATACAGCATATGGGGAACCCACAATTCATGACAGTGGTTGTTCAACTATTACATTTTGAAAGAGAAACATAGTATAAGGGGTTTAACTCTTAATGGTTCTTACATGTCCAGGCATTTCCCATACTTCATAATACATTTTAAAAAACCCGCCACGTGGGGTATGATTTCTGGGTTCAGCATTTCAAGATAAAATAGTGCAGGCCGAGTTTGTACAAAGTTCATCCTTTTTAAAATGGGTTTAAGGTAAAAGATCCTTGGGAATTCATAATATTAACAAAAAAACTTAAAGTGAAGCAGATCCTGTGGAGACTGAGTGCCGCAGCCACAGGGTGCTAACACCATCCTCTTATGGTAGCCCCTGGGGACTGCCAGTAAAAGATGAAACATGTTAAGCCTGAACCTGATTAAAAGAAAATGGTCATATGCTGGTATGGGCCAGAGTAAATATTGCTCCTCCACAGGCGAAGTTTTTAATAACCCTGGGCGTAGTTCGCGGAGTCGGACTCCGCGGAGCTCCGCGAAGACGTAGTTGCACTCCGCGAACTACGCGTAGCTCCGCAAGCATGCGGAGTTGCTTGCTGGGCCCGTTCGCGCGCCGTTTTTCGTCTTCGGGAGCGCGGTGCGCGTGTTCGGGGCGTTGCCTGCATGCTCGGGATGGCTAGCGCGCTAAATTACCACAGAGGTTTGTCCCGCCTGCTTGCGTTCCCTTATTTCCTGTTCCGGGTCACAATTAACGTGGTCGCGTTGTGCAAGACATGTTCGGGAACTCATCTTCTCGTTCGCACTACAAAAGTGCGTGATCGCGCTAAATATCGCGCGAACCTACCCATGCGGTCGCGATGGGCGCAGCCATCTTGTGGATCACACACTCTGGCTATGGTTTTGGGCCTACTTTTGCATCCTGTTAAAATCTCTTTAATCCTTGTCTTTTTACCCACTTTTTCTAACTTTCTTTAGTTATTACCTATTTCTCTCTGTGCCTAGGTTTATATTTTTCATTTTATTTCTACTTTTACAACTTTTCTATTGCTTTTTACTTCCTTCTTGTTCTTTTACCTTGCTTCTTCTTTCCCCTACCTTTTTGTCTTGAACTTTTAGTTTTCTTCTACCCTCCACCCAGAACCATGGTCAAGGGCGCCAGCAGCAGCGGCGGCTCAAAGGGCAAGGCGCCAGTGCCCCAAAAAACTAGGCTGCCTTGCGGCAGAATGCGCCCCCAAGGGGTGAGGCCCCGCCAACTTTTTGGGGAGGAGGAGGTGGCTGCCCTTGTTTTTTTTATCCAGCGCCACCTCCCCTTGATGTTGGCAGCAGGTGGCAGGCCCGGCTCCGGCTACCAGCATATTGAGGAGCGTCTCCGGCGGTGGGTGAAGGTGCGCCGGGCAGTCTTCCGCTGCTCCGGTATCCGGCGTACCCACCACCAGCTGACCCACCGTTGGGCAGACATTTTGGACCGGGAGCAGGACCTGTTGGACCTGCTTGGCGTCGAGGTCGTGGGTCTTGGTGAGTGGCTACCCAAAAAGAAAAAGTGTGTGTACTATATCTCTATAGTAGTATAAGTATTGTTGTTGTATCTTTGTAAATCTTGGCTGAATAAGTAACGCAATGACTGGTGCTCCTAGTTACATTTCCGATGTATTCCGTTATTATATCTACTGTAATTGTATGACACTGGTCTATGCTGCGCTTCTTCATCTCTTCACTGACTCTTGCGTGTTCAATTTGGCGCTAGCTTTTGCTGTTTATTGGTGTGAGATTTTCTTTAATGTAGAGAACTGAAGTTAGTTAATGCTATTAATAGAGTCTTGTCCTTCCTTTGTCCGTCAGTGAAATAGCCGTTGATGGATAATTGTACGTGTTTGCAATGCATATTGTATCTTTTTTTCACGGCCTTCTCTTCTGCATGAATAATACTCCTCTGGCAATGAATGCAAAAGTTACTTTGTTCTTCTTACCTCAGCCAGGGCCGGATTTAGGCATGTTCAAGCTGTGCAACTGCACAGGGCCACCAAACGCCAGGGGCCACCCCACCAATATATATCCTTAATTTAATAATCCTCAGAGGATGGATACATATTTGCGTGGCGGCCCCTGGCAGGGATTTGGTGCCTCCGGCTCTGTTCCACTTCCAAACACCCTGACTCCCCCCTCTTCACTGGCCTCCGTGCTCCGCCCCGACCTCCTCTTCCGGGCCCCCCACCTACGCTCCCTGGCCAGGAGTCCAGGACCACCATGAGCCTATAGCTGCCCCTGCCTCAGCCCTCCATAGAACTGATGTAGTTTGTTTATTGAGTGGGTAGGGCAGCAGTAGCATTCAGTCAGTAGCAAAACAAAATATGATGCCATGAACGTACAATTTCGTGTTAGTATGCACAAAGTTAAGCTTGTCTCCTCCTTGCGATCTATGTATTTTGCTGGCAAAAAATGAAAAAGAAATGGCTACTTACATTCTTGAATCTGTGGTGTTGTTCAGGTCTTACTGCCTCTGTGTTACTTAGTAATCTGCAATCAGAATGTTTATGGAACATTTGATTTGTTTTCACCAAGTACACTAGTCAGTGAATCATGCAAGGCAGTAGTCATTTGGTAGACCAATGTTTGTTTCTTTTAATGTTGTAGCAGTGGTTTTTGAAATGCTTGCTGTCTATGTTTCACAGCACTCAATGTTTTCTCTTTCTTTATTATTTCTTACATGAACCACAGAACCCAGGGGCAAGCAGAAGGCTGGGACCGAGTCGGCGGGTGAACGTGATTGTGAACCACAGGCACAGAGCTCCTCTACTGAGGATCCTGCTGCTGTCCCTAGTAAGTCCAACAGTGTTTTCTTTTGGAACAATGATATTTCCCTAACTTTCTAACGGAGCTTTTTTTCCAACCGATTAATGACATTTCACCTAACTGTTTAGTTAAGGTATCAATCTTTTCAAAAAATCTGTGATCGAATAGCGGAAGGCACAGGGTCCACTCCTGTCTTATGCTTTTTCCTCTATAATGTCTCTTCTTTGGCAATTGACACCAACCAAGTATGCATGCAGATAATGGTCTACTATTTTGTAAGCGTTAGTAAGAATACCACTACTACTCTTGCGGGTATTCTTCTATGCAGTGACATACATAACTATGTATGCACCCCAAAATTGGATGTTGTTGTTGATAGGCAGGTTGGACCTTACTTACTTACAGTCTTACACCTCAGTCACAGAACTCAGAGGAACCCACAATTCAATGAACGACAACCTATATGGGCTCAGTCATTGGTCAATTATTCAATTACCCCTTTCCTGAACCCCAATATGAAGATGCCAAATGCTTTTTTTATTACACAATCCATAACCTAAGTAACCCCCTTTTTCTCACTCTCTCGTGTAAGTCTACAAGACAACAGACACTGAAAATATACTCCCGAGTCAATGTGGTACTTCAAAACCTTTATTTTGTTAGAAGTAACTAAGTAAGTAACATCAATGTTTTTAAGTTGTTCTGTCAAATACGTCAAGGGCAGGGCCACCAGAAGAAATCCAGAGTTAAAAAAGGCTCAATAAAAAGTATCCTACATTTGTACAGCTACCAGTGCACGATAGGGAAATGTGGGAAATGTCCGAGACCCCTCACCATTGAACGTATACTGGTTGCATATGCCTCTTGTTGGTAAGCTCTGCAAATCTTTGCTTCGTAGAAGTAAATCTTCTCATCTGCCGAAAGATAATGACAAAAGTGGTGCACGTTAGACAGTATGAAAACATTACATACATTTATTCAACTTTTTAGCTGTCATGCAAAAAAGAAGGTGTAACCTGAGGCTGTAAGGAAACTGGACTCCACAATCCACATTCAAAAAGTAAATACGGGCCTCTATTTTCCAAACTCTTCAGGTGTATGCTTTGAACTATCATGTGGCCTCAAAGGCGTCTCCTCGTACTGCGCAACAAGCTGTGAGGTAGCATGCGCAAAACTGTAGACATGTCATTGATGTACAAAGTAAACTGGTTAGGTTACATGGTTCAGTCTAACTTTCCAAGGACTAGAGTACCAGTATAGAATAGATGAGATGAGCTTGGGTACCATACCATACCAAATAAATGCTGATATGTGTAGTGTGTTACTTACTCTGCTGTACTAGGCAATGTGGACTACTAGTGATTACGTTGTACTTAACTGTTTTGCAGAACTCCGTTCTTGGTGAACAAGTACAATGGGGGCTGTGCATCCATCTAAAAAGGTGTACTTAATTACTTATTTTTATTTTTGCAGAACCGGTACCATCCACCAGTGCCGACGGGGGCAGCGGCGCTGCAACGCCGTCAGCAGAGGCGATCCCGGAGGGGAATGGAGGACCACCACAGGCACCTACAGCAGCACCGGCAGCAGCGGGGGAGGAGACAACAACGGTGGGCGATGGTAAGTTACATTCAATAGTGATCCGCATTACTTGGTGGGTGGGGAAAACTTCCTCACTGTACTCTGATATTTATAGTGAACTTGAAGTTCTACTGGACAATATATGACGCCACTGTTCTCATTACCAAGCTTAGCAAAAGCATTACCACCGGCCAGAATTGATAAAATTAGTTATACATGCCTCTTCTATGTGACTACAACTCAGCTGTGAAAGGTTGGTGGCAGACTAAAAAAGTCTTATCCACAACATTACATGACCGCGATGGATTAACATGAGATTGATTTTAACTAAAGTATGATGAAAGTTGCAAGGAAAAAGCTCTAATCATATAATATAGAAGGATACTTTGGAATCAGCAATGCAGGTGTTTGAGAGCAGTTGGATGCGTGGGTTGTTGTGGAAGCATAGAAAGTGGAAAACACAGCTGCCTGCGTGGGTGGGAGACACATCCAATATTGGTGGTTAGTGGATAGTGGATACTAGTGTTGGCAGCGGTGTTTTGGTTAAACACAAAGGCAAGGGAAGGAGGGGACCACTGGATGCATTCTGGGTCGTTGCTGGCGAAACACAAACCACCTAACGTTTGTTGGCGATATAAAGAATGATAGTCTCTAGAGTAGACATTTATTAGTACTAGCTGGCCACTGTTAATTTAATGTTAGTTTGAGACTGTCACTTTTCCCGGAAGCACAGAGTATATGATATAAAAGAACGAGATATGAAAAAGACAGGTGTTCGTATGTGACCGTTCAAGTACACCCATACTATGTTACTAGGGCAGGCATAATGCCGTGCCAAAAAGGCAGACAAATGAAGTATATAAGGCGTAGAATAGAATGTTCAAGATAGATAAAACAACATTTTAGGTACTCAACTTGCTTGCTATTGCTACTGTACTGTGCCGCCCACTATGTGTTGGATCCATTTTGCGTTCTTTATTTGCTGGGATTTTTGATTACAACAATTCTGTCTCTTTCTTTATAGTTACTCCTTCTAAACCAACCAGGAAGGAGCTGGCAGTCCGGGCCCGTCAGCGGAAACTGCAGGCCATCGTTGAGGCCTACCGCCGGCTGGTGGCTCAGGCCGAGGAGGAGGAGGAGGAGGCGGCGGCAGCAGCTGCTGCCTCTTCCAATGCCCCGGCCCCCAAGCCTGCAGGAGTACGTCGGCGTGCTCAGGCAGCCGCCCGCCGCCAGATTTTCCCTGCATCGTCCACCCCCCCACAACAACATGGCTGCCAATGTAGGTGCCGCCAGTTCCAGCGAAAAATTCTCCTCCGGGTAGCCAGGCTGGAGGCTCAAAGCAGTCAGACTAAAAAACAGATAGAGGAGCGTGTCAAGATCCTGGTGGATCAACACTTAAAAGCCCGCCGGCTATAAGATGGACCCTGTTTGCCCCTTTTTCAATCCTTTTGTTGGTGGGTGGGAATTGGGTGTTGGGTTTTTACTTTTTTTTTACATGACATTGAGCGTGGGAATTTGGTTGGGGTTAGGGGAGGCGGGTAGGGGGACAGCTTGGTGTAGGATTTATATATATTTTATTTTTGTATCATCTTTAGTTATATATATATTACATTATGTTAAAATAAACGAGACAAAGTTATTGTAAAAAGAAAACATTTGAAGTTCATTTGCGTTTCTTGTGGGGTTGGAGGGGGGAGTGTTTCACCAAAGAATGTACGTTGTGCAACCTCGCAAGGTTTAATTTGGCCATGCAGGTCGGCGGACAGTGCTTTTTAATAATAAAATATATTGCCCACATCTTTAACATGCAAACAGATAGATGCAGTAAACCCTCACCGAGTTATATTGGTAGTATTAGAAGAACGACCAGTCTGTCTTGCGTTATACCTCACTGCAAACTTATCTTACCTGTGATTGCTGATGAGATGATGGTGATTTATCATGAAGTGTGGCACTGCAAGGGCTGCATTTGATTTCCAAGACAATGGCGAAGAATCTGTGGTTCAGAATCAGAACTTCTGTGATAGTAGACAGACCCTGCCAGTAGCGACAAAAAGAAAGAGACAGTCATTCGCGTGACAGACAATGTGGGGGTAGTATAAGTAAGTACAGTACATTGCATGGGTGACCCAATATTGCAACTGCTAAACTGAAACAAAACAATGGTTTTGGGGACTGGAAACAAAGTGCAAGAGAAGATAAGAAGTTCAACGTTACTTGTAGTACTCACGGCAACGTCAAACTTTTCTAAATCATAAATGCTTTACACTTTAAACCCAAAAAATAAATTACGCCAATTCATTAGATGCATTCGTTGTTTGATGTTAAATGGTAAATTATTTGGCGTTATACACAGAGCTTGAGTTGGGAAGCCGCAGAAGATCCTGGCCATGCCTTGTTGACATTTCACTATTGTTGCTTTGACCACATCTGCCCCAGCAAGCGCGTGATCAAATTGTTGGTGTATATTTAATGTAAGAAACATCACACCTCAATGTAACCACGCAGCCCGGGGGAAGAGGGTTAGGGATTGTTTAATGGATGGGTACGGGGGTTTTGGGAAAGGTTTGAGAAAGAAAAACAGTACGCATGGAGATTGGAGACAACAAAAGCAAAACAATGAAGACGATGATTTATGATGTTGATCAGCTAGCTAATGATTGTAAGCAATGGACGTAAGAAAAGGACACGCTGAATATGATTCTTGGTTTCCCGCAATCCAATTGCTTGATGATGAGGATCTGTGGTAAGGATGAGAGTTGATGCTCATACTATAAAGCAGTGGGTGAACCGTGAAAGATGTCCAGCCTGAAAAAGAAAAGGCAAATACAAAAGAATGTGAATGACCTAAACAAATTGTAATACAGTGAAGATAAAAAAACAATACAAAACAAGAGGAGTAGTCGTATGAGAGGACTTTCAGACTGAGGCGGCTTGGATACAATTTGTATAAGTCTACTAGTTGCATATCATTTTTAATGTAGAAGTACAAAAAAAGACAGGAGCAAGCACACAACAACAGGCCCACGACGACACAGGTTTGGCCGTTATACAAACTGCATTTCCCTAAAAATTTCAGACCCACAGAAAGGTGAATGAAATTGAAAAAGCAACCTAGCATTTACAAAATTAATCAACAAAATCAATGCGTCATTCTCAGTCATCAATCATACCACTATTGTACTCTACCACAGCACTGTGCACAAACATGTAGTAGCCTGGGTCTACTGTGCTGTGACTCTTATTTGTATTTTATTTATTACCTTGTATTCCACTCCAAGAAACATCGTGCATCAATCAGCTCAGATCCAACCGCCGGACAGCAAAGATAAATTAAGTCCTGACTGCATCTGTAGTAGTAGGAACACAAGTGCGTAAATAATTTCTATTATTAGTAAATAACATGGAAGAATTGGCTATCACGTGAGTCTGAACTGAAGTTACTAATATACTTCAACTCCATGCACATTAGCTCAGAGTCAGCCAAAAAATACATCCCATGCAATGCATGGCATTCATTTTTATACCTGTTTTGCTCTTCTTCTCTTTCACTGTCAGAAGATTGATCACAGATGCTGCCGAGCCTTTGTAATGCGAGTCAACATCACAACAAGTTGACTTCAGTTGTGGATGCCTGCTCAAGTTTCTTTTGACACAGAAGAGTCGTCTCTGAATGCCTGCAGACAGAGGTGGTAGCCTTAACAGTAAGACTCAGCAAGGCAGTTATTATGAGTTGCAGATTTCAAATGAAATAGAGGATGGCTGTAGTCATGTACGGTTCACTTATTATGGAGGGACTGTTAGAGGCTACATTATTGTTATTGTACTATACTCCATCTACAACATCAAATGTATGGCTGCCAAGATGGAATTGTATTGACTTGAGTGGGAGTCAAGAAGATGCAGCAAGACTCTGAGGAGTGCAGTCAACATGGAACATAAATGCACAGGCGTGCAACTCCAGGAGGTAACTAAAAAAGATACAGCGAAAATAAAATGCACAGGTGTGCAACTCCAGTAGGTACATTAAAAGAATGAGTGGTGGGGATGGATTTGGTTGAGCTTTTTATTTTAAGATTAGCAGTTATGCACCAGAAAGTCATTTTTAATAAGAAAATAAATAACACAAATAAAAGAAGGGAAAAAGTCACAATTTAACAGCCTATTGGTCAGGGAAGAGGTGCTCGTCCTCAAACTCTGCGGGTCCGGACAGCAGTAGGTCATGTAACCCAGCAGTGATAAATTCTTCGGGCTCGCTTTCTTCATCCTGCTCTGATTCACGTACAGTATAGTCTGGTGGTATGAAGTGTTGATTCATTTTTATCATTGTCAGCCTCTCGACGCTTTTGGGGGAGAGACTGGTCCTTTTCGATGTCACAATGGCACCAGCAGCACTGAAAACCCGCTCAGAGGCGACACTGGCTACAGGACAAGCCAAATACTTTATCGCCAGCCTGCTCAGCACTGGCCACTGTCTCCTTCTTTCATACCAATAGACCAATGGGCTTTGCTCCATGAACACCTCTGTTGTGTCATCCAGATAGGCCTGAACCATCCGCTCAGTGTTCAATGGTGCTCGGCTTTGCTGCTCCTCTTTCCCCTTTGCAACAGCAACGGACTTAACCATTCCCTTCTGTAGAAAAAAAGCAGTTATGCTTTTGGTTGTGTCTGCTGAATCAGATCGTGCAGGTGCTGCTTTTGGTACTGTTGGTGCCTGCTGGGAAGCGGACGCACCGCTCTCATGCTGTGATGAACTTGCCAGAGTTGCCTCAGGAGGATGGCCTGGAGTACTTTGACTGTCCTGGGCTGGCACTGTCAGGCCTTTAAGTAACAGCCGTTCAGTTTCGAAATCATTAGCTTCCACAGCTATGGAACTTTTGTAATTGGCAACATCCCCATCTGAAAAAGGAATGACTGCGCTACTGCTGACAAACAATTTGTACCGTGGATCCAAGATTGTTGCAGTTATGTAATTTGGATCTGACACAATCATTTTAAGCCTTGCATTTACAGATAAGCGGTTGCGTAAGGCCTTGGCCAAGGTACATGCATCAACTTTTTCTTCGTCACCTTCGTATGCTTCACAGACCTCCTTCAGCTGTTGCTCGAGCATGTACAACAATGGGATGGCTTGGCCCATAGTACAGTCCTCCCTGCTAACTGCACGTGTGAACACCTCAAAAGGTTGTAGCATCTCTGTCAAGCATTTAATGATGTCCCACTGCCACATCTCAACGGTCAGGCTTTTAAGATTAACAGTAGGATCCACTAATCTTCTTGACATTACATAA
Organism: Lissotriton vulgaris; assembly: GCF_964263255.1. Taxonomy (NCBI): domain Eukaryota; kingdom Metazoa; phylum Chordata; class Amphibia; order Caudata; family Salamandridae; genus Lissotriton; species Lissotriton vulgaris. The sequence continues at coordinate 1,038,713,644 of NC_141696.1, read as the reverse complement.
GCATTCAGTGGTATGTACTGCTCAAAGAGACGCTCAAGCATGAAATAAGTCGAGTTCCAACGTGTTGGGACCTCCTGGATCAGTGCTTTGACTGGCAAATTATGCTCCCGCTGAATGACGCGTAGCAGCTTCCGCGCTTTGAAAGAATGGTTAAAATGCGTGCATATTCTTCTGCAGATGGTCAGTATGTTGCTGACTTGTTGTTCATGTTTCAGAAAGTCTTGCACGACTAAGTTAATGCAGTGTGCCAAACAGGGTACCCTGAAATACTGTCCATCTTTCATTGCCCTCACTACATTACTGCCATTGTCGGTGGCAACAAAACCAATCTTAAGGCCTCTTGGTTTCAGCCATTCAAAGACCTTGCTGTTAAAGTCAGACAAAATGTTGTCAGCAGTATGAGTTTTCTCCATACCAAACATGGCTACAGTTGCATGTTTGCGAGTGTCATTGAAAATCCCAGCAACATCAAGAAGGCCTGATGTTAACTTGTCTTTCACACCTGCAAAAGAGATCCAGTGTGCGGTGATGCACATGTAATCTGCTGTGGCTTCGCGACTGCTCCACATGTCGGTTGTCAGGTGGATACAATGGACAACACTCTGTTGTAAGGCTTTCCCAATCAATCCCAGCACGTCGTGGTGTAGTGCTGGAATAGCAACTCTTGCAAAATAGTAGCGACTGGGAACGTCCCATTTTGGGGCGAGTGTTGCCACTAATTGCCGAAATCCCACTCCCTCAACAAATGAAAATGGGAGAAGGTCCAGTGCCAACATTTTTGCAAGTTTCGCATTGTACAAACGTGCTGTTGGGTGGTTCCGCTCGTACTTTCCCTCCTGCCTAAACATGCCAGTAATGGTAAGCTGCTTGGTAATTCTGTCTGTTCTGCTAGACGGACCACCTTTCAACGCAGACTTTTCACTCCTTGCCCTTGGTGTCTCCGGCTGACTCTGGTGCCACTGAGAAGTTGCTGATGCTGAGGATTTGGACTGCACCACTCCAGTGCTGGCGACAGGGCTCATTGGTGTACCACTCCCAGATAGAAGGTCATCGTCTCCCTCTTCTTCCATGAGTGGACCTTGTAGTACTGTATCCTCCCCACCAACACCAGTGCTTACATCTTTTTGTAAGCTTGCAAGGTGGTTCTCCCATACAATTGTGTGTGTTTTTTTCATATGGGTCGTTGGGCCTCCAGTACCATAGTTTGTACCAATCTTACCACGACTAACATTGGTGCGACAAATGGAGCATATAGCAATGTTCTCCTGATGTGGGTGAACCGTAAAAAAATCCCAGACTGGGGAGCTAAACTTTTGTCTCCTGCCATAGGAAGAGGAGGACCCACTTCCAATCCCGGATGAACTGGAGCCTTTTGGTTGCATTTCCCTATGTGACAGTTCAGTACTAGTACTGCCACTACCTCCTTCTGTTGAGGTGGCGCTTGTGCTGGATGTCGCACGCTGCCGGGCCTTCGCTGATGCAAAAATGGGAGCTGGTGTTACTTTGGGCGCTGAGTGTGTAGGAGTTACACGTGCTACCTGCTCATCACTAATCACAGCCCTTCTAGATAGGGTGAAAATGCTGGTCTCTACATCCTCTGCACCAGGAATAACGCTTGTGATGATGACATTGTCAGTGTCAGACCCGTCTTTATCACCATCAGTATCCTGTTCACCTACATCGAACTCCGGAAGTTCAAGCCTTGACGGATCCTTCCTTTTTCCCAGCCTGGTCTTTTGATGCCTCTCCTTTGAATGCTCAGTTCTTCGTCCTGGATGATAATCCTTATCAAGGTCATCTGAAGGGATGCTATGCGAAGAACTCGATGCACTGCCACTAACCCTCCTTTCCTTTCGTAAATTTAAAGACAGTAGATCACCTCCAGAAGTGGCTTCCTCTTCTTCTTGCTCGGAATGAGGCTCTACTTCCTGAACTGCCCCGACATCGGGAGGAACAACTTCCACTATTGCGTGTGGAGACGGTGGTTGTTGTTCTTGAGGAAGTACTATAGCGTGCTGTGGTTCTTCAACAACTACTACTGTGGGATTTGGTTGTTGTTGTTGAACAACTATTGCGGGCGGTGGTTGTGGTTTTTCAACAACTATTGCGGGAAGTGGTTGTGGTTGTTGAACATCTACTGCTGGCGGCGGTTGGTCAGCACTTTCAGCTTGCATAGATTGTGTGCTACTTTGAGACAGCGATAAGTTAAGTTCAGGCTCAGTATCACTGCTTTGTAACACTAGGTCGGCTACCTCTTCGACCCTCATGTGCTTGGCCCTGGGTTGGTGGCTTGCCCCCGCTAATGCCGATGTGCTGGCTCCAGCTTGCACCATGGACACCGCTGCTGCAGGCGTACGTTTTGGGGGCCCAAAAAAGGTTTGGGGGTCCATACCAGCCTTAAGTGACACTTCCTTTTTCTGTACCTTCTTCTCAGCAACTTTCTTGGTGGTGGAGGACCTGGTAACTGCTCTCTTAGGACCCATCTTCTTCTGATGTCAGCAGCACACAGCAGCACTCAGTAGCACAAATTGCAGAGATGTGTGGTCAGATGAGTCACACCCCACACGTGGCGTACAATTGAAGGACGTCCGTCTGGCAGTTGAACGGGCGATGGATGAAAACAGCCAGCACCTCCTCAGTCTTTTTCTGTGCACCTACAAGCAAAGAAGACAGAAAACGTCAGTCAAACAAGCAGTAAGCCAACAACACATGAACAATTGAAAGACACACAGGGCAATGTATAAAACACAAAAAAGAAGACTAATAGTACGAGCACCACAGCTCCCAGCTAGAAATAACCAATAATAAAGTCAAGCAGGCCTATCATATACCAACATGGACAGAAAAAGGAGGTTGCCTGCTACACATGAGTCATGACAGGTTAATGCAAGGAAAATCAAAATACACCATGGCTAAGAGTTTGTAAAACTTCACGGCAAAAACACATACAAGTCATAAAATTATTCCACACACAAAAAAGTTACCTACCCCCCTGCCCAGACAACCAACTTGGAAATGCAATGGCATACACACATGCCGTAATGATGGTAATTAAATAGACCAAATAGAAACAGCTACATAAAGCAGCCCCGCTCACTAGTAACTACCACCTCTGGGAGTCTGTCCTACTATCAGATCAGACCAAAAGCAGGGAGGCCAATGATAAATGCACAAAGGAAGTACCTACAAAATGGCCGCCACCACATGGCCTGTTCAGGAAGACAAAGCTACAACCAAAGAAGTAAATAACACAAAAAATGAGGACTTTTTGGTAGCACAGGGGACACATTAAACATTTTCGAGGAACTTTTATGCAACTCGGGACATATTGTTCGCGAGAATGCAAAATCGGCGTGTTCGGCAACGCGAATCGAGTAAAAAGTCGTTATCGCGTTCCCGAGCCAGTACATTGAGCGCGCGAAAAAGACAAAAAAGGTAAGGTCGCGTTCCCACACGGCGCGACGTTACCAAAACTACCCGAGCTGTATTCCTAGGGTTACCTAATGGCAGGGAGTGCCATAATAGCTACACACAAGCAACCAAAAAACTAAAAGTACCACCATTACAAAAAAATGTGAAGCAATCCAAAGCCATACACGGTGTAATTAAAGTTACACCACAAAAATAGTTGATTAACTTGAATGCACCTATGGCTTTGAGTGGTAGTACCTACAAAAGCCTTGGATGGCTATGGCAAAAGAAGAGGACCAGGGAAGGACACAGAAAATGGCCGCCTCCATAGGGCCAGGAGGACAGGGACACCCAAAGACAACATGGAAAGGGGATGCACCCAAAATGGCCTCCACCACATGGCAAAATCAGTCACAAAGGAAGCATACACAAAATGGCCGCCACCACAAGGCCTGCCCACCAACAACAACATAGCAGAATCATCACAAAGGAAGTACACACAAAATGGCCCTCACCACTACATGAAAAGAAAGAGAGGACAGACAATAAATGCCTATGCCAAAGGGACAATGCTTTGCTTCACAAAATGAACACACCAGACACCACCCCCCAAATTGGTCCCCCCAACCATAAACAAGAAATCATTACATAGAGGACAGAAAGGAACTGGGAGTGGGCCATGCTCCAGGAAGACAAAGCTACAACCAAAGAAGTAAATAACACAAAAAATGAGGACTTTTTGGTAGCACAGGGGACACATTAAACATTTTCGAGGAACTTTTATGCAACTCGGGACATATTGTTCGCGAGAATGCAAAATCGGCGTGTTCGGCAACGCAAATCGAGTAAAAAGTCGTTATCGCGTTCCCGAGCCAGTACATTGAGCGCGCGAAAAAGACAAAAAAGGTAAGGTCGCGTTCCCACACGGCGCGACGTTACCAAAACTACCCGAGCTGTATTCCTAGGGTTACCTAATGGCAGGGAGTGCCATAATAGCTACACACAAGCAACCAAAAAACTAAAAGTACCACCATTACAAAAAAATGTGAAGCAATCCAAAGCCATACACGGTGTAATTAAAGTTACACCACAAAAATAGTTGATTAACTTGAATGCACCTATGGCTTTGAGTGGTAGTACCTACAAAAGCCTTGGATGGCTATGGCAAAAGAAGAGGACCAGGGAAGGACACAGAAAATGGCCGCCTCCATAGGGCCAGGAGGACAGGGACACCCAAAGACAACATGGAAAGGGGATGCACCCAAAATGGCCTCCACCACATGGCAAAATCAGTCACAAAGGAAGCATACACAAAATGGCCGCCACCACAAGGCCTGCCCACCAACAACAACATAGCAGAATCATCACAAAGGAAGTACACACAAAATGGCCCTCACCACTACATGAAAAGAAAGAGAGGACAGACAATAAATGCCTATGCCAAAGGGACAATGCTTTGCTTCACAAAATGAACACACCAGACACCACCCCCCAAATTGGTCACCCCAACCATAAACAAGAAATCATTACATAGAGGACAGAAAGGAACTGGGAGTGGGCCATGCTCCAGGAAGACAAAGCTACAACCAAAGAAGTAAATAACACAAAAAATGAGGACTTTTTGGTAGCACAGGGGACACATTAAACATTTTCGAGGAACTTTTATGCAACTCGGGACATATTGTTCGCGAGAATGCAAAATCGGCGTGTTCGGCAACGCGAATCGAGTAAAAAGTCGTTATCGCGTTCCCGAGCCAGTACATTGAGCTCGCGAAAAAGACAAAAAAGGTAAGGTCGCGTTCCCACACGGCGCGACGTTACCAAAACTACCCGAGCTGTATTCCTAGGGTTACCTAATGGCAGAAATTGACAGACACCCGAAACCTGACATACCCCACACATAAACATAAGATTTTCTAAATCAATCCAGTCCATCCATGATTTCCTAATTAGAGGTACACCAGAAAAACAGTTGATTACCTTTCATGACCCTATGACTAGTACCTCTGGCCTACTGGAAGAGTAGGCCACAAGTTTGGAGGCCTATGGCAAGACCAAAGTGGCTGGGAAACATAAAATGGCCGCCAACAACACATGGCCAGGCCAACCACAGAAAGTTATTACAATGAACTCAAACATGCCTACACACTAACTACATGGAGTACTAGGGTCAGCTATTGGCTTAAAAAAATAAAAAAACTTTTTCATTACACAAACAGAAATTCCACAGCAGACATTGCTATTGCATAATGATGACCATAATCCAATGCCAGCCATGATGTTTGTTTACAAACTTGAATAAAAATTTAAACACAGAATTATGATTTTACCCATGGGTACCTCTCTATGTAGCCTGGATGAAATTTAAAAAGAAATACAAGTTGGGACCTCATAAAAGTAGGCACCCATCAATAATTTAAATCAAGGAATGAATAATGTAGTTAAAACATTTTAAATCAAACAAACACAAGTCTACAACATCATACTCACTCATACATTACTGAACTTACTTGAAAAAGAGAATTCAAAATCCAAAAGTCCTCAGTAAGATTCAAAAAAAGCAGTAATGCAGCCAACACACACAGAAAGTGATCCTGCCAGCTCAAAATCCAAATGAAAGTGACCACCTCATGGACAAAGCACTGGGAGGAGCCTGGTGGACAGGAACAGAAAGTTGTAAACTCCAGAGCCCTTCCTCCTTAATATTCAAAAATACAGTAGAAACAGAAAGAGGACTCCTTCCCCCCAAAAAATACATCCAAAGGTACAACTTTGAGGGGTTTCTCACTTGTTTGCTAACCAAAATGGTAATTTATTATTATGGTTTAACTTTTAACATGCTCGCGAGTTATTCTGTGCAAGATTGCAGGTTCTGCGTGTTCGGCAACTCGATCTTACCAACAAACATACTCGCGCGTCCTTATGGCTTTATCGCGCTTCCAATGACGTTATCGCGTTCGCACAGCTGCACGGAAGGGTTTACAAACATGGTGGCCGACGCGACCGGGAAAAAGCGAACGCAGAACCAAGGTAAGCCATTGCCGCGCACGCGATAATGTTATTTAGCGCGCGACAATGTTATTTAGCGCGCGACAACTACGCTCCGCACCGGATAGCGGAGTTATCGGCAGCTACGCGAACTCCGCGGAACGCGGAGTTGCCAAAACTCCGCAAACTCCGCAAACGGAGCGTAGTGCTTCGCCCAGGGTTAGTTTTTAACAAAAGGTGGAGGTGCACACTAGGCTTCAATAATTCTCTTCCCTCTCTATCCAGCTTTTTGCGGGTAATAAAAGACTGTTTAATGAGTATAGGATCTTTATTAGTTATACCAGTCGGGTTTAAAAAAGATTTAGTCGCCCTACTTTGCAGAAGGTGTCTTTAAGATAACTCAGCCAGGGAATTTTGGACATATTGTCTAGGCTAAGTGTTTCTTTTAACAAGCTATGTGTTAGCACTAGATGTTTATTGAACCAACATTGCAGCCAGAACAAAAGAGGGCGCAGTGACAAGGTGTCGCATAAAAAAGGCATGCCAGTTTCTTCATGTACTGATAAGTTAGGGGTTCCCTGTGGAACACATAAGAGTTTTTTTTTATTTATTTACAGCAGTCTGTAAGCACGCATGATTACTGTAACCCCAGAGTTCACTCCCATAAGTGGCTATAGCTATACTCTTAGAGCGATAAACATTTAGCTTGGCTGCCACCTGTCTATTACCCATTCTATCTGCGAAGTCAAAGAGCGCAGCGTTAGCCCTGGTTACTACTCCCCTTTTCCTGTTCATGCAAGCGACCCAGTCCTAGTAGCTCACAGAGCACCAACTGCACCCCTAGCCTGGCAAGGTAACAGGTGAAATGTACAACCTCAGAGCATGAAAACCCTGACTCCCCAAGGAAATCGTGGAACCAGATCTAGAACCCTTTCGTTTGGTAACTCATTCATACCCAAGATACACAAGAAATACACAACATGGCTTTTCAATATTTATTGAAACATTATGATTCTAGTGTAAAATAGAAGGAAAAAATGTGTGTGATCAGCATTACGAGAAAGGTGAGGGAAATTAACAATGTAACCATTGTGCTATTTCATAGAATATGTGCTCACAAATAAGCAGTGTTCTATTTTGTGCTCCTGCCTAGCGCTACCCATCCTAGTGTGCCAAAGGTGGGTGAATCTGTCAGAATCCAGGTAGGGCATTCTAACTCCCCTTTTACCTGTGGGAAAGGGTCAAGAGCAGGGCATGGTCCTTTGCATGGGCATATGGCAGGGAGGCTGCCCCCACCCTTTCCAAGGAATCTACTCTGAAATTCCTTGATATTTAGTGGGCTTTCTACCTCTCAGAGACCCCCTCCATCTGCCTCCCATGAAGTGGCACAAAGACTGTATTGCTGTCTTCGAGTTGAGGGTTTGGCTTTATGTGAGGAAGAACCACACGTTTTGTTTACAATGAGTGGTGTAGGGTTTCTGTACCAGGGGCAGATAGAGGCAAACGCCAAATCTGCCCCAGGGAAGGCAAACGCCTCTCTTGCCCGAAGGGACCTGTACACCCAAAAAAAGAAATCCCTGGTGACTAGTGGGCTTTCTAGCCCACCCAGGAAGGCAGATTTAGATAGGCTCCCCCAATCTGACATCGGGGGTAGAAAGACTGCTTTGTCTTTGGGTGGAGGAGCACTGTCCCTTGCCAAAGTGGCAGCTTCCTCCTCATGAATAAATTCTCAGTGAGCTAGTGGATTGAATTCCTGCTTGTGGATGTCTCCACTAAGGAAAGAGAACACATGAAAGTCCACTTTCCAGTGCTGTCTCTCCCACATAGAACACTGCTCAGGGGTCGGAGTTATAGCACCAAAACTGATTAAAAGTGAAAGCAGACCACATGTACAGTCTACCTTCACTTTAGTTCTCTTGTGATGTCAGCACGATGCATGTTGATGTTACATCAAAACAAAAAACAAGCAAATTCAGGATGAGAGAGAACCTGTTGCTTCGTATCCTGACTTTGATTTTGAAAAAAGATAATGTTTCTATTTTTAAACCAGTAGCAGTTTACTTTTCAGTGCCAAGGACATCCCGTTGATGTCTTCTACTCTAAAAAGGCAGTGCTGAGTATGTCAAAGGGTGGTCCTTAGAACGAAGGGGACTAACATGAGCACATGCACAGATAGCCACTGGTGGATAATCTATTGTTAACAGAAGCTTCAGACTTTCTCACATATTTTTGGGAACTAAGGGGCTCGTTAGAATGGCGGAATTGGGCCCATCCATGGTGCTGGCGGTGGCGGGAAATGTCCTTTTTCGCGATACAGCTGAGGTCCTTGCGTTCGCCATATTACAATTGGCAAAGATATCCCATTTCCCGTCTGCTGCAGAGTTTCAGGACCGCCAGGATTTTACTTCCGCAATGATGGTGTTGGGAGCCAATAGAGACACACCGCCGTGCAGAATGACACCCTGACCGCCGGACAAATCAGGATGCCTCAAACAGCCCATAACACCGCAGAGGAGAAACCAGCCACTCAGAGATAGCGGACGTATTTTTCAGATATCTATCAGATATCTATCAGGCTTATGTGTTTAGATGTTGGGTGGCTCTAAAAAAAGCCCTTGTGTTTATTGAGAGATTTTAGTACCTACAAGTAAGTACCAATGCAGATTCTAAAGTTCAAGAGGAAGACTCTGTTCCCTTCATCTGTAAAATGTGCACCATCACTCCTATAGATGTTATGCATATTGAAACACAGATTGTTGTGGTATCTGGACCTCATTCTATAGTCTCGGAGAAAAGCAGAAACAGATTTATTCACATGTTTCCTAGCTTTCTCAATTTGTGGACACAATTGATTGGACCAGTTCCATTTCTGCCTTTGGCATATGTTAGAAAAGACAAAGGCAGTTTGTGGGAAAAGTGACATCAGTTCTCTAAAGGTGTCCTTCATAAGCATTTCTAGACCTATCTCAGTCAAAGTGCCTAGGTCATTGCCACCACAGTGCACAATTATGAGGTCAGGGTGTTGGAGATGCAAAAAGGATTTCACCAATGGCATCAATTGGTGCCACTTTAACCCTCTCTGTCCAATCCATGTAATGTCTACATTTGCTAAAGATAGGTCTTTGTGAATTCCTTTCTTTGGCTCCAGAAAATATAGCTGTGTCCCATAATCCACACTCTAAGCATCTTGAAGGGAGGTCTGGATGCACTCTTTGTAAATGAAGTGGCAGTTTGAAAACTAAGATTTTTCTAAAATGATGGATAAGATGCAGTTTTAAAAAAAAGAAGAGAAATGATTGGCTGTTTGAAAACATTATAGACCAAACACTAGGGTGCATGTTTCTGTTTTTTAAAGGCCTGATTCTATTGGTTATCAAAAAGTGATAGAAAGGAATGTTACATAAGATAAACTGGTATATTGAAAAGTCAAGCACACTTGTTGTTTTGATTAGAAACATTGTGTGATTAACTTTTGACCTGTGTGCTCAGTTAAGTGTTCCATGAAGTGTTTCTATGGTAACAGGCAGAAGGCAGAATGGGGGTAGGGTTGAAAATTATGTCAGGTGGAAAAGGTTCAAAAGTTTAAGCAATAGAAATGTGTGTTTGTTTTTGAATTAATGTGGGAAGAAATCTGATTTGTTATTTACATGTAAATGTGTGTGTAGATTGAGTGTGTAGAATGAGAGGGAAAGTTTGCTATTTGCCATAGGACCTCCTGATCCTCTAGGCCTGCCAGCCCCAAAAAAATATATATTTTTTTTTAAATCACGAGATACGTCTAGGATACGCGTATCTCGTGAAATAAAGAAAGAAAAACAATTCTATTTTTATGCTAATTAGCCCCCGGGGGGGCAAATCCCAGGGGCAATGTAAATAAAGTGTGGGGAGGCCCAATCTCCCCTCACAATGCCCCAGGAACCGCTACTCCCCGGGGCAAAGTATGTTTAATAGCGGGGGGCACATGGCCCTCCCGCAGCCCCGGGGACCCCACCACCCTGGGGCTTTAGTTGAATAGCTGCGGGGGGCTCATGGCTCCCCGCAGCAAATGTAAATGTGTTTGGGGGCTCTTAGGCCCCCCAGCCCCGGGGACCACCACCACTGGGGTTTTAAAACATTAATTGTGGGGGGCTCTGATGCCCCCCCAGCCCCATGGACCGCCACTCCTGGAACTTTTTGAAAGTGTGGGGGGGCCGCATGGCCCCCCTCCTGATGCCCAAAATGGCCTTAGGGACTGCCAACCCCCAGGGCTGGTTCCTGCAGTGTCCCGGGGTACCCACCCCCGGGACATTGCCATTTGCGGCTCCCACCCAGTCATTGCAAACTGCTTTCCAATTTGGAAGAGAGAGCAGACTAATGTGCTCTCTCTTCCAAATAGGAAAGCAGATTGCTTTTCCTCAGGGGGAGCAGCATGTTAGCTGCTCTCCCTGAGGAAAATCAATGCCGGCTAATGAAGAATGCGGTGAGCCAGCGGGACTTTAGGGGCATTGGGGATCCCCCACGGTCCCCAACGTTTAATATAAGCCCCGGGGGATGGGGTCCCCGGGTATAATAAAAATTAGTGATAGGGGCTATTTTTATTTTTTTACGGTAAAATTAGGGTGTGCGTACCCATCGCGGTGCTCAGCGCGACCTCTGGTGTACACGGGTAGGGTACGCGTATCGTACCACGTATGCTACAAGATTTCTAATTCGTCCAGTATGCGTACCTCAGCAGGAATTTTTTTTTTTAAATATATTTTTTTCAGATATCTATCAAGCTAATGTGTTTAGATGTTGGTTGGTTCTGAAAAGAGTATTTGTGTTTATTGGTACTCATAAGTAAGTACCTATGAAGAGTCTAAACTTGTTGAGGAGGAGTGTTTTATAGTGTGCTGAACTTTTGACCACTGTGGTAAGTTGAGTTTTGCATGATCTGTTACTATGGTAACAGCAGAAAGCAAATTGGGGGTAGGGTTCAAAGTTATGTCAGTTGGAAAGGGTTCAAATGTTCAACCAATGTGTGTTTGCTTTTGAATTAATGTGGGAAGCAATTTGATTTGGTTTTTACATGTATATATGTGTAGAATGAGAGGGAAAGTTTGCCATTTTCTGGTTTTGCTAATACCAGTGAAGTACAGAGATTTTGTATAAGAATATGTGCTGTGACATTCTTCTTAATCTACAAATTAATTTGAAAGGTGAGTTGTTAACTTGTAAGGAGATGTATGTGGTGCATTTTGTTTTTAATAGGAGTAATGTGTTTTTAATGTGCAAGGAGTAGTTTAGTTGTGTAGAATCACATTCTGAGTTTGTCTGCATTTGGATAACCATTGTGATAAAAGCATTTGGTAAGTTAATGTGTTTGGTGAGTCAGCTTTGTACAGTAAAGTGCAGTACTAAAACATTTATAATGTATGCAGTCACTTTTCCAGTTCTAGAGTAGTTAATAGTATTGCTTGTTTAGAATTAGACTTGTGTTTCAAATCTACCATTTGCCAGTCAGTATACATATACTACTGCAAACTCTCTGGGGCCGATTTGCAGGCCTCTTGCGCCTCTTTGTGCCCCCATTGTGTCACTTTTTTGATGCAATGTTGGCACAAATAATGCAGCAAATTATTTATGTATTTGCAAAATGAGTCAGGGTTGTGTACTGAAATGTAGTAGTTATATACATGGAATGTGTGCAGTCACTTTACCGTTTGTAGATTAGTAAATGTGTTTTGATCAAATGCAAGGTCTAATATTTTTTGTAAAATGCAGTATTATATTTCTGGAATGTATGCAGTCATATTAGCCTTTCAAGAGTAATAAATAGTGTTGCTTGTCTAGAATCAGACTTGTGTTTCAAATCTACAATTCCCCAGTCACTATACATACACTGCTGTAAACACCCAGGGGCAGATTTAAAAGCCCCTTGTGCCTCTTTGTTGTTCTATTGTATCACTTTTTTGATGTAATGTTGGCACCAATAATGCAGCAAATTGCGTATGCATTTGCAAAATGAATCAGGACTGTATGGTAAAATCCAGCAGTCATATATATATAGAATGTGTTTAGTCACCTTACCGTTTCTACACTAGTAAATGTGTTTTGGTAAAATGCAAGGTCTAATATTTTATGTCTAGAATCACACTGTGCGTCTGTGTGCATTTAGGAATTATCCTGAGAGAAGCATTTTTGTACATTTTCTGTTTGCAGACACATAACTGCTTTAAAATGTATCCTTTTTTCAAGTTTTGATAGAATAAGAAACCAGCTATTGCTTTTGTATTTGCAAAATGACTCATAGTTGTACAGTAAAATGCAGTATTTACATTTCTGGAATGTGTGCAGTCATTTTAGCCCTTCCACAGTAATTAATAGTGTTTTGCTTGTCTAGAATCAGACTTGTGTTTCAAATCTTCAATTCCGAGTCAGTATACATACACTTTTGCAAACACTCTGGGGCAGATTTACAAGCCCCTTGTGCCTCTTTGTGGTTGTATTGTGTCACCTTTTTGATGTAATGGTGGTGCAAATGGTGCAGAAATTGCTTAAGTATTTGCGAAATGATTTAGGGTTGTATACTAAAATGCGGTAGTAGGATATATAGCAGGCCTTAGGACATGGACTGCTTCAAACCCCTAGTCACTATGCATGCAGTCTTCTATCCACCTGCACACTTGCGATTCACATTTTCAATTCCCCTATCTGTATCCTTACACATCCAGCAAACACTCTGTCACTGCTGTTGCATTGTTGTAGTGACCCATTCAACAGTATGTACTAATCAGTCAGTGTGCTAACACTAAAGCACTTATAAATTCAGTTAGGCACTCTCCTTGCAGAACTGTAATCATTCAGTCAGTACCTAAGTACTTATGCAGCGAAGTAGGCCTTAGTAAGTGGACTTCTTCAAACTCCTATAAACTATACATGCAGTCTTCAATCCATTTGCACACCTGTCTTCACATCAATTCTCCACTGTGCATACTAACACTTCCACCAAACACTCTGTCAGTGCTGTTGCACTATTGTAGTGAGTCATTCAGCAGTATGTGCTAATCCATTCACTCCGCTAAAACTCAAGCACTTATAAATTCAATCAGGCACTGTCCTTGCAGAACTGTAATCATTCAGTCAGTACCCAAGTAGTCATGCAGCGAAGTAGGCCTTAGGACATGGACTGCTTCAAACGCTTATACACTATGCATGTAGTGTTCTCTCCATGTGCACACTTGTCTTTCTCATCTTCAATTCCCCAGTCTGTATCCTTAAACTTCCAGCAAACACTCTGTCATTGCTGTTGCACTATTGTAGTGACCCATTCAGCAGTATGTGCTAATCTATTTACTGCGCTTTAACTCAAGCACTTCATATATTCACTTAGACACTTTCCTTCTCTAATCATACAGTCAGTGCCCAAGTACTCATGCAGTGAAGTAGGCCTTAGGACATGGATTACTTCAAACACATATGCACTATACATGCAGTCTTCTATCCACCTGCACACTTGTGTTTCAGATCTTCAATTCTCCAGTCTGCATCCTTGCACTTCCAGCAAACACTCTGTCATTGTTCTTGCACTGTTCTAGTGACCCATTCAGCAGTATGTACCGATCATTCAGTGCGCTAAAACTCAAACACTTTTAGATTCACTCAGACACTCTCCTTACAGTACTGTAATCATTCACTTAGTACCCAAGTACTCATGTAGCGAAGTAGGCCTTAGGAAAAGGACTGCCTCAAACCTGTATGCTGGATGCATGCAGTCTTCTATCCACGTGCACATTTGTCTTTCACATCTTCAATTCTCCACTCTGTATCCTTATACTTCCACCAAACACTCTCTCACTGCTGTTGCACTATTTTAGTGACCCATTCACCAGTATGTGCTAATCCATTCAACGTACTAAAACTCAAGCACTTATAAGTTCAGTGAGGCAATGTCTTTGCAGTCTTCTATCCACCTGCACACTTGTCTTTCACATATTCAATTCCTCAGTCTATATCCTTACTAAGGGTGGGCGAAGTTCGGAAAGTTGCGCTACGCGTAGCTACGCAAAGTGCACTTCGCACTACGCGAGCTACGCGTAGCACTTCGCGACCTGCGTAGTAGCATGTTGGCACTGTGCAAGATGTCGTTTTCAATGATTGCACAGTGTGGCACTGTGCAATCATTGAGCACTGCTTCTTTCACAGTGAAGCTGTACTTTTCTGCTGCTTGAGTAGATTTTTACTCGAGCTGCCGCTTTCTCAACGCGTTTCTCAGCTCAGTTATTATTCACACCATACGCACCAAAGAAAAGGACACCAATACTAGAATGACCTGTGTGACTACCTTCAACACCAGGAGTAATGATATCAAGAGAGTCATAAATAGTCATTGGCACCTTGTGGCAGATGAAATAGGGATCCCAGAACCCCCATGCATGCTTTTAGGAAAGGGAAAAGCGTCAGGGACTATGTTGTCCAATCCCTACTACATAGCAGACCGAGCAACTCACAAACAACTCTGTGGAACATCCCACCAGTGGTCGGCCATTATAAATGTGGTGGGTGCAAGGCTTGCCCTTTGACTCTGGAAATCAAGCAGTGCACATACAACAACTACACCCACACCCTACGCAGCCAAACGAACTGTAACTCGACGGGTGTCATATATGCCATCAAATGTCCATGTGATTTCCTTTATGTGGGCCAGACCATACAAAAAGTTAAAGCTCGTATTTTGCAGCATGTAAGCAGAATACGCTGCAAAGTACAGGGCGCTCCGTTGGTGGAACATTTTCTGACCTTCGGTCACCCACCTGAAAGTCTCCGGTGGTGGATCTTGGAAAAAGTACAGGTAAACATCAGGGGTGGGAACTTTGCCAGCACCCTTAGTCTCAGAGAGTGCAAATGGATGCACATATTTGATACAGTTAATCGGGGTCTTAATGAATACGAAGAAACAACAAGACAAATGTCCACCCTGCACAATGGCTGAATGCCCAACTTGCTGTTTACGTTTGTACCTCAGTTGTAGATTGGAAAGTATTGTGATCCGGATACATATTTCATTTGTATCTTGTAAATATGTACTGTACATGGCAAATAATGTGTATTATGTTCCAATTGCATGCGAATGCTTCCATGTCTACTATGTTTTCCGAACTTCTAAGACACCTAGAGTCTGTCTTCTTTTCCACACCACGTATGTTGCTAGGCAACAGCCCCTGCCTTAGCGTGATATGTCAGTAGCGTGCACGTTGACGTCACGTCCAGTACTTAACCTGACGCTGATCGAGCTTCTCTCAGCAGTCAACGACAGACAGAGCCCCATTGATAGGCCACGCAGTTCTACGGAGGAGGTATGTTATTATAAACAAACATCCCCGAGGTTACATGTACCCTCTCCGACTTTGTAACTGTTGACCCACTTAGCTCATTATACATTCTTGTCCACAGACACAGCGTGTATATTGCTTCACAGAAAATCCAACTCATCATCTTTTTCGCCGTTTGAGCGAGGGTGAGTCTAATCAGCTCCCATTTAGTTTCACATTGTTCATTTTTGTCCTTGTCTAGTTTATGTTTTGTACGTGAGAATTACTTTGTAAGAAACACAGCACTGATGGCTTTATGTTTCTTATTTTCCTCCTAGTACTCGAGAGCACGCTTGATCGGCTCTCTTTTAACGAATTGACCAGTTGGCATATAGGCACACCACTAACAGGGTGAGTGCTTCTGGAGGACGTATCTTAGACCTTCATGTTGTTGGTTTTTAAAAACAAACTGAGCCCTTACATTTGTGTTACAGGTGTCCGACCTTACTACTGGGGTTACATGAATCCAATGTAACTATGCTCTCTCCCCTCCATCGTCCCGTCCTGATGAAGACCCGTCTATGAGGATACAAATTACCCTGTTTATCCTTGGGTCGAAACGTCGACATCCTTTCCCTACAGTGAGCCGGCATCTCTTATGCCCCTGCCCATCCACCCTTCTTTGAAGACCAAAAAACCATCTGAGCGAAGTGACCTTTGTAAAGACAATTACAACTCCTTTACGAACTAACTTTTGAGGGCTGGCTCTGTCTAAATCTAAGCCAACAGATTTCTCTATGACCATACCATTCAATATCCCCTGACCGCTTGGTCCTTTCTATCCTTTGCACGAGCACAAGAACTTCACTCTACGCACTTTTTTCTCCGTAACCCCTCCTGTCCTGAATTGTAGATATTGTATATTTGTATACTGCTATATGAGGAGATTTTTATTATGAATAAATAGTAGAGTTCTCTCCTCTACTTTTAATAACGATAACAAGAAATTGCTTGTGTGTATTTGTATCGGACACCTGTGTGTTTTTGGGCTATTATGTTTTTGTTTTTTCACTTTAGGAATCAATTTCTGGTGTGAATAATAACTGAGCTGAGAAACTTTTTGAATAATTGTGTGTGGAAATCTATGTCTAGGACCACCTTATCTGTAATACTCGATACCCAGGTCCTAGGACTCATTTTGGGTTACCCCATATATAATAACGATCTCTTGAGCAGGGACTCCTGCGAGGGTGTTTTGTATGTTTAATGTGTTTGATATATGTGAACTTTATATGACCAGTTATCCTTTAGAAATCAAGACAGGATATGGCAGAAAAAGACACTCTTACTTACAGTGAGGAATATATTAATAAACTTATTGAGGCCCAGAAAGGTGGCAGTTTTCTGGGGCGCTCTACAACCCCAATTGACTTAACACTAAATGATAAGATCAATAAAGTTGAAAGGCTAGAGAAAAAGCTAATTCGAACCAGACTACACGGTCATGTACTAACGCAATACTTGCAGGCTAATGTGATACCAATAGGGCTTCAGGTGAGAAACGAACCGGCCATATTTATTGACAACCCCAAATTCAAGGGCAAGTTTAGCTTCATCAGCAATAACTGCTCCAGGCACTGGATGATGCTTGGAGTTGAGACAGCCCTAGAAGAGGTAGAACGCCTGATAAAAGAGATTGCTGACCTCAGAAAGGAGATAACCGATGATAAAGCGCTTAACAACGCCAAGGAAGCGTTGGAGCGCCTAGAAAAAACACTAAAAGACTTCGACACCTTTACTCAGTCAACCAAACTAGACAAACTAGCAAAGGACCTAAAGTTCTATGACAAGGCAGCAGTTTACCCTTATCTAGCTGAGGGTTACTACAATAAAGACTCTCAAGGGAGGTTCTTAAGTAGGGGAAGAGGTGGTTACAGAAGATATACCACTTTTTCGGACTCTTCTGCAACCAGCAACTCTGAAAACGAACAAGAGAGACCTAGCACTAGTGGCAACTCATACCCTGACTACTCGAACACTTTTTTAGAGGAGGACCAATGGGGGGACTACCAAGGCAGAGGCCGTCCCTGGGGGAGACCCAGGGGTCGCGGACAATCCAACTGGAACCGAGGGAGGGGAGGAACAGTGAAGAAACAGGTCCACTTCAGACAGGACCAACATGGAGAAATCAGAACCCGAAACAAGCATTACAGGTGGTAGCTTGCCGAACGGATAATGGGCAAACTAGTTCTATCATCAACCTGTCTACCTATACCCTTAAACCAGAAGAATCCAAAATACTGGAAAAGGGTCTCTCCTTTGTCCCGACCAGCCTCCCCAATACCTTCAATCTTAAAACGGAGTTACACCAGTTTTTCAGGAAGGTTAGGTTAAAACACCATTTTAACAAAGTACCTTTTAAACCGGTATTCAGCAATACTGGTTTACGGCCTCCATCCACTTTCACACCACCTGCGCAAATGATGTCCAACAAAATCTTGGCATTTGAGCAAGTGGTGATGAGAGATATCAACCAGGTACTAGCCAAGAAGAAATATACTAAGTTCAATACCAGCAAACAAGAAAAATTGGCATTGGAAGCTCTTAAACAAAACTCTGACATCGTGATCAAACCAGCCGACAAGGGTGGGGCGATCGTCATTCAAAGTAGGGATGACTATAAATCTGAAATACTCTCACAACTAGGGGTGGAGGGTAATTATAAAAAACTGCAGGCTGACCCTACCAAAGAAATAAGTGCTGACATAAAATCTATTACCAGGAAGGCCCTAGATGATGGCTTTCTAACTAAACATGAACACGACTATCTGAATAACAGTCACCCTAGGTTACCTACTATTTACACGCTCCCTAAGGTCCACAAACGTTTGGAGAAACCCCCGGGAAGACCAATCGTCTCCGGTTGCGGTTCAGTGCTAGAACCCCTGTGTAAGTACGTGGACATATTCCTAAAGCCTATTGCTGAAGCAACCACAGCTTATCTAAGAGACACCATGCAGGTAATACAGCTAGTTGATGAGTACCCTTTTGACCAAACTAACAATCTGTTGGTCACTATGGATGTAACCTCACTTTATACAAATATCCCTCAAGAAGCGGCACTGGATGTCATTAGAGGTGTCCTGGACGAGAGGCCAAGACCCTGCCAAGTCCCAACGACCTTCATCTTGGATCTCCTTGAGATCGCCATGAAGAAGAACTTCTTCTACTTTGATGGAGAGTATTATGTCCAAACAAAGGGTGTGGCCATGAGGGCAAGCTTTGCCCCAGATCTGGCAATAATCTTCATGGATGCATACGAACATACCTTTGTACTTAATGGAACCAACCCCTTTCATGACAACATTGTGCTATGGCGTCGTTACATAGACGATGTGCTGATGATATGGCAGGGAAGTGAGGAGCAGCTGAAGAATTTTCATACCTGGCTCAACAACTGCTCCAACGACATCCAATTTTCCTTGGACTTTAGCAACCATCAAATCAACTTCCTTGATATTAGCATAGTTCAGGATGAGGGGCACCTACGTACCACACTCTTTAGAAAACCCAGCGAGAGAAACACCTTGCTCCGCTACTCAAGCCATCATCCACGTAACCTCAGAGACAACCTGCCTTACGGACAATTTCTGAGGTTACGTAGGAACTGTAGCCGTAAGATTGATTACTTTACAGAATCATCTTTACTCATTGAAAGATTAGCGGACAGAGGCTACCCCCGTAGACTACTCAAAAAATCCCGCAAGAAGGCATGGTTTTACCACAGAGAATTTCTCCTTGAGCCTAAAACCAAAGAAAAGGACACCAATACTAGAATGACCTGTGTGACTACCTTCAACACCAGGAGTAATGATATCAAGAGAGTCATAAATAGTCATTGGCACCTTGTGGCAGATGAAATAGGGATCCCAGAACCCCCTATGCATGCTTTTAGGAAAGGGAAAAGCGTCAGGGACTATGTTGTCCAATCCCTACTACATAGCAGACCGAGCAACTCACAAACAACTCTGTGGAACATCCCACCAGTGGTCGGCCATTATAAATGTGGTGGGTGCAAGGCTTGCCCTTTGACTCTGGAAATCAAGCAGTGCACATACAACAACTACACCCACACCCTACGCAGCCAAACAAACTGTAACTCGACGGGTGTCATATATGCCATCAAATGTCCATGTGATTTCCTTTATGTGGGCCAGACCATACAAAAAGTTAAAGCTCGTATTTTGCAGCATGTAAGCAGAATACGCTGCAAAGTACAGGGCGCTCCGTTGGTGGAACATTTTCTGACCTTCGGTCACCCACCTGAAAGTCTCCGGTGGTGGATCTTGGAAAAAGTACAGGTAAACATCAGGGGTGGGAACTTTGCCAGCACCCTTAGTCTCTGAGAGTGCAAATGGATGCACATATTTGATACAGTTAATCAGGGTCTTAATGAATACGAAGAAACAACAAGACAAATGTCCACCCTGCACAATGGCTGAATGCCCAACTTGCTGTTTACGTTTGTACCTCAGTTGTAGATTGGAAAGTATTGTGATCCGGATACATATTTCATTTGTATCTTGTAAATATGTACTGTACATGGCAAATAATGTGTATTATGTTCCAATTGCATGCGAATGCTTCCATGTCTACTATGTTTTCCGAACTTCTAAGACACCTAGAGTCTGTCTTCTTTTCCACACCACGTATGTTGCTAGGCAACAGCCCCTGCCTTAGCGTGATATGTCAGTAGCGTGCACGTTGACGTCACGTCCAGTACTTAACCTGACGCTGATCGAGCTTCTCTCAGCAGTCAACGACAGACAGAGCCCCATTGATAGGCCACGCAGTTCTACGGAGGAGGTATGTTATTATAAACAAACATCCCCGAGGTTACATGTACCCTCTCCGACTTTGTAACTGTTGACCCACTTAGCTCATTATACATTCTTGTCCACAGACACAGCGTGTATATTGCTTCACAGAAAATCCAACTCATCATCTTTTTCGCCGTTTGAGCGAGGGTGAGTCTAATCAGCTCCCATTTAGTTTCACATTGTTCATTTTTGTCCTTGTCTAGTTTATGTTTTGTACGTGAGAATTACTTTGTAAGAAACACAGCACTGATGGCTTTATGTTTCTTATTTTCCTCCTAGTACTCGAGAGCACGCTTGATCGGCTCTCTTTTAACGAATTGACCAGTTGGCATATAGGCACACCACTAACAGGGTGAGTGCTTCTGGAGGACGTATCTTAGACCTTCATGTTGTTGGTTTTTAAAAACAAACTGAGCCCTTACATTTGTGTTACAGGTGTCCGACCTTACTACTGGGGTTACATGAATCCAATGTAACTATGCTCTCTCCCCTCCATCGTCCCGTCCTGATGAAGACCCGTCTATGAGGATACAAATTACCCTGTTTATCCTTGGGTCGAAACGTCGACATCCTTTCCCTACAGTGAGCCGGCATCTCTTATGCCCCTGCCCATCCACCCTTCTTTGAAGACCAAAAAACCATCTGAGCGAAGTGACCTTTGTAAAGACAATTACAACTCCTTTACGAACTAACTTTTGAGGGCTGGCTCTGTCTAAATCTAAGCCAACAGATTTCTCTATGACCATACCATTCAATATACCCTGACCGCTTGGTCCTTTCTATCCTTTGCACGAGCACAAGAACTTCACTCTACGCACTTTTTTCTCCGTAACCCCTCCTGTCCTGAATTGTAGATATTGTATATTTGTATACTGCTATATGAGGAGATTTTTATTATGAATAAATAGTAGAGTTCTCTCCTCTACTTTTAATAACGATAACAAGAAATTGCTTGTGTGTATTTGTATCGGACACCTGTGTGTTTTTGGGCTATTATGTTTTTGTTTTTTCACTTTAGGAATCAATTTCTGGTGTGAATAATAACTGAGCTGAGAAACGTTTTGAATAATTGTGTGTGGAAATCTATGTCTAGGACCACCTTATCTGTAATACTCGATACCCAGGTCCTAGGACTCATTTTGGGTTACCCCATATATAATAACGCTTTCTCAACGCGGACTGGCAGTTTCTCATCGCGAGCGGTCGCGAGGATGCGCAACCACTTGCAATGACAAACCTGACCTCCCTGCATTGAGAATCTCGCCGGGAGGTTCATTTTCCATGCTCGCGATCATCAACTTGATGTTGCTGATCGCGAACAAGAAAAAAGTCTCACGAGGATGTCATTTTGCTTGCTCGCGGTCGCCAACTTGAGGTTGACGACCGCGAGCAAGCAAAACATGACCGCTGCACTATGCAACGCTACGCTATGCATATTTGCACTGTGCTACGTGCAGTTCGCGTAGTGCAAAGTTGCGCAAACTTCGCAAACTACGCGAGCGTAGCGTAGTGCTTTGCCCAGGGTTAATCCTTACATTTCCTCCAAATACTCTGTCATTGCCCTTACACTGTTGTAGTGACCCATTCAGTGGTATGTACTAATCCATTTATTGCAGTAAAACTCAAGTACTTATATATTTCTAATCATTCAGTCAGTACCCAAGCAGTCATGCAGTGAAGTAGGCCTTAGGACATGGACTGCTTCAAACCCCTCGGCACTATACATGCAATCTTCTATCTACCTCCAAACTTTTGTTTCACATCTTTAATTCACCAGTCTGTATCTTTACACTTCCACCAAACACTCTGTCACTGCTGTTGCACTGTTGTAGTGACCCATTTAGCAGTATGTACTAATCCATTTACCTCACTAAATCTCAAGCACTTAAATATTCACTTAGACACAATCCTTACAGTACTCTAATCATTCAGTCAGTACCCAAGTACTCATGCAGCGAAGTAGGCCTTAGGACATGGGCTGCTTTAAACCCCTATGCACTATACATGCAGTCTTTTATCCACTTGAACACTTGTCTTTCACATCTTCAATTCCCCAGTCTGTATTCTTTCACTTCCAGCGAACACTGTCATTGCCTTGCACTGTTGTAGTGACCCGTTCAGCAGTATGTACTAATCATTCAGTACGCTAAAACTCAAGCATTTATAGATTCACTAAGACACTCTCCTTGCAGTACTGTAATCATTCACTCAGTACCCAAGTACACTTTTTTTAAATACAGCATATGGGGAACCCACAATTCATGACAGTGGTTGTTCAACTATTACATTTTGAAAGAGAAACATAGTATAAGGGGTTTAACTCTTAATGGTTCTTACATGTCCAGGCATTTCCCATACTTCATAATACATTTTAAAAAACCCGCCACGTGGGGTATGATTTCTGGGTTCAGCATTTCAAGATAAAATAGTGCAGGCCGAGTTTGTACAAAGTTCATCCTTTTTAAAATGGGTTTAAGGTAAAAGATCCTTGGGAATTCATAATATTAACAAAAAAACTTAAAGTGAAGCAGATCCTGTGGAGACTGAGTGCCGCAGCCACAGGGTGCTAACACCATCCTCTTATGGTAGCCCCTGGGGACTGCCAGTAAAAGATGAAACATGTTAAGCCTGAACCTGATTAAAAGAAAATGGTCATATGCTGGTATGGGCCAGAGTAAATATTGCTCCTCCACAGGCGAAGTTTTTAACAAAAGGTGGAGGTGCACACTAGGCTTCAATAATTCTCTTCCCTCTCTATCCAGCTTTTTGCGGGTATTAAAAGACTGTTTAATGAGTATAGGATCTTTATTAGTTATACCAGTCGGGTTTAAAAAAGATTTAGTCGCCCTACTTTGCAGAAGGTGTCTTTAAGATAACTCAGCCAGGGAATTTTGGACATATTGTCTAGGCTAAGTGTTTCTTTTAACAAGCTATGTGTTAGCACTAGATGTTTATTGAACCAACATTGCAGCCAGAACAAAAGAGGGCGCAGTGACAAGGTGTCGCATAAAAAAGGCATGCCAGTTTCTTCATGTACTGATAAGTTAGGGGTTCCCTGTGGAACACATAAGAGTTTTTTTTAATTTATTTACGGCAGTCTGTAAGCACGCATGATTACTGTAACCCCAGAGTTCACTCCCATAAGTGGCTATAGCTATACTCTTAGAGCGATAAACATTTAGCTTGGCTGCCACCTGTCTATTACCCATTCTATCTGCGAAGTCAAAGAGTGCAGCGTTAGCCCTGGTTACTACTCCCCTTTTCCTGTTCATGCAAGCGACCCAGTCCTAGTAGCTCACAGAGCACCAACTGCACCCCTAGCCTGGCAAGGTAACAGGTGAAATGTACAACCTCAGAGCATGAAAACCCTGACTCCCCAAGGAAATCGTGGAACCAGATCTAGAACCCTTTCGTGTGGTAACTCATTCATACCCAAGATACACAAGAAATACACAACATGGCTTTTCAATATTTATTGAAACATTATGATTCTAGTGTAAAATAGAAGGAAAAAATGTGTGTGATCAGCATTACGAGAAAGGTGAGGGAAATTAACAATGTAACCATTGTGCTATTTCATAGAATATGTGCTCACAAATAAGCAGTGTTCTATTTTGTGCTCCTACCTAGCGCTACCCATCCTAGTGTGCCAAAGGTGGGTGAATCTGTCAGAATCCAGGTAGGGCATTCTAACTCCCCTTTTACCTGTGGGAAAGGGTCAAGAGCAGGGCATGGTCCTTTGCATGGGCATATGGCAGGGAGGCTGCCCCCACCCTTTCCAAGGAATCTACTCTGAAATTCCTTGATATTTAGTGGGCTTTCTACCTCTCAGAGACCCCCTCCATCTGCCTCCCATGAAGTGGCACAAAGACTGTATTGCTGTCTTCGAGTTGAGGGTTTGGCTTTATGTGAGGAAGAACCACACGTTTTGTTTACAATGAGTGGTGTAGGGTTTCTGTACCAGGGGCAGATAGAGGCAAACGCCAAATCTGCCCCAGGGAAGGCAAACGCCTCTCTTGCCCGAAGGGACCTGTACACCCAAAAAAAGAAATCCCTGGTGACTAGTGGGCTTTCCAGCTCACCCAGGAAGGCAGATTTAGATAGGCTCCCCCAATCTGACATCGGGGGTAGAAAGACTGCTTTGTCTTTGGGTGGAGGAGCACTGTCCCTTGCCAAAGTGGCAGCGTCCTCCTCATGAATAAATTCTCAGTGAGCTAGTGGATTGAATTCCTGCTTGTGGATGTCTCCACTAGGGAAAGAGAACACATGAAAGTCCACTTTCCAGTGCTGTCTCTCCCACATAGAACACTGCTCAGGGGTCGGAGTTATAGCACCAAAACTGATTAAAAGTGAAAGCAGACCACATGTACAGTCTACCTTCACTTTAGTTCTCTTGTGATGTCAGCACGATGCATGTTGATGTTACATCAAAACAAAAAACAAGCAAATTCAGGATGAGAGAGAACCTGTTGCTTCGTATCCTGACTTTGATTTTGAAAAAAGATAATGTTTCTATTTTTAAACCAGTAGCAGTTTACTTTTCAGTGCCAAAGACATCCCGTTGATGTCTTCTACTCTAAAAAGGCAGTGCTGAGTATGTCAAAGGGTGGTCCTTAGAACGAAGGGGACTAACATGAGCACATGCACAGATAGCCACTGGTGGATAATCTATTGTTAACAGAAGTTTCAGACTTTCACACATATTTTTGGGAACTAAGGGGCTCGTTAGAATGGCGGAATTGGGCCCATCCATGGTGCTGGCGGTGGCGGGAAATGTCCTTTTTCGCGATACAGCTGAGGTCCTTGCGTTCGCCATATTACAATTGGCAAAGATATCCCATTTCCCATCTGCTGCAGAGTTTCAGGACCGCCAGGATTTTACTTCCGCAATGATGGTGTTGGGAGCCAATAGAGACACACCGCCGTGCAGAATGACACCCTGACCGCCGGACAAATCAGGATGCCTCAAACAGCCCATAACACCGCAGAGGAGAAACCAGCCACTCAGAGATAGCGGACGTATTACTGCGGAGATCAAAACTAGAATCCCTGTCACCTCTACGCGTCCCTGACCACTATGGATCCAGCTCTTCAGGCCCATCCGCTGCTGTACCTCATCCATTACCAACAGCTTTGTGTGCTTATATTTTTAAAATCACTTTGTTTGCGTACTGTTTTTAATAAAACTTAACCTGTCCATCTCACTCTCTTGCAAATTTCCCCATGTATGAGCGAGTAGGCTCACCATCTCAGCGCCACACTAGGGACTTACCTTGCTGTCCCCACAGCCGATTAGGGCTATCTGTTCCTGGGGCTTGAGGGGCCCATCAGTCACAGCGGCCATATTGGGGGAGGTATAGGTTGCAGCGTTAGTTGTTTGAGGAAGTGCTTGGCCCGCCGCACTATTGCGCATAAATTAAGACCGCTTTTCTACGCGCGTGCGGACGTGCGTGCGGACGCGCCCTACCGCGCCTAAGGAGCGCCCAAGGAAAGCCCGTCTGTGCCTGTCCGTGCCAGGCTGGGCCAGGCTGGGTTCTGGGACAGGGGATATGGGAGCCTCTGTACAGAAGAAGGTCTGTTATAGTGGCGATCAGCTGCAGTCCCTGAGAGATAGATCTACCGTTTGCTGCCCCAGCTGTACACCGCTTGAGGAGGTAAAGGTCTTGTGTCCACTATGTAGTTCAAGTGTCCCACGGAATGGTAAAACCAAATCATATTCTTTGGCTTTGATAAATTGTCGCTCCCTTCCAAAGCATGCAGTGGAAATCCGTATGCTTTTGGAGGAGCGAGACCCTGATGTTCTCTTTTTGACCGAGACGTGGTTAACGGAAATGTCTGACCCGGATATAGTCTGTGCACTCCCACGCAGCTTCCTAATTAGTAGGTGTGACCGTCAAAAGGGTCGAGGGGGAGGGCTGGCGATTATTTATAAGAACACATTCCAGTGCCGAGCTTCAGCTAGCCCCCTATCGGAATGTGAGAGCTTAGGGTTCTCCATATCTTTTTCCCCTACCTGTACTTTTTCAGGCATCTTGGCTTACAGACCACCAGGAGCCCATAACAGTTTTTGTACCAATCTCCTGGACAAGATCACCCTTTCTACTAGCTAATTTCACCATTATAGGTGATCTTAATATTCACCTTGACAACCCTGAGTCCCATTCAGTGCAAGCTCTATTGGACACACTTGGGGTAGTCCAATTGAAACAAATCGTTTCTGGATCTACACATCTTGCAGGGCATCTAATCGACCATTTTTTTTACCAATTTGGAAAATATTAAAGGTGATCAGCCCATATTTGTTCCGTGGTCTGACCATGCTCTGCTTTCTTTTGTCTGGACCCCATATGACCAAAATCATATAGTGAATCTTTCTAGAAAACTGAACCGGACTTGGTCTAAGCTTTCCCCGGAGGCAGGGGCATATGCATTAAAGAGGTCCCCTCCAGCTTATCATGATAACCCTGTAATAGCCAACGCAATTTTCAGTAAATGGTTAGACACCACTCTAGATTCCATTCTGCCCAAGAAAGAAATGTGCCATCGAACGGGCCCTAATAAGAAGCCCTGGTATTCCGGGGAATTAAAAGGTCTGAAACAACATTGCAAATGGGTGGAAAGGAACTGGAGGAAGGATTACTTAGCTACTAGAAAAATTGAATACAGATTAGCGCTTAGAACATACAAAAATCAGCTAAAAATTGTGCAATCTGGTTATTTTGAGGAGAAAATTCTGGATGCTGCCAACAAGCCTAGAGACATTTTTTAAATTTTTCAAGCATTGGTCACCCCCCTTGTCCCAGCAGTGCTGCTCCTGATCCCCAAAAACGCTGCCACAACCTTGCCTTATTCTTTGCAGCCAAGGTTACGAACATCTATTCTGTTTTTTTACCAGGGGTCCATGTCCCTAGCGCAACCAATTTTGAGGACATGATGCCCTCTAACATCGCCATTGACCCCTCGGGAACCCTTGACGCCTTTCCGTTGCTTGACCTGGTCTCTGTTGAGAGACTTGTTGACAACCTTAAGTCGGGCTCCCCGTTAGACGAAGCCCCACCTTCGGCTTTCAGACAGGTCTTGGGGACGGTCTGTCCTGTTTTATTGCAGGTTGTAAACTCGTCCCTGGCAACAGGCGTGGTGCCTCCGGCCTGGAAGCTGGCCAGAGTCAAAGCCTAACCTTGACCCTGATGATCTATCTAACTATAGGCCCATTTCGCTGTTGCCAGGGATAAGTAAAATAGCTGAAAAACACGTAAATCAGGTTCTATCCTCCTTTGTAGAGTCCAAGGGAGCCCTTCATCCCACTCAGACAGGTTTCAGAGCCAAACAAGGGATGGAGACTTCCCTTGTGCAGTGGTGGAGGCAACCAGGAGGATTGTAGATGCCGGAGACTGCGCTGCTGTGGTCCTACTTGACCTCAGCGCGGCCTTCGACGCGGTAAACCATCCCCTCCTGATTCAGCGGTTGAGCCAGGCAGGAGTAGCCGGAACTGCCCTGAAGTGGATCCAGTGCTTTCTGTCTGGGAGATCTTTTTCTGTCTTTGAGGATGAGGTGTCATCTGAACAACTCCCACTGCGTCACAGAATTCCCCAGGGATTTTCTCTCCGTCCAACCATGTTTAATATCTACATGAGACCATTGGCTGAGGAGGTTCTTCCCTGGGGAATTCATCTGGTCACCTACGCCGATAATACGCAGTTGGTTGTGTCCCTGTCGAAGGAGAATACCACAGACATGGAGATTAATAATCTGACACCCTGGCTCTCCAAGGTGTTAGAGTGGATGACTGCCTCTTTCCTCAAGCTAAATGGGTCCAAAACTGACATCATGCTCTTGGGATAAAAACCCCCCATTAATCTTGACCCTTGGTGGCCAACCAGTCTGGGCCCTCCTCCAGTCCCTAAGAACCAGATTAAGAGCCTCGGGGTCCGGCTTTACACCACCTTGGGATTTTAAGTTCAGGCCAAAAAGGTTGCGGCGACTTGCTACGGTCTGCTTTGGGTCCTTAGGAAGGTGTTAACTCTGCTTCCTTTCGAGGCCAGACGCTTGCTGGTCCAGTCGTTGATTTTATCATGGTTAGATTATGTGAATGCTGTCTATCTCGGGCCCCTCGCAGCTACAATCCAAATACTGCAAGTAGTACAGAATTGTGCTGCCCGTATAATCCTGAACGTTCCCAGACGCAGCTCAGCGAAAGCCGCACTTCGGTCCCTTCACTGGCTGACCATCCAGGAAAGGATCTTGTGTAAAACCATGGGTATGGTGCATAAGTCCATCTCTAACACCGGCCCCACTATTCTGGCTCCCCTATTCGAGTGACATCAATCTCTTAGACCTTTGAGATCTAATCAGCGTAATCTCCTAGTAGTTCCTAGGGTGAAGCGGGCACGCATGGGGGGCAGCCAGCTCTCCTTTCAAGCGGCCACATTTTGGAACCTTCTCCCGGTTAACATCAGGCTTGAGACCAACCATCTGGCCTTCAGGAAGCGATTGAAGATATTCTTGTTCCATTGAGATTCCACTAGCTCTCAGGTCACACCGCGCTAGGATGCCTTAGGGTAGCCATGCACTATTGAAGAATGTATTCATTCATTCATTCATATAAGACGTTGCTGTGGTCAACACCGAAGGCATGTGAATAACACATCGCCACACACAACCATAACACACAACTCCTGCACTGAAATACGGTTCCCGTCCACATCAGACACTCTTGTGGAGACAGGAACATATCCCGCAGTCCACTCACACATGTCCTGCCTGTTAGAAATCCACACCTCCGCATTGGGGTCACCATTCAACAGCAAAATCACTGTGGTGTCCTGGTCACATCACTGGCAGGGGTGAAGAATCGGGAAAACTTACAGACAATGTAGTAGGTAAGGCCGTCACTAGACGTGGGCAGTCTGGGTAGCTTCTCAGGGCCCCACTTACACCCTACCCATGTGGTGGGCTGCATCTGTTGGCCACTGCCCACAGCATGCTTCCCACATCGATTTCTGCACATGTTGTGTGCCCCTCTTGTGCCCCCCCCCCCCTCAATGCACAATTTAGAAGCCAGGTGTGGCTCGACCTCACACATCAAAGGGCAAGGTAGATTGACTGGGAAGGTTGGGGGAAGATGAACACCCTGCATATAAGGACAACCCTCCTCCTCACACCTGCCTACCACTCATGTTAATCAAGCTGAGTAAAACAAGAATTGAAGACTCCCACTGCATAATAATAAGCACTGAACTGTTCACACTGCATGTCAAGTCCCTCAGAACGTTCCCACACTGACATTCTGCCACATACCATAGGTCAGCAGCAATGTATGACAAGAATTAGACTAGCCCAAAGAGGAGTGGACACTGTTGGAAAACCATGGAGTAAGCCACATATCATTTGTACATGACATGCAAGAGGAGGAACATATCACACAACCCTTAGGCCAACAAATCAGACATGGGTGGCACAGTGATCGTAATTATACCTAAGTGACAGCTGTTCAATATCTCGGGGATAGAGCAATGCAACCTATGCATAGGCGCAGGCATGATAGGAAGTGTCAGAAGCCATACAGTGACCAGTTCCACATATGTGCCAACTACCTTGACTTGTGTATGCCACCCGTACAACACATATGGCTCATTGTCAAACTCCCTTACTGTCAATCCCAAGTAGGACCTTCACATCTACCCCTCATCTACCCTTCAAACACCTGCAGCACTCAAAACATATGGGAAACACACATAAAGGTGCACATAAGCCCTGTGATTTCCGAGACAACCAATGACACACCCTGGTGTGTATCTACAAATGTCAGACTCACACTCAGGGATATCTGAAACAATGCTGATCAAAAACCAATGGCCAAACACAAATCTCAAAAAAACATCCAAAGAAGTCCAACAAGCTCAGCCATTTGCAGGTAAACAGTGGATATAAAATTTGACCCCAGACAGAACAGGTATACACAACATTTTCACTCTGGATAAATGCACATACACCATACCCCAACCCAAACAAGAATTGCATCATCAAATGCCAATCATGAACACTAACTGGGATTAATGGGACAATCATCTAACACAGACATAGACACCACACCAGTTATCAAGTGAGCATGGTGTCAATGTGTACCACAAGCATGCACATGCACAATCCAAACAAGTGACAAGTCAAATATAGGATGACATAGCACAATTATGCACTCAAAAGGAGCTCACGAACAAGAATACTCTTTGCAGCAAGTGACATTCACCCAAGACATGCACACTAGAAATCCAACACACAGCAGAATGTATTATAAAGCACAAACTACTCTCACACAATGTCATGCAATTCGAACATCGCACACTTATGCACTTGTCAGTAGAAAGAACCAATACAGGCCAAATACTGCATCCATCAACAACAAAAACCCATCATATGCACATACCAATACATCACATAGCCAACTCAGCTGGACATCAGGGGGAGGCACACCAGGCAAGTACAAGGCAACATACACTAACAGCAGTGCATGCACAGTGAGCAGTGTGTGAACACCAACAGCAACAGTATCACACATATCGGAGTGCTCCACCATGGACTTCCACACCACAAATCATCACAGCAAACAAATCACATCAAACTCAGGAAGGGTAGCAGTCACCTCAACAAACACACTTAAACCTTAGCCATCACACACAGCTGCACAACTCAGGAAAACTCAGATGCATACAACATGACTAGGGGACTGTGCTGCACAAGCACATGCACTGCACATGAGCAACCATGACTGTAATCAAGGAGAATAATATACAACATAACTAATTGTGAAACTGTCATGAGTGGCACATTGGTCCTGTACACAGATCATCCTCCCACAGTATAGTGCTACACTATGAAGTGGTGGGGAGTGTCACACACTGGCAAGGCATGGGGTGGAAGATATGAAATGGTAGTTGTGTGTACATCAGTATTGGACAGGCAAGGAGTGTACAGTGCAAAAACACATAGAGGAGTAACTCACAATGTGTAGGCTTTGGAAGCACCTATAGGGGATGGTATGACTCTTCATACCACATACTATACTTGTCACATAAATGTGTCAAGTGACAGCAATGCGTGAGAAAACTCACAAATAATGTCAGTGTGGCTGAGCAGGTCAGCACGGTGAGCTCAAACCTAACCACATCCTTGCGGCCACGATTTACCGCCGGTGCTGGGACCTAATGAAAACGGGCGTGGTCATGACGGAACGGTCCTGTCATCAGCACAGCCCGACCGATGCTCATGACGGAACCGTTCCGTCATCAGCATCGAAAGGGTTAAACAAGGCCTATGGCTGATCAACAATACACAACACAGACTTGGTAGTGACACACAACTGACAGCAACAACAAGAAGGTATCCCCAGGAGTGTAAGGACATACCGATACACTACACAGTGCTCAACCTACAAATTCCTACATGTGCCCACAATCTGAAGCACATGTATGACAATGTACACAAACAGGCTCTCCTTACCTGGATCATACCTGTGTGTAGTTGGCATGTGCAGGGGCACATACACCGCAACACTACTGACAATGATAGGCAAATCACACTGTATGCATACTCAAGTGCACACATTCACATTTACCCATGTGACCATGAAGACAGGCCTACACAAGATGACTACACACTGCTGTTCACACATCAAGAAAGATCCCATATATATGAGGGACCCTGGCCACTCGCAAGTAATCCTATGGATAGAATCCACCTCTGTTGTGGTATTGCATCCTAATATGACAAGACTATAATTTAGCAAACCTGAACATAGAATGATTAGGATAAGAGTTGATCATCACAAACAACCATAATTGTATCCTCAAGCCTCAGAGTCCAGAACAACAAACGGGCCTGGTACCTCTGGTAACCTATGAAAAAGAAAACCAAGTAATTGCCAAGTGGCATACAAAGCATGTGTCACATGGACATATACCCATACATAAAACTCTTTTCATTTAGCAAGGGCAGTGACAAAGCAGACAACAGGAGTAACAGTCTTTATCACATAATATCCAGATAGGCATCAACAATGCTAACCATGAGGGCCATTGGCTATTACAAATTTCTAGCATACACATGTGTACATGAGAAATTGCACACGAAATTCGCATCAAAAGCACCAAACTGCAAGGCAATGGGCAATTCCATAGTTCTAGACCGCCCATGTGTGCATGAGAAACTGCACAGGAAATGGGCATCAAAAGTAACAAACAGTAAGGCCATTGGCCAGTACAAATTTCTGATAGGCACATGTGTGCATGACAGACTGCACAGCAAATGGGCATCAAATGTAACAAACAGCAAGGCCATTGGCCAGTCCATATTTCTAGTCCGCACATGTGTGCATGAGAAACTGCACAGGAAATGGGTAACCCCCTCCACTGCAATGGGAATCAGCACAGCTCAGGGGCTATACATGAGCAGTCCAGGCACCACTGTTGGGAAAATGGTATTGGGAGGAGGACTTGGCTTACATTTTTGGCTTTAAGTTAAACTAGATGGCAGCTGATTGTCGGGGCAGTTGGAGGACTGTACCTGGAAGAGAGAGAACCGCCTGGGGTAGAGGCATCCGTGGCTGTGGGAGCCTGAGGGCTGCTTATACCGGGTAGAGTGGTGGTACAGGGAGGTGGAGACATGCTGCGTGGAGGCACAGTGGTTGAGGGTGAATTTTGAGGGCTGGGTCTCAGCTGTTTGGGGATACAAAAAAACCCACTAGTGTCTTGGTCAGAGTAGGAAGTGAGGTGGGCATAACCGCCTCACTCTCCACCAATGGTGTATCAAGTGCAGGTGGCTCTACCCGTGGGGATTTTCTGGACCTGGTGGTACGCTTGGGGTGGCTGTGCCTCTTCCCCTGCAACCCCTGTTGTCGAGGTAAACTCTGCACTTTGCTCTCTTGTCCCTGCTGCACAGGGGTGTGGGTGGGAGTAGACATTTTGGGTGAATCTGTCTTTGAAATGTTAGTAGTAATTCTTTATTTAGATATAAAAAACATCTTTAAAAGATTGCACAAATCACATTGTGTACAGTTTTATGAATAAAAGATCATAAAAGAATAAAATGTGACCGTAAGCAGGCTAGTTAAAACCTTTCAATTTGTAAATTAACTCCCCCCGTTAGTGCAAGTACTATTAAAGTACATGTTCAATATTGTCAATCAGCTATATGGCCTCAGCAATGTCCATTTTATCTATGTTGCGATAAGTGTGCTGAATGAATTTGGACAGGTTTATGTTTAAAACAATGTTATCTGGGGACAGAGTAGCGATAATGGCATGCCTGCAGGTCCGAATGCCCAGCCTGTTCCATTCTGGCTTGAGCAGGCATCGGTGCTGGAAATTGAGCGAGGGACAGATGCAGAGCACATGCAAGATTGTTTCTGTTGCTGACCCGCATCCTCTGCATGTTGTGTCTTCCTTCTTACAACGCCAGGTGGGTAGATTTTGGAAAAAGCGCCAATCTCCCAATCTTAGGGCAATCAGACAGTGCTTTAGATAAAGTGAAAATGTCGTGGAGAGGTAGGCAGCAGGGGTCAATCGTTTGTAGGAGTTAACTACCGCCCATGAGTGACTGCGTTTCGTGACAAGAGCTTTGTCTGAAGCCAGAGATTTCAGTCTTACACATTTTTTGATTATGTTTTTAAAAACAGTCTGACTGGGGTTAAGAGCCCAAATATAGGCAGCTGACAATTGATGGATATAATCATTCAGAAGGCACCCAAATGTTCCCCCTGGATTAGTCTCGTTGATTTCTTTCCATATTAGGGATTCTAGTGTGCCTGGTTCGGCCTGCCTTCATTAATGACATAGCTTAAGGTAAGTGCCAACGTTAGAGGCTTCATAGTTGGTTAATCCCAGCTCTAGTCTAATCTGAGCCGGGGAAGCAATGCTCGGTAAATGAAGTACCTTCCTGTAGATTTTAGTTGTATATTTGTTGAGGGCAGTATTCATTTTGCCTTTGAAGATTTCTATGCCATAAGAAAGTGTTGGCACAATTTTAGCTCTAAGGACTTCTAATAAAGGGGCAAAGGTTGGGCCTGAGAGTTTCTTCGATAGCTTGGCTAAGGATACCACTAAGGTTGTAGTTTTAGCTGCGATCACACTGCTTTGCTTTGAGAAGCTGCCCCTTGTGTCCAAATGGACGCCTAGATATTTGTATGATTGGCCAATCGAAAGGCTTGTATTGTTAATTGACCAACCACCGCCGCTGTGGTGTTTCTTGCCAAATGGGACTATCAGGGTTTTCTCCATGTTAATTTCTAGCTGGTTGTCAGACGTGTATTGCGATAGTGCAGCAAGGAGCCTTTGTAACCCTACTCTAGTGAGGCTGAACAAGGCTAAATCGTCGGTGTATAAAAGGTTACATAATGCTGCACCTCCTATTTTGGGTGGATGGCTATTTACCTTGTCTAGAGTGCTTGGCAAGTCGGCTAGGAATAGATTAAAGAGAAGAGGGGCCAACACGCATCCCTGCTTGACACCGCGTGAGGTCATGATTTTTCGCGAGAGATGCGAGCCGGACCCTAGCTTCACTCGGACCCATGTGTCAGAGTAGAGTTGAATAATTGGGTTCAATATTTCATTTGGAATGCCCCACTGAGTCAGTTTTTTCCAGAGGGCCGCCCTGGGCACTCTATCAAACACTGCTTTAAAATCGACAAAGCAGCAGAAGACCATCCTGTTTGTTGATAAAGCTTTGTCGATTATAGTAGAAACTGCCAGTAAATTTGTCATAGTGCCTGAATTGGCAACAAACCCTGTCTGGTTTAGAGGAATCAGATCGTGGTCCTTTACCCATTGCCTTAGATCCTCCAGAATGAGTCCTGCAAAATGTTTTGCCTCTTTGTCCAGTAGGGCGATTAGTCTGTAGTTGTTGGGCATAGCTTGTGATCCAGATTTGTGGATGGGATGAATTATTGCGCCCCGCCATGAGTCCGGGATTGTCAGTGTTCGCAGGGTGTAGTTAAAAAGATTTAATAACACCGTGGACCAAAAAGGGATGTCCGATTTGAATAGCCTTTGTGGCAGGCCATTCGGGCCTGGTGCTCCATCTTGTCTCCCTTTTGTCACTGCTTTGGCAACTCGTTCCTCGGTTAGTGCGTGTGCAGGGGTGAGTCCCCGATTTGTATCCAAGGAGGTATTCAGTGATTCGTCATCTGCAGTCCCGCGTCCCATGGGTGGTCTGGAACTATTGTGGTTATCTTGTGCCTGGAAGTGATCTGTTAGATATGTTACCCATTCTGCTTCCTGGATGTTTGCCGAGCCAGAGTTTGTTGGGTGTAGGTTGGTGCGGTTAACAAGGGACCAGAATTTGCTTGAGTTTTTTTGCTTGCTTTCCCACACCAATTTTACCCAGTATTGGTTTTCCTGAGCCTGTTTCTCTTGGGAGACTGCCCTCCTGAATGCTTTTTGGGCATGATGATATGTGGCAAGGAAGGCGCTGTTCCGCGGGAATTTTAAAATCAACCTCAGTGCGGTGTTCCTTGCTCTCTTTAGTGGTTTAATGGCGGCTGAGGTTACGGCCCCTACTGGAGACGGATGGTTTGAGCTCTGCGCAGTCGCAGGATATGAGTTGATCAGGTGGAAGCACAGCTGCGACCATTTCCATATCAGGTTGGCTTCTTTATCAAGACTGCCTGTTATGTAGTCCTTGCTTTCTTTTAGAACACTCTGACTGTTGATTTAATTCCATTTAAGGCCCTTCAGGTTTCCGGTGTGGATTCC
The DNA here is from genome assembly GCF_964263255.1 of Lissotriton vulgaris. NCBI lineage: Eukaryota > Metazoa > Chordata > Amphibia > Caudata > Salamandridae > Lissotriton > Lissotriton vulgaris. Next base: position 1,038,677,353 of record NC_141696.1, on the reverse strand, counting down.
CTTGTAAGTTGTGGTAGCCGCTTTATGGAGATCCGGGATTGTGTTGAGAGTGATAACCTGGGGCCTATGATCGCTTTCAGACCGTGGGTGGATGCAGAAACCGTTCAGTTTAAACAGTAGTTCTGAATTCCAGATAGTGAAATCTAAGTAAGATTTTTTTCTTCCATTCGACCAGGTCCAGTTTGGGGGTAGTTGCTTGTTGTCCTTCCATTCACTACCAGGTAGCCTGCGTTATAGAATCTCATCACGGGGAGCTCACCTAATATGTTTGGGGCTTGCTTCGGGGGTTTGGATTGAGTCAAAGCCTCAATATTATTAGTCATGTCGGGCCCTTCCGTGTCTCCTGCAATCCCCTGGAATAGATTTGTGTTGAAATCTTCCGTAAAGATGCGGTTCGAGTTGGGATATTCAGTAGCGATGTCATTCATGATTTCGCACAATCGGACCAGGTGGTCTTTTTTGTACGGGTGCTGGGATTAATGTACACATTGACGAGGAGAATTGGACGCTGCCTCCCACAGGGATTGATTTTGACCCCATGTAACCAGTCTTCTTTGAGGGGGAATTGGTTGAAAGCACCTTTTAGGTTATTTGGGATGACCAAATCGGTTGTCCCTGAGAGCTGGTTCCCAGATCTCGATGTATCTTTTTTTGGAACAGCCCTCTGTCGCCCAAGTTTCCTTTAGGGCGATTGCTGTATGTTTGCACAGGAAAGCCATAGTGTCTTCGTTTGAAGTTTTTTGATGGAGTCCACTGATATTCCATGAGCACAGTGAGAATGGAGACTGTCCCTGCTTGGTGTGTCTTTTGTGCCATGTATCCGCCGCTGAGAGGGGTTTTCTAGAGGAATTGTGTATTTCTGCAAGTATTTCCCCCGCTGGCGGTCAGTTTGAGTGTTTTAATGACAGGATTGCTGGCAGCCACCCCCAGCTATAGTTGGATTCTTCATTGACCCCGACTTTTTTGGGCCCTTTTGGTTTGACGTCGGCCCCTGAAGCATTTTTTAAGACCGAGTAGGGTCTCGCGCCTCCTGTTGTTTTAGATGTTGACAGGTAGCTGGGTGAAGTCGGCCTTGTTAACAGGGAGGTTGGATACCCGGGGTGGAATAAGGGTACACTCTAATTCCCCAGTTCCGCAGCGTCGGCTTCTGTTCAAGAAAAGCTCCTACCCAGCTAGCCGAAGAAAAAGTCACCACAGTGACATCAGAGGGTTTATTTCCTCGGGGGGAGAGGAATTCGATGGATTCAATATTGTTCGTGGCCAGTCCAGCTAGACCCGGAATTCCTTCTGCTAGTTTTAACAGATTAGATCTGTTGAGAATGTCGTGCCGACCTTTTGATTTATATTCGGGGGCCAGTAGAATCTGATGGCAGGGTGGATCATTATTGGTTGACTCCGGAACACCTGTAGGCTTAATCTTGGAATTTTCGACTGTCCTGTCTAGTTTGATTTCATATAACCGTTGTGACAGTCGTGGAGCCCTCGTCAAATGTAAATTTTGACTGGTCGCAACTTTAGGATCGTTGCAGATGGTTTTGGAGTAATTGGTTCTTGGCTTTGCGTTTTCTTTTCCCGGGGAAATGAGAGCCATCAATGGACCTGGGTTTTCTGGTGTCATCTCTGGTGTCATCTTAGACCCTGTTGCACTTGCTGTATCTGAGCTCACCCTTAAGAATTCTGTGTGATCCCTGCCCACGTTTGTTTCTGGGGCCATTATTTGTTTGCTTCGGACCTTTGGGCTATTTGCAGATTCTTGGGTGGGTTTTTCCGGAGTGACTCCCTTGAGGGTGGTTCTTTGCTCTGCGGCACTGTTTTTGACGGGGGATCTTTTGTTTTCAACTTTTTTAAAGATAGGGAAGAGTTCCTGGTGGGCGATGTTGGAGTTTGTCCTTAGTTTATTTCTGGCTTTGCGCTGGCGTTTACGCTCTCTTTTACTGCGTGGTAAAACTGGCCCCGGGTGGGTCGCCGCTGTTAAGTCACTTTGAGAAATGGGGCTGTTTGTTTGCACATGCTCGAGATGATCTTGCCTGGTAGTGGGTCCAGTTGGTGGCCAAGGGGGCCGTTTTCTGCTGTCGAGTTTGATTTTGACTGGGCGCTCTGAGTATGACTGTTCAGCTTCATTTGGCCAGTGGTTGTTCCTATGTTTGGGGCCTCACCTTCTTTTAGGTTTGTGTTCTGCTTAGCAGGAGATTCAGTGGGTTTAAAATGATCTTGCTGTGAGGGGGATGGCGGTTTGGTAAGAACGTTTCCTCCTCTCAACAACTTTACTTCCCTTATGACTGTGGTTAGGCATTCTGGGAGTAGAGAAAGAAAATCTATGATTGGGGAACAACAGCAGGTTGATTCGGCGAGCTTCGTGGAGGCTTGCGCCCGTAAAATTAGGGAATTGAGTTTATCTCGTTTACTGTCGATCCCAGACGTAAATAGGGCCAGAGTGTTTAATAGGTCGACCTGCACCTCCAGTTTTATTGAATGGTAATTGAGTGCGTTAACTGTTTGCTGCAGGGTTTGTAAAAGTTGTGGCCAAGCACTGGTCCCGGTGTTTTCTTCAGTGTTTTGTTTTTCGTTTGGGATGGGGCTGGACCTGGGTGAATTCTCAGACGTCTTGAAAAAAGAGACCGGTCCGTCATGAACTGATCGTTCTGGGCGGGCAATACTGGCTGGCTTTGCTGTATATCCTTTGTGTGTCCAGGTCGCGAGAAAATCATGTACGGGGAGCTCAAAGCTAGTGGTGCTATTGTGGAGATTGTTGTTTGTGGGGTTGAGGATTGTTGACTGCTATTGGAGTGCTCGGGGTTGGCTTGCCTGTGAATTTGTGCCGTCGTTGTTTGATGAACGAAGGCCACAAGAGCCGAGGTCATGGCTGCTGCATTAGTTGCAGTGGGTTGAGGCGGCATTACTTGGGCCTCTGTTGGGCACATGGTGTTCTCCAGCTGGGTTTGTAGCGCTTGAGAGGGCAAGTGGTCCTCTGCTGGAGACACTGAAAGCTTGTCCAATGGGAGGTGGTCAAGTTGAAAGTTTTTGCTGTTTTGGTCGTTACAGGAGGACCCAAAAATGTAAACCTCTGATGGCTCGATTGCCCTCGCGGTATCAGGAGCCCAATGCTGCACCGGGGCAAGTTAAGCGACCCGGATTGGGCCAAGTTAATCGAGCCTGGTTGCGTCAGAGGAGTAGTGGTTGATGCCTCCGTAGACTGCGCTCTTGGTTGAGGCAATTCCGCGAACTTGGATGACGTTTTTTTGAAGAAGTCCTGTATGCTGAGCGGTTTTTGCATTTTTAAAATGTGGCTGGCATTGGCCGAGACCTCTGCGACGTCGGGTTGTGTGGCTTTCCTTCTTTTGGGTGCTGTGTATTTTCTCTCTTTTCCTGATCTCATTAACCCCAAAGGCTTGGGCTTGGTCTCTTCTAGCTTCTCTCGGGCCCATCACCAGTGGTACTTTGTCGCGGCTTTGTTACAGCAGCAGTTTTTCAACAGCAGTTTTTCAAAATTATGGCTTCTGGTTTCTGGCTTCTGGGATTTTTTGCTGATTAAGCGTTGAGTGTTAGGCGTTAGGCGTTGGGCCTCTGTGTTGGTATATGGCACCCCCCTGCTCACCAGGTCGCTCCAGCAGGGATCCCCCAACCCTACCCCAGCCCGCTGACACCACCTCACCTCCCTGTCCCAGCGGAGTCCGCAAACAACTGGTGATACGAGTTGCACGACTCAGGGAGGGGCTTGCAGGCACCATAGGACCTGGGGGTGGGATGGACCCAACAGGGTCCGGGTGGTTAGTCAGGACCCGGCTGGCACTGGATGGGGAGCAAGGGGAGCAGCCCCAGAGCTAGTGGGCTCACAAGACCAGCCGAGCGGCGAGCAGTGAGTGAGGGATAGCTGAGGGCGGATAAGCGCTAGGAGGCAGAGGCGCCCACAAGAGCAACAGGAGCACCACGAGCCGCGAGGGAGTTAAGCCGATGGGGGAGAAGTCAGAGAAGGCTTGAGGACTCTGGGGCTCTGAGTGTGTTGTGCACAAATGCCAAGCAGACTCCAGGCAGGCAGCGTATCAGGGAGGGGCAGAGGGGACCAGAGAAGAAACCGCCCGCTCACCGAGGGTAAACGATGGTGATGGAGCGAGAGTTATGATCTCAAATTATTCTCGGTCGTGTCAGTGTCTGTGCCCCCACTCTCGAGCGCCAATGCTGCCGAATGCTGCCTTACCGCGAGTCGCCTCTGTCCCTGTCTCGTCGTCCTCCCCAATGACTGCAAGGCGACTGTCGCCTCGCTGTGCCTTGGCCGAACCCGCAGCCCGCAGCTCCCCGCTCTCAGAGCGGCCCTCCGTGCACCGATCTCCCGCCTCCGGCAGCGTCTCCGCTCCCCTACACTGCCACGCCCAACCCGGCAAGCCTCAGGAGTCACGTTAGTGGGACGCAGCCAATCTCCAAGAACAAGGAAGTGTGTGTTGGGCTTGGTCGTGGCCAGCACCAGGTTCACAGCAGACAGAGCAAGGGTTTGTGGGTCATTGTGTGCAGGTGTGAGGATGAGACTGTCCTTATTTGGCAGTGATTTTTAGGTCTCGCACAGGCAGCGCATGCGCTGAATCTCCGAGGCATCAAGTAATCTATATATTGGGAGAAACTCTGCCTACTGCAACTTAATTTCTCCTGCCTCTTCCCATTTGTTTAACTTTGGCATAGCTTTTCTTATCAGGCGTATTATTGGCTGTAGAGACGATATGTCACTTCTGTTTATTCCGGAAGCAGCACCGCCTAACTACAGTTTTCGTCCGCTTTTGTGGACTTCCCTTGTTCTGCTGTTGTTGTGTTTAGGAACTCTTTTTTAATTGTTAGGCCACAACCAGCGCTGCAGTTGCTGGGTGTGCTGTGCAGATTTGGGCCGCTGTAGCGTTGCTATCACCTTTCTGCTGCCAGCTTGTCATCTAGCAGCAGCGTGTCCAGCTCCGCCATGATGGTGCCTTGCTTTCTTTGATGTGGGCTTATTTATATATTTTTGAAGTTCAAGTAAACATGACTTGCCCTTACCTATGCCGTAGTCCAGTTGATGTGTGAACATTCCTAATGGCGGCCAAGTGGCATGTGGGCCATTCACACATGCAATCTGTGCTGTTAAGCAGACAAGCAAAAATACTTTGTCACACCCTGCTGTGACCGTCTGTGTGATTTAAAGGAAATAAAGTATGACTAGACCCGACTGGAATTGGACCCCGGACACTTTGTTATTTATTTCAGCTGTTTTAGGATGCACAGCTGCTCGTGTTAACTTGTTTAGCTCATTCGTTATACTCTTGCTGGCCTCAGAAAGAAGACATTTTCGAGCCTCGCAGAAAATAAACACTTCCTTGCTTCAAAAGCTCTGCTTGTGCTTTTCACGCAGTGTTTCTGTCGGCCGAACTGCTCTCCTTCCACTGAACAGGGTGATGGCTGGCCATAGAAAACCCTTCCATTACTCAAACTAAACACAAACAGCGTGATTTTAAGATCTGAAAGTAAGATAGCTATCCTGTATTCCCACCTCCCCTGAGTGTGTCAGCCTGGGATGAAACCGCTTCCTGATGTGGCACCTGTCTAATTGCATTCACAGCAGAGTACTTCAGAGGTCTTTAAAAGACCATTCAGTTTTCAATGAAGCTTTGTTGTGTTTCACTCATAAAGAAGACATTTACAAGCTTCGCAGAAAATAAACACTTCCTTGCTTCAAAAGCTCTGCTGGTGCTTTTCATGCAGTGTTTCTGTCAGCCAAACTGCTATCCTGCCACTGAACAGGGTGATGGCTGGCCATAGAAAACCCTTCCATTACTCAAACCAAACATAAACAGCCTGATTTTAAGATAGTGAAGTAAGGTAGCTATCCTGCATTCTCCCAGTGAGTGTGAGCCTGGGCTGAGACCGCTTCCCGGGCTGGCGCCTGTCTAATTGCATTCGCACCAGAGTACTTCAGAGGTCTTTAAAAGACCATTCAGTTGTCAATGAGGCTTTGTTGTGTTTCACCACTTCTTTAGCCGCTGTGTCTATGGCAGGAAAAATGACCCCCCCAAAATTTGGCTCTAGTTGCCCGCCTGGCAGGCACTTACATCTCTGCAGCTGTAACACTGCCCCATTGCTGGTAGCTGCCTGACGCCCACAAATCAGACTCTCCCGGGCAACCCTTGCATGCTTCAAGGACTGGATAGAAGGGAAAAACATTCTTGAGGAACGTGAGTAACACCTCCATGGGAGAAATTTTGTTTACAAACTTAATTTGTAAATTTTCCATAAATATATCGATGTAGGTAGATTTTGTGGAATTTTGCTTTGCAGTCTTTGTACAGTGTTCAGGGTTTTAAAAATGTCTCACCCCCATGCAAATTGCCTCAGGAATACACACTCGCCTTTCCCTCGCATCGGGCTTTTCTCTCATTTACAGCTGCCCCTCCTCCTCTTCTACTACCAACCTTGGAGTATTTTATTGTATGCTCGCCCATCTTGCCTCCTTTATGGTTCTTTCTCTTTGTTTTCTCAGACCTTGTGCGTTTCTCTGCCTTAGCTCACATTTAATGGATCTTTGTCTTCTCTGTGTTTCATGTCTAGTACAAAAGAAACAACGCAAATAAAACAAATGCAGGTCCCATCAGTTATGATGAACACAGCATCCACTTCTGTAGCTGTCTGCTTGCAACCTAGAGCCGACCCGAAAAATGTAATATGTCAGCTGCGATAAGAATTTAAAGTTATAATTCTGCTGAAGCAGCAGACCTCTTCTGTTCCTCTCACCTAGACATGTGATGTAAAGCTACTTTACAGCAGGCTATTTCAATGCATGCATAATGAACATTATGTGTGAGTCATTGGGGAATGGCGGGCACATCACCAGCCTGCGAGGATCTTACGCATCTTGGCTGGAAATGCTTGGTGGGGGTTATTAGATACCCCTTTGCCACACCCATCACATACCTCTACACACCACTATATTGCTGGAACAGGCAGGCCTTGCAGACAACCCTCGGTCACCGATTGAAACATTGTTCTCCCCATGCTATAAAGACAAATGTCAGTGTGTGTGTTTGTGTGCCTGTGTCCATGTGCCTCCTTGCCACAGTGTGCGTTAGTGTGTGTCTTTATCCGTGTGTCTCTCAATGTGTGCATGTCTGTTTACCTGAATATTGGTGTTTCCTTTGTGTGTTTGTATCTCTGTGTCTGTCATTGTGACTGTCTCTGTACCCATCTATCGTTGTTTGTGTCCATCCAAATGTTTCTGTCATTCTGTGCATGTCTGTGTGCCTTTGTGTGACTGTGTGTTTGTATTTGTGCGTCTAGTTGGCTGTCTGTCTGTGCGTCTCTATATGTGTCTCTGTCATGGTTTCGATTTTATAAAATTGGTCTGGGAGCTTTGCTGAGTGGTTTCCTGAAGCACGTGTTTTGCTGGTTCTGTGAAGCTTAGCACACATTCTCTGAAGTTGCCCTCCCTCTTGGTCGTGCGCCACTAAGGGGTAGATGAGGCTGTCTCAGTGAAACAGTGTTTGCTTTCTCTGAGCTAATTGTGCAGGGCGGTTGAAGGATGTGCCCAATTGGGCAATCCGGCTTCCTACAATGTGCATGTACCCATCTATCGTATGTGTGTCTGCCTATCATTGTATGCCCATGTGTTTGTGCATGTCTGTTGGCCCATCTTTCATTTTATTTATTTCTTTATTTATTTTTGGAGTTTTATATAGCGCTGACCAGACCCGTGGGTATCGGAGCGCTTTACAACATAGTTTCAGGATAGACAAACATATTAGAACAGTCCTCAGCAAAGAACGTTAGGTAGTCCAAGGAGTGCTGAGGTTTCTAGAGGTAGGGTAGAGTCCAGATGTAGCCTTCTTGAGTGCTAAATTACGGTAGACCGAAGAACTTCAGCATCCAAGAGTGTTGAGTCTTCTAGAAGTAGTGGTAGAGTCCTGAGGTAGTCATTAATAAAGTGCACAATTAGTCCTGAGGCGGGTTGAAGGGGAAGTGAGCAGTGTATTGTCGGAGAGCACCAGCGACATGGATAGCGTGGCTATCCATTCGGGAGGGGGCGGTTCAGGGGGAGAGTTTTAAGGTGTTTTTTAATTCATTGTGTCTGCTTGTGTGTCCATCTCTGTGTGTCTCTGTCAGTGTGGCCACTTTAGTTGTGTCTTTGTTGCTTTTAAAAAAAATGTTAATAGTGAGAGCGGCCCCCGCTTCAGGGATGCCGCTCTCTGCAGCACAATAGGTCTTGCTATTGCCCAGCTTTGACTTGTTGGTATTATAAATGACAATGCATTTTAATATTATAAAAGACATTGCCATTCACAATGCCAATCGCTCAAAATCTTGCAATCGCAAGACCGATTGCATTGCAAATGCTTGTTATTAATGTGATGTTGATGTGATGTTCTTGGCCTGATGCCCCTGAGTGTCACATGATTGGCTTTTGGTTTTTCACTCATGTGTGCCCGTTATGTGTTGTGGTGATGGTGTCTGTGGTCTGGTACGCTTCGACTGCTGCTGTTGTGAGCTGCGTGTAGAGGACTTGGTGCCTGAAAGCTCTGGTGTGTAGGTACTCTAGTCAGGTGGTGCTACTGAATGGGTGATTGCTGAAGGGACAGAAGGTGGACTGGGAGCTTGGGACTGCTAAATGGCTGCCATCACAGTGGAGGACAAAGACTGGGCAGTTCAGTGTAGGCCACCCATGTCTAAATGAATGCCCTCCATGAATGCAACTACCAGTGCTAACTTCTTGTCATGATCCTGGAAAGCATTCAAGAGAGCAGTCTGACCCACACACAGCTGGCGCAAAAGGTCAACTGCCTCCTAACTGAGGGCAGGAGGGGAGACAGGGGCAAGGGCAGCGGTTCCTGGGGGAAGGAGACTCTACCCTTCCTAGGGCTGCGTGCACAGACAGCACTTGTGGGAGCATCCAGGAGTCTGGACAAGGTGTGGCAGAAGAAGAGGCAGATCTGGAGCTTTCTGAGCCAGCCAACATTGAGGAGTCACCGCTGGAGTCAGAAGATGTGGAGGTTGGTGTTTTCGAGCGTGATTCATCCAGGGCACTCCTGTGCCCCTCTGAGGTGCTGGTCACATCAGTGTCAGTGAACTCATCTGTAGCAGTCATGCCAGAAGCTTCCCCACTGTTGTCTGACCCCGTCCTTCCCTGCCCTTGGTAGATGCTGCAAGAGACAGAGGCATAGGTTTAGTAAAGTACCATACTCACAAACATCATATGAGAACAGAGCAAAATACTTTCAAATGATACTCCAATGTTGAACTCCCCCATGTACATTCTGCATGTGCTACATTTATGAAATCATCAGAAGATGCATGGAAACATGCTTAGTTGATAGTAATGCACCATGTGACATTGACACAGCCAAATAGCTGGCCCTGTGCCTCCCTGTAACCACAAATACAATTCCCTGTCAGCATACCTACATGCCTGTAGGTAAGATAGCTCGACATCAAAACATGTTGTCTGTCATATATGGAGTATCTTTAAGGGAACACCACTGAGAAAAACACAAACATTTCCTTTTCCAATGGCTACAAGCTCATGATATCCACCATGTTGTGCTTGAAGCACAACTACACTTGTATATTGTTGTCAGCTTTGTAGATGTCACATTATATCTGTTGTGCACAGCACTTATCTATGAATGTACACTAACATATTGTTTACTACTGTTCACTGCCAGGTGATGTCTATAAGACTCATACTGTAGCATACTGTAGCATATGTCACAAGGCAACATCTCATCTGCCAATGACAAGGGTCATGGTTTTAAAGACATGAGAAACCACATGTTGGGCAAATGCAGAACAGCTGCACTCAACACTGATGCCACTTAGAATCCATTGAATCACACTAGAGACATCACAGAGTTTTGCACTGACTCACGTTTTGAGATTCATGCAGTCACTCACACCCAAAGTCACACTTTGCACAATACTCACCTCCAACTTGCTGCTGATGGGCCCTCAAGTGTCCACCCAGCTCTGGCTGTGTCACTGCTAAGATGTGGGCCATTAGTGGTGTCATGCTCCTGCACGCCAACTTGCCACTCCGAGGGGGCACCCCCAATGTCATCTCTGCCATGTTTTTGCTCAGCCAGCAGATGTCATCTCACCTTTTGTGACAGTGTGTGTGCCATCGGTTGGAGACACCCAGAGCCCGCACCTTGCATGCAATGGCCCTCCATAAGGCCTTACACTGGTGAACCTTAAGATACAGGCATGGGAGACAAGAAGAGGACGTTTCAGTGGCACTGTGTTATGTGCCAATGTGTGTCAGTACAGGAGCATGAAAAGCCCTGCGCCATCAGGAGGCGATCCGGTGCAGGGGAGGGCGTTCCTGCGCAGGAACACCTCCTAAAAGTGGCTGAGTGAAATCTACAAGATTTCACTCAGTTACTTTTAGGCCAATGCTGCGTCAAAACCCTGCGCCTGCTTGAAGCAGGCGCAAGGCTTGACGCAGCATTGAGGAGATAGGGCCCCCAGAGCATTGCTGGAGCTGCGTTCAGCAATGCTGAGAGATGCGTCACGTTGTAAAGCCCTGCGCCATCAGGAGGCGTTCCGGCGCAGTGAAGGGCGTTCCTGCGCAGAAACGCCTTATAAAAGTGGCTGAGTGAAATCTACAAGATTTCACTCAGTCACTTTTAGGCCAATGCTGCGTTAAAACCCTGCACCTGCTTGAAGCAGGTGCAAGGCTTGACGCAGCATTGGGGAGATAGGGCCCCCCAGAGCATTGCTGGAGCTGCGTCGCACTTGCGACGCAGCTCCAGCAATGCGCTGCTTTAACGGCACAGATGCGTAATGCATCTGTGCCGTTTAGTCCACATTTTGCGCCGCATTGTAAATGCAGCGGACCATGGGTGGCGGAGCTGCGGCGCACAATAACTGGCGCATCCCTTGGGATGTGCCAGTTATTGTAAATCTGCCCCTATACATTTAGCCAACGAGGGAGCACTTACTGATTAGACAGTAGAAAGTACTCTAGTTGAGTAGAGGTATTGCACAAAACGGTGGCATCTTCGTGGACAAACACGCAGGGCGGGATTCATTCTGCCCCCTGTTAGACTCGTTTTTTGTGCCCTTCTGCCCTCTGTCAGACTCCTTTTTCCCTTGTTTTTCTGCCCTTCTGCCCTCTGTTAGACTCGTTTTTCCCTTGTTTTCCTGCCCTTCTGCCCTGTTAGACTAGTTTTTTGTGCCCTTCTGCCCTCTGTTAGACTCAATTTTCCCTTGTTTTTCTGCCCTTCTGACCTCTGTTAGACTCGTTTTTTGAGCCCTTCTGCCCTCTGTTATTCCCTTGTTTTTCTGCCCTTCTGCCCTCTGTTAGACTCGTTTTTTGTGCCCTTCTGTCCTCTGTTAGACTCATTTTTGTGCCTTTCTCCCCTGTTAGACTCGTTTTTTGTGCCCTTCTGCCCTCTGTTAGACTCGTTTTTCCCTTGTTTTTCTGCCCTTCCGTCCTCTGTTAGACTGTTTTTTTGTGTCCTTCTGCCCTCTGTTAGACTCGTTTTTCCATTGTTTTTCTGCCCTTCTGCCCTTTGTTAGACTGCTTTTTGTGCCTTTCTGCCCTCTGCATCACCACATCATCACTCAGCGCTACCCCAGCATTACTCAGCACCACCACAATATCGCTCAGCACCACCACAGCATCACTCAGCACCACCACAGCATCACTCAACACTACCACAGCACCACTGATCACCATCACAGCACCACTCAGCGCCACCACAACATCACTCAGCACCACCACAGCATCACTCAGCACCACCACATTATCACTCAGCACCACCACAGCACCACTCAGCACCACAGCATCACTCAGCACCACCACATTATCACTCAGCACCACTCAGGACTACCACAGCATCACTCAGCACCACCACAGCATCACTTCCTAAGGGTTCGCCTGGTGCTTCGGGCCGTACCAAGGACTCGCAACGAGATGTGTCTCCGGAAGATGCTGAACCCACCCTCCGGGACGTAAAGGGATCCATCGCGGGCGTCAAGGCCGAAATGCACAAACAGCACGAAGTGTTGTCGCACAAGGTCGATACCTTGACAATTGAACTCAACCTAATCAGAGCCGACCTCGGGAAGACGAACGACAGAGTCAAGTCGCTCGACATCAAGACGTCGAGCCTGACTACTGACATGTCTGATGTACAGTCAGAGGTTCGGGATCTGAAAGCCGCCAACTCGCTGCTTGCCCGCCGGCTCGATGATTTTGAAGGACGGGCACGGCGCCAGAACGTCCGCATTATAGGTGTACCGGAGGGCGCGGAGGAGGACGCAGCCGACCTCTTTGTTGAGGAACTGGTGGTGAAGCACTTGGCTCCCGGTGGCCTGAGTAAGTTCTTCTCGGTGGAGTGAGCGCACAGACTGCCTGGTGGCCAACCGAAATTGGGAGCGTCTCTGCGCCCCATCATTGCTAGACTTTTTAACTACAGGGACCGGGATGCGATCCTGCAGGCATCGAGGAGAGGTGGTCCGTTAAAATTTCAGAATGCAGATGTGAACTTCTTCCCTGACTTCACTCAAGCGGTACAGAAACACCGGCAAAGCTTCATGGGTGTCAAACGAAGACTGAGGGAGATGGGGTTGAAATACTTTACCCAGCGAAGCTTCGTATAGAACATGGCGCTCGAGCGGTGTTTTTTGACTTGCCGGAGGCAGCTGGGGACTGGCTGGACACTTTGCCTCAACGTCGGACTGCCCCTGAGGATCAGTCGGAAGGGGCGTCGGGTGGTCCTGATCCTCGTGAATGAACTGTGCTTCTTCGAACTTCTTTCGGTGGAGGGCCCTGCAGATGCAAGCAGTCACTGACTTTTGTTTTCTTTTCTTATTTCTGCTGTTTTTCAACTTTGGAGGATTACGGGGGGGTGATAGGATAACTCCTTTCTCCTCTGGGGGCTTTTCGTAGGTTAGTTTTTTGGGGGCGACAGGCACACTGCTAGTTGGGGGGGCTTCTTAGTCTAATGCAGGGGTGCAGGGTGGGGGGTGGTTGGTTTGTGTGTTTTTCTTTTGCTTTTCCTCTTCCTATGGCAAGGTTACTATTGTTCTGTTTGCTATGCTGCGGTAGCTGTTTTCTGGGGGTGGTGGTCGGGACGGTGCATCTTTGATGATGGGGGTAAGACATTAAATGTGTTGAGTTGGAATGTGAATGGGCTGGGAGATCGCATTAAACGTGGGGTTGTGTTACAAATGTTTAAACGTTGTGTACCCGATGTTATCCTACTGCAGGAGACGCATCTCATTGGCAATACGTGTCAGGCACTTAACAGAAAGGGGTTTAAGATGGTGGCTCATTCCGGGTTCTCTTCGGGGTCCCGAGGGGTTGGAATCATAGTGCGCATGTCTCTCCCCCTGGAGGTGGAGTCCAAGGTGATTGATGATAGGGGCTGATATGTTGCTGTTGTGGGCAGGTGGGAGGGGCGTACCCTGGTTTTGGTTTCAGTTTACGTCCCCCCGGGTTTGCAGACGACTACCTTCCAGGATCTCGGGGGCGCCATTTTGGGCCTCCCGGAGGGACTGCTTATCCTTGGTGGGGATTTTAATTCCGTGGTGTCGGGAACCCTTGACCGTTTTCCGTCCAGAGATCTTCGCTGTGCGCAATCATGGCTCCCGAATTTCCTGAGCATTATGGGCCTAATTGACTGTTGGCGGCTTTTACACCCTGCCCAGCGGCAGTATTCCTTTCACTTGGGCGCACATGGTAGCCTCTCCAGGATTGATTACATCTTGACTCCGGCGGTCCAGGCATCGACCGTCTCTGGAGCCCGCCTTATGGCCAGAGGTATATCGGACCACTCCCCTGTCTGGGTGTCCTTTGACTTTGGTATTGCGGCGACGACCAGAGTGGCGCCAGTCAACCCCTGGTACTTTCGCAACCCCAAGACTCGAGACCTCCTAGCTAAAGCCATCGACCTGTACTTCACTGAGAATACGGGTACGGTAACGTCGGCCCTATCCCTCTGGGAGGCCTTCAAAACTGTCCTGAGAGGAGAAGCTTTCTCCCTGATAGCCGAGGTGCGCAGACGAAGGGATGAGGAAATGGTGCGGTTGGAGTCAGACATTGAGGGCTTGGACTCTCAATTGACGTTAGACCCGACGCCCGAACTGTTGCACGCTCTCTCCCTAAAGCAGTCGGAGTATCGAGCCACTGCCACTGATGCTGCCAAGGCGATGGGCAGGGAACAGCAAGGGAGGATCTACGATGCGGGGGACAAGGCGGGCAAGCTCCTTGCCTGGTTGGATAGGAGGGAGTTGGCTTCCCGTGTGGTGCCTGAGATTTTGGGCGAGGACGGGGTGGTTGTTACTGACCCCAGTGCTATCGCTTCGGCTTTCGCCGACTACTTCGAGACGGTTTATACCTCGGTCTCTACCTTGACTGAGTCAGACTCGGCCTCTTTTCTGGAAGGGGTGGAGCTCCCTTGTCTGTCGGACACCGAGCGTGACGACATGGACCGGGGTATTACGGCCGATGAGGTGGCGCTTGCGATACGGTCCCTGCGATCTGGCAAGGCTCCCGGTCCCAATGGTCTTCCGGTGGAACTCTAAAAGATTAAAGCTGATACCGTCGCAGTGCCCCTGCGGCGCATGTTCTTGGAGGCCCGGGAGGCCGGTGAACTCCCACTGGATCAGCGCTTGGCCACTATTGTGGTCATTCATAAGGAAGGGAAGCCCAGGGACCTTTGTAGATCATATCGCCCGATCTCCCTGCTGAATGCCGAACCCAAGATCTTGGCTAAGTTGCTGGCTAATCGGCTCGTGGGTGTGATCGCAGACTTGGTCCATCCGGACCAGTCAGGCTTTATACCCCACCGCAACACCGCTCTTAATCTTTGGAGGCTTCACGCTGTCATGTCGCGGGTGCACAAACTTTGCGAGCCGACTGTCCTGGCTTCACTGGACGCAATAATGGCGTTTGATTCCCTCGAATGGAACTATCTCTGGGCGGTGTTGTCCAAGTTTGGGTTTGGCCCCGACTTCATAAGTTGGGTCAGGCTTCTCTATGCCTCCCCGTTGGCCAATGTAACGGTCAACGGCCGGATGTCGGCTTCCTTTACCTTGCGCAGGGGTACTAGACAGGGTTGTCCGCTGTCGCCGCTCCTTTTTGCCCTGGCGCTCGAGCCGCTTGCTGCCTGGCTCCGCACCCACCCTGATATCTGTGGGATCAAGTGGTCACCTGGCTTTGAAGATCGAGTCTCGCTGTATGCGGGCGATATCCTGTTCTACCTTACCTCCCCCTGTCGGTCCCTGATTGTGATGTTTGACGTACTGCGCACTTTTGGTGGGTACTCGGGCCTAGTCATCAACTGGTCTAAGTCCTACCTCTATGTGCTTAGCGGAGACACTCCACGCCTCCCTAGGGGCTGTGCGATACAGGTCTCGCAGCAGGGATTCAAGTACCTGGGTATCTACATATCAACGGATGCCCGGGTACGATACGCCAACAACCTGCTTCCCCCTCTTGCGCGCCTCAGGCACGATGTGGAGGGTTGGAAAAGATTGCCGCTGTCCCTGTTGGGGCGCGCGGCATTGTTCAAGATGATATCCCTGCTGAGATTCTTATACGCGCTCCAGAATACGCAGGACCCCGTCCCTTCTAAGTACTTCAAGGAAATTGAAGGTCTACAGCGGACCCTCTTGTGGGAGGGTAGGCCGCGTATAGCTGTAGTTAAACTGACTATTCCATGGTACGATGGCGGTATTGCTCTGCCTGACATCCGCCGGTACTACTGGGCCTCCCAACTGGCTGCTCTTAATCATGGCTTTTATGGACCGGCGGAGAGTCCGGGGTACGCCATGGATCGCTGGCTCATGAATGACGGGATGTACTACAGAGCGTTGTACTCTAGATCTCTGGACGGAAAATTGACTGGTCCCACTAAGACCGCTGTGCATATATGGAGGGCCATTACGAAAGCACTGGGGTGGAAGGGTAGGCTCACTATGGCCACTCCCCTCTATGACTCCGATTTGCTGGGTAGGTTGTGGCACTCGAAGGGGTTTGACCGGTGGGACCTCATTGGCATTTCCAAGGTGGCTGATGTGATGGCCAGGGGAGAAATTAAGTCCTTTGAGACTCTGCAGACTGAATTCCAACTGGGTGCCACGGAATACTTTAG
Source organism: Lissotriton vulgaris (assembly GCF_964263255.1). NCBI lineage: Eukaryota > Metazoa > Chordata > Amphibia > Caudata > Salamandridae > Lissotriton > Lissotriton vulgaris. The sequence continues at coordinate 1,038,661,250 of NC_141696.1, read as the reverse complement.
GTACGCACAGTTGAGGCATGCCCTTATGTCTACCCTGCCTGTTGGTGAGAAGGTCCCTGAGTCGTCCCCGCTGGAGGATAGGGTGCTGGACGGCCATATGCCGGACAGCGCCATTTCCCTGACTTATAAAAAGCTAATAAATGTTCGGACAGACCTGTTGTTGAAAGTGCGTGATCAGTGGGTGCGTGATGGGATTGAGATGGATGATGAAGATTGGCAGTGTGCGGTGTCCTCCCCCAAGGAAGTAGCGATTTCGGCTAGGCTGCGCTTAGTTCAGCTGAAGATACTCCACAGGGTTTATGTCACTGGCCCCAGGTTGATTCATATGGGGCTTTCCCTGGATGGCCTTTGCAGGCGGGGATGCAGTGCACTGGCCACCTTTATGCATACCATTTGGGAATGCCAGGCCATTGCCTCCTATTGGGAACGGGTGCATGCGGTTATGCGTGAAGTGACTGGTGTTGATTTGTCTGCGGAAGCTCGACGCTGCTTGTTGAACGTGTGGGGTCCGACTGACTACACTAATGCACAAACCCGTTGGGTCACGCTGGGGTACATGGTGGCCAAGCGAGATATTGCTAAAAAATGAGGCGCCCCAGCTCCCCCCTCCGTGGGACTGTGGAAAACTAATATGGACTGGTGCATGCTCTGTGAGAAAACTGTGTACCTAGCTAGGGGTAAGCCCAAAATGTGGGGGACTGTCTGGGGGGCGTGGAATGCATACAGAGGTGATATTTGTGTGCCCCCTGACGCAGGTCCACTGGAGGTCCGTCTTTCTCCCTAGCCATTCCCTCCGCCCAATGTTTCACTTAAACGTAATCCTGGTTCTACTCCCCCCCACAATTGTACGCTTCTTTCGATATGGTTTGTTCAGAGTGCTAAAAGGTCCCACTCGACCCCTGGAATTGTGCTTTGCCGCTCCTATGTTATGCCTTGCCACCTTTTCCTCCCCCCCCCTTTTCCTTGTTCCCTTAAGGTTGTCTTTTTGTTCTCTTCGGTTCTTATTTATAATATAAAATTAAACCTGATTGCTCCTTGAATTGTTTTGTGCACACCTTTTCTCTGCTCTTTATATTGCTGCCTAGCCTCAGGGATGTAAGGCTGAATAGCTGTGTGCTTTGAATTATCAATAAAGGTTTTCCCAAAAAAAAAAAATATTTCAGTTCTGTTCTTCGATTTTCGCCACAATAAAATAAATGAACATAATCTTCAGAAAAGTTATTTACAAAAGTTTAAGCTATTGCCATTATAAATTAAAATCACTTTTATTTAAGTATTAATTATTTAAAAAACGTAAAAGCCATTGTAATTTGGAATATCAATACAAGTCACGTCAATACAAAACATGTTGCATTACAAATGCTATAGGTGTCACATTTGCGAAAGTTATAACAATTGGCATTGTAAATGACAAAGCTATTAATTTAGCTATTTTCAAAACCAACACATAAATAAAAAAAATTGTCATTTACAAGACCAATGGCTCAAACATTCCTAATGCAAGACCTATTGCATTGCAAATGCTTGTTTTTATATCTGTCAGTGCCGCCTGTTGAGGATTAATTTTCGTGACAGGCGCCTCATTGCCTACTTGTAACTATTCTCTGACCCTACTTCAAGGGTCAGAGCATGGTCAGAGAATAGTTGCAAGTAGGCAAAGAGGCGCCAGGAAGCACTTGCAGGCTTACAGCAGCAGGTGCCCAAGTTGAAGTTAATTTCTTTGTAACCCTTTTGTAAATGGTTACATAAAATTAGCTTCAACTTTTACACCTGCTGCTGTAACCCTGTAAGTGCTTGGCTGAAAATTCGTCCCTGCTGATTTGCAGATTTTACCGCGATTTCGCGAGATTCGCGGATCCCAAAATCGCGGAAAATCTGCAAATTCCTTGAGCGGAACGAATTTTCAGCCCATGCTTAATTTTCACATTCTTCTCACAAAGTGGAGTCCTGTCTTGTGCAATCCTTAGGCCTAAGATAGCTCATTGAGAAATATGGTTGTGGATTACACATATGTGTTCACACTTAGTGAAGAGGCCTTGTAACATTGGGTACATTCTGTGCAGGCCAAAGGGACTCAAACTGAGGTTAATCGTGGGCCATACGAGAAATCACATGCATGTACAATATGAGAGGGTAAACAGTGGCTAAACTAAATAGACTAAACACATATTGAAATCTATAGAAGGATGACATCTTCAAATCAACTTTATCTGATGTGGCAGAGGGGAATTACCACAGAGTTTTACACTCAGGCATTGTACTCATGAGCATAATGCACACATCACCATAGGGGCAATTTGTAAACTGTACACACATCATTCAGTACCCTATGGACAAATACATTTGTAATGTCACAAATTAGCATGTGAAGGCCTTAATGGACCATGACATAACATAGCACAGGCAATGGTTGTTTTTACTTCGACTGTCTAAAACCAGCAGTGTAACTGTATGGCAGCAAAACCACAGCATGTCACTCCTATTCTTCAATTTAGTCATGGATCTGTGGAAACAAGGCTACACACACCACTGACATGAAGTCAGCATGCTAGGCAGTGTATCACACATTTACATTTCCCAGTCTCAGACCAACGTGTGTTTATTTTTGCTTAAGGACACATGTAGAAGTGTCCATGTTGCCATCCTCCCCACAAACTCAATTGCAATTCTTCATTGGTCATGTATGTAGCATGCTATTGGAAAAATATGGATGCATGCACATTGACTTGCACTCACAGGCACATACCACTGCAGCGCAACATCATGTGAGCATTATGACCACTCTCAAACTTTTACTCAGACACTTACGAGTACATCTGGCGTACCATATAGCTTCCCATACTGTGAAAAAACCTCCTCAACCAGGACCTCCAGCTCCTTTGTGGTGAATGGTCGGGCCCTGGTGTTCTCAGTTCTTGCCATCACTGGGTCCAGAATACAGGAACAGCAGCAGTTGGTGGTGAAGAATGGCAGGTAGCCGTGTCTGAATGCAAGTGAAATGTCTGGCTCTCTAAAAGACATTTATAGGCCCCTGGGGTTATTTCAGTGGTACTCTGCTGCTGCAATTGGTCCGCCAGGTTTGTATTTCTGAAGTGTATCCAATCACCAGGACCGCAGTAGTGGAGCACGCCTACCGTGAGTTTCAAAATTATATTTCACTACCGCAATTGTGATTCTCATTGGCTGCAATGGCATTGGCATAGGCGATGTCACCCTGTTAGATTAATATGGCATGCTGTAGAAGTTATTTTAATTAAATGGCCACAATTTTACACACACTTTCTGTACAGGACTCTCCGGTGCATAGTCATTTAATCAAGAATTATAAAATAAATACTGCTTGACTTCATGCAGAGTCATGCTCCATTGCGCTCATCCATATTCTTTTTACTTTGGCCCAGTCTTGTGTAACCTGATGTCCACGTTGCAGTTTTGATTATTTAGGCATTCGTTTTTGCTAAATTCTTTAATTTAGCTAGCATGTATCTATTGGAAAGAAAGGTTTAGGTGCAAACTGGTCCCAAAATCAAAAAAAGAAAAATTCATTTGGGGAAATGTCTCAGCACTTAAGAAGTTAGTTGGGTATGTCCAATGCAGAACTGGATAGTGCACCATATTTCAAAAAAATATGCTGTCCTCTTTAATAAAATTAATGATGTTAAGATGAAACTGCAGTTCTGTATTTCACTAAAGGTGGACCACCTCTTTTTGAAGAGGGGTAAGCCTGGGGATCCTTGGGACTCCCATCCCACTCACCAAGAGATACCCTTGGGGGCACACTTACTGTGTGTCACTGCATCTTGTAAATAATCCTGTTTATACTGTATCAATGTAAATCATATGTATATATACCTTATACATTGGTGATATATGTCTTTTGATGTACAGCCCTGATGAAGTCCTAAGGGACAAAACGAGTTGGCAGGGCTGATTAGAAAAAGTGTTTTGAAATACATAATACGGTTGGACTCTGAAACTTACACGCAAGACTCCTGAATAATTGAATTGATATGTTTTGGACATTACAATGTTTGAATTATGTTGGAAAATAGGTTAAAAATCTCATTATTATAATTTATGCTCCTTTTCAGTTGTTGAGTTCAGGACGATGTCAAGGTTTTGTGAGTGGTCCGTGGGAGTGGGTGGGGTTCTGAGCACTGTGGGCTTACAGACATCATTCCAGGTGGAGGGGGTGGAGCCCAAGATGAGGACATCAGTCTTGTCTGAGTTGAGCTTGTTGCAGCTGTCCTTCATTCAGGTAGTGACTGTCTTTATCCTGTTGTGGAAGTTGCTCTTGGCGGCTGTGAGTTCATCTGTGAGGGAGGGACTCATTGTTGGCATATCGGAAGGTATTAAGGATCCCTGGGGCACTGCGCAGCCAATATTTCTGGGTTCTGAGTTAAACAGTGGGAGTCTGACTCTCTGTGTTCAGCCAGTGAGGAAGGAGTCTTGCACAGAGTGGGTGATGGGAAACTGTGTCAAAGACTGCTTAGAGGTCTAAGAGGATGCAGGCAGCAGTCTCGCCTCGGCCGAGAAAGGTGCAGATATCATCTGTAGTGGTCAGGAGAGCTGTCCCTGTACTTTGGTTGCTTTTGAAGCCCGATTAAGTGAAGTCCAGGATGTGGTTCCTTTCAATGAACTTGAAAACTGGAGTTGATGGCTTTCTCAATGGCTTTGGCTGGAAAGAGTAGCAAGAAGCCGGGTCTGTAGTTCTTGAGGTCTGTCCGCTTTACTGAAATTGTAGCAAAAATATTGTCTATTGTACTATTGACAGGGCAATCTCTGTATCAATAAAGATTGAATCAAATCACCAAAGGTTTTATTCTTTGACTTCAGAGTCCGCAACCTCTCTACAAACCTATGTCAGCCTTCGTCACTTTGCCCTTGGTTATGGACACATACGCAGTCTTGAGATTCCTTCTTCCCTGAGTAGCTGCTTTTAGTATTCAACTACTTCAACGTGGTTTCTATTCTCCCCATCCTAGAGTCTGTCATCTTTTCATCTGTAAGGGCATCTCTTGCATCAAGCAAATGTTTTGGCCTATCCTGCTCTCTGCCTATCTTTAGGATAAAAAAACTGAGGACTGGTCATTCACACACAGTGAAAAGGGACTCATGTTATTACTGATAATGTATCCTCACATCCAAAAGCAAATGATGGAAGCCTCCCACATCCTACCATAGACATATCTTTCTGGCTTTGACATATGGCTGCAGAGGTCAATGCCTGGTTCTACACATAGGATGGTACATCCTCCCTAATGTACCTCTATGTGCCTAAAAATGTAAATTCTGATGAGTCTTCATCACACTGTTCTAAGACTCAAAGCAGAGCCAAAGCACAGCCACAGCGATAATACCAAAGTAAGTTTCAGTCTTTTGCTAGACACTTAGGGGATGGATCACTTATTGGTGGTCTTTTTTACATGCCTGAGGGGTGTCAGTGATCTTCATAAAAGAGCTTAATTATAACCTGTCTACTTCACTGACTAAGATTAGTAGGCCAACCTCAAATTAATCATGAAAAAGTCAGAAGATTAAAAGGGTTTGTCAGCCAAATGTTTGGCAATACTGCAACAGATATTAATTGTAAAGACTAGAGGCAGATTTACAGACAATGTACACCAGATTTGCAGCACAAAATTGATGAAAACCAATGTAAACTGTTAACTTGTCATTTACTTTTTAAGTGCAAACCTTTGTTTGTGCCGGGAAAGAGCCCTAAAGTACGGCAACGTGGTGTTAGCACTGCTATGTGTTGCTTTGAGTCAGAGGTCCTATCATGAGTGATCAATGAGTGTTCCCTTGCAACCACGCAAGGTTCTGTATACAAAGACCTATCTCCCAACATTTGTAGAGAGGGTGTTGTCCCAAAAAAACTCACCTCTTTGAGGCTGGCGTTAACTTTGAGAAATGTTTATATTCTCCAAACAATTCCAACTTGGCATATTGTATACATGAGGAGCTGGGTGTTAGTTACATCGCAGACATTATAGGAGTGAGGCTTTTAGTAGGTTGGTTGAAGATCTGGACCAACAAAGAGGTGGGCCTGATAAGGTTGGTAGTACGGGATTGTCTCACCCTGGAACATGCGCGGAAAATGCAATGGCTGAAATACATCAGGGACTTCTTTGTCAGCCTAGGGAGCGTTGACTTATTTGACAAACCTGAGACGATAAAGTTAAAAGATATAATCCATATTAAAATACTGTTCCCAATGTCTGCGATGGCACAGCGCAAAACTGTTGAACTGGGGAAACACTTGGTGAGAGATTATATTTTATTTAAAATGTCACAGGGCATAGAACTTTATCTAACATTTTGACTAATGCCCATGATCGTTTTTTGGTAACCCGTTTTAGACTAAATTATAGCCACCACTTATTGGCATTACCGGCAGGTTTGATTATAAATTCAAAAGAGAGAGGGCCCTACGGATGCGACATGAAGTCTCCGCTGGATACACTTCATCCAGTTTTATTATGCCCGTAATATGCCTACCCCAGGAAACTGTTTCTGAAAGAGCTGTTAAGACGAGCTATTTTCAGGCAGGCTCGGGTAGCTTTGCTGTTTTTAAAAATGTCAACTGTTGTTTTTACCCTTCATTGTGTGACAAACTTTTTAAAGGCCGCTTTAAAACTACGAATAACAAGGGGGGAACTGAGTACATCTATGAGGATATGCATAGTAGGTTAAGGACTTTCCACGGATGATATTATATTTAGCCCATTTTAGCATAACTGTATTTCTGTGAATCATTTTTTAATGACGGTTATTTATATGCTTTTATAGTTTGTTTATCAAATCGAATAAAGATGATTATATTTATATATATATATATATAACTTGGCATGTATGCTGCACTGTGCAGATTACATACAATCTGTGAAAAGTGTTAAAGTATGGCTAAGCATAGTATTTGGCACTGCAGGGGTACCTTTTGAATATCAAGTGTCTGTTTGACATAACACACATACCCAGGCACTATAGTGGCACATGGCATAATAAAGGGCACCAGTCCAGGGAAAAGAGAGCCGCATCTTAGTAGATATGGCACTGTTTTGCCCGCTTCCTTTAATGCAACTTTAGTTTCTGCTCTGCTTTGCATTCATAGTAAATCTGATCTAAAGAATATTGCCATATTATCTGATGCAGCAGGACCTGAACAGCTGCTTTCTGCCTTTGCCCTTTCAAAAGGTCTGTCTCAATTTTTGAACACCACCACCCAGAGAAGGTAGCCATAACTCCAAATAATAAAAGAAAAATTCCTTGTGAACATGTTCTCACTGCAAAATTCACAGCGCTTAAAAGCTTCATTTAACAGTGTGGAGTCCTTACTGAGAACTATTTCTTAAAACCATGGGGTATATTTTTAAGGAGCTAGCTGTAGACACTTTTAGCTTCACTTTTACCGCTCTTGCGCCTATTTTACACTGTGCCAAATCTCGATCCCGCAGATAGTGATAACGATAAGCAAGGTAGGCGTTCCCCCTTAAAAAGCCACAAAAAACTGTATTTACAATGAAACAGGAAAATGATGCTACTTTGGCAAAAGATGCACAAAGTTCCAATAGCACCAAAAATGTACTGCTACAGCAAACCAGGCATACGAATGACACATTTTCACTGGTATAAAAGTAGAACATACACAAATCACTCTGGCAAACTCAACACCACCATGGACCTACATCTAATGCAGTTTAGAGCATCAAGAATCCCCCACGACCATCTCCAGCATTACCATGAAGGAAGTGCAGGAGTGGGTAGCCGACATACCGACAGAGAATTATCTTCATTGACCTCAGGGTGGAGGCTGTCATTGCCATTAAAGGCTCAGGAGGGAGTCCATTGTCTGCCTCCTGCACCAGATTGCACCGAGGCTGCAGCCAACATCACAGTGGTGCACCAGAATTGCTCCGTAGACCAAGCTACTGGCTGCCCTACACAGGCTGGCTTCTGGAACTTTCCAACCAACCACAATCAGAGTGGCAGGAGTAAACTAGCCCTCTTTCTCAGCATTTCACCCCTCCATCCTGGATGCCATTATAAGCCTCACACCCCAGTACCTCATCTTATCCAACACAATACAGAAACATTAGGAAAAAAAGCAAGGCGTTTATGCCATTGCAAGATTTGCACATGTGTTGGGGACAATGGACAGCAAACATGAAACTTGTGCCTATAGCAGTAACATCACACCTGTACTGCAATAGGAAGCACAAGCATTCCATGAGTGTGCAGGCAATCATGGACCATCTGGGCCTCTTCATCAATGTCCTTGCAAAGTACCAGGGGAGTGGTCATGATTCCTTCATCTTCCGTCATTCCACCATCAATGAGCTCTTCAAGAATTGAACATATGGGAATGGCCTACTGGTTGGTAAGTACTTCTAAAGAACATGACAGACCACATGATAGCCAATTATGTTGAAATACATTGCTATATTAGTGTTAGGCTGAATGGGATGGTGCATACATAGTAGGTACAGGCCTACATACTTGTGCCATACTATATGGCACATGTGCAACACAACCCTGCAAGTCATATATGTTGAGACTACCTATACCACTGTGGGCCACATGTACAACTGGACTGTGCTGCTGGATCATCACTGTTTATCATGCTCTGGTGGAGCAGATCACACACTCATATCGATGAGGCAATGCAAGGTCAGCCTGCATGCCCTTGCATGGCCTCATGAATATGCATTAAGGCAAGCCTGAGCAAAGTGCGGAATTGCCTCACCCTATGTTAAGGATATGTTGCATTGGCCTTGCAGTGGCTTTGCCCATGCAACAGCAATGAAGATCTCACGTAGTTCCACATATACAAGTATCACAGACCCTGGGCCTGTTTGTTAATAGTGTGCCTTCCAAGAAGAGGTGAAATGAGGATACATAGTGGCATGTCTCTTTGTCATATCCAATTTCTATGTCTGCTGCATTCTGCAAGACACATAGAATAAAGATATTGCATGTATAGTTTGGTTTTGGTGCAATAATGTGTCCTTTAAAAAATTAATTTATTTGAGGACACAACACTGACACACATGTACAATGCTGCAGGAAGGGTGTGTGTTGGTGCCAGTCACCAATATGTGATGGTGCATATGCAGACGAGCAATAGATGTGCTGTATATAGGAAAATGATTCAGAAAAGGGGGTGGTGATGAATAGAGTGTCTGAATTAAGCAGACCACTCTTACCCAGTCCAAAGATCAGGGCTTGATCCATCACCGTTATTTATCTCACTGCACCATCCCAGCTCAGAACCTGGCTATATGCAAATCAGTCTGTCCCTGGCCCAGTGCATCATGGGAACAGGGCAGACTAAACTACCAAGCCAATTCTTCACCAGAAAGGAGACAAGCTACCGGGGACCGGTTTCTGGCATTTCAGCCGTCTTCGGCCCGGCTTGCTTGAATCCTGATGGTGCAGTGAGAAAGGGACTCATGTCTGAGTATACCCTGCCACACCTATAGTGGCCAAAAACGATTCAGAAAAGGGGGTGGTGATGAACAGAGTGTCTGAATTAAGCAGACCACTCTTACCCAGTCCAAAGATCAGGGCTTGATCCATCACCGTTATTTATCTCACTGCACCATCCCAGCTCAGAACCTGGCTATATGCAAATCAGTCTGTCCCTGGCCCAGTGCATCATGGGAACAGGGCAGACTAAACTACCAAGCCAATTCTTCACCAGAAAGGAGACAAGCTACCGGGGACCAGTTTCTGGCATTTCAGCCGTCTTCGGCCCGGCTTGCTTGAATCCTGATGGTGCAGTGAGAAAGGGACTCATGTCTGAGTATACCCTGCCACACCTATAGTGGCCAAAAACGATTCAGAAAAGAGGGTGGTGATGAACAGAGTGTCTGAATTAAGCAGACCACTCTTACCCAGTCCAAAGATCAGGGCTTGATCCATCACCGTTATTTATCTCACTGCACCATCCCAGCTCAGAACCTGGCTATATGCAAATCAGTCTGTCCCTGGCCCAGTGCATCATGGGAACAGGGCAGACTAAACTACCAAGCCAATTCTTCACCAGAAAGGAGACAAGCTACCGGGGACCAGTTTCTGGCATTTCAGTCGTCTTTGGCCCGGCTTGCTTGAATCCTGATGGTGCCGTGAAAAAAGGGACTCATGTCTGAGTATACCCTGCCACACCTATAGTGGCCAAAAACGATTCAGAAAAGGGGGTGGTGATGAACAGAGTGTCTGAATTAAGCAGACCACTCTTACCCAATCCAAAGATCAGGGCTTGATCCATCACCGTTATTTATTTCACTGCACCATCCCAGCTCAGAACCTGGCTATATGCAAATCAGTCTGTCCCTGGCCCAGTGCATCATGGGAACAGGGCTGACTAAACTACCAAGCCATTTCTTCACCAGAAAGGAGACAAGCTACCGGGGACCGGTTTCTGGCATTTCAGCCGTCATTGGCCCGGCTTGCTTGAATCCTGATGGTGCAGTGAGAAAGGTACTCATGTCTGAGTATACCCTGCCACACCTATAGTGGCCAAAAACGATTCAGAAAAGGGGGTGGTGATGAACCGAGTGTCTGAATTAGGCAGACCACTCTTACCCAGTCCAAGGATCAGGGCTTGATCCATCACCGTTATTTATCTCACTGCACCATCCCAGCTCAGAACCTGGCTATATGCAAATCAGTCTGTCCCTGGCCCAGTGCATCATGGGAACAGGGCAGACTAAACTACCAAGCCAATTCTTCACCAGAAAGGAGACAAGATACCGGGGACCGGTTTCTGGCATTTCAGCCGTCTTCGGCCCGGCTTGCTTGAATCCTGATGGTGCAGTGAGAAAGGGACTCATGTCTGAGTATACCATGCCACACCTATAGTGGCCAAAAACGATTCAGAAAAGGGGGTGGGCCAGGGACAGACTAATTTGCATGTAGCCAGGTTCTGAGCTGGGATGGTGCAGTGAGCTAAAAAAACGGTGATGGATCAAGCCCTGATCTGTTGACTGGGTATGAGTGTTCTGTTTAATTCAGATACTCTGTCCATCACCACCCCCTTTTCTGAATCGTATATAGGAATATGGCACATTCTAACCATTCCCTTTGGATGTGGGTCAGCACAGCCAGGAGACATCCAGTGCTGCCCTGTGGCAACAACTGCTAAATCAGGGCCTGTGTGTGCATTCAATTGTTTGAAAGAGCCTCACTAATGCTACACTATGTGAAATACTTTGCACAAACACTGTGTTGGAGTAAGGGATTTCCTTTCTTTTGTCTATGTGTCCTAAGCAGGACCCTGTCCATAGTATAGCAGAAATATGGCATACTTAAATCCTGCTTCAGGTGTCTGGATATGTCTGTGGGCAGATTTCTCTACTCCCCACCAATGGTGTGCACCAGTTTTTTTGTTTGTTGCCTATATCACAATAGTTGTGTGAGGACAAATGTACCATAGGATGTTGCCAACGAGGAGCAGGAACTGCCACACAATGCGGATAAGGATCAGGAAGAGGAGGAGCCACATCAAACTGTTCCATCAGTAGCAGCAACAAGGTGGAGGGACCATATAATTCAAAAAGCTTTCACAGATACATGAGTGAATTTTATGAAGTCACAAAATGATGACTACATGAAACTGTGTACATATATATGTAAATAAATATATGAGCACTACTAGTGTGTAAGCATTTTGAATTAATATTCACAGTTAACTTAAAAACATTCATATCACACCTGCTAGTAATTGTCAAACAGGCAATGCATGCAGCTATGAGTAACAAACAGCATTGAACAACATCGCTACAACCAAAATAGTGTGCATGCCATCAACCTGTATCAAACAATCCTCCATTGCCACCCGCAATGAACAGAGTGTGCTAAAGTAGATAGTGTGCTATGCCTGTGTGTGTGTCCTACAGCTAGACGTTTGTATACACTCATACTAGTGGATGATAGTAGAGTCGACTCCTAGTATGATGACTGTGAAGTAATCATATCGTATGTGTAAGGGAACACAGTCCCAAATCTACACTCTAAATATGCTACATCAGAATCTGCATTCACAAATGAAATCCATTAGTAGATCTCATATCACACATACAAATGTTGCATACTATACTTTGCCAGTGCAACAGTCTCTCTTTAGTGCGAATGTAGCCCCACCAGCCCCACTAGGCTAAGATGCCAATGGGACAAGCAGTAGCCTACCATGTTGGTGTGTTGCACTCAGATACAAACAATGGCTTCACTCTTATCAGTACAGAGTTAGTGTGAATGTGAAGACACAACACACAGATTCAAAATATATAACAATTGACCATCGGAAATCACATAAAGCAGGGCAATCCGAGCAAGGAGCCATGCACTGATGCATCCCAAGATAAAGTGTTTGAATGAGGCTAAACAATTGCAGGTGTTCTTCATGTCTAAATGCATAGCCATCTAAAAAGGTCAAGTAACCACACAACCTAGAAACATATTGTGATGGGTCCCAAGGGCAAACATATTTAATTGCACTACACTTGACTAGTTGTAGACAGACAAGCTGTCATTGTGATCCACTAATCATAGGCTACACTTTGTGGTAAACACTGTGTGCAATTCCAATGTGCATGGGCCACACATATTATTCCAGACACAAGGCCTTACAGCTGATGTTTGTGTACCACAACATGATAGGGCGAGTTCTCTCAACACTTCCCTGCATATAGACCATTCACGGAATAGTTCTACATGGCCAATGTGAGTAGCAGCATACAGGACACATGGAAACAGATTAACCAAGGTTAAGTGGAATCCCCTGCCATTGGCCTTACGCAGCATTCTTGATTCTTTGACTTTTAAGAAAAAGTTAAACACCTTCCTTTTTTAGTTTTGTTCCTTGACATTTCATTGCTTATGCCGGGGCCCTCTTTGGAATAGCTGTGCTCGGTATAACCTTATATAACATTACATAACATCAATTGAAACAATCTTGTTATGGCTCCACTGGGGATGTTTGTCAAATTTTGGACTGTGTCAGGTTCATGTGAGTCTCATCACCTGTTTCAGTGTCAGTCTATATTAGTGCTGCATATGAACACCCACTGCTGCGCACAAGCAACACTGCCTTTATGCAGAGTGTAGTCATGGAGTGACTTATGCAGCCTTACGTTGAACAATATGTAGGAGGTAATGCCAAGTCATGCATTGTGATCTAGTGTAGCACCATTAGCATGAGTAAGAATCATTTGGCCCACAAACGATTAAAGTTTTATTTTCCTATGGGGTATGACCTTTGACTATGAATGGCCTATACTCCAGCAATCATATGGTGTCATTCATACAACCCCTTCCAAGTGGGCGCAGCCAGTTGCAGCACTCACCTGCAAGGAAGAATGTAACCCTCCCAAGTTAGCCTGCTGTCTACACTGTGGTACAATGTATGATGGGAAGAAGGGTGTGCTCTTAGATTTATGTGCTCTGTTCCAATGGCAGCGCAATTTTGTTGCATCCCTGGGGGAAACTAAAGCAATGCAATTGGGTGCTAATACTAATTTAGCACACAGACACCTCTTGTAAGGTGTGCCCTTGCGTTACCAGAGGGAGTGGGCCCTAGGCATAGTATGATCCCTGAACTGCATTACTCACAGATATGTACATGGTCAACACACACAATAAACACATGCAAAGACAGTAAGCAGGTCACCTCAACTATTTACACCGAACACAGCAATCTCTGCAAATGTTTACATGCATTGCACATCACAATCCAACAAAAAACTTGCCCTATTTCATAAAAAAAATGCATGTGTCTAATGTGTGAATTGTGTAGCCATTGCATCAGCCAAAAATGACGCTTCCCAGCCGACATGTCTGAAGTGCCTTATGTGAAATTGATGCAATGACTGGTAGTGTAAAAAAACACAAACATATCTGCTTAAAATGTGACGCATCCACCCAGAAAGTTATGTAATGGATCATGAATGCTACAATGCAGGAACTGTGAAGTTACTTAAATTTTCAATCACAGTTTATCGGTCTGTGCTTTTGAGTGGTTGTGTATCGGCTGTGCTGGAGAGTGTTTAGGTGTGCCGGGAGCTGTTTAGTGGTGTCTGCTCTCAGTGCTACTGTTGTGTCCCGAAATTACTTTTTGTGCTTTCTTGTTGTGTATTGTAGCATATTGTCCTATGTTTTGGTGGATGTTTGTCTTTTGGGGTATTATTGTATTAGGGCTTGTTGTGGGTTTTTGGTGGGTTCTATATTGATTGGTTTTTAGTTGCAGTTGGGTTATGTAATGCCTGGGAAGGATAAGGCATGTCCCATGGATGCCCAGGAGTTTGAGAGCTTCTTGTGGCTGGTGGATTTCTGCCTGCCAAACATGGTGACCAGTAGTAGAAGGGGAATCCTGGGCTACCCCACAGAAGTGCAGAAGCAGTGGTGGGAGAAGGTGTGCACGCAAATGGAGTGGATGTTTGGCATCAACCTGATGGTCCATCAATTGAAACATCGCTGGGTAGATGTGGCTGGCCATGATTCAGAACTCTTGGACTACATTGGCATCCAAGTTGAAGAACATGTTGGTAAGTACATGTTTTGTGCTTTTGCCTATGTGTCTCATTTACACAGTGATGAATGGTGTTAACAGTAACTATAACTGATGTCCCTTTTTGCTCAAAATACCCATCCCCAATGCAAATTAGGCAAATGCTGTGACAATAGTGCTGATATTATCTGGGTACCAGTGCTTTCTGTGTCACTGAGTGGGCCACACAAGTGTTAATGTCCTATTAGAGGATACAATTGAGTCCCAGGGAAGAATAGAGCTGACACACATGCCCGTAACCCATCCAAACATTTCACAAAATGACAACCTGATGGGAATGGATACACAGTGCAACACAGGTATTTACATATTATTTCTCTGAGTGGGTACCTCATGCAACATGCTTTGGAGCGACATTGGGGTAAAAACTTTCACACTAAATTAAAGGTCTGCACTTAGGTGGAGAAATGCTTTTGTGATCTCTGTTAGAGGTTGACATGAATACTTCAGTTGACAATCAAGGTTCCGTATTTATCACTTTCAGTCCCTTATTGAGGTGTAGGACAACTGTTCCGGATCGGCATTGATTGCAAATTACACTGCATTTCCATTTCAGATGGCTGGATATCAGCATTGTTCTCACTACCACGGTGTGCCTACTCTATGGTGATGGCCCTTTCATACTAGCTAGATTACGATCACTGTTGTTCACCACATTTAATCTTGACCATTTCTGGTTATCAGCAGGGTGTCACACATCGCTTTAATCAAACCCATGAACTTGTATGTCCACATGACTCATTTGGCTGTTCCCAATATGGTCCTGGCAGCCGACTTACTACCACACAATGATGGAACCCAGGTCATACATTGACGCTCATATGCCTACAACACCTACATTATGTGTGACCATATCCAATGGACTAACATGGCAGGCTGTTTTTGAGTAATATGGGTCAGACAGCACTCCACGTGGCAGTAGTGCTGGAAATGGTTGCATGTACCTATCCAGTTTTCTAAAACTACTGAGCCCATCCACCTCAGACCTTCCTGGAATTGTGTCCTTTGTGATTGAAGGGTGCAAGGGTGCCTGTGCTGGTGCTAGGCAGGGTTTTGTGTGCCATCACAGAAGAAACACAGGAATGCGTTGTATTGTTGTAAATTTTAAGCATTCCTACCCTTTCCTAATAACAAAGCTCAGCGCAGCAAGATTACTTGCGGCGCTGTGTCTTTATCTTGTGAGTATGCCTCAGTGCTTTTTCTTTTGTATTCTGGGACTTGTTGTTCTAGTCACCAATGTTTTACATTCAACTACCAGTGCAAGAATGGAGAGAAAGGTAATTGTAGACTGGTGCTGCACTTTACAAATTGAAGGGATACAGGTGACAGAGCTGGACTGAGCTGTGCATCATGCAACTGGGTAGTAGGCCTTCCATTTATGTTATGTTTAACCAGCCAGCTTACTACCCTGTGGCTGGCAGAGAGTGCCACATAGTACAGTGAGATAGCTGCCTGCATTGCACGACATGACCTTGTTACCTACCCACATTGCCCCTTGTTAAAACTTACCCTGTTACTGTTGTGGTTCATCATAGCCATCACTGTCCTGTCCTGCAAAAGCTGCCATGACTCCTCTTAGATAACAAAAGACAGCCGCTCCTCCACGGGATACAACTGCAGTTTGGGTGCTGTATGGCTGCCTTGAGGTTGCTTGCCATTTTGTTCATTATCCTGCACTTGCAATCATGCCAGAGCTTTTTCCAGTCACTCACTGTCCTCTTTACTTCTGCAATGCTGTTGACCTTGTCCACAATGGTCTGCCAAATGGTCTATTTTCTCCTTAATGACATTTTGGAGTTTCTTAAAAGCTGTTGTTGGTGCTCCATCACCTCAGTAATCAGGATCTCATTCTCCTCCTCACTAAACCTGCACTGCCTCTTCCTATTCCTTTGTGACTCTGTCAGGACATCCTGGCAGGGACTTGGGTTGCTGGGGATGTTGTTCTGGGCTCTCTGCTCTGCTGTCTCCTCCATGGCTGCTTTGAGGTAAGTGTGCCATTTTTTCACCATTTGGTTAGGGTAGGGTACATGTTTCACAGCCAATATACTCTCATTGTAATACCTTCTATATGTTCATTAGGGGTACTAGCCAGTATCCTGTCATGGTTCTGTGTAAAGCACTATATGAATGGTTGTGCGCTCACTATGAATTTATCATGTATTTCCTTCAACTGTGGGTACAGGTTTTCCCTTTCTTAACTTATTGTGATATGGGTCAGGTAGGAAGCATCAATAACTAACTAAACGCCTTTGGTGCAAAAGGTTTGTTCGAGTTGGGGTCGAGATATTAAGGTAACTCATTTACAAGCGTTCAGACTACTAGTTCTAAACCGTTGATGTAGGTTAAAGGGTAGAAATGATTATGCTGTGGAGGTCGCATCCAATAGCCAACTACATTGCTAATCTATAATGTGCAAAGTTGGTGTAGGTGTTTCATGACCATCTTCAAATTACTACTGTATAGACATCCCAATAACGACAGAGGGAACATTACTGTTATACGCTACACAATAGCATTCTTTGCCTCTCTGCCTTTTTGTTTATCTCCCTATTGTGTTTGTTCTTTCTTTCCATGTTTCTCATTAAATACCTCTACCTTGCTCACTTTCCTCCATGTCCACATTTGGAATGTGGTTGCCACTTTTAATAAAACTTTAATCTAGTTTAAATTCCACACACATCACAAAATAGCATTTTATTTGCTATGACCTAGTAGTAGTGAGTATGAATGTTTACACAAAATCGCAACTTTGGCAACAATATTATATATATTGCTTTCTTTAGCAATGTATTATGATATGGTTTTAATTTTCCAACAATCATTTTTTTCCTTGTGGATCATTTTCATTTTTGCAAAAACTGTCACATTAATTAATTCCCAATGACGCATTTAATCAAAACTAGTTTCCAAGTTATATTTTAACTTATCAAATGCAAATGCCTTATGTCAAGGTGGTTTTATTTCTAAATTAAATTTAGTGCAACAGATTGTCATAATTAAGGTAATTACACAGTACAGGATGGACTTGAATCGATGGGAGTATTTCAAATTATTAGAACATTACCAGCTGTCAAAAGTGGCCAAAGCAACTTCGTAAATCGACCATCTGCTTTGCAATTCATGAATATGTAAGATAATATAAAGATCAAATTAAATATTTAAAGCTTTATTTTTTTTTAAACGTGTAGTCTAGTGTGTTCTGTTTTGTGAAGTTTTGCTTCATGTCAAAACAATCAAAATATATTGAAAATCTATTTACCATGTAATAAATGTGCGAATGCTCTTAATAAAACTACCTTATTAGTGGAGTAAAGTTATCACGGCTATGTCCATACGTCACTCACAAAGCGTCATTGATCTATGCATCCAAGAAGCCCGAATCTTGGAGGAGTTTTTAAAGGGCATAGTTTTAAAAATGAATAAAGATGCATTTATGTCCTGATTCTAAGTTGTGACAAACAGGGGTGGTATTTACTGCACCTAGCAGATACCAATATATCATGGTGGTGAATTTACGAGGTGTGGTTAATGCCTCCCTGTTCTTTTAATGGAATGAGGCAAGCCATGTAATCAATATCTCCCTGAAGGAATTACGAAGTTGATTGTCATTTTACATGCAAATTTCCATAAAAAATATGACGAGGTTTTTGCAGGGACATCTGACTAGGGAAATCTGAGGGATTGAGATAAGTGTCACACTACTTGAAATGTCATACATTACATCTCCTTTCTACATTTTCACTTATTAGAAGTGGGTTTAGGATAAGAAAAGCATGTGACGAAAGGCATAGTCAATGATTGTAAACAACAACAAAGATAAAACATTTTAAACATATTGTCAATTCCACTTACTAAGGCACTCCTATTTGCACATCCTCTTTTATGCTGCAAATACACTCTGGATATTCCACAGTAGTAAGTGAGAGTGTTGACTGTTAAGCATCACAATAGGTTTGGTCTGCTTCACAAAGACAAGCTTGCAGGTATAGATATATTCACATGCAGACCTACTTCTACACTTAGATGAGGGGCAGATCTTCCTACAGAAATCTCAGATTCACTCAGTGAGCGGAAAGCCTAAACCATGTTGCAGGACACCTACTGGACCCCATCTTCACCAGCTTCACCAAAATCACAATGGACAACCCCTCATCAATCATCTGGTCCGACCATACCCTCATCCACTTCAACATGCCTATGCCGCACCATTTAAGAAATGTTCTTGTCAAACCTTCATGACAAAGACTGGAACGCTGACAGCAACACCGCAACAACCTCCCTTAATCCATCACCAACTTCCTTGGTTAAATCACCTCCTGCACAGACTTCCTGGCTGGACTCAAAACCACCAGAACCGCACAGCATGCAGGCTGTTGATCAGAGGCGCTCAGACTCACCAACTGTCACTGCAAGTAACTAGAATAAAGAAGGAGACAAGGGAGTACAAGACTAGCAAGAAAACCTACAGATCAGCCCTCAGTCTCTAACACCAACAAATCAAACAACTGTTGTGCTCTCACCAACAACATCAAAAGCTGCAAGAAAATATTCACCATTGTGATAGACCCCTTGTAGTATCTTCGAATAAATTCATCAGAAGGTGTAGATTAAAGTAGAGTCCTTTATTTCAACCCCCCACACAAGAGAACAGCACACGCTGCAAGGACAGCTCATTTCAATACACTGACACAGACAAGAATACACAGTACAGAAAATTCTATTGTTCCAGAACATGACAATGCAATATAAATTCCAACATGATGACATCGTAATTTCATCTTAAAGCAATATACTACACAATCCCCCTTCTTAACAGAAAATCATTTTTTTTAAACAAAAAAGCTACAAATTCTCTAAGAATTTATGTACTTAACTACAATCAAACATTTCTAAACATCTTGGTTTCCTAACAATTCTCCCACTTGAAGTTTTGACAACATCATCATTCCTCTTGATAACCTCTTCACTAGAAGCAGTATTTGAACCACAGGGAAATACTTGTGGATTTTCCTCCACATGTGAATCCAATTCATGAGAAGAGATAGAATCATCATTAAAGATAAATGTATTAGAGCTATTTTGAACATTAGAAGAAGTATCATCAATAACATTAGATTCTTGTGGAAAATTAGAAACATCCCACCCCCAAAATTTTGCTTCATTAGTCACATCCTTATTTTTTTCACCATGAGCCACGGGTGCAAGATGACTAAAATGCCATACTTCACCATTCTGTAATAGTGCAGTGTTGTTCACTACTTTGACAACTAATTTAGGTACACAATTTTTTTTCGCCTTTAGAAACCTTCTTAGCACTTTTAATGCGAACCCATTGACCTTTACACAAACTCACATGCTTTGTACCATGCTTAGAATCATAATAAGTTTGATTCCTAACTTGTGAATTTTTTACATATTCTCTTACTGATGGTATATCACACTGGCTCATACCACTTTTGTTCAACCAACCTGGGTCGATTTTCGAATGAGGAATTATACCTCTCATTAGTGAGAAAGTACTTTGACCCCTTGATCTATGAATAGTGCTTCTATAAGCCCAAAGTAACTTCTTCAATTCATCATCCCAAGGTAAATTAGCTTTATTAGCAAGTTGAAGGATCCCTTTAATACTTTGATTCGCCCTCTCCACTATACCATTGCCACTTAGATGATAAATTGCTGTAAATCTTTGCTGAATTCCTGATTTTTAGGTGGAACAATTCTGTCCCCACGTAAAACTAATTCATCACAAAGACTGAGTTCATCACAAACCTTCCAAAAGCCTCTTAATTCGTCATTTGCAAATTTCTTGTCAACACCACTCCAACCTTTAATTATAAATTGTTTCAAAACAAGAAGAATCTGATCAGCATTCTCTGCCTCAAGCCATTCATTTTTATTGAAACTTTTGTCAAGCTCAATTAATGGTTGCGACAAGCGACTTAAAAAATCAGCAGTAAAATTTTTCGTACCAGGTACATATTGAATGTCATACATGAAATCCTGCAATCTCAAAGACAATCTTGCTACTCTAGTAGTGGCATTAGTAAAACCATCTGTTGTCAGTAATTTAGTTACTGGCTTATGGTCATAAGGAACAGTAAATTTCCTGCCCCACAAAAACTTCCAGAAATGCTCTAAATCCCAAACAACAGCTAAAGTCTCTATTTCAACAACAGAATAACACTCTTCTATGGGAGTAAGTGAACAGGATGCAAAGGCTATAATGACCTCTTTGCTGTTTGTAGGAAGGTGGATATCTGACTATGGTTACCCCCAAACTTTTTGCCTGGTGTTTAGCTGGTTTTTGACATAGTTGGCCTGGGATCCTGCTATTCAGGGCCCCAGGCTGATTGCTCTCTCAATTGGAACTGGTTGACCTTATAGGCCTCTGTACCAGTGTACCATAGGTACCCAGGGCATAGGTGCATCCAAGGCCTACCAGGGGCTGCAGCATGTATTGTGCCACCCTGGCCTGGCCTCCATATTTTGACACAACTGGCTGATCACTCAGCTGGGGTAAGTTGGTGTAATCACCTCTTACTAAGATATAGTATCCCTATATCTAACCTTAACTGGACACATGTTCACCTATAAGCCATTCCTATGGAAGGCCCCTGCAATCCTGGGGGCAAGGTTTGTGGTTTCATGTGAGAGGGTGCTCTAGCATGAGCTGAGCCTGTCTGCAGCTGTCGGGAACAAGTCCCTTAGCTGTTCCGGGATATTGCCATACCATATACTTTTAAGTGCATTATAATCCTCGCAGTTATATGCTAGCTTTGGTTTGGCTTTATCAAAACATGTCGAGTAAGGTGTCATACGATTTGGAATACTATCCCCTCGACAGTTCTGTCGACGGGGATAGCATTCCACCCTTCTAGAGGGACACGACATGCACATAACCTGAACCCCGGTTAAAGTTAACCAGAGCCTCAGCTCTGGTTAACTTTAACCAGAGCTGAGTCTGTGGTGGCATCACAAAATGGATGCTGCCACCACAGACACAAGTCTGACCTCCTGCTGCTGGGAGCGAGCACCACCCCAGACAGGATTTTGTGTATTGGGTAGGACAGGGCTGAATAGATTGAGACATGCCCAGGGCACACAAGGTGTCCTCGTGCATAAGCCAGTCCAAACCGGTCATGAGACTTTTCAGACCCAGGCCTGGCAAGGAGCTGTACAAAGGAAAGGGGGTGTAACTGCCCCCCTTCCTGGTCCCACCCAGAGGAGGGACCTAGCAGGTGATCCACCCCTCAGATTGGGAATAAGAGTGGGAGCAGTGCCATAGCACCTGAGATCATCCTGAAATCAACTTTAAACTAAGAAGACGATTGGACTTCGACATTCTGCTGCACAGAAGACTGAAGAGTATCTCCCTTGTTGCCTAGGAGTGGCCACCCTTTGAACACAGGCACCATCCAGCAACTCGACGTCTGCTTCGCTGCCGCCTCCCCCGGAGCCCGAGCCCAAAGCCTGACAAGACCCAGACTCCCAGACTTTTCACAGCCCGATCCACAGTCCCTGCAAAGAAGGGACCCATGGAGGTACCGAGAGACGTGGGACCGGACCTCTTGAAAGATCCCCAAAGATCTGACTGTGCAGCATCCGAGGCACCCTCGACGTTGTGCTTTGGGGACTGGGAAGCCCCACCTCCGAGCAGCCCTTGCACCAAAGATCAGCCCCCCAGCATCTCCACGATCTGCGTGAGGCCCTTTTGCATTGTGCCACTCGATGCGCCATCCCGGCCATTTGCCACGTGGTCAGTGGCCATCTTGGCGATGAAACCTACAAACTATACTGCGGGTCTGGTTCCTCCAGACTTGCCCTCACTCCTGTAAAAGGGAGCACCCGCTCTGACCTTGCTGGTCCGAGTGATAAGCCTTTTTCGATTTCTGCGTGGCTTGCATTAGCCAAGGCCTGTTTGCTCCAATCAAGTTGCCAACACCGCCAACAGCGAGAAGCTTGCGTGAGACAGCTTATGATTGACTCCTGGATGTCCTCGACTTCTTTGTGTCCACGTGGCTGCAGAGAGAAGCTACACCTCATCGCCTTTTTGCACCCAACATTGCCTGGTTCCAATCTAGTTCCACAGTAGTCACTGGCTAGTGACTTTGAACATTGTCCCCTCTGCTTTCAGGTCTTCACCACTTCAGATCCACCCTTGGATCCACCGGAACTCTTCACATCGAGCCGCCTGCAGCATCTTCAGCTCCAAGCACCATCGACCAGTGTGACGAAACCCGACACTACTTCGACCCTATGCACCCGCGTCCTGTGGGTGAGATAACTCAGCAACGCCGGTGTTCCCACACTGGTACACACCTCTAGTGTCTGTGTCTTAAGTTTCACTCCTCTAGGTCACTCGGAAGGTTCCTAAATAACTAAATTTATAACTTTTACACACCATAGACATTGCATTGGTGAGTGCGTGCACTTTAAACACTGCACCCGAGTCCCGCGGGCTTTTCCCGACTTAGTCACTGCTAGTCCCGATCAGCTCAAGCGATTCCTAAGGCCCTAGGCCTACTTCCTTTTCGATTGGTATCTCTTATGCCACTTTCTTAGTATATGGTTTAGGTGGTCCCTAGGGCTCATCCATATTGTGCAGCTTTTGTGTATTTTAAACTGTGTTTTGTTTAACGCTTATGCTTCTGTGCTCATAAAGAGTTCAGGGGATATTTGTAGTTAATAAATATATATATATTTTCAATATATATCTGTGTGGTGTCCTTTCATTTGGTATTCAAGGGGATTGTGTATTGTAATACAGCTGGCTTCACATGCCTTTCAGAGTTTAGCCTAAGACTGCTTTGTCCACGTTACCACTAAGATAACTGGTCTATAAGGTTGACTTACAACCGATCATCATAAGGGTTGCTTGGCATGGTACAAGGTGATCACTAGAACTAGTGAGCATCATATACCAGGCCAACTTCTCACACTGTTATCATCCAATTAGGTTAAAACACTACCTCAGCCTTTCCTGCTAGTATCCGTGGTAACAATGGTTACAGCAAATGGGTCGAAACCCTGAAGACTGGGTGCTTGAGTGATAGCTCTTTTAATTTCTTCAAAGGATTTCAGACTAAAACACACCAATTAAATTACATTTTATTCTTAAACAAAAACTTCATGATGTGAGTCTTCCCGGAAAACTTCTCAACAAATTTAGCATAGAATTCCGCAAGTCCTAAGAATGATCTAAGGTCTTCTTTGGGCTTGCGTGCAGGTGCATCTTTAATAGCACTCACAAGGCTTGATTTGGGTTTATACCATGAGAACTAAGACGTTCATCATGAATTTTCTTGTTAGGTCCCATAATAAGGATGGCATCTTGGAAAAATATAACACCTTGCATATCACCAAATAACTCATGCAGGAGTCTCTGAAAGACCGCATCTGCGGATGCCAACCCGAAAGGCATGCGGCAAAAACTGAAAACACCAGAAAGGGGTACAAAAAGCTGTAAGATGTTTACTCAAAGCATTCAAAGAAATCTGGTGATATGCACAAGATAAATCAATGGTCGAAAACCATTTGGCACCTTTGGTAAGTGTGAGCATTTCGTCAATCCTCGGTAGAGTAAACTGGTCAACTATAATGTTGTCATTCAAATATCTTAAATCAATACACATGCGAATATTACCATTGGAACGCCTGGCGATTACAATTGGAGAAATCCAATCAGACGCTTCAATAGACTCAGTTATTTCAGCATCTAGTACCTTTTTGAGTTCAATTTTTACTTCTTCTAGAACAATCATATGTATGTGCCGCACTTTATGTATTTTAGGAATCACATTGGGTTTAAGCCTAATTTTGTGTGAAAACCCTTCCAAGTTTCCAATGCCACCATCAAAAACTTTAGGAAATTCTTCTAAAACCCTTTTCTTAGTGTTTTCTGGCTCACACATTACTAACACCTGCTCAGGGCTGTTAGGGTTTAGATTATATCAACAGAACGTTGGGATCCTTCCAACCTAACACTGATGGTCCATCTTTGGCTACATAAAGCTTACATACTGCTCTTTTACCTTTAAATTCAAACATCAAAGATCTAAAACCAAGCATATCAATTTTCTGTCCAGTGAAACTTTCCGGATTCACATCAGTAGGTTGTAAATGTGGACCAATGGTATTAACAAACTTGTCCTCCCAAATTGACCTATAAATGAGGGTAAATGGAGATCCTGAATCTGCTGCCACCTGTAAAATGATACCCCCAAAAGAAACCATACATTGAGGTTTGTCGCCATCACCACCAGTAATATTTACTACAACATGTCTGGTAGCACTGTTTGAAGAACAAGAATTCTCAAAAGGATTTTCATCATCTTTGACATCTGATAAATCAGAATCGTTATCATTGCTGGTTATGCAAGTTACATGTGACTTTTTGAAGTTTTTCCTCATGCAAACTTTTGAGAAATGACCAACAAGTCCACAAATTAAGCACTTTGTTGATCTAGCGTGACATTTATCAAATCGTGCTGTATGAGATGTGCTCCCACACCTGTAACACACAAAGGTTTGAGAAGTGTCCTCTTCCTTTTTGACATTATAATTCTGTTGAGGTTTCCAATTACTGGATTGATAAATTCTCGATTGTTTGAAGTTTGAATTATGGGTTTGAGTTTTATCCGTTCTATTGTCGCTAATTTTATTAACTGTAACTGGATCCTTAGAAAGCGAAACTGCTTTAGCACATCTTTCTGAAAGTTCTGCTTTCTTTACTAATGTAATGACATCTTTAAGGCATGCATCGCCTTCAATCCAAAGTTTATCCTGGATGTTCTTGTTTTTCGTACACATGACTATCCGATCCCTAATCATGTCATCGTGTAAAGATCCAAATTTGCATTTGATAGCCAAATTCTTTAAAGCAGACACATAATCTTCAATGGATTCATTGGCATTTTGTTTGCGCTTGTAAAACGTGCGTCTTGAAACAGCAGCACAGACAATTGCGGGTAGCTGTATCAATATACCCCTTTGCGATTTCTAAATAGCGATTTTTAAGGAATCGCTATTTAGAAATCGCAAAATGGGATGTATGTAAAAAATCGCTATTTTTAGCTATATCTTAATCTTCCTAATTTGTGAATTCGCATTTTGTGAATTCGCAATTAAGGAATAATTTCCCATTCATTCCTATGGGCCAGGAGGCCCATAGGAATGATTGTGAAATTAATCTCAATTTGCGATTCGCAATTTGCTAATCGCAAATTGAGAATAATTTCAAGGGTGCAGGGGTGTCTCAAGGACACCCTGCTGCACCCCTGAAATGTACATGTGTGTGCATATGGTGCACATACATGCCCTATGGGCATGTGTGTGCGTCACATGCCACCTTCAAAAATGCTAAATTGTGCATTTTTAAAAGACTTCGCAAATTAAGATCAAGTAGAAGTTGGTGGTAATTTGCAATTTCTTAACCAAAATTTGCAATTGAAAAATGCTACATACATAGCATGTAAGGAATCGCAAAATTGCGATTCCTTGAATGCTATGGCAAAATAAGGAATCGCAAATTTTTGCAATTCCTTAATTTGCGAATTTTTGATGCATGCCAAAACATGCAAATAGACCCTTTACGATTCGCTAAGGCCGAAATTCTGCTAATTTCGGCCTTTGCGAATCGCAAACGGCTTGATACATCTAGGTCTTGGTGAATAATGGCCATCCAAATCAGCTATTGCACATTTAAAGACATCCCAATCACCACTGCTTTCTGTGTTCTGCATTTGGATATATACTCTGAGACCTTCAGGTCCTAAACAATGCATTATAATTCTTTTTTTCTTTCTGGAGACATTACAGTACCATTATCTTCAAGAGTGGCAATATAATTCAAAAAATACTCTTTCCAATCTTGCCATTTGATGATAGGTTCTCTAGGATTTACCAAGAATTCTTTTGGATCACTTAATGTGATGCTAGGACTGGTGCTCTGTACAACATTCCTCGAAGTAGAAGCTGCGTTTGACTCTCCATTCATTTTATAATATAAATATGTAAAAATAAGCATATATAAAGAAAATCTTACTGTAAAAATGATGAATGTTGTCTTTTAATTTGATTTCAGAGGTGAGTTCATGCTGTTCACTACCAGCGTTGTGCTTAAATCAGGAGATTGCTGTTGGTGAAATGATCGAGAGAAAATAAAAAGAGGCTGCTGGGGTCGCGTTGCGTGACCTTGTAGTGCTTTCCGCTGTGATATCAGAACGTAGATGCATACGAAGAATGAGCGTCAGAAAGAATGCTCACGGAAGGTAGCTCTGCAAGATTTACAAATAAACACTCCACGCGCCTGGGCATGCGTTTGAATAACGATCGCGAATAAACAACGATCGCGTAGATGTACAACTCACCGAATTCCTGAGTAAACACAACACGCATGCACCCCAAAAGTTAAAAAAAAATATGGAAAGTTCGTACAACTAAACTCACTGTAGTTGAAGTTGTCCGTTGTACTGCTTCTCTCTCCTTTTGAAAGATTGTCGGGTACTGCACTTCCGTTGCAAAGTTCGAATAAGACACACAATTACAGTGCCCGAAACTGGTGAAATCTGCGAAAGTTTCTTTTCTAATTTCTTTGATTTCCCAATTTTGGTTGAGCACTTTCTTAGTAGAATCGCCCCGCTGGGTAAAAATTTTAATTACGTTCTTTTTCTTTGTTGGATGTTAGGGGGTTGATCATCCTTGTCGCCAAATTGATGTAGTATCTTCGAATAAATTCATCAGAAGGTGTAGATTAAAGTAGAGTCCTTTATTTCAACCCCCACACAAGAGGACAGCAGACTCTGCAAGGACAGCTTCTTTCCATAAACTGACACAGACAAGAATACACAGTAAAGATAATTCTATCATTCCAGAACATGACAATGCAATATAAATTACAAGGTGATGACATACAAATGTCATCTTAAAGCAATATACTTCACCCCTCCAGCAGCTAGCTCCGCTAGTGTCCTTCCCTCACAGGACCTCTGCACACTAGTGTTGTTCTTCTTCAGCAGCAAGATGGCCAGTATCTAGGACAAATGATAGCCTCAACTGGACCAATCAACCCGCGCAGCCCTCCTACCCAGCAAAACCAACACTTAGTAGACCTCCCTGACCACCTGGCCCACCAACACAAGAAACGGCAGCAACTATACATTTTATACTCTCTGAATCACCCTCGGACCTCTGCCCTTATGACATCTTTGCAAAAGGACTGGACCCCATCAGCGTAGGCCTTGCCCCAATCCTGAAAGTCTTGATCAACGCAGTCACCTTCCAATTTGCCTGAAAATATGTTTCAGTATTCTCATCCAAAAAAAACACTGACCTGAAGACGTTAGACTACTACCAACCTATCTCCCTACTCCCTACTACCCTACCTGGTGAACATCATGGAAAGGATCATGAACATCAGACTAGCTGCCTACCTAAATCAACAACCAACTCCTTGACAACCCTCAATCTAGACTCCTGCCCAACCACAGAACTGAATCCACACTCAATGTCACCATGGGCCACATCTTACTGATCATGGACAGAAGAGGCACTAGTGCCCTATTCCTACTTTACTTAAGCACCCCCTTTGATGCAATTCCCCACCCCATTCTCATCCAACTTCTCAACAAAGCTGTTATTGAAGGTCCCACGCTCCAGTGAATATGCTCCTTCCTGACGGACTGCACTCAATCAGCGGCCACTGACTTCAGCTGAGTTCCACCAGGATCATTCCTTCTCTGTTCAATGTCTACAAGGCCCTGCTTATCAACTTCATCCATGCCCAAGGATTCAGCGAAATATCCTACGCAGATGACACCCTGCTCATCCTCTCCCTCTTCAACAAACTGCTGAACACCCAAACCAACTTATATGCTTGTTTGAGTGAAGTAGCCAAGATGATAAAAGCTAACTGCCTCAAGGTGGATACACACAAAATGGATGTAGCAATCTTCTGCTAAGACACCTTGCTATGGATCTCCACTTGGTGGCCTGGTGAACTTGGACCTAAGTCCCACCTCACCCTATCCCACAGGGGCACCCATGCATAGAAACTTGCAATATTATTCAACTACCAGTTCACCATGTCCGGCCAAGTGAACGCAGTCTTCACCTTCTGTTCCCCAGACTCAAAATGCTTAAGTAGATCTTCAAGTGTCTCCTCTGAATACATGCAGAGATGGGTTTCATCACCAGCTTGCCGGACTACAGCAAAACACTCTATGTTGAAATCAATGAACAATTGATCAGAAAATTCTAGACCATACAAACCTCAACAGACAGACTCACATTCAGACGACAACCCCCACCTCTCAAGCACATTACCCCGCACCTGAGAGACCTCCTCTACCTCCAAATATTTAAACTCCTCATGCACACATACAAGCCCTACTGATATTGGCCTACGTTCCTCAACAATTACATCAACATCCACAAACCTATCAGGCACCTCAGCTCAGCTGGATTCCTACTTGCACACATCACCAGTATTTGCAGAACCAGAGCCGGAGGATGTACCTCCTCCTACCTTCCTCTGAAAGCCTGGATGGCCCGCCCGGCACATCGCAGTCACTGCCTCAGCCAGTGAATTTCACAAGAACCTGAAGACCTGGGCATGGCCCAGTCTTGGCCAATGCAATTCTTGCTCTAGGCACCAGGATATCCTCCTGGTTTAGTCCTGCGCTCTCCAAATATGCTTAACGGAATATAAAGCTAAATGTTTTTGCTATGCACTATTTCTGAGTTGAAATGTACTCCTAGCTGCAGACATAAGAGTCCCCATCATCATAAATGAGGAGACCCCTGTGACTGATTTTAGGAGTTCAAAAGTATGTTTAGTATCTTCTACCTGTTTGTGGAGATCTCTGATACTGGTTTGGAACTCTCCCTGTATGAAAATAATGGCTGATTTAATGAAGATTAATTTAGCAAAATCTAAATAATTGAGTTCATCCTAAAATAATTTAAAGCAAATAATACTAACAAGAAATGTGCAACAAACTACCTCATAAATTCACCCTGCATTTGAATATACTTAAAAGCACTCACCCTCACTAACATTTTTATTTGTATTACAGCTTTAAATACTGTTGCACCAGACTATACTGCCTATTAAATCCCTGCTCCAGAATTAAACAAGGGAACATGCCTTTAATGGGAACATGCCTTTAATGGCCAGTATAGCTCAGCAACAGTAGGCTATACAGCTATTAGAATATTCCATCCTATGAGGGCAGAATGTCCCATTTGAGAAAACAAAGGTATCAGAGACTGAGGGGGTTGAAATTCCCTTGGGCTTCGAAACCTTTATTTCACAGCTCTTGCTGTGAATGCTCCACTTTTAACAGCTGCACATATGGCTACAGCTGTTAACTGTTGATCAGTCAAGCCTGGGAGACACAAGGACTGAGCATCATTCACCCCTTCCTCCTTCTAATGCCCCAAAGACAGTGAGCTACAGGAGGAGGGAAGGGTGAAGGTTCTATGTGTCCTGCTGCACAGCATCTATGTTTCATTTTCTCCTGCCCAATTGTTATATTTTGAAGAGGCAGGGAAAACAGAAAGGCAGAGGACACTAAGATAATGAATTAGTCACCAATTATTTGTGCACCTAGATATACAAACTTAGATTAATAACTACTGGATGGATTTACACCAAATAACTTAAAGTGTGCTTTCTGTCTAAATTCTCTATGGGAATTAACATGGGGAAGACACTTTCTTTCACCCCCCTTATTCTCGGCCTCTGCATGACGAATCCCCCTGAAATGTTTTGTGCACAACTCGGATCAGCAGCACAATTTTTGGGGAAAATTTCATGAGATTTGTCAACCGGCATCAAAAATATAGGTATGTCAAAAAATGATTTTCCTATGGAAATTAGGTCCTAACTATACATACCTACTGGCAACCACTAGTAGGAGATATCCCTCATCCTCCTGACTCAGAGTAAGGTGTCCAACCTGGTACCAACTGTGTCCTGATTCAAATGTAATATGTCAACCTGTGGTACAATTTTGTTGTTGCACAAAAAGAGAAATATTGAGTAATGTTTTATGTATACTAGATTTGTGTTTGCGTTATCTATTCTGAAGGATCTAGTCGGGTCTGGCTCTTTGAGGAGTATAAAGCAGAAAACAATTAAACAAAGTAGTGTACATTGCAGATCCTTGTTCATGAAGAAGATGTTGGGCACTCTAAATCAAATAATGTGGGGCAGTCTGGCTAGGTTAATAATAAACTAAGAAAGGATAGATAGTCACAGCCCTGGGGTGTAGGCAGGCACACAAGTATCCCTCCATCTAATGTCTTTGAGGGAACTGGATGGGGGAGGGGACTTCTTCACTATCAACTGTTGCCACTCCAATCCAGCAATAAAATGTGTCTAAGAGTAAGACGGTGGGGCTGAATTAGTCAACCAGAGACAAACAAATAAAATTAAATAATGTTTGCCTGGCTATATCTTTTTTTTTGCATCAAAGAAAGAAAGCATATAATTGATAGAGACTCACAGAGAAAGTTCTATGGTTGTTGGCCCAGTCGTTGTAGTCAGGACTGCAGAGCTTGTCCTCAAACTCTGTCAGTTCGCCCAGAAGTAGGTCATCTAACACACTATTTCCATGTCCTGAGTCTCCCTCATGTTATTCATATCATACTTCAGTTATGGAGTAATCTTGTATTATAAAGCGCTGATTAATTTTAATCATGGTTATTCTCTCCACATTTTGGGTGAGAGACTGGTCCTTCTTACACTGACAAAGGAAGCAGCAACCCTGCAAACCCGCTCAGTGGAGACACTTGCTACCGAGCAAGCAAGATAGTTTATTGCCAGCTTGCTGAGCACTAGTCCTTAGAGCCTCTTCCCATACCAATATACCAATGGGTTTGGATCAAGGTAGACCTCTGTTGTGTCACCCAGATAGGCCTGGACCATATGCTCAATGGTCATTGGTGCATCACCCTGCTCGACCTCTTTTACCTTCACCTCTATACTGGACGTAAGCGCTGGCAGTAGAAACTATTCAGTTTTAGATTTTGGGAATATACTCTTGTTCTTGTTGTTGATGGTATTCTTGTAGTTGGTTTGTGCTGCTGTGAGCCAACAGCACTGCCCTCAAGCTTTGAACTAGATGGCTGCTTGCAGAACTTTTGCCCTGGTGGAGTGGACCTCTAACGCCCTGCCGTCCTTTTTGTAGCTCACTGCCTTGCTCAGCTATCCATGTTTTGTATTTTGCATTCTATTTCTGAAAAAGGAATGAAATTGGACAGTAATGGTTTGTACCATGGATCAATAATTGTGGCACATATGTAATGTTTAGATGACACAATGCCTCTTTGCACCCTGGCATTAAAATATAGGTGAAGGTCTAAGCTCTCCACCAACTTATACGCATTTTATTTTCACACCTGAGTACCTTACAGACACCTCATTTAGCTGGTCCTGTAGCATATGGAACAAAGGGATACCTTGGTCTATGGTTCTGGCCTCCCTGCTGACTTCCCGTGTGAACGCCTCAAAGGAAAGCAGCATCTCTGTCAGGCATTTCACTAGGCCTCATTGGTCCATCTCAATGATCATGCCTTTCACCTTTGCATGACATAATAATTGATTAATCTGTACTACTCAAACAGGCATTCAATCAAGCAATACGTCCAGTTCCATTGTGCTGGCACCTACTTTATGAGTGCTTTAACTGGCATTGTATTATCACACTGAATGACCCCTAGCTGTTTCTGGGTTTTAAATGAATGGCTACATTGAATGCAGATGCTTTTGCTGGTGGGCAGTAAGTCGCTTACTTGGTTTTCTTTTTTGAGAAAGTCCTGTATAAAGTTGTTGATGGAGTACGCCTAACACAGGACCTTGATATAGCCACCATCAGCCGTGGCCTTAATTATGTTACTGCCATTGTTTGCAGCAAAAAATCCAATGTTAAGCCCTGTTGGTCACAGCCATTCAAAAACCTTTGTTGTTAAAGTCTTCCAAGATGTTTGCAGCAGTATGGGATTTTTCCATGGCGAACATGACTACTGTAGACATTAAAAAATCTTGGCAATGTCAACACCAGCACATATCTTTTCTCTAGCCCCCACACAACAGATCTAGTGTGCAGTGATGCACATGTAATCAGTGGCATGGCAGCCAGCCCATATGTATGACATCAGATGGATAGTGTGAACAGCACTTGTCCAAGCAATTCCAGCACATTGTGTTGTAGTGTAGAAGTGAAATCTGTAATATAAGAAATAATAAATGATAGAGAGATAACACAACCACAGCTCTTTGTCAGCTTGGAAAATGGTAAGTTTATTAGCCACAACAAATAACAATTTTAACGTGCAACACGGAGACAGTCAGCATAGAAGCCTGAATGTCCTAAGATTTAATGAGTTTGGTACACTTTATAGACTCAAACTACAAGACCACCCATATGACACGTAGCAAGAAGTATTATACGTAGTTACAGTACACCATGAATCCCACAGCCAATGGATAAAGATCTGTAACAAGACATCTCCTTGTAAGGTTTGATACATTTGTTGCACACATACTGTAGATAACCATGTGATCAGAATGGGCAGTATTGGGGACAGTCAATCAAGATGACAGCTGCCATGGCCAAGTATATTTCCATACAGACTGCGACATAAGCAAGGCGATGAGTAATATTGCGAAATCTGTTATTTGCTAATAAAATGTATTGTGCAAGCAGTGTGTCACGTACCTCGTCTGGGGGTAGAGAAATGCAAGGACAGCATTACTCAGACGGTGAAAGGGCAAAACTTCCAAAGATGGAGGTTTTTAGATGTAGGCTAAGTTAATAGGGCCTGAAGCTACTACATTTGGTATCAAATAAAAAGATGGCTTCAACATCTTCCAAATCTGATACCAAATCAATATACCCTACTTGCCAACAGATTCATACCCATGGCAGGCACTTCAGCCACTGCCTGTTGCTCCTGTCGCTCCGGCTCATGGCTGTGCTTATGGCCACGGTGCATAGAGCGTAAGCAGTAGGAGACAAGGGATGCACAGCAAACTGGGCAGACCTGTATCATAATGCAGAGTGTCAACAACACAGCTGCTATTATGATAACATCCTTTATGATCCATGAGCCCCAACCTGACACCATTGCATCAGTTTGTCCCAAAACTCACCAGTGTGTATGCCCTCCGCCTCATCCCTAATATCCTTTATGTTATGGATTGCCCTATCTATGTTCCGGCTATTGTCAGGTATATAAGAACAGCATTTCTGATGGATGACATGACAAAGCCCACCCTCTTTGGCTAGGATGATGTCTAAAGCAACCCTATTCAGGTTCACTACCGCCCGCATGGCGGACAGCTCTGCTGTTATGTTTCCCAGGCCTGCTGCAGTAGAGTCAGCCAGATCCTCAATCATTCTAGCTAACTCATGTATCCACTCCAACAGCTGTCATAAAATGATCAACCCATCCAGCTGACCTTCTCATCCTTGTAGGCCTCACATCTGGTCTTCTAACCTGTGCTATGTCTGAGAAGTGGACCATACGGGGTATTATTGATGCAAGGTAGCAACGGCCGTACCAACCTGGAGGCAGGTAAAAGTATGCCCATGGTCCGCAGACAAAGACCAGGTGAGGACCCAGTTTATTTATTTTATTTATTTTGCATCTTGTACCGCGCAAACTAAAACCCGAAGGTGTCAAGGCGCCTAACAAAAAGATCAGAAAGCGGGCAGTCATGCACTTACATGTACGCTTGGATAAAGAGGCGTGTTTTAAGGGCTGCTCTGAAAGTTTGGAGGGAAGGGAGGAACCTAAGTTCTAGTGGAAGATCATTCCACCATTTAGGGGCCAGGAGGGAGAAAGCCTTACCACCCCATCTGGCTTTCCGAATACGTGGGATGTGGAGAAAAGAGTGATTGGAGGAGCGGAGGCTCCTACCAGGGTTGTAGTATGTCAGGATGGCTCTGATCCCTGTGGGGCTGCTTTTGGCCAAGGCTTTATAGACCATACACATGGACTTGAAAACAATCCGCTCCTTGATCGGAAGCCAATGCAGCTGCTTCCTGGCCAGCGTGGCCGAAGTGCGACGGGGAAGATCGAGGACAAATCTAGCTGCCGCATTCTGGACTACCTGCAAGCGCTGCATCTGATTCTTATTCAGTTCAGCAAACAGCGCATTGCAGTAGTCCAGACGCGATCCCAGAAGGGCGACAGCAAGTTGTCTTCTTGCCGGCTGGGAAAGGTAGTTCCTTATTTTCCTGAGAACATGAATTATGCCCCAGCAGGTCGATACCGTCCTGTTGACTTGCTGGCGCATGTCCAGAGTAGGGTCAATCATTACCCCAAGATTTTTGGCTAAAGAAGTAGGTTTGGGGCACAGACCAAGCGAGTCAGGCCACCACTCCGTGGACCAGATATCTTCCCTTCCGCCGAACACCATCACCTCGGTCTTCTCCCCATTCAATTTGAGTGAGTTGTATATCATCCACTGGCCGACGGCCTCCATACAGGATCTAAATTTGGAGGCGGTCAGCTCAATTGACTGGGAGAGAGACACGAGGATCTGCGTGTCGTCAGCGTAGGAGACTACCTCCATCCCAAAA
The DNA here is from genome assembly GCF_964263255.1 of Lissotriton vulgaris. Classification (NCBI taxonomy): domain Eukaryota; kingdom Metazoa; phylum Chordata; class Amphibia; order Caudata; family Salamandridae; genus Lissotriton; species Lissotriton vulgaris. Next base: position 1,038,626,090 of record NC_141696.1, on the reverse strand, counting down.
GATCTGATAAGTCTGGCAAGGGGGGTCACATAGATGTTAAAAAGGGTGGGACTAAGCGCCGACCCTTGAGGGACCCCACATTGCACAGACAGGGATGGAGATAGAAATTTTCCCAACATTACCCTCTGCTCCCTATGGTCGAGAAAGGAAGAGAGCAGACCCAGGGCTGCCCCCCGGACCCCAATCTCACCCAGTCGAGATGTTAAGACCTGGGGAGATAGGGTATCGAAGGCAGCTGTGAGATCCAGGAGGATCAGGAGGGATGTCCGGCCCTCATCCACATTCATACGGATGGAATCGAGAACCAGGGTGAGGGCGGACTCGGTGCTATGTTCCCTCCTGAAACCATGCTGGGAAGGGTCAAGACAGCCTGAATTCTCCACAAAGGCAGCTAGATGCTCGTTAAGATGGGATTCGAGCATCTTTGTAGGGGCCGGAAGCAGTGAGATGGGGCGGAAGTTTTTTAGGACCCCAGGATCAAGGGAGGGTTTCTTAAGAAGGGGCTTGACCACAGCTTTTTTCCACTGCTGTGGGAAGACACCGTCCCTCATGGCCCCATTCATGATCTCAAGTAAAGGGGGTAGAAGAGATCCCCTGCACTGCTTCAAGATCTTAAGAGGGCAAGCATCTAGTGGAGACCCTGACTTGGTTTTATCAAGCCGCTTGTCGAGATCTTGTAGGGAAAGCGGAGGGAAGGATTCAAGATAACCGGCCACGGGAGGCTCTGCCGATGGAACATCCGGGGCTGCAGTAACTGGTGGCTCCGCCGTAGAAAGCCTCTGAGACTCCAGAGCAGTGTAAATGTCCGATATTTTGGACTGGAAGAACCGAGCGATGTCATTACAGAGCTCCTGAGATGGAACAACTGGATCGGGGACCTGAAGAGATGGAAGGGAGTCCACGATCCTGAAGAGCTCTTTGGGAGATGAAAGAGAGGAAGTCAGGGCCACAAAGTGGTCTTGCTTGGTCCTGATAACTTCCGATTTATATCTCTTGAGCAGGGTTTTGTGAGCTTCCCTTTCTTTGAGATCCCAACTGGCATGCCATCGACGCTCCTGTCTCCTTACTTCCTGCCTAAGGAGTCTGAGTTGTTCAGAGAACCAAGGGGCAGATGGTCTTTTCCTTGCTGAATAGCAGGACCGAGCTGGTGCCAGTTCGTCCAAGGCCTCTTTCAGAATGTTATCGTAATGCGGCACTGCTGAGGAGGGATCCATCTCCCGAATGGAAGACAGTCTTGAAGTCCAAGGGTCAAAAGAGTGTTCACCGATATTTTTAAAGTTCCTGCGTACTTCAAAGGTACTCGGGACTTTCCTAACACTTTCCTGACTAGGGAAGGCCACTTTGAAAGGCACGGCCAAGTGATCTGACCAGGAGAGGGAGAAAGGAACCGTAACTGAGAGTCTCTGGTCATTAGAGAAAATGCCATCGAGCGTGTGACCAGCTCGATGGGTGGGTCCTTTCACCAGTTGAGTGAATCCACATGCTGTCAGGGCTTCCAGCAACACGGAGGTGTCATGTGATTCCAATAATTCCAAATGGAAATTAAAATCACCCAGAATAGTCAGATTCTCCCGACCAAAGTAGGGCTCCAGGAGCTGAAGCAGTTTTAGACTAAAGTTCGCTCTGGGACCGGGCGGACGATAGACCAAAATCCCGTTAAATGGGGAGATATGGGAATCATGTAATGAGAAATAGACCACCTGAGTAGCATCCTTGGGGTCAGATAAAAGCGTGGTATGACATTGAAAGTTGTCCCTATGCAGGATGGCTAAGCCGCCACCGACCCGGCCGACTCTATCCTGCCGGGTCAGACAGTACCCATCAGGGGCTGCTTCAGTAAGATCTGGACCAGAGGAGTCCTTAGCCCACGTTTCTGTAATAAAAGCCCAGATCGGATTCTTCTCCAAAATCAGCTCCTTAAAAATAATATTGTTTTTAATAAGTGAGCGTGCGTTAAGGAGCAAGCATTCTAGACCCAGATCGCTAGGAGAGACCGGTGAGCAGGACTTCCGAGGAGTGACGGACAAAGCAGGAATCATATCGACCGAGTCTGTCAAACAGCACCCACATCCCTTAGACACGATGAGGTCATCTGGAGTGAGGTTGTGAAAACAAGGAGCAGTTTTGGGTCGAAGGCGTAGCATATCCCATAAGGAATATTTCAATATTCCATGGCCCACAGTGGTCGACCTATAGATCCCCCCGTCCAGCCCGTCCTCAGCGCGGACGGGCGCAGACGGGCTTGCCTCTGGCGCGCCCGCTGCGCGGACGGGCAATATTGTTGTTTTTATACATACTTTGGGCGGGCGGGAGGAGGGTGGGAGGGGCGCCGAGCTCTCCGGCGAGCCTGCCCAATCTAAAATGGCTGCCAAAGTGGTGTTCGAAGCTTCCCTGCGCCTCGCTAGAGCGACGCTGTGGAAAGGGGGTGCCTCAGCGAAGTGGTCTCGCTGTAGGGGGTGTCAGGGATATTTAAAAACGCTCCCAATAAAATATGGTACAGTTTTTAAAATTATTAATAAACAATTAGCAATTCAATCGTTTTTAAAGCAGGGGTGCAAGAGAGCACAGTAGACCTCCGGCTTCCGCCTCAGAGGGAAACAGCAGTCATTAATCACACGAAACCGATTTACATCCTGTTAAATACCCAGGGAGGGCGGGAGGGGCGCCGAGCTCTCCAGCGAGCCTGCCCAATCTAAAATGGCTGCCAAAGTGGTGTTCGAAGCTTCCACCCACCTTTGACCCAGTATTGCTGTCCTTGATACGTGACAGCCTCGTGATGTGTGTGCAGTTACTTTTGCCCACAAAAATCTGGTTCACCTTCCTATGTTCCATTATCCTCCTCATCTTGGTTATCCTGTCCTTACATGCCAACAATCCTTGTTGTCCCTGTAGTAGATCCTGTAACACACAAGGGTAGGGTATGCATGACTGCTGTGTTGAGCAGTTATGTGCTGTAGCTATGTCTGAAGGTAATTTAGGTACTCTGTCCCTCTGCATCCCTTCATCATTTAGGATGAAGGATGGGGCTAGGGACAGCTCTTCTACCCTAAACCTTGGTATATTACCTTCCTTGTTTCCGCTCTTCTCATTATCATTCTCCTCAGCCGTGTTTCTGGACCTCCTGTTAAATGTGCTAAGCATCTCAGTGTCTGACCTTGTAGGGTGCATATTCCTGCATGGTGCCCATTTATTCTTAGGCTCCCTGGCACCCTGTCTGACACCCGCTACATTGGAAACATTCAGTGTTGGAGCTACCGTGAGGCCAGTGTTTGGTGGTGCAACTAATACTGACATATTGTGTTCAGTGGAGAGTAACACATGCATCAGAATACAACCCATATATTTGGAAACTGGTAGTACAATGTAGCTCATGCTGTGCTGTGTATCTGTTGGTAGGTGGGTACAAACATAGCATCCTGAAATGTTCATGATCTGTACATACAATTTCAGCATTTCAACATATTTATTGTTATCATATTCCTCCCACAATTCTCTGTCATCCGCTTCTGTAACCTCCTTCTTCCCCAACAGAATTTGGTCTGGCACAACTATGTTTCGCTCCTCATGTTGTATAACTGTAATATTCTCATCACCCACTTTGCCATGAAGAAATGGGATGTCAAACTCTTCTGCAAACACTATAAATATGGTTGTCAGAACTATCCCAGGTACTGGTGATAATACAGCTGCCAGTATATATGGCCATCTACGCTCATTTGTCCTTGGCCTAGGCATTATAAAACGTTTATGGGACCAATAGTAAGCCGTTATTTTCGCCCCAATTGACATCTGCAACAATATGTAACCCACTGTTTTGTATGGCAATTATAATACTTTGTAAAACCTCAGTACGCGCTGTTGTTAGCTCCTGGGCTGATGGCAGGAAGCCAACTATTGGGAATGAAAGGTCATTCAGTATAAGTGTCTGCAGCCCACTCAATATTGAGAGATTTGGCACTGCTACTCTCTGAACAGTTGGTACCTCTACTCCTGGTGATAACGTTGCCACTGCTGACCTTATTGTTATATATAACACCCTTTCTTCCACCACCCGTATTGTTATCCACCTGTGTACTGCAGGTGGTGCAACCTGCATTTCTTATCTTTATTAATAATTAATAAACTGTTGTTACAACATCATCCATTACTGCCCCCCAGCCAATGTGTTGTATACCAGATATTACACTGTCCAAGATGTCAAGGCGTGTGTTTGCAGGTTTCTGGGTTTGTGCTTGGCTGCCAAATGTGGGAAATGTAAGCTGTTGCAATATCAAGTCCACCAACTTGCTTATCAAGTGGTGGTTTTGGTACAATCAGCTGTACTTGTCCCTTCTTTTCCTCTCCTGGCCACAATAATCGCATACCTATCACCAATGCTGACTCTTGCACCTCTATTGTCATTTGCATCAGTCTACCACTCCTTGTTGTGATCAAAGGTGGTCCAGATGCGGTGGTAGTCATGTAGCTGAATATAGTCTATTTCCACAGTTCAATGTTCTTCTGTTTCTTCACTATTCCGTGTTGTGCTATCAGTTCTTAATGTCTAACTGGCATACAGACACCAGCACCATTTGCAATAAAACATGTTGGCGCCTTTGCTGGGTCTGTCAGAGGTTACTAGCACATGACAGACGATAGGCACTTGGAGGAGACAGGTGTCTCTATGATGTCATCCAGAGACCGTGTCTGCCCGGCACAGCAGAGAGTTGCATTGGTCGGTCAGTTGAAGGGATGGCCCGCAGCCAGCAGGAGATCTCTTCTTCCTTATCCCCTGTCGTGCTGGTCAGGTAGGTCCTTCTTGGTGGATCAGAGGTTGTACCTATGGTCCGCCTCAGGTTCTGCTGGTGATGCTGCTGGAGCTTGCCGTCCCTCGTCCTGGTCCACTGTCCGCTTGGTGTGGGAACTGTGGATCCACGAAGTCAATCCTTCGCACTTCACGGCGGTCACTGTTGTCAGGAGGATGGTGTAGGGGCCCTTCCACCTAGGCTGGAGGCAGTGCCGTCGGGTGTGGGCCTTGATCCAAATCCGGTCCCCAGGCTGCAGGTCATGTGGCGGTGGAGTTGCTGCTTTTGGAAGAGTCTGCAGAACCTGGTGGTGAAGATAACGCAATGTCTCTGTTAATTTCTTGCCAAATATAAAAGCAGGTCATCTGTTATTGAAAGCGGAGCTTGTGGAAATATGGCCTACAATGTTCATAGGGTGGGCAAATTCTGTTTCGTGGGGGCTGAGCTTTGTTACTCCATCTGGTGTTCTTCTGATTGCCAGCAGGGCTAGTAGTAGTGCATCTACCCATGAAAGTTCAGTTGATGCACACATTTTTCCGATCTTATTCTTCAACACCCCATTCTTCCTCTCCGCCGCACCCGCTGTAGTTTCTGTGTGACCCCAAGCTCCTTTCATAGTTCCCTTTCATATGGGAGATGAACGCAGGGTAATTTTCTGAGCTCAGGAGGGATGGAATCCCAAACTGCGGGATGAGTTCTTTTAGAAGGCATTTGGGCCCAGTCTCTGTATCACAGTTCTTGGTGGGATACTCTTCTGTCCACTTGCTGAACATGAACACTTTTACCAAAACATATTTGTAATTGTGAGTGGGGGCCATGTCTATGAAGTCCATCTGGAGACTTTCAAATGGTCTGTGGGGAAGTGGGAAATGACCAGGTGCAGTTGGTGTGCCCTTTCCAGTATTGTATTGTGCACAAACAGTGCATTGTCTGCAAAATCTTTCTGCTATTTTGTCGGAACTTGGAGTTGTACCAACATAGGGAAAACAGTCTGATCATGCTTAAAGGAAGCATTGTTGAAGGTAGGCATATCTCCCCATTGGGCCCTATCCATAACCCCTCAGTTCTTTGCACAAATCCTCCTTTGGCCCATTCCTCTTTTTCATCCTCCTCTACCTTCCTCTGCATATTTATTGGGTCAGAGTGTAATGAGTCACTGTTATCTTTAATGTTCTTCTCGCTGCTTGTTATTTGTACCATTGCTAACTGGCAGCCTGTCAGAGTTGCTCTCTTCTCTTCCCCATCAATAAATGCGTTGCCCTTCAATGCATAACCTTTTGATGATGTGTGCACTGCACATTCTATCATGGTCACTTTGGATGGTCTCAGTAATGCTTGGAGGAGGTCACTTATCAACTGTGCATGTTGTATTTGTTGTCCTAAGGATACGAGGAATCCCCTCATGGAGAGAGACAACATTTTAATAAACACAGAAGGTCATTGTTCATACCAGACCTAATTAGGTGCCCTGTTATGAAATAAAGTCCACCCACGTTCTTTCATTAAGTGCAGATATACAACTGTTGTTAATTCTCAAGACTTTACAGAAGTAGGACAAGAAACCGTATTCCTAGAAAATATTTGTGAACTGCATTTAAGCATGTGCAAATATGCAGGTGTAGTTCTGCTCATGTGAAAATCTACACCTCCACTTTGATCCAACCTTCGAAGAAGTATTATGTCTGCCAACCTGTCTCAGCATGGGAACAATTTTAAAGAAGAGCTGGTGAAAACCCTTAAAACATGTAAGTTAGTAATTTTGCACATACTCAAAACGGCATTTCAGCCCTGTAACTTTTTCTTACCATTATCTTCAGCCCCTGTATGTAGATCTGTGGAACTTTGCAGCATAAGGTAATAGTTAGTATTCAAACCCTACTATAGAACTAGCCCAGGCATAATCAGAAATGCTTTTTTAGAGATCTTATATAAGGATATTGCTGCCACACTTCCTCACCGCATTAGATGGCACAAAAGGGACAAGTGTTTTATTTTTGTTACAGGACACCTATTCACAAACACCCCTAAAGACTGCACTTATATATTAAAAGACATATTTAATGTATGCACATTGTATCCTTGAACATCACAATATGAAGCACAGTTATTCAATGCACACTATCCTTCTGTATTTGCATATATTCATTACTAAAGATCAATTAATAAACATAATATTACAACTCTGTGTCCGAATCCTTGGTGGGCAATTGCGAATACACTGCTTTAAAAAGCATTTTAGTATATTGACTTTACAATGTTATTGGTTATATTTCTTTGAAGAACCTAGAAATGAAAACATTAATATACATTCTTTTAGATGCATACATAAAATAGTACTTCTCCTTGCGCCATTTAATTAGGTACCACACTTATAATCTTTCCCCCTTCCAGTACTTTTCTAGCCGTGCCCATTGTTTAAGAATTTTCAGTGAGCCTGTGCTGTTGCTGAAGCATGAACCAGAATTAGAGCTATATCTCCATCGTGGAAAGGTGTGTCTCTTAAATTATGCTGAACATTTGCATAATTATCTGTAGCTTGCACACATGCATTACTCTTTACCAAACGTTCCCTGTCTATCACCCATTGCTAGGTGAGAAATCAGTGAGAAATCAGTAGTGGTGAAATGTGTGGGCCAAACTGTCAGAATTATAGAACATATTTGCACCAGTGGAGCTTTCTAACCAGATATGAAAGGGTGAAAACCTTTAGAGTTACACTCTGTAGGGGAATGAAGGAAAGAACCTAAAAAGTATATTATCTTCAAAAGCAAAAGAAGAATCCAAACATTGTGCTTTTGTGGATGGTCAGTTACCTAACCTCACCAAATTGTGTGATCCTGGGCATTTAATCACCCCCCCTCAATATGTTCAAATGCATACTTTAAAGACTAGCACTTGAAACATTGACCTGTGAATGCCATCACTCTGTTAATATACATTTAAGCCTTTGCATTCCCTTCCATTCTCCACTGTGAATAATACATTTGAATTAACCAGTTCTGTTCCTACCCACAGAAAACTGTTGCAGTGTGCGGTTTAGTCTTGGCACAATGCCCAGCATCTGTGGCTAGCCCACAATCCTTATTTCAAAGCCAGTCCAGAAGACTTTTCTTTAACCCTTTAATGTATCCTATCATCAATGGCCATGCTGGCAATTTCTCAGTACCTATATTTTATATGGAACAGCAACTCTGGCAAAATAGGACCTCTGGAAACCTTCCATTTCGGGCAGAGGGATGTCACAAATTCAAGAAATCCCACTCCTTCCACAAAAGAAAATGGAGAATGTGCTAACATTTTAGCCAGCTTCCCATTGTAGAAGAGTGCTGTTGGGTGGTGGCTTCATACCGCCCCATCCTGCCTAATCATGCAAGGAATAGTAGCCTGGATTTCTTTCTTTTCTGGTGCTATTGATGCAGGTGACTTCTTGAGAGGAGGCATTGGTAGGCTCAATGTGCATTTCAGTGGGGCAATCCCTGTACTCTCTTGCGTTGGTATCGCAACCTGATTCGTGTGCTATTGCGATGTTGCTGATATGGGCGTTACTGCTGCACTGCTAAGGAGAGGCTATCTTGGTTAACAAAAATGAAATGTCTTTCTCGTCTTCCCCTTCCACCATGTTGGGATTGGATTCCCTGCTCAGTTTGTCACCCCTTCACCAAGAACACTTTCAGTTTTTTGGCTGCGCCTTCCACTGGATCATTTGGTGCTTTCTCAGATAGGTTGTTTGTCCCCCGATACCATGGTTTGTATCAAGCTTACCCAGACTAACACTGGCTCTGCAAATGAAGCATCTTTTTGTCCTACAATGTGTAGAGCTGGCTTAACAAGAAATGTCTCCAGCTATAAGGACAAGCTGTTTTTACAAACTATGGGGACATCCATGGGTGCTACTATGGCACCCAGTCTAGCATGTATCTATATGGGCCAGTTCGAAGAGTATGTCGTCTATTCATCCTTCAAGGGTCATTTATTCCTTTGGAGGAGATATATTGACGGCGTGCTCTGTGTCTGGTCCGGGGATGAACCAACTTTATTGGAGTTTCTTAATTGGTTAAATGGTCAGGACCAGAGCCTACGGTTTACATGGTCCTATAGCTGGGACTCGGCTGTATATCTGGACCTTGACATCGAGGCTGGTGAAGGAGGTTTGATGACCCGTGTTTACCAGAAACCCACCGACAGGAATTCCCTGCTCCTTTATGAATCTTACCACCCTAGGGCTCTTAGGGACAACTTGCCGGTGGGGCAGTTCCTCAGGTATCGTAGGAACTGTTCCTCAGCAGTGGTTTACAATGAACAGGCACAGGTGTTGAGTAAAAAGTTGCAAGAAAGGAAATACCCAGCTAAAATTGTTAAGCAGGCGCAAAAGAGGGCTTTGAATACTCCCAGGAGGGTCTTTTTGGAAGTAAATCCCAGAAAGAAAGATGACTGCATTCCAGTCGTTATGACATTTGATCCACTGGCAACTAGGATTAGGCAGTCAATCCGGAAACATTGGTCACTGCTCTCCAACAAGGACTGTAAGATGCCTCCCCCCAGGTTCGCATTTAAGAGAGCGAGCAACCTTAAGGACAAGCTGGTTCATACTCGAGCACCGTCAATGAAAGATCTAAAAAGTGAATCCATCCCAAAGGGACATTTTCCGTGTGGAACATGCTCTGTTTGCCCATTGACTAAAATAACATTGACTGTGATTTTAAAATCAGGAAGAGAGTGGTTTCTAGGACAGTTTAGTAACTGTAATACCACGAATGTGATATACAGGCTGCAATGTGAGTTTGGACTGCAAAATATAGGTCTTACCACACGCAAAATAAAAACCCGCATCCAGGAACATCTCAGTACGATAAGAGTGGGTAAATTAACAACGAAACTGGTCCAACATTGACATACCACCAAACACAGTTTTTCGTGGGTGGTCCTTGAAAGAGTGGAAGGGGACTCCCAGACTGTGGCTAGATTGCTGATATCCAAGGAGGCTAGATGGATTTTTCAGGAGAAAAGTGAACAGGGGGGGCTCAACAAACTGCTGGAGTTGAATAAGGTGTGTTAACTAGCCCTTGGTGTGACTTGCTCCTTCCGGGCTAACTGAGATTTGTACTGTGTGCCCTTGTTGAAAATTGCATCCAAATAGCCTTTTTTATTGGTATCAGTGAAGGTGTTGTTACTTGATTTTGAATTCCTGTCCTAGTTTGGAGACCAACCTGGGATGTATGACTGTGCCCCTTGTAGTGTAAATGGTTAGATTTGAATTGGAACTAACCCGATAATGTCCTGGATCTTACTATGACATTATAAACCTATGAAGGTTTAATAGATTGTGCATACTTGCATGATGGCGTGTAGTTAACAGTACTTTTGGAATTTATAATTGAGTTCCAGTCTAAATTATTCCTAGAGTGTAGCTGCTTATCGCTGTGATAGCGGTTTTTATCTGAGATCGATATTTCATTGTAGGAAGAGATTCACTTTGAGCAGGATTATGCACATGGACGAATGATTTTAATATTCCTAGACATTCTTTCACTCAGGTCGTGTCCTCTTGTGAGAACTGACCGCCCTGTGAGTTTACAGTAACCACAATGAGTGCTGCCTGCTCTAAGATGGTGGACGCGTCCTCTCGCGAGAGGAGTAGCGTCAACTGCCGTGAACAGGGTTAGAACTATTGTTAAATCCTCAGTGCAGTGTTTCTGCCGGCGTGCGGGACGAGTTAACCTGGTGATGAGTTTCCTAGAGTGGTAAGGAGACGGGCCGAATGTCTGTGTTGTAGGTAAACGCCGAAGGGCGTTTCTCTCGGAGTAGTTAGTCCGGGGAGACTCGCTGTAAAGACATGACTGGAATGAATAATGTTTGCAATATGCGATATTGTCTCTTGCACTTAAAAACGTCAGGAGACTTAAGACGACCCACAGAAGGGGTGGTCGCTAAGCAGCATTTTGTACCACATGGCCGGTAGGAGTCGCTTTGTTCAAGTAGGGGTAAATATTATACGCTATGGCTTTTTCTGTACATTTTGGGCTGCCTTGGTGGAGTGTACAATGTGGGTGAGCAAGTTGTAAGGAAATTTTATTTTTATTTCTTTGACAGTCGTGAAGACGTGTGTGTCCAGCTTTGAAGCAGTGGCTTAATAAATAATTAATGCCCTGAAGAAATTGCCATCAATCTAACTGGCAATGAAAGATGTTGGCGAGTGGTGCGTGGTTTTATAGGTGATAGCCACGCCCAGTTTTTTAATGAGATAGGCTGCACGAAAGAACAGAATAAAAATCGCATATATGTGCAGTTTATCTTTTGTCTGTGTGTGTTACACTGTTTGTATTGTATGTTTTACACAACTTTTTTCCACTGCACTTTATTTGTATATACACATTTATGTTGATTTGGACACGCTTCATTTAAAGCTTGGTGACAGCCGATAATGAGAACAGGGCAACTCTGGTGAGTACCTACCAGGTTCCCCGATGGTGCTTCGCCCGTGAGGGGTCACCTTGCTTTTGCACATTTTTTTCACTAATATACACGGTTATGTGGTGTTTAAGTGTCACAACTGTCTGAAAAGGAACTGTGGCTAATTTCTTTAAAAATGTTGGCATAATGGTGATGTACTTGTTACCCCGGGAATCCTTGAGATAGGTGTTTAGTGTTGGACAAAATATATATAAAGGAATATTTTCCAACGTATTGTGCATCCATAGAAGGAATTAATATTAGTGCCTTATTGAACCAGGTCATTGCAGTTTGAATGGCTTAATGAGTGGAGGGCGACCTGGTTCTTTTCTTCCCTCTGTGCTCCTTTTTGTGTAGACACAAAAAACAGTGCCAAAGTCTATTGGAGGAGGGTTTTGACTTCAAATCTTCATTTTGGGAAGAGTTGGATGTTTTTTTCACAAATTTATCACGATGATCATGATTACGTTGCAAGAATTGACACAAAGGCATTTATTTTGAGCTACCTCTAAAAAGGAGTGAAAGGGCTAACAGACAGTAACCATTCAAAAATGCATTTACAACAACGAAATATGAAAGGAATGTTTGTATTTGCTGAATTTTGCAGTATCAGGCAATGCGACATTTAGAAGGTTGCCATACATAGTTGCTTTGTATGAGAGTGGTGTGCCATTCTTGTGCTAAGTTATTACATTTTTACATGGCAGGACAGGTGAAGAAAGAGCTAGAAGGGGTACAGAAAGAGACAAGAGGGATGCAGAAAGAGGCAAGATAACTGCAGAAAGATACAAGAGAGGTGCAGGAAGTGGAAGGGCAGGTGCAGAAAGAGGGAAGAGGGATGGGGAAAAAGGGAAGATGGTGCAGAAAGCAAGAGAGGAGCCGAAAGAAGCAAGTGAGGTGCAGACAAAAGCAAGAGAAGTGCAGATAGATGCAAGAGAGGTACAGAAGAAAGCAAGAGAGTTGCAGAAAGAGGTAAGAGAATTGCAGAAAGAGGCAAGAGAGGTGCAGAAAGAAGCAACAGAGGTACAGAAAGAAGTAAGAGAACTACAGAAAGAGGCAAGAAAAGTACAGAAAGAAGCAAGACGGGTGCAAAGCAAAGCAAAAGAGATGCAGAAAGAGGCAAGATGATTGCAGGACGAACCAACAGAGGTGCAGAAAGAGACAAAGGAAGTGCAGAAAGAAGCAAAAGATGTTTAGAAAGAGTCAAGAGAGCTCCAGAATGAGCCAAGAGAGGTGCAGAAAGAGTCAAAACATGCAGAAAAAGGGAAGAGGTGTGCATAAAGAGGCAATAGAAGTGCAGAAAGAACCAACAGAGGCACATAAAGAGATAAGAGAACTGCAGAAAGATGCAGGAGAGGTGCAGGAAGTGGCAGGACAGGTACAGAAAGGGAAGAGTGATGCAGAAAATGCAAGATTGGTGCAGAAAGAAACAAGAGATGTGCAGAATGAGGCAAGAGAACTGCAGAACAAGGCATGTTAGGTGCAGAAAGAGGGAAGGGGTGTAGAAAGAAGAAAGAGGGGTGCAGAAAGAAGCAACAAGATGTAGAAATAAGCAAGAGATGTGCAGAAAAAAACAAGCGAAATGCAAAAGAAAGCTAGAGTGAAGCAGAAAGAGGCAAGAGATGTTCAAAAAGAAACAAAAGAAGTGCAGAAAGAATGAACAGAGGTGCAGAAAGAGGCAAGAGAACTGCAGAAAGAAGCAACAGAAGTGCAGAAAGAGGCAACAGAAGTACAGAATGACGCAAGAGAGATGTAGAAAGAAACATCACATGTGCAGAAAGAGGGAAGAGGGGTGCAGAAAGAGGCAAGATAATTGCAGAAAGAACCAACAGAGTTGCAGAAAGTGGCAAGAGAATTGCAGAAAGATGCAAGAGAGGTACGGGAAGTAGCAGGATTGGTACAGAAAGAGGGAAGAGAATTGCAGAAAGAGGCAAGAGACGTGTAGAAAGAAGCAACAGAGGGGCAGAAAGAGGTAAGAGAAGTGCAGAAAGAGGCAGGATAGGTAATGAAAGTAGGAAGAGGAGTGCAGAAAGAGGCAAGAGGGGTGCAGAAAGAGGGGTGCAGAATAAAGCAAGAGAGGTACAGAAAGAGACATGAGAGTTGTATAAAGAAACAAGAGTGGTACAGCAAAAAGCAATAGAGATGCAGAAAGAAGCAAGAGAGGTGCAGAAACATGCAAGTGGTGTGCAGAAAAAGGAATGAGAAGTGAAGAAAGAAGCAATAGAGGTATAGAAAGGGTCAATATAGCTGCAGAATTAGGCAAGCGAGATATAGATAGAGGCAAGACAGGTGCATAAAGAGGGGATAGTGGCGCGAAAAGAGGCAAGAGACATGTAGGAAGAAGCAACAGAGGTGCAGAAGGAGGCAAGAGATATGCATAAATAAGCAACAAAGGTGCAGAAATAAGCAAGCGAAGTACAGAAAGGAGCAACATAGGTGCAGGAAGAGGCAAGAGAACTGCAGAATGAGGCCAGAGAGATGTGTAAAGAGGCAACACATATGCAGAAAGAGGGAAGAAGAGTAGAGAAAGAGGCAAGATAAGTGCTAAAAGAAGCAACAGAATTGCAGAAAGTGGCAAGAGAACTGCAGAAAGATGCAAGACAACTGCAGGAAGTGGCATAATTGATGCAGAAAGAGGGAAGAGAACTGCAGAAAGATGCAAGATAAGTGTAGAAAGAAGCAACAGAGGTAAAGAAACAGGCAACAGAAGTGCATAAAGAAGCAGGAAAGATACAGAAAGAGGGGTGCCGAAAGAGGCAAGAGGGGTGGAAAATGAAGCAAGAGAGGTACAGAAAGAGGCATGAGAACTGCTGAAAGAGACATACTAGTTGCAGAAAGAAACAAGAGAGGTGCAGAAGAAGCAAGAGTTGTGCAGAAAGAAGTAAATGAGGTGCATAAAGAGGCATGAGTAGTGCAGAAAGAAGAAATAGAGGTGTAGAAAGGGGCAAGAGAGCTGCATAATTAGGCAAGAGAGATACAGAAAGAGGCAAGACAGGTACGTAAAGAGGGAAGTGTGGTGCAGAAAGGCAAGATACATGCAGAAAGAAGCAACAGAGGTACAGAAAGAGGCAAGAGAACTGCATACAGAAGCAACAGAGGTGCAGAAATAGGCAAGGGGAGTGCTGAAAGGAGAGACAGAGGTGCAGAAAGAGGGAAGAGGGATGCAGAAAGAGACAAGAGAAGTGCACAAAGAAGCAACAGATGTGCAGAAAGAAGCAAGAGAACTGCAGAAAGATACAAGACAAGTACAGGAAGTGGCAGGACAGCTGCAGAAAGAGGGAAGTTGGGTGTAGAAAGAATCAAGAGGGGTGCAGAAAGAAGCAAGAGAGGTGCAGAAAGAGGCAAGAAAGGTGTAGAACTAAGCAAGAGAGGTGCAGAAGTAAGCAACAGAAGTACAGGTATAGGTAAGAAAAGTGAAGAAAGAAGCAAGAGGGAACAGAAAGAGGCAAGTGAGGTGCAGGAAGAGGCAAGAGGGGTGCAAAAAGAATCAATAAATGTGCAGAAAGAAGCAAGAGAAGCTCAAAAAGAAGGAAGCGAGGTGCAGAAAGAGGCAAGAGTAGTGCAGAAAGCGGCAAGAGAGGTGCAGAAAAAGGCAACAGAGGTGCAGAAAGAGGGAAGAGTATGCAGAAAGAGGCAAGTGAAGTGCGGAAAGAAACAACAGAGGTGCAGAAAGAGGCAAGATAGGTGCAGAAAAAAGAAACAAGAAATGTATGGAAAGAAGCAAGAAATGTGCAGAAGGAAGGGAAGTGCAGAAAGCGGAAGAGATGTAGAGAAAGAGACAAGAGAGGTGCAGAAAGAAGCAAGAGTGGTTTCCACACCATTAGTACTAATTTAACAACCACAATTAGCAATAAGTAACAGGTGACCATTCCAGCTTCGCAAATGGCCTTGCACCACGCTTAAATACTTGTCACTGCATTTTTGGTAACATTTGAGCCATATTTATGTTCAAATCTGCAGATTATGCGACAGATGATGGATTATGTGGCTAATGCAGAAAATGTATAATTATGCAAAAATCGCTGCTGCAGAACAGTCACATAATTCCAGTGGCCCTGCTCATACCTCTGACTAGGTCCAGATGTGCTCCTCTATGGTTCCTTCTTTTTTTGTGCCTCATTGAGTTTATAGTTTAGCTTCTCTGGAAAAAAGGAAGACTAACCCTGAGGTTACCACTCCACAACACAGAGTATCATACCACATAATTACTCCCAATAATTCAAAATCCCACTCTACATTATTCCTATACACTAACTACCACATTCATTCTATCAACATAATTTCACTACAAAACATACCACATACTTCCACTATATATTACATACATCCACTCCACTCCAAAAACATTATTTAAGTACTTTCACATTTACAACACCAATAGCTCTAATTCTCACAAATGCAAAACATATTGCGTTGCAAATGCTTCTTTAACCAATAGTTGTGTTGGCAGAGTTCTGGAAAAAGGATCTTGGGCCTCCGACCAGTGCTCAGGAATTCTGCTGAGTAGGACTTACTAGGAGGCACCAGTAGGACTTCTTGGCCCCCAAAGTCCCTCAGGAGTAAAGTGTACTTCATCCCCCAATAAGTAGTGTGCCAGGAGGTGCATTTACAGAGTGATGGACAAAGGGAGAAGTGGCCTCCAAAGACCTCTTAGCAATAAAACTGTGTGGGACTTACTGGAGGTAACAAATGGGGTAGTTTTCCCTAAGGAAATCCTTGGAGGCCAGCTACCCCTCCCATTACCTCCAGTAAGTCTCACAGAGCAGGTTTGCTAAGTTCTGATAGCAGGCCATGCCCCCTTTTCCCACCACTCTGCAAATGCATTTCCTGGCACGCTCTTGGTGGGGAATGAAGTCCCCTTCACTGCTGGGATACCTTAGGGGCCAACTAGCCACCCTGTTAACTCCAGTACGCCCCACACAGTGGGACTGCTGAAAGGTGTATGCATGCCTCACCACCTTTATCCATCACTCTGCAAACGCACCTCCTGGTGCACTCTGGGTTTGGGGATGAAGTCCCCTTATGTCTTGAGGGTCCCTGGCTGCCAATTAGCCCTCCGTTTACCTCCAGTAAGCCCAAACCCAGCTGGATTACTGAGAGGTAGTCAGAGGCCATGCCCCTTTTTAAAATACTCTGCAAATGCAGCTCCTGGTGCACTGCTGCTTGGGGGATGAAGTCCAGTTTAGTCCTGAAGTCCTCAGGAAACAAGGGGAATGCATCACCCACCACCAGTGCACCAGGAGGCGCGTTTGCAGAGTAGTGTAAAAAGGGTATGGCCTCCTACCACCTCTTAGCAAACCTGATGTGTAGGGCTTACTGGAGGTACCTGGTAGGCTGGTTGGCCCTTAAGGACCCTCAGTAGTGATGGAGACTTCATTCCCCAACCAAGATTGCGCCAGGAGGCACGTTTGCTGTATAGCCCCCTTCCCTTAGTGCTTTTGGGCCCCGGGGACCCCATCCCCTGGGGCCTGACCAATTCCCAAAAAAATTGAATTCAAATGAGAGGGGGGATTTATGGCCCCCTCCCCAGGCCGATATATGACCCGGGGACCCCATCCCACGGGGCTCTGCCTTTCTATCTTTTTTTGTTTTTTAAAAGGGAGGGGGGCCGCCCTCCCCAGGCCGTTTTTTTCCACGGGGACCCTATCCTCTGGGGCTTGGCCAACTGTTTACAAAAAAAGTCAATGGATGGGGGCCAAGCTGCCCCCTTCCCCCAGGTCATTTTTGGCCCCGGGGACCTCATCCCCCAGGGCTTGGCCAATTTTTACATATTTATTTTAAGGAACTGGGCTGACCAATTTCGGCCCAGGGGATCTCATCACCCAGGTCCTAGCCATTTTTCTAAACAAAATTGAAAAGGAGGGGTGAACCGAGTAGCCAAGCTCCCAGGCCATTTTTAGCCCTGGGGACCCCAACACCCTGGGTTTCACCTCTTTGCTGGGGCCGGCTGGGGAGCTTCAATGCCCCCACGGTCCCTGCCAGCTCCCCGCCTCCTGCGGGAACCAGCATTGTTTTGGACAAAGGCAGCTGCATACATGCAGGTACCTTTGCCCAAAAGCAGTTCTGCTTCGCTTCATGGAAGCGAGTGCAGTTTTCCTGCTCTTGCTTCCATGAAGCAAAGCAGTAGTTTGCCATGGCATGGCGGGAGCAGTGCTATTGCCCTGTCATAGAAAACTTCAATGTCCCGGGGAGGGCACCCCGGGACATTGCTGGAGCCGTCTCAGGAGGGTGGCAGTTTACCCTGGGCAATGTGGGCTCCAGGGGGGGGGGTACACGGCCACTTTCAATGGGTTTAAAGCCCCGGGGAGGTGGTGGTCTCCATGGTCTGGGGTCCGCTATGGACCCCCATATCTGAATTTAGGGTGCCCTGGGAAGGCTCGAGCCCCCCCAAATGTAGTTTTTAAAGGTAGCCCCGTGGAGGTGGCAGTTCCAAGGGCTGCGTAGGGCCACGTGGCCCCAGCCTTTAAAGCATATAGCCCCAACGAGGAGATGGTCCCCGGAGCGGTGTGGAGGCGAGCAACACATGAATTAATTTATCAAAGCCTCAGGAGGTGGGAGTCCCTGGGGCTTGAGGGGGCCTGTGAGGCCCCCCGCCCACCATGATATATTGCCCCATGGAAGTGGCGGTCCCCCTAGGAGCATGGGGGGGCAGGATCCCCCATGCATTTTTTTTAAAGCCTGCAGGAGGTGGTGATCCCTGGGGACTTAGTTACATGGGAGACCACACTTCTTTTTTTGGGCGGAGATTCGCAGGCCCTATGCAAATCCTGCCAAAATCTTTTAAAAACATGCTCTCTTTGGCCGTCGGGGTCCCAGAGGGACCCCCTGAGCTGGCCTAGGGGTTCGGGGTGTCCCTTTTTATTGTGTTTTTACCTTTTTTCTTGTGATGCGGTTCAACAGAGTCACAAGATGGCTGCCAACACTTCCAGGTTGGAACTGTTGGCAGCCAATCAGAATCAAACTGGAGATCAGGCGAGTTTGCAGATCCACCTTGGTCAAAAGATATTAATATTTCATGCATTACTACTTTAAGTAAATAGAAGTAAAGCAACTCCCTAAACTATAGAGGCAGCACATTCAAAAATAAATGTAGATAAATAACAATTCTATAGAATAAAATGAGAAATAACAAACAAAACTAATAAAATTATCTTTTCTTGTTGAATGAATACATCAGACTAAAAGAGACCCAAAACTGCGATTCAACAGGTGAGGTAAAGATGTCAGTGCAATAATAATTCCCCTAAAGTACCTTGCCACAACACTAAAAACGATATCATTATGTGTGCATAAATAAAAGAAAGAATGTATAATTTATATTTTATATATCAATCATAATTGCCCTATTTAGAGTCTGGACGACTTGGTACATCCATAGGTGGAGGTCCCACTGCTGTAATCTTACTAAAGGTTCCCCATTACATTCTATTGAATGCAGTTCATAATTTCAGAAACTCACATGCAGGAAAGTTTTCACCATCAGTTGATGCAGCAAGCCGTTGAGGCTGACAAAAGAGACCTGACTTTTAGTTGATGTGGTGAGGAGACGGCTGATCATTTTCTGGCTCCTAGGGTTCCCACTCTGGAGACAACAAGGTGGTATGATACAGCGAAGGCCCAAAGGAAGGTGTTGACTTTTGTGAGAGATATGTAGTTGACCAATACGACCCCTTAAGGCCTCCTTGATAGGTGTGTGGTTGCTCTTACTTCTCAGACCTGTTGAGAAGGCAATCTTAACTGGAAACTGCCTTACTTTAGAAGATTCAACAGCCCAGAATGTGATGGGCGGGGGATGAGTTGGGGGGGTTCAAGCTGGGTCTTGCATGCTTTCCTGAAGGTAAAGTATTACATTTGGAGCTTCCCATGTGGTGTGGACACTTTCTAAAAAAAATAGAGACATGTTTGCACCTCAGGTAAGAAGAAAGATAAAACAAATCAGTAGGAAGTAATACAGGGTGGAAAGAGTAACATAAAAGGTAAACTGGAGATAAGTATGAAAAAGTTGGAGGGAGTGTAAAAGACTGTGGTAGTCAATGGAGTTGGAAAACGTTTACAACCAAGTGACAAGCATGTAATTAGCGGTGGACTCAATTAAGAAAATATTTCAGCCTACAGAAGCGGTTCTGAAGGACATGAACCTGGGTCTTGCAGTAGCATCATTTAGGCAAAGTGTGGTGAAAGCATTCATTTCACTATATGACGAAGTGGTGGTTGAGGTCAACATGAGACAGGGAGCAAACATTCAGATACCAACAGTGAAGCAGTCTTTTTTTGCCAATGACTTGACACACCAATGATATTCTGACCCACCTTTGATGAAAAAGTCCCCCCAAATGTAGTTTTTAAAGGTAGCCCCGTGGAGGTGGCAGTTCCAAGGGCTGCGTAGGGCCACGTGGCCCCAGCCTTTAAAGCATATAGCCCCAACGAGGAGATGGTCCCCGGAGCGGTGTGGAGGCGAGCAACACATGAATTAATTTATCAAAGCCTCAGGAGGTGGGAGTCCCTGGGGCTTGAGGGGGCCTGTGAGACCCCCCGCCCACCATGATATATTGCCCCATGGAAGTGGCGGTCCCCCTAGGAGCATGGGGGGGCAGGATCCCCCATGCATTTTTTTTAAAGCCTGCAGGAGGTGGTGATTCCTGGGGACTTAGTTACATGGGAGACCACACTTCTTTTTTTGGGCGGAGATTCGCAGGCCCTATGCAAATCCTGCCAAAATCTTTTTAAAACATGCTCTCTTTGGCCGTCGGGGTCCCAGAGGGACCCCCTGAGCTGGCATAGGGGTTCGGGGTGTCCCTTTTTATTGTGTTTTTACCTTTTTTCTTGTGATGCGGTTCAACAGAGTCACAAGATGGCTGCCAACACTTCCAGGTTGGAACTGTTGGTAGCCAATCAGAATCAAACTGGAGATCAGGCGAGTTTGCAGATCCACCTTGGTCAAAAGATATTAATATTTCATGCATTACTACTTTAAGTAAATAGAAGTAAAGCAACTCCCTAAACTATAGAGGCAGCACATTCAAAAATAAATGTAGATAAATAACAATTCTATAGAATAAAATGAGAAATAACAAACAAAACTAATAAAATTATCTTTTCTTGTTGAATGAATACATCAGACTAAAAGAGACCCAAAACTGCGATTCAACAGGTGAGGTAAAGATGTCAGTGCAATAATAATTCCCCTAAAGTACCTTGCCACAACACTAAAAACGATATCATTATGTGTGCATAAATAAAAGAAAGAATGTATAATTTATATTTTATATATCAATCATAATTGCCCTATTTAGAGTCTGGACGACTTGGTACATCCATAGGTGGAGGTCCCACTGCTGTAATCTTACTAAAGGTTCCCCATTACATTCTATTGAATGCAGTTCATAATTTCAGAAACTCACATGCAGGAAAGTATTCACCATCAGTTGATGCAGCAAGCCGTTGAGGCTGACAAAAGAGACCTGACTTTTAGTTGATGTGGTGAGGAGACGGCTGATCATTTTCTGGCTCCTAGGGTTCCCACTCTGGAGACAACAAGGTGGTATGATACAGCGAAGGCCCAAAGGAAGGTGTTGACTTTTGTGAGAGATATGTAGTTGACCAATACGACCCCTTAAGGCCTCCTTGATAGGTGTGTGGTTGCTCTTACTTCTCAGACCTGTTGAGAAGGCAATCTTAACTGGAAACTGCCTTACTTTAGAAGATTCAACAGCCCAGAATGTGATGGGCGGGGGATGAGTTGGGGGGGTTCAAGCTGGGTCTTGCATGCTTTCCTGAAGGTAAAGTATTACATTTGGAGCTTCCCATGTGGTGTGGACACTTTCTAAAAAAAATAGAGACATGTTTGCACCTCAGGTAAGAAGAAAGATAAAACAAATCAGTAGGAAGTAATACAGGGTGGAAAGAGTAACATAAAAGGTAAACTGGAGATAAGTATGAAAAAGTTGGAGGGAGTGTAAAAGACTGTGGTAGTCAATGGAGTTGGAAAACGTTTACAACCAAGTGACAAGCATGTAATTAGCGGTGGACTCAATTAAGAAAATATTTCAGCCTACAGAAGCGGTTCTGAAGGACATGAACCTGGGTCTTGCAGTAGCATCATTTAGGCAAAGTGTGGTGAAAGCATTCATTTCACTATATGACGAAGTGGTGGTTGAGGTCAACATGAGACAGGGAGCAAACATTCAGATACCAACAGTGAAGCAGTCTTTTTTTGCCAATGACTTGACACACCAATGATATTCTGACCCACCTTTGATGAAAAAGTCCATTTGATTAACATCAATATGTAGTAGGCCATTGGGAACTCTTTCTAAGGGTACACATATGGTAGTGTAATCAGATCAGGAAATGCGAGAGGGCATTGTGAAGAAGGCAACAGACGTGATGCTCGACTTGCAATATGAGAGCCAAAAGAATCCTGTTAGTGAGGTGACCCAGGAGAAATTCTTCTTCTGATGAGGACACAAACAGAATTACTAGCCATCGGAACTTTAGCAACTGTGTGTTATCAATTTAAACTGAGAGGGTGAGACCTTTCTGTTTTCCTACCCAGATACAGCTCAATTCTTTCTTGATGGAGTGAAGAATAAATCTTATGAAAGTTGAATTCCTGCTGAATGTTACAATACTCAAAGGAAGCAAAAGTTTACGTAACAGAAGCTCTGCTTCATTTTATTGGGAGGGGAACCTGTTTGGCTCAATTTTTGATTTATGAAGTGGTGTATTCTCTTTGGGGCCTTTTTTGTTCTCGGGTTGTCATTCACTTGTTGCTCTTATAATCACTCCCACTGCGATCACTGGTTCCTGATTGCCCTGAATATCACTCGGGTAACGACATGCATGTGTTTTTTGTTTATCACGCAGTTTCTCCTTTTTAAAGTGGCATTTGTAAATCACGTTTATGTCACCTGTACATTAAAGCAATATATTTAGACCATGCTTCCATATTTTTTAAACCAACGATTCACCATACTATCTGCTGGAAAATGTTAGGCATAATTTATCTTTAATTGCGGATTTGGACTGTCTGATTTTCTTACTACAGTTAGTGAATGCTGAATTAATTGTGTTGCGGTGTTTTATGTTGCTGCCCCTTAGACTTTGGAATCGTATATACCTAATATTGGTAAACATATTTGATAAATCATTGACACGAAGTGATAACGGTTGATTTGTAATTATATTAGAGGAAACGTGAAACATTTTCAAGAAACCAATAATTTGCTGATTTTTAACCGATATATAAGCAAAATTAAAGTTTGACCAATCTTTAAAAGCAAGCCTGCATTAGCGATGTGGCTAGAAAGGAATAGCAGTGAATAGCATGCGTCAATCTAAATGCAACATTTCCAAAACCTCTCCCTTAAACAATAGGTCTCCAGAACCATGGGGGGGAATTAATACAATAACAGATTGCTACGATTTGTTGTCTCGGTGTGAAGGATGATGGGATTGCCAAGATAATCTTTTCATGGACAGTCAGATGTTCTCTGTCTCCTGCGACCCTGGGGTATAGACTCTCTTTTAGGTCGTTTCAGCACTCCTGCTCCCAAAGGGACAGCCGTATGTAGAGATGCTTTTAATCTCAGTCTGCGTTATTCCCTCCATCTTCAGCGGCTTGACAGCTTGCGCATTACAGTGTCTTTTGTCATGCCATCAAATATTCAGTCCCCTTCACTGCTTATCAGGCGGCTCAGAGGAGCAGTGTGATACAGCCTCGGAAGGGGCAGCTGACTCGCAAGGCTTTTAAAGGAAAGCCACGAAATGAAGTGCTCTTGCTGGAAGAATGCGCATCGCCACAGAAAAAAGGGGAGCAAAAAAAAGAGGAAGGAGTGGACTGGAATTACTTTAAAACAAATTACCGAACAGACAGCATGTACATTTATTACCATTGATGGTCTAATGTGTTCTCATAACAGAAACATCCATTTCCGTAGCTCGCTCTCTGCATGTTTACCTCACTGCCCTTGAACAGCAGCTGTAAAGATTTAAAGACTTCCTTTAGATTTACTGCCAACCTACAATTTTCAATTTCTCGCAGTGGAATGAGGAAGGTTTTTTTTTCACTTTAAATGCGTTCCGACTTGTCAGTTCAACAGTTCAACTTGGAATGTAATGACCACTGCTAAAGACGCATTACTAGATTATCTTCAATGTTCATAAACTACAAGAAAATGCAACTAACATAATTTAGTTATCATTTCGGATGACAATTTTTCAAAATGGGGAATGATACAATGAAAAATATGAGTTCCTCATTTTGAGGTTTTTTTTTGTTCTTTAAGAAATAGATAAACTACTTTATTGATTTGCTGTAGAAAATCTTGTATCCTCTTTAAAAGTTTAGCATGTTGTTTCCTGATTGAAACGTGGAGCCAGTGTTGCAAAGCCCTTGCGATGTCATTTTGTCAAGGCAATGCAAGGGCGTAAGTCATATTTATCAAGCCATGAAGAGCTACCTTGTAGTAAATCCAGAGTAAAGCGAGTCAATGCAAGTTGGTACCCTTTGTTACTCTTCTTTAGAAAATCATTCCATGGGTAGAGCCTGGGTGTTCACATGCTTCCACTCAAGGACTTTTGCACTTTCCCAAAAATACTGAGGGATTTATTATGAGTTTGACAGTGAGCGAGTGGGACCGCCCTGCATCACCAAACCTGTGTAGGAACCGCCTACCAGATCAGGAGCTTTCTTCAGGTCTGGCAGGTGGTTGTCTGTCGTTCCCAGTTCACAATGAGAATGTTAACTGCAGTACCTGCACATCACGGACTTCTGCAGTCTGTGCCATGCAGGTACATGTAGGTACTGGGGTGTCTGCACACAGGTGGCACATGTTGTGTGCCTTCACATGGTGTGAGGCACCAGGGGCCCCCTTTGTTTCCACTCCGCCATGGTTTTCATGGCTGACTCATCACCAATAAAACTGCCAAGAACATTACGCCCTCAGGACCACCACGCAACCACCAGGGACGGCAGTTCCCGGGCAGTTGCGACGGTTGTGGCGGTCCCAGGGCGGCCCGACCGCCCTAGTCGTAATAGGGCGGTCAGGAGATTGCCACCATGAGTCTGGACGTCCGTACGCCACCAGACTCACAGTAATGGCCTAAGAATAGCAAATCTGGGAATGTGTCAAAATGCTAAGCCTTCCCAAAAGAGGTGTAATGAGGAGAAATACATGTCTTTCTCCTCATTATTTCCTCTTTCTACAGCTCACATAGAAAGAGATACATGCCTCTGAGTATTGTTTTTGTGCAGGAAGAGGACCTTTCCTGTGCAAAAACAATACTGGTTGTAATGCAGGCACAAGTGGATCTGAGTCGATTCTAGCCTGAACTGTATGCACTAGTTCAGAGAAGAGAGGAGGAATGTGCCATATATAAGTAAATATAGCTCATTTAGGTTCTCTCCGTTTGACGCAGTGCAGCAAGTTGAATTGCTGCATTGTGTTGCACTAAATAATTGTAAATCTGTGTCTTGGTACTTTATATGTACAGTCACAGCTGGCAATATTTTATATGATGTGAGTGGGATGGCGCAAACTATTTTTAAATTGGAATAAAAAGCGTAAGTTACACCAAGAAGTACAAAGTATGCCAGTGCTAAAGTATAATATCATACTAATGATCTGTTTGTAAAAAAAAAAAGGTCAGTTAGGAGCCCCGTGACCTTACCATAGCATGGTGGCGGGCCACGCCATTGCAATACTCACAGTGCAATGTAGTTATACAAAAACTAAGTGGCCCCATGGAATGAGTGACTCCAGAACATCAAAGAATGTTGCAATATTCACTTCTATTCCCCCACACAACAAATGAGTCCTGCGTAATTCACTAAAGGAGAAAACACAAATGAATATATCCATATGAGTGTTAGTGCATATATGTACCTTCATGTGGGCTCCACAGGGAAAAATACAAGGCGTCGTTGTGTGATGATTGCATTCCTTTGTTGATAGCATGTGTATGAGTGCCTCAAACATATCCACCACTTGATTAAACAAAGCTTCATGTGTTTAAAGAAAGCCAAATAATAAATCCTATTCCTGAGAAAGAAGCGGTGCCAAAATTCGCTTTCCTTCTAATGGACAGCAAATGAAAAGGGGGGGCCCTTGGCCCCCCCACCCACATGGTGGTCCCCTCTCTCCTTGCCTCCCGGTGGTGTGGGGGCGTGATCTCCCGGCGCCCAATGGTACGCGGGAGGTGTACGCCACACCCCCGGTTGGCCGACGCCGAATCCCTGATCCGGAGGCGTGGTGCACTCCTCCGGGTCAGAGTGGCGGGCGTCGAGGGGTGAGGGGAGGGGGCGGCCCGCCCTCTCCCTGCGTCCCTGGGAAAAAAGGAGGGGAGAGCGCTCAGTTGGCCCTTCTTGTCGCCTGACGCTCCCCCACACTGGTCGTGCCCCGCGCTCGGGGCCTCCTAATTTTCTGTTTTCTCTTTCAGATCAAGGATTGCTGACTGGAGTGTGTGGTACCGTGATGTTGGAAGCAGACAGACGGAGAGTTGACCGCATAGATCGAGGGCGGTGGATCTGTAGAGTGCAGGACACGCAAGTCATCGACAGTAAGAGGAAGCGGGGGGCTTGCATTTCATCGCTTCGTGTGGCCGCCGGGTGGGTCTATGTTAGAGTTTGGCCACCCCTAACATTTGGATTAGCCAGTGTTGCGGTCGCTGTGGCGTGATGCTCATAGCCCCCGGCACATCCTCCGTCTCGTGAAGGTACAGGGCGCACTGGTTGCGAATCCGAGCAGTAAGCAAATTGATCAATAGTAAAAATGCCGGGAGCCAAGGGCGCTAAGGGGTCAAAAATGGAGTTGATGTTTCAGGCCATGATGCGTAAGATGAATGCCATGGATAAAAGATTGAATAAGGTTGACTGCCTAGAGGCCCGTATGATGAAAAGGATGGATGATGTCGCAGGCCCGCGCGGTAGGCGCAAGCGGTAATTGACGCACCTTTACTGGAGGGGGATTCCGGTTCCTCGCCTAAAATGGGCAAGGCCAAACGGCCAAGGTGCAATGCTTCCACTCGTGCACCGGTGGCGTTGCCCACTACCCCGGAGCCGGTACTCCCGGCTCCCTTGGCACCAGCTCCTGCCTTGCCAGCAGGGGACACTCCTGTCGGGCCGGCACCACCTGCCCCACTTGGCCCACTTCCATTGTCTCCGATGCCGGCACCCATGGCGCCGTCACTGCCGGTGGTGCCGGTAGCAGTACCGGATTGCGACAATCAGATCTCTCCTGAGTTAACGGCGCAGATAGCGACTATACTTCCTTGGCTGCAGAAGGGGGGTATGATGCCCTCAACACTAGACCATGCAGCGGAGGCGGCCAAGATGGTGGAGAATATTAGGGCGGGAACAGTAATGAGTGCGGCTGCGGCATCTTTTTCTCCTTCTTCTGCAGGTTTGGATGCCGCTCGGCCGAATGGAAGCGACGCAGGACCAGCCCCGGTGTCCGGTAATGGTAAGGAGTTAGCCCTGCCTCTTTTAGGAGATGGGACGATTCCGTCTAGGAGCGAAGATTTAGGGCAACATGTTTCTCCGGCGGTGAAAGAGATGATTTGTGCGGGAAAGTACATATATATTTTCTCTTTGCTATTAGACAATAGGGAAATGGAAAATGCCAAAATGCTAAAGGAATGGATGCATCCTAGTGAATGGAGAGTACAGTGTGCGAAGTTTAGGGTGGAGGAAACTCTACGCAATTGGATCAGGGCCTTCTCCATCCTTACAGCTATCACTGTTGAATGTCCTCCAAACGTGCATGCGGCAATGGCTTGCTATCAGAGCAGGATCGTAGGTTGGAGTGAGCAGTATACCGGGGACGCATGGAAAGAATATGATGTTAATTTCAGGAAGGCGAAGGAGTTCGACTTGTCGTTGTCATGGGACAAGGTGGACTCACTGTCACAGCATAAACAGTTCGCAGGGAGCACGGCCCCTGCCCAGCCCGGGACCGTAGCCAGTGTGTTCCCCGCAAAAATCCAGCAGCCCTTTCATGCGGCGCCGGGGAATGAGTTCCCAGGGAAAAGTAGGGGAGGCGGCTGGGAAAGAAAGGGTGTGTTTTGGGACTTTAACAAGCGTTCCTGTACAAGACTGGCCGGCACATGTAGATTCAGACATGCATGCGCAATCTGTGGTCACACTTCCCATCCCGAGACAACATGCAGGAAAAGTGGTAACCAGAGTCAGAGAGGGGGAATGAACCTGAATAGCGCTGGAAGCACGGTTAGCCCCTCCCCGGTTAATGTCTTGGCAATGATTCCATGGTTGAATAGATACCCGGACCACGGTGCAGCTACGTTACTGCAGGAAGGTTTCTCCCAATGTTTCCGGATCCCGGCTGGGGGATACACCGGCAGTACGCACTGTAGGAACCAGTTATCTGCACAACATAATCCTGCTGTAGTTATGGCTAAGATCCGAAAAGAACTGTCCCTAGGCAGAATAGCGGGCCATTCCAGGAAGTCCCAGTGCCTGATTTTGTGTGTTCACCATTAGGCGTAGTCCCCAAGAAAGAGAAGGGTGAGTTTAGACTGATCCACAACTTGTCGGCACCGAGAGGGGCATCCTTGAATGATGCGATAGATGAAGGAATTTGTAGTGTATAATATGCTTCCTTTGACCACCGACCCCCTGGACCACGCACACAATTCAGCGAGGACATCGCCGACCTCGTCAGCCCACATGCCCTCCCCTCCGCTGACTACATCCTCCTGGGAGACCTCAACTTCCATCTGGAGAACAACAACGACCGCAACACCAGCACCCTGCTCGACAACCTCGCCAACCTGGGACTCAAGCAACTGGTGTCCACCCCCACCCACCTCGCCGGACACACACTCGACGCTGTCTTCTCATCCAGCAAGGACATCGACTTCAGCCACGCCACAGAGCTTCAATGGACGGACCACAGCTGCGTCCACTTCACCTTCAAGAAAACAACGACCCACCACCACCAGCAACAGGCCGCCCGCAGAAGCTGGAACAAGATCACAGCAGACCAGCTCGCCACCTCCCTGAGCCAGCACCCTCCTGCCAGCTCAGCGAACCCCAGCCAGGCTGCCGACAAGCTCACGAAGTGGATCAGCAACTGCGCGGACGAACTCGCCCCACTGAAGACCCCGCCCAGCAGACCCGGCAGCAAGAAAGCCCCATGGTTCACCGACAAACTCAAGAGCTCCAAGAAGAACTGCTGAGCCCTCGAGAAAGTCTGGAGAAGGGAACCAACACCGGACAACAGGACCTCCTTCAAACTTGCCACCCGGAAACACCACCAGCTGATCCGCGCCGCCAAGAAAACAGCATTCAAGGACCGGTTGGACAACAACGCACACAACTGCAAGGAACTCTTCAACATCGTGAAAGAGCTTTCCAACCCCAGCGCAGGAAACAACGACATCACCCCATCGCAAGACCTCTGCAACTCCCTCGCTTCATACTTCCACAACAAGATCGCGGACATACACAACAGCTTCAACAACCAACCAACGCACACCATGACCGAACAACCACCCCCCACCACCACCCTCCACGCCTGGACCCCGATCAGCACCGAAGACACCATCCGCACGATGAACTCCATCCACTCCGGATCACCAACCGACCCCTGCCCTCACCACGTCTTCAACAAGGCCGACGCTATCATCGCACCCCACCTGCGAGACATCATCAACACATCCTTCGACACCGCCACCTTCCCTGAGAGCTGGAAACACGCCGAACTCAGCGCTCTACTCAAGAAACCAACAGCGGACCCCACCGACCTCAAGAATTACCGCCCCATCTCGCTCCTCCCGTTTCCAGCCAAAGTCATCGAGAAAACCGTCAACAAGCAGATGGCCGCCTTCCTCGAGACGAACGGATCCCTCGACCCCTCACAGTCCGGCTTCCGAGCCAACCACAGCACCGAGACCGCCCTCATCGCCGCCACCGATGACATCCGAGCCCTGATGGACAACGGAGAAACAGCGGCCCTCATCCTCCTAGACCTCTCCGTGGCATTCGACACGGTCTGCCACCGCACCCTAGTACGGCGCCTCAGCAACGTCGGAATCCAGGACAAGGCGCTGGAATGGATCATCTCCTTCCTCGACGGAAGAACACAGAGAGTCCGCCTACCACCGTACAAATCAGAGGCCACCGAAGTCATCTGCGGCGTCCCCCAAGGATCATCTCTGAGCCCCACCCTCTTGAACGTCTACATGAGCCCCCTCGCGGCCATCGTACGCAAACACAACCTCAGCATAATCTCCTACGCCGACGACACCCAGCTGATCCTCTCCCTGACCAACGACCCCGCCGCCGCCAGAGCCAACCTACACGAAGGGATGAAAGAGGTAGCCGAGTGGATGACGACCAGCCGCCTGAAACTGAACTCGGACAAGACAGAGGTCCTCATCCTGGGCTCCTCTCCCTCCGCCTGGGACGACTCCTGGTGGCCTCCCGCCCTGGGCACCGCACCCAAACCGACAGACCATGCACGAAACCTGGGCTTCACCCTGGACTCCTCCCTCTCCATGACCAGGCAAGTCAACAACGTCTCCTCGGCATGCTTCAACATCCTACGCATGCTACGGAAGATCTTCTGGTGGATCCCCACCGAGACCAGGAAGACCGTCACCCAGGCCCTCGTCACCAGCCGACTGGACTACGGCAACGCCCTCTACGCCGGTACCACCGCCAAGCTCCAGAAGAGACTCCAGCGGATCCAGAACGCCTCAGCCAGACTCATCCTCGACATCCCACGAACCAGCCACATCTCCGGACATCTGAGAGACCTTCACTGGCTCCCCGTCAACAAAAGAATCACCTTCCGCCTCCTCACCCACGCACACAAAGCCCTACACGACCAAGGCCCGAGCTACCTCAACAGCCGAGTCAACTTCTACGCTCCCAAACGCCACCTCCGATCAGCCAACCACGCCCTCGCCGCCGTCCCCCGCATCCGAAGAGCGACTACAGGAGGAAGGTCCTTCTCCTACCTGGCCGCCAAGACCTGGAACTCCCTCCCTCCCGACCTGCGCCAGACCCAAGACCACCTCTCCTTCAGGAAGAAGCTGAAGACCTGGCTGTTCGAGCAGTAGCGGCTCCCTCCCCCCCCCCCCCCAGCGCCTTGAGACCCTACGGGTATGTAGCGCGCTTTATAAGTGTCACTGATTGATTGATTGATTGATTGATTGACCAAGTAGTGGAGCTATTGCGGGGATTGGGGCGGGGCACTCTCATGGCCAAATCAGATATTGAATCCGCCTTTCGTTTGTTGCCGGTGCATCCTTTGGACCACCACTTACTTGGTTTCGCTTTTGAGGGAAAGTTTTACATGGACAAATGTATGCCTATGGGTTGCTAGATCTCTTGTGCGTACTTTGAGACTTTCAGTTCCTTTCTGGAGTGGGTCATGAGACAGGCCACGGGCCACAAACAGGTCATGCATTATTTGGACGACTTCCTTTTCCTGGGAGCGGCGGGGACTTCGGAGTGTGCCTGGGCATTGCAGGAATTTTGCGTGCTCATGCGGGCTTTCGGGGTTCCGTTAGCGCCCGGGAAGACGGTTGGCCCGACCACCTGTTTGGAGTTCTTGGGTATCGAGATGGATTCATTGGAGGGGTGCTTCAGGTACCCAAAGACAAAGTATCGAAATTGAGGGTGGCATTGCGCCAGTGCCTTCTGAAGGAGAAGGTTATCTTGCAGCAGCTACAGGAGACGGTGGGCCAATTGAACTTTGCATTGCACACCCTTTTTCTCGATCGATTGCCCAAGCTATGAAGGGTTTGAGAGAGAAACATCACCGCATTAGGCTGTCAGCGGAGGTTCGCCAGGATCTGTGGATATGTGGATATGGGTGGCATTCCTGGAGGATTTCAATGGCAGGGTAGTGTGGCCGCCCCCCCCACGACATCTGCAGAGTTGGGTTTATGGACCGACGCTGCTGGTAGCGTGGGCTTCGGCGCCATCCTGGGCACCAAGTGGGTCGCCCAGAAGTGGCCTGAGGAATGGGGGTCGTGGGGATTAACCACCAACATCGGATTCCTGGAACTGTTCCCGATATGGGTAGCATTAATGGTCTGGCCGGCGCACCTTAGCAATCAGTCGGTGGTTTTCTGGTCGGACAACATGAGCGTGGTAGAATGCATTAACCAGCAAGCGGCGCGGTGTCCATTCATACTGAGCTTGGTAAAGGAGATTGTGCTACAATGTTTAAAATGGAACGTGACTTTCAGGGCCAAACATGTGCCAGGTGTTCTCAATAATGCAGCTGATGCCCTTTCTCGCTTCAAAATGCAGGTGTTCAGGGAACAGCTTCCAGCAGAAGGCCCATCACCAGCACCTTTCCCGGTTGCTCTCAGGCGGATTGGTGCCCCCAGTCTGCCGTACCTCGTGGCATCTAGCTTAGCCCCCAGGACCAAAACAGCATACAAAGGGGCGTTCTTGTCTTCCTGTACTTTCCTCGGGCATGGTTGGGAGGCTAGCTGGGCACATGAGGACAGTTTTGTGGCATACCTAGAGCTGATGCACAAGGAAGGGCGCTCGGTGGCAGCCGCAAACAGGCACAGGGCAGCAGTTTAATTCTTTGCATAGGCCAAGGGCGTGAGGGACCCTACGAACACGATTGTAGTGCGCAAGGCATTGAGGGGCTGGCGTCGCATTCAGGGACACTCGACAGATTCAAGAAAGCCTATTGGGCTGGTAAGGCTTACAGCCCTTTTGTTAGCATTCCAGGATGTCTGTAGTTCGTCTTAGGAGGCGCTGCTTTTCAAAGCGGCGTTCACGCTAGTGTTTTATGGGGCCCTGAGACTAGGCAAGCTAGTAGCCGCATCCAAAGTTGACAAAATGGGCGGCCTGCAACAGGGCTGCGTGGTGATCCATGCTGATACCATGTGGGTAACGATTCAAAGATCGAAGACCGACCAGGAGGGAAGGGGGAAACGATAGTGCTTCACCGTGCTCGGACCAACCCTTGTTGCCCAGTCTCACATGAGGAGGCTTTTAGGAGGCAGCGTGAAGGTACGCCGGGGGGGCACTATTGTGTCACATGGATGTACTCCTTTGACCAGGTACCAGTTTAGGAAGGTCCTAGACCTAACGGTCACAATAGGAGGCTTGGATCCCGCGGAATTCGGCTCCCATTCTTTAAGAATCGGGGCAGCAACTGAGGCAGTGGTAAGGGGACTCCCAGCCGAAAAGGTTAAAAGGATTGGGAGGTGGCCTTCTGAGTGTTACAAATGCTACGTACGTGTAGACATGTGATATGACCGGATGACTCATGCTTGTATCTCTTGATTTTGCAGTTTCTCGAACCTGTCACGCGGGAGAGGAAATTGCCGAATGTCGGCAGAAGGCAGCAGCATTGCAACACAAGCAACAGGAAGATCGTCGGACAATGGTGACTTGGATTGTGGGCCACTCTTATGTTAGGCGCGCAAAAAATGTATTTCTTGCAGGTGACAGGATGAGAAGGGCTGAAGGGGAGGGGTTCTCCATCTCTTTCTTTGGGAGGGGAGGCTTGGGTATTAGGCAGTTCAGGGATTACTTTCTGGAATTAATGTCACAGCAACCCGCCCCCCCCCCCCTCAGTGGTGATACTTCACCTGGGGGAGAATGATTTGACCAAACTGGGGAGACGCATCCTGATAGATGAAATCATATCCACTGCGGGGTGGGTATCTAGGACTTGTGCGGGTTACACAGTAGTCTGGTCGCAACTTATTCCTCGTTGGCAGTGGCAAGGGGGGGACTCGGTCAAGGCGTTGAATCACTCGGTAAAGAGGATCAACACACAGTTGGACAAATTGTTTTGAGCCCCCCGGTTGCAGACGATTCCTCATGGGTGTATTTGGGGGGAGCATTTCTACCTGCGGGACGGGGTACACTTGACTGAGGCTGGGAACGTCCTGTGGTCGAATAACATTTTAGCATGGCTGGAAGGGTATGCGAGGGGGACATGACCTTTCTGAGGAGTAGGAAGGGGGAGGCCAGATCGTCGGGTAACAATGCTGGCCTGTGGCGGTAAGGTCATGACCGGTGAGCAGCTATTTTAAGGTCTTAGGGGGTGGCATCATCCTTTGGAGGTGTCCGCCCAGGGGGAGGAGGGGTCACTGGCCCCTCCTAGAACTTCAGGGTCAGCTGGTAACGCAAGTTAGGGCCCTCCTTTACTGGTTAAAGGAAGTTCACGGGGTGGACCGAGTAATTAACGGGCTCGGCTGCAAGGGTGGAGCGAGTAATTAACGGGCTAGGCTGCAGGGGTGGACCGGGTAATTAACGGGCCCAGCTGCGCATGCGCACCTGCGTAAGGGCGCAGCTTGTAAGACCTGACACCGGTTAGCGACCTTGCCATATTGCCATCAATGTTAGTATGCAAAATTTTCAGATGAGGATGTTAGATTCGATTAGGAAACCAGCTGTATTAGAATCTTGTTAAGGCTAGCCGATCACAATTGTCGATATAAATGTATCTAAATGTTTCTGAATAGCTTTGCATAAAATTGTATATTTTGTTTAACAATTTTATTATTTTGTATCTTAATAAATACGGCCGGGGGGTTTTGCGACCCCCCGCCTTCCAAAGGCAAATCCTGTTCCGTTTCGTTGTGTTCTGGGTTGATGTGGGCATACAGGGAGAGGGGCGGTAGCCGTCACTGACCATGTGAAAAAGGGGGGCCCTTGGCCCCCCTGCCCGCATGGCGGCACGGTGGTCCCCTCTCCCCTTGCCTCCCGTTGGTGTGGGGGCATGATCTCCCGGCACCCAATGGTACGCGGGAGGTGTGCGCCACACCACCGGTCGGCTGACGCCCAATCCCTGATCCAGAGGCGTGGTGCAGTCCTCCGGGTCAGAGGGGCGGGCGTCGAGGGGTGAGGGGAGGGGGCAGCCCGCTCTCTCCCCGCGTCCCTGGGAATAAAGGAGGGGGGAGCGCTCAGTTGCCTTATACCCATTTCTCACATTGTTTTTCCTCCATCTTGTAATTTAATTAAAAAGAAACACAAAATGGCGAATTCCCGTTTCGCTACCGGTTCGCGACCCGGTTCGCGAACCGGGAAGCGCTTCTACCGCGAAAAATCAATTTTTTTTATTTGCCCCACGGGACCCTTTATTAACCCTAGGGGGTCAGGAGGGGTCTACCTTGCCCCCTTTCATTAAATTCCCCCTTCGTTTTTCTCCTCCTCTTGTCTCTCGATCCTACCGAGAGACAAGATGGTGGCCGTTCCGGACTGTTTGAATGTTAACAGACACCGGAGAGCCAATCAGCTTCGCTTCGCAAAGTTCCGTTACGTGAAAAGTACGCGAACCGGAGCGCTACCCGGGACGCTGTCACAGATATATCTGTTTTTAAAACGTTAATTTCTCAAAATCCACTGGAGCATATATATTGAGACCTAGCAAAGGCACATCGGGCTAACAGTCCCTACAATTTTGCCAAGTTTCGTGCAAATCCATTCAGCCGTTCGAGCTAAAAGTGAGGCCAAACGCACTATGGAAAAATGAATGGGAAAAACGCGTTTTGGGACCCCCCTTTTTTCTCGGCCCCCCCTTGACGAAACCCCCCCAGGGGCTGCTCAGAAACAAAATGTGCCATTTTCCTGAAAATTTCAGCCATTTCCGTCCACAAACGCCAAAGTTATTAGACATAGAATTTTCAAAAGTCCCATAGAGAAAAAATCCTAACTATATATACCTACTGGCGACCCCCAGTAGGTAATATACAGGTAGGTAACATACATATAAACATATATATAATCTGCATATCTATATAAATACAAATACAAATGCATGCATACATATACATATACGTATATACATACATATGCATGTTATATACATGAAGGTTTGAAAAACACTAATACAAGCAAAGCTAAAAAGCCAACTAATTACAAACAGAATTGCTTTAACTTAAACGGGGACGAGACCTATTGCTTTTTCAAAGCTTGTTTACTTTGGTTCCATCAAGAAGGCATTCAGATGTGTCACACATTTGCAATAAATTCTGAATTTTAGCACTCTAGTTGCTAATTAGATCACTGTAGTAAAGCTACTGCTCACCAGTGAAGTCTGCTGCTGGTAAAGTGCATGTTTCAGTCTGCATGTCAGAATTTTTTTATGAAATAGAAGAGGATTTGAGAAGTCAAAATGTGACCTAATTTTCTTTCTGCAGCACTAATCATAATTTCTATGGCAAAATGATCCCCCTCATTTTGTTCTTTTGCAAACTAAATGTTTTAAGTGTTACCACTTTATTCCAATCAAGATTGCTTCAGGTGTGCCATACTTTTGTCATAAGTAAGACTGTTAGCGCTCTAGTTGTTCTTTAGAACACTCTCGGACATTCCGTCATTGGGCTATACTTGGGTTACATCTGGGTGATATTTGTGCTACATTTGGGCTCTTTTGTTTCTGGTGGCCATCTTAGGGGACTT
Organism: Lissotriton vulgaris; assembly: GCF_964263255.1. Taxonomy (NCBI): domain Eukaryota; kingdom Metazoa; phylum Chordata; class Amphibia; order Caudata; family Salamandridae; genus Lissotriton; species Lissotriton vulgaris. Next base: position 1,038,590,447 of record NC_141696.1, on the reverse strand, counting down.
ATTTGTTTTGAGGTTTCCTAATTTCCTCATTTACTACAGTCTCCTCAGTAGGAAATACTTTCAGTTTTTTACTTTGATTCCAACAAGAAGGCCTTCAGATGTGTCAGACATTTGCCTTAAATTCAGAATGTTAGCACTTCAGTTGCTTACTAGATCACTGTAGTAATGCTACTGCTCACCTGGGAAGTCTGCTGCTGGTATTGAAAGTGCATTTTTCAGTCTGCATGTCTGAATTTTTTAATGAAATAGAAGAGGGTTTGAGAAGTCACTCAAAATATGCCCTAAGTTTTCTTTTTTCAGCACTAATCATAATTTCTATGGCAAAATTAATCCCCTCATTGTGTTTCTATTTAAATTAAACTACTCAATCTCTACTACTCACTCGCTACTACTCACTCTCAACTACTCACTCTCTACTACTGTCTACTACTCTAGTACTCTCTACTATTACTCTCTACTACTCACTCTCTACTACTTACTCTCTTCTACTCTCAACTACTCTCTACTACTCTCTACCATGCACTCTCTACTACTCTACTACACACTCTCTACTTAACATTAAAGCGCTGGAGCCCGCGCTGGAGCCCAAAACGCATTTTCCCCATGCAATTTCCCATACGACCTTTAGCCACAGCTACTGCCTGAACTGCTGAATGGAACTACACCAAATTTTGCAAAGAGGTAGTTCTTAGTTAAGACTAGTGCCTTTTGCCTTAATGGTGTAAATCCATTCAGTAGTTCCTGAGAAAATGACAGTTAAAATAATGTATATATCTGTAGCCTCGGAGGGTCCACATACCTTAAGCGCAGCCTAAGCGCACCCTGCCGTGCACAAGCTGTATTGTAATTGGCTGTCAGCACTCCAAATCAGGAAGTGTTGGCAGCCATCTTGTGCCTCAGTAGAACCGAGGCACAAGAAACCTATAAAACAAACGCGCATAACGTGAAAAGGGGGCAGGGTAGAAACACCCTGACCCCTTAGGTCTGTTCAGGGGGTCCCACAAGGACCCCCAAGGCCTAGGTTTCAGGCCTGATATAGTTGGGAATTATCATTTAAAAAATCGTAGAAATTCACTGAAAAAATCATAGGTTTTAGGGGTGTTATAGTTAGCTGGACATTTCACTCACACAAAACCATTCAAATTCCTCAGATATAGTTAGTTGTACTAACTACATCTCACGTGCCCGCAATCCACTGCTGATGATGTCACATATTACATCATTTATTACATGGTCAGTGACATCACTGATGACATCTCCAATGACATCACTGATGATATCACTGATGTATGGGTGGATGAGTGTGTGTATCAAGGGTTATATTGCACTGAGAGGAGGTCTGCCACTCTTTCACAAGGATGATGTCATCAGTGATGTCATTTGAGATGTCATCAGTGATGTCATGAGTGATGTCACTGACCATGTCATGAGTGATGTAATATGTGACGTCATCAGCAGTGCATTGCGGGCGCGTGAGGCATGGTTAGCTGAACTAACTATACCGAGGAATTTCAATGGTTTTGTAAGAGTGAAATGTCCAGATAACTATAACATGTGTGAAACCTATGTTTTTTTCAGTGAATTTCTAAGGTTTTGTAAATGATAATTGTAAAATGTATTAATTCTTAAATTTCTTTCTTTTTAAACTTTTTTTCTTCATTTTTATAATAAATATTTACATACTTTTTTTATTATTTATATTTCATATTTTAATGCAAACTAATAACAAAACTAAATTTAAACAATTTTTTTAATAACGTATTTAAAAAAAAATGTTATTCTATATCATTTTTTTTTTGGCGGGGGGATAATTGCACCGTCCTTTGTACTGTAAGTCGTACTCAGCGCATACGCGCGCATACGTCACAAATACGTTTTGACGTTACGCGGCACATCAGTGCTTCCGTGTGACGTCATTTACGTTTGTACGACGCACCGTGCGCGTCCCCCACAAAAGTTTTATAATGTTTAAAACGATATATCTATGTATTTATTGTAAATTTTAAAGGTAGACATTAATTGGGATAATCAAGAAAATAATTTATTTTAACTTTTAATAAGCGTATATTACTTTTCTAAGCAATTACGCACATCGCGTCGGTACGTCGTACGTACTCCCACCGTAAGAGCACCATAAGCGCAGCGTAAAAGCTCTGTAAGCGCACCGTAAGAGTCTCACCTTTCAAACTGATTGGAAGATTAAGAAGAATGCCACTCACACAGCAGATAGCCTTACACAGAATCTCTCTGCTTTAGTGGTTGCAGCAGAACCAAACAAATGGCACATGTTCCCTCTCAATTTACACATATATACACATTAATAACAAATCAAATTCCTTCACACAATCATTCAAAAACAAAGACACATTTCCATTGGTTCAACATTTCAAACCTTCCCACCTGACATACCTTTCCAGATCATGCAAAAGTTAACTGTCAACATAGGTCAAAAGTTCAGCACTCTATAAAACACTGCTGCTCAACAAGTTTAGACAATGCATAAGTACTTACATATAACTACCAATAAATAGAAAAGGTATAATTACAACTAACCAACACATAAAAACATAAACTTGATAGATATTTGTAAAATATATTAATTGAATTTTTCTTGCTCCAGTACGCTCATGGGATGACTTACAGACTTTGAACCATACGTCGTTCGTACGAGCATGGTAGGAGCACAGTAAATCTATCGTAAAAAAATAGCGTCTATTAATAATTTTTTTAAATCCCCGGGGACCCCATCCCCCGGGGCTAAAATACAACATTGGGGACTGTGGGGGGAGCCCCAATGCCCCCACGGTCCTAGCCGTCTCCCCGCGTCCTTCGGAAGCCGGCATTGCTTTTCGTCAGAGAGAGCAGCTAACATTCTGCTCTCTCTGACGAAAAGCAGTTTGCTATGGTAGGGCGGGAGCTGCGAGGCTCCCGCCCTACCATAGCAAACAGCAGTGTCCCGGGGGTAGGCACCCTGGGACACTGCAGGAGCCGGCCCTGGGGAGGTGGCGGTCCCCAGGGCCACAAAAAGGCTCCAGGAGGGAGGCCGCGTGGCCCCCCTCCCAACATTCAAAAGCCCCGGGGGTGGTGGTCCCCGGGGCTGAGGGTCCTATATTCAACATTACAGCCCTGTGGAGGTGGCGGTCCCCAGGGAAAGTTGGAGGCAACGAACCCCCCACACAGGAGGGTTGCCCCATCATCTTTTTTAATGTTAGGGCTTTATTACTTTCAGATGAAGTAGAATAGAAATGCTACGACAAACTTTCCCTCATTACTTCATCTTTCTTTTTTTATGTACATTTCATGTCATTATTACATTTTACAATCATTTTTAAAAATTGAAAGAATTAATATTCACATTAACATTTGAAGACACAATTATATTATCTGTTGTTCATGAATGAAAATTGGTAAAAGCACTACTCAATATAAATACTTTTAACCCATTTTCACTCTAGAAGATAAAGAGTATTCTCCTTTATTGCAAAGTATTTTCTATTTGGGTCGAAAGCTTATTTATAGTACATTTTTCAATCATTAAGAAATACTTGCATACTAAACAAAATAAAATCCTCTATTGAAAGTCATTCAACTATACTTGAAGAATCATAAAGTTGAATATAAATAAAGTATACATTAACAATATGATCCTTCTGTGGAAATGAAAGATAAAGTGAAGATAGTTACATTGTTCCTAATCATTAACTTGCACGTAGTAATTCATTAATTAACTTATGAATCTTGTAATAGTTCTTCCGTTAACTTGTTATTATATTCCATTTCACCTTAAACATACTACATTTTATCGTCATTCAAATATTTTTGCTTTCTTTTATAAAAATATCAAACATATACCTATATACATAATGTACCTCTGTTCGATATTCTTTCCGTCCGGCGTCGAAATTCATCCAACTCCTCTGGCGGGGACATAATGTTTTATGTATTTTTAAATATACATTAACAATATGGGGGTCATTAGGATGGCGGGCGGAAAACCACCCCGACCGCCATGGAGTCAGAAATCAACCGGCCGCCTGCACCGCGGATACACCGGCGACCACATTAGGATCAACCGCCACGAAAGACCGCAGGCGGTGACGCCAAAAATCGACCGCGGTGGTCGGAAAAGCTGCAGAAAAGCTACAAGCCGCCGCAAGGTCAGCGGACACACTGCACGGGAAATTATGATAACCCCGAGGGTGTCGCGGTCGGAACTGCTGTTACCGACCTCCGCGGTCGCATACAGGAGTGAATGGGAAAAATTGCGGAAAAGCTGCAGCATAGACACCGCAGTGGACAGGACATGAAAAACATGGCAGAGTGTTAGACTTGGCCCTTCTGGCAGGTTCACCCCTGAACTTTTTGCCTGGTGTTATTAAATATTTATAGTGATGTCTTTGTTTCTGTGCACTTTCACTGTGTCCCAGTGGAAAGTGCGTGTGCACTGTGAGTGTGTGTAGTGAGGTTGGCCTGCCCTCCCATAGGAATGCATGGGGAATGCCTGTGTCCCTGGTAGTTCCTGATGCGTGGGGTGTGCAAGCTCGAGTTTGGTATGTGCAGACTTGTGTGATTGAATGCTGCGCAATGATATATGCGGCATGATTGTGTCTAAGGTGGAAGTGCCACTTCTAGAAGTGTGCCTGTTTGTGTAATTTGTGTCTGGCTTGTGATTGGCTGGAGCTGGCTGTTGAGCCAGGCTCCATGAGTCATGATGGGTCTGCCCGGTGGTGAGTGTGAGATTAGCATGCTGATGGCTGGGGATGAGTGTACCTGGGTCCTGAATAGGGCTGGGATTTCCCCACACAATGCTGGCTCCACCCCCTGTGGTGCGTCTAATGTCCCTAGCCCTGCCAGTGAATAGAGTGAGGGTGCTCCCAGACCAGCTGCGACTGGTTCTTCCCCCACCCTGCACCTTTAGCCAAAGGAATTTCATGTATAAAAAGAGGCTGTGACCTCTTCTAAAATGTTCTTGTGTGCCTTCTTGAATCTGCCAGGGCGTGCTGCTACTTGGGCCCAGGGGAAGGCTTGCTTCCCTGGGCCCTGCCCAGCCCCTGGACTCCTGAAGGACTTTGTTGCTGGATTTTCCTCTTCTGGGAGCTGCTGTGCTCCCCCTTTATGTCCTGGACCTCTAGGACCCACTTCCTCCTTCTTGGATGTTGCAAAGGGGGCCCTTCTATAGGGGTCCTCCCTTCCTGTGCCCCAGCACATGGTGTGCACTTTATCCTGCATTTATAGGCAGAGCGCTGTTGTGTTCTCCTGGGGGGAAGCGCTCCTGCCCTTGTGTGTTTCCTTGCAGGTGCCACCCTGCAGTTATTTTTTTTTATATAAGGGTGCCACCCCTTTTTATGTGTTCATTAGTGAGTGCCCACCTCGCTTCTATGTTTTATTTTAATACTTAGGGTGCCCACCCCTCGTTATGCCCAAAGTGAGAATCACCGCCGCAGCCCGAGCCACGTTAAAAGAAAATGGCCGCAAAAACAGGAAGCCAGGCACTACGGTGCCTGACGCGGGGCGGGACTTCAGGGTTTTGGAGGGAAGTCCCGCCCGTCGCCGTGCCCCGATTGGCTGCCCGCTGCCGCCGGGAAAAAGGAAGCAAAGCCGGCTGAATCCCTGCGGCCCGGGGCTCCCAGGAGTGAGGGAGAGCCCCGGGGCCGCCAGCAACCAGCGCCAGTGTTGCGGGGCTCCCATGTAGAGGAGGGATCCCGGAGATAGAGAGCCCAGCCGGCCAAGAAGCGGCATCCCCAGAAACAGCAGCCCGGTGAGTGTCACAGGCTGGGGGGAGCTTTGGGCCAATGGAGAGTGCCTAAGAGAGGCACAGTGGTATCTTGAGTCCCCCGAGTGGGACTGCCATGTCCAGGGGCCACTATCTGTCCGAGTCCCAGGGGGGGACTCCAATTACGGCCGCATCTTCGTCGAGCCTACAAGGCTCTTGGGGGCATTTATGTTTCGAGCCCGAGAGGCTCCTGCGATCCCGAGCTTGGGGACCTGTGTTGGTTGAGCCTGCGGGCTCCTGCTTCGGGCCATACCTCTTTACATGTAAATGTAAATGTAAAATGATACTTGTATAGCGTCCACTCCTGGGCACCCCCAAGGTGGAGGCCAGGCATCCTTAGCGTTGTGGGGGCCGTTGTGGAGATTAAGCAAGTTATTGCCCAGAGTTGCATCAGTGCCTATTCCAATCACTCCATGATTGGAATAGGAACTGAGGCGAGAATTATCAGGTCCGTGGAATTTATGAGCCCAAGACCCGCCGAGGCGAGGAATTGAACCCTGGTTCCGGGCTAGACCTCTGCATCAGGGTCTGCCACTCTAATCATTGAGCCACACTCATTGAGACAAGCATTGGCCCCAGAGGGAGAGCCGTGTCACAGTTCTGTTTCCAGCTGCCCAGCAAGTAGTGGGCAGCTGCACCGTTTAGGTCTTTCTTTTCTAGGGACCTGTTCTGGACTTAGGAGTGAGTCGCACTCCTTCATCCCTACCCTGGCCTTCCCCAGCTGCGCAGCACTTAGTGCCAGCTGCAGCATTTAGGCCCTATTCTGTCCCTGCCTCCAGCAGCCCAGAAAATAGTGGGCAGCTGCTACGTTTAGGTTTTGGCGCAGTGGCCCAACCTGGACTTGATGTCAGGTCTGTGCTAATGTGATTTCTGCGAAGTGTTCTTTGCTGCACCTCTGAATGTGTTGTAGATGCATCATGTGCCTTGTTCCTTACACCTCTGAATGTGTGTTTATGCATCATGTGTTTCTCCTGCACCTCTGAATGTGTTTTGATGCATCATGTGCCATGTTCTTACACCACTGAATGTAGTTTCTGCATCATGTGTTTTCCTTCCCTACACCTCTGAAAGTGTTGTGATACATCATGTGTGATATGCCTATACCCCTACAGGTATTGTGATACTTAGGTGGTTGTTTTCTTGCTAGTACAGGTGTTGCTAGCAAAGCCCAGGTTCCCTGTGTAATACTCTCCTAAGGTGGTTAGGGTTGCGTAGGTGGTGCTTACCTGGTACCAGTAGTTACTGGTTGTGTGCTACTTGATTATTTGGTGTTTAACTATCCCCAAGGGCTTGATACTGAGCTTGCCCCCTGACCAGAGTCCCAAGACCAGTGGACTCTATTGTGCCTTCCCTGACAAATTGCTGGGACTTGTCTGATCTCCTTGGGCCACTGGGGCCTCGCCTGAAGTGTGCCTCGCTCACTCTCCTCGGCAGCTTGTGCCCGCCCGCCCGCTCAAGCCTCGAGCCGTGCCGCATTCCCCTGAGTCGCGCCACTTCGCTGGGCCGCCCGCATCCTGCCCCCCTCCTCCTCTGAGTCGCACACATTGGTCGCCCCAGACACACACTTGTAGCTAGCTGGCCGCCCGCTCAACCCTACTAAGGAGATCACTCACATTATCCTGCACAACCAGGGCGGAAGGTATTGTCCGATAGGCTCTATGTTCTAAGTTCTAGGCCTATAAGTATTGTATTCTAAGTTCTAAAAAGTGCTATTTCTTTACCAAGTGCTTATTCCTGACAGTGGCCCGTGTGGCCCCGTCCTGTGCACATATAATCCCTTGTAAAATCTGCCAGTGCCTGTTGGCACATTGTAAAGTGTGTGTTCCTATCTAATGTGTTTTTCAATACAAAGGCTATATTTACTGATTCCTTGTGTGGAGATCCTTTTGTGGGGGGCCTTGGATGTTGTTGCTGGTGGGTGCGTGCGCAAATGCTTTACACATCGCCTCTGAGATAAGCCTGACTGCTCGTGCCAAGCTACCAAGAGGGTGAGCATGGGTTGTCTTGGTGGGTGACTTCCTTACCCTACCTTAGGAATGGTAGTTTCTGCCTGGCTTTGGCGCATGCCTTAGCCAACCAGAAATACAATTTCTAACACAGACAATACCAAAACATCGCAGTGATGCCAAACAGTGCACAACGAAAATCAGTAATGCCCCCCAAATACATAACACACATACCCATAAAACAAATAAAGCAAAAAAGTAAATGAAAACCCTGGACAACTCTCACAACACACCTGACACCCAAAATTCACTTGGACACACCCAGACAGCTGAGTATGAAGGGACCCCCTTCACAAACCACAATCCTTTGCAACACTCCAGAATAGAAGGCCATACCCCACATCTAACAAGAGCAGCAAAAGAGCACAGCACACACACACATCCACCACCACCATCACCACCACCTTTACACCAGCACAAATAATCACACAGCACACAACACACCTCACACCTCAACACCATACCCCTGCACCCACACCCCTGCACCCACAAACACCTCAACCACCACACACCATGACAACACAAAAAATTACCAAATTCACCGAAAGTGAGTTGACAGTCATGGTCAATGAGATTGTAAGAGTAGAGCCACAACTGTTTGGTAGCCTGGTCCAACAGACACCATTAGCCACGAGGATACACATGTGGGAAAGGATAGTCCAAAGGGTGAATGCAGTAGGGACCATCCCAAGATCAAAGAAGGAGATCGTGAAGCGGTGGCATGATCTTAAGAGGGTTGTCAAGGAGAGGAGGAGTAAGAACTGTACGCTGGCGAACGTGACTGGCAGTGGCCCTCCCCTCCCACAGAAAATATTCACACCATGGGAGGAGAAGGTGCTTGCCATACTGCTTCCTGAGAGTCTCACAGGAGTAGCCGGGGGAGCGAAGGCTGGTAAGTACAAAGACATGCCAAACAACACACTGAGAACTACTTCCTTGCAATACCAAAACACCATTACACTATCCACCCTCACACAACAGGTAGCTAGCCATCTTGCTTAGGAGGCCTGTGTGGAGGAGGGAGGCCTGTACTACCACTCCCAACATGCCCCCTGTCCCTCTGCTGAGCAGGATACAGGCCTCCCCCACCCAGGAGCAAGTGTCAGCCATTGCACAGTTCAACAAACAGACTTACAGGTCAGTATCCATCTTGTATTGGAGCACAGTTTGGGGGTGGGAGGCCCTGATTCACCACTCCCAGAATGCCCCCCGGCCCACACTCCAGCAGCATGGAAGGCTCCCCCACCCAGGAGCAAGTGTCAGCCATTGCACAGATCAACAAACAGACTTATAGGTCCGTATCCATCTTGTATAGGAACAATGTTTGGGGGTGGGAGGCCCTGAATCACTACTCCCAGCATGTCCCCTGGCCCACACTCCAGCAGCATGGAAGGCTCCCCCACCCAGGAGCAAGTGTCAGCCATTGCACATGTCAACAAACAGACTTACAGGTCGGTATCCATCTTGTATTAGAGCACAGTTTGGGGGTGGGAGGCCCTGAATCACCACTCCCAGCATGCCCCTTGGCCCACACTCCAGCAGCATGGAGGCTTCCCCACCCAGGAGCTTGTGTCAGCCATTCCACTGTCCACCCTCACCTAACAGGTAGGCAGCCATCCTCACTGGGAGACATGTTTGGGGGTGGGAGGCCTGCACTACCACTACCAACATGCCCCTGTCCCATACCCCAGCAGCATGGAGGCCTCCCCCACCCAGGAGCATGTGTCAGCCATTGCACAGTTCAACAAACAGACTTATAGGTCGGTATCCATCTTGTATTGGAGCACAGTTTGGGGGTGGGAGGTCCTAAATCACCACTCCCAGCATGCCCCCTGGCCCACACTCCAGCAGCATAGAGGCCTCCCCACCCAGGAGCAAGTGTCAGCCATTGAACTGTTCTCCCTCACTTAACCGGTAGGTAGCTATCTTAACTCGTCCTGATGTGTGTGTGGGAGACCTGCATCCCAAAACGCAGCAACAATTGCATGCAATGCATTGACATCCAACATGTATGAGTAAATGATGTTCCTCTGCACTATGAAATTACACACAGTGTTGCCATGAATTTTACTACTGCTGACTTCATATTTGTGTAGTGTACAGACAGTCGTTTATATGCAGCTGACACAATACTTGGACAGTGCCCAACAATGACCATTCCCCATCTACTCCACAGGTGATGAAGAACTCACTGCTGAGGACCACACCAATGACCAGCAGAGCCAGTCTCTACCCCCGGCACATGGACTCTCACATGTGGACTCCCAGGACTGTTTGGACGATGAGCTCCAGCCCGGCCCATCTGGTGTGCCACAGACCTAGAGGTCCCAGGCCCTCATCCTCTCCACCACCACGTCTGCTGCAACAAAAGCAGCAGACGTGGCCTCTGCCTCCAACGCAGCCACCACCGTCACCACCGCCACCACCACTACCACTAGTACCACCAGTACCACCTGCAGCACCCTCCCTGTCCCAGAGGATGACCAGCCCACAGCAACTACTGTGGAGGCCAGGGAGAGAGTGCGTGGACCGACAGTGGCGAGGCAAGAGGTCCATGGCAGAAGAGCAGGTGGGAGGGCCAGGGTCACCACCAGACCTCGGGAGGAGTGAACACCATCCCTGGACCACTTCACAAGAGTAGTGGAGGCATATCAAGAGGTCCAGGGACAAAGTGGCCTGTCGGATGAACGTTTTAAGGGAGCTCATCCTGCTGATAAGGTCCATCGACAACCGCCTTGGACAGATGATGGACCTCATGGGCCAGCAATGACAGTGCACCCTCCTCCCCTGCGCCAACAGAGAGGGATGAGTCCCCTGATGCCTCTGGCCATGTAGCAGGCCCCCCACTGCCAAACAGACCTAGGGGCGTCCAAAGAAGAGCCTGGGAGTCTCCGGAGGCAAAGCACCTGCCACACGCCAGTCACGGAGCCAGCCGTGATGACAACCCTCTTCCCTACTGCATTGACTGTTTGGACTGTCTTTACCCACATTTCCTTGACAATGTCACCTGTCTGTTGGACTGGGTCACCACATCCATGTGGACTCTACTCTTGCATCTCAGCGAACAGGACTGTCAACTCACTGCTCATTCCCCACTGTCATGTAAATATTCCCGCACAAATCACATGTCCACTGTCAAAATAAAATACCTGATGCACCAGAATTTGTGCTGTATCATTTTTAGTGCAATATTTACAATGTAGACAATGTCCATGATGTGTCCAAATGATGTACAGTATGTAGTGCAGGATTCGTCTGTAGCACCTAGAGAGACACAACAGAACAACTGTCACTGGTCTCATTGTGGCATCACAGGCAGAACACTACACAAAACATACACAAGACACTACAGGCATACTAGACAATGGGCTGCAGGTGTGAACAAATAGGGTCCAGCATACGTTCACATATGGAACGTCAATGTCACTTGTACCACACACAGGTGACTGAACGTGTGCCTGTCTGTTACATCCGCGTAGCCCTTCACAACAACAGCAACCACACCACACAATGTACACATTGTACCTCGTCACCCACCTTCAAGTGAAGTAGCGTTCGATGAGCTGCTGGCCCAGGTCTACTCCTTCATCCTCTCCACTGTCCTAATCACTAGATTCAGGTCCTTGAGCAGGTGGTGGCCTTGGCTCCTCACCATCGTCCATGAGCAGGGGGACCCCTCGTGGATGGCCAGGTTGTGCAGCATACAGCATGCCAAAACGATCTTGCATACCTTCCCAGGCGAGTATGCCAGTGCACCTCCTGTCCTGTGAAGGCAGCGGAATCTAGACTTCAGCAGGCCAAAAGTCAGTTTGATTACCCATCGGGTCCTGCCATGGGAGTCATTGTAGCGGATGTCATCCGGGGTCCTGGGATTCCTGAGGGGGCTCAACAGCCATGGCCGACTGGGATATGCAGAGTCACCTGTGAATGACAAACACCCATTCCAATGTTGCACAGCCAGAGTGCAGCAGGTGACACACAGGACAACATATCAGTAGGCATACTCAATCACAATCCAAGCACGCTAGGGATGCAAATTCTCCATCATCCGGGGCACCATGCTGTTCCTCATGACGTACGAATCATGCGCCGACCCAGGATACTTCGCACACACATGAGAAATGGTCATGTCCGCAAGGCACACCACCTGCATATTGATGGAATGATAATGTTTGCAGTTCCTATATATGTGCTCCATCTCCTGTGGTGCCACCAGACCTACATGGGTGCAATTGATGGCACCAACAACATGTGGGATGCGCCCAAGGGGATAGAAGTCACCCTTCACGGCAGCCAATTCTCCTCCCCTAGGGAAATGGATGTAGCGATTCCGATACAGCATCATGGCAGCAAGAACATCCCTCAGCACCATGCTGAACATGGGCTGTGACATCCCTCCAGAGCTAGCCACGGTCTCCTGGAAGGAACCTGTTGCAATAAAGTGGAGTGCTGCCATCACCTTGTATGTGGGTGTAAATGCCATAGGATAGTGACGGCGAGGCTGCAGGTGGGGCTCCAATAAATCACACAGAATCTTCAGTGTTGGTCTGTCCAGGCGGAATTTCCTAATTACTGCAATATTCCCCATGTCCTCCAGCACTGTCAGGTGACGTACGAGATTTGGCCTCCTCCTAGCTGAGAAGTAAAATTGAATTTGTCAGTGACAACCATCATGAGATGGCCAGAGCACATACCATCAATGATGGAATGGAAAAACATTGACTGCCTGAGAGATGCAAGGCACACCAGGTTACATGGCTGGCCTTTTGATACACACAGAGGGCACACCTCTCCACTGTCAATACACAAGTGCCACAAACACATCGGAGAATGTGAAAGCGCACATACTGGAGATCACAATTCACATGTGCAGGCAAGGTGCAGCAACATCGGCCAATGTTTTGGAAATTACCATGTCTGTATCACACCCATCTGCTGTACCTGTCACACCTCAATACATCGTCTAAACTCTGCACACATCCATCAACACAATGATCACAGTATCAGGAAAACGTTCAGTTGTGTGCATGAGCTGTTGTGAATGCACCAGTCTGATACGATACAATGCAGTGACACAAGCCTTGTCAAGGTAATCACTGACCCACAACAAATGGATTTGTACCACATCATGAACACCAGCCCAAATATGTCAAACATCAACAGCCATGAAATGCATAAGTAACATGGCAGGGACCACAGACCAAAGTGTGTCACACTGAACGTGCGTCCACCTGTGGAGGACATGGCCGTATGGCATTGTGTGTACAATGATGTGCCCTTCACCATGTTGCTGCTGTGTACTGATATTGTGTTCCCGATTGACATAGCTATTAACGGTCATGAAAATAGCGGTACCAACCGCCTGTCCCCGGTGGTGTGACAACAGCACCACCCCCTTCACAAGTGCGGAAGCCATTGGCATATGGACATGTGTACAAGGCGGTGGACATGCTCCGCCGCATGAATCACGGTACACACCGCCTGTCCCCGGCGGTATGACACCAGCACCACCCCTTCACAAGTGCGGAAGCCATTGGCATATGGACAAGTGTACATGGTGGGCATGCTTTGCCAGCGCGTAGGCAGTCATTGGATGATTTTGAATGATGCACCATCGCAGTAGCTCACCCTGGGGACCCGCGGTGCATCACCGCCATGGAGCATTGCCTACAGCCAATGGGAGCGATGATCGCGGTGGCATGATGCACATTTGAAAAACGTGGAAGGTGTGCTCCGCCAGCGTTTAGGCGGTCATTGGATGATTTGGAATGATGCACCATCGCGGTAGCGCACCCCGGGCACCCGCGATGCATCACCGCCATGGAGCATTGCCTACAGCTATCGGGAGCTATGATCGCGGTGGCATGATGCACATTTGAAAAACGCAGAAGGTGTGCTCCGCCAGCTCGTAGGCGGCCATTGGATGATTTTGAAAGAGGCAGACCTGGACAACCAATTGGTGCTGCTTTGCAGCTTACAGACGACCCCAGGGGGCTATACGTGTGTGGCAGTGAGCCTCACATTTCCACTGCTCACAGAGCCCGCTGCCTGGGACCCTCTCCTGCTGCCTCCTGAGCCTGCTTCCTGGGACCCTCTTCTGCTGCTGCCTCCTGAGCCTGTTGCCTGGGACCCTCTCCTGCTGCTGCCTCCTGAGCCTGCTGCCTGGGACCCTCTCCTGCTGCTGACTACTGAGCCTGCTGCCTGGGACCCCTCACCATTCACTTCCGCCACAGGTGTTCCATGTCCACAGGGATGGCAAGGACAGAGAAGATCCGTACCAGTCCATTCACCAGCGAGGAGCTAGAGGTCCTTGTGGACGAGGTGCTGGCACAGTACCCAAGGCTGTTTGGTGGTCCCAATGTCGTGGTAAGACACTATGAAGGTAGCTGTCGAGCAGGCGGGTGTCAGACGTGCAGTTGAGCTGCTGCAGTATATGCCTGAGGGTGTGGGGTTGTGTCAAACACTGACAGACAAGCTGTCTCCAGGGCGAGGGAGTGTGTGTGTCTCAATGTCACTCATTGCCATGCCTGCTCCTGTATGTGTGAGTGGGGAGTGTCACATTGTCAGCTATGCAGAGCCACTGAATGTTTGCCATGTCGGTGCCAGGACAGTAATTGCTTGTGTGAGTATTTCTGTGTGCCCCTGTTGTCTGACTCAGTGGGACCCAGAAAGTCGGACCAGTGGCTGCCCACACAAACAAAAAACACCACCAGACTTACATGTTCCTTGCACCAGTTCCTTCCCACTGAATATTACATATGCCACATCTGTGCCCTGTGTAATTGCAGACTTACACACTTCTGTCGATGCATATTATGTTAATGCATCTTGCATTTTTTAGATTATCCTGGACCCTCTACGCCACAATGTGTGCATGCAATCACATCTGTGTGGCCCATGCTAAGTGCCGTTGTGAGGGGTCCCACAGTTTGGGTGGGAGGGAGGTTACAATAGGTCCTGAGTCTGGGTCTTGCTACTGTACTGATTGATGTTGGTACCTGACATTGTGGAACTGGTCATTAACTCTTCTTTTCTCCCCTACATGCAGCTCAAGGTAAACCAGCGTAAGGCCGTGTGGAGGGCCATTGCGGCAAAGGTGCGAGCCCTGGGGGTATCCAACTGCCGATGCACACACTGCCACAAGAGATGGGACGACATAATTCGGCTTGCAAAAACCGTGGCTGAGATGACATTGGGGATGCAACCACGCACAGGGCGTTTGGCACGGCGCAGCATGACTCCAGTGATGGCAGGCATCTTGGCAGTGACTCATCCAGACCTGGATGCACGTCTGAAGGAGCATGGCAAGCAAGGCAGGGCTGGTGAGTATCTGGGGAGCCGGACTTTAACTTTGAGTGGATGCATGTGTACAGGGCCTTTTGCAGAAGTTAGCCATGCGATGTGCGTGTGTTGCTGTGCTGTGTCATGTGAGTGGCTGATGTGATGTGTGCTTGTATCAGGTATTGTGCCACCCTGGGCTTACTGAGCAGATCCTCCCTGCTGTACTTTCCCATTGCTAGATGTGTTGGGCTCCACATGGTCATTCAGCGTTGTGATGGTGTGGGTGATCTATTATGCGGTGAACAGCAGTGTCCACTTGCTGAGTGTGAATTTATGTATGCCGACTTTGCCTGCACCATGATCGTTGGTGCCTCAACATCTGCAAATCATGTGCCCCAGATTACCACATGGTGCTTGCTATGGCCTACGTGGCATTGGGGACTGTGATGTCCTAGTAGATGTGGTGTTTTCCCCTCCTGTTCCCTGAAGGTCCGTTAGTGGTAACAAGTATTGTACCCTCATCATGTCCCAAGGTATGGGCAGGCCAAGTTGTGTGTGGTACACTTCATCTACGGGCAATGTGTAGTGCCGTGTGGCATCAACATGGCTCACTCATGGCTGATATTCAGCGTTGCAGGCACTGTTGTGGTGTATGTTGTGTGTTGCTGCACAGTGATTGCAGGGGGTGGTGGCTATCATGTAGATTTGGGCCTCTCCTGTAGTGCATTGTCTTGAACTCGTGTGACTAGATGATGACACTTACACAACCCTGTTTCTCTCTCTCATGCAGATTCGCAAGAGACCACGGAGGAACATGAGCCCGAACCCAGTGGTGCCGAGAGTAGCACTACAGCTGTAGCGGAGGCCAGTGATACAGATCCCACCAGCACATCTGAGGGAGACAGAAGTATAAAGGAGGAATCCGTGGCTGAGACACAGAGTACCACTTCATCTGATGCCAGCAGGGATGCATCCATGCTGGCAGGCACAGGGGATGGGGAGTATGCATCATCATCTAGCACCCAGCGGCCAGTGCCCAGCCTCCCATCCACTTCTTCTGGTGCTGCCCGTATCCTTGTCACTAAGAGGGGATGGGTCACATTCACACCTGGCACCGCTGCCCCTGCACCTGTACCCCCTGCTGCCCTCACTGCAGAGTGTGTAGAGCTCCTGCACCAGCTCTGTGTGGGCCAGACCACCCTGCTCAATGCCTTCAGTGGCCATGACAAGAAATTTGGCCAGGTGGTTGCATACATGGAGGGCATACACTCTGACATGGGTGGGCTACACCGTAGAGTCCGGGCGTTGTCATCCACAGTGACGTCAGCCCTTCAACAGACACATGCACCCATAGCAGCTCAGGTGCCTTTGTCCCCCCCCAGTCAGTGGCTACATAAGGTGACAGTGACCACAGTTCACCTGCATCACCAAAAAGATACAGCACAAGGAGCACACAACAGACACAACCGAGGCACTCCCGCCCACAGACACCAACCCCACTGAAGAGCAGGGTCACCCCACAATGCACAGACAAGAGCCAGTCAGGGAAGATCAAGTCTGGGCGATCAATGAGGCAGACATCAGGCTCACATGCCGCAGAGGCATCACCGGCAAAATACACTCTTGTCACTGAAACTTCACACAGACATACACATGCAGTGTTTGTGTCCATTGAGGAGGTGTTGCATATCAAGGGTTCACCTAGGAAGAGCACAGGGACACATCCACCAACCACATCTACCCCAATTCCGAGTACATTGAAGCAGGTGGAGGAGGGCACTGTAGAGACCACCCCTGGCACAAAGTCAAAGCAGGGTACTGTAGACACCACCCCTGGCAAAAAGGCAAAGGAGGGCACTGTAGACACCACCCCTGGCACAAAGGCAAAGCAGCGCACTGTAGACACCACCCCTGGCAAAAAGGCAAAGCAGGGCACTGTAGACACCACCCCTGGCACAAAGGTAAAGCAGGGCACTGTACACACCACCCCTGGCGCAAAGGCACAGCAGGGCACTGTAGACATCACCCCTGGCGCAAAGGCAAAGCAGGGCACTGTCGACACCACCCCTGGCACAAAGGCAAAGCAGGGCACTGTAGACACCACCCCTGGCACAAAGGCAAAGCAGGGCACTGTAGGGGGTACACCAGGCAGAGAGGAAAAGGAGGTCCTGAGGCGTAGCCAGACCAAGCATTCTGCAGGATCCAGCACATCACCAGAGGTAGTGCCAGTGTCTGCACCTGATGTGGGACAATTGGTGTGTGTGCCTGTTGGGTCATCAACACTTCCCATCAACCCCAAGACAGGGATGCTAATTCATATTCCCAGAAATTAGAAGGGCACCCCTCCAACCTCTCCCACCCACACTGTGTCAGAAGTCAGCATGACTTCACCTCCACGTGCCACTATGTCACTTGGTCCAAACAGCCCTCCAGCTTGCCAAACCACTTTTAGCCCCACATCACCTGGGGCTCTGTCACCCCAGTTAAGTGAGCCTGCTGTCACCGACACACTGCCAGGTCCAAGTCTGTATGACTTCCATGAGTGAGTTGACATCCCCCTCATGTGCCTGTGCCTCATACAGGTGTGCTAGTCCTGACCATTGTTTACTAGCATGGACACTGTGCCTGTTGCTCTGCTGTGTCGTGCTCTCACCTGTGCCTTGGACACTGGCCCTGTGGCTCTGCTGTACTGTACTCTCCCATGTGCAGCCTCTCATGTACTTGCTGGCTCACCTGCCATGGACACTGACCCTGTTGCTCTGCTGTGCTGGCCTCTCCCCTGTGCAGCCTCTCATGTACTTCCTGGCTCACCTGCCATGGACACTGGGCCTGTTGCTCTGCTGTGTCGTGCTCCCACCTGTGCCTTGGACAGTGGCCATGTTGCTCTGTTGTGCTGTACTCTCCCCTGTGCAGCCTCTCATATACTTGCTGGCTCACCTGCCATGGACACTGGGCCTGTTGCTCTGCTGTGCTGGCCTCTCCCCTGCCATGGACACTGGGCCTGTTGCTCTGCTGTGTTGTGCTCTCACCTGTGCCTTGGACACTGGCCCTGTTGCTCTGCTGTGCTGTACTCTCCTCTGTGCAGCCTCTCATGTACTTTCTGGCTCACCTGCCATGGACACTGGGCCTGTTGCTCTGCTGTGCTGGCCTCTCCCCTGCCATGGACACTGGGCCTGTTGCTCTGCTGTGTTGTGCTCTCACATGTGCCTTGGACACTGGACCTGTTGCTCTGCTGTGCTGTACTCTCCCCTGTGCAGCCTCTCATGTACTTGCTGGCTCACCTGCCATTGACACTGGGCCTGTTGCTCTGCTGTGCTGGCCTCTCCCCTGCCATGGACACTGGGCCTGTTGCTCCGCTGTGTCGTGCTCTCACCTGTGCCTTGGACATTGGGCCTGTTGCTCTGCTGTGTTGACCTCTCCCCTGTGCTATGGACACTGGCCTTCCTGTTTGTGTTTCACCTGTGCATGCTATATAGTATTTTTGCATCATTTCGAGCCTTGCTGTTGTCTACTATTGTTGTGCCACTGCATCTGTGCAATATGTGAATAAATACAGTTACTTCTGGTGTGTGTTTTGCCGGTGTCCTTGCTGATTTAAGTTTTGTTTCTGTACGCATTTGATTGCCTGTGCACCATGCTCCATGTATCACTTCAACATTGCAAGGCTCTTTGCAGCCATCATAATTTTGAGCAGGGGTGACAAGGTCTTAAGTCAATTCTGAGCCTGCAAATTGTGTGATCTGTGATGGCTATTTTACCTGGAATGCAGTCATCTTGTTAGTGATTTGCAGTTGTTGCCTACACTGTTCACATGTCTGGTTGGGGGACATTGCCAGCACAGGGTGTGATGCTGTGCAAATGTATCGAAGCTGGCTGGGATATGTAATGAAGTATGTGTGTGGATTGCTTTCTGTGTGCCCAGCCTTGTATGTGTATGGTCATCTTGTGTTGGGCCTTGGTCCTGGTGCCATGGCCTACATGAGATATGTGGTGTTGGGTGTAGCAGAGGTGTGCAGTGTGAAGGGTGTCTGTTTGTAGAGGATGTATGTGTGCCCCTGTTGTATGCGAGACACGCATGTGTCACCCAGGAGTTGTATGCCTATTGTTTGTTTTGTCTTGCCCTGGGTAGAGGATTGTATGCACTTGGGTGAGCTGTTTGTAGTGCACTGCTCTTTAACGCCGCATTTTAGCTACTCTGCGTTTATAAGCGCTTTAGAGTTTCACTCGCGGAAGCAAGCGCCTTATTTTAAAACTGCCCGTTTATTCCACTATTTTATTTGAACATTTTGTTATTATCCCCTGATTTTAAAATCGGTTCACTAGCGCTTACCTGCACTATAATTGGCTTCTTCACCGCCGCTTGAGCGGGTCCTTGGGTGCTTCCCTTGCTGAATCTGCAGCCATTTTGGGGGTAGGCTGGGACATTGGATGGGCGCCATTTTGGGCAGCGCTCTAGTGTTCCAGGCACACTCACGGACCTCTATTTAAGACGGTCACTTGAGGTGAGTCGGCCTTGGACAAGGTAACTGCTCTATAACGCCGCATTTTAGCTACTCTGTGTAGCCCCTGATTTTAAAATCGGTTCACTAGCGCTTACATGCACTATAATTGGCTTCTTCACCGCTGCTTGAGCGGGTCCTTAGGTGCTTCCCTTGCTGAATCTGCAGCCATTTTGGGGGTAGGCTGGGCGATGGATGGGCGCCATTTTGGGCAGCGCTCTAGTGTTCCAGGCACACTCATGGACCTCTATTTAAACCTGCCAATGGAAACGCGCAGCGGGTGCGCCGTAATCGGGCCGGAGTCGAGCAAGAGTCAGGCCCGTCAGTGCTAAGGAGGTGCTAGGCGCCTGGGACTCTGCCCCTCCAATTACAGGAGGTTCGTATTCTAAGGAGGAGTTGTTGAACGTTAGACAGCTGTCGCCATGGTGTGCCCTTTGCCCTTATGACCCGTTATGTGGTCCTTTCAGCTGCGCTTGTGGCAACTTTTCCCTTAGGTCCCCAACTCCCATCTCAGCGTTTGATGAGCTTATCAATGCTGATCTACCACAGTCAGGGTCTTGGACCCACCGAAAACTCAGTGTTTTACACCTGAATGTGAGATTGATGGTTAAAAATCATGCTGCGATCCACGATCTCATTCTGGAGGAGGCCCCTGATGTTCTCCTCATGACTGAAACATGGCTATCGGAGGAGGCTACAGCTGTAGTGAATCTGGCACTCCCGCAGGGTTATTCCATCTATACCCATAATCGTACTTCGAGGGGAGGGTGGATTGCTATGGTAGTCAAGTCTTGCTATCCTTGTGTCTGGAAGGTACTGAATTTGGTTGGCTGTGAGAGTGCACACTTCAAGGTCACGATCAGCCATCATTTTTCGTTCTCGGGGGTCTTGGTCTACCGCCCGCCTAGCAATGATACTGCCTTCAGGAAAGCTTTTCCTGAAATGGTTAGTTCTCTTGCAATGGGCTCCGCTAATTTTAGCATCTCCATCTGGATCGTCATCTCACTTCTTCGATCCACAGCTTCACTGCAGATATGGAGGCAATACAGTTAAGCCAGCTGGTCACTCACCCTACACATGTGGGTGGACATATATTGGATCCCATATTCTCGAATCTGGTGGGGGCCAAGGTGCTGCAGCCAAGCCAGGTCACCTGGTCTGATCACTTTTTAGTGAAATTGCATCTTACGATCGCTGATATTCCTTTCAAACCTTCAGACAGAGTCATTTTCAAACGTCCTTGGAAAAAATTGAAGCTTGATGATTTTCATCGTCTTCTTGTTGAAAATCCGCTTGGTTCCTTTTATGAGGGAGAATCTGGTTATGATACCTTCTGTGCCTGGATTAGCCTCAGACATCTTGATTCCTGCAGCTTGGAGCAAATGTCGTTCCTCCGAACAAAGTCCATGGTACGATAATGCCTTGACACTGCTGAAGAAAGAATGTAAACAAGCTGAGAGGGTCTGGCGGAAATCCTATGAAGCTGGGAGAAAGATCATATACCTCGCCAAACTTAAAACCTATCACAGAGCCATATGTAGGGCCCGTACGGCCTATTGCTCTGAGGAGTTTAAAAATAGCTCTAATGCGTCGAAATTGATCTTTAAAGTCTCGAAGGACTTGACTGTGAAAAGAGCGCCTATAGCAGAAATTTGTTCTGAATCTCACTGTGACGATCTAGCGGCCTTCTTCCTGGAAAAGGTTCAGACTATTTATCGTTCTTTCCCTTGCTCTACTCTTCCGAGCGAGGCATCAAGAGCTATCTTACCCACGAATGTAGTCCTATCGACTTTTCCCTGCTTATCGGAGGAGGGGTTTAACAGGCTGGCTACTAAAGTAAAATCAGGCTCTCCTGCGGACCCTCTTAGACTGGCACAGTTTAGGGAACCTTCCATTCTTTGTCTCCCCCCTCTACGTCAGCTCATCAACCTGTCCTTTTCCTCGGGCACTGTGCCAATTAAATGGAAACAGGCTTTTGTTACCCCAATCTTAAAGAAACCTACGTCAGACCCCCTTAAATTGGAGAACTATCATCCTATCTCCTTGCTGCCATGGGTTGTAAAGGTGGCAGAGGCCCATGCCGATGGCTTGCTGTCGGAACATCTTCACAGGGCCAAAATCTTAGATCCTACCCATAATGGCTTTCATGCCGGTCACAGCACCGAGACAGCTCTGCTCTCCATGACGGAACATATGTGGTCAGTGCTTGATTTCGGTCAGACTGAGGCACTGGTGATACTTGACCTCAGTGCCGCGTTCGACACCGTCTCACACTCGATTTTGCTGCAACGTCTGGAGCAGGCTGGTATCTCTGGTGCTGCATTTGACCGGTTCCGGTCATTTCTAGCTGATCGTTCATTTAGGGTAGCGATTCAGCCCTTTGAGTCCAAATCCTATGCTCTCGAACAGGGAGTGCCTCAGGGGTCGGCACTGAGCTCCACTTTGTTTAATCTGTATGTGCAACCGCTGGCTGCGGGCGCCAAGCGTTGGGGCATGAATATGGTCTCTTACGCTGACGACACGCAGCTGGCGGTGACACTGAGTGGGAGGGCTGACCTTGAGGCCCCTAGGTTTTGGGCTGGTCTTCTGGCAGTAGCGGGCTGGATGACAGATAACTGTCTTCAGCTCAATGCTAAGAAGACAGAGGTCTTGATCGTGGGTAAACAGAGCAGCCTATGGGGCGATGAATGGTGGCCTCCAGAGCTAGGTGTTACTCCAACCTTGGTGTCGGAGGTTAAAAACCTGGGTGTCTGGTTAGACTCTGCCCTTAGCTTTTGTAGTCATACAAAAAAAGTGGCTAAGGCCTATTCTGACATTTTTTGATGCCCCTACCAGGCAGTTGATCCTGCAGGCCACTATCCTATCACGGCTCGATTATGCCAGTTCGCTCCTGCTGGGGGCCAATCAGGCAGAAATCACCCGGCTGCAGCATGTCCAAAACTCTGCCGCTAGAGCCTTGGTGGGTTTACCGAGGTTTTGTTCCGTGAAGGAAACTATACGGTCATTACATTGGTTGCCCATGGCACAACGGATCGATTTTAAAATTCTTTGCCTGTCTTTCAAGATCCTTAAATTGTCCTCCCCCCAGATACTGGAGAGCCTTCTTATTCCTTATGTACCATCTCGGTCACTAAGGTCTTTGGGTCAAAATCTAGTTGTGGTCCTGCGGTTTAAGCTCTGCCGTG
Source organism: Lissotriton vulgaris (assembly GCF_964263255.1). Taxonomy (NCBI): domain Eukaryota; kingdom Metazoa; phylum Chordata; class Amphibia; order Caudata; family Salamandridae; genus Lissotriton; species Lissotriton vulgaris. The sequence continues at coordinate 1,038,567,703 of NC_141696.1, read as the reverse complement.
GTGGGGGACGCTCTCTTTTTGAGTTTTAGCTGCTAAGTTATGGAACTCACTTCCATCTTAAACTTGTGCATTGGATAATCTGTTGGAGTTCAGGAGAGCTATAAAAACCCATCTCTTCTCTTCTGCATCTTAGGATTCTGCCTTCTGTCCACCTGGTTATCTGATGTTTGTTGTGTTGTGCCTTTTACCTGTCCAAAGCGCCGGGACGCCCCTTTGCTGGGGCAGCTGTGCGCTATACAAGTGCGGATAACATAACATAACATAACGTTTGTGTGTTGTCATGCATTACAGGCACATGGTGGTTTTTGCACTCCTGTATGGCATGGTGTGTGTGGTTTTAGGCCATTCCCTATGTGTGCCACTTGTGTCTGGCCATTGTGGGTGTTCTGTCCCTCTATTTGTGTGTGGTACACCCCTTACATGTCAGCTACTGACATGCAGGCTGTTTAACTTAGATGTCAGTTTTCCCCTTGGTTTCTATATGTGTGTACCTCCCCATCACTTCATATGTGGACTTGTGCTTTGTGGTGCAGTTCTTGGGCCATAAGTGTTGTTCCACTCTGGACATTGCCCCAATGGTTTATGTGTGCTGTCCTTGTGCTATTGGTCATTCTTTATTGGTCATGTGCACTTCAGCTGTGTGTGCTGGCCAGTGCTCTGGTGGAGGAGGCTGGGCTCTTGTATCCAAGAGTGGTGCATGCGTAGTTGTTGTGTTGGATGTGTGGATGTAGGGTGTGGCATTGCTTCAGTTCCTGGGTGTGGTGTTGTATTTGTGCAGTGCTGATTTGTGGTGTGTGATGCAGTTGTGTCAATAATGCCTGTTATGCAGACAATTCTTGTCGTGCATGCAGTGCTGTGTGTATGTTGCCTTGGAATTGCCTGATGTGCATCCCCTGATGTCTTGTGGTGTTTGTTGATTGAGTTTTCATGTGCATCTGTGATGGGTTTGATGTGGCTGTGTGTGTTGGTTCAGATGCACTTCTTGTGTGATTTGTGTTATAGTGTGTGTGTTTCGTTCCTGAGTGATGTTGTTGTTTATTACTGTTGTGTCTGTTCTCCCATTGATTTTCCCCAGTTTGGCTGACAGAGTATGTGTGTTTCTGTTGGAGTTCAGTATGTGTTCCTGTATTGTTTGTGTGCTGTTCTTGGGCAGGCATCGGTTGAGGCATCCCTGTGTGTGTGTTGTGTTTGTGGCTACACCCAGGTTGTGTGTTTGTTTGTGTGTGTGTGTGCGTGCTGGAAAGGATTGTGAGCCTTGAGTGTGTGTGGCAGTGGTGTTGTGTGTTCCTTGTCCACCACTCCTGCAGTGGCTGTCTCCCTGGTTGTGTGTTGTGTGGTGCAGGGAGTGTGTATTGTGCTTGTTGTTGCAGTGCTTGTTGGTGTGCATGGGAGCGCACGGGATAAGCACCTGGCCTGTAGGTTGATGGGGTATGTTGCTGTGTGGTTGGGGGCTGTGTGTCCCTGTGGTGTTTATGCCCTGCCCATGCCTTGGAATGGCCCTGCCTTCTGCATAGTGCGCATGTGTTGACTGCAGCGGTGACGTGACCGGGATGTTGCTGCTGGATGGCGGTCGATGTGTGTACCGGATGCTGAGGGGTGCCCTGTTGTGAGGTGGGTGATGTGTGGTTGCCCTTGTGGATGTGTTGTGTCCCCCAGCAGGGTGTCTGTGTGGTGATTGAACCCTGTGTCGGCCTGTGTGTTGAATATGTGTATTAGCGTACCTGCGGCGGTGTCCGCAGCGGACCATCTGACTATAGTGTTGTAGGAGGAACATCACTGGATGTATATGGAGGGCTGGGTTCATGGCGGTCAGGACCAGGTATCGGCTATCTTGCTCCGCTGTCGAGTTTTCGCCTGCTCAGGCTGGGCGGTGTCTCCGCCGTGGGGCATCTGCTTGTTTGGGCCATCCTAATTTGTCGAGCAGAGCGGACGTCATTCGGCATGGAGGTGAGTCTCGATTGGCTCCCGTCGCTGCGTTGGCGGGCGCACTTTGATGGCGGTGCACGTCGCTCCGTGGCAGACAGGAAATGACCTATGTTTAACCTGTCCTCATGTGGCGGACGTGAGTTCCGCTGCTCGTGGGCGGAAAAAGCAGTTTTTCCGCCCCGCCACCACTGCGGTGGTGCCACCACCCGACATCCTAATGGACCCCTACGTTCCCTCTGAGGAATTGAAAGATATTCTCAAGATGCTTCCCCAGCCCTGAATCATTACCTTGCTTGTAGTTTCTTTGCTTGTATTGATTCACTGAAACGAAACTAATCATCCCACAGGTGTATTTTATATACTTTTCGGTTACTTAACAGTCTATGGGATCAATGTATTGCTCTTCCCACCTTTAAGTCACGTTTTTCAGTTGACGGGTGTTCTCATTTCCACTGGTTTAGTGCGTCACTTGTTTATTCAAATGTGCCTCTTGTTTTATATGTTTTAACTTTTGTATAGTTTCTAAAATGCTTTATTTAAATTCGTTTTTCTTATTAAAGCATTTCTATAGGTTACTTTTCTTTTAATACGAGTATTAATATTCAATCCCCTTTTTTTTCGATTTATCATTCAAGTAACTTCACTTTTTTTGTAAAAGTTTTTTTATTATTCTTCATTACCCTAAACCCCTATTTTCCCTGCATGCCGTGCCAGAGATACTCTCTATTAAACTTTTAGTATTCTAATTTATATCTGAGTATTCATTTATTTAATTTCATTACTGCGAATTTTAATAATTTATTTATCTAAAATGTGTACTCTTTCTTTATAGACTGCAAGGGTTACTGTTATTTGTCTATAATCACACTATGAATCAGTGTCCGTTTGGCAAAATTGAGAGAGAATGATTGGTTGGTTGATGTGTTTTCAGTTACATATGTACGAACACTCTTGCAGTAAGCCAGGCTTTAGGGTATGCAGTGCTTCAAACTACCATGCATTATTCATGTAGTGGTGTAACCACCTTCACACTTGTGCTTTAGGCCTACAATTCTCCAGTCACTATCTATATGCTCCAGCAAACACAGTGTGACTGCTGTTGCAATTTCCAAATGAGTCTTTCAGTACCATGTAGTAATTCATCCACTAAAGTAAAAACCAACCAATTAAGAATTCACCCAGTGTCTTTACTTATAATGATGTAATCATTCAGTCAGTGAGCATGTACTTTTGCAGTGAGCCAGGCTTTAGGCAATGGAGTGATTCAAAGTGCTATGTATTATGCATGTAGTGGTGTAATAACCTTCATATTTGTGCTTCAGGACTACAATTACCCCTCTCTATACATTCCAGGGGTCTGCAACTAGTAGATCGGGAGCTACTGGTAGCTCACCAGCACTCTGAAAGTCGCTCTCAGAGGTGAAGCCAAACCAAGCCAATCTCAGAGATTCTTTGTATATTAAAGAAGTTAGTACTGCTCATTTCACGACCTTTAAGAGTTACAGACAGCCAAACGAATGGCAGGTCCTGTTGATAACACTCAAACACACACTGTGGTGGCATATCAATTAATCAATTAGGAATGTATAGAGTGCAGTACTCACCTGTGAGGGTTCACAGGCACTGGCGGAGTATGTGGGGGGATCTGCGCAGCTTTGTTGATTCGAAAAGCTAGGTCTTATGGGTAAGCATGGGCGTAAAATCCGTCCTGCTCGTGGAATTTGCGGATTTTTGGCAAATTCGCAATCCGCGAACTCTCGCAAATTTTCTGAAAATTCGCACGCAGCGGATTTTTTTGCTTGGGGATACAATATTGCGGCGCGCGGCGTTCACTTACCGTCATTCAGTGTTTGCAGAGTTGTTTTTTTCCATATTTTGCGTGTGCTGCGCCATTTTGGATCTTGCTGCGGAGAAGTGTTGCTCACTGGTTAGAGCAGGCAGACCCTGAAGCAGAGGTCAGACCCGGGACCAGGGTTCAATTCCCGACGCGGCAGGGTCTTGAGCTCAAATGTCCATGGACTCGATAATTCTTGCTTCCGTGCCTGACCAAATCATGGGTTCACACTCTGCAACTCTGGGCATTAAGCTTGCTTAATCTCCACAACGGCCCCCCGCGGCGGGATGCCTGGCTTTCACCTTGGGGATGCCCTGTAGGGGCTATCTCACAGGGAAAAAACAGGACGGGTTCCCAAGGCAAGCGCGGAGATACCCCTTCGGGGGTCGATTCTGGCGCTATATAAGAATATAATAATAATAATAATAATAATAATAATAATAATCCCGCGTGGGTTTGACGACCGCTATTACGTCATCGCGGCTCGCCACCTTGCACAGCACATATCGCGAGAGCTCGCAATTGCGAATATGTAGATGCGGCGGGCAGCAACAATCTCGCACTCGCGAAATTGCAAAATTTGCAATTCTGCACAAGAAATCCACCAGCAAGTAGAATAAATGTTCCGAAAATGATGATTTTTATCAGAATAACTCCTCAGGTTGACATTTGCCTGCACTTTTTTTTTAAAGGAGTCCATTTTAGGGGCGGGGGGGGGAGGAAGTGCCCCACAGTCTCCAACTTCCTGTTCCTGTCCAGCAGGCTCCTCCCAGAGCTTTCTTCATGTGCTGGTCACTTTCATTTGGATCTTGACCTGGAAGGATTACTTTTTGTGGATGCTGCTGGATATTTGGATTCAAGGCCTTTCCGTGGGGTCTCTTTAATGTAAACATCATGGAGGGCATGGGCCATGGATGGCATGGGATTGTGCTGATTTTTGAGTGTTTTTTTATTTTTTGGGGTGTTAATGGGGACTAGCCATGTGGGTGGGGGCCATTTTGAGTGCTGGTACAGGCAGCACTCACACTCGCATTTTGCCTAGCTTTCATCCATTATGCCCAGGGGTAGTGAGTGGTGCATAGGCCTAGTCTTTCAGTGGGGTGTCTTGAATTTAAACATCATTGAGGGCATGGATGGCATGGGATTGTGCTGATTTTTGTGTGTTTTTCGATTTTTTGGGCTGCTGTTGGGGCTTTTTGCCCAGGGGTAGTGAGTGGTGCATGGACTGAGTCTTTCTGTGGGGTCTCTTTAATGTAAATATCATGGAGGGCATGGATGGCATTGGATTGTGGTGATTTTTGTGTGTTTTTCGATTTTTTGGGGTGTTGATGGGGACTGGCCATGTGGGTGGGGGCCATTTTGAGTGCAGGTACAGGTAGGCCCTGGCCATGTGCTGGGGGCAAGGGGCCATTTTGAAGGCAGGCAGTGTTCTCAGGCCTGCACCCATTTTGCCTAGCTTTCATCCATTATGCCATGGGGTAGTCTAGTGAGTGGTGCATGGGCCTAGTCTTTCAGTGGGGTGTCTTGAATTTAAACATCATTGAGGGCATGGATGGCATGGGATTGTGCTTTTTTTGGAGTGTTTTTTGATTGTTTTGGCTGCTGTTGGGGCCTTTTGCCCAGGGGTAGTGAGTGGTGCATGGACTGAGCCTTTCTGTGGGGTCTCTTTAATGTAAACATCATGGAGGGCATGGATGGCATTGGATTGTGGTGATTTTTGTGTGTTTTTCGATTTTTTGGCGTGTTGATGGGGACTGGCCATGTGGGTGGGGGCCATTTTGAGTGGTGGTACAGGCAGGCCCTGGCCATGTGCTGGGGGCAAGGGGCCATTTTGAAGGCAGGCAGTGTTCTCAGGCCTGCACCCATTTTGCCTAGCTTTCATCCATTATGCCCAGGGGTAGTGCGTGGTGCATGGGCCTAGTCTTTCTGTGGGGTGTCTTGAATTTAAACATCATTGAGGGCATGGATGGAATGGGATTGTGCTGATTGTTGTGTGTTTTTTGATATTTTTGGCGGCTGTTGGGGCCTTTTGCCCAGGGGTAGTGAGTGGTGCATGGACTGAGTCTTTCTGTGGGGTCTCTTTAATGTAAACATCATGGAGGGCATGGATGGCATTGGATTGTGGTGATTTTTGTGTGTTTTTTTTTTTGGGGTGTTGATCGGGACTGGCCACGTGGGTGGGGGCCATTTTGAGTGCTGGTACAGGCAGGCCCTGGCCATGTGCTGGGGGCAAGGGGCTATTTTGAAGGCAGGCAGTGTTCTCAGGCCTCCACCCATTTTGCCTAGCTTTCATCCATTATGTCCTGGGGGTGAGTGGTGCATATGCCTAGTCTTTCTGTGGGGTGTCTTGAATTTAAACAACATTGAGGGCATGGATGGCATGGGATTGTGCTGACTTGTGTGTGTTTTTCGATTTTTTGGCTGCTGTTTGGGCATTTTGCCCAGGGGTTGTGAGTGGTGCATGGACTGAGTCTTTCTGTGGGGTCTCTTTAATGTAAACATCATGGAGGGAATGGATGGCATTGGATTGTGGTGATTTTTGTGTGTTTTTTAGATTTTTTGGGGTGTTGATGGGGACTGGCCATGTGGGTGGGGGCCATTTTGAGTGCTGGTACAGGCAGGACCTGGCCATGTGCTGGGGAACAAGGGGCCATTTTAAAGGCGGGCAGTGTTCTCAGGCCTGCACCCGTTTTGCCTCCCTTTCATCCATTATGCCCAGGGGTAGTGACTAGTGAGTGGTGCATGGGCCTAGTCTTTCTGTGGGGTGTCTGAATTTAAACATCATTGAGGGCATGGATGGCATGGGATTGTGCTGATTCTTGTGTGTTTTTTGACTTTTTGGGGTGTATAACTGATGTTCCTGTGTCTTCCATTGCTTTTAGGTGAACAAGAGAACCACCAGTGCCAGGAAGAAGTCCTGCAGCGGTGTGTGCAGCATAACATCACACAACGTCACGTGTGGCCACAGACAAGACAACTCTGCAACTCGTGCAACTGCGGCATGCTGTTCTGACATCTGAAGAAGATGGCCCCAAAAAAAGTTCCCCGTAGCTCCTCTAGCAAGAAAGTTGCCAGTAAGGAGCAGAAGAAGCAAGTGGCGCCATTTACCAACGAGACTGGTGTGCCGCCCGCCACATTTTTTGGGAAAAAAAGTACATCTGCAGCAGCAGCAGGATCTGCTGGGGACCAAGCTGGGAGCAGCATCCCCGCTCCATTGGGCTCAGTGCCACCACCACCATGCCAACTTGAGTCCAAGCCCATGAGTGCTTTCGAGGCAGCCAGTATAGTTGTTCAATCACCATTGACCAGTGATGTTGGCTCATCAGAAGAAAGTAGCAGCATCCCTCAATCAAGACAGTTTGTTGTAACTCATCTGACGAGTGTTCAACAACCACAGCCGCAACAACATCCACATGTGCAAGTACAATCCCAAGTACATGTGAAAGGAGAGGCAGGGCAAGGAGATGCACAAGCAGAGGTGCATGGAGTGGCACAAGTGCCCATAATAGTTGCTCCTCCCGAATTAGGGGCACATCAGGAAATCGACATTCAAGCCGAGGTATCATTTGAGGAAGCCACTCCTCCTGATCATTCATTGTCTTCCAGATCCCTAGCAAGGAAAAGATCAAGGATGGTGTCTACATAGTCTTCAAGCCCCCTTCCTTCTGATGATATGGATCCAAATTGGGAACCACCACTGCCGTCTGAGAGTGAGGCACACCATGATCTGACAAAGGTAGCTAAGCGTAAAAGGAAGGTCCCCGAAACTCTCGAACTTATGGAGTGTGATGATGACGCTGAACAAGAAGTGGCGTATACTACTGCTGATGAAGACTCTCATGACGACGACACAGTCATCATAAACGTCACTGCAGCCCCAGCAGGCATGCAGTAAACCAGACATTTTGACCCTAGCCCGAAAAGCTGCTGAGCGTGATGTTGTCGATGAGGCAATGGGACCACCACCATTGCAGTTAACTAGTACACCACCACCTACCGCTTCCATATTTTCTCGCCAGAAGGGACGTCCATCCAACTCGACCTCCCTTTCCTCAATTAGTGGTGCTGCAAGTGCACATCGTAGTAAAGTTCGGCAACACACATCTTCCATTTCATCTGGCATTGGCATGACCAGTATCGCCTCCTCCGCCTCCCACAGACATTTGAAGTCCGCAATTTAGGACTTCTTTAGTGTTAGCACAACAAGGGAAAACATGGCCATTTGTACCATTTGTAAGCTTGGAGTTAGTCGTGGTAAGCTTGGTACCAACTATGGTACCAGAGGCCAGAGAGGTCATCTTGAGAGACAGCACAGAGACAGCACACTGTCAAATGGCATACGCACCTAAAAGAGATCAAGAAAGCCCGAATTGCAAGTCAAGAAACTGTATCCGTTGATGTTTCATCTGATGATGACGAGGAGGAAGAAGCGTCAAACATTTCTTCACTTACACCCAGTACCCCTGTCAGCAGCACACCCCCTGAAAGATATATGAGCCACACTAAGAGTGTGGGAGAGAGTGAGACACCAATGCGAAAAATTTCATCATCACCGAGCATAACTGGGTCGAAGAAGTCATCATCATCTTGTAAAATGGACCAGCCCACCATTAGAAGCATGTTGTTGTTTTCAGATGTGCCATTTAAACGCAACCACCCAATGACGCATCTGTATAACGCTAAGCTGGCTAAAATGCTAGCTCTGGACCTTCTCCCTTTTTCTTTTGTGGAAGGGGTTGGTTTTCTTGAATTAGTGTCAACGCTCTGCCCTAAATGGAAGGTTCCTAGCCGGTTCTATTTTGCCAGAGTTGCGGTTCCAGCACTACATGAAGATGTGCTGGAGGTGATTGGGGCAGCTTTTCAGAAGAGTGCTGTTCACACTATACATCTGACAACAGACATTTGGACCAGTTGAGCAGCCACTGATTACATGTGCATCACTGCACACTGGGTCTCTTTTTCAGGGGTTACAGCAAAGCTAAGGGCAGGTGTTGACCCGGACAACGTTTTTAAAGCTGCTCGGAAACATGCAACACTAGCCATTTTTGGCATGGAGAAAAGTCATACAGGAGAAAACATTTTGCAGAAGTTTAACACAAAGGTCTTTCAATGGCTGTCCCCAAAAAAACTCAAGATTGGTTATGTTTCCACGGATAATGGTGCCAATGTAGTTAAGGCCATGGATATGGGTAACTATTTCAGAGTGCTGTGTTTGGCGCACTATATAAACCTGGTTGTTAAAATATTCTTGAGTGAAGAATGTCCAGTGTACGAGTTACTGACCACCTGCCGAAGAATGTGCACACATTTCAACCATTCTTTTAAGGCCCGGAAGCATCTGAGGGGCCTGCTACATCAACGTAAACTGCCAGTGAAAGCACTCATCCAGGAGGTGGCAACACGTTGGAACTCAACCTTCTACATGCTTGAGCTTCTGTTTGAGCAGTGTGCTTTAGTCGATCAGTATTTCTTTACACAGGGTGCAGCTATGGAAGCTAGTTCAAAGCCTGACAGACATGCTTCATCCTTTTGAGGTCTTCACGGTTGCAGTCAGCAGGGAGGACTGTAATTTGGGAAAAGTATCCAATTGTTGCGCATGCTAGAGCACCAACTGAAGGTGGTGTCTTCTACGTTTCAAAAAGATGAAAAAAAGCAAGAAGCTTTTCATTTGGCTGAGAAATTATTAGAGCGCCTACTTTGCGATGAACGTCTTCAAAAGATCCATACAGAACAGCATTACATTTGTGCTACTATTCTGGATTCACAGTACAAAAAGGCACTGGCAGGCAGAGTATTCTTTCCTTTTGATGACGCAGAAGTTACAAACTACAAACGTTGGCTAGCTGTGTCAGCCACTCGGTTTGAAAGAGAACGGCAGGAAATTGAAGGAAAAGGCAGTACATCAGCATCAGCAGGCCATCCAGAGTCAAAAGAATCCACTTCTGCATCTGTGGCTGTGGCAGAAGTGAGTGATTTTCCCTCTCAGCCGTTAAAGACACCAGCAACCGGATCATCTGTACCAGACACAACAGTAACATTGTGTGAAATAGAGATTGGCTAACTCAGCTTGGGTTTGCTTCTCAAAAGGTCCCAGCAAAAAGTAAGCAAAGTGGAGGAACCGTGGAGAACCTTGAGTCGATGGTGCAGGACTATCTGAATGACTCAACAGAGGTCTATGCTAATGATGACCCATTGGCGTATTGGCATGGGAAAAAAGAATTGTGGCCAGAGATCTCCAACCTGGCTATAAATTACTTGTCTTGCCCACTCGGAAGCGTGTCTTCTGAACGTGTTTTTAGTGCTGCTGGTGGCATAGTAACTTGCAAAAGGACCCGCCTCTCGCCCAAAAATGTGGAGAGGTTAACAATGATCAAGAAGAATCAGCACCTCATACCACCAGATTACAAAATACGAGAATACACGCAGGACGAAGACGAGGAGGACACCAACTTAGATGAGGGAAGTTCTTCTCTGTTAGGTGACCTACTCCCGCCTGAATTCGCAGAGTATGAGGACAAACTCTTCTTCCCTGACACCAAGTCCTGAAAATAAGCCAATGAATCAATAACTTTCTTTATCGTCCTCATTCACTTTTATTCCTGTGTGTCTGTCTTTCTTTGTTTTGCAAAATCTATATAAAAAACTTTAATCACCTAATCACAAAAACAAGCCCATCAGCAGAACTGGCTTCACTTATTTGCTTATTGATTTGAAGGTGCCGCAGTCTGCATTCCTTAGGTTCACAAGTTCACAAGAACATGCTCCTCTATCCTCCTCCTCCAGACTCTTATTTCCCTCAAAGCAGATGGCTGGATTACGCCCAATGAAGAATGTTTCTGTACTTGTTGGGGTGTTCTACTTCTTTGCAGGTGAGTTGACAGGTCTGGGGCCATTGCTGGGAAGGTCTAATACCGGATAAAAGTGGTTTGGAGAAAATCGGAGCAGAAAAAGATTTTGCGCTTTTGATCACTTGCCTGCCTTTGGGGTGCTGTTTGGCAGGCTTTTAGGTTGTTGTGGGTGGGTTTTGGGGTCTGGGAGCACTGCTGGCATGGTCTAATGTGGATTGCATTTGTTTTTCAGGAAATCCATGGTGGAAAAGGGGAGTTAGGGCCTAGCTGCACAGCGCGTTTGGACTGAATTCCAGGTAGTAGGCCCATTTTTGCTTTTTGCCAGTTTGGGGGTGTTCTGCTTTTTTGCGGGTGGCTGAAGGGGTCTGGGGCCATTGCGGGGAATGTCTAATACCGGATCAAAGTGGTTTGGACAAAATCGGAGGTGAACATTTTTTCGCGTTTTTGGTGACTTGCTTGTCTTTGAGGTGCTGTTTGGGGGGCTTCCTGGTGTTTGTGGGTGGGATTTGGGGTCTTGGAGCAACGCTGGGTATGGATACTTTTGATTTCAAGTGGTTTGAAGAAAATCCATGGTGGCAAAGGGTAGTTAGGGCCTAGCTGAAGAGCACCCGTGTGATGTTGGAAATTTGCCTGAAAATTACTAAGTCCCCATTTTTGTAATTTTGCTCTTTTGGCTGTTTGGGGGTCTTCTACTTGTTTTTGCCTGGGTTGACGGCTCTGGGGCCATTGCTGGGAAGGTCTAATACCGGATAAAAGTGTTTTGGAGAAAATCAATGTTGAAAAAGTTTTTGCCTTTTTGCTCACTATCATGATTTTGGGGGCTTGTTAGGGGGGGTTCCTGGTCTTTGGGGTGGGTTTTGGGGTCTGGGAGCACTGCTGGGTGTAGATACTTCTGATTGCAAGAGGTTTGAAGCAAATCAATGCTGGCAAAGAGGAGTTAGGGCCTAGTTGCAGAGCGCTTGCGGAGTGATTTTGGAAATTTGCCTGAAAATTACTAAGTCCCCATTTTTGTACTTTTGCTTTTTGGCTGCTTGGGGGTCTTCTACCTGTTTCCGCCTGGGTTGACGGCTCTGGGGTCATTGCTGGGAAGGTCTAATACCGAATAAAAGTGGTTTGGAGAAAATCCATGAGGAAAAAGTTTTCGCATTTCCTGACATTTTGCTCACTTTAGCATTTTTGTGGGCCTGTTTGGGGGGCTTCCTGGTGTTTGTGGGTGGGTTTTTGGGTCTTGGAGCAACGCTGGGTATGGATACTTTTGATTGCAAGTGGTTTGAAGAAAATCCATGGTGGCAAAGGGGAGTTAGGGCCTAGCTGCAGAGCGCACGTGGAGTGATGCTGGAAATTTGCCTGAAAATTACTAAGTCCCCATTTTTGTACTTTTGCTTTTTGGCTGCTTGGGGGTCTTCTACCTGTTTCCGCCTGGGTTGACGGCTCTGGGGCCATTGCTGGGAAGGTCTAATACAGGATAAAAGTGTTTTGGAGAAAATCAGAGTTGAAAAAGTGTTTGCCTTTTTGCTCACTATCATGTTTTCTGGGGCCTGTTTGGGGGAGTTCCTGGTGTTTGGGGGTGGGTTTTGGGGTCTGGGAGCACTGCTGGCACAGTCTAATGTTGATTGCATTTGTTTTCCAGGACATCCATGGTGGAAAAGTGAAGTTATGACCCAGCTGCACAGCGCGTTTGGACAGAATTGAAAGAAGGCCGAAAAATATTGTAAGTATGAGATTTTCCATTTTTGCTTTTTGCCTGTTTGGGGGTGTTGTGCTTTTTTGTGGGTGGGTTTTGGGGTCTTGGAGCATTGCTGGGTATGGATACTTTTGATTGCAAGTGGTTTGAAGAAAATACATGGTGGCAAAGGGGAGTTAGGGCCTAGCTGCAGAGCGCGTGTGGAGTGATGTTGGAAATTTGCCTGAAAATTACTAAGTCCCCATTTTTTTAGTTTTGCTTTTTGGCTGATTGGGGGTCTTCTACCTGTTTCTGCCTGGGTTGACGGCTCTGGGGCCATTGCTGCGAAGGTCTAATACCGGATAAAAGTAGTTTGGAGAAAATCAGAGTTGAAAAAGTTTTGCCTTTTTGCTCACTATCATGTTTTTGGCGGCCTGTTTGGGGGGGTTCCTGGTGTTTGAGGGTGGGTTTTGGGGTCTGGGAGCACTGCTGGGTATGGATACTTTTGATTGCAAGAGGTTTTAAGCAAATCAATGCTGGCAAAGGGGAGTTAGGGCCTAGCTGCAGAGCGCGTGCGGAGTGATTTTGGAAATTTGCATGAAAATTTAAAAGTTCCCATTTTTGTAGTTTTGCTTTTTGGCTGTTTGGGGGTCTTCTACTTGTTTTCGCCTGGGTTGGCGGCTCTGGGGCCATTGCTGGGAAGGTCTAATACCGGATAAAAGTGGTTTGGACAAAATGGGAGCAGAAAAAGATTTTGCCCTTGTGATCACTTGCCTGTCTTTGGGGTGCTGTTTGGCGGGCTTTTAGGTTTTTGTGGGTGGGTTTTGGGGTCTGGGAGCACTGCTGGCACAGCCTAATGTGGATTGTATTTGTTTTTCAGGAAATCCATGGTGGAAAAGGGGAGTTAGGGCCTAGCTGCACAACGCGTTTGGACAGAATTGAAAGAAGGCCGAAAATGTTCTAAGTATGAGATTTTCCATTTTTGCTTTTTGCCTGTATGGGGTGTTCTGCTTTTTTGTGGGTGGGTTGGCAGGTCTTGGGGCATTGCTGGGAAGGTCTAATACCGGATAAAAGTGGTTTGGAGAAAATCCATGCTGAAAAGCGTTTTGGCACATTAACTTAGGGCTCGTTAGGTTTAGCACTAGCAGCAGGATTGCATGTGTTTTGGGGTGTTCTAGATTTTTGCAACTGAGTTCTGGGGTCTTAGAGCACTCAAGGGAATGTGTAATTTTGGTTGCAAGTGGTTTGAAGAAAATCCATGGTGGGAAAGGGGGGATTTGGCCTAGTTAAAGAAATCGTTTGCCACTATTCTTAACTTAGGGCTCGTTAGGGTTAGCAGTGTTGTATTACATGTGTTTGGGTGGGGGGCTGTTTATGGGTAGATTTGCGAGTCTTGGAGCGATGCTGGGTATGGATACTTTTGCTTGCTTGCAAGTGGTTTGAATACAATCCACGGTGGGTAAGGGGGGATTTGGGCCTACTTTACTTTCAAAGTACGTTTTGTCACCATTTTCACAGTTTACAGTACACCTAGCTTGAGGGGAAAGTTCCGCTAAATTAATTCGCCAAAATTATTTATCTTCAAAAGGAGACTCAGACAGAGTACGCACTTTCAAAAATATTGTACTGTCTATTAGGAAACTCAAGGTGTGCTTTTTGCACTACACAGCATACATACCTTATATTTATTTGTCAGTGGTGTTCTTATATCACTTCCTGTTTTACCATCAATAATTACAGGCCGGGTTTCAGCCTGTGCAATGGGAAAAGGATAAAGTCAGGCTTCACATTAGCGAGCCGCAATTAAGCATCTGCCAGGCAGGCAGTGGATAGGGTGTCTTCTGGTCACCAACATTGATGGACGGAGCGTCAGATGGAATGGAGGAGTCACGTTAATAAGAGGAATGGTTGGATGCATCCTACAACTTCCTATAGCGCGGGGATACCTCCGGGTCACCAGGCGCTCTACAAATCGCTAAATAATAATAATAATAAATTCAACAGGACAACTACAACAACATACAGATACAGTATCCGTTCTTTTCTAATTATCTTTTAAGTAATGTTATTGCTGTGAACTTCTATGAGTGTGACTCTGCCTTTCTTTGATCTCTGCTTCTAAATTCATCCCTACAGCCATTGTATAGGTTTTATTTCTGCTATTTTTCAAACCTAATTTAATGTACAAAGTGTTTCTCTGAGTGCAGAGATAGGCAAGTGAAAACGCATAATTATTACTGCAGCCCTGTGCTGTCGCATTCTTTTCAGTAACCATGCATGCAGTAGTGCATGCACTTCCTTTATGTCACTTAAAAGATTTATGGTTAGCTTTGTACCCAAAGATTTCTTTATCTTCAATTATTGTTTGTCCATGCTCTGCTTTTTTCTTCTTCTCTCAACAAAACTTTCCCAAAAAACCCCATTCCCATCAATTTTCCAAACCCTAACCCTCTTCCCCCGGGCTGTGTGGTTTTGATTGATGTGTGACTAAATGACAGCAATAATCCCACACACTTGCTGGGGAGGATAAGGTCATAGCAACAGGCTGGTGAAGGAATCCGAGGATATATTCTATTCTTACTCAGCTTGACACTCAGTCACTATTGGCAAATGAAAGCAGATTTTCATGTGCACCATCAACTTGATTGGTCATCAAGAACATCCTCCTCCTAGACTTGGCAAATTATTACGCTGTTGTGTCCTTCACCTTCAGTACTATTTCTTGTAGTAGTAGCCAATGTCAAATAAATTCAACACAAGTACTAGTTATTCTTTCAATACTTTACCATTTGTTAGGCTACATTGTGGCACTGTTCTAGTGTACTGTCACCTGCTATATTCTCTATTGTACCGTTCTAATGCTACGGTAAGGACAAACAAGGTTTCATTTTCTTTTTTTTCAGATGCTGCAACTGCCACTGTGTAACACCACAAGTACCACCACAATGAGGACATTTCATCCGCCCAGGATTGCCAACCTTAATCGCCATTTCGCGTGCAGCCAGCCCTGTGCCTAGCCCTATTTCCAAACACAAATTACAGGTAAAATAAGCATTTGTGGGGGAGGTAGTATAATGGAGTATTAGGAGAGATGAGAGACTGATTGAATTCACTGACTCTGTGAGAGGCACTTAGTTTTGAAAACATTTGGGCCATTAGTACTTACACAACTTGAATCAAGATGCCACTTAAGTTTCAGGACTGTTAAAGCCCCACCCACCAGCCTCACAAGCAGTAAAAACATGTATGCTAAGATAATGTTTAAAGTATATGTATATATCCCTAACATAAATATTCTCCCACAAGAAACCCAAAACACCCCCCCTCCCGAACCCCAACGAATGTCCCTGAAAACTAAGTCCAAAAAAGTAGAAAACCCAACTCCCAATTCCCACCCCCCAGAAGTCTTTAAAAAAGGGGCAAGGGACAGTCTCCTCCCACTGCTGGCTGCTGATGACTTTTCCGGCCAGGTCGGCATGCTCCTTGCGGAGGGTCTCAAGCAGGGTTTTGGTGTTGAGGAGCTCCTGCTCGAGGTAGGAAATCCTCAGGGAAAGGTGGTGCATCCTTTTTTTGAAACTGCTGTGGGGGGCAGCTGATTTCTTTGCTGCTCGGTGGTGGTGGGTGGCTGCGGTACCCCGGCTCCGTACCGCTGGAGACCTGCTGCGCTGATTGGCTGACCCAGGGAGCGCGGAGGAGGATGCAGGTGTCACCGTGGATGTTGTTGACACACTCTGCGTGTCCTCCTCCTCCTGGGCCACCAGCCGCCGTTATTCGGCGACAGTGGCCTCCAGCCTCCGTTGCCGGGCCCTTTTAGCCAGCTCCTTCTGTGTTGGTTTGGAAGGAGCATCTATATGAAGAAAGAAAGACATAGTCTGTAACCAATGCTCTTTAAGATTAACACAAAATGATTCAGCAGAAAGTTGTGTCACAGTAGAACCAGCAACTTGCAAGCACAGTACATAACTATTTTGGCCAGTATCCATCTAACCTCCCACTTCTTCATCCTTGCTCTAACATTAGTGGGAGTTTAAGGAATCAATTCTACGAGCACTATGGACTCACTCCATTAGAGTCGACTATGACAGTACACCAGTCTTATTCTTCTTCTTCTCTCTTGTTTAGCAAGATTGATACGTTAACTTCTGCAAGCCTGCATAATGCCAGCGCAGTCAACTTGCACCTGAGAAAAATAGATGCCCGCCATGATGAGTTAGACAGACTTGCGTTACTGTACCAGTCCAGTACATGCAGGTGGGGATGCTCCTACTTTTCTATTATGGGTGGCACTGAGAATAATATGTTACAAGGCCTAATGCTTAATTAATTTAACTTTCACCCTACAGTGCCAATGAATACTAGAAAAGGAAAATGAAGAAGATAAATAATCTGATTATCCATCACTGCACATGGTATGTATTTGCTTACATATGGGATGACTTTAGGTGCTTTGCTTTTTATTGAGTGAACAGTGATACATCCACACATGAATGAACGAGTTCTACTAAACTTATTAACAGTGGTAGTGAGTGGCCATCGTAATAGCCAGATATCTGCTGTGCTTGCAATACAAACTACTGCTACTATTCATGGTAGTATTCGGACAAAATTACAACCTTTTTTCCTTGCCTTTCCTACACTGGGACGGGCGTGCGGGTGTAGTGTTACATGCTCTTTAAATTAACACTTAGTTCATCCAGTGACCGTCTACTCTCTCTAGATACACATATGCTATCTAAGAGTCACATAGTACCACGATCCAGGCATCCATTCAATTAAACTATATGTCAATCATTCTTCTTCATGTCTCTCATCTGGACAAACCTTACATTTTCTCACGGGGAGCACACAATGCAGTCTGCAATCTCAATAAGTAAGGAATATAAGAGCTTACCACTGCCCGCCACTACCGTGGCAACCCGCACAGCAGTTTCGTCCGGCACTTTCACCGCCTCCTCCCCTGAAGCCTCCTCCTCCACCTCCGCGCTGGGCCCAGCAACAGATGTTCCACCTACAAAGTACATTTAAGAATGTTAGTTAGATGTCATAGACATACACCACTCACTAGTATTTTGTCTAGGAATGAAGAAATGTGAATACAGAAACCAATCTAATAATTTTTGACTGTCTACTCTAAAGTAAAAATGCCCCTTTTTCCAGGGAAGGGTGTTGTCTTGCTGCACTTTTTGGAACAACTGATGAATGCTTTCTTTTTCACACGCACCATTTTTCTCAAAACAGACAGAAGCTTCACTTCTAAGAACAAATCATCACCACTAGGACGGAGTGACCAACGATTCAGCACCAAAAAGAAAAATTACAGTTCAAACCAGGTGAGGGCTCGGCTCAGCCACAATAAATGTGTGAAAGAAATCATCACTAAGCACTTTTCCATTTTTAATCAACCGTTTATATTTTATGACAAGCTTGATTTTAATAAATATTTTTACTTTTAATAAAGCTTTAAAACTTAAATAGACTCTGTGGTTTTTGGTCAAGAGTGAATGAGCAAAAGGCTTTGTAATTTGCAAGCATGAGTCCGTGCCTCTGACACACTCCGTACTCCGTGTCCTGCGTTGGATAATCATCATTAGGGATCAATCATCTATGAATTCGGGAGCTAAATGACTCTGCCACACTATCTAGTCAGTAAGAAGATTGGGGGTTCTTCAAAGTCTGATATCACTGAGGTATGTGGAAAGTCTACCTGGGCCTATTATAATTGAGAAACAATGCACTATTTAGTGTCCATAGTTCTGTTTGTGCAGATTTGTCCCTGCAACAGTAGTAGTATGGATTGTCCTCCTATCCAAACCAAAAGTAAAGTAGTATCTTATTCTTTCTTGGTGGTCATTCACATTTTATTGTGGGGAATTGTCAAAGCAGAAACATTTAGAAGATTTGAAAAGACATTATGGACAATCCCAGAGGACTGCACTCAGTGCATAGAGCTATTGCTGACTAGAATGGGAGTTTCGTTTAACACCTTTTGCCAACTGTGCAATCTTAGTTAGCTACACAGACAGACTAATAAGAATAATCTAGTAATACCACTGGGAGTCATAGTAGAGGCAGGATAAGAATTTAGATACAGTCTACAAGAAGATCAAGGACGATTTAGAAAAAATTGAATGAGGAACGCTAGGAAAAAATAGGTACTCTATATTAAAATGAAAACTTACTGGGGCCAGCAGAGGAGCCCTCGCCTGACCGATCCTGGCCTGCATCCAGTTCCACAGCAGCCTCCTCCTCTGTCATCTTGCCCCTGGGGGGAGCTGATGTACAACATGAAAGAAAGAAAGACCTGAAAACATGGAATATTGTTGTCAACCAAATAAAACATTTCAAAAGAACAATAACAAAATATTTTGGCGAAATAGCAAATAGACAACTATTCCACGGGATATATTGACCTATCTCATGTGGTCTACAACGATATTAGAATTGCTTGATTTGCGGACCGCCGACTTGGAAAGTTATGTAACTCACTAAACAAACTACTAAAAAGGTTCGCATAGGACTGGCAGGCAGCAGTCCGCAGCACGCGAAGTGACAGACAAACTCCATTGTGATTGCAGATCAGCGACAACACTAAAAAGTTTCCTACTACATTAACCAGTCATTAACATACTCAAACTATCAATCCACCACCACTATTTCTTCTTATTGCCAGGTGAACAAAGGAAGTACTGGACTTGAGTCTGTAGGGGCAGATTTACAAGCCCCTTGCAGCTCTTTTGCTCCATTGTTGCGTGACTTTTGTGACGCAGCAGCAGAACAAAAGAGGGCCATGGTGCGGCGTATATTAACAACGTGACGCATATGGGAGATGCATCCCGTTGTAAAGCCCTGCGCCATCAGGGGGCGTTCCGGCGCAAGGGAGGGCGTTCCTGTGCAGGAACGCATCCTAAAAGTGGCTGAGGGAAATCTACAAGATTTCAATCAGTCACTTTTAGGACAATGATACGTGACTCAAACCCTGCGCCTGCTTGAAACAGATGCACGGCTTGACGCAGCATTGGGGAGATAAGGCACCCCAGAGCATTGCTGGAGCTGCGCCATAGTTGCGACGCAACTCCAGCAATGTGCCGCCTTTACGGCACAGATGCGTAATGCTTCGGTGACGTTTTGGGCCCATGGTGCACCGCATTGTAAATACGGCGCACTATGGGTGGTGGTGGCGTGGCGCACAATTGCTGGAGCATCCCTGCTACTTTGCAGGAATGTGCTGGTAATTGAAAATCTGACCCTTAGTGTCTAGCATTACGCAGTTCTTTAAACTACACTCATACATAATTTCTCAGGCCAATGAAATGAACACAAAATGGAAAACAAATAAGCATAGTAGCAACGCTACTGAGAAGGAGAGCAGTGCACCTGAAATGGCCAGAAGATTTTGAAATATAATTAAATTTACCTACATTGTAATCTGCAGCATTATTGCTCTTTATAAAAAACAAAAATTTGCAATATAATAACACACAGAGCAGGCGAAAACAGAGTAGTGATGAAATAGCTACTAATACTCACCAAGCCCGGGGATCTCGAGGCCGAGCAGGTCGACCAAGTCGCGTTCCGGTCCAGGAGATCCGTCCAACGGTGGGTGGCCTGGTTGTAGGTGCGCCGGACCCGAGAGTGTTGGTACATGGCCCGGCACACCTTCTCCTACCACTTCCGGCGCTCCCGGATCCCGTAGCCGCTAGCAACCTTGCCGCCTGCCATGATGGTCCTGGGGAGGCGGCGCTGGACATAAAAAACTAGTGCGGCCACCTCCTCCGTGCTAAAGATCTCCCGGGCTGTGACTGTCTCCCCCCTCAAACTCCCGCACGCGAGCCGGGCACGGGGTGCGGGACCCTTCCCCTTCTCAGGCTGCTTCCCGGCTCCCTTTACCATGGTCTGGGCAGAAAGGAAGGTAAATAATAAATAAGAAATAGAATAGGGAAGAAGAAAAGAAAAGAGTTTACAAAAGTAGTTTAAAATTAACCAAAAGTAGCAAAAAACACAAAAATATAGAGCTAGAAAAAAAGAGGGATAGATAATAAGTAAAATAGATTAAAAAAAACTTCAAACAAGCAAAGGATGGCAGAGATTGACAGAGGATACAGAAAGCATGCCCAGAACCATAGCAATGAATGAGAAACAAGATGGCCGCACCCGTTCACGACCGCGTGGGTAAGTTGGCGTGAGATTTCCCTCGCTATCACACGCAAACTTGTACTAGCGAGCCGCACACTTTGCGAGATAACACATAGCGCCCGGAAACGGAAATACGTCATGCAAACAAGATGGCCGCGCCCATGAACGACCGTGAGGGTAACTTCGCGCCGTTGCGCTACAAGCGGCTCGCAAAACCTTGCGAACTAACACGCCGCAAAAAAACAAATCGCATATTCGCACGAATTTGCGGCTTCCAAATTCGATCTCGCGCGAATTCGCGCCCCACGAATCCCGCGAAATTGCAGAAAAACGATTTTTGCAAAACTGAAAGCACTCAGCAGGTGCAAAAGTTCAAACTCATCATTAGTAACCATTCCCTGTAGTGCTTCTTGAGGGCCCCCTCCAGAGTTCAGTTGCCTACTTGCAACTATTCTATGACCCTGCTCTGACCCTCACAGCAGGCTCATAGAATAGCTACAAGTAGGACATAAAGGTCCTGTGAAAAAAATTGCACTGCAACAGAAAGCAAATTACAGATAAGGAAGCAGGTGCCAGACTGGAAGTTCAAATTCAGTAACACATTAATCAACCCCAAATTAATTCATGTCAGTTGAAGCAGGGCAGGTGTGCTTTTCCCCCCCATAATCTACAGTGATGAACCAGAGGGTGGCAGTGATGTACCAGAGGGTGGCATGGGTGAACCAGAGGGTGGCAGTGGTGAAACAGAGGGTGCTGTGATGAACCAGACTTAGAAACAACATAGTCACGACCGTTGCGAGCCGACAAGTAAGTTCGCGTTTGAAACTCTTGCAAACTGGCAGAAACCCTTGCGAACACAAAAAAAGAAAAAAATCCGCAAATTCGCGAGAGTTCGCAGATTTTGCGGATTGCAAATTCGTGAATACGCAAATTCGCAAAATACGAATTTGCAAAGTTCGCCCATGCTTACTTATGAGTCTTGCTGAATGCTTTCAGTGTGGGGGTTCATCTGATGCTGAGGGGGAGTTCATTCCAGGTCTTGGCCCTGATGTAGGTGAAGGGTGTGTCCTGTCTGGTTCTGTGGATACAGAGGATTTTGGACAAGGCCTGGTCAGCGGAGTGGAGGTTTCTTTTGGGGGTGTAGAATGAGATTAAGGTCTTGGAGTCCGGTGTTGTGGAGGGCTTTATAGGTGTGTGAGCAGCTTGAAGGTCACTCTTTTTTCGACAGGGAGCAAGTTGAGTGCTCGTTTATGCTGGATAATGTGGTCTTGTCATGGGATGCTGAGGATGAGTCTGGCAGCAGTGTTCTGGACAGTCTGCAGTTTGTGGAGAAGAGATTTGTTGATTCCGGCATTGAGGGCGTTCCTGTAGACCAGACTGCTGGTGATGAGTGATTGTGTAATGGCCTTCCTTGATTCGGGTGGTGGGTCTATTTGAAGGTCTTGCTGAGTATGTGGAGGGTGTTGAAGCATGTAGCATGAAGCATTAAAATCAAGGTTTGTACTTTTTGTACACACTGAAATACAACTTGGATGATTACATTGGTATATATATGATGTTGGGGTGACTATGCACAGTAATTGATGTACTGATATGCGTAGACTCGGATCGGCTACTAGTAAATTGACCGATCTATTATGCTGCCATGTTATGCTGAGCATATAATCGTTGATATTTACTGTTTCCAAGTGATGAAATGTGTTTTTCCATTTTTTAAATTATAAATTCAGAGTTATGACTCATTTGGAATAGCTTAAAGTTACCAGACTCGCAGCGCGTACCCCTTTCAAACTATATCCGCCAAGAAGGTGTATTTTTATTTAGTCCTATGTTTATGTCGACACTGGGAACTTCACGAATCATGTGTTTGTAAAACTTTATTTATTGTTTCAAACTCCATGCACAAACCACCCGTGAGCAAGGCGAGTGAATCACTGAAACGCGTTGGGTTGTTTTTCCATTGCCATGATTTATGATGCTGGAAAAGAAGGAAATAAATAAACCTTGAACTGCAAGAAGCGCATTGGAGTGGTAATTATGCTTGGATGGAGTGCATTGGCATAATTCTTCTATGCTGGGCGAAACTGTATATATATATATATATATATATATATATATATATATATATATATATATATATATATATATATATATATATATATATATATATCACCTACTGGCGGTCGCCAGTAGGTAGTTATAATTAGGATTTTTTTCAATGCAAAATCTCAAAATTCTATTGTGAATAACTTTGGTGTTGGTTGCTGAATCTGCCTGAAAATTTCCTCAAATGTGCCTCGTCGAGCTCCGGTCCTTCCCTAAAATTCGTCAAGTGGGGGCCGAGATAAAAGGGGGGTCCCAAAACGTGTTTTCTCCATGTTAATTTACATGGGGCATTCGACCTCACTTTTAGCCCGAACGGCTGAATCGATTTCCACCAAACTTGGCAAAATTGTAGGGACCTGTAGCCCGATGTGTCTTTGCTATGTCTCAAGATATGTGCTCCAGTGGATTTTGAGTAATTTAGGTTCAAAAAAATATATATATCTATGGCAGCGCCCCGGTACGCGCACCGGGGAGCGCACCGGGCGCGCCACGCGACTTGCGCACGGAAAGCTGATTGGCTCTCGGGTGTCTGTAAACATTCGAAACAGTCCGGAGCGGCCGCCATCTTGTGTCTCAGTAGGATCGAGACACAAGAGGTGGCCAAAACAAAGGGGGAAATGACCTTAAGGGGGCAGGGTAGACCCCCCTGACCCCCTAGGTTTGATGTGGGGGCTATAAAAAAAATCGTTTTGCGCGGGGGGAGCGCCCGGTACGTGCACCGGGGAGCGCACCAGGGAGCGTACCATGGGGAAAAAAGAATGACAGACTTTTTAAAAATGGTATGTTTATTAATTGTTCTTGTTGTTATTTTTTTATTTTTATTAAGCACCAACATGTAGGTACCAATGCAGAGTCTACAATTTAATAGACACCGTCTCCTTTGTAGATATCTTGCATGTTGTTACAGAAGTTATTGTGGTATATGGATTTCATACCATAGTCTGTCAGGAAAGCAGAAACAACATGGAGGCAGGAGATGATAAAGAGATGTTAAATACACATTGGAGATAATATAGTGGGAGAAAGGAAGTAACTATGAGCAAACTTACTATGTAACACAAAAAAGTTGCACAGCATACTATAAGTCTCATTTAATATTATAAACATTTTGGAACTACTTGATGAATTACATATAAAAATGAATAATGTCTCAAACAATTTTTGATTATTAAATATAAATTTATTTTTCTGATTCTTTTTCAAAATTTAATAAAACTTCTAACAATATATTGTCTGGAATGTCCTCATTTTCATTCTGTGATTCTATTGATTCCACACACTGAACTAATTGAAGGTCCAGAGGCTCATCCATAAAATCAAAGTTATCATTCTCAGCAATTTTTTCTTCAGGGTTGTTGTCCAAAACAATTTCGAAAGAAATATTCTGTTCTCCTTCCATTTTGTTGCTGTAAATTGCATAAAAAGTAAATATATCAGTAGAGATAGGGCACTGTTGGGTTTAAGTTCAGACAGGTACTTGTGAGTTTTTAACAGTGAAGTTATCTTTGGGAAGTGTATGGTTTCAGGCAGGAAATAGAACTATTAAAAAGTGCCTGTGATGAAGCCTAAGTAAATTCATAATTATACCAGAGAAGCCTAACTCAATCCATAATTATAACAGAGAAGCCTATCTCAATCTCTAACTCTTACAGAGGGACAGTATATAACTATCTGAAAACGTTTTCCTAAATTAATTTAAAGTGCATAACATAGTTCTCCTTTCAAATTAACAACTTACCTATTTTAAAGTAGTTGAAGTTTTCTTTCAAAATTCTTTCCAAATGTACCTTAGGTAGTTTAGTCAAAATGGCTGTGTTTCCCTCTCATTTTTCATATATATTCATGTACTTAACCAATCAAATGTCAGCACATAAAAGTACAAAATGAAAGTAACATTTTAATTGGTTGAAAATTCAAACAGTTTCATATGTTTATTTGTCACGTAATTTACCTCAGGATATTTAGACAGGGCTACAGCCCAAATGGCTCAATGGAATACCCCCAAATTTGGGTAAATGGTAGGGACTGCTATGTAGTAGGGCCTATTCTATATTTGGTGTAAGTGTCTCCAGTGGTTTTTATGTAAATTACTTTCCCACATTTTTTTTGGGAGCGCTTAACGGTGCGCGCCCCGGTACGTGCACCAGAAGCGCTACAGAAGTCCGCCATTTTGTGTTTCTGTAGAATTGAGACACAAGATGGAGGACAAACAATGTTGAGAATGGGTAGAAGGGGGCAATTTCTTTCAACAATCTCAAGATCCACTTGCAGCGGGCCGCCTGCTGGTTAATGCACTCTACCACAGTCATATTGTCTGACCAAAACACCACCGAGCGGTCCCTGAAGTCGTTTGGCCATGCCATCAGAGCAACCCAGATGGGGAATAGCTCCAAGAATCCAATGTTACCTGTCAGACCACTGGAGTGCCACCACGTCGGCCATACTTGCGCCGACCATCGGTTACCAAAGATGGCGCCAAATCCCACGCTCCCAGCTGAGTCAGTCCACAAACCTAGTTCATCCGAAGATGCTGGTGGCTTGTTCCACACAACTCGACCGTTGAAGTCTGCCAGAAATGCCAACCAAATGCGCATTTCCTGGCAAACCTCTGTCGACAGTCTCGTACGGTGGTGTCCCTCCTTGAGACCAACCATAGATTGTGCAATAGAGCGTGAGAAAGGGCGGGCCATTGGGATCACCCTTAGGGCAAAGTTAAGCTGCCCTACTGTCTGCTGTAACTGGTGCAGGGTCACTTTCTCCTTGCCCAGGCATTGCATCAAGGAAGCCCTAAACTTGGCCACTTTTTCCAACGGTAAACGGAAACATCTTTCCACAGAATCAAGCTCAATTCCCAGAAACTCCAGTGAAGTAGATGGTCCAACCGTCTTACCTGGTGTCAATGGGACTCCGAACTCCCGCATGAGGATGCAGAAGTCCTGTAGCGCCTGTGCACATTTCGTATCGCCGGCTGCTCCCAAGAACAGGAAGTCATCCAGATAGTGCATAACGTGCCTATGCCCTGTGGCCTCGGTGAATGCCCACTCTAAAAAACAGCTAAACATTTCAAAATAAGCACAAGAAATGGAGCAACCCATAGGCATGCATTTATCCATGTAATAATTCCCCTGAAATGCAAAACCTAGCAAGCGCTGATCTCGCGGGTGAACTGGGAGCAACCGGAATGCCGATTCGATGTCCGATTTTGCCATCAGCACTCCGGGGCCCAGGTGATTTAACATGGCAACGGCATCGTCGAACGATGCGTACCGCACCGAACAAATATCTGGGTCAATGGCTTCATTCACCGAAGAACCCCTTGGGGCAGACACGTTGTGAATGAATAAGTCTAAACTCCCCTGGGTCTTTCTTTGGGACCACCCCTAGCGGGGAACACACGAAATCCGCCACCGGCGGGCAATGAAAAGGCCCCGCTACCCGCCCCAAGCTAACTTCTTTGGAAATTTTTCTTGCAGCTACGCTTGGGTTATGCTGGACAGACAGCTGATTTTTACACAAGGAGTCCCCCCGAAAATCCCCCGCCGGGATGTTGAAGCCATACAGGAATCCATTCCTCAACAGCCCGGTGGATACATGATCAGGGTATTTGTTCAACCAAGGAGTCAGAGCCATGATATCGACAGGTGTAGGTAATCGGTTACAAACCATCATCTCACTCTTGCTTAGACCCCCCATTTCCTCCAGTTCCGCTGTTTTTAGATCTACAGCTACTCTCTGGGTGTGAGGAGTTCCCACAGCCCGCACACGCATGCCTGAACCTACATGACCCCTGGGGCCTGCTACAGTTGCCTCTATTGAAGCCCCAACAAACACCCCGCTTGCCGCCATTCCCGCCGGTCTTGGGCTGATATTCCCCACCGGCGCCCGCCCGAAAGGGCACCGCAGGCTTTTGGTGAACTGACCCCGACCCGCTCCCGCCCGGCGAGGACGTACCTGCCGCCCCAGGCAAGAGCTGCTTGTGCCATGACACCGAGTTGAGGCAATCCCAGGTCAAAGTTGCATCACACTCTTTCGCTTTCCGAAATTTCAAATCGTATCCTTTCCACTCGTCCCCCTCATACATGGTATAAAAATCCATAATCCTATTCTGATAATAGGTCAATTCGATCATGATTTCAGGCTTTCGTTCCCCCATGAATGCCGTAAATATCGAAAAAGCCTTTACCTAATTTGCTACGGTCTCATCGACCCTAAATTCCGCCATCTTGGCCCGCCATACACTGGGGTGCAATAAATCCTTCTGGGATTTTGCATATTCCATCTCGCGATGGTCAGTCAACAATGAAAACATATTCACATATTTCTCCCCCCATATCAGTTCCTTCGTGGCCGCAGGGATGTGCTGGGCCACCCTTTCGCGCATTGAAGGTAATGAACCCTCCCCTGCCTTTGGCAACGTGTGCTTACCAGGTTCGACCGTCGTGTCTGCCGCCTTTTCCTGGCTAACCGCAGGCACTCCCGGCGCCACCTGTAGGGAAACAAGAGGAACATTCGCCGTCCCGGCCTCTCTCGACTGCCGTAACTGCTCGATTATTAGTCTAGCCTTCTCGGCCGGGTCCGCTGCGGCCACTGCCCCCCCGCTTTCTTCTTGAGCCAGGGCAACACTGCCGCCAACTGGATGGCCAGCTCCGGGGGGCATCTCCTCATCATTAACAGGGTTAATCACAACCAGAATTGGTAAACCTATATCTGGGCTGTCCGCCGGTGTGATGGGGGCGACTGGGGTACCTCAGGAACCAGATCATCCCCAGAAACCGCCGTCCACTTAACCCGCTTCCCCCTACCCTCTGGGACGACTCCCGGCAAGGCCGGGCCTATTACCTTCTTAGGACGGCCTGAGCTGTTCTGGGCCGCTAACTGTTTTTTAACTTTGGTCAAACCCCGACCGATCGAGTCAACTTTACCGAGTTTTCGGTCCATGATCGCCATTCGGTTCGACAAGGTGCGCAGTACCTTCTCCAACTCGGAGCTCTTTCCTGCTTTCTTGCCGGCCATAGCTTCGTGTACTCCGCTCTAGTTGATCAACGAGGTCCTGGATCCTTCGTACTCCAAATAACTGAAAGAGAAACAACAAGATTACAAGTTCTCAAAATTGCCGCTTGTGCCGTCGAGGGCTCACGAGCAACGAGTTGGTGCAGCCTTCAGAGCACAGGAACAAGAGGACGCTTCTTGGGATTCCCGCTCTATTTATCCGTCTGCGGGAGGGCGGGGACCCTCCTCCGGTACGCCTACTGGGCATGGTCTTCCGTGCGGGTGTCTAGGACAACCCTTCCTGGGTGGGAAAGGGCAAGCCCTGGCTACGCCACTTCGGGCATACCAGCCGAGCCACGCCTCCCGCCCAAAATGGTTTCCCGGGGGGATCGAGGCACCCAACCATACATTCGGGGGGACCGAGTGGTCGCCCCTTTCCAAAAACATTTTAAAATTTTTCACGGGGTGAGCGTCCGGTACGCGCACCGGGAAGCGTACCGGGGAGCGTACTCTGGTGAAAAATAGTGAAAAAAGTTAGAAAAAGAAAATCATTATGAGTGATCAGAGGTAGGGTAGCCCAGAAAAGAGCTTTTGGGTTCTGTGGCTGATTTAAGTACCTACAAGTAGGTTCCAATGCACAGTCTTAAATTCAGGAGGAATATTCTATTCCCCTCATCTGAGAAGTGCACACCATCTCCTCTGTAGATGTCTTGCATGTTGTAACGCAAGTTATTGTTGTATATTGAACCCATTCCATAGTCTCTCATGTAAGCAGAAACAGATTTATTCACATGTTTCTGTGCTTTCTCAAATTGTGGACAAAATTGGTTGGACCAGTTCCATTTCTGTCTTTGGCATATATTGGAATATACCAAGGCAGTTTGTGGAAAAAGTGTCATAAATTGATCAAAGGTGTCCTTTAAAAGCATTTTCCTGGCCAACTCCAGTCATAGTGCCCAAGTCATTTCCACCACAGTGTACTATTAAGAGGTCAGGGTTTGGCAGATGCAAAAAGGTTTTCACCAATGGTATCAATTGGTGACATCTCAATCCTCTCTGGCCAATCCACTTGATTTCCACATTTGATAAATCAAGGTTGTGAAAATGTCTGCTAGCTGCATACCTTTGAGCCCAGTGGATGTAGCTATGTCCAATAATCCACACAGAATACATGATGAGAGAAGGTTCTGGTGCAGTCAGATGAAGTGTGGGAATGAAATGGCAGTTGGAACAGTAGGAGTTTACAAAAAAATAATTGTGGAGTTTCTCTGCTCTTGAATCACAAGTTGTGATTGGTGGATTCAGATAGTTGAAAATTGAAAGTTAGGGTGCATGGTTGTGTTGTGTGAAAGAAGCAATTTGAATGGTTAAGAAAAAGTCATTGATGATTCATTTAATTTAGATAGAGACTTGTTTGCTCTATGGAGAAGATTTGGAAGCAGATAGTGAAGTTTCAGTAGTAAAATTGAATGCTTGTACATAGGACTTGTGCTGTGTTTGTAAAAAGTTATTTAAAAAACGATTTTGGGGTAAATGGATGGCTTATATTTTTGAGAAGAAATTAATAGTGTTTGCCTCATTAAATAAATATATTTGAACCTTTTAGAATGATGTCCCTTGCATTACCTCAGATTTGGAAGCAGATTGAGATTCTTTCTTATTGGTTTGTGGCATGTTTTTTGGAAATGCTTGCTATGAACATTTGCAAGATTGGGGATTTGTATTTTGTGGAACAGTGAGGTTTCAGTTGAGAAATTGAATGCTTGTACA
The DNA here is from genome assembly GCF_964263255.1 of Lissotriton vulgaris. Lineage (NCBI taxonomy): Eukaryota > Metazoa > Chordata > Amphibia > Caudata > Salamandridae > Lissotriton > Lissotriton vulgaris. The sequence continues at coordinate 1,038,538,434 of NC_141696.1, read as the reverse complement.
TAGGTCCTGCGCTGTGTTTCTAAAATGTTATTCAAAAAACGATTTTGGGGGCAAATCAATGGTATTTACATTTGGGTCTTATTTATGATTGCCTTGTGGCACCGGTACGTAAATTTTAACATGGGACAAAAGTGATGCACCAGTGGTACAAGGCCTTCATAAATAAGGCCCTGAGTTTCTTTGCTGTTGGTTTGTGTCTTGCTTTTTGATAATGCTGGCTATGAACATTTGCAAGATAGGGGATTTGTATTTTGTGAAGCAGTGAGGTTTCAGTAGTGACATTGAATGCTTGTACATAGGTCCTTTGCTGTGCTACTAAAATGTTATTCCAAAAACGATTTTGGGGGCAAATCAATGGTATTTACATTTGGGTCTTATTTATGATTGCCTTGTGGCGGCGGTGCGTCACTTTTAACATGGGAAAAAAGTGACGCACTGGTGGCGCAAGGCCTTCATAAATAAGGCCCTGATCTTCTTTGCTGTTGGTTTGTGTCTTGCTTTTTGATAATGCTTGCTATGAACATTTGCAAGATAGGGGATTTTTATTTTGTGAAACAGTGAGGTTTCAGTAGTGAAATTGAATGCTTGTACATAGGTCCTGCGCTGTGTTTCTTAAATGTTATTCCGAAAACCATTTTGGGGGCAAATCAATAGTATTTACATTTGGGCCTTATTTATGATTGCCTTGTGGCGCAGGTGCGTCACTTTTAACATGGGAAAGAAGTGATGCACGGGTGGCGCAAGGCCTTCATAAATAAGGCCCTGAGTTTCTTTGTTGTTGGTTTCTGTCTTGCTTTTTGATAATGCTTGTTATGAACATTTGCAAGATAGGGGATTTATATTTTGTGAAACAGTGAGGTTTCAGTAGTGAAATTGAGTGCTTGTACATAGGTCCTGCACTGTGGTTCTAAAATGTTATTCAAAAAAAGATTTTGGTGGCAAATCAATGGTATTTATATTTGGGCCTTATTTATGATTGCCTTGTGGCGCCGGTGCATCACTTTTAACCTGGGAAAAAAGTGACGCACGGTGGCGCAAGTCCTTCATAAATAAGGCCCTGATTTTCTTTGCTGTTGGTTTGTGTCTTGCTTTTCGATAATGCTTGCTATGAACATTTGCAAGATAGGGGATTTGTATTTTGTGAAACAGTGAGGTTTCAGTAGTGAAATTGAATGCTTGTACATAGGTCCTGGGCTGTGTTTCTAAAATGTTATTCAAAAAACGATTTTGGGGGCAAATCAATGGTATTTACATTTGGGCCTTATTTATGATTGCCTTGTGGCGCCGGTGCGTCACTTTTAACCTGGGAAAAAGTGACGCACCGGTGGCACAAGGCCTTCATAAATAAGGCCCTGAGTTTCTTTGCTGTTGGTTTGTGTCTTGCTTTTTGATAATGCTTGCTATGAACATTTGCAAGATAGGGGATTTGTATATTGTGAAACAGGGAGGTTTCAGTAGTGAAATTGAATGCTTGTACATAGGTCCTGGGCTGTATTTCTAAAATGTTATTCAAAAAACGATTTTGGGGGCAAATCAATGGTAATTTCATTTGGGCCTTATTTATGATTGCCTTGTGGCACCGGTGCGTCACTTTTAACATGGGAAAGAAGTTGGTTTCTGTCTTGCTTTTTGATAATGCTTGTTATGAACATTTGCAAGATAGGGGATTTATATTTTGTGAAACAGTAAGGTTTCAGTAGTGAAATTGAGTGCTTGTACATAGGTCCTGCACTGTGTTTCTAAAATGTTATTCAAAAAACGATTTTGGTGGCAAATCAATGGTATTTACATTTGGGCCTTATTTATGATTGCCTTGTGGCGCTGGTGCGTCACTTTTAACCTGGGAAAAAAGTGACGCACCGGTGGCGCAAGGCCTTCATAAATAAGGCCCTGATTTTCTTTGCTGTTGGTTTGTGTCCTGCTTTTCGATAATGCTTGCTATGAACATTTGCAAGATAGGGGATTTGTATTTTGTGAAACAGTGAGGTTTCAGTAGTGAAATTGAATGCTTGTACATAGGTCCTGTGCTGTGTTTCTCAAATGTTATTCCAAAAACGATTTTGGCGGCAAATCAATGGTATTTACATTTGGACCTTATTTATGATTGCCTTGTGGCGTCGTTGCGTCACTTTTAACATAGGGAAAAAGTGACGACCGGTGGCGCAAGGCCTTCATAAATAAGGCCCTGAGTTTCGTTGCTGTTGGTTTGTGTCTTGCTTTTTGATAATGCTTGCTATGAACATTTGCAAGATAGGGGATTTGTATTTTGTGAAACAGTGAGGTTTCAGTAGAGAAATTGAATGCTTTTACATAGGTCCTGCGCTGTGTTTCTAAAATGTTATTCCAAAAACGATTTTGGGGGCAAATCAATGGTATTTACATTTGGGTCTTATTTATGATTGCCTTGTGGCGCCGGTGCGTCACTTTTAACATGGGAAAAAAGTGACGCACTGGTGGCGCAAGGCCTTCATAAATAAGGCCCTGAGCTTCTTTGCTGTTGGTTTGTGTCTTGCTTTTTGATAATGCTTGCTATGAACATTTGCAAGATAGGGGATTTTTATTTTGTGAAACAGTGAGGTTTCAGTAGTGAAATTGAATGCTTGTACATAGGTCCTGCGCTGTGTTTCTTAAATGTTATTCCGAAAACCATTTTGGGGGCAAATCAATAGTATTTACATTTGGGCCTTATTTATGATTGCCTTGTGGCGCAGGTGCGTCACTTTTAACATGGGAAAGAAGTGATGCACGGGTGGCGCAAGGCCTTCATAAATAAGGCCCTGAGTTTCTTTGTTGTTGGTTTCTGTCTTGCTTTTTGATAATGCTTGTTATGAACATTTGCAAGATAGGGGATTTATATTTTGTGAAACAGTGAGGTTTCAGTAGTGAAATTGAGTGCTTGTACATAGGTCCTGCACTGTGGTTCTAAAATGTTATTCAAAAAAAGATTTTGGTGGCAAATCAATGGTATTTATATTTGGGCCTTATTTATGATTGCCTTGTGGCGCCGGTGCATCACTTTTAACCTGGGAAAAAAGTGACGCACCGGTGGCGCAAGTCCTTCATAAATAAGGCCCTGATTTTCTTTGCTGTTGGTTTGTGTCTTGCTTTTCGATAATGCTTGCTATGAACATTTGCAAGATAGGGGATTTGTATTTTGTGAAACAGTGAGGTTTCAGTAGTGAAATTGAATGCTTGTACATAGGTCCTGTGGTGTGTTTCTTAAATGTTATTCCAAAAACGATTTTGGTGGCAAATCAATGGTATTTACATTTGGACCTTATTTATGATTGCCTTGTGGCGCCGGTGCGTCACTTTTAACATGGGAAAAAAGTGACGCACCGGTGGCGCAAGGCCTTCATAAATAAGGCCCTGAGTTTCTTTGCTGTTGGTTTGTGTCTTGCTTTTTGATAATGCTTGCTATGAACATTTGCAATATAGGGGATTTGTATTTTGTGAAACAGTGAGGTTTCAGTAGTGAAATTGAATGCTTGTACATAGGTCCTGTGCTGTGTTTCTAAAAAGATAATTTCTCTGTGCAGCAAAATGTTTTAACCAAGCATTATCCAAAAATATGAGTAGTCTGAGGAAACATAGATGACATGATTGTGAAATGTGTTAATATATTTCTTGAATCATGCAGATACTATCTAATCAACCTTTTTCTTTGTAATATTCTAGCCTTGAGTTACTCTCTATTACACCTTTTGTCTGTTTTATACCGTCTCTCTTTCTCTTTCTGACTTTTTTTCTCTCTTCCTGTTACACCCTCTGTCTGTCCTATTTCTTATAACATCCTGTCTCTGATTTACTTCCTCTTACACCCTCTCTGAAACTTACTCTCTGTCTCTTCCTTTACAGGCTCTCTCTGTATTAGTCTCTTTTACAACCTTTTCTCTTCTAACACCCTCTCTCTGTGTTAGTTCCTGTTACACCCTTTCTCTGTTTTATACTCTGTTACATCCTTTTTCTGATTTGCTCCCTTTTTTTGACTGACTCCCTTTAACTATTACATCCTTTTTTTGTCTTTCAACATATTATTCACTCTCTTTGTCTTAGTCCTTTTGTATGTTTTACTCCCTCTACCTGTTTCTTTGTCTGAGTCTCTCTGTGTTTTTGTGTTACTCCCTCTAGCTGTTTTTCTTTGTCTTACTCCTAGTTATATAGTTGCAGTGGTATAAACTTAGATATGTTGCAAATTAGTGTTTATATCGTTTGCTTATTGTGATTGCTTTGTTGTTTGCTAATAGTGGTCTATGATGTGCTATTTTTTTCTTTACCACAGATTGAAATCAACATTTAAAAAGTAAGCAAAAATGCTGTCAAGGCAAAGGAGAAGAAAAAATACCATACGGCAAAAACAAAATTAGCAACGGAAGTAAAGGAATCCTCTACAACAAGTACTTCTAAAAAGACCCAAAAAGGTCCTGGTAAGACAACTAAGTCTTTTTTTCGCAACATATGTAAAACAAAAACAAATGTTAACGTTAATGTGAAGATTCAGAAGGAGAGAGCAAATTTGAAAAGGAAGGAAAGGCCCTTAAAAATGTCTCTATTGGAGCAGGAGAGAAGAATATGGATAGCAATAGAAGGTTAAATCAATTTAGGGACATTCGTAGACGAATGTTTTGCAATATGGTAGTTTTAAATGTGCTAAAAAATGAAAAGAAAGGTAAACAGAGAGCTGCTTTTTACAAGAAAAAGAAAAGTGTAGAGAAGATTGTTGATGAGGCTTTTGATGTTAAGAAAAAATTATTTATTTTAGTAATCAATAGAATTAGGATACTCAATAAAGCAATTGATGTTTTCAAATCGAACAGTAGATGGAAAAGAATAATTAATCGGACTAATTTTTGTGAAGTATTTTCTGGAGAATGGATGCATAGTTCAAGTTCTGAGCCATTTTTTATTGAGGAGAGTTACTTTCAGGAAAATGATTTGGTGCATGCAGTTGACACCAGTGGTCGAGCATATGAGGTGAAAGATGGTTGTGTGATGGAAAAAGAGAAACTTGTGTCTAGAGATGCAGAAGAAGTGTTAGCTGATGAAGTTTTAGGAAGACGTACTAAGGGTCCAGTGTACACATGGAAGTGCAGTAGTATTTGTAGTGTGCGACAGGATTCAATCGATTTGCTTCGAAATTTCTTACGTACATATAGTAAGAAAAGTCTAAAACAAAAAATGAAGATCTTGCAAGAGTTAGATCCTTCCAGAGTGAGAGAAAACACAGGTTTGCATGGGCATTTACTGTCTTGTCTTTCTAGAAAAGTATGTAAGAGTGTTTTTCACCATTTTAGGATGTTAGCAGTGCATCATAATAAGGTGAGGAAATTAGTGAGAAGGTTGTATTATGCAAAAAGTCCAGCACTTAAGCTTAAACAGTTAAACAGTGCTCTTTTGCATGGATCTGAAGTAGATGTGAAGACTATTTGTGAAGTAATTGAGTTTTGTTATTTTGGGAACAAAGAGGACAGTGTACTAATGGATATAGTAATGGATGGTAATGTGGAAGACAATGTACAGATTTCAAGTATAGAAAAGTTTGAAGACGAAATTACCAAGTTTAAGGTGAAATCAAGTGAAAGGCCTAATTTAACTTGTGTGTGTTGTCGACGGACTCATTATAAGATTCAGACTAGGTTAGTTGATTTATATGCAAAATGTGAATTGGAAAATAATAGTGAATGCAAGGACTTTGTAAGTTATTTGTTGGTGGAGAATTCTTTCGATTTGAGTTTTGATCAATGTATTTGTAAATATTGTTTGAAAAAATTAAATGAAAATAGAATGCCTGCTAGAGCTGTTCATAATAATCGTCAGTTGATAGATATTCCTACTGAATTGATGGGTTTAAATACTTATGAATCAATTTTGATTCAATTTGTCCATCCTTTTCAAGCTATTGTTCGCATGGAGCCTAAGAAAGGGAAATTACCTCCTACAGATTTACAAAGAGGATTAAAGGGAAGAGTTGTTTATTTGCCTCTAGATGTCAAGAAAAATATTGATACAATTGGTGTAGAAAGAGTAGAAGAGGATCCTCTGGGTATTCTAGTTAATGGGGTTCCGACAAAGAGTAAGAAAATCTGGCAAGATTTAGTCGATGTTAGGAAAGGCAAAAAGGCAACGTTGTATTTGGTCAAAAACAATGAGTACTATAAAAATGTAAGTGTTGGAGCAGAGGAAACAGCTACAGAAGAATACAGTGATTGTTCAGTTGGCCAAATTGAAAAAGTTGATGTGTCTAGAAGTGAAGAAATATATGAACATTATACTGTTCATCCTTTGCATTCCAAAGAAGTAATGGGGAATGCAATTGACTTGTTTCAAATGAAAGCAGCAAAAGGAAGTCCTATTAGTGTATGGGAAGAAAGTTTGGAAGCTCGTTGTTTTCCACAGTTATTTCCAACAGGTCGAGATGGACGATATGACGATCGATCAGTTCAAATTCCTGCAGCTGAATACCGTACTTTAAGATTATATGCTGAAGATCCAAGGTTTCGTCAATGCATTCTGTATTTGTTTCATCTACTGTATGAAAGTGATTTGTCTGGGATTTCTTATGCATTTAATCATATACTGAAAAGTGGAGCTCATCTGCAAAATGTTTCGGCGAGGGACTTTATGGAGAAAGTCAATCTGCAAGACAGTATTTTGTAATCTCAGCTAATCAATCTCATGGCATCTCAGCGTGGAACAAACAAGTATTGGTTCCATCGTCATGGGGAATTGAAATGTATGCTAAGAAACTTAGGAACTCCTACATGGTTCCTCACTCTTAGCTGTGCTGAGTATGCATGGGACGACTTACTTCAATTTCTACGAGAGGCAAATGGAAACATACAAAATATAGAATTGAAAACACCTGGAGAACTGTGTTCTTTGGATCCAGTGAATGTTTGCAGATATTTTAATCATAGATTTGAAGCTATGATGTCTTTTGTTACCAACAAAAAAAATCCTCCCCTTGGAGAGGTTTTGGATTTCTTTTGGAGGAAGGAATATCAAGCGAGAGGTGCTCCTCATATACATATGTTGTTATGGATTAAAGATGCACCCAAATTTGAAACTGATTCGGATGACACAGTGATGAGTATAATTGAAGAATATTCAACATGTGCTGTTCCGAAAACTACTGAAGAAAACAATTTAAGGCAACGAGTTTTACGTTTTCAATCTCATCGTTGTGGAAAGTACTGTCGTCGAAAATTTAAAAACAAGGAGAAATTCTTCACGAAATGTCGTTTCGCGTTTCCACGACCAGTGATTTCTAAAGGAAGAGTAAATAATTTGATGTCTTCTCTGCGACATACTGTGACAAGGAAATCACCCAAAAATACATGCAATTTAAAAAGAAATGAAGAGTCCAAGTATATCAATGACTACAACCCAGTGATTTTATCCATGTGGAATGCTAACATGGATATTCAGTTCGTTGCTGACAACTCTATTGCTGTGGCTCGATATGTGACATCTTACATCACAAAAAAAGAAAAGACTGAACTGAAGGAAATGTGGGAAGACATTTCACAAGAAAAGAGTATAAGTAGAAAATTATACAGTTTCAGTCTGAAGATGTTGTCGCATCGAGAAATTGGAGCATATGAATGTTCTGATCGGTTATCATCAGCAAGTCTCTATGCCAAATCAAGAACAATCATTTGGGTGAGTCTAGGTCTTGCTGCAACACGAAACCGAGTTTTGAAATCTGTACAAGAAATTGAATATTTGGCGGAGAAAGAACCAAACAGTACAGATATTTTGAAGACAAACATGTTCGATACATACTATCCAAATAGAAGTACTCACCTTGAGAACACTTGTTTGTATGAAGTTCTGAAAAACTACAGTTATAAGAGGAACATCACAGAAGATATCAATAATGGAAAATATGCTGTCATTGGGTATGAAGGATGTCTAGTGAAGCAGAGAAAAGGCCATTTGATTAATCATCGAAAATTGAGTTGCGAAGCTCCAGACAAAAGAGAATTTTACTATTTAGCTCTTTTGCAACTCTTTAAGCCATGGCGTACAGAAGAGGAACTACTTGGAGATTTTCTCTGTTATGAAGACTCTTTTAATTCAACCAAGGATACCATAGAATGTCCTGTTTTTCCAAATTATCTGCAAATGTTGAATGAAGAAATAGATCAAGAAACCACAGTTGCTGAAGAGAGTGCTAGAGACAGTTCTCAAGACAGTCAGAGTTCTACTTCATTGAGTCAGGATCCACTAGGAGGACCAATTACTCAAAATGAAGCTGCAACTGCCATGGATGAGGTGGAAAAAGCTATGGAACAAGTTTAAGAGGATGTAGTTAACTTAAAAGATTTGGTAAAGCAACTAAACGTTGAGCAGAAAAAGATATATGAAGAAGTCACAGAACAGATTGAACATGGATTCAGAAATGAGAAAAAAGTGTGCTCATGTACATCATTTAAGCCTGTTCGACTGTACGTAAGTGGAGAAGCTGGAACAGGAAAAAGTTTTCTGATTAAAGCCATTGCAACTTATTTGCAGAAAAGGACTGAATCACCGCTGTTTTGTGTTGTAACCGCTCCAACTGGACGGCAGCACATAACATTAAAGGGATTACTCTACATCGTTTACTGATGCTGCCAGTTGAGCATGATACTAAATTGCATTACAACAAGCTATCTGGAGATGCGTGTTATGAAGTTTCCAGAGTCTTGAAGAAAATGAAACTTCTTATCATTGATGAAGTAAGCATGGTCTCAAATCTAATGCTTGATTTTGTGCATTTGAGAATGCAAGAAATTCTTAGAACAGAGTATGATGTGTTATTTGGAGGAAAACAAATTTTTGTTTTTGGAGATCTACTGCAGTTGACTCCAGTAAAAGGACAACCAGTGTTTAAAATGCTTACGCATGAAGATACCAGGAAGTCCCTTGGAAGCATTGGAAACGTTAATATTTTAAATATGCTGAACTGCTTCAAAATATGCGACAGGCAAAAGATGAAGATTATAAAAATATTCTACAAGATGTAAGAATCGGAAAAGTAAGTGAGCTTGGGAAAGAAGCTTTACATGCTCGATTAATTTCAAATTTGTATCCAAATGAAAACATTCTTCCAGAGAATATTTTTAAAAAAATGACTGAGAAGAAATCTGGGATATGTTTGATGCCAACTCTGCAAGAATGTTCCATCTTCAACAACAAAATGTTAAAGTTATGAAATGAAGAAATTGTGAAACTGGAAGCAATAGATAAAATAGCGCATATGGGTGCAACAATTGTTTTGTCAGAAAATGTGAAAACAAAATTGGATTCATTAGAGAAAAGTATTTCTAAAACAGCTGGTTTTGAAAAGACTCTGAATGTGTGTTTAAATTGTCGTATCATTTTGAGAAGGAATTTAAATGTTGAAAGAGGTCTGGTAAATGGAGTAATGGGTTATGTTGTTGATTTTGTAAATTATAGAAATAGAGATGGAATTGAATTTTTAAAAATAAAATTTGATGGCATTGAACAAGTACAACAAATTAGTCGTTGTTCTGCTAGATTTTTGCTTGTAAAAGACTTATATGTTCGCCGAAAACAGTTTCCTGTTTGTTTGGCATATGCGGTGACAATTCATAAATCTCAAGGTTTAAGTGTAGATAGTGCTTAGGTGAACATTGGAAGATCGGTGTTTAAAGAGGGTATGGCATATGTGGCATTATCACAAGTCAGAATTTTATCAGGATTGTTCTTGATTGAGTGTGATGAAACAAAGATTTGTGCAGATCTAGATTGTGTTAAATAATACAATAGGTTAAGAAGAGAGTATGCTCCACATTTGCCTCAATATCCTCTGTTTGAAAAACGTGTGGTAGGCCGAAAAAGAAGAAATTAGAATAATTGCAGTGAGGTAGTAGCAAAAAGACAAAAAGTAGATGAAAATGTAATTCAAAACAGAAAGAAAAAGGATTCTGATGAAAATGTTGTTGGATTTCAGTTTGAAAACAGTTCTGGTGTCAACTGCTATGCTAATGTAGTGGTTAATGTTTTTTTTCTTCAAACTTTACAAGAACAGATTGTTGAAAATCGGGATCAAAGATTGTGTGGTTTATTGAATTCTGTGTTTGAGAAATGTAGCAGTGATAGAGCAAAAATAGAAAGTGTAACAGAAATTCGAAATATTTTAGTCATGTGTTCTAGTCAAGATACATTTTCACAGAACATTCAGCAGGATTGTCAGGAATTTTTAATGTATATGTTTGGTGTTTTGGAAGATGAAGGTGTAGATGTAGAAAATCTTTTTAGCCTTTCTTATCAATGGCAGCATGACTGCCACAACTGTGGTTCATCAAGTACTACTAGAATAGGCACTGAAAGATTTATATATTTGACTTTACCAGACTGTAAATCAGTGTCATTCAATAATCTAGTTAAAGCAGCAGATCATAATATGGTGTGTACCCAATGTAAGTGTCCAATGATGTCCACATTATTTATACAAAGTTATGGTCAATATCTCATTTTAGTTTTCCAACGATGTAGACCTGATGGAACTAAATTGACAACTTGTATCAAAAATTTTGTGGCTTCTCAGTTAATAATTTCAGGAAGAACCTTTACAACTGTAGCTATTATTTATCATGACGGTCCTTCGACAACATCAGGACATTATACATGCTACTTAAAATGTCAAAAAGGTTGACGTTACTGCAATGATTCTCATTTGACTTATAAACAACGTTTGCCTTATGACTTTAAAAATTCTTACCTAGTGTTTTTAAAACCAACGTTTTAGTAAAGGTAATTGGCCTTTGAAGACTGGAGTAGTTAATAAAAGTTAGTTAGTCTAATGTTTAAAATTATTTATCTCATATAGGTACTGTAAGTGGATCTCATAGTAAGTGATATCAGTTTTATAGGAAATGTTGAACATGAGTGATCAAAAAAGAGAATATGAATTTTAAAACATTGTGAAAATGTCATACGAGCTTTTCTTTGAAAACTTCGGGTAAACGGTAATTTCAGAGTTTAATTAGACAAAATTCAAAATATACTCATATATCTGACACTATTTGGCCGTAAGGAAAATTCAAGGTATGAGTAAAAAGTCATAACTTAACACAAGGAGGAAAATGAAAACGTTGAGAATTATTTCAGATGTTCTTAGATCTTTTTTCATAGGATATTGATGAAATGGAAGTTTTAGAGAACAGCAGACTTGTTTCTACCAAAAGGACCTTCACTATCTACTATTTGGCCTCAAGGAAAAGTAAGTGAATCAAAGATTAGTGTACATATATGATTTGTAAGTTTATATGTTTTTTTTAAACACACTCTTTTATATTGTGTTTTTTTTCCCGCTGTTATAGGATGAAGAGTTTGAACTCACTGTTTTAAGTGAAATTCAATATATTCTGAGAACAGCAAAAATAATCAATGTAACATATTGTATAAGTCATTCTATAGTTTGCATTGTGTAATTTATATTGTATTCCCATTGTCTCACACTCATTTTCCTTTCTCCACCCTTATTCAGCTCTCTTTACTCACTTACACTGCCTTTCTTTCACTTTGTTTCATCGCTGTTCCTTTACTCCACTTCTTTCACAACTCCTCAATCCAATTTAAACTGTCTGCATTTCCTCTCTCCCTTGCACCACTTTTCAGCTTTATCACATTCTCTCAGTACCACTGCTTTAGTTCTCTTCCCCTCTCTTTCCTTCTTTTGCTCCTTTACTCTTTTTCCTTTCTTCACTCATTGTACTGCAGTTCACTCAGTCCTTCCCTTTGTCTTTCTGTGGAGTTACTTCCTCACTCCTTTTTCCTCTATCGTTCTATATTAACCTCATTCCTTTCATCCCTTCACTCTGTGACTCCCCTTCACTCACTCTCAGTCATCTTCCATTCCTCTTTCTTATTAATGGATCCTCATTTAGACTCTTTTCCCTTTCACTCATTTTCCTTTTACTTTCTTCTCTTTCCTGATTTCGTTTTGGTATCTCACATTCTTTTAGTATCTTACTTTTTTTCAGTAATTTGTTCTTCTTCTATTTCTTTTTCCCTCTTTTTTGTCTTTCTACATTACTTTATTTCTGTTTCTGTATCCTTCACTCTTGCTTCATTTCTTAGTACACTTTTTTTGATTTTTTTACATCTTGACCTGTTTCTTCTATTTTAAAATATATATTTTACTAATTATAACTTTTTTTCACAGATACAAAGTGTAGTTTAAACATGCAAGTGAGTTTTCATTAATTGTATGGTAAGTGTGACTACAAAATGTAGTTTGTCATCACCCTTTGCTTTAACCTCACTACTTTTCTCTCACCCTACCTCACCCCTGTTTCCTTACTCTGCTTCCCTCACTTAATCTTATCCTCCATGTTTACTTCTCTCTTCCTTACTTTCCTACCACATTCAACTTCTTTTGGTGCCCCTGCTCACCCACACTCCCTCACTTTCCTTTTTTTTCTGGTTCAATTAGTCCCTTTCTGACACTCCTTCCTTTACTCTCTCTGTTTTTTCTTTCTGTCACTCCCCATGTCTTACCCTTATCCACTTTTATCCACCCTCTTTCACTCCTCTTTACTTACACTCACTAGTATTTTCTTTCCCTCCGTCACCGCTGTTCCTTTTCTCTGTTTCCGTTACTACCCGTCATTCCCCATCCTTTACTCTCCTTCCTTTTACTTTCATCACCCATTCACATTCTCCCAGAACCTCTGCTTTAGTTTTCTTCCTCTTTCTTCTCTTCTTTTGCTCCCGTATTCATTTTCCTTTTCTCAGTTACTTCCTCTTATACCATTTCTCTGTTTTACTATCGATTACACAGTCCCGCTGTGTTCTTCCCTCTAGCTCTCTTTCTCTTTACACCGCTGTGTCTGTCCCCTTTGCTCAAGCTCACTCCTTCATTATTTTCTTTTTGGGTGCGCTAACGGGACGCGCCCCGGTACGCGCATCTGGGCGTGCCGATGTACTGCGCTCACCGGTTCGCTCACCGGTACGCGCACCGGGAGCGCTCCAGGGTGAAACATAAAAAAAATGAATATACTTTAAAAAATATATTATATTAATATACAATATAGGATTCATTTTTAGAATAAAATACCTTTCTTAGGTATAGACATTTGCTAATAAATAACCTTAGAAATTCACTAAAAAATACATAGGTATGAGACCCTATATAAAGTTAGGAATTAGCAGTTAAAAAATCTATGAAATTTACTGAAAAAACCATAGGTTACACACCAGTTATAGTAAGGAATTAGCATTTAAAAAACCTATGAAATTCACTGAAAAAAACATAGGTTTCACACCAGTTATAGTTAGGAATTAGCATTTAAAAAACCTATTAAATTCACTGAAAAAACCATAGGTTTCACACCAGTTATAGTTAGCTGGAAATTTTACTGTCATAAAACCATTGAAATTCCCACTTTATAGTTAGTTGGACTCACTATAACTTGCACATGTAATGCACTGCTGATGAGATCGCATATTACATCACTCATGACATGGTCAGTGACATCACTCATGACATCACTGATGACACCATCCTTGTGACAGAGTGACAGACCTCCTTTCACTGTAAAGTAACCCTTGAAACACATATTCAAAAATAGAAACTAACATTTTCAAAAAAGTGGAGATACCTATACCAGTTACAACAACAAATTCAGTAATTCCACCATGTATGTACACATCCACTCATTCACCAACAGTTCTATATAGTTACTCATATATATACTCACTCATCATATGTAGTGATACACCTATACATCCGTTAACACACCGACAGTCTTCCAAAAGTTGCTCACACACATACTCACACATGCAAAAAAACTACTGAACATCCATTTATTTGCATATACAGCTATACACACACTACCACCTTACTTCCAAGGAAACTTACACATACTTATTCTCTTAAACAATCACTTATAGAAACACATACTTATTAAAACAAGAACTCTTTCAATCTCTCACTCTCGCATATACTCACTTATATACATCAATACTCACATATACTAGATTAAAACATATGTAGTTACTCATAATGACACTAGTGAGACAGTCATTCACTCACTAACACACAGATATACACACTCATCCACCCATACAGTCCGGCACATATGCTGTCTTCAAAACACATACAAACAGTGAGTCAGTCATTGATGCATCTATGTGCTAAGTAACACCCCCACCAAATCATACAGACACTCATACTGATACAAAAAAAAAATCTAATAACCCATATACACACACATGTAGCTACTCACCAACCCATGCAGCCACTTATACACAAAGTGAAACACTGATACAAACATTTAAATATTTAAACAAAACTTGCTAATATATGTATTCACTATGATACACTTAATAAGCCAGTTAACCAATCATTTTTTTAAAATAAAAAACATCCATTAAGACATTTATTGAAATATTTATTCTTCCATCGGCCTTTACATATACATACATAAAACATGTTTATTTTTCAGAAAGACACACATTCACTGGATGGTGTCATCAGTGATGTCATGAGTGATGTCACTGACCATGTCATGAGTGATGTAATATTTGATTTCATCAGCAGTGCATTACACGCACAAGTTATAGTGAGTCCAACTAACTATAACGTGGGAATTTCAATGGTTTCATGTCAGTAAAATTTCCAGCTAACTATAACTGGTGTGAAACCTATGGTTTTTTCAGTGAATATATATATATATATATATATATATATATATATATATATATATATATATATATATATATATATTACCTACTGGCGGTCGCCAGTAGGTAGTTATAGTTAGGATTTTTTTCAATGTTAAATCTGAAAATTCTATTTGGAATAACTTTGGCGCCGGTTGACGAATCTGCCTGAAAATTTCCTCAAAATGGCCTCGCGGCGTTCCGGTCCTTCCCTAAAAGTTTGGGGGGGATTCGTCAAGCGGGGGCCGAGATAAAAGGGGGGTCCCAAAACGCGTTTTCCCCATGTTAATTTCCATAGGGCGGTCGATTTCACTTTTAGCCCGAACGGCTGAATGGATTTCCACCAAACTTGGCAAAATTGTAGGGACTGGTAGCCCGATGTGCCTTTGCTATGTCTCAAGATATGTGCTCCAGTGGATTTTGAGTAATTAAGGTTCAAAAAAATATATATATCTATAGCCGCGCTCCGGTACGCGCACCGGTACGCTCACCGGGCGCTTACCGCGACTTGCGCGCAGAAAGCTGATTGGCTCTGGGATGTCTG
Source organism: Lissotriton vulgaris (assembly GCF_964263255.1). NCBI lineage: Eukaryota > Metazoa > Chordata > Amphibia > Caudata > Salamandridae > Lissotriton > Lissotriton vulgaris. The sequence continues at coordinate 1,038,523,214 of NC_141696.1, read as the reverse complement.
TAAACATTCTAAACAGTCCGGAGCGGCCGCCATCTTGTGTCTCGGTAGGATCGAGACACGAGAGGTGGCCAAAACAAAGAGGGAAATGACCATAAGGGGGCAGAGTAGACCCCCCTTGACCCCCTAGGTTTGATGTGGGGGCCATAAAAGGGCCCCGCGGAGCAAAAAAAAAATAAAAAAAAATTTTGATTTTCGCGGGGTGAGCGCCCGGTACGCGCACCGGTACGCGCACCGGTAAGCGTACCGGGGAGTGTACCATGGGGAAAAAGAATGACAGTTTTAAAAGTAGCTGTTTAAAAAAAAAATGTTTTGTTGTTTTTTTTATACATACACATACATATATATATAAATGCATATGCATATATATATATGCATATATGTGTATATGTGTGCGTGTAGAGAGAGGTAGAGAGGTAGAGGTGTAGAGGTAGAGAGGTAGAGAGGTAGCGGTAGAGAGGTAGAGATTAGTAGAGAGAGAAGAAGAGAGAGGTAGAGAGGTAGAGAGTAGAGAGTGAGTAATAGAGAGTAGAGAGTGAGTAGTAGAGAGTAGTAGAGAGCAGTAGAGAGAGTAGCAGAGAGTGAGTAGTAGAGAGTAGTAGAGTGAATAGTAGAGTGAGTAGTAGAGAGTAGTAGAGAGTGAGTAGTAGAGAGTGAGTAGTAGACAGTAGTAGAGAGTAAGTAGTAGAGTGAGTAGTAGAGAGCAGTAGAAAGTGAGTAGTAGAGAGTAGTAAAGAGTGAGTAGTAGAGAGTGAGTAGTAGAGAGTGAGTAGTAGAGAGTAGTAGAGAATGAGTAGCAGAGAGAATAGTAGTGAGTAGTAGAGAGTGAGTAGTAGAGTGAGTAGTAGAGACTAGTAGAGAGAGAGTAGTAGAGAGTGAGTAGTAGACAGTAGTAGAGAGTGAGAAGTAGAGAGTGAGTAGTAGAGAGTAGTAGTGAGTAGTAAAGAGTGAGTAGTAGAGAGAGTAGTAGAGAGTGAGTAGTAGAGAGTAGTAGATAGTGAGTAGTAGGGAGTAGTGAGTAGCGAGTAGTAGGGAGTGAGTAGTAGAGAGAGAGTAGTAGAGTAGTAGAGAATGAGTAGTAGACAGTGAGTATTTGAGAGTAGTGGAGTAGGAGAGAGTAAGTAGTAGAGAGTAGTGGAGAATATTCCAAAGTTTGGCACAGCACCACTTTCACAATGAGTCCAATCAAATCATATCACTTAGAGTCCTTATTGAAGCGCTGAATCTTGGTGTATATTCAAATGCTTTTATTTTCCTTAAGTTTATGTACCACAGCCAGCCGAAAGGTTTCGTTCTGTACAACAGAACTTCTTCAGGGCGTTCTTATTTCCTTCAAGTTATGTCGGTATCCAGTTGTCATATAACTAGATATTTCTTCCAAATGTTAGACGAGACATAAGTATATTCTTATTCAAAGTGACTAGGTATCAATTTTACCCACACAATTCGGGCAGACTTGAGTAATTTATAGCATCCTCAAAGTCAGTCTTTCAAAAATTCCAAAGTATAGGACATGATAATCCAAATCCAAATGTTTCTCAAAAAAAGTAATTTACAATCGTTCGGAATATCGGTGTTTGGGCAGATATGATCCAGGGACCCCCAGTATGCAAGGGGAATTAGTTCCCCCTCTACAAACGCGCCAGTGGCCTGCATTGCAGAGAGGTGTAACAAGGGTGTGGCCTCATTACACTTCTCTGCAATGCAGCTCCCTCGCGCATACTGGAGGCTCCTGGTGGACCAGTTGACCCCAGGGACCCCCAGTATGCAAGGGGAATTAGTTCCCCCTCTGCAAACGCGGCAGTGGGCTGCGTTGCAGAGAGGTGTAACAAGGGGCATAGTCTCATTACACCTCTGCAATGCAGCCCCTGGCGCATACTGGAGGTTCCAGGTGGGCTAATTGGCCCCCAGGGGCCCCCAGTATGCAAGGGGAATTAGTTCCCCCTCTTCAAACATGCACGGGGGCTGCGTTGCAGAGAGGTGTAAAAAGGGTTGTGGCTTCATTACACCTCTCTGCAATGCAGTCCCCTGGCGCATACTGGAGATTCCTGGTGGGCTTTCAGGTCTTATATAGTTAGGAATTAGCATTAAAAAAACCTTTGAAATTCACTGAAAAAACCATAGGTTTCACACCAGTTATAGTTAGGAATTAGCATTTAAAAAACCTTTGAAATTCACTGAAAAAACCATAGGTTTCACACCAGTTATAGTTAGGAATTAGCATTTAAAAAACCTATTAAATTCACTGACAAAACCATAGATTTCACACCATTTATAGTTAGCTGGAAATTTTACTGACATAAAACCATTGAAATTCCCACGTTATAGTTAGTTGGACTCACTATAACTTGCGCGCCTGTAATGCACTGCTGATGACGTCACATATTACATCACTCATGACATGGTCAGTGACATCACTCATGACATCACTGATGACACCATCCTTGTGACAGAGTGACAGACCTAATTTCAGTGTAATGTAACGCTTGAAACACATATTCAAAAATAGAAACAAACATTTTCAAAAAAATGGAGATACCCAAACCAGTAACAACAACCAATTCAGTAATTCCACCATCTATATACACATCCACTCATTCACCAACAGTTCTATATAGTCACTCATATATATACTCACTCATCATATGTAGTGATACACCTATACATCCTGTTACACATCAGCAGTCATCCAAAAGTTACTCACACACATACTCACACATGCAAATAAACTATTGAACATCCATTTATTTGCATATACATTTATACACACACTACCACCTTACTTCTAAGGAAACTTACCCATACTTACTCTCTTAAACAATCACTTATAGAAACACATACTTATTTAAACAGGAACTCCTACAATCTCTCACTATATATACTATACTCACTTATATACATCAATACTCACATATGCTAGATTAAAACATATGTCGTTACTAATGAAGACACTAGTGAGACAGTCATTCACTCACTAACACACACATATACAGACTCATCCACCCATACAGTCCTGCACATATGCTGTCTTCAAAACACATACAAACAGTGAGTCAGTCACCAACCCCTGCAGCCACTTATACACAAAGAGAAACACTGATACAAACATTTAAATATTTAAACAATACTCGCTAATATATGTATTCACTAAGATACACGTAATAAGCCAGTTACCCAACCAATTTTTTTTTTAAAAAACATCCATTTACACACTTATTTAAACATTTATTCTTCCATCGACCTTTACAAATACATATATAAAACAAATTTATTTTTCAGAAAGACACACATTCACTGGATGGTGTCATCAGTGATGTCATGAGTGATGTCACTGACCATGTCATGAGTGATGTAATATGTGACGTCATCAGCAGTGCATTACAGGCGCGCAAGTTATAGTGAGTCCAACTAACTATAACGTGGGAATTTCAATGGTTTTATGTCAGTAAAATTTCCAGCTAACTATAAATGGTGTGAAATCTATGGTTTTGTCAGTGAATTTAATAGGTTTTTTAAATGCTAATTCCTAACTATAACTGGTGTGAAACCTATGGTTTTTTCAGTGAATATATATATATATATATATATATGTATATATATTCACTGAAAAAACCATAGGTTTCACACATGTTAGAGTTAGCTGGACATTTCACTCATACAAAACCATTGAAATTCCCCCGTTATAGTTAGTTCAGCTAACTATAACTCGTGCTGATGACGTCACATATTTCATCATTCACGACATGGTCAGTGACATCACTCATGACATCACTGATGACATCTCAAATGACATCACTTATGAGATCATTGATGACATCATTCAGTGAATGTGTGTCTTTCTGAAAAAATAAATATTTTTTATATCTGTATATCTAAAGGTCAATGGAAGAATAAATGGGTAAATAAGTGTCTAAATGGATGTTTTTTTTGTAAAATTGATTGTAAAACTGACTTATTAAGTGTATTAACGAGTAATGTTTAAAAATGTAAATATCTCTTTCAGTGTCTCACTTTGTGTATTATTTGCTGCATGGGTTGCTGAGTAGCTACTTTAGTGTCTACATAGTTTATTAGTTGTTTTTTTGAGTATCAGTATGAGTGTCTGTATGGTTCGGTCGGGAATATTACTTAGCGCATAGATGCATGAATGATTGACTCACTGTTTGTATGTGTTTTGAAGACAGCATGTGTGCAGGACTGTATGGGCGGATGAGTGTGTGTATGGGTGTGTTACTGAGTGAATGACTGTCTCAATAGTATCTTTATGAGTAACTACATATGTTTTAAACTAGTATAGACATTAGTTGCAGAGAGGTGTTCAGAGGTCACGCCCTTTTTTACACACTTTGCAACGCAGCTCTGTGGCGCGATTTGAGTTGGGGAATTAATTCCTGCTCAATCCTAAGGCTCCCTGAGGGCCAACTAGCCCAACAGGTATCGCCAGGGAGCTACGTTCCAGACAGGTGTTCAGAAGCCACGCCCCTTTTTACACTTCTCTGGAACGCAGCTCGGTGGCAGTTACTGGAGGTACCTAGTGGGCTAATTTGACCCTAGGAACCCTTAGGATTCAAGGGGACATAATCTCTGAACCTAGAACGGGCTCAGGGCACGTTTACACAGTGGTTAAGGGAGGGGACGGGGCCTGAGGTGACATGTGCAAACATGCGCTGTGGCGCGTTTTAAGTTGGGGAAATAATTTCCTTTCAATGCTGATGGGCTGGGCTGATTTGAAGCCCAGCGGTGCCAGGGGACAACACCTGAAACCTTCGTGGGATACCTGTTCTGGTGTACAAATTATAGAGACACGGGACACTTCCTTCGGCGTCAAAGATCAGCGTTTATTTACTGCAGGGACACAGAAATCGCTAGAAGTACAACATAGTGTATGTTCAGAGAGTCTGCTTCAAATTGCAAAAGTGGATCGCTCCTTTTATACACATTTTCGCCATTGCACAACATAACGAACAAAAGGTTACAACTCAGTTCCCACAGTAAACTTCAAAAGGATTGCATTCATGTTTTCAGAAGCCCGGAACATAATTACAGAAACATGTCGGTTCCCAACTGTAAAAGCACACTATCCCACCATTAGGCACATTCCATTCTAGTCGTAAATGACCTAAGAGAAGGGACAGAAACAGGTGCAGGGAAAACAAAGACAGACCACAGATTGAAAAGAGTGTGGGGCAATATCGGAAGCGTGATCACAGGATCAAAGGATTCGAGCCTAACGTATGCAAGGCTGAAACAATAGACCGACACGGCAAGATGAGCCTCAATCGAAGCCATCTGCCTTTGCCGTGTCACTTCCCTAGTCATAAAGGCACACTCAAAGGAATATGCATCTTCCGCAAGAGCTTGGGAATCCCAGGGTCATCAGGCGGACATTGTCCGTTCGTCGGCTACGTGAGGGCAAGAAACAAAATGGATGCCGTATCTAAAATGGAACCCGAAGGTTCAGATGGAAAACCCGTAAATAAGACGAACCCTTCCAAGTGGTGTAGCGAAAACACGTACATCTACTAGTGTCAGAAACCTGCCAAACAGAAGTAGGTACCCGTACGGCCCTACGGCCAACCCAGATGGTAGGTTTAATCAATTAAGCATCCAATTTCATATAAGTCACCTAGTTGCACAGAAAAGGAACACACATGATATGTAAAACAAAGTTAAAGAACTCAGGATCAGAAAAAATACAAATGTCCACAATATCCATAGCAACAGGGAGTGGGTAATGTAGATTCAAAAACAAAAGGGAATTTTTTATTTGTCCTTAATCACGCGATCGAAGGAAATATCGACCTTTTCCAGGTCGAGTTTGTTCTTCAAACAATGGTTCAGGTGGCAAGACAAAGTTTGATTGTTCAGATAATTGTTCAGGACTTGAATTCTCCAATGCTGAAGACAAAGGTACAGTTCCAGATGATTCAACAAACGTATCTGACTGAGCTGAATCGATCTCTACAGGTTGAGCATCACTAAATGGCACATACTTTGGGATGACATCAGTTTCAGTCGGGGCAAACCCTTTCCATATCCAATTATTTGCTGGCAATGGGAGCGGTACTCTCTTAGTGTGGGTGGCGTGCACCCAATGTTTCCTGCCGTCCATCCGAACTGCAGTCCTCATTGCCAACAAGACTTGGTAGGGTCCCACGAACCTTGGCTCGAGATTTTGTTTTCTCCCAAAGTTACGAAGCAGCACCCACTCTCCAGGTTGGAGTCGATGTCCAGGTCCTTCTGTTTGTGCCGGTAGAGCTTCAAAAACCTGTTGATGAATCAAACTCAATTTAGCAGTCAGATCGTAAAGATAGTCAATCAACATTGGATATTCAATTCTGCTAAATTCCTTAGGCCTTGGAACTCCCCAAATGTTCGCAGGACAGCCGAACACAATCTCATATGGGCTAAGCCCTACTCGAGAGTGCACAGTCGCCCTGGTTGACAGGAGAGCTAGAGGCAATGCATCAGGCCATGATAACCCACTCGTTGCTTGGATTTTGGCAAGTTTCAGTTTCAGAGTACCATTGTACCCTTCTACCAAACCCGCCAATTGAGGATGGTTAGCACTATGAAATTTTTGGCGAATACCCAAACCCGCACACACACTTTTCATTACATTTCCCACAAACTCACTACCATTATCTGACCATACGATCCGTGGCATTCCATACCTTGGGAAATACTCTTTGAGTAGAACTTTCGCTGTGGACAGGGCAGTATTATCCTTAAGAGGGCAGGCCTCGATCCATCTGGAGAACGCACAAACCACAACCAATACATATTTCAAATTATTGCATCTCTCCATATGGATGAAGTCCAACTGGATAACTTCAATGGGGCATGTAGGAGGAGCAAAATGACCAGGTGGAGTGGGAGTGCCCTTGCCAGGATTATGCATCAAACATACCATACAGTTCTTAATCACTCTCTCAGCACACTTAGCAATCCCATCATTCTTCCATACGGGAGACAATAACTTACATATACCTTTCGTGCTAATATGTGACATGCATGGGCCATAGTAACAACAGCAAGCACATACGCATCCGGTAACATCCATCTCTGATACTCTGACAAATCAACCCAACATCCATTCATGTCTAACTTCCCCGTGCTCTCTTTCCACTTAGCCTTTTCAGTTTTGGTGGCCTCATTCTGAATCGCTTTCACACTTTCAACTGTGTCCTAACACATACCAGTCTCCGCCGGCCATCTCACTGAACTCGTAACATACATTCGGTTTGTCAGATTCTTGGCCGTTTCCTTAGCAATCTCATCTGCAAACGCATTACCACGACCAACATCATCTGTAACCTTTCGATGTGCGCTGCATTTAATGATTGCCACTTGCTTAGGCAATGTAAGTGCATCTAAAAGATCGTTCACGAGCTGTCCGTGCTGAATCTTCGTACCATGAGACGTCATGAATCCTCTCTCTCTCCACAATCGACCAAAACTATGTGCTACGCCAAACGCATACTGACTGTCAGTAAACACATTCACTCGCTTTCCCTTAGACAGAACACATGCTCTCGTTAAAGCAATCAACTCTGCCGCTTGTGCCGAATTCTGACTCAATCTCGCAGTTTCCACAACCGTACTCAACGTCACTACAGCATACGCAGTCGTCACATCACCATTCGGCAACTTGAAGCATGAACCATCTACATACAAAGTACCATCGGGATCTACCAATGGAGTGTTTTTCAGGTCAATACGACCCTTCGTCTCTTCTTCAGTTCTTAATTAACAGTCATGTGGTGCTACATCACCTGATTCCATATGAATCAGCAACAATGTCGCTGGATTCAACACATTACAACGTTTTCTCTGTATATGACTTGCCAAAAGTGTCAACTCATAGCCGGACAACCTTGCACTCGTCAAGTGTTGAGTCTTCGTTCGATTCAAGAGAGTGTCAACTGCATGCGGAACCATCACTGTAAGCATATTATCCATGACCAGACCTGCGGACTGTCGAATGGACACCGCAGCTGCCGCTGTCGCCCTTAAACAACTCGGCAACGCTCTAGCTACTGGGTCTAAAGTCGAAGAAAAATATGCACATGGACGCTGTTTGCCGCCAAATTGTTGCGTCAAAACACTTAACGCACAACCTTCTCTCTCATGAACATATAGTGTAAACGGCTTACTGTAATCAGGAGTACCTAACACAGGAGCCGAACACAACGCATCACGCAATTCGGAAAAACTTTTCTGACAATCTTCAGTCCATGGCAAAGGAGTCGGAACATCCTTGCACGTGAGAGCTAACAATGGCTACGCTAACAATGAGAAGTTTGGAATCCATTGTCTGCAGTATGACGTGATACCTAGAAAGGCACGTACATCTCTCTGAGTTGTTGGCACAGTCATTCGAGCAATTGCTGCAATTCTTTCTGGGGTCAACCATCTTCCCTCCTTTGACAATAAGTGACCTAAATAGGTTACTTCTTGACAACAATACTGTAGCTTAGAAGGTGACACCTTGTGATGTAAGGCACATAAATGCTGTAGCAGTTTTACAAATTTGCTCAGTGTTGGCAGCCACTAACAGATCATCGACATACTGAATCAAGGACGCGCCAGCAGGTAACACAAATGCATCAAGTTGACTCTTAAGGGCCTGACTGTAAATCGATGGACTCTCACAGTAGCCCTGTGGTGCGCGTTTAAACCTAAAACTGCGACCACCTAATGAGAAGCCGAATAGATCTCTGCTTTCCTCGGCAATTGGAATACTAAAGAAAGCATTCTTTAGGTCTATCACCGAAAACCAGGAGGCAGAGGCTGGAATCAGGGTCAGCAAAGCTGTAATGTCAGGCACCACTGGAAACTGTGGAATCACGATATTATTCACTTCTCTCAAATCAAATACAAAACGGTACACAGGAGGCTTGGATGGGTCAGTTTGTTTCAAAATAGGTAACACAGGACTATTACACACATTTCCCCGAGTTTCTTCAATAACATCCTTTTCGATCAAGTCATAAATGATCGCTAATAGCGCTCGCTCGCCATCAAGAGAGATACGATACTGGGGGATACGTGGTAATCTCACATGTGATTTCAATTGGACTACATAAGGTGGTATGTCTAGCAGGCCCACATCATTGGGACCTGTTGCCCATAAAGAACTCAGGAAGGGAACTCAATTCCGGTGGGAGCTTATCAGTTGACAAGTACATAGGAGAGATCAATGTAAGCTCCACTCCCGTAGGAGAGCAACACAGAGTCGCATATAACCGCTTCAACAAATCCAGACCCAAGAGATTCTCACCACAACCAGTAGTTAAAATCAAAGGAGCCTCTAGCTCATGTGTCCCGATCGTAAGGGACAAAGGGCTAGAAACTGGATTGCTAACCGGGGCGCCAGAGAATCCAACAGAAACATTTGTTAAGCCAGACAAAGGTGCGCCAGGGAGTTTCGAATGCATGATGGAACTTTTTGCTGCACCAGTGTCCAACAGAAAAGGCTCAACTACGGCTGATGTGGCAACTGCGGCGTAAGGCCCTCTGTGATCAACCGGAACTGATACTAATCCCTCTCTTTGTCTATGGCTGTCCTAATAATCGTTGTCTGCACCAGTCTCATGCTCAACATAATAGTCATCCACATGATACTGTGCAGATCTATCAGACAATGCATTCCGCTGATCAAAACAATTGCTCATGTTCGATGAAGGAGCAGAACGCTCATTTTGATTGTGAGAGGTGCCACGACCTCTACCTCGAGAGACTTGCTGATAAACACCACGACCTCCTCGAACCGAGACACCATTCATTCGGTCACGTAAAACAGGGCAATTAAACTTATGATGGCCCTCACCCTTACAATATGCACACTGATTATTCCCAAGCATAGATCTGGATGCAGGATATTCTGAGCGCGACTGCATCCTAGAAGACTGCGCCTGTGGTCGATACTGCACATGCTGCTGTTGCGAGTCATTCTGATTCGAGCGCGGAGGATACGCTTGCTGCAATAATAACTTAGTTTTTAGCTCCTTCGTTTTCTTTTCTGCACGATCATTCTCCTCTTTTTCTCTATTCTCATAATATTGAGCCGTTGCTAATATTTGAGCTGTGGTTGAAACAGCCCAAGCACTTTCAGAATTTTTCAATTTGTTGCATAACTCAGGCAACAGATTGAACACGAACTTATTGACAAACAATCGCTGACCTCCCTCAGTGCTCATGTCCTGACCACTATGATCAATAAACGCCTCCTCAAACCTAGTAAAGAAATCGGAGACACTCTTGTCTTTCTTTTGTTTGCAAGCAGACAATTTATCCCAGTTCACCTTCATCGCTTGCATGAGTGTTTTCATGAGCGTAATGATTCTTTGGGGCAGATCCGTAATTAACTGATCAGGCTTGGCCCCACCAACTTGCTGTCCATCGGCCGCTACAATTGCAGGCCAATCACCACCTAACTCAACTGCATGATTCTCGTTACGAATCTTCGCCCAGATCGGTTGCGGTACTACATTACCAAACAACATGTCGATATCAGCAAGGTTCATGATAGAAGCATCCACAAATTGGGATAACTCCTTGTAATAACCTGCCGGGTACTTCCGTGGGTCAGGCAAGGATTTTTTCACCTGCAAGACTTCTGATCGTTTCCATGGGAGGTGTATCCAAACCCTCTGGAAGTGTGGCAAAATTGGAGGATTGACAGTAGCATCACCTGGCCTCCACACTGGGGGGACCTCTCGCATGGGATACTGACCAGATTTCGTTTTCGGATCACCGGAGTCGTCGTCAAACGACACTCGTGAAGGCACTGTGGACCTAAAAGCTAACAAACGCTCTAATGCACGCCGTACATCACCACCTATAATATTACTGTTCGAAAACTGACTCTGAAGTTCAGTCAAATCGGGCAGTACAATATCTAACTCATCATTATCCCACTCTTCTGTCAATGATTTGCACATCTCTTTGAACACAAATCTCTGTGTGGGCTCATTAAACTGAGAGAACGTATCGAAAACTATGCGTGAAGTGTACTTAGCAGGGTGTCTAATCCACCTACGCGCCATAGATACTAACATATCACTTTCCCTTACACCCGGCATTTGACTTCGCCTCTGAGAGATTTCAGAGATAACGGATTCGAATAACGATCCGAAAAGTGGAGAATAAGGATTAGCAATAGAATGAGGTATACGTTTACGAACAGAAGGAGAAGAGGAAAGAAGAGCAGGAGCAACAATATTAGGATTAAACGTAGGAGCAGTGGAAGTAGCCAAGATAACAGGAGTTATAGTAGCAGTAGACTGAGAGGTTACGGGCAGAGGAGCAGTAGGAAGAAGAGGTGGTAAAGGAGCAGGGCCCACTTGAAGAACAAGGGGATTTGGAGGAACAGGGCCAATTACAGGCTGTCCAGCAGCCACCGGAACGACGGGCGGAAGAACAGGAGGAACTATAGGGGCTATAGTACCCTGTACATAAGGAGGTGGTGACTTTAGTAAATAAGATAACAAAGGATCCTCTTTCGATTCATCTTCCTTCTTTTCAGAGCTAGACGGTAAAACCGGATAACAATTATCCACCGCCATGCTATGCTGTCTAATAGAAACTTCCCTTTCCTTCTCTGCCGTGTCTCGCTGATGCTGTTCTGCACCTTGCATTATCGAAAGGACACCCTCTTTCTTATTTTGCTTAGTCAGCTTGATTTCTTTCTGTCTGGCCTCTTTGCGCCACAACCGAAAGGAATCAAACATTGCTGGCCTAGCTTTCTTTTTAAACAATTTTGCTTCGAGATTATCTAAAATCTCAGTTTCAAAGCTACCATGGGGTGGCCAACTAAGGACACCATCATTTCTCGTATAACGAATCCAAAATGCGTTATATATAATGGGGCCCACTCCATGTCAAATATAGAGCTCATAAATCGGAGTTCCAACTGGAGGTATCGGACACGAGTCCTCCAGCTGGGAATCCGTGTTGCAACATCTAAGGAAACCAAACAAAATACTACGGCCAGGCATCATGCACACTAACCGACTTTCAAACTTCAAGGGTTATCAAATTACGATATCCTCGCCAAAAAAAATACAAGACCCTCGGTTTTTGGCAATTGCAATTGTCAAAGAACCCAAACAACAAAAAGAAAGAACCAACAACTAAGGACCAAAAATGCAATGGAACCATGCAATCAACCAAGTTTCAACAATCAACAACCAAGTTTCAAAGTACGAAGCAAATGTCAAGCAAATGCCAAGTTTTCAAGTTTGAAACAAATGTTCCAGAAAGGAACCAAAGAGCTAACCTAAGAACTGGGAGCGACCCACAAATACTTAACTGAAAGAACAATGGCGTCACCAGGAAGGCCCGTCTATCGTCTCACCGTACAAAGGACTACGCCAGGCGCCAAAACAGGTCGACGCAGCCGTCGGGAAGCGGGAATCTTCGCGGGAAAAATCTTCGGACCACTTATTTCGACAACAGGATCGATGAAGCGGGGTGCAGCGGGAAAAATCTTCGGACCACTTATTTCGACAACAGGATCGATGAAGCTGGGTGCACCTTCCCTCGGAGATTTCACACGAAGTTCCTCACGATCGTCAGGCTTTGGACCGGTACCGCATGATGTCGCCCCATGTTGGGCGCCAACTGAAGGACTGGGCTGATTTAAAGCCCAGCGGTGCCAGGGGACAACACCTGAAACCTTCGTGGTATACCTGTTCCGGCGTACAAATTACAGAGACACGGGACACTTCCTTCGGCGTCAAAGATCAGCGTTTATTTATTGCAGGGACACAGAAATCACTAGAAGTACAACATAGTGTATGTTCAGAGAGTCTGCTTCAAATTGCAAAAGTGGATCGCTCCTTTTATACACATTTTTACCATTGCACAACATAACGAACAAAAGGTTACAGCTCAGTTCCCACAGTAAACTTCAAAAGGATTGCATTCATGTTTTCAGAAGCCCGGAACATAATTACAGAAACATGTCGGTTCCCAACTGTAAAAGCACACTATCCCACCATTAGGCACATTCCATTCTAGTCGTAAATGACCTAAGAGAAGGGACAGAAACAGGTGCAGGGAAAACAAAGACAGACAACAGATTGAAAAGAGTGTGGGGGCAATATCGGAAGCGTGATCACAGGATCAAAGGATTCGAGCCTAACGTATGCAAGGCTGAAACAATAGACCGGCACGGCAAGATGAGCCTCGAGCGGAGCCATCTGCCTTTGCCGTGTCACTTCCCTAGTCATAAAGGCACACTCAAAGGAATATGTATCTTCCGCAAGAGCTTGGGAATCCCAGGGTCATCAAGCGGACATTTTCCGTTCGCCGGCTACGTGAGGGCAAGAAACAAAATGGATGCCGTATCTAAAATGGAACCCGAAGGTTCAGATGGAAAACCCGTAAATAAGACGAACCCTTCCAAGTGGTGTAGCGAAAACACGTACATCTACTAATCTCATCATTTACGGTTCATAGATACCAGACTCATCCATATCTGAACAAGCCCAAAACGTTGTTCCGATTTTCACCGAACCTCAATCCTGAGGGACCCTGGGGGCCAACTAGCCCACCAGGTGCATCCAGTAACAACCACTTTGCTGCATTGCAGAGAGGTGGTGCCGGCAGTACACTTTTTTATACCTCTCTGTAATGGTGCTTACTGGACGTACCTAGTGGGGTAATTTTCCCCTAGGGACCCTCAAGATTCAAGGGGAGTTACACTCTCAACTTAAAAGGCCACAGGGCGTGTTTACACAGTGCAGAAGGGAGGGGACGGGGCCTAAGATGAAATGTGCAAACACTCCCTATGGCGCGTTTTAAGTTGGGGAAATAATTCCCCTTCAATCCTCAGGGACCATGGGGGCCAACTAGTCCACCAGGTGCTTCCAGTAAGTGTCACTGTGCTGCGTTGCAGAGAGGTGGTCCAAGCATTGCCCATTTTTACACCTCTCTGCAACGCAGCTATGTGGTGCTAACTGTATATACCTGGTGGGCTAGTTATACCCAAGGGACACTCAGGATTGAAGGGGCACTTTATCACCCAAATTAAAATGGCCACAGGGCATGTTTGCAAACGTCACCTCAGCCCCCCTCCCTTCACCAGTGTCCGAACACGCCCTGTGGCACGTTTTAAGAGGTTGTTTTAATCACCCTGCCCTAACTAGGGGCTTACAGAGGAGGTCATGCTAAGAACAGGGGTACCCCAATGGATAGTGTTCCCTAGTGTATGTATGAATGAATGAATGAATGAGTACATGCTTATATAGCCCATGGCTACCCTGAGGCATCCCAGCGCTTTAGACCTAAGACTGGCAGCCACCACTCAGCGAAACAGAAAGGTCTTCAACCGTTTCCTAAAGGCAAGATGGTTAGATTCTAACCGAATATTATTGGGAAGTTGATTCCAAAATTTAGCTGCCTGAAATGCAAAACATCGGCCACCCATCCGAGTCCGCTTGACCCTGGGGACTGCTAACAAGTTGCAATGGTTAGATCTTAAGGCTCTAGAAGATTGGTAGAGGCAAAACAAAGGACGCAAGATGGCGAGGCCATCCTTTGTTGTTGCCTTGTGGGCCATGCATATAGCTTTGAACCAGACCCTCTCCTGCACCGGGAGCCAGTGGAGGGATTGCAGTGCCGCCTCTGCCGAGGTGCGTCTGGGCACATCCTTAAGCAGACAAGCTGCACAGTTCTGTACTGATTGTAATATTTTAATGGTACCTAAGGGTGCGCCCAGATAAACCGCATTGGCATAGTTCAGGCGGGACAGAACAAGGGCCTGGACCAAAAGGCATCTGGCCTCAAATGGCAGAAGGGCCAGAACCTTCCTTAGCTGCCTGAGAAAGCCATAGCATGTCGAGGCATCTCTTTGTGCCTGTACTTGAAAGCCCAGAGTGGGGTCGAGCCAGACCCCCAAATTCTTGATCTGGTTGTTAGGGGTGGGAGGGGGGCCAAGGCCCTTGGGTCACCAAGGGTCAAGATTGATGGGGGCCTTAAATCCCAGCAGCATAATTTTGGGTTTAGCACCGTTAAGCTTTAGGAAGGAGCAGTCCATTCACTCAAGAACCTTGGTCAGACAAGGGGACAGATTGGTTATCCTCATATCAACAGCACACGCCCTAGCAATGGAAACAACTAACTGCGTATCATCGGCGTAGGTGACCAGCTGAATTCCCCATGGAAAAACCACTTCAGCCAAGGGCCTCATGTAGATGTTAAACATGGTAGGGCTCAGCGAGGATCCCTGGGGAAAGCCGTACTGCAAAGGAACTTGTTTCGACATTGCTTGGTCTTCAAAGACTGCGAAGGTTCTCTCTGAGAGAAAAGACTGCAGCCATTGAAGGGCCGACCTTGTGACTCCTGCCTCCTAAAGGCGATGAATCATGAGTGGGTGGTTAACCGTGTCGAAGGATGCGCTGAGGTCCAACAGGACCACCGCATCGCAGCCTCCTGCATCCACAATTTTTCTGGCTTCCTCTATTACTGCAACCAGAGCGGTCTCTGTAACTTGCTTAGCTCTAAATCCCGTTTGGGTGGGATGAAGAGCTCAATTTTTCTCAATGAATGAGGATAATATAGAGTTGACATGTTTCTCTGCTATTTTACCAAGACCCGGCAACAGAGATATAGGTCGATAGTTGGACCAGTCTTCCGGGTCAAGGCTAGGTTTTTTCAATAGTGCCTTGACTCTGGCCTGCTTCCATAGAGGCGTTACTATGCCCGCAGTCAAGGAGGAGTTATTAACATCCCTAATGACTGGGGAAACAGTTGCTGAGACTTGTTTCAGGACAGAAGGAGGGGCGGCATCGGAGGGGGAACCAGATTTAAGATTCCCAAGGAGTCTTTCTACCGTAGCTAGCTCAAGTAACGGGAAGGAGTCGAGTACTGCGGAGGGTGGTATCAAAGGGAAGGTAGTATCAGTAGGGAGGAAAGCGGAATACATTTTGGCAACCTTCTTGGCAAAGAAATTGGCCAGGTCGTCGCAGCGTTTCTGCGGGTCAGAGGATTCATTAGAGGGACAAGGGGGGTGACCAGAGATTTAAAAATTTAAAAAATTACCCTAGGAGAGTTGGCAGCTGCCGCTATCTGAACTTGATAATAGGAGGATTGAGCTATTTTTAATTGGCTTTTGTATGTCCTTAGTGCCTGACTATTTTCAATTTTGTTATTGACACCAAAATCTTTCCTCCATGCTCTTTCGGCCCATTTTGGGAAGAGTAAGATCTAATGAGGTCTCTATCCACTTATTGAAAGCAGCATTCGCTATGACAGGATTATCCCCAATGAACGGGGGGACTTATTCAACTTGGTTACCCAGTCATCCAAAGAGAGTCTAGCCCAGATCCGACTCAGCTTTGTAGATAATTTAACCAGATGATTAGGGTCTGAAGAGGTCCAACTGAAGGAGAGTAGCGCATGGTCTGACCATGGGATAAAAAGGGACTCCTCACAGTGAATATTATCAAGATTAGTGAAGCAGTGATCGATTAAATGACCAGCTAGGTGGGTAGGTCCAGATACGATTTGTGTAAGTTGAAGCAGCCCTAGTCCTTCCAAAATATCTTGCGCGGGAAGGGCCTCTGGTTCATCTAGGTGTATATTAAAGTCACCTATTATGGAAAAGTTAGGGGAGCTGCTAATAATGTGGGTGATTCTATCGTGAAGATTATTGCAGAAATTATTATGTGCTCCTGGGGGACGGTAAACCAACATCCCAGAGAAGGTACACGTGGGGGAAAGAGAAATGGCAAACGCCATACTCCCCGTCCCCCTGAGCGGTCATACCTACAAATCACATAGCCGGGGCTTAAAGCCGAACTATGTCTGGATCCGATGTCACCGTTAGCCAAGTTTCCGTTAGGAAAAGGATATCAGGGTCTCGCTCCTTCAACAACAGACGAATTTCCAGTTTCGGGAGAGAGCGACAGTTAAGAAGCTCTAATAAGTAAGGATTGGTGTTGCCGTTGATCAAAGAATTGCTTTCTGGGGGGCCAATGGTAAATTTACAATAAGGACAGTGAGTTGTTACCTCCTTTGGTGCTATGGTGTGGGGGCAGAGAACAGTAGGGTCACCTCTCAGAGTCCGGAGCTGTTCCCCACTATATTTCAGAAAGCCTGCAGCAATAGAACCCCTAATCCCGGCCCCTGGACCCGTCCTGACACAGACAGGCACAGACGGGCTTTCCTTAGGCGCTCCTGTGGCGCGGGTAGGGCGCGCCCCCTGAGCATGTCCGCTGCGCGGAGAAGCCCCCATCTAGATTTATGCGCTTTCAGCCCGTGTGCAGAGCTATGTCCCCAAAGCCTAGACTGGCAACCTGCATACCTCCCAAGATGGCCGCTGTTTGTTGCTGGCTGCCTCAGTGCAGAGAGAGCAACTCAGTGCCTAATCGGCTGAGCGCGATCAGTCCGCTCACAAAATATTAACAAGAAAGCGGCGCAAATAAAATGAAATGCCTGCTCAGGGGAAATGGTGAGAGTAATAAGAGTTAAGTTAAAAACAATACAATGCTTTAAAAATGCAGTAAATTCTAAACTCCCTAGTTGTTTTAACTGTATTTTAAGTGTCTTTTAGCATAGCACCGGCTCTAGGACTGGTTAGTCAGAGTCAGTTACCACCAGTAGCCATCTGAAAAAGTTGGGGGTACAGGATGATTTTGCAACAAAGCTTCTTTCTGCTCGTCTTCCTTCTTCCTGCACTTTTCTTCGTCTTTGAGGACTTCTGTTGCTTCTTTCGGCATTTATTTTTCTTCTTTCTGTTTGTTTTTTCTTCTTTCTTCACATGTCCTACCTCTGTAGGCACAGTTAGAAACTAGCATTTAAAAAACCTTTAAAATTCACTTAAAAACCATAGGTTTCAGTTACGTTAACGTTAGAAATTAGCATTTAAAAAACCTTTGAAATTCACAGAAGAAAACACAGGTTTCAGACATGTTATAGTAAGGAATTAGCATTCAAAAAACCTTAGAAATTCACTGAAAAAAACATAGGTTTCAGGGACGTTATAGTTAGCTGGACATTCCACTCGTACATAACCATTGATATTGCCCCTTTATAGTGAGTTCAGCTAACTATAACTCGCCCGCCCGCAATGCACTGCTGATGACGTCACATATGACATCACTCATGATATGGTCAGTGACATCACTCATGACATCTGATGACATCATCCTTGTGATAGAGTGCCAGACCTCCTCTCACCCTAATATAACCTTTGATACACAAATTCAAAAATAGAAACACAAATTTAAAAAGAAATGGACATACCGATACCTGTAACAACAACCTATTCAGTAATTCCAAGATCTACATACACATCCGCTCATTCACCAACAGTCCTATACAGACACTCATACATCATAAGTACTCATACACCTATACATCCTGTTACACAATGACACTCATCCATAGATTTACTCACACACATAGTCACACATGTAAACAAAGTATCAAACATCTGTTAAATGGCATATACAGTTATACACACACCACCACACTTACTGGTATAGAAACTTATACACACTTACTCTCTTAAGCAGTCACCTTTAGAAACACAGACTAATTTATACAGGAACTCTTCCAATCTCTTACTCTCACATATACTCACTTATATACTCCAAAACTCACACATACTAGTTTAAAACATATGTAGTTGCTCATAAAGACACCATTTAGACAGTCATTCACTCACTTAAAAACACACCCATACATACACTCATCCACCCATACAGTCCTGCAAACATACTGTCTCAACACAGGCCCTGATTCATGCATCTATGCACCAAGTAATAACCCCACTGAACCATACACACACTCAGACACTCATACTGATACTCGAAAAACCAACTAATAACCTATATAGACACTCATGTAGCTACTCACCAACCGATGCAGCCACTTATACACAAAGTGAGAGACTGATACAGATATTTACATATTTATACATTAGTCACAAACCCTTGTAATCACTAAGATACACTTAATCAGCCCGTTATACAATCAATGTTACAAAAAAAATCATCCATTTAGGCACTTATGTACCCACTTATTCTTCCAACGAACTTGAGATATACATATATAAAAAATATTTAATTTTCAGAGAGACACACATTCACTGGATGATGTCATCAGTGATGTCATTTGAGATGTCATCAGTTATGTCATAGGTGATGTCACTGACCATGTCATGAATGATGTAATACGTGAAGTCATCAGCAGTGCATTGCGGGCGCACAAGTTATAGTTAGCTGAACTAACAATAACGGGGGAATTTCAATGGTTTCGTACGAGTGAAATGTCCAGCTAACTATAATGCCCCTGAAACCTAAAGTTTTTTCAGTGAATTTATATATTTATATATATTTCTTTTGGTTTGCTCAGAGACAAGTCTGCACTCTTCAGGCAGGTAGGCAACAACCTTTATTGGAATTAGCCAAGCAGCTTGTGTGTCCATTGGCCTAACTCGTTTCGGGGAGATTCTTTCCCCTTCATCAGAGGCCAGCGTAAGCCATCTTTATTTCTGTGCACTGCAACTTCCCCTGCGTGCTGCTTCTATTGATTATTGGCCTCCGGTGTGCCAATATGCTCATTCAGGCTTCTCAGTGCACGCTGGGACTTGCAGTCATTCCTCACTCCTTACAGGCCTCCAGTGGGTGGAATGACTTTCGCAATTTCTGGATCAGTTTCTGCAGCCCATCGTTGAGCCTCGGATGAGACTCTGCTTGCTACATCAATTAACCTGCCCCGCAGATCACAGAGAAATGATTCCCCCCATGTGGCGTGTCAACACATCTC
This sequence comes from Lissotriton vulgaris, assembly GCF_964263255.1. NCBI lineage: Eukaryota > Metazoa > Chordata > Amphibia > Caudata > Salamandridae > Lissotriton > Lissotriton vulgaris. Next base: position 1,038,503,435 of record NC_141696.1, on the reverse strand, counting down.
TTTTTTTTAACAATACTAAAAAACAAAGGATACTTGGATAAGAAAAAAAATATTTTACCAACAACTCCCTGTGTATAATGTACTGTGTTTGGATCTCATGGATTACTAACAGAATATGATAACTGTATTTTGTGGGTCGTTTTGCAAATGTTTTTTTAATTCTTTTTTTCAGAAGATAATGTACTGTAGAATTTTTTTTTAAATTGTATGTAATATATCATGCCTATTAATAAGTACTTGAGAAAGTTTTTTAACTGTCTATCGATGGAGGTACCTTTTGCACTTTTTTATTAATAAAAATAATAAAATAATTTTTAGGCCACTTATCGGGGGATTATAGATGAGTATCAGGGGATAGTATCAGGGGATACAGTGACAGGGGTGGTACGGTGTGATTTGAATGTCTGAGTAAAGGGTGTAAATGTATGTTACTCTGTCTCCAGGGAATTCCTTCTCTGCTTACTGGTTTTAAGAGCTCAGTTCCCTGGAACTATTTGAGCCTTCTCTCTTGGTATTTACTTATCAAAGCTCTGAGGTCGTCAGTGTGTTGAATGCTTGTATACAGAGTATGTACATCTATTGTCATGAACACAAAATTATCTTTCCAGCTGTATTCATATATTTTTGTTAAAAAGTCATGAGTGTCTCTGATGTAAGCTGGTAGTTCACGGACATAAGGCTGGAGGAAGTAGTCTATAATTCTGCTGGTGTTTTCGAAAAGTACCCCAATTGCAGTGATAATCGGTCTACCTGGGGGGCGCTCAGCGTCTTTGTGTATCTTAGGTATAAGGTATAGCTGTGGAGTTATGGTATAATCGTTTTTTAAGAAATCCAGTTCTTGTTTGGATATCAGACCTACTCCTCTCCATTGATGGAGTGCCTTGTGGAATTTTCCTTTTATTCCTAATATACTTGTGGCATTTGTGCGACTGTAGCACTCCTGGTCCTGTAGTTGTGTATTTTCTTCATGATTGTACATCTCTATAGGCAATAGGACTATATTTCCGCCTTTGTCTGACCATCTTACCCCAATGTCTGGTCTCAATTTTATCTGGTGGATTAGGTTGTTATATTCTGTCCTTTTGTTGTGATTTTTCTTGATAAATTCTCTGCTAATTAGTTTAGATAGCTCCTTTAGATCCTTGATTAGGTTGTCAGAAAATATGTCTAATCCATCTTTGGGTAACAAGGGAGTAAAAACTGAGTTAGGTTTGAATGGTGTGCGTATATTTTCATACATGTCTATTTCAAATCTTATTGCTGCATTCAATGGGGATATTTGACTCAGTAATTCCTCACCTGCCAATGCTGTTAGGTACTTCAGCAGGCTGATGTCCGCAACACATAGGGTCTCCGGCTGTGTTGGTTCTGTTTCATGTTCTTTTGCATTCCTGGTCACATTAAAGAAATGTTTTTGCAGTTTTAGCTTCCTTATATATTGATACCCATCTACTCTGGTTTGCGTATAGTCAAAATTAGGGTCTGTACAGTACATAAGTCCTAACAATAAAATTCTTTGCTCTTCAGAATTCAGATCCCTGTTTGATAAATGTATTTCTGTGTTATCAGTGTCCGTGCTTGTCAATATCTCCATCTGTTCCTTCTGTATGGTGTTTTTGTTATGTTTCGCGCTGTGTTTTCCCCGTCTTCCGCCCTTCCTTCTCCTTCTCCTTCTCTTTGATTTTGTGTTTTGTTTTTTTGCTGTTCTTGGCTTGTCAGTCCTGGTCGCAAGCTTATCATGCGTTCCATCCATAAAAAAACAAACTCTTGGACTGGGGTCATCGTGCTTTGCGATTTGGAATGCCACTCCCAGTGGCTTATGGTTCAGACTCGGAGCTCCATTCAGAGTAACATGGTTCTATTGGTCTCCCTTGATTACATGTAGTGGTTGACAGTTATTGGCGCCTAATATTTTCAAATTTCTTTGAGAAGGTGTATATTCTACTGTTGAGACAAATCATTTCTGTCTCTTTGGAATGTTACCGCTTTTCTGTCTTTTATTGTTTACTCACATTTTGTCACTCTTGTTTGTATGTCATAAAGGATTTTTCTGACGTCCTCCTGCTTGTATAATGTTTCCAGTACTCTGCAGATTTCATATAAATATCTGGAAGCCAAAAGCCCTTGCCAGGTGGCACATTCGCCGGCGGAGAAATACAGGCATTCAATTTATGCCTTTCATAAATACTTGCTCTCAGGCCAAAAACTCCAGAAACATCCCAATTAGAAGAAAGGGGATTTATTAATCATCATAAATCCTTTGTGACGCGTTCCGACCAGAGATGGTCTTGATCACACACTGGAGTCAAGTTTCTGAACATGAACAAAGGACTAAGCACACGTATATGTAAATCATGAACAAAACATGTCCGCCATGTTGGAAAACTAAATCATATATAAAAAAACTGGTAACGTAGTGTTCCGACGTGTAACATAATCCAATAGTGACTGACCTGACTGCTTGATCTACACACAAACATGAGAAATATACATTACAATCCCCACTCAGAGCGTGTTCCTGCATACAAGGTTATCGGTAACATCATGATTGTCAACAAGTATGTGTCGCATACTCAGTGTACCTTTTTTTTTAAAATTTTATTTTATTATTTTATTGCAAGGAAATACAGCGATACGTGACTAATGCCATAAACAAGTAAATAAGAAAGAGACAATCTTCATGAAGTACATAACATCTTATAACAGAGAAATGAATATAAATCAAACAGCAAAGTAGCTTAAATCCATTCAGCAATTGGTGCCCAAATTTTCTCCCCCAGAGCTCTTTTTTTTACCCCCTTCAACTTATCTATGGCGGTTTCAATATTATACATAAAAAATAATTTTTCACCCCACATAAAGATAGACGGCGGAGCTGAGCTGATCCATTCCTTGGTAATACAAGACCTAGCTGCAGCCATGCAAATAAATAAAAAATATGAAATTGATCTTGACCTGATAACAGTATGATCAATACCCAGTAACAGCAACTCCGCTGTTAGCTTAACCTCATATTTAAGAATAATAAATAAAAAAAATTCAATATGTTGGAACAAATTAGAAAGTTTAGGACAAGAAAAAAACATATGTAAATCATCAGCTGAAAATAGACCACATCGACTGCAGTTCGTACTGGTCGTCGTGCTCCACTTGGCAACTTTACTAGGGGTATAGTACAGATTATGAATACACATAAAATGTTGTGATTTCATCATCCCTGTTATTAAACAATCTGATGCCATTTTGATCGATAGCAAAATATCAACTTCCGGTATACCTAAAATATTGGCCCATTTCTGCTGACATTGTCCTCAATCAGTACCATATTCCTGAATTAAACTTATATAAATTGCTCCTATACGGGGTTTCTTTTGCAAAAGTTCTAGCAGTGGGACTTTAGATGGGGGAATAAAAGGATGATTTTGTAGGTAACTTCGTAACTGGAGAAATTTAAAGAAATCTTTTCTTCCCACAGCAAATGTGTTCATTAGCTCCTGAAATGACAACATTTGATCATTACTAAACAAATCTCCCAGATAGCATATTCCTCTCTGTTGCCATCTATACATAGTTAGATCACAAAAAATTTCTGGTAACAAGCCCTTTGATATAAGGGGGGTATAAGAGTTCAATTTACATAATTTCAGATGTTTTCGAACTTTTTGCCAAACTCCAAAGGCCGCTTTCAATATCTTATATTTTGTTTTTTTATGGTAGCTGGGCTCTACAATCTTCAGAAAGCTACCCTTAACTTTCTCACCCAAGATCATTTCATAGATTGACGGAGTTTGATGTTTCTCGACCTCTACTCTATCTCCCAAAATCAAGGAACTTATATATTGCAGTACGGCAGAAAAATAATACAGAAGAAGTAAGGAACATTCCATCCACCACATTCATTACTCAGTATCATTTTCTTTGATGATTTCCAATGGCGTTTATACCCCCATAAAAACCAAAAGGTAGTTCTTTCTAAATTTTTAAAACAGAGCGGTTGGAATTCTAGTGGTATTGTAGGATACAAATACAGCACTTTTGGTAAGACCATCATTTTTAAAATGTTAAGTCTGCCATAAAGTGATAAATGTAAATGGTCTAGACACTGTAGTGAAGCATTAATTTGCGTTATTATGGGATTTATGTTGCGTTCTGGCATCTTCTCTATGAGGAGGGAGATCTTAATTCCTAAGTATGTAACCTCTGAGGTAGTGGAAATGTTTGACGGTGGTTTATCTCCTGAACAAAGAATTTGAGTTTTCTCCAAATTAAGTTTGTACCCTGAGAAGGATCCAAATTGCCTAGCAATATCATCAATCACCGGTAGGGCTGACTGAACATCGGTGGTGGTTATCACTATATCATCAGCGTAAGCTAAAACTCGGTAATTAACGTTAGCTAATGCAATAGGTTTAATTTTTTGCTCCAAAAGAAAACGATTAATCAAAGGATCAATATAAAAAGCAAAAAGTAAAGGGGAACAAGGACATCCTTGTCGGGTGCCTCTGGTAATTAAAAAAGGAGGGGAAATCTTCCCATTTATTCGAATATGCGCTTTAGGAGCAGCATACAACATTTTTAAAGCTCTCATTATACCAGAGCCTAGTCCCTTCCTAGATCAAACATCCCACAAGTAGTCCCAAGCAACCCGGTCAAAGGCTTTTTCAGCATCTAAAAATACAAGTCCTACATTAGACCGAGTTGCTTGGGACCAATCCAAAAATGAGATCACTCTCCGAATATGGTCAGCAGTTTCTCTAGTGGGAATAAAGCTGTGTTGGTAAATAGAGACTAAAGGGGAGATAATGTTGGACAATCGTATGGCAAGGATTTTAGAAAATGATTTACTGTCTGCATTTATAAGAGATATGGGGTGAAAAGATGAGGGTAATAACGGAGGTTTACCTTTTTTAAGAAACACAGTGATTATAGAATCATGCCATGATTTAGGGGCATTTCCCTGTTGAGCTCTTAAACATAGGTCCATTAATTCTGTTTTTAGGACAGATCTAAACTGTTTAAAAAACTCTAGAGGGATAGCGTCTGGGCCCGCTGCTTTTCCTGATGCTAAAGACATTAGAGAGAGTTCAATTTCTTCCCAGGTAAATGGTGAATCTAATTTCTCCTTTTCCTCACTAGATAGCTTGATATTCAGAGCTGAGTCAGCAAACTGAGTGATCTGATCTGAGCAGACTAACCTAACATCTTCTGTATACAATTTAGAATAAAAATCCTTAAATACTTCAAGAATATCTTCTATTTTATCAACTGTCGTTCCTGTCAGATCATTTATTTTATCAATGCTGGCAAATGTCGCTTTCTGTTTAGCCCTCTTAGCCAAATGTTTACCGGTATTTTCTCCCACTTCATAAACCTCTGTCCTAAAAACAGAGATTTGTTGAGCAAATTTTGTAGCAAATCCCTGATGAATCTTGACTTTAAGGGTCATTAGCTCCTTTATAATTGTTTCAGTAGCTGATCCTTTATTGTACGCCTGCATACGTTGAATCTCTAACATTCTTAAATTTGTCATTTCTACTACTTCTCGCATTCTGGCCTCTTTTTGTTTTCTTATTGAAGAGCCCAATGTTTCTCCCCGAACCCCACATTTAAAAGCATCCCACACTGTTTCTGCAGATGCAGCGCCTCTGTTATGTAAAAAACATTCCGGAATCCAGTTGCTCATATGTTCAATATAGGATAAATCGTATAGTAATTTGCGGTCAAAAGACCATGATTGGGGGGTGAAAGGAGTAGTTAATTCAAACTTAAAAATAATAGGGTTATGGTCTGAAATAATTTTCGGTGACACCTCATATTCCACTTGAGTAAGCTCATTGTATAAACATTTGGATATAAAGAAATAATCTAATCTAAAAAATCTCTGATGCGGGGCGGAAAAAAAAGTATAGCCACACTTCGCATCCCTTTTCTCATACCCCACATCTATCATTCTGAAATCCTGAATTATCCCTTGAAGTGCCCCAAACACCTTCTTCTTCCTACCTTTATATGGAATACTGCCATTGATATCATAGGTTTAATCTAAGTATGAATTAAAATCTCCACATAATATGATATTAGATGGCCATTGAGCTAACTCCACGTTTAGAAGAGTGGTGGGATCATCCAGTACAGATGCATAGATTGAGCAGATAGTAGTAATTAATCCTCCAATTTTAATTTCAGCAATAACCCATCGTCCTAATAAATCTTCTTTAACTTTTTTTATTCCCCCCAATCCAAATCGCTTTAGTATTGCCACTCCTCTTATAGTAGAGCTTTGACGAGAACATCCTACAACTTCCAATCCGAGATCTCTTAACCCCCTTCAATTAGGCCAAGCAATATGAGTCTCCTGTACGCAGACTATATCCAACCGCATGGTTTTAAGTATCTGAGCCAGTATACCCCTTTTTCTTTTATCATTTAAACCACACGCATTGATGGAACATATGTTCAATTTAACCATTATTTGTTTTTAGTAATTTGGTACAATTAAACTCATAATAACAAAAATAGCAACATTTTCCAAATTTCGACACCTGCCTTAAATTGATCGTAAGCTTAAATTGACAACACCTTTCAGCTGTATGTCCTTGCACCCCAAAACAAATTTTTTTTACCCACCCCCAGCCCCCCAGCTCACCCCCCCAAACCCACCCTTTCCACAAGTCCCCCCCACCAGAAGCGTAAGGGCTATTGCCCTCATCGATGGAAAGTGAGTAAGAGCTGTAAATTCCGCCTGAGCCAGCCCGACCTAAAAGATAACATACCTCTACCAAAAAAAAAAAGAAAAGAAAAGAAAAAGGCATCAAGATAAAGCACAACTAGAAGGACCAGCCACTCAATCTACGTGTAATTCTGGTCTTTATCATTTATCCTATAAGTCATTACTGCATAGTTTCTAGAAATTGTTGTGCCTTGATTTCGGAGACAAAAAAAATCGTTCTCCCCTTATATACAACCTTAAGCTTGGCTGGATTTAGAAGGAAGGCTTGTCCCCCTTTAGGGGGACAAAGAGGGGGCATACTCAGTGTACCTAAGGCATAACATGCATCAGCTAGAGAGACGCAGAACCCCTTTCGTTGTGGGTGCATGTCTGTATATCCCTATACTCAAAGTTCAAGGCGAGTGATGCATTCTGGTATACTTTGTGGTGTGCTGAGCCTCATGACTGGGAGTCCTAAGCAGATAAAGACATGTCCCACATGTGCAGAGTAAGTTCACCCTAGTGGTAAAATGCAGTATGAAATATGATGTCACTCTCATCTGAGACTCCTGAAAAGACCCAGTGGCTGAAATAATCACGCATTGTGCGTGATTCCGGGGTCATAAACCTTGTGTATTCCCTAGTTACACGTGCAAAGATGGCAATGATAGTAACACGCCCAGTGTCTGTGTGCAAGGCCCCCTCCTAGAACCGAGAAACTAGATGAAAAGTCCACAGCACATCTGTGCTTCTCTAAGAACAGTATATTCTAAATGCTCCCTATAGCAACCTCATCCAAGTGCACACTATAAAAGATAAAATACAAATAGAAACTTGAAAAGTTGTCTTATCTGGGAGATGTGATACCACCCGAGGATGTCACGAACTAAAGGGTAGGGACCCCAGATTAGCAGGTACCGGAGTTGGATCCCTTCCTTTCCTCCTGAAAGAGATATAAGAAAAGACAAAGTGTGAGAAAGTCATATAAAGGCTTTGAGCAGAGTTAGAAAAGATAAAAGTTGCAGATTCAGTGTTAAAAAATAAAGAAACAATAAAATGCTATATGCTTTCAAGAAAATACGACAGTTTAAACAAAACACAGTTTCAAGTACCGTTATCTTGATCTTTAAACATGCATAGGATATTGCCCTTGGGGTAATGGGCCTATAATTCCTGCAGATGCATGACCATTTTATGTCTATTTGGGTTACGTGCACCCATTCCTATGATGGGTCTGGACTCACGCTGTCTGAATTTGAGAATCCGATTACCCCCTTTCCTGTTGTTGACCACCTGTTCAATAGCATAATATATCAGTTTGGAGCTGTCAGAAAAATGGTCCGTAGTGTCTCACAATGAGATATTATTTGTCTCTGTTTGTAATGGCTCTCACATGTTTAAGAATTCGTTTTTTATCCATGTGTATTGTGCTCTCCATGTGTCTCAACTTACACAGACATTCTAGGACATACTCTGCAAAGGTAGTGCTGTATGTGAGGAACTGCTTAATGGGGATCATGCAATTGGTGCTGGTATTAAATAATTATTTTTTCATGCAGCTGCCACCGCAGGCCTAGCACTGGCTGCATGGAAAAAAAGCCTTGCAAGTTCACCCCCTAGTAGTGTGTTCAGTATGAGTGAGGTCTCACTGGAATGGTGCTTCCTATGACAGGATCCTCCTTACCCATGTCCCATTTCCGTGCAAGGGTTTTTCGAATCATATCCGAGTTGCCATTGTGCATAAGTATGACTCTGGTTTCACTCTTGTCCGAACTCGCTTGCTCACGGTTGTTTTTTTTCCCAAGAATGGTGTTTCTGTCTATACCCTTGATCCTGTCCACAGTTCTTTTAAGAACCGATTTGGGATAAACCCTTTCCTTGAATCTAGCAATCATGGTCATTTGCTCAATAGTAAAGGCATTTTTCGAGCAACAGTTACATTTTGTGCAGAGCAATTCCCCATAGGGAATGCTCCATTTAAGATTGTCTGGGTGGCTGCTCATTGCGTGTAGCAGTGTCTTTTCAGCTGTGCACTTGCTGAAAAGACTTGTGTGGATATTGTTGGAGATAATTTCCACCTTAGTGTCCAAATATTCTACCTCCTTCCTACTGATCACACTGGTAAGTTTGAGATTATGGGAATTGTTGTTGAGTTTAATCATAAACTCTAGTGCTTCCTGTCGGCTGCCCTTCAAAATTACAAACAGGTCATCTATATACCTGAGTCATAAGTTGGCATTGGTAAGATTGTTGTGTAGATCACTGTCCCTTCTCTTTTCTTTTCCCCATGCTCCCATGAACAGGTTGGCAAAGCTAGGAGCAAAGCACATGCCCCTGGCAGTGCTGAGGGTTTGTCTGTACAATTGATCATTGAACAGAAAAAAATGTGTTAGTTAAACAGTATTTGGTCATGTCTAATATATATATATATGTTTGTTTCAAAACTTTTTTTAAAATATAAAAATGCAGTTGTGTACCGGATGCAGTTCTGAGCGATTTGTACGCGAACCTATTTATATCTTTAAAAGTGTCATATAGATAGTGAAATTAATACTTTATGTATATCTTAGGGGTAGTGTTTAGTTGTTGAGTAATATAATGTATAAGCATTTATGCTAAAAGTTAATTAAACATTACATTTATGGATTTTGCAATACCATAGCGGACACTACAGGCCTTACCTCCAGATTCGCGTATAAATCGTGGCTCCAGCTTGATTTTCAACAGTTATATTTTACAGAATGTATAATTTACAATTGATTATTACTTTATTATTTTGGTTTAAATTAAATGAAATCTCCTTGTTTTTTTAAACTGTAAATGCAGAATTGCGACCCTGACACTACTCTTTAATTTGTATTTATAAAATGAATACATAGATATTTATAGACAATAACAATCTTATGTTCAAGACTCCAGTTTTGCTAAGATAGTAAATAAACTTGTATATTAATAAAGAAAAGTTATTAAAACATACTCGGCAGCACCACGTAGGTGTCGCAGTCCCCATCTGACACAAAATAAGAGATTTGATTGGTCAAAGATGCTGTCATCCTTAAGTTAGCTAGATCCCACCCTCTTTCTTCTACTTTTGGGTGTGGTTGGCACCAGTCAATCCCATTTAGTAGGAATCTACTTTGCAGGTGTGTTGTTGCTTTTTGGTTTTCTACTTTAAACATTTTAAATGGAAAACACAAGACTTGCAAGAGGAGGAGGAGCAGGCCCTTTTGGAAGAGGAAGAAGAGCCACCGCACAAGAGGGAGAGTGTGGTCTGGCAATTTTTTTACCATTCCATAGGGCTAGAAAAAAGTCAACGCACAGAAGGTGACCTACAATATATGCCAAAAGGTGCTCTCTCGGGGATCTGAGAAAAAATATTCTTGCGGTACATCTTCTATGTACAAGCACCTGAAGACAATGCATCAAAAACGTCTTTCTTAGAGTTGAACTTACAAGACTTAATGCAACTGAAGGTGACCAAGATGCACAGCCTTTTACATTTAGAGCTGGTGACAGACTCAAGAGCATTCCACCAACTCAAGAGTGCATAGGTAGTGGCTGAATGAATGGAGGAGTGCATGAGTGGTGGACTGGTGATTAGATGACTGCATAGGTACTGCCTGGGTGATTGGAACAATGCATGAGTAGTATCTGGGTGACTCGATGCGTTTATGCATAGTGCCTTAGTAAATAGTTGAGTACAAGGATAGTGCCTGAGTGATGGGATGTTTAATGGGCTTGAGTGAATGGATGCGGTGCAAGGGTAATGCCTGGATGATTGTCTGAGGGCATGGGTAGTGTTGAGTGATTGGATGAATACATTGGCAGCGCCTCAATTATTGCATTACTGCATGGGCAGTGCCTGAGTGAATGGAAGTGTGTATGGGTAGTGCCTGGATGAAAGTGTGAGTACAAGAGCAGCCTCTGGGTGATTCCATGAGGTCATGGATAGTACCTGAGTGAATTAATGAGTCTATGAGTAGTATCTGGGTGATTGGATGAGTGCAATGACGGTGCCTGGTTGGGTACATGAGTGCATGGGTAGTCACTGGTTGATTACATGAGTGAATAGGGGAGTTCATGCGTAGTGCCTAAGTGATTGGAAAAGTGCATGGGTAGTGTCTGGGTGACTTAATGAGTGTATGAGTAGTATCTGGGTGATTGGATGAGTGTATGCATTGTGCCTGAGTGAATGGATAATTGCAAGGATAGTGTTTGAATGATTGGATGAGCGCATGGGTTGCGCCTAAATGAATACATGAGTGGAGCTTTAGTGTCTGGGTGATTGGATGAGTGTATGGGCAGTGCCCCGGTGATTGGATGAGTGCATGAGAGGTGCCTGAGTGAATGCATGAGTACATTGGTACTGCATGAATGAATGGTTGAGTTAAAGAATAGTGCCTCAGTAATTGAATGAGTACATGGGTAGTGCTTGAGTGAATAGATGAGTTCAGGGAGAGTACCTGAGTGAGTAGAGGAGTGCATGAGTAGTGCCTGAGTGAATGGTTGAGTGCAAGGATAGTGCCTGAATGATTAAATGAGTGCATGGGCAGGACTTTGGTGATTGCATGAGTGCATAAGTAGTGTCTGGGTGATTGGATGAGTACATGGGTAGTACCTGGGTGATTGGATGAGTGCATGAATGGTGGCTGAGTGAATCGATTACCAAATACATACAACAACCTTCAGGAAAAAAACGGCAACACAAACAGTATATTGCACGAAGCACATTACAGTACAAACGGCTACGCACCAAGAGACTCAATGTCCCAGAAGACAATGTTACATGCCCACTGGGGGCGTGCATACTAATAAATGCTTTAAATGAAAAAAACAACAAGGTGGTGGGCTTTTCATTTACCTGCCTGCTGCCCATGAAGAAGGGATTTGTATCCTGAAACGCGTCGGCATGAAGTCAAATTAAATGAACTAAGAAAGCAGGCTGCATCTCACTAAAGCTATGTCGAGTGATATATATATATATATATTTCAACAGAGGAAATCGGCTGGAACAGAGATCAGGCGAGCCCACAGATCGATTTAAGCAGGTAAGGTCTTTATTTTAGCAGCTCGGGACAATGCGTTTCGACTACAGCTGTAGTCTTGGTCACCTGACCCATGCCTCCATGTTTACATTTTTTAAAGGGACAGTATGATTACATCATCATAGACATAAAATAAATATTTTTGTTATGTTTAAATCGTCACATATTTTTTTCATTTTTTAAAACAAGGTGAAAAGTGAACTTCATTACTGTGCATACTTGTACATCAATGCTGCTAATCTGACATGTTCTGCAGGTACTGGGATGGAACTATTTATAGCATATAGTATGCGTGAAAGTATGTTAGTTGGTGTCAGATTGACCTGGTTAGTGTTGCACATAACTTGGAAATCAAGCGCATAGGATTTGTATTGATTTTGCTAATTGGTCTAGTGCCCAGATTATATATGTATATATATATATATATATATATATATATATATATATATATATATATATATATTATGTAACACCAGTCCCGCTTTTGCCTTTAAATACAGGTCAGACACATACCGGAGATGACCATCACCATTCGCACTTTAAAAGCAACGCGTTGTCCTCATATAACAGCTCCGGGCAAACGCGTGTCGGCGGATGCATTTATCAATGCCGGTTTTCAGCTGAATAGTCCAAAAGTGAGGATTTTGGTGGGGTAGTGTTTAACCCTTTCCATGCTCATGACGAGCTCAGCTCGTCATGATGCACGGTTGAGCTGTGCTGATGACGAGCTGAGCTCGTCATGAAACAATGGGAAATGGGCAGCATCCAGCACAGGAGGGGAAAACACCTAGCAGCGAAGGTGTTAAATGTCTGTGGGGAGGAATCTCATTGGCTGCCTGGTGTAACTATCGAGAGGAGACAAAGAAAGTTCTGAAAAGTCAGTACTTTTCCTCTACCAATATGTCAATCAAGGTTCCTCCAATCAGCCCAGTGCGACGATCTCGCCAAAAGGAACAAACATGTCCCAAATTGCGAACGCAGTATAATAACCCGCATATAATTGTGCCCTCAATTACTCAGAATTTGTACTACTTGTTCCTTCAAACTGGCGTGGTCGATGGCGGACTTCGTCACTGTTGAGCAACTCTATCAGCAGACCAGCTGCTGCTCTTTCCCCAGTGCCTACACCACAATCCAGGCTGGGGGGGGGCGCTGCGCTGTGCAGTCCGTGCACTCCAACACAGAGTTTGTCAGAAATGCACAGAGCTCCAGAACAAGAGGAGTGCCTGACTGCGGAGCTGACCTCCGCCATATGTACAACACCAGTCCCGCTTTTGCCTTTAAAAACGGGTCAGACACATGCTAGAGATGCTCTGCAGTAAGTTTTAATGCCACCATTCACACTTTAAAAACAAAGCGTTGTCCTCATATAACAGCTCCTGGAAGACGCGTTTTGGCAGATGCCTTTATCAATGTCGGTTTTCAGCTGGATATATATACACTGAAAAAACCATAGGTTTCAGGCATGTTACAGTTAGAAATTATCATTTAAAAACCTTAGAAATTCACAGAAAAAAACATAGGTTTTCGGGACGTTATAGTTAGTTGGACATTTTTCATCTTACAAAACCATAGAAATTCTGCCGTTATATTTAGTTCAGCTAACCATACCTCTCTCCCCCGCATTGCAGTGCTGATGATGTCACATATTACATCATTCATGACATGGTCAGTGACATCACTGATTATATCACTGATGACATCTCAAATGACATCTCTGATGACATCATTCAGTGACTGTGTGTTTGTTTAAAGTTTAAATATGTTTTATATATGTGCCAAGGTGTATCGAAGAATGAGTGTGTGTTTTAGTGTCTGGATGGAGGATTTAGGAGGGGCGTGACTGACTGTTTAAGTGAGTGATTAAATATGTCTTACTGAATACATGAGTTAGTGACTAAACTGTGGGAACGTCTATATCAGTCTGTCTGTTTTTGTATAAGTTGCTGCATGAGTGTTGATATGGGTTATCAATTGGTTGCCTGAGTATTTGTATAGGCGCCTCAGTGTGTGTGTGGGTGGGTGAAAGGTGTGTGACTTTGTGCATAAATGTTTGAGTGGTTGATTCACTGCGTGTATGGTTCAAGAATGCATGTAGAAACAGCTGTATGGGTGGGTGAGTGTGTGTATGGGTGTGTTAGTAACTGAATGAATGTCTCAATAGTACATGTCCAAGTAACTACATATGTAAAAGGCAGTGAATGTGAGAGTTGGAGTATATATATGACTATACGTGAGAGTCAGTGATTGTGAGAGTGGCAGTATGGATGAATGTGTACTTGTATCAGTCATTGTATAAGAGAGTAAGTATGCATTTGTTTCTGTTTGAATAAGTGATGTGGTGTGTGTATAACTGTATACGTGAGTAAATGGAAGTGTGACTGATTCTTTGCATAACTGACTAGGTGTGTGAGTAACTCTGGATGAGTGGTGGTGTGTGGGTGTCTGTTTAGGTGTATGAGTGCATATGATAGTGTTGTATTGATGAGTGACTGCATGTATGAGTGATTGTATGGGTGAAGGAGTGGATGTGTGTGTAGACCGAGGAATCAGTGATTACATATGTAATAACTGTTATTAATGTATCGATGGTTTCAAAAAAGGTAGTCTGTATTTTACAGTGGGTGTATCAAAGGTTATATTAGAGTGTGAGGAGGTGCATCAGATTTTTTATGTGGATGATGTCATCAGTGATGTCATCATTGAAGACGGCCACTCGACAAATGATCATTGCCTAGCATTGTGGGCTGTCGCACGGAAGTCAGGTGAGAAAAATGGGAGGCTGTATTGCTACTTTGTCGACTTCCGTGCGGCATTCGACCTAGTGGATCGGAAATGCCTGTGGGAAACCCTTAGAAAGAATAACATTTCCGAAGTGCTCCTTGCTTTAATAAAAGAGCTACATACTGAGAATTGGGCTCAGATTATTACGGATAAGAAAGGGTCCTTAACTCCCAAAATACATATTGGAAATGGCCTTAGACAAGGCTGCGTGCTGGCGCCGCTCTTGTTTGCCATTTTTCTTGCTGACCTCCCAAGAATTTAGAGATTGATAGAAGCGCCAGCCCTAAAATGAATGGTATAAAATTATCTTGTCTGCAGTACGCAGACGATTTGGTGATTTTTGACCGGACAGCCATGGGCCTTCAAAGGAAATTGAATGTCTTCCAAGAATATTGTGTGTTAAAGTCCCTAACTGTGAATGTGGCTAAAACTAAAATCTTGTGTTTTGGAAAAAGACACTTAGGTTTTAGTTGGTATCTAGGCCCCTTAAAGTTGGAGGTAGTAAAAGAATATAGATACCTTGGGGTCTGGTTCGAAAGCTCCTTAAAGTGGAAAGCACACTTGACAGCCCAAAAAGCAAAAGCTCTCATTTCAGTGTGTGGGCTGAAAACATTTAACACCTTGGCTGCTGTGACTTTTCCCCTCCTGTGCTGAAATTCCTTGAATACTATAGCTTCACGACGAACCCAGCTCGTCATAAGCACAGCTCAACTGTGCCTCATGACGAGCTCAGCTCATCATGAGCATCGAAAGGGCTAATAGTGAGTTTGGCGACATGTCACATATACCTGTGCTTCAGGCGTTTAATGCAATGGTCCCTCCTCAAGCCCTGTATGGCTCAGGAGTACTTTGGTATGGTGGCAAAGATAATTGGGACTTTGAGGAGGGTAAATGCCTGAAATCCCTACTTTCACTACCCAGCTCAGCAATGGTTCAGACGATTAGATTAGAGCTCGGCACGACTTCATGAAATATACTGGCCCAAATAAATTTATTGAGGTTGTGGAGCCGGCAGGACCCGGGGGGTGCAGAAGGTCTTCCTCTGGTGTAGGAAGGAGATCGAATCAAGTCATCTAAATTGGGCCAAGGAGATAAGAAGGAAATTGATTAAGGTTGCAGAGAACTTAAAGGTGAGATTCTGCCAACAGTCACTTCATGCTGAATTTTCCAAGAAGGATCTCAGGACGCAAGGCGTTGAGCGGTCCAGAACAATTGATCAAGGCTATTTGAGCGGGAAATCGTCTGTTCAATTTATGTTGTCAGCCTGGCAAAATGAATCTTGCTAGACTTATTTGGATACCCTACCGAATAAGTGGCTTAGATCTGAAGTTTTAAGAGTTAGGATAGGTATTAATCCATGGCTGTCAAATCAGAGGGAGAAGGCCATTAGGCTCCACCCGGATGGGAATTGTAAATGCATGCTAGGCTTTAAGGGTGATATGCTACATATTTTGGTAGACTGTATGGCGCTTGTCTCTCAGTGTCAATTACACTTGAGGCCTCTTTTTGTAAAATATGAAATACGGTCTTGTGCGCAGACAATTGACTTACTTACAAAAATGTCTAATTTAGAGATTGCTATAGCTATTGGAATATTTATGAAGGCTGTAAAAAGCTCTTAGCAAAATACTGTAAAAGTTTTAGATATATTTTGGATTTTAGTGATTTTATGATGATTATTTATACATTTTAAATTAATATGAAATAATTCTTCCTTCTTGGTGCCATACGGGTAGAATTGTAATGTGTAAGTACGTTTTTGTTACCACTCTGTGAACCTTAGTTTGAATTGGACATCAAAAAGCCTATCCTGGAACAAGAATCTATTGATGAATATGTTGTTTCTTATCGTGTGTTACTGATTGTGTATTTATCCTCTGTTTTAATATTTTTATTGTGGGTACTGCAGTTTAAAGACTAAGGTCTAAATAAACATTGCTTTTGACTGACTGAATGTGTACTTGTATCAGTCATTGTATAAGAGAGTAAGTATGCATTTGTTTCTGTTTGAATAAATGATGTAGTGTGTGTATAACGGTATACATGAGTAAATGGAAGGGTGATTGATTCTTTGCATAACTGACTAGGTGTGTGAGTAACTCTGGTTGAGTGGTGGTGTGTGAGTGTCTGTATAGGTGTATGAGTGCATATGATAGTGTTGTATTGATGAGTGACTGCATGTATGAGTGATTGTATGGGTAAAGGAGTGGATGTGTGTGTAGACCTAGGAATCAGTGATTGCATATGTAGTAACTGTTATTGATATATCGATGGTTTCGAAAATGGTAGTCTGTATTTTACAGTGGGTGTATCAAAGCTTATATTAGAGTGTAAGGAGGTGCATCAGAATTTTTATGTGGAAGATGTCATCAGTGATGTCATCATTGATGTAATTTGAGATGTCATCAGTGATGTCACTGACCATGTCATGATTGATGTAATATGTGACGTCATCAACAGTGCATTGTGGGGGTGCAAGTTATAGTTAGCTGAACTAACTATATTGGCAGAATTTCTATGGTTTTGTAAGAGTGAAATGTCCCACTTATAATGCCCCTGAAACCTATGTTTTTTTCT
The DNA here is from genome assembly GCF_964263255.1 of Lissotriton vulgaris. Taxonomy (NCBI): domain Eukaryota; kingdom Metazoa; phylum Chordata; class Amphibia; order Caudata; family Salamandridae; genus Lissotriton; species Lissotriton vulgaris. Next base: position 1,038,486,320 of record NC_141696.1, on the reverse strand, counting down.
GTGAATGTCAATGTTTTTTTAAATGCTAATTTCTAACTATAACGTCCCTGAAACCTATGATTTTTTCAGTGAATTTCGATGGTTTTTCAAACAAAAAATTCTAATTATCATGTGCCTCAATCCTATGGTGTTTTAGTTAATTTCTAAGGTTTTATAAATGCAAATATTTAACTATAACATCCCTATTAGGTCCCCTTGAATCCTAAAGGTCCCTGGCGGCCATCTAGCCCACCAGGTACCTCCAGTAAGCGCCACAGAGCTGCATTGCAGCAAGGTGTTCCTAGGCCACAACCCTTTTTACACCACACTGCAAACGCAGCTTCTGGTGCACTGCTGCTCAGGCGATGAAGTCCACGTGTTTCCTGACGTCCTGAGGACTCAAGAGAACACCATCGCCCCACCAGCAGTGCACCAGAGTTGTGTTTGCAGGGTGGTGTAAAAAGGGGCGTGGCCTCTGAACACTCCTCTTTAATGTAGCTATGTGGCACTTAATGGAGTGTCTGTATAGGTGTATGAGTGCATATGATAGTGTTGTATTGATGAGTGACTGCATGTATGAGTGATTGTATGGGTAAAGGAGTGGATGTGTGTGTAGACCTAGGAATCAGTGATTGCATATGTAGTAACTGTTATTGATATATCGATGGTTTCGAAAATGGTAGTCTGTATTTTACAGTGGGTGTATCAAAGCTTATATTAGAGTGTAAGGAGGTGCATCAGAATTTTTATGTGGAAGATGTCATCAGTGATGTCATCATTGATGTAATTTGAGATGTCATCAGTGATGTCACTGACCATGTCATGATTGATGTAATATGTGACGTCATCAACAGTGCATTGTGGGGGTGCAAGTTATAGTTAGCTGAACTAACTATATTGGCAGAATTTCTATGGTTTTGTAAGAGTGAAATGTCCCACTTATAATGCCCCTGAAACCTATGTTTTTTTCTGTGAATGTCAATGTTTTTTTAAATGCTAATTTCTAACTATAACGTCCCTGAAACCTATGATTTTTTCAGTGAATTTCGATGGTTTTTCAAACAAAAAATTCTAATTATCATGTGCCTCAATCCTATGGTGTTTTAGTTAATTTCTAAGGTTTTATAAATGCAAATATTTAACTATAACATCCCTATTAGGTCCCCTTGAATCCTAAAGGTCCCTGGCGGCCATCTAGCCCACCAGGTACCTCCAGTAAGCGCCACAGAGCTGCATTGCAGCAAGGTGTTCCTAGGCCACAACCCTTTTTACACCACACTGCAAACGCAGCTTCTGGTGCACTGCTGCTCAGGCGATGAAGTCCACGTGTTTCCTGACGTCCTGAGGACTCAAGAGAACACCATTGCCCCACCAGCAGTGCACCAGAGTTGTGTTTGCAGGGTGGTGTAAAAAGGGGCGTGGCCTCTGAACACTCCTCTTTAATGTAGCTATGTGGCACTTAATGGAGGTACCTGATGGGCTAGTTGGACCCCAGGGACCCTCAGGATTGAAGGTGAATTAATCCCCCAACTTAAAATGCGCCAGTGGGTGCGTTTGCACAGCGGTGCGAAGAGGGGACAGGGCCTGTTGTGACTAGTGTGCAAACGCACCCCATGGCATGTTTTAAGTTAGGGGATTAAGTCCCCTTGATTCCTGAGACTCCCTGGGGGCTAACTAGCCCATCAGGTGCCTCCAGTAAGTTCCACAGAGCTGTGTTGAAGAGAGGTGGTCCGAGGCCACACCCCTTTTTACATCTCTCTGCAACACAACTCTATATTAAGTAGTTATAGGTAGGAGTGTAAACAAATCAAAGCAGTAAACAATATAACCAGACATTACATGAACATTGTGCCTTGCATGCCATTAATTTGGGGCATGGATTAAACAAAAATGAGGTGAAGAACCTGATTAATTAAAGGTGTGCAGTTAATCTCTGCTTGACAAACATGGCTCATAAGTGCATCCCAATATGTGGATCTCTGCATTTCAACCTAATGAAATAGAACTAGGTTAATTGGTATTTTATCCCCCTACCCCAGAAGTATGAACTGCAAAAAATTTATTTTAAAAAAGGTATATTATATTATGAACTTAGAATGGAGCTCATAGGCATTTGCTAGCACTGTGTAACATTCACATACTTTGCAATAAACATTGCCCTCCTGAAGTAACTGGCAGAATTCCATGGGATATTACATATAAAATGACATCCCATCACCAAAGTTCCATTAAAGCTCTAACTTTTATTCTCCAGAGACACAATTCTAAATATGTAGAAATATGTTATTCTGACACTTATTGGTTGTTCCCATTATACTGTCTTCACTGTGAGACATCATCTATTAGGTTCAATGTAAAACATCTTAAAATTGGCACTTTCATTTTTTTATGGAAAGCATAAAGGCAAGTCATCAAATATGTCTATATAACGTTTTGTTTTTAAATTGTATATTTGAAAACTCTGAGAGTTTCACAGTGTGTCCTCAAATTCAGACTGATGGTTGAAGCTAAGTGTTTTTCAAAACAACGTTTGCTTATTATCCAAGCAGGATATTGTGGCAAAATATTCGATAGGTGGAATGAATTTAATTAAAAAAGTGTGTTTGCTTGAGTTACAACATCCATTTATTTTAGGATGGATCGGTATTAATGTACTTATAAATTCAATGCTCTTTGAATTGAATTTCTATCTAGCAGGAGGTTCTCTGCAATATGCCATACGAGTATTGTATTGCTTTCTCTAAAGGTGACATCCTTTTGTGTTCTTTCATACTCAAATCAGTTAATTGAATCTAAAAGTGTTAACTCTGAAAAATAACTCAATACGTTAAAAAACAACAGCAATCACAAGTGGGATGAATTGAGACTTAAAATATGTATTCCATACAATAATATTTGCATGCACATTCTGTGCCATGTCTCATACTTAATATGTGTGCCAGTCCCAACCTGGGACAGTGCGCCATTTCCCAGCAAACGTGATGTTCCCAGTGAAAGAGTGTCTATCAGTCTGAAGTTGCTTGTCTGCCTTTCATTGTGCAAGCAGAAACTGGCCGAAAATTCAAAAGGGGCACAGATCACCATGCACACAAGTTCAGTGAGTGACTGCATCCACCCACAAGGGATACCCTTGAGATTTCTGGGACACTCTTTCCACTCTTGCGAGGGGCACCATTGGGGGTGCACAAATTATATGCCACCTCTTAAGTACACACATAGTGCATCGCCTGGCGACGTATTTGCCTCTGTATTGTGGTGCAGACACAATGCAAATGATTCCCTCCTTTGCCAGGGTCGCAAACACATGAACATCTCTGAATTCCACTTCGAGAACGCACTGGAATACATTTAGTGCCAGAGAGATCTGAATTCTGCCCAGTTTAAAAAACCTTTATTGAACCTAATTTAATTCAAATTGACTGAAATTTGGTGTGCCTTCTGCTAATACGATTTCTGGCCACCCCTGATACTAAATTCTAAACCAAGGTAAACAAATTCAGGCACAACCTCCTGTTCCGTTGATTTTACAAAATTTCCCAATTGTTAGCACTTTTATTTTGCTGTAATGCAGCCAATAATTTTCAAAATGCTGCTGCATACTAGATCAGTACTGAATCCGTGAAGAAGGGAAAGACTCCTTTCCAATCCAAGCAATTTCTAGGGTAACCACGAATAACGCTTACACCAGTTCTATAATAAGGTGGCAAAATGTTTCAGGAGCCCATGTACTCCCCTGCCTAACTCCCTTATTCAAGTCAAACCGAGGAATGCATTTGTCAGACTAAACATTTTACACAGGCCATATTGTTAGAAGGAAGGGAAAATATTGTGTTGCAAATATGGAATTGGACATCACATGCACATACAATGTCATACTCAATAGATATTATTAGTAGCAGCCTGCAAAACAAAAAATGTGAAATAGATGCTGCCTTCCCCATCATGGACATACTTAGAGATATTCAGGGAGTGTTTACAACACTGTTTAATGGTGCCATAACAGCCTCGAAAACGTTCTTGGCTATTTCTCGAGGTTGCAGTCAACTGATCCAAAGGTTGGGAACATAAGAGCTTCCCCAAAAGTTTGGCCATCTTATCAAGAAGGCTTGTCCCTCCACAGGGCATGAAGACAGTTATGAGCCTCAACAGTGCTAAATGCTGGCTTGGGGCTATATGAATTATTTCTGTAACTATTCGTTGTGACTTTGGGGGTCTGACTCACAAAAATAAATGTTCACTTTTGAGTAAGTTTACGATTGTTTGCTATTCACAAACATATTTTACAAGTAGTATATTTACTGTGGAGTCTTGGCATATAAAAAGATAGGACAGACCTTTTTGGGATAACCTAAAATAAGCATTCCATCTGCTCCTGAAACTTACAGGAACCACAAATGGGGGCAGAAATGACAAACTTGTCACTTTAAAAAATACAACAACACATTATTTGACAAATACAGCATAAAGTCAAGTCACGTTTTTGGCTCAGGTGGGATTTAACATCTGCTTCAGAATAATAGCTCAGAATTTGATACTTGTCTTATCATCTAGTGTACATCAAGGTGCCATCCCACACATAATTCAAATTATGCCAGTGTTGGACCTGCGATGGGCACGCCCAGCACAAAGGGGGTAGCTTGGCTCAAGTGTCAAGGCAAGTGAAGGCTGTCGTGTTAAGCCAGCTTTGACCCAATAATATCTCCTTGTACAACCACCAAAAAAAGGACACCACACCACTGTTGTATAAAAATACGATTCCTTTATGTAAAAATTCTCTGTTGTGAATAGGGATCAATTAGGAAAGCACATACACATTTCTTTTGGCCACAATTTGCTGGGTTTCAATTCCAGGTTAAATACAATAAATAAGCTCAGGAATATATATCATCAATAAACAGAATAAATATCAGGAATAAATATCATCAATAAATAGAATAAATATCACTTGTTGTTTAGCAGAATAAATACTGGTTCATTTAAATAAACAAACACATGTTCATTCTGGTATTGCTGCCACCAATTAAATACTTCAGGAACATTAACTTGCAATACGTTTCAGGATGGAAAGATTACTCTTACAGTTTATGATGACTTCACTGAGAATGAATGCAGGCTTCTCTGGGCACAAAAGGAGTGTTGGGACTCTTTAAGAAGTACTCGGGGGATATGCGCGTGTATCTAAAAAGGCAAGGAAACACAGTGAATACTTCATTTACACTCGGCTGCCACCGGGTTGAGATCTCTGTTTGCCGGTGGGGTGTAAGCACGCCTACGGGCTTTGTCACCGCTAGCACTCAGGCGGCACCAGTTCAAAGTCTTTAGGTCTTTAGACTGACGAACGGGGCTGCCGAAGGGGTCAAACAATCTTCGCGCTCAGTCAAATAAATGCCGGTTCACAGTTCCTTTATATCACCGCTTCCCACCTGAAGAAATGGGCCCACCTCACATCGGCTGCAATCGGAAAGCGATTCAGTCAGGTTCAGTACTTCTCTCGCCAGAGATGGGTTCTCAGGGGCTCCAGGGACCTCCCCCGACTTCCTCAAACAGGGATGGTTCCCGCCCACAGCTACAGCCGCCGATTCACTGGGGAGGGGCAGAGACAGTAGTCCCGCCCAAGGAAGGCCGGCCTTTCCCCGCCCCGGCGCACCACCTCACCTCAGTCTGCGCGGGAAGCACTCTACGCCGGTAGAGCTCGGAGACGTCCGAGCTCCTCGCTGGAGGCGCCTGTCACAAAAGGGGCACTGAAGACGCTTGCGGTCGCGGCGAACTTGCTCTCGTCTCGCGACGCGAGCCTGTTGTAATTCACCACCGGGGGGCGGGGAGGCACACGAACACGGTCACAGTCTCTTTAGGGGGGTGACGAGGCACTCGCTGGGCAGGCACTGTAGGCGCGAGGTCACCGCACTCACAGCTGACTGGAACGCCAGTCAGGATCCACGCCAGTGACGATTGCTTGCTCTACTGCCCGCGCTACTAGCCGCCTCAGGGGTCAACAGGGCAGGTGTCAATCTGGTGTCAAGTCTGGAATCTCCTTCTTCACCTATATCTGGAACATCATTATCCTATCTAGTCTTCTGGTCATCTTCTAAAATGGCCGCCAGGGACTGGACCTTATATAGCCAGTGCCCTGAGGTGCTGGCTCGTGCCAGAAGGTTCTAGAACCTTCTTTCGTCTAAGCCAATGACATGGCGCTTCTAAAATGTATTTGGGACCCTAACAGCCACCATACTGGGGTTCTAGAGCAGCCATTTTGTGTACCTGAGGGAAATAAAGAAATTCCTGTCAGGAATGCGCGCCAAGCAAAAGAGCGTCAAAACCTTGAAAGGTCAAGGTTCATGGGGGCTCCAAGGGGAGTCACTCACATGAGGAAAAAGGATGGCCACCATTTTGAGGACAATCATACAGGTTGCCAAACCCAGTCTATAATGTCACAGGTCTCGCCGGGTGCCTTGTAAATAGGTGCCAAAAACCTTGTGAACAACTGGGTGTCAAGGAACATCCAGCCTCATGAAACAGCACACAAAAGGTCCTGGTAGACAAAGAAAAGCGACAAATTTTGGGAGGTACAGGGGAACAAAAGAAATCATAGTGGTGAGGGGACTCTCTGAAGCAGACGGGTCTAACACGCGTCCCCCCCAGCTGAAAGTGGGGAGAGCTACCCAACCCCTTAGGAGTTCTCAACACTAAGGTGGAAATACCTGGAGAGACCGTCTGCATTGGCGTGGTCAACTCCGGGTCGGTGTTCCACCCGAAAGTCCATTCCCTGTAGGGAGACAGACCACCTCAACAGTTTGGGGTTTTCCCCCTTCATCTGCATGAGCCAGTGAAGGGGTCGGTGGTCTGTCTGAACAAGGAAGTGTGAACCAAACAAGTATGGTCACAGCTTCATCAGTGCCCAGACCACCGCAAAGGCTTCCCGCTCAATGGTACTCCACCTCTGTTCCCGGGGAAGCAGTCTCCGTGACAGAAAGACCACGGGTTGATCCAGACCCTCTTCATTGAGTTGCGATAACACCGCCCCAATGCCAATGTCGGATGCATCTGTCTGGACAATGAATTCCTTCATGAAGTCTGGAGCCTTCAAGATGGGAGCGTTACAAAATGCTTGCTTCAGAGTGTCGAAGGCTCGCTGACAAGCCTCCGTCCAGATGACTCTCCTGGGTTGCTTCTTGGCCGTGAGTTCAGTAAGGGGCGCCATGATAGTGCCATACCCCTTCACGAACCGTCTGTAGTAACCTGTGAGGCCCAGGAAGGCTCAGACCTCAGTCTGGGTCTTGGGGGGTTTCCAGGCCATGATTGCCTCAATCTTCGCCTGAAGGGGCTGCACCTTTCCCCTGCCCACCAAGTGACCTAAGTACACTACCGACCCCTGTCCAATCTGACGTTTGCTGGCCTTGATTGTCAAGCCAGCCCTTTCCAGGGTTTGGAGAACGGCTTGCAAGTGCTGCAAGTGATCCTCCCAACTGCTACTGAAGACAGCTATATCATCCAAGTAGGCAGCAGAGAAGGACTCCATCCCGGTGAGGATCGTGTTCACCAACCGCTGAAAAGTGGCAGGAGCGTTCTTGAGCCCAAAGGGCATGACGCAGAACTGGTAGTGTCCATCAGGTGGGGAGAAGGCTGACCTTTCCTTGGCTCCATCAGTCATGGGAATCTGCCGGTACCCTGCAGTGAGGTCAATGGTAATGAGATATTGGGCAGCTCCCAACCGGTCAATCAGTTCATCCTCCCGAGGGATCGGATGAGCGTCCGTTTTGGTTACTGAATTTAGGCCTCGGTAATCCACACAGAATCGCAATTCTGGTGTGGCACCAGGTGGAGCAGCTTTGGGCACCAAAACCACCGGGCTAGACCAAGGGCTGCTTGAAGGTTCAATGACTCCTAGCTCCAGCATCTTAGCTACTTCACTTCGAATGCTGTCTTTCACCTTGTCAGACAGCCGGTAAGACATGGACTTCACAGGTGGGCTGTCTCCTGTGTCCACATAATGGGTACACAGGTGGGTCTTACCCGGGACAAGGGAGAACAGAGGAGCGAATGACCCCAAGACCTGGCGACATTCCTCCTGCTGCTCGGGAGTCAGGGATGGCGAGAGTTTCACTCCCTCCACCGACCCATCCTTTTCTTGAGACGCCAAATGGTCAGGGAGAGGCTCTGTGTCCTCTTCCTCTGATCTGTCAGTCACCATAACCAACATGACGTCGGGCCTCTCGTAGTGGGGCTTGAGGCGGTTGGCATGTAACACCCGATGTGGGTGCCGAGGGGTCTTCACGTCCACCAAGTAGGTAGCCTTGCCCATCTTCTCCAACACCTCATAGGGGCCTGTCCAACGGTCCTGGAGGGCACTCAGCTCCCCAGGCTCCATCACCCACACCTTCTGACCAGGCTCCAGCTTTACCGGGCTAGCATTGTGGTCATACCACGCTTTCATCACAGACTGGCTGGCTTCCAAGTTGTCAGAAGCTTGCTTCCAAAACTTAGCCATTTGGCTCCGGAAGGCCAGCATGTAGCTCACCACGTCCCGGGGAACTTTCCGAGGAGACTTTTCCCAGGAGTCCCTCACCAGGCTGAGAGGTCCACGTACAGGGTGCCCGTACAAAAGCTCAAAGGGGCTAAAGCCCACCCCCTTCTGCGGCACTTCCTTGTAAGAAAAGAGCAAACAGGGTAGGAGGACGTCCAATTTCCTCCGCAGGCTTTCGGGTAGACTTCTGATCATACCCTTCAAGGTTTTGTTGAACCTTTCCACAAGGCCATTGGCATGTGGGTGATAAGGAGTGGTAAACCTGTAGGTCACCCCACACTCCTTCCACATTGCCCGCATGTACGCTGACATGAAGTTGGTCCCCCTGTCAGACACAACTTCTTTGGGGAATCCCACTCGGGTAAAGATCCCCATCAGGGCCTTTGCCACTACCGGTGCAGTAATGGTTCTCAGAGGTATTGCCTCCGGATACCTTGTGGCATGATCCACCAGTACCAGGATGAACCTGTGACCGGATGATGTCGGTGGATCCAGGGGCCCAGCAATGTCGATGCCCACCCTTTCAAAGGGGGTGCCAACAACGGGAAGTGGTTCCAGGGGAGCCTTCAGTTTCATCCCTGTTTTCCCACTAGCTTGGCATGACACACACGACCGACAGTATGTGTCGGACGCCACCCTCATTCGAGGCCAATAAAAGTGGGGGACAAGCCGTGCAAAGGTCTTGTCCTGTCCCAGGTGTCCTGCCAAGGGAATATCGTGAGCCAACTCTAATAGCAAGGCTCGGTAACACTGTGGGACTACCAGGGCCTGTGACAGTCCGTGCACTGGTGCCCTGGGCTCACTGTAGAGGAGACCATCCTCCCATTAAACACGATAGTTCCCAGACTCGTTACCTGCTGCCTGGGCTTCAGACTTGGACTTCACAGGTGGGCTGTCTCCTGTGTCCACATCATGGGTACACAGGTGGGTCTTACCCGGGACAAGGGAGAACAGAGGAGCGAATGACCCCAAGACCTGGCGACATCCCTCCTGCTGCTCGGGAGTCAGGTATGGCGAGAGTTTCACTCCCTCCACCGACCCATCCTTTTCTTGAGACGCAAAAAGGTCAGGGAGAGGCTCTGTGTCCTCTTCCTCTGATCTGTCAGTCACCATAACCAACATGACTTCGGGCCTCTCGTAGTGGGGCTTGAGGCGGTTGGCATGTAACACCCGATGTGGGTGCCGAGGGGTCTTCACGTCCACCAAGTAGGTAGCCTTGCCCATCTTCTCCAACACCTCATAGGGGCCTGTCCAACGGTCCTGGAGGGCACTCAGCTCCCCAGGCTCCGTCACCCACACCTTCTGACCAGGCTCCAGCTTTACCGGGTGAGCATTGTGGTCATACCACGCTTTCATCACAGACTGGCTGGCTTCCAAGTTGTCAGAAGCTTGCTTCCACAACTTAGCCATTTGGCTCCGGAAGGCCAGCATGTAGCTCACCACGTCCCGAGGAACTTTCCGAGGGGACTTTTCCCAGGAGTCCCTCACCAGGCTGAGAGGTCCACGTACAGGGTGCCCGTACAAAAGCTCAAAGGGGCTAAAGCCCACCCCCTTCTGCGGCACTTCCCTGTAAGAAAAGAGCAAACAGGGTAGGAGGACATCCAATTTCCTCCGCAGGCTTTCGGGTAGACTTCTGATCATACCCTTCAAGGTTTTGTTGAACCTTTCCACAAGGCCATTGGCATGTGGGTGATAAGGAGTGGTAAACCTGTAGGTCACCCCACACTCCTTCCACATTGCCCGCATGTACGCTGACATGAAGTTGGTCCCCCTGTCAGACACAACTTCTTTGGGGAATCCCACTCGGGTAAAGATCCCCATCAGGGCCTTTGCCACTACAGGTGCAGTAATGGTTCTCAGAGGTATTGCCTCCGGATACCTTGTGGCATGATCCACCAGTACCAGGATGAACCTGTGACCGGATGATGTCGGTGGATCCAGGGGCCCAGCAATGTCGATGCCCACCCTTTCAAAGGGGGTGCCAACAACGGGAAGTGGTTCCAGGGGAGCCTTCAGTTTCATCCCTGTTTTCCCACTAGCTTGGCATGACACACACGACCGACAGTATGTGTCGGACGCCACCCTCATTCGAGGCCAATAAAAGTGGGGGACAAGCCGTGCAAAGGTCTTGTCCTGTCCCAGGTGTCCTGCCAAGGGAATATCGTGAGCCAACTCTAATAGCAAGGCTCGGTAACACTGTGGGACTACCAGGGCCTGTGACAGTCCGTGCACTGGTGCCCTGGGCTCACTGTAGAGGAGACCATCCTCCCATTAAACACGATAGTTCCCAGACTCGTTACCTGCTGCCTGGGCTTCAGCCTGTTGCCTCAGACCCTCAAGGGTGGGACATTCCCTCTGTCCCTTGCTCAGTTCCTCCCTGGATGGTCCCCCCTCCACTCGCCACTCAGCAGGGATAGGCAGATCCTCCAACGGAACCATGTCCTCCTCCGTGGACTCCGGGTCCATCTCCTCCGATGGCCTATCTGTCTCATGGGGCACGGACATCGAGGCAGGCTCCTCCTGTCCTCGAGATGCTCCCTCATCGGCAGCTGGGTGGGCCATTGTTCCAGGCTCCAACCCATGCGACTTCTCCTCCCGAGCAGCCGCCGACCTGGTACTCACACAGGCCCAATCAGGTGTACCCAGCATCTCAGAATGAGTCCGGTATTCCACCTCCTTCCAAGCATTGTGCTCCATATCATTGCCCAGCAGACAATCGACTGGCATGGCGGGGCTTACGGCAACTCGAAGTGAACCTGCAACCCCTCCCCACTCAAAGGGAACCTCAGCCACGGGATAGTGGCTCATTCTGCCGTCAGCCATCGCGGCTGGATGAAGTACGCCTGGAATCACCTGCTCTGAGGACACCAGATGACTCCTGACTATAGTCATACTGGCTCCTGTATCTCTCAGAGCTTCCCCTCTATGGCCATTAATGGTGACCCATTGCCCATACTCGGTAGTATTTGGGGGCACCTGGATCTTTGGAACCACCTCCCGATCACCCAGGGACACTAAGGTGACACCCACCCACTCCCTCCCCTTAACTAAGGGCATCTCCTCCCCGAGCGCTACACTAGCAACTCCCGGGGCCTTTCCTCCAGTGGGAGGGGGTGGTCACTTTGGGCATTTCGCGTCACCCTTATAATGTCCAACACCACCGCACTCAAAGCAATGGACAACCCTTGGCTGCTGACCCTGGCCAGGATTAGGGTTCATTTGCGGGCTAGCCTTAGAGTTGGAGAAGAAACCTTTCCCCTTAAAGTTATTTTGGGGGCCTTTTGAGAACTCCTGTTTCTTATTATCTCCCCCCTCTTTCTTCTGGGGGGCGCCCTGTCCGGACTTCTGAGAATCTCCTCCCGTCCCCTTCGTGGACACTCGGGTACTTACCCAAATGTCTCCTCAGCAAGCTTACGGGGGCAAGTAAGTTTGCTGTCTACCAGGTGCTGCCTCAGCTCGGGAAGACACTTCTCGAGTAGATGTTCCTTAAGTATGAGATTGTACAACCCTCGATAGTCTTCCACCTCACTACCTTGGACCCACCCATCCAGGGCTTTCTTGGCATAATCCAGGAAGTCAACCCAATTCTGTGAGCTCAGTTTGTGGCTGCCCCTAAACCTCTGCCGGTATTTCTCGGGGGTCAACCCAAACTTTCTGATGAGCGCCACCTTCATGGCAGGGTAGTCTACCTGATCCTCCCGGTCTAGGGCCAATAGGGCATCCCTACCTGTGGGAGGCATATAGCGATACAATCCACCAACCCAATGCTTCTCATGGATCCCATGGGCTCTTAAGGAGACCTCATAGGCTGCCAGGCACTTAGCTATATCATCTCCAGCGGTATAACTGGCGACCACGTCCTTGGGTAAGTGAGGCCTGAGCTCCCTGGCAAATTCCTTAGACTCGACACCCTCCGGAGTGATGTTATGGGCCCTGAGGTCGAGCTCTCGTAGCTTGAGCTTGTGTTCTATGCTCTTCCCTTCCATCTCCAGCTTGGCTAACTCTCACCTCAATTGTCTTTCCTCTCTTCTGTCAGCTAACACGGTCTCTGATAATCCTCCTGTTGATGCACTGCTGCCCTCCCGTGAGGCTACCTTGGGGCTGATTATCATATCACCCACCCCAGGGAACATTCCGCAGTCCTCTCAATGACAGTACCCCTGTCTGACTCTTCCTCCTCTACCATTCCCTCCGGATGCGCTTCCACCCAGGCTCGCAGACTAATACGGAGCTCCTCCCTTTTGGCCCCTCGCCTAACGAACACTCCCCTTTCCTGACAGAAATCCTTGAGCTGCGCCACAGTATAGGTCTCCAGCTCTGACATATCGAATTCCATCTTGTCAGTGAAAAGTGTGGACAACCACCTCGAAGTAGGTTACAAGGATAGGAACTCTGAGGGTCACCTCCACCCACCTCCAGAAGAGAATTTGGAAAAAGCAAAATATTGAATTGGAGGGCCGCTGGGAGAAAACTCCGGGTGTGTATCTGTGGCGCACACTGAATTATTATGGGGTCCAAAAAAAGCACGGCTCGTAATCCCACCCGCTGAGCACCAATTTTATGTTGGACCTGCGATGGGCAAGCCCAGCACAAAGGGGGTAGCTTGGCTCAAGTGTCAAGGCAAGTGAAGGCTGTCGTGTTAAGCCGGGTTTGACCCAATAATATCTCCTTGTACAACCACCAAAAAGAAGGACACCACACCACTGTTGTATAAAAATACGATTCCTTTATGTAAAAATTCTCTATTGTGAATAGGGATCAATTAGGAAAGCACATACACATTTCTTTTGGCCACAATTTGCTGGGTTTCAAGTCCAGGTTAAATACAATAAATAAGCTCTGGAATAAATATCATCAATAAATAGAATAAATATCAGGAATAAATATCATCAATAAATAGAATAAATATCAGGAATACATATCATCAATAAATAGAATAAATATCACTTGTTGTTTAGCACAATAAATACTGGTTCATTTAAATAAACAAACGCATGTTCATTCTGGTATCGCTGCCACCAATTAAATACTTCAGGAACATTAACTTGCAATACGTTTCAGGATGGAAAGATTACTCTTACAGTTTATGATGACTTCACTGAGAATGAATGCAGGCTTCTCTGGGCACAAAAGGAGTGTTGGGACTCTTTAAGAATCACTCGGGGGATATGCGTGTGTATCTAAAAAGGCAAGGAAACACAGTGAACACTTCATTTACACTCGGCTGCCACCGGGTTGAGATCTCTGTTTGCCGGTGGGGTCTAAGCGCGCCTACGGGCTTTGTCACCGCTAGCACTCAGGCGGCACCAGTTCAAAGTCTTTAGACTGACGAACGGGGCTGCCGAAGGGGTCAAACAATCTTCGCGCTCAGTCAAATAAATGCCGGTTCACAGTTCCTTTATATCACCGTATCCCACCTGAAGAAACGGGCCCACCTCACATCGGCTGCAATCGGAAAGTGATTCAGTCGGGTTCAGTACTCCTCTCGCCAGCGACGGGTTCTCAGGGGCTACACGGACCTCCCTCCGACTTCCTCAAACAGGGATGGTTCCCGCCCACAGCTATAGCCGCCGATTCACTGGGGAGGGGCAGAGACAGTAGTCCCGCCCAATGAAGGCCGGCCTTTCCCCGCCCCGGTGCACCACCTCACCTCAGTCTGCGCAGGAAGCACTCTAAGCCGGTGGAGCTCGGAGACGTCCGTGCTCCTCGCTGGAGGCGCCTGTCACAAAAGGGGCACAGAAGACGCTCGCGGTCGCGGCGAACTTGCTCTCGCCTCGTGACCCGAGCCTGTCGTAATTCACCACCGGGGGGGGCGGGGAGGCACACGAACACGGCCACAGTCTCTTGGGGGGTGACGAGGCACTCGCTGGGCAGGCACTGTAGGCGCGAGGTCACCGCACACACAGCTGACTGAAACGCCAGTCAGGATCCACGCCAGTGACCCTTGCTTGCTCTACTGCCCGCCCTACCAGCCGCCTCAGGGGTCAACAGGGCAGGTGTCAATCTGGTGTCAAGTCTGGAATCTCCTTCTTCACCTAGATATGGAACATCATTATCCTATCTAGTCTTCTGGTCATCTTCTAAAATGGCCGCCAGGGGCTGGACCATATATATCCAGTGCCCTGAGGTGCTGGCTCGTGCCAGAAGGTTCTAGAACCTTCTTTGGGCTAAGCCAATGACATGGCACTTCTAAGATGTATTTGGGACCCTAACAGCCACCATACTGGGGTTCTAGAGCAGCCATTTTGTGTACCTGAGGGAAATAAAGAAATTCCTGTCAGGAATGCGCGCCAAGCAAAAGGGCGCCAAAACCTTGAAAGGTCAAGGTTCATGGGGGCTCCAAGGGGAGTCACTCACATGAGGAAAAAGGATGGCCACCATTTTGAGGACAATCATACAGGTTGCCAAACCCAGTCTATAATGTCACAGGTCTCGCCGGGTGCCTTGTAAATAGGTGCCAAAAACCTTGTGAACAACTGGGTGTCAAGGAACATCCAGCCCCATGAAACAGCACACAAAACGTCCTGGTAGACAAAGAAAAGCGACAAATTTTGGGAGGTACAGGGGAACAAAAGGCCGCGGCTTGGGCGACTGACTCCGGAATCTGGGGATCACGGTTCGATCCCCGGCACCGGCGGCAGATTAACCCAGCACCATGTGACTCTGGGCAATAGCTTGCTTAATCTTCAAGACGGCCCCCAGCGCCTAGAGACCCTTACGGGTGATTGTGCACTATACAAATGTGGATTATTATTATTATTATTACTCTCAGAAGCAGACGGGTCTAACAGCCAGCATTTAATTTCAGAAAACTGACATTTAACTTGTTAAATAAAATTCTCAGAATTGTGACGTTTGCGGCAATGCCACTTTGCACAATTATGCAACATTGGTGGAAAAATGCGCCATGACAGAAGCAATTTGTGGGAATTGGTGGTAGGCATTCAAACTACAGAGCACAAGTGCCTGTTGTTCATGGTGCCAAGAACTGACAGGAGGATGCATTATGCATGAAAATGTAGCATGAAATGATGGATTTGCATCTCAAACAATTATGCGTAATTTCACATAAATATATGAAAGCACATTGGCGAATTTGCAACCCCCTCATTTTCAAACACTAGTAAAACGCACGTGTAACGTGCTTCATAAAGAACAGGTCCTCATAGACTTTAATACACCGAAATGCAAAGGGTAGCAGCAGTGACATCACACACCTTTTGACCTCCACTTTCACTCACACTTGCATACTCACAAACACAATTTCACACATACACACTCTCACATTTAAACTCACTCTCACCAACAAGAGAACACACAACATACATTTAAAAACATTTTTAATTACCTCCGCTGCTATGGAAGAGCATATTTCAGTTTATTGTACTTCATTGTTATTACAGTATTAGTGAATAATATATTTTATTTATTCGCTATTAGTGTAATGAAAATTTGACATAAAGTAAAGAGAGTGGACCCCCAGCTGCCCCAGTGTTCCTGCCACTGAATTTGCCACCTCTGAGGCCAGGGTTCGCACAGGCACTGCAAGGGTCGCAGCTTCGACCACTGGCGGCCCCTAAATGACGATCCAATGTTTGCATTCCTGTTAAAAATCGAGTAAGGCTGCTTTCTGCATTTTTGAGGCACTGTGCAGCCAGTAAAACAACAATTCAAATTAATGTTTCCTTGCTGAAACAGTGAAGCAGCCTTTATGGTTAGCTGAATTTAAGGCCATAGTGCCCCTGAACACAATGTCGAATTGGCCTCAAAGGGCATGATTACAAAGATGATAATGTCAATGATCTGATCTGGTTTTTACAAGGGTTGCACCCTGGTGACACTGGGCGAACAAGCACTAATTGAACATAGTTGGCATTCTACCCTGTGTACTAAAGCTCTCGTTGTCTGATTTGTTCGAGGTCCTCCGAGGTATAAAATGGTCTTCTCGTTCCCAGAGCTATTAATTCTTCGGTGCTCTTCCCTGGCTTTGTGGTTTCTCATTTGCATATTCGCTGTGAGTAGGCTGTTCACAAAGTGAGACACCGTAACTTGACATTGCGCTTTGTTATAATAATGAATGTCCTAGACAAAATACCAGAAAATGTAATTATACCTCGTTAAGGTTTAAGGAGAAAAATAATATGGAACATAGCAGAAGGTGTTCAGTCAGCGGTGCCTCATTAGTTTCTGCATTGTTGTACTGTTAAATACCTTAAGCTGATGAATACAAATT
Source organism: Lissotriton vulgaris (assembly GCF_964263255.1). NCBI lineage: Eukaryota > Metazoa > Chordata > Amphibia > Caudata > Salamandridae > Lissotriton > Lissotriton vulgaris. Next base: position 1,038,469,587 of record NC_141696.1, on the reverse strand, counting down.
ACTGAGGGAAAATTAATTCAGTTTGGAATGTTTTTGTCTATCGGTCTCCTCATCTGTGAAAACAATTACAGGTTATAATGTGACGCAGTATTTTCAAAACATAAACTGAACGCAGATCAATATTGAAGCATGTTTCAAGGTATCTGTAAGAAAAGGGCACACGTCACATGTTTATGCTTTAGCATTTGGCCAACGACGAAACGCTAATATTTCGGGACTAGTCAAAATTACCAGCTGTTAGACAAGCATCTCACGAAAACTGGCTCATAATATAACTTTAAAAATCATTTAAATTATTAAAAATAAGGACATTCGTTACTTTGTACTACTTGATCTTCTTAGGAGGATTTTGATATTGTTGCCTTTTCATTATCACAGCTGCAGCAGTGGATTGTGAATATAACCAGCATATTTGACCTTGTCCATCTGCCCTTTCCTAATGTGGATTAGATAAATCTCCGTAAACCTGCGATAAGAAAATGTTTTTTATGTTTCTCATTTAAACAATGCATGGCTCTCAAGAGCAGGCTAAAAATATCACTTCACCTACTCTATGGCAAGATGTCATTTCCCACAGTTGCAGAGCCTTTCTGATCATTTCTGAAATAACCCAATGGCAGCCATTGCCCATGAAGGTAAGAGCGGTGCGGCTGGGTGGGAGGTGTTTCGATGGACGACGACGAGGGAAAATCAATTATTAATTCGTTCATTTTTTAACGAATGCGGACTCCCTCACTTGATTTTTTTTTTTTGCCCCCCATACAGTCCAGGTCCCGGGTGGATCTTTATAATTAATATATGGGGTAGGGAGATACAGGCGATCCCCTCCCAGGTTTGCTTTCAGCCGCTTGGGCCCATTCATGCTGTAAAATGGGGAGGGCACATGCAGCCTCCCTCCCTGGGCCGATATCTGCACTTGGGGCCCCGTCCCCCAGGGCCTAGTCAAAATTAAAAAAGGGGGTGGGGCTGCAGGCACCCTCTCTCTTAGCCATTAAGGGCTCTGGGGACCCCATCACCGAAGGCCAGCTTCAGCTATGTCCTGGGCTTCCTAGCCCTGGAATGTAATGTTTTTTCTGCCTGCACTGGCACAAGCTAGGGAGCCAATTTCAAAGCTCCTGCCAAGTGAGAGCAAACACCAATCCTTCTCCCAGCTGGCAGGAGCTCTAAAAATGCTCCTTCCAGCTGGGAGAAGACTTCTAACCTATTTACCTGCCGACAGTGATGCGGGCAGGAAAACAGATCTGAATATTGCTCCCACCCACAGGGAGCATCCTTTTTGGCTGTTTCTTGCCAGCAAGAGCAATGCTGGCTCCTGCTGGAGGCAGGAAGCTGGCTGGGACTGTGGTGGCATGTGGGCTCACCACATAGCCCCTAACTTGGAAATGGTGGGTGCCCTAAGTGGGCACAAGTTTACTCACCCTTAGTTGCCTGGGCCCAAGCGGATTGGGTACCTGGGGCAGATATCAGCCCACGGAGGGGGGCTGCTTATTCTCCTCCCCTTGAACTATTCTCTGGGCTTTTTGGGTTGCGGTCCACAGGGCCAAATAGGCCTGGAAAGGGGGGTTGGTTTTCCCCTTTCCCAATTAAAAAAGGTGGCGGGCCCTCCTAGATGGGGTTCACAAGGCAAAATTTGGCCAAGGAGGGGAACAAATCACTCTTCTCCCTTTACATTATGGCCAGACCCTTGGAAATGGGGTGCCTAGGGCAGAAATCCCCCCTGAGAGGGGGGGTGTATCCACCTCTCATTGCAATATGTCTGAGCCCCAGATGTGGAGGCCCCAGGGCCCAAATTGGCCATGGAAGGGGAGCTGTGTTCACCCCTCCCCATGCTAATTGTGGTGGGCCCCAGGGGATGGTGTCATAGCGGCAAAAGACAGCCCACTAAAATGTTGCCGGGTCCCAGGAGAGGGAATCCCTAGGGCCAAAGCCAAACTAGGGAAGGGGAACACATGCACCCCTTTTCAACAAAATATGGCAGGCCCTGGGGGATGGGAACCTGTGGACCGAATCCACCCAGGTAGGGGGGCTGCATGCCCTCCTATTTGATTGGATGCCTTTGGGGAGTTGACTGCATGTAGGTTTTGGTCACAGAGCCTAGTCTCAGGTCAGGCTCTGCAGCTGATCTCCCACAATGCACACATGGCAGGGGGTTGGCTGCATGTGTGGGGTTGGCTGCATTAACTTAATTATAACTTGCACCCTCACCATGAAGTGCTGATTACCCCATATGTTTCATCACTCATGACATCTTCTATGTCATCATTGCTAATATCAATGCCGCATTTGCTATGAATTATTGATGAAAGAGCTGTGCATGGTGGCGGTAGGGGTCATAGTTATGTAAGAGCATGAGCTATATGGCCTGATTACGAGTTTAGCACTGCCGTGCTTGCGCAATAGTGCTTCTGCTGCGACAGAGCCATGCAAGAACCGCTGACCATATTACGAGTTGAAAATGGGCAACTCATAATGGGGTTGGCAGTCATTTGGCTGTTCCCATGGCAGTGCCTTGGAAACAGACACCCCAACTGGAATGCCCCAAAAAAGTTCCAGCACAGCATGGACAATGACATCCATGCCATGTTGAAACTAGGGAGAATACAGACAGGGTGGCACATGTTGTGCCGCCTGAATGTATACCCCTGGCATGGGGGACGTTGGGACCCGTTAGGGCCCCCTTTCTTCTTGCACCACAAGTTTTTTCATGGCAGGGCTCCACCATGAAAAGGCTGGTGGTGCAAGAAATCAAAATATGCTGAGCGGGACTGCGCCAGTCCCAGCTCAGCATTATGCATTGCAGCATTCCTGCGCCGCTGCCAAGGAATTAATGTTCCCTGGCCCAGCAGATGGTCCACTGCCGATCAGCAAAATGGTGAACCGCCTCTCATGTGCCACCACGAGTCTGGCGGTCACAAGACTCCCAGACTTGTAATCATAGTTAATTCAGATAACTCTAAGTATAACTGCTTAATTTCTTTGGCTTTGTGTGTGTAAAATAAAAATCTAGCTATTATGTCCCTGTAAGCTTTGTTTGTTTTACTGAATATATATATATGTGTGTGTGTATATATATATATATATATATATATATATATATATATATATATATATATATATATATATATATATATATATATATATATATATATATATATATATATATATATATATGTATATATATATAACCTACTGGCGGACGCCAGTAGGTAGTTATAGGTAGGATTTTTTTCAATGTTTGAATCTCAAAATTCTATTTGGAATAACGTTGGCGCCGGTTGACGAATCTGCCTGAAAATTTCCTCAAAATGGCCTCTTTGAGCTCCGGTCCTTCCCTGAAAGTTTGGGGGGATTCGTCAAGCGGGGGCCGAGATAAAAGGGGGGTCCCAAAACGCGTTTTCCCCATGTTAATTTCCATAGGGAGGTCGACCTCACTTTTAGCCCGAACGGCTGAATGGATTTCCACCAAACTTGGCAAAATTGTAGGGACTGGTTGCCCGATGTGCCTTTGCTATGTCTCAAGATATGCGCTCCAGTGGATTTTGAGTAATTTAGGTTCAAAAAAATATATATCTGTAAGCGCGCCCCGGTACGCGCACCTGGGAGGGCACCGGGCGCGTTACGCGACTTGCGCACGGAAAGCTGATTGGGTCACGGGTGTGTGTAAACATTCTAAACAGTCCGGAGCGGCCGCCATCTTGTGTCTCGGTAGGATCGAGACATGAGAGGTGGCCAAAACAAAGGGGGAAATGACCATAAGGGGGCAGAGTAGACCCTCCCTGACCCCCTAGGTTTGATGTGGGGGCTTTAAAAGGGCCCCGCAGGGCCAAAAAAATAATATTTTTTTTTTCGATTTTTGCGGGGGAAGCACCCGGTACACGCACCGGGGAGCGGACCGGGGAGCGTACTATGGGGAAAAAAGAATGACACTTTTAAAAATTGTATGTTTATTAATTGTTGTTTTTGTTGTTGTTTTTTTTTTATTTAAGTACCAACATGTAGGTACCAATGCAGAGTCTATAATTTAATATACACCATCTCCTTTTTAGATATCTTGCATGTTGTTAGAGAAGTTGTTGTGGTATATGGAATTCATAGCGTAGTCTGTCAGGAAAGCAGAAACAACATGGAGGGAGGAGATGATAAAGAGATGTTAAATACACATTGGAGATAATATAGTGGGAGAAAGGAAGTAACTATGAGCAAACTTACTATGTAACACAAAAAAGTTGCACAGTATACTATAAGTCTCACTTTATATTTTACATTTTTTTTGATCTACTTGATGAATTACATATAAAAATGAATAATGGCTCGAACAATTTTTGATTATTAAATGTAAATTTATTCTTCTAATTCTTTTTCATAATTTAATAAAACTTCTAATAATATATTGTCTGGAATGTCCTCATTTGTATTCTGTGATTCCATTTATTCCACACACTGAACTAATTCATGGCCCAGAGACTCATCCATAAAATCAAAGTCATCATTTTCAGCAATTCTTTCTTCTGTGTTGTTGTCCAAAACAATTTCAAAAGAAATATCCTGTTTTCCTTCCATTTTGTTGCTGTAAATTGCATAAAAAAATATATCAGTAGAATTAGGGCACTGTTGTGTTTAAGTTCAGACAGGCAGTTTGGATTTTTAATAGTGAAGCTATCTTTGGGTAGTGTATGGTATTAGGCTGGAATTTGAAATATATAAAAGTGTATGTGATAAAGCCTAAGTAAATTTATAATATTACAAGGGAAGCCTAACTCAATCTATAACTATAACAGAGAAGCCTATCTCAATCTATTTCTATTACAGTGGGATAGTATATAACTAACAGAATATTTTTTCTCAAATTAACTGAAAGTGCACAACATACTTCACTTTTCCAAATAACAACTTACCTTTAAGAAAGCAGTTGAAGTTGTCAGTGTAATTTCTTTTCAAATGTACTTCAGGAAGTAGTAGTCAAAATGGCTGTGTTTCCTTCTCTTTTTTTATATATATTCATGTACATATGTATCAAATGTCAGGAAATAATTGTAGAAAATGTAAGAAACTTTTTAATTGGTTGTCAATTCTAACACTTCATATGTGTTTTGGTCATGTAATTTACCTTAGGATATTTAGACAGGTCTACAGCCTAAATGTCTCAATGGAATTTCACCAAATTTGGGCAAATGGTAGGGACTGCTATGTAGTAGGGCCTATTCTATATTTGATGAAAGTGTCTCCAGTGGTTTTTCTGTAAATTACTTTCCCACCTTTTTTTATGGAGCGTTTACCGGTGCGCGGTCCAGGACGCGCACCTGCAGCGTTATGGGAGTCCTCCATTTTGTGTGTCGGTACAATCGAGACAGAAGATGGAGGAAAAACAACGTTGGGAATGGGTAGAAGGGGGCACGGTAAACACTTCCTGACCCTCTAGGTTTTCTGAGGGGGGCTTAGGACGCTAATATAGGCCAAAAATAAAAAAAAATTGAAATTTTTGCGGGGGGAGCGCCCGGTACGCGCACCGGTAAGCGTACTGGGGAGCGTACTTTGGTGAAAAATAGTGAAAAAAGTTAGACAAAGATAAACGTTTTGAATGATCAGAGGTAGGGTAGCTCTGAAAAGAGCTTTTGGGTTCTGTGGCTGATTTAGGTACCTACAAGTAGGTTCCAATGCACAGTCTTAAATTCAGGAGGAATATTCTATTCCCCTCATCTGAGAAGTGCACACCATCTCCTCTGTAGATGTCTTGCATGTTGTAACCCAAGTTATTATTGTATATTGAACCCATTCCACAGTCTCTCATGTAAGCAGAAACAGATTTATTCACATGTTTCCGTGCTTTCTCAAATTGTGGACAAAATTGGTTGGACCAGTTCCATTTCTGTCTTTGGCATATATTGGAATATACCAAGGCAGTTTGTGGAAAAAGTGTCATCAATTGATCAAAGGTGTCCTTTAAAAGCATTTCCAGACCAACCCCAGTCATAGTGCCCAAATCATTTCCACCATAGTGCACTATTAAGAGGTCAGGGTTTGGCAGATGCAAAAAGGTTTTCACCAATTCTATCAATTGATGACACCTCAATCCTCTCTGGCCAATCCACTTAATTTCCACATTTGATAAATCAAGGTTGTAATAATTTCTGCTTGCTGCATACCTTTGAGCCCAGTGGATGTAGCTATGTCCAATAATCCATACAGAATACATGATGTGAGAAGGTTCTGGTGCAGTCAGATGAAGTGTGGGAATGAAATGGCAGTTGGAACAGTAGGAGTTTACAAAACAAAATTGTGGAGTTTCCCTGCTGTTGAATCACAAGCAATGATTGGTGGATTCAGTTAGTTGAAAACAGAAAGTTAGGGTGCATGGTTGTGTTGTGTGTAAGAAGCAATTTGAATGGTTAAGAAAAAGTCACTAAAAGCAATAATGCCCTGGATAAGCTGGTGTATTGAGAGGTCAAACATCCTTGCTGACTTAATTTGCAACATTGTAGAATAAACTTTTGAACCTGAGAGTTCAGTTAGGAGGGAGTTGCTATGGTAACAGATAGAAAGGTCTGAGAGGGGGAAGGGTGTTGGTTTGAAAATAGTTAGGGAAGACTTTTGATTGTTTGAAATAAGGCATATGTGTGTAAAGTTAGAGATTTTCTATGCCAGTCTTGGTTTCAGTGTATTGAGTGCACACCTTTTGCTCTGCTAAAGAAAAATTGGTGTGTGTGTCTTACACTATTTTCAATCTCCCAAAGCATTTGTAAAGGTAAGTAATGATTTATTTAATTTAGATAGAGACTTGTTTGCTCTATGGAGACTATTTGGAAGCAGATAGTTATGTTTCAGTAGTGAAATTGTATGCTTGTACATAGGTCCTGTGTTGTGTTTCTAAAATGTTATTCATAAAACGATTTTGGGTGCAAATCAATTGTATTTTCATTTGGCCCTTATTTATGATTGCCTTGTGCAGCCGGTGCATCACTTTAAACATGGGAAATAAGTGACGCTCTTGTGGCGCAAGGCCTTCATAAATAAAGCCCTGATTTTTGTTGTTGTTGGTTAGTGTTTTTGCTTTTTGATAATACTAGCTATGAACATTTGCAAAATAGAGGATTTGTATTTTGGGAAACAGTGAGTTTTCAAAAGTGATATTGAGTGCTTGTACATAGGTTCTGCGCAGTTTTTCTGAAATGTTATTCAAAAAATGATTTTGGGTGCAAATGAATGGTATTTTCATTTGGCCCTTATTTATGATTGCGTTGTGCAGCCAGTGCATCACTTTAAACATGGGAAATAAGTGACGCTCTTTTGGCGCAAGGCCTTCATAAATAAGGCCCTGAGTTTGTTGGCTGTTGATTTGTTTTTTGCTTTTTGATAATACTTAATATTAACATTTGCAAGAAAGTGGATTTGTATTTTGGGAAACAGTGAGGTTTCAAAAGTGATATTGAGTGGTTGTACATAGGTTCTGCGCAGTGTTTCTAAAATGTTATTCAAAAAACGATTTTGGGTGCAAATCAATGGTATTTTCATTTGGCCCTTAATTGTGATTGCCCTGTGCAGCTGGTGCATCACTTTAAACATGGGAAATAAGTGACACTCTTGTGGCGCAAGGCCTTCATAAATAAGGCCCTGATTTTTTTTGTTGTTGGTTTGTGTTTTTGCTTTTTGATAATACTAGCTATGAACATTTGCAAAATAGAGGATTTGTATTTTGGGAAACAGTGAGGTTTCAAAAGTGATATTGAGTGGTTGTACATAGGTTCTGCGCAGTTTTTCTAAACTGTTATTCAAAAAACGATTTTGGGTGCAAATCAATGGTATTTTTATTTGGCCCTTATTTATGATTGCCTTGTGCAGCCGGTGCATCACTTTAAACATGGGAAATAAGTGACGCTCTTGTGGCGCAAGGCCTTCATAAATAAGGCCCAGAGTTTGTTTGCTGTTGGTTTGTTTTTTGCTTTTTGATAATGCTTGCTATGAACATTTGCAAGATAGAGGATTTGTATTTTGGGAAACAGTGAGGTTTCAAAAGTGATATTGAGTTGTTGAACATAGGTTCTGCGCAGTTTTTCTAAAATGTTATTCAAAAGACGATTTTGGGTGCAAATGAATGGTATTTTCATTTGGCCCTTATTTATGATTGCCTTGTGCAGCCGGTGCATCACTTTAAACATGGGAAATAAGTGACGCTCTTGTGGCGCAAGGCCTTCATAAATAAGGCCCTGATTTTTGTTGTTGTTGGTTTGTGTCTTGCTTTTGGATAATACTTGCTATGAACATTTGCAAAATAGAGGATTTGTATTTTGGGAAACAGTGAGGTTTCAAAAGTGATAATCAGTGGTTGTACATAGGTTCTGCACAGTGTTTCTTAAATGTTATTCAAAAAACGATTATGGGGCAAATCAATGGTATTTTCATTTGGCCCTTATTTATGATTGCCTTGTGCAGCCGGTGCATCACTTTAAACATGGGAAATAAGTGACGCTCTTGTGGCGCAAGGCCTTCATAAATAAGGCCCTGAGTTTGTTGGCTGTTGATTTGTTTTTTGCTTTTTGATAATACTTATTATGAACATTTGCAAGATAGTGGATTTGTATTTTGGGAAACAGTGAGGTTTCAAAAGTGATATTGAGTGGTTGTACATAGGTTCTGCGCACCAACGTGAAATTTTTTAAAAAAATGAATATACTTCAAAAAAAATATTATATTAATATACAATATAGGGTTCATTTTTATAAAAACATACCTTTCTCAGCTATAGACATTTGCGGAAAAAAACCTTAGAAATTCACTAAAAAGTACATTGGTATGAAGCCCTATGAAAAGTTAAGAATTAGCAGTTAAAAAACCTATGAAATTCACAGAAAAAACCAAAGGTTTCACACCAGTTATAGTTAGGAATTAGCAGTTAAAAAACCTTTGAAATTCACTGAAAAAACCATAGGTTTCACACCACTTATAGTTAGGAATTAGCCTTTAAAAAACCTATCAAATTCACAGAAAAAAACATAAGTTTCACACCAGTTATAGTTACCTGGAAATTTTACTGACATAAAACCATTGAAATTCCCACGTTATAGTTAGTTACACTCACTATAACTTGCGCGTGTAATGCACTGCTGATGACATCACATATTACATCACTCATGACATGGTCAGTGACATCACTCATGACATCACTGATGACACCATCCTTGTGACAGAGAGACTGACCTACTTTCACTGTAAAGTAACCCTTGAAACACATTTTGAAAAATAAAAACTAACATTTAAAAAAAAGTGGACATACCTATACCAGTTACAACAACCAATTCAGTAATTCCACCATTTATATACACATCCACTCACTCACCAACACTTCTATATAGTCACTCATACATATACTATATCCGTTAACACACCGACAGTCTTCCAAAAGTTGCTCACACACATACTCACACATGCAAATAAACTATTGAACATCCATTTATTTGCATATACAGCTATACACACACTACCACCTTACTTCTAAGGAAACTTACACATATTTAGTCTCTTAAACAATCACGTATAGAAACACATACTTATTAAAACAAGAACTCTTTCAATCTCTCACTCTAACATATACTCAATTATATACACCAATACTCACATATACTAGATTAAAACATATGTAGTTACTGATAAAGACACTAGTGAGACATTCATTCACTTACTAACACACAAAAATATACACACTCATTCACCCTTACAATCCTACACATATGCTGTCTTCAAAACACATACAAACAGTGAGTCAGTCATTGATGCATCTATGTGCTAAGTAACACCCCCACCAAATCAAACAGAAAATAAAAAAAACATCTAATAATCCATATACACACACATGTAGCTACTCACCAACCCATGCAGCCACTTATACACAAAGTGAAACACTGATACATATATTTAAATATTTAAACATTACTCGCTAATATATGTATTCACTAAGATACACTTAATAAGCTAGTTAACCAATCATTTTTTCTTAAAAAAACATCCATTTAGACACTTATTTAAACATTTATTCTTCCATTGACCTATACATATACATATACATATATAAATCATATTTATTTTTCAGAAAGGCACACATTCACTGGATGGTGTCATCAGTGATGTAATGAGTGATGTCACTGACCATGTCATGAGTGATGTAATATGTGATGTCATCAGCAGTGGATTACACGCGCAAGTTATAGTGAGTCCAACTAACTATAACGTGGGAATTTCAATGGTTTTATGTCAGTAAAATTTCAAGGTAACTATAACTGGAGTGAAACCTATGGTTTTTTCAGTGAATATATATATATATATATATATATATATATATATATATATATATATATATATATATATATATATATATATATATATATTCACTGAAAAAACCATAGGTTAGAGACCATATATAGTTAGCTGGACATTTTATTGACATAAAACCAATGAAATTCCATATATAGTTAGTTGCACTAACTATATATCGCGCACCCGCAATCCACTGCTGATGATGTCACATATTACATCATTCATGACATGGTCAGTGACATCACTGATGACATCTCAAATGACATCACTGATGACATCACTGATGACATCTCAAATGACATCACTGGTGACATCTTCTAGTGTCTGTGTGTTTTTGTAAAGTTTAAATATGTTTTACATATTGAAGAATGAGTGGATGTATGGAAGACTGAGTGTGTGTATGGCTGGCTGGGAGGTGTGTGACTCTGTGCATATCAATGTGTACTTGTATCAGTGATTGTATAAGAGAGTAAGTATGTGTGAAAAGTATGGTGTTCTGTGTTTAACTGTATAGATGAGGAAATCGAAGTGTGATTGATTCTTCACAGGACTGACTAGGTGTATGAGTGCATATGATAGTGTTGTAATAATGAGTGACTGTATGTATGAGTGATTGTATGGGTGAATGAGTGAATGTGTGTGTAGACGTAGGAATCAGTGAGTGCGTATGTAGTAACTGGTATTGGTGTGTCATGATGTCATCAGTGATGTCATTTGAGATGTCATCAGTGATGTCATTTGAGATGTCATCAGTGATGTCATCAGTGATGTCACTGAAGTATGGTGTTCTGTGTTTAACTGTATAGATGAGGAAATGGAAGTGTGATTGATTCTTTACAGGACTGACTAGGTGTGTGAGTAACTCCATGGATGAGTGGCAGTGTGTGAGTGTCTGCATAGGTGTATGAGTGCATATGATAGTGTTGTAATAATGAGTGACTGTATGTATGAGTGATTGTATGGGTGAATGAGTGAATGTGTGTGTAGACGTAGGAATCAGTGAGTGCGTATGTAGTAACTGGTATTGGTATGTCATGATGTCATCAGTGATGTCATTTGAGATGTCATCAGTGATGTCATCAGTGATGTCATTTGAGATGTCATCAGTGATGTCATCAGTGATGTCACTGACCATGTCATGAATGATGTAATATGTGACATCATCAGCAGTGGATTGCGGGTGCGTGATATATAGTTAGTGCAACTAACTATATATGGAATTTCATTGGTTTTATGTCAATAAAATGTCCAGCTAACTATATATGGTCTCTAACCTATGGTTTTTTCAGTGAATTTTCAAGGTTTTGTAAATGCAAATTCCTAACTATATATGGTCTATAACCTATGGTTTTTTCAGTGAATTTCATTGGTTTTTTAAAAGCTAATATCTATAGCTGTAAAATATATTCTTTATTACATGACGTATCACGTAGCCACGTGAGACGCCTCATGACGCGTCGCATAACCGTGACGTATCGGCTCTGCAGCGCAAACAAAACCCGTAACGTAAGCGTGCCGGAGCACGCTTACAGATATATATATTTTTTTTAACCTTAATTAGACAAAATCCACACGTGCACATATCTTGAGGCCTTGCAAAGGCACATCAAACAAACAGTCCCTACAATTTTGCCAAGTTTGCTGGAAATCTATTCCCTTAATTTTTTTTTTACTGTTTCTCTTGGTTTTCCCCATGTTACGCTTACCAGGACGCTACCCGGTACGCGAACCGGACGCTCCAAAAACACAAGATGGCGGACTCCCGTTACGCTGCCGGTTAGCTGCCCGGTTCGCGTACCGGGAAGCGCCTCTACCGCGAAAAATCGCGGGGGACTTTAATATCCCCCTCATCAATCCTAGGGGGTCAGGAGGGGTTTACCTTGCCCCCTTTCCTTCATTTCCCCCTTCTTTTTTCACCACATCTTGTCTCTCGAACTTACCGAGAGACAAGATGGCGGCCGCTCCGGACTGTTTACAATGTTGACAGCTACGCTGCCGGTTAGCTGCCCGGTGAGCTGCCCGGTTCGCTGCCCGGTTCGCTGCCCGGTTCGCGTACCGGGACGCGCCTCTACGGCGTAAAATCGCAAAAAATATTTTTTTTTTAATTATTGCCCCGCGGGGCACTTTAATATCCCCCTCATCAATCCTAGGGGGTCAGGAGTGGTCTACCTTGCCCCCTTTCCTTCATTTCCCCCTTCATTTTTCACCACATCTTGTCTCTCGATCGTACCGAGAGACAAGATGGCGGCCGCTCCGGACTGTTTAGAATGTTGACAGACACCGGAGAGCCAATCAGCTTCGCTTCGCGAAGTTCCGTTACGCGTCAGGTACGCGAACCGGGGCGCTAACCGGAGCGCTGTCACAGATATATATATTTTTTTAAACGTTAATTTCTCAAAATCCACTGGAGCACATATATTGAGACATAGCAAAGGCACGTCGGGCAAACCATATCTACAATTTTGCCAAGTTTCATGTAAATCTATTCAGCCGTTCGAGCTAAAAGTGAGTCCAACCGCCCTATGGAAAAATGAATGGGAAAAACGCGTTTTGGGACCCCCCTTTTTTCTCGGCCCCCCCCTTGACGAAACCCCCCCAAATTTTCAGGGGCTGCTCAGAAACAAACTGTGCCATTTTCCTGAAAATGTCAGCCAATTCCGTCCACAAACGCCAAAGTTATTAGACATAGAATTTTCAGAAATCCCATAGAGAAAAAATCCTAACTATATATACCCACTGGCTATCGCCAGTAGGTAATATACATATATAAACATATATAATCTGCATATCTATATAAATATAAATGCATGCATACATATACATATATGCATACATATGCATGTTATTTACATGAAAGTTTTAAAAACACTAATAAAAGCAAAGCTAAAAAGCTACCTCATTACAAACAGAATGGCTTTAACTTAAACGAGGGCGAGATCTATTGCATTTTCAATGCTTGTTTACTTTGGTTCTATCAAGAAGGCATTCAGATGTGTCACACATTTGCCATAAATTCTGAATGTTAGCACTCTAGTTGCTCATTAGATCACTGTAGTAAAGCTAGTGCTCACCAGGGAAGTCTGCTGCTAATCATGGTTTGCAGCCATTTTCCCGCATTTTTTATCCCGCAGACTTTCAGTCCGCATACCATTATCCCGCAAGGTCATTGACCTCGCATACCATTATCCCGCATTTTTTCAAAACGCATGTGCATTTATCGCGCATGCCTTTACAAAGAATTACGTTTTAAAGGCATGTATGGTAAATGCATTTGCGTTGTGAAAACCACGATGACGAGAGAGGTAAGTGGGTTTGTGTTAATTTTTTCGTGGGTTAGTGATTGTGTAGTGTAGTGTAGTGTTGTGTAGTGTAGTGTTGTGTTAGTGTAGTGTAGAGTTGTGGTGGTTGTTTAGTGTAGGGTCATGCTGGGGGTAGTGTTTTAGGGTTTAGGGTTGTGTTGTAGTGTTTGCGTAGTGTAGGGTCATGCTGGGGCTAGTGTTTTAGGGTTTAGGGTAGTGTTGTAGTGTTTGCGTAGTGTAGGGTCATGCTGGGGGTAGTGTTTTAAGGTTTTGGGTAGTGTTGTAGTGTTTGCGTAGTGTAGGGTCATGCTGGGGGTAGTGTTTTAAGGTTTTGGGTAGTGTTGTAGTGTTTGCGTAGTGTAGGGTCATGCTGGGGGTAGTGTTTTAGGGTTTTGGGTAGTGTTGTAGTGTTTGCGTAGTGTAGGGTCATGCTGGGGGTAGTGTTTTAGGGTTTAGGGTAGTGTTGTAGTGTTTGCGTAGTGTAGGGTCATGCTGGGGGCAGTGTTTTAGGGTTTAGGGTAGTGTTGTAGTGTTTGCGTAGTGTAGGGTCATGCTGGGGTAGTGTTTTAGGGTTTAGGGTAGTGTTGTAGTGTTTGCGTAGTGTAGGGTCATACTGGGGGTAGTGTTTTAGGGTTTAGGGTAGTGTTGTAGTGTTTGTGTAGTGTAGGGTCATGCTGGGGTGTAGTGTTTTAGGGTTTTGGGTAGTGTTGTAGTGTTTGCGTAGTGTAGGGTCATGCTGGGGTGTAGTGTTTTAGGGTTTTGGGTAGTGTTGTAGTGTTTGCGTAGTGTAGGGTCATGCTGGGGGTAGTGTTTTAGGGTTTAGGGTTGTGTTGTAGTGTTTGCGTAGTGTAGGGTCATGCTGGGGGTAGTGTTTTAGGGTTTAGGGTTGTGTTGTAGTGTTTGCGTAGTGTAGGGTCATGCTGGGGGTAGTGTTTTAGGGTTTAGGGTAGTGTTGTAGTGTTTGCGTAGTGTAGGGTCATGCTGGGGTGTAGTGTTTTAGGGTTTTGGGTAGTGTTGTAGTGTTTGCGTAGTGTAGGGTCATGCTGGGGGTAGTGTTTTAGGGTTTTGGGTAGTGTTGTAGTGTTTGCATAGTGTAGGGTCATGCTGGGGGTAGTGTTTTAGGGTTTTGGGTAGTGTTGTAGTGTTTGCGTAGTGTAGGGTCATGCTGGGGGTAGTGTTTTAGGGTTTTGGGTAGTGTTGTAGTGTTTGCGTAGTGTAGGGTCATGCTGGGGTGTAGTGTTTTAGGGTTTTGGGTAGTGTTGTAGTGTTTGCGTAGTGTAGGGTCATGCTGGGGGTAGTGTTTTAGGGTTTAGGGTAGTGTTGTAGTGTTTGCGTAGTGTAGGGTCATGCTGGGGGTAGTGTTTTAGGGTTTAGGGTAGTGTTGTAGTGTTTGCGTAGTGTAGGGTCATGCTGGGGTGTAGTGTTTTAGGGTTTTGGGTAGTGTTGTAGTGTTTGCGTAGTGTAGGGTCATGCTGGGGGTAGTGTTTTAGGGTTTAGGGTAGTGTTGTAGTGTTTGCGTAGTGTAGGGTCATGCTGGGGTGTAGTGTTTTAGGGTTTTGGGTAGTGTTGTAGTGTTTGCGTAGTGTAGGGTCATGCTGGGGGTAGTGTTTTAGGGTTTAGGGTAGTGTTTTAGGGTTTGCGTAGTGTAGGGTCATGCTGGGGGTAGTGTTTTAGGGTTTAGGGTTGTGTTGTAGTGTTTGCGTAGTGTAGGGTCATGCTGGGGGTAGTGTTTTAGGGTTTAGGGTAGTGTTGTAGTGTTTGCGTGGTGTAGGGTCATGCTGGGGTGTAGTGTTTTAGGGTTTTGGGTAGTGTTGTAGTGTTTGCGTAGTGTAGGGTCATGCTGGGGGTAGTGTTTTAGGGTTTAGGGTAGTGTTGTAGTGTTTGCGTAGTGTAGGGTCATGCTGGGGTGTAGTGTTTTAGGGTTTTGGGTAGTGTTGTAGTGTTTGCGTAGTGTAGGGTCATGCTGGGGGTAGTGTTTTAGGGTTTAGGGTAGTGTTGTAGTGTTTGCGTAGTGTAGGGTCATGCTGGGGGTAGTGTTTTAGGGTTTAGGGTTGTGTTGTAGTGTTTGCGTAGTGTAGGGTCATGCTGGGGGTAGTGTTTTAGGGTTTAGGGTTGTGTTGTAGTGTTTGTGTAGTGTAGGGTCATGCTGGGGGTAGTGTTTTAGGGTTTAGGGTAGTGTTTGCGTAGTGTAGGGTCATGCTGGGGTGTAGTGTTTTAGGGTTTTGGGTAGTGTTGTAGTGTTTGTGTAGTGTAGGGTCATGCTGGGGGTAGTGTTTTAGGGTTTAGGGTAGTGTTGTAGTGTTTGTGTAGTGTAGGGTCATGCTGGGGGTAGTGTTTTAGGGTTTAGGGTATTGTTGTACTGTTTGTGTAGCGTAGGGTCATGCTGGGGGTAGTGTTTTAGGGTTTAGGGTAGTTTAGTTGTTTAGTGTATGCTAAAGGCATATTCGTTCTAAAAGTTTTTGTTATTTTAATTTGCGGCCTAATAGTACATGCGGGATTTTTTTTGCGGACTGATGGTATGCGGGATTTCCTCATATATTCGCTAATCATACTTTCTATGGCAAAATGAACCCCCTCATTTTGTTCCTTTTTAAATTAAATGTTTTAAGAGTTACCACTTTATTCCAATCAAGATGGCTTCAGGTGTGCCATACCTTTGTAATAAGCAGGACTGTTAGCACTCTAGTTGTTCTTTAGAACTCTCTGGGACATTCTGTCATTGGGCTATAGTTGGGCTACATCTGGCTGATATTTGGGCTACATTTGGTTTTTTTTGTCTCTGGTGGCCATCTTTGGGCTACATTGGGCTACATTGGGCTACATTTGGGCTCCAACATATATATAGCCCAATGTAGCCCAATATATATTTTTCAAAGTTAATTTTCGTAAAAACCACTGGAGCCTATATCTTGAGACATAGCAAAGGCACATCGGGCTACCAGTCCCTACAATTTTGCCAAGTTTGGTGTAAATCCATTCAGCCGTTCAGGCTAAAAGTGAGGCCAACCGCCATATGGAAAATTGCATGGGAAAAACACGTTTTGGGACCCCCCTTTTTTCTCGGCCCCCCCTTGACGAAACCCCCCCAAATTTCCTGGGGCTGCTCAGAAACAAAATGTTCCATTTTCCTGAAAATTTCAGCCAATTCTGTCCTCAAACGCCAAAGTTATTCGACATAGAATTTTCAAAAATCCCATAGGAAAAAAATCCTAACTATATATACCTACTGGCTATCGCCAGTAGGTAATATATATATATATATATATATATATATATGAATCCAAAATTCCTGTCCACCCTCCAGGGTACAGAAGAAAGGTCGGGACGCTCCGGGATGTTCAAAAGTGTTTATTTACCAACAAAGGTTAACAAAGCCGACGCGTTTCGCCGTTAGGCTTGCTCACGGTAATGTTAGCACAGTTTCAACCCGTTTACATACACCCTGTGATAGTAATAGACATAGGACTATGTTAGTTTCATAACATCATTTTGACCGCCATCTTGTAATGGTTCTTTACACAGACTCTCGCCCCAGTGGGCTAACGGAAAATGTACACGCAATGTAAATACATAATATAACAACATTGTCACTCTATATCATCAGAGTTATGTTGACTGGTATGCGTACAGTAGTTAAATTATTAAATCAAAAGTCTGGCCCAAGTGGGCAAAGGTTGCGAGAGTCTTGCCAGGTGGTCTGATTCACTTCCCCAAAATATTTTCTCTTCATCAGACTGCATAGTCCTAAAAATACAAACAAACGTGGTGCTCACATAACATTGCAAAAGAAAAAACGTTATTTGATTAAAAACATATATTATCTACCATTAAAAACTCTTATGTTTGCAGCAATATGTATATACAAGAAGTTCATGACTGTGTATTCTCTTCATTTCATCACAAATGGACTGCTAGTTCTTCACTGGAATTTAGCCCGATGGGCATTAGGGATTCGAAGTCTATAATATATTTAGACTCCAAAACTCTGAGTTGGTGTTCTCTGTCCCCACCAGGGGTTTGATGTTTAATAATCACAGGGTCTATGTAAACGGGTTGAAACTGTGCTATCATTACCGTGAGCAAGCCTAACGGCGAAACGCGTCGGCTTTGTTAACCTTTGTTGGTAAATAAACACTTTTGAACATCCCGGAGCGTCCCGACCTTTTTTCTGTACCCTGGAGGGTGGACAGGAATTTTGGATTCATTTCTTCAAAAACGCCGGTTTTGAGGGAGGGACTGCTGTGCAGTTTGAGCCCAGGATTACCGGCACGCTGTGCAAAAAAAAAAAAAAAAAAAAATATATATATATATATATATATATAACCTACTGGCAGTTGCCAGTAGGTAGTTATAGTTAGGACCTAGTTTCCATAGGAAATCCGCAACATTCTATTTGGATTAACTTTGGCCCGGTGGACGAATCTTTGCGAATTTCTCAAAGAAGATGGCTCGGTCCGCTGCGCTCCTTCCCTGAAAGTTTTGGGGGATTCGTCAAGTGGGGGCTGAGATAAAAGTGGGGTCCCAAAACGTGTTTTCCCCATGTTGTTTTCCATAGGACGGTTAGACACGGCTACAGCACGAACGGCTGAATGGATTTATAGTCCGGCTCGCAGATTACGCTTTTCTTTGAATGGTGTAAATCCGTTCAGTAGTTGCTGAGAAAATTAAAGTTGAACTCAATTATATATCTGTAAGCGCGCACGGGTGCACGCACTAGTGCGGCTGTGCGAGAGCGGAATTTTGATTAGCTGTTTGACGTCTGTCAACATTCGATTCGGAGGAAATCAGGAAGTGTTGACCGCCATTTTGTTAGTGCGAATGAATATATTGTACAGAACAAAGGGTTAGAACATGGAAAGGGGACAAGGTAGAGATTGTCTGGCCGAGTAGGTTTTCTCAGGGGGAGCAGTAAGGACCCTGAACGCGAAAAGAAATTTTTTTTTTTTGAAAAAAAGTTGCGGAGTGCGCGCACTCGGTCGTGCACCCCTATTTACAAGACTGTGAAAAACTATAGTGGAGAGCATGGAAAGGGAGCAGGGTGCAGACTGTTTGATCTCGTAGGTTTCCTCATGGGTTTATTAAGGACGCCGAAAGTCTAAAAGTAGCTTTTTTTTGCACAAAAGTTGCGGGGTGCGTGCACCCGGTCGCGCACGGCGAACAAAAAAATAAAGAAAGATGGAGATAAATTACAAGTTTGAGTGTTTAGATGTAAGGTGGCTCTTAAAAGAGACCTTGTGTTAATTGAGTTTTTTCTGCACTTATAAGTAAGTACCGATGCAGAGTCTCATGTTACAGAGGAAGATTCTATTTCCCTCATCCGTGAAATGAACACCATCTCTCCTATAGATGCCTTGCATGTTGTAACGCAAGTTGTTGTGGTATATAGAACCCATGCTATATTCTCTGAGGAAAGCAGAAACAGATTTATTTACATGTTTCCTTGCTTTCTCAATCTGTGGACAATGTTGATTGGACCAATTCCATTTCTGTCTTTGGCATATATTGGAATACACCAAGACAGTTCGAGGAAAAAGTGTCATCATTTGCCGAAAAGTGTCCTTTACAAGCATTTCCTGACCTACCAATGTGCCTAGATCGTTCCCACCACAGTGCACAATTATAAGGTCAGGTTCTGGGAGATGCATAAAAGTTTTCACCAATGGTATCAATTGGTGACATGTCAATCCTCTCTGGCCAATCCACGTAATCTGTACATTTGGTAAATCAAGGTTGGAAATTCGTCTGTTTTCTGCATATTTTTCACTCCAGTGAATATAGCTGTGTCCTAACAGCCAAACCTTCATTGTCAAGGCATATGCAGTAGTACTCCGATGGGTTCTGGTAGTGGAATGGCAGTTAGAAGCTGAAAGTCAGGATAAAAAAGTGGATGAGGTTTGGTGTGGTTGAAAAACTAAAAATGATTGGTTGATTCTTATACCTCAAGATTGAAGACTACGTTGCATGTTAATGTTTTTTTAAAACAAAAACTACTATTGGTTGTGAAAAAAAATGAAATGTAACAAAGCAGTGGATAGGCAGGTGTTTTTGGAGGGAAATCAGCCTTCTTGATCTGATTTAGAACATTGAGATATGAACTTTTGACCTGTGCCTTCAGACAGGTGCAGAATGAGGTGTTACCATGGTAACAGCCATAGAAGGCAGAGGGTCAAGGGTGACCTTTATGTGACTTTGAAAATATTGAAAGGGACAACCAACTGAAATGTTAATTTGATTTTAAAATTGTGCGGGAACAAATATGATTGGTTGAAGAGACATATATGAGTCTGAATTGAGAGGACATCTGTGCCATTAATCTTTGGTTGCAGTGATAGAAGCATTATTGAGAGTTCCGTCAAACGAATATCTGTTTCGTGACTGTCACTGTTCTACATCTTATAAAGCATTGGTAAAGGTGAGTCTCTAACTGTTTCTTTTGTGATGTACCGTAAAATGTGGTGTAGTCACTATAATTGTTTATTTCCTTCACAGTCTCTGAGTAACCTCATTTTTGACTTTGGCACTGTTTTGTATTTTTTCAACTATTCTTCCATTTCGTTTCATCACTCTTTATATACATTATTTGTTTGCAATTATTAGTTTTACATTTCGATTAATAAATTTGATTAAGCTGAATGGTCTTCAGTCATGTTCTTATGTAATCCCTTACTGTTAGTTCTTTTCATTCACTGTTAGTCAGAGACGGAACTGGAACAAAATTTCGGGGGGGGGGGGGAATAAAAATGTTTTTGTTAGGGGGACATGAACGTTTAATTAGTAGGCAGAGTAAAGCTGCAGGGGCTCTTAGAAGGGGTAAAACAACTGCAAGGCCTAATTAACATTCAAATGGTTCTTTACAGAGATGTGAAACGTTCAGGTGCGGCTCTGTGTGTATCTGGGATCTATGTTATCTTGGGCTGCCACACCAGACGGGAGGGAGGGGGGGCTGAAGTCCTGTGAATTTAATGGGGGTTGCGCGCCCTTTCTTCACTTTCTTTCAAGTGTGAATTATAGTTTTGCATATATTTTTGTTATACTGAAAAAATGGTATATAAAATATGTTTAAAATAGACAGTAATCATTTGAGTGATTTGGAAGCGTTTCCATATAATCTGTAAAGTTGGTTTGGAGATCAAAAAATGGTATTAGCAGAGACACAGATAATGCAGGTAGGGAGAGAAATGGTAGATTACTTGTGATACCGTCGTCAAAAAGTGCTAATGCTTAAGGTATTCATAAACTTTCTGTCAGACGATAAAATTACAGTTTGGTTTGTGTCTGCGGGCTGCACTGGTGGGGGTGGGGTGAGAGGGGGAGGGGGCCGAGTAAAATAAAATGAAAACTTGTGACCATGAGGTTGTACACAGGTTCGTGGAGTACATGCCTTCATACATTGAGGTAACAGATGGAGTATACATAGATCTCTCTCCCTCCTGACGTCTGACTCCATCTTTATCTCCCTCCTGCTTTCCGTCTCCGTTGCCCTGTATTATCTTAGTGTGTGTGTGTCTGTCTGTGTCTGCCTTCAGTCCAGGCTGAGGAAGTTTGCTCTGAAGGCACACACAGATAGTCGCATCAAAGTACTTGGCAGGTTTTCAAAAGACTATTTATATAATTGAGATGCTTTTTTGAAGCGCTAGTGAATGTCTACTTTCACAATTACCGCTCGCTCGGCTCCACAGAGCAGAGGGTTTGTCGTATTTCACTTCTTAGTCTGTTTGATTTTCCACTCTGTTCTCTGGTAACTGGCGGAGAAGTGTTTGTTATAGTGGAGATGAAAGGGTGATAAGTAGTGAAATACAACATAGCGTCTGCTCTGTAGAAGCGGGGGAGCAGTGATTATCAGTGTGAGTGAAGCGCAACTGCGGCGGTGCTTGGTAACAGTAATACTTTTTTTTTTTTACCAGAGGTACGATTGTTTGCATGGTCTGCGACCCGCTAAGACAGGCTTGACGGGCCGTCACAGGCCCGCGGGTTGCAGTATGAGTAACTCAGGTCGACAAAAGAAAACATGAACTTAGTACAGCTGAGGTTACGTGGAACACATGAATACACTTTTATACAATAATTTCAGATCAGAATATGGATTAAAAGTGGGAACGTGTATATTTGAAATGTTTATTCACTAATGCAATGCTTTCAAGCTAAGTTTCTTATCTAATACGAGTAAAGCTATTAAAAGAAACAAAGTAATCTGCATAGTTACTAGTCCATAGAACACAAACGGTGCAAGCATAGTATGATGTAAAATGAATAGGGTTTAACAAAACATATTCTACACCCTCCTGAGGAAGTATATTAAATTATATTAAATCTAAGAAGGTGTCTTTTGACTTTAAGTTCAGCAACCATATATGAAAATGCTGGTGGTTAGACATCACCTCATTAACAATCAGCTCTCTGCATGCGAAGCACCATCAAGTTTGTGTTATGCTATTGTGTAAGGAAATAAAAAACGCGCCAAAAGCGACAAGTTGGCTGGAGCTGCATGTATGTTATCTGTAGGGACGTTCGAAAATCAGTGTTGAGAACAACTACTGTATTGAGATATCTTTTGAAGGTTTCAGTACTCCATGTGAGATACAGCTCGATAAGCAAGGCTAATAGCAATGTAACAACATATTTTTCTCGTATGAATCAAAAATATTTCAGTAGGCAGAAAAGTAAAGCAGCAGATGTGTGTCAGGCGCAAATAAGCAGCAGAAAGGGAAAATGGCGTTTAAACTTATAAAAAAACTCATGCTAACTTTACACAATAATCAGGGCACATTTAACCATATATTACCCTGCCTTGCTCCACTGTTAGTAAAGCCAATAGGTCTGTTTATATAAAAAAAGAAGTCCAAAAAAACGTGAGAAAGCTAGGGAGGGAAAAAAAAATTAAGACGTCAATGGCTTGCATAAGAGTCATCCAACAACTGAGTAGGCGAAATAAGCAGCTACCGCTTCTAAAAGGAAGTCACTGTTATCATCCGAAAACATGTCAGCCATCCATTTGAAAAGAGGAAAAGAACATACATGCTCTTGAATTACCGGAGCCTCTAGTACCATCAGAGGATAACTCGGTGACTTTTCTATGTAGCTGTGTGCCAAAAAATCTTGCGCCGCTGCGAATATATTCCAATGACCCAGAACTCCATGTATCGCTGCAAAGGCCATAATCCCTCCGTCGGAACAAAGCTGTTTATGATCAATTAACGGATTCATGAGATGATTGTAATTCACTTCAGGAGATACCAAGTTGCAGAGACATAAGTCCAGGGCCCACATCAAATCACAGCTCAGGCCATGAAATACAGGCTGCACACAGGTGAAATAGGAAAATCAAAATGATAATCCATATGATGCACTCAAAGTCGCGAGTGGCAGGATGCCACAGTACTCAAGCATCCTGTGGAGCAACAATGTTCTAAGTGCTCCGGCTCGTTTGCGAAGACAGGACGGACATCCATTTTGTAATAAACAAAATAGGAACACAAAAGCAGCAGCCACAGGTAGTAGAACAGGAAGTCCACAAAAATAGGTCGGAGAATATGAAGTGAAGAGTAGCAGAATGACTTCAAATAATTTCTGGCAAAGAAGTCACTAAACCATTGCTTAGTACTTATAAAAAAAATAGGTCAGCTCTGAAGTGAAGGATGCTTTAAAGATTACGGGAGTCACCTCAGCAAATTGTAAAGGAAGGTCAATATTTAATAAGGTATGCACTACCTCTCTGCGAGTGTTAGCTAAGTGAAGGAGATATGTTTGTGAAGAGATGCTAGGGTAACTTGTTTTTGTGACAATAAGGCTTTTGTTCATGTCTTGTGATGGAACTTTGAATTCAAGGCCGGAATTCGCGGCCAGATGGAAACATCAAGGTTCCCAAGCGGGGGTGGATAAACTACATTCTTACAGGGAAGCCTATGCAGAGTGACTATTACAGCGTAAGGTTTGTCGTTTAATAACTCATAGAAATTCTCATTGTTTGAAAATAAATAACCACTGTTGACCAATACGGTAAAAGTCGACATTTTAGCAGGCACCGGTGTACCTTTGAAAACACATGCAACATTACAGCGGTTCTAGTTAAATAAGTCATGCAATTGGAAGTGCCTGGATGTGAACGACTAATCCCATGTTTCTGTACACTCATCTCTATACAGATATAATTTGTTGCCGTCTCTAAGGCATTTGTAAGTGAAAGGGAGCGACTTGGGTTCATGCCAGTAGGAGGTACTGAGCCGCTCGTATCTATTTATGTGAAAAAAAATTATGGAATTTGAACACTGAAAAAGCGCAAAAGATAGACTAATTAATTTGTGGATTAGCCATGTTGCAGCTGCGGCTTCTGATACTAAAAAAGGGTAAAGTGTCTAGGCGTTAAACCGAAAAAGAAGCGCGTGTCATGGAAAGCAAACGTGGTTTGAAAGTCAAATTTAAAAGTCCAAAGAGAGAGGAGACATTAAGATAGTTTCAGGGCTTTAAGTTGGCCGGGTCTCTTCGGGTCTCAGCAGAGGCAGTTTCTTAAAGGTAGGCTCGGTGTCTATCGGGCTCCACTTTTGAGCCCTGGCATAGGGAGACTGTTTTTTTTTACCGGCCTGTAGTGGCAGCCTGCTGTTGCAGTAGTTCAAGAAAAAGTGGCAGAGCAAAAAACAGAGCCCGATACAGACACGTTCAGAAACTGCAGGTAGATTATGTGTGGTATTGATACTTTTGACACTGCCTAGTTGTGACTAGTGGAGAAGTGACGCAATGAGATCATGGTAGGTGAGTGTAGTAAAGGAAGGGAAATTCTTTAAAGAGAGTCATTTTTAGTGTGGATTTCCCTTCTTTTTCTGAAACTCAGGTACAAGAATATTGTTGTGGCGTCACCCGGACTGTAAGTTGAAGTTTTCTGAAAATTATTGAGAGGTCAAAATGTATGTTTATTTAACTTGTGCAGCTATGAATCTGTGTCAAAGGCAATAGTCCTCAGTTGCTGTAGGTATGATGTTACCTGTTGTACCATACCTACATGCAATGATATGGAGAGCAACATTTACAGTGTGGTTTGTGGCCGAGGGCTGCACTGGTGGGTGAGAGGTCAGAGGGGAAAGGGTTGGGGCTAAAGGGAGACAAAGAGTTGTGACTATGAGGTTATGCAGAGGTTCCTGCAGCAGATGCCTTCATGCACTAAGTTAGTGGAGTCAGCATACATATATCTGTGTTCCTCCTCCGCTTTTCTCAACATTTCTGTTTTTGTGCTGCTTACTTCATATATTGCAGTGTGTCCGGCTCGCCCTCTGTATCTCTGTCTATTGTGCAGTTTCTCTCCATGTTGCCTACCCTCTGATTTCTACCCTTCCTGTCTCTCATACATTTTCTCTCTATCCTGTTCTTGTTCTCCCTCACTCTGTGTCCTATTCTTTCTGTTTGTCCTGCACTCCCTCTCTTTGTTGTCCTTTTTACTATTCTTTTTTTCTCTTCTGTCCTTCTTTTCCTTTCTGGCCTGAATCACGCTCTTGCCTTCCCTCTCCCTTGTGATCTCTCTCTCCTTCCCGTGCTCATTTTGTATCTCTCTCTGTCTCCTGCTCTCAGTCTTTCTCCTGCATTGTCTCTATGGTGGTGTATCTCTCTCTCCCTCCTATTCACCCTCCTTCTCTCCATCTCTCTCTCCCTTCTTCTCTGCTTGTCCATTTCTGCGTTCCTTCTGCTCTCTCTCTCCCTATTGTACTGTTTGCCTGCTGTCCTCTCTCTCCCTGTGCCTCCTGTCATTTGTCTCCTTTGTGCCCTGTCTGTTGTTTCTACTCTGTGACTCCCTGTCCATGTTCATCTTTTTCTTTTTTGTACCTTCCCTCTCTTTCTTGACTTTTCTCTGCTGCTGTTATTTTTCTCTCTCTCCATTTGTGCTTTCAATGCTGGTCTCTCGCTGCATGTTCCTCTCCCTGCTACTGTCTCTCTCTCTCTCCTGTGGTCTGTGTCCCTCCTGTCCTGTGTCTCTTTCCTACTCTACATCTGTTTCCATCTCTGTCATTAGTTTTGTGCAACTAGTGATTGTCAAAATGAAGGAAAGAAAACAAATCACTATAATTAGCAGAATCTAAATATAAAACTCGAAAGCAAATTATTCACCCAAAATTATGTAAAAAGAAGCTTTAATCACAGTGTGATGTTGGTGTTCCATGGTGATTTATTTTGGCAAGTAAGATGGGTAACAGATATGCTAAGTAAGATTGTCTAGCAGTGCAAATCATAAATATTGCATGTAGTATCCTGGAAATGTGTGGGAGATTACACTGTAAATGAAGTTTGATTTTAAATAAATCTGGGTGAAAAATTTGGTTATTTGATGTGTTTAAAAAACTATTATTGAACTTAGTTAAGCATTTTGATATCTAATGGTAGAGAATCTTAGGGAATATATCTGTTAGGCTTGTTGTTTGCTACAATGGGTGTAATAAATATGTCTGTAATATGTTAATTAAATTTCAGTATTTTTCTTTTTTATAGTGTTTGGTGCTGAAAAGCAACAACCTGTCTTCTACTTGATAGACTTTTCAACGATAAAATTCTTTTTTACAGGTGAGATGGTATTTTTTAAAGGCAATTTTTTGTGCAGATTAAAATAATAAGCAAGATTTTTTAGAATATTTGCACTGTTTCTCTTTTGCTGGATGATTTTATCTTCTATTTTTGCCATGTCTGTATCTGCGTGCACTAGATATGTATTTTGACATAGTTTTCCACTGTCTGTTGGCACTATCTTTTTATGGGCCTGGTCCATGTGTTCTTTTCTATGCAGTTCTGGTTCATCAATCCTTTGACTGTAAGAGTTTGCTGTTTGCGTGGATTCATTCTTGCTAAGTCTTCATTATCTCTCTAACTCATGCTGTATCATCTGTGTGCAGTCGTTTACAGAGGTGTATTATGATATGGCTGTTGGTGTGATGGGCATCTTTTCTGCATATCTGTGACTGTACTATCAGTCTGTACCCTTTTATATGCATTTGCAGAGGTCTATTATGATGTGGTTCCTCATGGTTAGCATGAAATGTTGTACATGCTATGAAATTCACATGCTGAGTATGCTGTTGAAACGTAAAAGCAACTGTCTCTGTGGGAAGTAGTAATCTGTTTAGTGAATCTTTTAATTTGTACATTGTGAGCCCCCCCTTCAGACTGTATATAGTTTGAATAGCAGTTTGTAGTGGTGAACTCAGAAAATCGATCCCTAAAAATAAATTATAAAGTCTATCAACAGTTCTACAGTCCAGAAAAACTAAAAACAAATCTCACAGTAAGATGTCTTTTTACAGCAGTAATTATTCAAAAAAATTAAAAGGGATAGTGTAAATGTCTAGGATCATAGTGTCAGTTTGTTTTCAAACAAGAAGAAGGTGCTATCTTAATCTATGTAGTTAATGTGTTACACAGTATGACAATGTATGTAGTTCAAAAAGTAGTACAGGTAGTTTTTAGTTATCTATTCATGAAAAAGATATAATTTAGTCTTTATATTTTTTTAAAAGGATACAGAAGAAACAAAAAGATTCCAAAAATGGAAAATTACTCCGAGAACACTGAATTAAATTTTGAAATTGCTAATGAATTAATCGAGCAATTACTAGATGGAGTATTTGAGGAGGAAATGAGGACTTATGGACAATACATTCGACAGTGCTTACTTAGAAATGGTGGAAGGGGAAGAACAGAATTTGGATGATAAAAATTTTGATTATGAAGAAGTACCTGATGAAATTATGCTACAAGTCCTTTTAGAATATGAATTTTTAAATGAATAAAATTATTTTTGATACTAAAACA
Source organism: Lissotriton vulgaris (assembly GCF_964263255.1). Classification (NCBI taxonomy): domain Eukaryota; kingdom Metazoa; phylum Chordata; class Amphibia; order Caudata; family Salamandridae; genus Lissotriton; species Lissotriton vulgaris. Next base: position 1,038,442,201 of record NC_141696.1, on the reverse strand, counting down.
TTCTTGAAGACAGTTTTCTTATACTATTCGTCGTTGATCTGCTTTCTGAGAGTGAGAATAAATGTTTTCATGAAGTGTATAAGAGATTATAGTAAAAAAAATTAAAAGCACTAGGATCACCTACAGTGCTTGAAAATCAGTGTACTGTTGGTATGCCTGAAAAATTTGAATCAGAAAATACGTCTATAATGCTGACACAGCTATGGACTGTCATAAATTTAGAACCAACATTCACTACATGATTTCCTACTCTGTTCAGAGACTGTTTCTTTGTCTTTATTCTACTTATAAAATAAACCAGTGGTTATAATTTGTATGTTATATGCTAGTAGAGGTCTATAATATTTTTTATCTTATTTCTTAACAGATTGTCATTTTTATCAGAAACATAAATCAGTATGCCGACCAGAAATGAAAAAAGAAAGCTGTATAAACGGACATACCATTTGAAGAGGAAAGAATTAGAAGAATTACCTAATCAACAAAGGACGGATAAAAACAAGAGTGCTCCTGGTAAGAGAAGCAAGGATTTCATAAAAAAGTTGTCTCAAAGGAAAAGTAAATTGGATAATGTTCAAAAGGAAAAACAGTTGTCAGTATCTACAAGGAGAAATGCGAGAAAAAAGAAAAATGTTTCTGAAATCAGCGGTGAGGAAAATATGTACAGTAAAAGACGTACTAATCAGTTTGCGGAAATCAGGAAGCGTATGTTTTATAACAGAGTAGTTTCGAATTTATTAAAAAAGGAAAATGTTTCTAAAAGGAAATCTGTGTTTTATAAGAAAAAAAATATATAGAGGATGTTGTTGAGCGCGCGTTTGAGACACATTTTTTAAAATGTATTTTAGTAATTAATAGAATAAATACACTGAATAAGGCAATCAGAGTTTTAAAAGCTAAGAGTAAATGGAGGAGACACATAAATAGAAGTAATTTTTGAAAAGTGTTTTCTGGGAAATGGATGCATACTTCAACTTCTGAGCCATTTTTTAATGAAGAGAGTTACTTTCAAAGTAACGATTTGTTGCATGCAGTTGACACCAGTGGTCGAGCATATGAGGTGAAGGATGGTTGTCCTATTGAGAAAGAGAAAATTGTGGTTAGAAATGCAGAAGAGGTGATTGCTGGAGAAGTTTTAGAGGGACGTCCTAATGTTCCTGTTTACAGTTGGAATTGTAGTAGTATTTTCAGTGTACGACAGGATTCAATTGATTTCTTTCGCAATTTATTACGTAAGTCCACTAAGGAAAGTCTAAAAAAAAGATTGTAATGTTGCAAGAATTAGACCGTTGCAGAGTGAGAGAAAAAATAGGTCTGCAAGGCCATTCTCTGGCTTGTCTTTCTAAAAAAATATGCCAGAGTGTTTTTCATCACTTCAGGATGTTAGCAGTGCATCATACCAAAATGAGAAAATTTGTGAGAAAGTTGTATTATGCAAAAAGTCCAGCATTTAAACTTAAACAGTTAAATAGTGCTCTTTTGCATGGATGTGAATTAGATGTTAAGAAGATTTGTGCAGAAATTGAGGTAAGTTATTTTGGTCCAGATGAAGACAATGCAGAAACTGATATAGTTATAGAAGGAAATGTGTTAGAAAATGTCGGAAATTTTAATACTGAACATTTTTAACAGGAAATACCAAATTTTAAGGTCATTGCAGGTGAAAAACCAAATTTCCCTTGTGTGTGTTGTCGACGCATTCCTTACAAAAGTCAAACTAGGTTAGTTGATTTATATTTAAAAAGTGAAGAAAGATTTTGCGACCTATTTGTTGGTAGAAAACTATTTTGATTTAGGTTTTGAGCAACGTATTTGTAAGTATTGTTATAATAAATTAAATGAAAATAGAATGCCTGCTAGAGCTGTACATAATAATCTTGAGTTGATAAATATTCCATCGGAACTGATTAATTTAAATACTTATGAGACTATTCTGATTTAATGTGTACATCCTTTTCAGCCTATTGTTCGTATGGAGCCTAAGACTGGGAAATTAAATCCTTCAGATTTACAAAGAGGATTAAAGGGTAGAGTTGTATATTTGCCACTTGAGTTAAAAAACACAAAAGGAGACAATTGGTGTTGAAAATGTAGAAGAGGAACCTCTAGTTATTCTAGTTAATGGTGTACCTACAGAGTAAGAAAATCTGGCAAGATTTAGTGAATGTTAGAAAAGTCAAAAAGGCAACGTTGTATTTAGTCAAAAACAATAAATACTATAAAAATGTATATGTAGAAGAAGAGGAAGTAAGTGAAGAAGAGGATAATGACTTGTCTATTGGACAAATTGAAAAAGTCGACTTGTCCAGAAGTGAAGAAATTTATGAACATTACAGTGTTCATCCACTGCATTCCAAAGAAGCAATGGGGAATGCTATTGAATTATTTCAGATGAAAAAAGCAAAAGGAAGTCCTATTAGTGTATGGGAAGAAAGTTTGGAAGGTCGTTGTTTCCCACAGTTATTCCCCACAGGTGAAGGTACACGATATGATTATCGACCTATGCAGATTCCTGCATCTGAGTACCGGACAACAAGATTATATGCAGAAGATCCGAGATTTCGTCAATGTATTCCAAATTTGTTTCATCTTCTGTTTGAGAGTAACTTATCTGGTCTTTCTTATGCGGTAAACCATATCTTAAAAAGTGGAGTGCATCTGCAAAATGTTTCAGCAAATGAATTTATGGATAAAGTGCAACAGAAAGACAGTGTTTTGGATTCTCACCTAATTAATTTAATGGCATGTCAGCGTGGTACTAATGAGTATGGGTACTGTCGTCATGGAGATTTGAAATGCATGCTAAGAAACTTAGGAGCACCTACATGGTTTTTAACTCTAAGCTGTGCAGAGTATGCTTGGGAAGATTTACTTGAATTTCTTCGGGAGGCGAATGCAAATATAGAAAATATAAACTACAAGACACCTGGAGAACTGTGTTCGTTGGATCCGGTTAATGTTTGCAGATATTCTAATCATAGATTTGAAGCTATGATGTCTTTTATTACAAACAAGAAAAATCCACCTCTTGGTGAAGTTCTGGATTTCTTTTGGAAAAAAGAGTATCAAGTGAGAGGTGTTCTTCATATTCATATGCTATTATGGATCAAGGATGCTCCCAAATTTGGAACAGACTCGGATGAGACTGTACTGTCTTTTATTGAACAATATGCCACTTGTGAGATACCTAATAGTACAACTGATAAGGACTTAAGAGGAAAGTGTTACGCTTTCAAAGCCATCGTTGTGGAAAATATTGTCGGCGAAAATTCAAATCAAAGAATAAATTCTATACCAAATGTCGTTTTGGATTTGCACGACCGGTACTTTCAAAAGGAAGAGTCAACAATTTTATGTCATCTTTGCGACATAATATAACAAGAAGATTACCTAAAAATACCTACAATTTAAGCAGAGGTGAAGAGTCCAAATATATAAATGACTATAACCCAGTCGTTTTGTCCATGTGGAATGCTAACATGGATATACAATATGTTGCAGACAACTCTATTGCTGTGGCTCGATATGTAACATCTTACATCACAAAATCTGAAAAGACGGAACTGAAGGAGATGTGGTAAGGCATTTCTCATGAAAAGAGCCTTAGCAAGAAATTGTATATGTACAGTTTGAAGATGTTATCTCATCGAGAAATTGGAGCATATGAATGTTGTGATCGATTATCATCAGCAAGTCTTTATGTGAAATCTAGAACTATCCTGTGGGTGAGTTTAGGTCTTGCAGGAACACAAAACCGTTTTTTAAAACCTGTGCAAGAAATTGAATATTTAGCACAGAAAGAACCAAACAGTACAGACATTCTGAAAACAAATGTGTTGGATACATACTATCCAAATAGAAGTACTCTGCTTGAAAACATTTTTCTGTATGACTTCAAAACTACAGTTTTAAAAGGAATATTACAGAGAATATTGATAAAGGTGTACACGCTGTAATTGGACATGAAGGATGTCTGGTCAAACAAAGAAAAGGACACTTGATTAATCACCGAAAACTGAGTTGCGAATTACCTGACAAAAGAGAATTTTACTATTGAGCTCTTTTGCAACTCTTCAAACCATGGCGCACAGAAGAGGAACTACTTGGTGACTTTGATAATTGTGAAGATTCATTTAACACATCTAAAAGTAGTATAGAATGTCCTGGTTTTAGTAATAATCTCCAAATGTTGAATGACGAAATAGAGCAAGAAGCAACAATTGCAGCGGAGATTGCTAGAGACAGTTCTCAAGATAGTCAAAGTTCTGCTTCGTTTAGTCAAGATCCACTGGGAGAACCAATTATCCAAAATGAAGCAGCCACTGCCATGGATGAGGTGGAAAGAACAATGCAGCAAGGTCAAGAGGATGTAATAAACTTAGAAGAATTGGAGAAGCAACTTAATCTTGAGTAAAGACAGATATATGATAATCAGATCCCCAGACCTGAGGCGGAAGCCGGGTTCTGGAGGTATGCTATTTATTTTAAAACTGTGCAATTTGCTTTTTAATTGTGTTGAATTGAAAACCTCTAAAAAGCTTACCGATCTCTGTATCCCGCCTTCTTACCACGCAGCCGATTGAGCGCTGCTGCGGTAATTGTTTGGTGTCATCCAGCGGCCGCCATCGCAGGCGTGCTCGCTAGCCACGCCCCCTTGAGGCCACGCCCCCTGCCCCTTTATAAGGCGCCGCTTCAAAAACATTTTCAGAAATCAGATCCCCAGACCTGAGGCGGAAGCCGGGTTCTGGAGGTACGCTATTTATTTTAAAACTGTGCAATTTGCTTTTTAATTGTGTTGAATTGAAAACCTCTAAAAAGCTTACCGATCTCTGTATCCCGCCTTCTTACCACGCAGCCGATTGAGCGCTGCTGCGGTAATTGTTTGGTGTCATCCAGCGGCCGCCATCGCAGGCGTGCTCGCTAGCCACGCCCCATTGAGGCCACGCCCCTTCCTTTTCCTTTATCATGTGCCTGGGCAGGAAGCACAGCGGACGAGCGCAGCGGGAGCGCCGTTTGCGCGCCAAAGGCGCGCCTAAGGCAAGCCCGTCTGCGCCCGTCCGCGCCTGGACGGGCCCAGGGACCAGGCAGAATGAAGAATTAATCAGGTACTCCTCCCTAGAGTTGCATTCTCTGCACAATCCCGCTCCTCAACCCCTCGACCCGACCACTCACGCCCGCCTAAAGGCAAGCAATATCCTTTCCCACCATCACTTACGTAGTTAATGTGTTACACAGTATGACAATGTATGTAGTTCAAAAAGTAGTACAGGTAGTTTTTAGTTATCTATTCATGAAAAAGATATAATTTAGTCTTTATATTTTTTTAAAAGGATACAGAAGAAACAAAAAGATTCCAAAAATGGAAAATTACTCCGAGAACACTGAATTAAATTTTGAAATTGCTAATGAATTAATCGAGCAATTACTAGATGGAGTATTTGAGGAGGAAATGAGGACTTATGGACAATACATTCGACAGTGCTTACTTAGAAATGGTGGAAGGGGAAGAACAGAATTTGGATGATAAAAATTTTGATTATGAAGAAGTACCTGATGAAATTATGCTACAAGTCCTTTTAGAATATGAATTTTTAAATGAATAAAATTATTTTTGATACTAAAACATTCTTGAAGACAGTTTTCTTATACTATTCGTCGTTGATCTGCTTTCTGAGAGTGAGAATAAATGTTTTCATGAAGTGTATAAGAGATTATAGTAAAAAAAATTAAAAGCACTAGGATCACCTACAGTGCTTGAAAATCAGTGTACTGTTGGTATGCCTGAAAAATTTGAATCAGAAAATACGTCTATAATGCTGACACAGCTATGGACTGTCATAAATTTAGAACCAACATTCACTACATGATTTCCTACTCTGTTCAGAGACTGTTTCTTTGTCTTTATTCTACTTATAAAATAAACCAGTGGTTATAATTTGTATGTTATATGCTAGTAGAGGTCTATAATATTTTTTATCTTATTTCTTAACAGATTGTCATTTTTATCAGAAACATAAATCAGTATGCCGACCAGAAATGAAAAAAGAAAGCTGTATAAACGGACATACCATTTGAAGAGGAAAGAATTAGAAGAATTACCTAATCAACAAAGGACGGATAAAAACAAGAGTGCTCCTGGTAAGAGAAGCAAGGATTTCATAAAAAAGTTGTCTCAAAGGAAAAGTAAATTGGATAATGTTCAAAAGGAAAAACAGTTGTCAGTATCTACAAGGAGAAATGCGAGAAAAAAGAAAAATGTTTCTGAAATCAGCGGTGAGGAAAATATGTACAGTAAAAGACGTACTAATCAGTTTGCGGAAATCAGGAAGCGTATGTTTTATAACAGAGTAGTTTCGAATTTATTAAAAAAGGAAAATGTTTCTAAAAGGAAATCTGTGTTTTATAAGAAAAAAAATATATAGAGGATGTTGTTGAGCGCGCGTTTGAGACACATTTTTTAAAATGTATTTTAGTAATTAATAGAATAAATACACTGAATAAGGCAATCAGAGTTTTAAAAGCTAAGAGTAAATGGAGGAGACACATAAATAGAAGTAATTTTTGAAAAGTGTTTTCTGGGAAATGGATGCATACTTCAACTTCTGAGCCATTTTTTAATGAAGAGAGTTACTTTCAAAGTAACGATTTGTTGCATGCAGTTGACACCAGTGGTCGAGCATATGAGGTGAAGGATGGTTGTCCTATTGAGAAAGAGAAAATTGTGGTTAGAAATGCAGAAGAGGTGATTGCTGGAGAAGTTTTAGAGGGACGTCCTAATGTTCCTGTTTACAGTTGGAATTGTAGTAGTATTTTCAGTGTACGACAGGATTCAATTGATTTCTTTCGCAATTTATTACGTAAGTCCACTAAGGAAAGTCTAAAAAAAAGATTGTAATGTTGCAAGAATTAGACCGTTGCAGAGTGAGAGAAAAAATAGGTCTGCAAGGCCATTCTCTGGCTTGTCTTTCTAAAAAAATATGCCAGAGTGTTTTTCATCACTTCAGGATGTTAGCAGTGCATCATACCAAAATGAGAAAATTTGTGAGAAAGTTGTATTATGCAAAAAGTCCAGCATTTAAACTTAAACAGTTAAATAGTGCTCTTTTGCATGGATGTGAATTAGATGTTAAGAAGATTTGTGCAGAAATTGAGGTAAGTTATTTTGGTCCAGATGAAGACAATGCAGAAACTGATATAGTTATAGAAGGAAATGTGTTAGAAAATGTCGGAAATTTTAATACTGAACATTTTTAACAGGAAATACCAAATTTTAAGGTCATTGCAGGTGAAAAACCAAATTTCCCTTGTGTGTGTTGTCGACGCATTCCTTACAAAAGTCAAACTAGGTTAGTTGATTTATATTTAAAAAGTGAAGAAAGATTTTGCGACCTATTTGTTGGTAGAAAACTATTTTGATTTAGGTTTTGAGCAACGTATTTGTAAGTATTGTTATAATAAATTAAATGAAAATAGAATGCCTGCTAGAGCTGTACATAATAATCTTGAGTTGATAAATATTCCATCGGAACTGATTAATTTAAATACTTATGAGACTATTCTGATTTAATGTGTACATCCTTTTCAGCCTATTGTTCGTATGGAGCCTAAGACTGGGAAATTAAATCCTTCAGATTTACAAAGAGGATTAAAGGGTAGAGTTGTATATTTGCCACTTGAGTTAAAAAACACAAAAGGAGACAATTGGTGTTGAAAATGTAGAAGAGGAACCTCTAGTTATTCTAGTTAATGGTGTACCTACAGAGTAAGAAAATCTGGCAAGATTTAGTGAATGTTAGAAAAGTCAAAAAGGCAACGTTGTATTTAGTCAAAAACAATAAATACTATAAAAATGTATATGTAGAAGAAGAGGAAGTAAGTGAAGAAGAGGATAATGACTTGTCTATTGGACAAATTGAAAAAGTCGACTTGTCCAGAAGTGAAGAAATTTATGAACATTACAGTGTTCATCCACTGCATTCCAAAGAAGCAATGGGGAATGCTATTGAATTATTTCAGATGAAAAAAGCAAAAGGAAGTCCTATTAGTGTATGGGAAGAAAGTTTGGAAGGTCGTTGTTTCCCACAGTTATTCCCCACAGGTGAAGGTACACGATATGATTATCGACCTATGCAGATTCCTGCATCTGAGTACCGGACAACAAGATTATATGCAGAAGATCCGAGATTTCGTCAATGTATTCCAAATTTGTTTCATCTTCTGTTTGAGAGTAACTTATCTGGTCTTTCTTATGCGGTAAACCATATCTTAAAAAGTGGAGTGCATCTGCAAAATGTTTCAGCAAATGAATTTATGGATAAAGTGCAACAGAAAGACAGTGTTTTGGATTCTCACCTAATTAATTTAATGGCATGTCAGCGTGGTACTAATGAGTATGGGTACTGTCGTCATGGAGATTTGAAATGCATGCTAAGAAACTTAGGAGCACCTACATGGTTTTTAACTCTAAGCTGTGCAGAGTATGCTTGGGAAGATTTACTTGAATTTCTTCGGGAGGCGAATGCAAATATAGAAAATATAAACTACAAGACACCTGGAGAACTGTGTTCGTTGGATCCGGTTAATGTTTGCAGATATTCTAATCATAGATTTGAAGCTATGATGTCTTTTATTACAAACAAGAAAAATCCACCTCTTGGTGAAGTTCTGGATTTCTTTTGGAAAAAAGAGTATCAAGTGAGAGGTGTTCTTCATATTCATATGCTATTATGGATCAAGGATGCTCCCAAATTTGGAACAGACTCGGATGAGACTGTACTGTCTTTTATTGAACAATATGCCACTTGTGAGATACCTAATAGTACAACTGATAAGGACTTAAGAGGAAAGTGTTACGCTTTCAAAGCCATCGTTGTGGAAAATATTGTCGGCGAAAATTCAAATCAAAGAATAAATTCTATACCAAATGTCGTTTTGGATTTGCACGACCGGTACTTTCAAAAGGAAGAGTCAACAATTTTATGTCATCTTTGCGACATAATATAACAAGAAGATTACCTAAAAATACCTACAATTTAAGCAGAGGTGAAGAGTCCAAATATATAAATGACTATAACCCAGTCGTTTTGTCCATGTGGAATGCTAACATGGATATACAATATGTTGCAGACAACTCTATTGCTGTGGCTCCATATGTAACATCTTACATCACAAAATCTGAAAAGACGGAACTGAAGGAGATGTGGTAAGGCATTTCTCATGAAAAGAGCCTTAGCAAGAAATTGTATATGTACAGTTTGAAGATGTTATCTCATCGAGAAATTGGAGCATATGAATGTTGTGATCGATTATCATCAGCAAGTCTTTATGTGAAATCTAGAACTATCCTGTGGGTGAGTTTAGGTCTTGCAGGAACACAAAACCGTTTTTTAAAACCTGTGCAAGAAATTGAATATTTAGCACAGAAAGAACCAAACAGTACAGACATTCTGAAAACAAATGTGTTGGATACATACTATCCAAATAGAAGTACTCTGCTTGAAAACATTTTTCTGTATGACTTCAAAACTACAGTTTTAAAAGGAATATTACAGAGAATATTGATAAAGGTGTACACGCTGTAATTGGACATGAAGGATGTCTGGTCAAACAAAGAAAAGGACACTTGATTAATCACCGAAAACTGAGTTGCGAATTACCTGACAAAAGAGAATTTTACTATTGAGCTCTTTTGCAACTCTTCAAACCATGGCGCACAGAAGAGGAACTACTTGGTGACTTTGATAATTGTGAAGATTCATTTAACACATCTAAAAGTAGTATAGAATGTCCTGGTTTTAGTAATAATCTCCAAATGTTGAATGACGAAATAGAGCAAGAAGCAACAATTGCAGCGGAGATTGCTAGAGACAGTTCTCAAGATAGTCAAAGTTCTGCTTCGTTTAGTCAAGATCCACTGGGAGAACCAATTATCCAAAATGAAGCAGCCACTGCCATGGATGAGGTGGAAAGAACAATGCAGCAAGGTCAAGAGGATGTAATAAACTTAGAAGAATTGGAGAAGCAACTTAATCTTGAGTAAAGACAGATATATGATAATCAGATCCCCAGACCTGAGGCGGAAGCCGGGTTCTGGAGGTATGCTATTTATTTTAAAACTGTGCAATTTGCTTTTTAATTGTGTTGAATTGAAAACCTCTAAAAAGCTTACCGATCTCTGTATCCCGCCTTCTTACCACGCAGCCGATTGAGCGCTGCTGCGGTAATTGTTTGGTGTCATCCAGCGGCCGCCATCGCAGGCGTGCTCGCTAGCCACGCCCCCTTGAGGCCACGCCCCCTGCCCCTTTATAAGGCGCCGCTTCAAAAACATTTTCAGAAATCAGATCCCCAGACCTGAGGCGGAAGCCGGGTTCTGGAGGTACGCTATTTATTTTAAAACTGTGCAATTTGCTTTTTAATTGTGTTGAATTGAAAACCTCTAAAAAGCTTACCGATCTCTGTATCCCGCCTTCTTACCACGCAGCCGATTGAGCGCTGCTGCGGTAATTGTTTGGTGTCATCCAGCGGCCGCCATCGCAGGCGTGCTCGCTAGCCACGCCCCATTGAGGCCACGCCCCTTCCTTTTCCTTTATCATGTGCCTGGGCAGGAAGCACAGCGGACGAGCGCAGCGGGAGCGCCGTTTGCGCGCCAAAGGCGCGCCTAAGGCAAGCCCGTCTGCGCCCGTCCGCGCCTGGACGGGCCCAGGGACCAGGCAGAATGAAGAATTAATCAGGTACTCCTCCCTAGAGTTGCATTCTCTGCACAATCCCGCTCCTCAACCCCTCGACCCGACCACTCACGCCCGCCTAAAGGCAAGCAATATCCTTTCCCACCATCACTTACAAGAACCGAACCCTATCCTCTCTCTAAACTCTAAAAACAATAAGCCCCCCCCTAAACCTAATCTCCGGACCCTCCGATGTCTCTATCTCAACACCAGATCCCTGGTCAAACACCAACTTGATATATTCCTGCTCCTGAAAACGGATACCCCTGACATACTTTTTGTCACTGAGACATGGCTCACTACAGACCACTTGCCAGATATACTCTCGGCTTTACCATCAGATTATTACATCCTGTCTGCAAATAGAAAATCAGGAAAAGCTGGGGGAGGTGTCGCCACCATTATTCATAAAGACCACACGTTTACCACCTTACCTCCCCTAGACTTACCAGATACGGATAACCTAGTTATCAAATCTGATACCGGGACAGGCACCATGGTGCTAGCATTGATATACCGTCCACCTACATCTATGCCTTCCTTCCCTGCCTCCTTGTCTGAGCAAATAGCAGGTCTAGTCGTCGACTACGACAAGGTCATGGTCATAGGAGATTTCAATTACTGGTACAACAACGCGGAAGCTGGACCTCACGCCACAGAACTTTTCGAACTCCTCTCCAACTTAAACCTCCACCAACATGTCTCGATCCCCACCCATGAAAAGGGACATATCCTAGACCACATCTGGTCTCACAACATCTCTACCTCCTGTCCCACGGCCTCACCATGCATATGGTCTGACCACCACTTATTGCAATTCTCTATTACCACTCAGGGTCACCTAAAAAACCAAGCGCCCCCGGGAGGATCAGTCAGGAAATGGAGATCTCTAAACCTCCAAGATTTCCTCTCCACCCTGACCAACTCCATCCCTACCCAGGGATCAGACATCAATCTGATGGACAAAGCGCACACCGAGTGTCTCTTCTCCGCATGCAGCGAACATGCTCCCCTTACCAAGTTCTCCCGCGCCCGTCGCATGGACGCCCAGAAATGGTTTTTCGCTGACCTAAAAAATCGGAAACTAGAACTCCGCCAACTAGAAAGGAAGTGGAGACATGGCTACCATGCCACAGACAGAGCACTTTATAAGACAGCCCGCAAAAATTACAAGGACTCTATCTTATCTGCCAAAGCTACCTTCTTTTCAGATAAAATCTCCAACGCCAAAAACAAATCACGGGAAATCTTCAGAGTCGTCAACGACCTATGCAATGATGCCAGTACCTCTCCCTCTCAACCTGCATCAGAAATGATGTGCAACCGACTCAACGACTTCTTCAAGGAGAAGATTGACATCATAAAAAACAGCATTCAAACCAGCCATGCTGTAGCAGACGATTCGGACATCTGCAGAAATCCTAATACCCTTCAGGACATCCCCCCATTGACCCACCCAACTTTTTGGAACTAATGAACCGAGTAAAATCGGGCTCACCCAACGACCCCTGCCCCCCGCATATTCTGAAAGAAGTCTATGCCACACTCCCTGAGGGCATACTCCCCATCCTGAACACCTCCCTATCACGAGGAATAGTACCCGGTTCCTTCAAAAATGCCACCCTGGTCCCTCTTATCAAGAAACCAGGTGCCGATCCCTCCAACCGCGTTCGACACGGTGGATCATACCATACTATTACACCGTGTCGAACAAGCCGGCCTCAGTGGCGCGGCTCTCTCTTGGATTAAGTCCTTTCTGACGGACAGATCCCAGGCTGTAAAGCTGGAGAACTTCACAGCCCCCACACTCCCAACCACTTGCGGTGTCCCACAGGGCTCCTCACTGTCTCCCCTACTTTTTAATCTTTATCTCAAACCCCTACTACACTCCCTGAAAAACAGAAAAGTCATTTTATTTAACTACGCAGACGATTTGCAGCTGGTATTCCCCCTCAACTCCCCGGACTCCGTCGAGGAATTCCAAAAGACCATGCTGCACATTCAGAGCTGGATGGATCGGAACCACCTTAAGCTAAACCCAGGAAAGACTGAGTTAGTACTCCCTAGCAACAGCGCACTCAGCTGGGGGCCCCACTTCTGGCCACCTTCAATGGGCACACCCCATCCCCCTCCCAGTCAGCTAAAAGCCTCGGGGTCACTCTTAGCGCCGATCTCTCTCTGAAAACCCAGGTCGGAACAGTGATCTCCTCCTGCTTCTTTCAGCTAAGAAAGATTAAAAAAATCGCTAATTTGCTGACCCATTCTGCTCTCATCCAGGCAGTACTCGCACTGGTTCTCTCACAATTAGATTTCTCCAACTCTACCTACCTCGGCCTTCCCCTCACCATCTCTAAACGCCTGCAGATTGTTCAAAACCAAGCAGCCAGATTAATTTTCAAGAGCAATCGCAGGAAGTCAGCCAAACCTCTGCAGGCCTCCCTCCATTGGCTCCCCATCACCCATCGGATCACCTTTAAGACAGGCTGCATAATTTTCAAGGCTCTTCACGGAAAAAGCCCCAGGTTCATCAACCAACTCATTAACAAACACGAACCTACCCGCGACCTTTGCTCTGCCCATCTGTCCCTTCCCACGGTGCCGACATTTAAAAAGAAACGACTCGGCGGATCCAGCTTTGCATACCTCGCCCCAAAAACCTGGAACTCTCTGCCCTTGTCTATCCGGAGCTGCACCAAGTTGACAGAGTTCAGGCGAGCATTGAAGACCTGGCTATTCAAACAAGCGTACGGCTAGAACACTATACCTTCTGACCCCTCACTAACCATCTCTCATCTGTTTTCTTCAGCGCCATGAAACCCCTGGGTGCCCGCGCGCTTAACAAATTCCGCATAAATAAATAAATAAATGAAGTGACAGAGCACATTGAGCATGGTTTTCGTCATGAGAAAAAAGAATGCTCATGCATGTCATTTGAACCTATTCGACTATATGTAAGTGGAGTAGCTGGAACTGGTAAAAGTTTCCTAATAAAAGGAATTACTACATATCTACAGCAAAGAGCTCAGTCAACACTGTCTTGTGTTGTTACTGCTCCAACTGGATTGACAGCACATAATATTAAAGGTATTACTTTACATCCTTTACTGATGCTGCCAGTTGAACATGAAAATAAATTACAATATCACAAGCTATCTGGAGAAGCTTGTTGTGAAGTTTTCAGAGTCCTTAAAAAAATGAAACTTCTCATTATTGATGAGGTAAGCATGGTATCCAATTTAATGCTTGCTTTTGTGCATTTAAGAATGCAACAGATACTTAAAACAGAGTATGATGTGTTATTTGGAGGCAAACATGTCATAGTTTTTGGAGATCTACTGCAGCTAACTCCTGTGAAAGGACAACCTGTATTTGAAACTGTTACACATGAAGACACCAGAAAGTGCCTGGGCAGTATTGGAAATGTTAATATATGGTCACATTTCAAATATACTGAACTGATTCAAAATATGTGACAGGCAAAGGATACTAAATATGGAAATATTCTTCAAGATATAAGGATTGGAAAACTAACTGAAGATGCGAAAGAAACTCTACAAACACGATTACTTTCCAAGTTGTTTCCCAATGAAGATAATGTACCTGAGAAAATATATAGTAAAGAGGTAGAAGATAAGTCAGTCATATGCTTGATGCCAACTCTAAAAGTATGTTCGGTTTTCAATGAAAAAATGTTGAAGTTAGAAAATCAAGAAATTAAGAAACTGGAAACTAAAGATAGAACAGAGCATGAAGGAAGTACTATTGTTTTGTCTCAAAGGTTGAAGTTAAAATTGGATTCTCTTCAGAAATCTATATCTAAAACTGCTGGCTTAGAAAAGAATCTGTATGTATGTTTAAATTGTCGGATTATTTTACGGAGAAATTTACATGTAGAAAGAGGTTTGGTGAATGGAGCAATGTGTAATGTTGTTGGTTTTGTGAATTACCTAAATAGAGATGAGATTGAATTTTTAAGAACCAAATTTGATGGAATTGAGGTAGTTCAACAATTCAGTCGCTGTTCAACTCGTTTTTTGCTTGTGAAAGACTTATATGTCCGTCGGAAGCAATTTCCAATTTGTTTGGCATATGCAGTGACTATTCACAAATCTCAAGGTTTAGGTGTAGATTGTGCTTTGGTAAATATTGGAAGCACTGTATTCAAAGAGGGTATGGCGTATGTTGCTTTATCTCGAGTTAGAACTTTATCTGGACTATATCTAATTGATTTTGATGAGACAAAGATTAGTGCAGATTTAAATTGTGTAAAGGAGTATAATAGGTTAAGAAGAGAATATGCTCCAAGTTTACCTCAATATCCTTTAATTCAAAAGTGTATGGTTGGTCATAAAAGGAGAAATGAGGAAAAATGTAGTGAAGTAGTAGAGAAACGAAGAAAAAAAGGTGAAGCTGTCATTGGTAGCAGTAAGAAAAAGGTTAGTATTGAAGAGATTGTTGGATTTAAATTTGTAAACAGGTCTGGTGTCAACTGCTATGCAAATGTAGTGGTTAATGTTGTTTTTTTCTAAAAAATTTACAGCAACAGATTGTACAAAATCGGGAGCAAACATTTTGTTGTTCGTTAAATTCTGTCTTTGAAAAATGTAGCAGTGGTAATAGTGAAGTAGCAAGTGTTTCAGAACTAAGGAATGTTTTAGACATATGTGCAGGACTAAATCAATTTTCTCATAATATTCAGCAAGATTGTCAGGAATTTATTGTGTATATGCTTACAGTTTTGGAAGATGAAGGTGTAGATATTGATAGTCTTTTTGGCATTTCTTATTAATGGGAACATAATTGCGATAATTGTTCATTTTCAAGTAGTACTGACATACACACAGAAAGATTTATATATTTAACATTACCAGACTGTAAAGCAGTGTCCTTTAATAAACTAGTTAAAGATGCGCATCAGACCATGGTCTGCTCTCAATGTAACTCAGAAATGTTATCAACATTATTTATCCACAGATATGGACAGTATGTCATTTTAATGTTTCAACGATGCAGAGCTGATGGGAGTAAATTGTCAACTTTAATTAAAAATGTTGTGGCTTCTCAAATATCTATTTCTAGAAGAACATTTGTAACTGTTACAATTATTTTTCATGAAGTGCCTTCAACATCATCAGGACATTACACAGCTTATTTGAAGTCTCCAACAGGCTGGACGCTCTGCAATGATAGTCAATTGACTTTTAAGAAACAATTGCCTTTTGACTTAACTAATTCTTATCTACTATTTTTGCAACCCAAATTTCAGTAAAATTACTTGGTGTACGAAGATTAATACTGTAAAGATATGAAACTCTGTTGTATAGAAATATCATGTGACTGAGGGTGTGCAAATCTAGAAATGAAACTTGTATTTGGCATAGTGATAGTATCAGGTACAGGTTTACTTAATGTTTGATGGTACAGAACACATTGGAATATTTACTCGAAAGGTTGAGTAAAGAATGGATAAGACTCCGATTAAGTAATTTGGGAAAATAACGAGTTAACTCATACTATTTGGCCACGCGGAAAAGTATGAGACAACAAAATGTGTACTTGAGATAAATGTTTTTAGAACAAACTTGGACGGAAGTTTGTTGAGAGGTATTTAAAAAATAACGAGTTAACTCATACTATTTGGCCACGCGGAAAAGTATGAGAGAACAAAATGTGTACTTGAGATAAATGTTTTTAGAACATACTTGCACGGAACTTTGTTGAGAGGTATTTAAAAGTAATTGGTATGGTTTAATTAGTTTGTAACTGTGGAATTTGTATTGTGCTTACTCAAGAAATTGCGAATTAGAGAAAAACATTTAAGACATATTTTTTTCAGGTATTTATATTATGTATAGAGATCTTGTACGGGTTTTTTAAACACAATCATTTAGATTGTGTTTTTTTTTTTCCACTGTTACATGATGATTACATTGAAATCATGGTTTATAGTAAAAATCAATATATTCTGAGGACAGCAAAAATAAACCATGTAATATGTTGTCTAAGTTATTTTGTTACATTGGATTTAGAAATATGTATTATAACAGATTTGTTTATTGTCTTCCACAGATATTACATTTATAGGGTAAGTACAACTAATAACATCCGATAGTTTCCTCTGCCTCTCTCTTATCCTTATTCCTTTCATCCCCTTCCTTTGTCAGTGCTGTTCAGTCACGCTTATTCCCTTTAACTCATCCACATTTTGCGTTGTTTAATTTTCTTTCCTGTTTCTCTTACATCTTTTCTGTCACTATTTCATTCAGTCTATCTATCTCTTCAGTTTGTTACTTCCGTTGTCTCATAGTGACTCACCTTTATTGACCCTGTATCACCTTTTTTTCCTGAATCTTAATTCCTTTTTCTTACTGTACCTTAATGTTTGTTCCCTTACTCTGCTTTCATTAATTATGCTCAATTCCCAAACTTAAATCTATAATTTAGTTCCCTTACCCTACTTCATTTCTGTTTATCTGTCTCTTACAGTCCTTGTCTGTTTCTACCCCGTTCATCTTCTGTTACTCACCCTTTATTTTATCTATCTCCTTAAGACATTCCCGTACTCTTAGTCCGTTTCTTTTAGAGACTGTTTGTTTCGTGTACTATCACTGATCATACTATCATTTTCTCTCTCACTTTCCTTTCCTTTAGACAGTCATTCCTTCAGTGCTATTATCTCTTTCAATTAATTATCTTACTCATTGATTTATATACTACACATTCTGTCTCTGTCTCTCTCTCTCCCTCAGTCTTTTTCTCTTTCACTTTCTGTTTCGTTCACTTCTACTTTGTTTTGTTTTATGAAATGTACATTATAACCTTATTTTTACTTTTCTTCCACAGATACTATGTTTTTTAAAGAATTTTAGTTTTACTTTGTTACTATTTCTTAATAAGTATAAAAAATAAAAATACTTTTCCATCACTGTGTTATTTCTTTGTCTATCCTGGTCATACCAGTGTCATGTTTTATGTGAGCACTTCCACGAGGATTGGCTGCACTGTCACAAGGAGCCCCTTAAAAGTGATTTTATGAAATCAGCAACATTTCACTGAGTCAGTTTACCAACGCTGATATGTGAAAACATTGGAGGTAAGTGATGTGTGTTGGGCATATTATCAATGGGGGTTCATCTCCGCTTTTTTGGCTTTAAAAGACAAGAAAGCGGAGATAAAATTATCTCTGTAGTACGTAGCTGTTTCTAACACCAGTTAGGGACATCTAGTAGGAGATAGCGACCATCTTGGGCCCCACTTTGCTTGTCAGTGATATTTATCCTTAATGACATTCAAAGTGGGCGTGCCAAGATGTTAGCGACTGGAAACAGCCGCTAACATTGCCATCTCCTATTACCCACTTTTGGAGATATTCGCGCTAAGCGTGAATATCTCCAAAAGCTAACACCTGCATCCTGAGCAGTTCTTAGTTTTGTTATGGAATGGTAGGTGGATAACATGACTAAGAGCAGTAGCTTGGTAATGCATGAATATAGCTGACTTTACGGCAATATTCATGCATTTTGACTGATTTTTATCGCTTAGGACAGTGGTTCCCAAACTTTTTTGACCTGTGGCTCCCTTGACCTAATCGGCAGTTGGCCGTGGCTCCCCACCATTTTTTTTACCGGTGGGTGAGTGGTATGTACCTCCTGTTATCTTCCTTAAAGTAATTGGGACACATTCTTTCACTTATCCAACCATCCGTTCACTCACCCAGCCATCGCTCTCTCATCCATCCACCCTTTCACTTCACTCATCTATCCATCCTTTTGTCCATGTACCCCCTTTCACTAACTTATCAATCCTTACATTCACCGTTTCACTCATCCATCCATTCACCATTTCACTTATCAATTAATCCATCCACCCATTCACTTGTCCATCATCTACCCTTTCATTCATCCATCCATCTATCCTTTCACACGCCCATCCACCAATTCACTCACCCATCAGGTGCCCTTTCACTCATCCATCCATCCTTTAACACACCCATCCATCCTTTTACCCATCCATCCCCCGTTCGTCCCATACATCCATCTATTTACCTTTTCTCTCATCCATACTTCCACTCATTCGCTTATCCATCCATCCTTTCTTTCATTATCTATCCATTCCCCTTTCATTCATCCATTCATCCTTTCAGTAATCCATCCAGCCATTCAGACATTCCATACTTATTTACTCACCCACCTTTCCACATTATGAGCTGAGCCTTTGTCTGCAGAGTTGCAGGGAGAAGAGGCCTATCAAGAACGAACTACAGCAAGGGGTGGGGTGCGGTGGGGGAGAGTTCACTATGCCCCTGCACATAGGCAGACTGAAAACGTAGAAGTCATGAGTCACACATGATGTACAGTGCCAGGATGTGAGGTTACTGTAAAATGGTGTTGTTTCCAGGGCTTTAAGAGGTGTTACAAAAATGGGGGGGTCTCTTCAAAGGGGGTGTTGGATGTAATTCAGAGGGCAGCTTAAAACACCTAGGCTAAAAATCTGCGCTTAGCATAGTGTTGCGCCCGACTGGTGTTATGTTGTTTCTGTCATTGCATGCAGATATATAATACAGAAAGTATCTTTAGACCAACAACAAGCCAGGACTATTGGCTTTGTCAATGGTTGCTAGTTTCTTAAAATAAAAAAGCAGCAACCATGGCATTGTTGAATATAATATTGAAAATACTTCTGTTCAAAAATGATGAGACAGTGAAAGAACGTTAACCTGTTCTTTTAAACTTATTTCACAGGCTTCTTTAAATGAAGTGTTCTCTAACATTGTAGCGTGGGCGTTTTACTTTTTTTTATCTAACAGAATCCCTTCTGTACGCTGAGGCAGGTGGAGCGCCATATGCTTGAACACCCCTGACTGCCCCATTCTCATTCAGTAAGTGGCAATCAGCCCCATATAGAATTTCAATGTGCGGGAGGGGCTGCTCCTGTGCTCCTGGAGGAGTGCGAGGCCGCTCCAGCAGCGGGGGTGAGGCCTCTCACAGGGAAGCAGCGCTGCTCGATGTGATGGCCACAATTACAGATAACAGGGTAGGGACGTCCATGGAATTTATGGATGGTTGGTCACCCTAGTGTGCGCGGCGTCCCTGGCATCTCATTACGGCGCACTGGGGAGCCGCAGTGCACAGTTTGGGAACCACAGACTTAGGAGATAAACCATGATAATCGCAAGGCTCCTAAGTGATAAAAATCGCCGCAGCTAAATAATTATCGCTAGTTGTTGGTAATATGCCCCGAAGATCGCACATTTGACTTTCGCCGGCTATCGCCGAATTTTCTGCGGTGTTAGTGCGTTATTATCAATGTGAACACATATGTGATGGTAAATCCTGTAACAGCCGGCGGCAGTTAACATTACCGCGTGAAAACAAGTGTTGTTTTCACGCACTAATGTGTGCCTTGTAATTAGGGGAGGGGGTGGATTCAGTTTTATTTTCCACATCCCCATGTTAACGCTGCCGAATGCTTGATCAGAGCAGGCCTTGGCAGTCCTACGATAAACAAATTTATTCGAGCTCTTTTTCTCGCAACGCCTGTCTTCGTGATAGGGTCTTTTCCCCTCCAACCACATTTTGCATGTTGTTTGACGTACGCCCACTTTGCATGTCATTAACTTTCTGTGCGGCAGACATGCAAAGTGGTCTTACGGCAGGCGTTGTAATGCCGTTTTCAATAAGGTGCTGGGGAATATTTACAAGGATAGGCAAAAAATTATCGCCGCTTTTATCGGCAGGAAACTGCAGATATAGTGGCGATAATGGCCTTGATATTATGCTCTATGAATTGCAATCAAACGTAATGCTAGATATAAAGACATCTAACATAGGTTTCGATTGGAATTCATAGAACATATTATGAAGGCCATTATCATCGCTTTATTGGCAGTGTCCTGCCGATGAAACCGACGATAATGTATCACGTCTCCTTCATAATATGCCCCAAGTATCGTCGCTTTTTTTAATAATTGTCCTGAGAAACATCGATACTTCAGCTTGTGCATAGAGCTCTTTTTGGTACAATGAGTTAGTTCTGAAAATAACTTTTTTTGTTGGTTTGTAGTTTTTTTTTGACAAGTTTTATATTGTTTTTGATTTTTAAACTGGAACCGAAATTTTGAACTGTAAAACTGTGAAACAGGAACAAAATAAATTGAAAAAAATCATCTTCTGTCGAAGCATTGATGTTCATTCATTCTTTTTTCAATAAGAGTGAGGCTCTGCTCTCCGTACACAATAATTTCTGAACACAAGTTAAATTTCATATGCACCGATGACAAACATGGTCTCAAGTCCAACTGTGCAGTGGATGGAGATGCAGGTCGTCCTCCAGATGATATGCTGGCCACAGCTGGTGGTTGTTGTGTTGCCAGAGCTCTTGTAGATGCCTGTGCAAATTTCTCAGGATGCACTTGTCTGACATGCCTCATCATCGTATGTATCGAAAAGGAATACTTTTTCGAAGGATTTCCTCTTGAAAGAACTGCGTTACATATTGTGCAAGTAACTTTGGGGGCATTCACTTTTTTTTGTTCCTAAGGAAAAGTAAAAAATTGCCAGATGAAAGATTCCTTCGTTTTTGTTAAAGGTAGCCGATAATTTTCCTCAGATTCAGAAGATGAATTCTGTGCGGCCGCCATTTCACCAAAGTCTTCGGAAAGATGTAAAAGGTTCTTCTCCCTTGAGAGTAAAAAAGATAGGGAGGGAAGTGGGTGGGGTTCTGTAAAATTCCAGAACAGAAACTACTATGAACCAATAGGAAGTGTTGTTTTCGAGTCGCATGACTTGACATGCGTGCATTAGGACGTGTACGCGGTGACAGTACCCGGTCACGTACGTCATTTGGAAGTATCGGTCTAATTTACTGAAGTTTCAAAACGTGAAAAGGAGGAAAGGTAGACACTCCCTGACCTTGTACGCCTTCTGATGGGGCTCCAAGAAGAATATTGATAAAGTATAAAACCTTTTTTATTCTTAAAAAAATACCGGGATGCGCGCACCCGGTCACGCGCAAAAGTTTAAAAAGGCGTTCTGCTCCATTTAGTGAAAAGTTTCAAAACGTTAAAAAGGAGGCAAGGTAGAGACTCCTTGACCTATTACAGCTTCTCTGGGGGTGTATGAAGAATGTCAATGGGTCGAAAAACCCAATGTTTCCCAAAAAATATAGCGGGGTGGGGGCACCCGGTCGCACACAAAATTTTAAAAAGGCGTTCTCCTCCATTTACTGACAAGTTTCAAAATGTTAAAAAGAAGGCAAGGTAGAGACTCGCTAATCCTCTAGAGCTTTACAAGGAGTCTCTAAACAACTCTGCCAGTCAATAAAACATTTTTTTCGGATAAAAACATTTGCCGAAATTCATTGATAAAACTATAGATTCAGTCACGATATAGTTAACAATTAGCATTTAAAAAACCTTTGAAATTCACTGAAAAAACCATAGGTTTTAAACACGTTATATTTAGGAAGTAACATTTAAAAAACCTATGAAATTCACTGAAAAAACCATAGGTTTTATACACGTTATAGTTAGGAAATAGCATTTACAAAGCCTATGAAATTCACTCAAAAAAACATAGGTTTGACAGATGTTATAGTTAGCTGGACATTTCACTCATATAAAACCATTGAAATTCACCCGTTATAGTTACTTCAGCTAACTATAACTCACGCGCCCGCAATGCATTGCTGATGACTTCACATATTACATCACTCATGACATGGTCAGTGACATCACTCATGACATCACTGATAACATCTAAAATGACATCACCTATGACATCATCCTTGTAGAAGAGTGGCAGACCTTTACTCACCCTAATATAAGCTTTATTACACACACTCAAAAATAGAAAATAACATTTTAAATACAATAAGCATACCAATGCCACTTAGAACACACCTATTTAGTAATTTGAAAATATATATACACAACCACTTATTCATCAACAGACATATGCAGTCACTCATACATTAAATACAGTGACTCATATATGTATTCAGTCATCATATGTTCTTATACATTGATACATCCAAATCATCCTGTTACACACTGACACTCAACCATAGAGTTACTCACACATAACTTATATGTATTAGTTTAAAACAGATGTACTTAGTCAGAAAAACACTATTAAAAACGTAATTTATTCACTTAGACAGTGATATATACATTCATACAGAAAAGAAAGAAATAATAACCTATATATCTTCTACCCACACACAGTTATTCACCCATACAGTCTAGGACATATGCTGCCTACAACACATAGAAACAGTATGTCACTCATTCATGCATGTATGCACTATGTATGATCTCCTAATGTAGCATATTAACACTTAGACACTTAGACACTCTAACTAAGAATCAAACAAACAATAACCTATATAGACAAAATGTATCACTCATATAGCTACTCACCAACACATGCAGCCACTTTCACAGAAACTGACAGACTGACACAGATATGTATATATTTAACCATTACTCACTAACCCAGATATACATATATAAAATATATTTAATTTTCAGAACTAACCCATTTAATAGATGATTTCATGAGTGATGTCATGAGTGATGTCACTGACCATGTCATGAGTGATGTAATATGTGAAGTCATCAGCAGTGCATTGCGGGCGCGCTGGTTATAGTTAGCTGAAGTAACTATAACGGGTGAATTTCAATGGTTTTATATGAGTGAATTGTCCAGCTAACTATAACATCTGTCAAACCTATGGTTTTTTAGTGAATATATATGCATTTATGCAGTAACTTAATTATGTGACAATATGGAAATAGTAGTATTTTTTCCTTTTCCATGACATGTGATGGCACTCTTGCACTTTAACTGGGTGGTCAGCCCCCATGACGTTGTCATGTGATCATGGGGGACTGGTGCTGGGTTGAAATCTAAATAAAGAAAAAATTTTGCACCATCCAGGGTCTCGCTGGTTCCTGTCTGTTCGTGTGGTTGTACCTGCTGTACTTGCGGACCTTGGAGCTTCACATATCTCGTATCTGCATCCGGGACTGCTTCCCCGGATTTTGCGAGACCCCTCCACGTTCTGGGCAAGCTGCGGCAAGAAGCATTGTTCTTTGGGACATATTCAAAACCTCCGTGTAGGAGACGCCGCCAACGCCCCAGGGAAAGCGGAATTGTTTGCAGGCGTGCTGTGGAAAGACCGGAAGTAGTTCAGGGCATCGGGTCAGCTTTGGCTGGTTGGGAATCCTGGGCTCACCGAGCAAGTACCTGTAAGGCTGTGACGGACTAACTGCGATATCCCCTGTGTGGAGTTACAGAGTCGACTCCGAGGAGCATTGCCGGGTAGGAGTTGCGACTGTTTTGTGCATTTTGACATTTGCCCACCGTTACGCACCATGTCAGCAGACACGTTAAGGGGGCATGTGGAGGCATCCAGGGGCATGTTTACGGACCCCCCGGCTGGGGAGTCTATTCCTAACACTAGGTCTATTTCCGTGCCTGAACACAGCAGCGGTGCAAAGGGCTTGTTCAAGCGGCTTGAAAAATGCAGCAAAGGTGAACAATCTAAGTGGTGGGAGCACACTTCATTAACGGGCTACCTAGAGGTGGGGCGGGTGCCGCGTGGACTGCGCATCATGTTAGCCCCCTCCTATGAGAAACCCGACCCACTAATGTTATCTGACTGGGCGCAATGTAATCTTGACAATTCGAAACGCCTAATGGTCATACTCATCCAGTATGCTGAAAGCGATAGGATTAAGCTTTTGGATGAAATAGCCTCAATCAATGCTGATATTGACAAACTGCCTCCCTCACCTGAACTCACCAAATACAGAGAGGAAATGAATATATGCCTCAAGCGAGAGGAAGATGTCATTAAAAAGAGGAAGGCGTACAAGTTCCTACGCGACAGGCTGGACTATGAAAATGGCCAGATTTTCACGTTCGCGAAAAGATATGACAACATCAAACAGCGCCAGAATAATAACATTACTGCCGCCAAAAATAGTACAGGCACTACAGCAATCACAGGGCAGACTGAGGTGTCCTCGATCTCAGGGGATAGCTTGCAACCTGAAAGTGAATCTGACACGGAAGCCAGGCGTCAATTATGGTCGGGGTTTCGAAAATTTACCCCAGCGCAGGAGCTGGAGATGGTCCAGCAGGACCGCAAGCTAACCCTGCGCTCAGGAACCCAGGCAGCCGCCGGCAGCACGCCAACAGGAAACATGCAGAGAGGCAGAAAAGCAGCAAACGCCGTAAACGCAGGAGGAAGACAAAGGAAACCTCGCTCCAGATGGCAGTGGAACAAGGCGCAGCCAGCGCAACCACAGCAGTAAACGTTATCAATGACGCCAATGCCAATGTTCATGCAGTCATCAATTTAACTGACATTGCTCTGACCCCAAAGGAAACATCTATTTTAGCTTTAGGATTAACATATAGTCCACGTGGCGATTTTGATTATGCAACAACTAAGATAGATATGTTTAAATATGTGCAAAAATTAAAATTGCGTAAATATCATGCTTCACGCACAACATTGAACCCTAACACACCTATTGGGACTCAGGACGCTCCCATTGCCTACAATGAATCCAGTGAAACCAGTGAAGTAGCCACTGTGGGAGCAGCCTTAACGCAAGAACTTTTGGAGCTCCAGGAGGAGGAGTTTCCTTCTCATACAGACAGTCAGGCAGCACTTGGAGGTGAACCTTTTCCTGTATTGTGTCCTTCACCTTTCAAACTCAAATCAAAATTTTATCCTCTGATGATTAAGGACAATGTGGATATATTTCACGACCGTGTAACCACACAACTGAAGGAATTGCAGATCAAAAATGCTCATGCAATTAAACGCTACAACTATAGGGACAGCGAGTACCACAAACTTATAAAGAAGCTTAAGGCAAATAAACATTTGGTGGTAAGACAATCTGACAAAGGTGGCAACGTGGTCCTATGGCCACGCAAAATGTATTTAGAAGAAGCTCTTAAACAGCTCAATGACAGGGACTGTTACAGGCATATTACTATGCAAGATGCCCACATGGCCAGGAATGAAATCTATTCCAAGCTCTCTGCCTGGAGGAGTAAAGGCTTGCTGACCATGGATGAGTTTACATTTTTAAAAAAGGATTACCCAGTTACCCCTGTAATCTATTTCATCCCTAAAGTGCACAAGAACTACCAGCAGCCACCGGGCAGGCCTATCATCTCTGCCTGCAACAGCCTGTTGGAAAACATGAGCAAATACATTGACGTTTTTCTACAAGATGTTGTAAAAGGATTGCCATCCTTTATCCTTGATACAAGTGACTTACTTAGGAGACTCATTGACTTTAGATGGAATTCTAACTACATCTTGGTGTCCATGGACGTTACCTCATTATACACCAGTATATTCCATCAAGATGGACTTAAAGCTACTCAACATTTTCTTGGGAAGAGAGAGGGTTGCTTCCAGGAACATTCGAAAATATTGTTAGATATGATCTCCATATGTTTAGATAATAATGTCTTCCTCTTTGCCAAGCAACTATTCTTACAGACCAGGGGTGTGGCAATGGGGGCCTGCTTCTCTCCCAGTTACGCCTGTCTGCACATGGGGTACTGGGAGGAGCAGGTCCTCATGACTGAGTATGCTGCCACAATGAACACCAAAGTGAAACTCTGGTTAAGGTACATTGATGATTTGTTCCTTGTATGGGATGGCACCGAGATTGAAGTGAGCGATTTTATAAAAGAACTGAATGTTTAACAATCTTAATATTCAGTTCACCAGTAGGTTTATCACTCAGTCCATTGTGTTCCTGGATGTGGAAATCTTCGTCCAGGATGGTAGCCTCCATACCAAGCTGTACCGCAAGCCCACAGCGGGTAACACACTGCTACATGCTGGTAGTCACCATCCAGCACACCTGATACGGAGTATCCCCTATGGGGAGATGCTCCGTGTCAGGAGAATTTGCAGCAGTGAAGAGGAATGCCGGCTGGCACAATCCCACTGTAGGGCCCGATTCCTTCAAAGGGGTTACAAACCAGAAACTATAGACAGTGCCACACAGAGAGCCAAAAAAATGGACAGAACAGTACTCCTGGGCTCAGGAGCTAAACGGGTGCAGTCTCCCGCTAATAGATCCTGTGAGGAGACTAGATTTATTATTGGATATAGTAATCAAAACAAAAGCATTCACAAAATAATCAAGGACAACTGGTCCCTTATATCCAGTGATCCTGTCATTGGCCCTGCCATGCCCAAATACCCTAGTATAACCTATCGTAAAGCCCGGTCAATGCAAGATAGCTTGGTTTCGAGCAGCCCAGAGGTGATCATGGGATCCTGGTTAGACGATAGCAAGGGCTTCTTGAAATGTTTTACTTGTAAAGCATGTAAACATGGCACCAGCAAGTCTGAGGTAAGCACACCACTTTCCCCGTTTCCCATTAAAATCAAGCAAAAACTAAACTGCAAATCTGAATTTGCAGTTTATGTTTTAGAATGCCCTTGTGGGCTCAGATATGTGGGCAGTACAAGGCCACAAGTCCACAAACGAATCTTACAGCATCTGCGAGTGATCACCAATCCATATCCGGCATATCCAGTAGCCAGGCATTTTGAGAAGACTCATGGGAAAGATGCTTCCTTGCTGAAATACTTTGTGATAGATTGTGTTCCTCCCCAGAGGAGGGGAGGTGACAGAGAGTCCTTGTTGCGTAAGCTAGAGACTCGTTACATCATATCACTAGATACCAAGACACCGCAAGGGCTCAATATTGGGGAGGACTGCCACACCTATCTATAGTATTCTGTTTATCCTGTGATTTGCACATTGCACTTTTTCTTCAGTACTGTGACTGTCCTGCAACTTTGAATTTAGGCTAGGGAAATGATATTCCAACATGCATCCTGGACCCCTCCTGACCTTTTTTGTAACTGATTTTTTAACATTTATTGATTTAACAAATTTGCACTTTTCTCTGGTAGCACTTTATTGCCATCATGACATGTTTGCACTAATTATGCGTATTTGCACATATCAAATTTTATCTTTTACCTCAGTGCCAGTCTATAGCCCACACGGGAATTATTTCTTCTGAACAGACATGAAAGTATGATAATTGGGATTAACTGTTATCCTCTTGCATTGTTCCATTGTTGCCTCTTTTAATATATGTATGGCATTGTTTTCTGATGGATTTTAATGGCAATAATTATATATAAATATTTATAAGGTTTTTAACTTTTATATCTATTTTAGAGGTTTTAACTGTATTTTGATATAGTCGTTGCCATTAATTCACACATTGACATTTGGTCACTGAGGTTTTACATTTGGGTTTGTAATATGTATTTTACAGATGATTTTAAATATTTATTACCTATTTGTAAATTGTGTGTGCAATACTGGCATTTATGCAGTAACTTAATTATGTGACAATATGGAAATAGTAGTATTTTTTCCTTTTCCATGACATGTGATGGCACTCTTGCACTTTAAATGGGTGGTCAGCCCCCATGACGTTGTCATGTGATCAAGGCTATCTCTAGCCGAAATGCGTCATGGCGGACTGGTGCTGGGTTGAAATCTAAATAAAGAAAACATTTTGCACCATCCAGGGTCTCGCTGGTTCCTGTCTGTTCGTGTGGTTGTACCTGCTGTACTTGCGGACCTTGGAGCTTCACATATCTCATATATGTATTTAAATGTAAATGTAAATGTATAGGCATTTATATAGCGCACTACTTAACCGGAGGGTCCCAAGGCGCTTCGACCACTGCAAAACCCTTCCTGGCTTCCCTGAGGGATGGTCCCTTAATGGGTATCTCCAGGGTGAGACCAGGCATCCCCAGTCTGGTGGGGCCGTTAGTGAAGATGAGGCAAGCTAATGCCCAGAGTTGCCGAGTGTGATCGGCAATCAGAGTGGGCACCGAGGCGAGAGAATTATCGAGTCCGCTGACCCTGGTCCAGAAACCTGTCGCGCCGGGTATCGAACCCTGGTCCCGGGCCGTCCTCTGCTCTCGGGTCTGCCGCCTCTAACCGGTGAGCCACACTACTTCACTATATATATATATATATATATATATATATATATATATATATATATATATATATATATATATATATATATATATATATATATATATATATATATATATATATATATATATATATATATATATATATATATATATATATATATATATATATATATATATATATATATATATATATATATATATATATATATATATATACCTCACCTGCTAGCAAATAAAGAACCTCTCCTTCTAGTCCTCGCTTGTGGCTCCTTCTTTCAGTTATCACTGGAGGTGGATTGTGATGTTGTTCGTGTCGTTCAGAGACACGTCAAGGAGCTCCCGCTTCGGATAGTTGGCTGCCTAATCCTGGTGCCTGCGCAAGCAGTTTATTTCGTCAAGCTATTGACATTTGGCAGCCCACCTACAGCAAAGCAGGAAAGCACGGGACGTTGCGCAAAAGGCAGTCTGTGATCTCACGGATGGTGTTTGGTGCCTTGTTACCGACCCACGACCTGGCGGACCTGTACCCTGCAGGTTGAAGCGGTACAGCGGGGACTCGAGGGGTTCCTATGTGCCTAAAAACTGAATGAAGCTCGCCGAGCGCTGCAGACGCCTGAAAACACAAGATTTCCACTTTGGTTTCCCCACGTATTCTCAGCCCAGGTATGAAGAATCCTGGGAGCTGTAGTGTTTGCCATTCTACACTACAACCAACGATCACATGGCTGGGGGAGGCGTGCTCCTATTAATTAGGAAGAGCTGCAGAGACTTTAACTGCTGGGTGTATGACCTTTCAGTTAAGCAGGGGCGTCTGAGGAAGGCTCACGCCGAAATGCATAACGCCTCACCTGCTAGCAAATAAAGAACCTCTCCTTCTAGTCCTCGCTTGTGGCTCCTTCTTTCAGTTATCACTGGAGGTGGATTGTAATATATATACATATATATATATCACCAAAACCATCTTCCATGAAGAAGAAATCAGCCGCACACCAGCAACGTAGCTTGCATTTATAATTATTGACACCGGCGGTAGTCCTGACATGTTTCGCTCTGTCGTGAGTTTTCTCAAAGGTACGCCGTTTAACTTCTGTTGCTTGTGAATATATATATTTATATATATATATATATATATATATATATATATATATATATATATATATATATATATGCACAAAGTGAAGCTCTCTCCTGTAATTATCGCAGCCGCCGCCGCAGCAATGTTGAAAAGAAGCCACGCCACTCCAACGTTCGTCATGGGCCAGAAAAACAATTTATTAGCGCTCAAGCCACCAGATCCTACGCGTTTCGGGCATCCGCCCTTGTTCACAGATCGTTAGTCAGTACAATCTCAATAGCTTAAATACAAAGAGTTTTCCCGGGCATTTTTTTCACAACCACGTGGTAGTAAACATTAAAGACACACTACATATCTTAGGCTTAAGCAGTCTTTTTTCTCTGAATCAGTGCGATAAAGAGTCATTACATGAGAATTATAGCAGCATAAATGCATGATCATGTTAAAATCACGATGATAATACAATTTATTTTATAGATAAAAAAATAAATACGTTTTGGTTTATAAAAATATATTATTCATTTTTATAAAAAACACGCAACAGAGACAATGTGCAAATATCGCAACCAGCAAATTTGTGCAAAAGATGCAGCAATAGTGCAAAGAATAATGCATTAAAGTGCCATCGTCAGAAAGTGCAATATTGTTTAAAAAGTCAATGACTAGAATGTGTAAACAAAACACTCTGTGCACAAAGAATTATTTATACATGCTCTTTAGCTAAGACCTGGTATATATGCATGGTTGTGCAATGTCTCTAAATCGTTAGATAAGAAACTTATCTGATATCAGCATAAATGCTTTATATATCCATCATGATTTTGTATTCTATTCATGTATGGTCACTGAAGTAAATCGTACAATACGAAAGAGCCTTGCCACTGCTTATCATCATGCCCCCTTTGTCTGTGTCAATGTTAAAGTGCTATAGAGAACCCAAAATTATATGTGCCCCCAGAGGGAAAAATATGGAAGAAATCCAAAATGGTGTTCTTCCAATGTGAATGGTGAGTGAGAGAAAAACTCTTACCCAATTCCAAACATATGTGCCAAAATTAAGGAGATAAAATTAAATATATATTTCATAAAGAGACTTCAAAAGAGGGAAGGGGGGCGAGTAATGGCAGGAAAGCTTTAAACTAGATACATCATGGTCAACAAATGGTTTTTACAGGAATACATGGAGGTCTTCAGTTGTGTTTAGACCGTTAGGAAAACGACTGCCTAGTTCTAGGATAAACTGAGATTCCAATCTCCTGAGCATAAGATCCCTGTCCCCTCCCCTGATAGGTTTGGGTATGGAGGCTATAACAAAATATGTCAGGCATTCAAGGTTGTTGTGGTGAATAGCTTTAAAATGTCGAGCCACGGGGTATGTGCTGTCGTTGTTAACGATAGCTCGCAGGTGTTGCAAAATTCTGACATGCACCTGTTGGCGTGTGCTGCCAACATATCTTAAGCCACAGTTTCATGTCAGAACATAGACTGCAAACTCAGTCTTGCAGTTATGTTTGCCCTTAATTTCCACTGGATCAGGTCTGAAGGGTGTGGAGTACTTGGTAGTGTTTACCCCGAACTTACAGGCTCTGCAGCTAGAACAACGGATGAAGCCAGGCTTAACCATCCAATTGTCTTTTTTAATCACTTCAGGAAAATCCCTGCTCAGCTGGGTTCTCAAACTTAAGCCTTTCCTATATGTGATGTTGGGTCCTGCCGCTATTCTAGGTGCCAGCACCAAGTCAGTTTTTAAAGCCGGCCACCTTTGGTTAATAATAGACCGAATTTTGCGTTCCTGTCTATTAAATGTCAATATCAGTCTAGGTGCACTGATGTCTGAATCTGATGTTTTCTCCATGATGGATTCTGAATTAGATAAGAGGGAGTCCCTGGGTCTGTTCTTAGCTTTCTCAATAGATTGCTTCAAGACGGATTCTTTATATCCCCTCCCTCGAAATCTATTGAGGGCTTCTGCAGCACAAAGTTCATAATCTTCATCAGTGCTGCAGATTCGTTTGAGCCTCAATAGCTCACCAAAGGGGATGTTGTCAATGGTGTGACGGGGGTGGGAGCTGCTGGCATGGAGTGTACTATTCCCGGCAGTACTCTTACGATGTAATTTAGTGCATAATTTGCCATTTTTTATAAATATCTTAACATCAAGGAAATCTGCCTCTACTTGGTTGATGTGTGATGTAAAATGTAGATTTTCATCGTTGACATTGAGTGATTTTATATTGTCTGATCCCCCCTCCACACCAAAAGAACATCATCAATGAATCGCATCCAGTGCAATACATTGTTCGCCATAATATCACTGTAAGTGATGTTGAGTACCTGCTCCTCCCACCAGCCCACGTGTAAACACGCGTAGCTGGGGGAGAAGCAGGCACCCATCGCCACCCCTCTCTGTTGCAGATATATTTCCTTACCAAACATAAAATAATTATGATGCAAACACCAATTTGTCAATTCTATCAGCATCTTATTATGTTTGTGGCAACTAATGGATCTAGTTCCTAAAAAGTGTTCAAGCGCTCTAAGCCCAGTTTGATGATTAATACTGGTATAGAGTGATTCTATATCTAGGGTGATTAATAGTAGATCATCACTCCAGGGAACATTTTTGATCTTATTAAGAAAGTGGCCAGTGTCCTTAATGTAAGTTGGCAATGCTTGCACCAAACTTTGAAGGAAGTAATCAATATATTCCCCAATATGTTCAGCCACACTGGAGATAGCAGAGATGATGGGCCTGCCAGGAGTGGGACTCACCATTTTGTGCACCTTGGGTAAAAGATATAGTTTGGGCAGTACTGGATTTTCAACATTTAAAAAGTCAAATTCCTGTTTGGACAACATGTTTTCCCTTTTCCATTTAAACAATAGTTTTTTGAGGACCTCTTTTGATTCGTTATACGATCTCATAGTAGTTCTCATGTAGCAGGTCCCATTGTTTAATTGCAGCATTGCTTCATCAAAATAGTCTTTCTGCGGCCAAATCACGACGTTGCCGCCTTTGTCTGCCATGGTGACTATAATACTTTGGTCCTTGCTTAACTTATTAACCCAAGTTGTGTTAGCCTGTTCTCTACTGCTTCTGTATCTCTTTCTGTGTTTCACTTTATGGTAACGTTGTTTCAAATCTTCGATGACCATATCGTGAAATGTATCTATTGAGTCACGGGGCATGATTGGGATGAAACTAGATTTTGGTTTGAATGGACTTAAATTCATTCCTACCTGTGGTATTTGTGCTGCATGGAGTTCATCCTGTGTTGACACATCCTCAGCAACCGGCGCATCATTCATTACCAATTGATGTATTGTCAAAAAGGCTCTGGTGTCTCCAGCCGGGACATTGAGCGGGCTCGAGGTTGATGCAATTTCAGGTTGCTTTGAAAGGTTGTTTTTATTGCCCTCCTTAATGTTGAAAAACTTCATGAGCTTTAGCTTACGAATATAAAGAAAGATGTCTATACGTGTTTTGGTGTAGCTGAAGTCGGACATAGGACAATAAGTAAGCCCCAAACTTAGAAGCTGTTTTTCTGCTTCAGTCAGTACAATGGTGGATAAATTGATAATTGCATTGTCCATTACTTCCTTTTTTGCCAGTATTGCCATATATATGTCCAAGGCTTCCTTTCCCAGTTAGAAAAAGATAAGGGGATACGGCAGGGCTTCACGGGATTCTTCTATTGGTGTTCGGCAAGACGCGTTTCGGCGGTAGCCTCATCAGATGCCTCCGTTGTTGTACTCCCAAGAATGTCTTCTCTTGTTTTATTCGCTATGCCCCTCCTCTGAAGTAGTGAGGGGCTCACCTGCACCGCATCTCATACCTGAGCGCTCCTCCCAGTTCATGGTTAAGGACTGCATGCTCCAGCATGCAGTTAGTTCTCAGCATGGAAGAGTGCTCACCACACAGCCAGAGTGTTTTCTATTCTCAATTGAGAGGCTGAGTTAGAGGTCGGTCAGCTTGGGATGGTAAAACTGTGTCGAGTGATTGTTGGTTCCTACCCCTGCGCTTCCAGCTTTGCAGTTCCTCCTTTGGCTTGGCTTGGAGACACCGTTAAAGTAACGTGTTCTCTCCGTGTATGTCACGGACTGTCAGCTGGTAGCAACCCCTTTGCTTCCGTCGGGTGCGGGGTGGTCTGGGTTACGCCAATGAACCCTAAACACTACCGGAAGACCACTTAAGGAAGGCTCCCCTCTGCGTGTCATTTGTCTCACGCTATTATGTCCAAAGCTTCCTTTCCCAGTTAGAAAAGGATGAGGGGACGCGGTAGGGCTTCACGGGATTCTTCCATTGGTGTACGGCATGACGCGTTTCAGCGGTAGCCTCATCAGATGCCTCCGTTGTTGTACTCCCAAGAATGTCTTCTCTTGTTTTATTCATTATGCCCCTCCTCTGAAGTAGTGAGAGGTTCACCTGCACCGCATCTCGTACCTGAGCGCTCCTCCCAGTTCATGGTTAAGGACTGCATGCTCCATCATGCAGTTGGTTCTCAGCATGGAAGAGTGCTCACCACACAGCCAGAGTGTTTTCTATTCTCAATTGAGAGGCTGCGTTAGAGGGCGGTCGGCTTGGGATGGTAAAACTGTGTCGAGTGATTGTTGAATCCTACCCCTGCGCTTCCAGCCTCGCAGTTCCTCCGTTGGCTCGGCTTGGAGACACCGTTAAAGTAACATGTTCTCTCTGTGTATGTCACGGACTGTCAGCTGGCAGCAACGCATCCGCTTCCGTCAGGTGCGGGGTGGTCTGGGTTACGCCAATGAACCCTAAACACTACCGGAAGACCACTTAAGGAAGGCTCCCCTCTGCGTGTCATTGGTCTCATGCTATATGTCCAAGGCTTCCTTTCCGAGGTAGAAAAAGATGAGGGGACGCAGCAGGGCTTCACGGGATTCTTCTATTGGTGTACGGCAGGACCCGTTTCGGCGGTAGCCTCTTCAGATGCCTCCGTGTTGTACTCCCAAGAATGTCTTCTCTTGTTTTATTCGTTATGCCCCTCCTCTGAAGTAGTGAGGGGCTCACCTGTACCGCATCTCATACCTGAGCGCTCAGAAACTGACATACTGACACAGATATGTATATATTTAACCTTTACTCACTAACCCATGTACTCATTAAGATATACTTAATCAGTCCGTTATACAATCTATTTTTCATCAAAAAAGTAGCCATTTATATACTTATATACTCAATTCTTGTTCCACCAACCTTCAGATATACATATATAAAATATATTTAATTTTCAGAACTAACCCATTAAATAGATGATTTCATGAGTGATGTCACTGACCATGTCATGAGTGATGTAATATGTGAAATCATCAGCAGTGCTTTGGGTGCGCCCGAGTTATAGTTAGCTGAAGTAACTATAAAGGGTGAATTTCAATGGTTTTATATGAGTGAAATGTCCAGCTAACTATCCGCTTGTAGATGCCGCTCCATAATGGATCACCCCAACGCGTTTCGAAGCTCCATATGCTTCTCTTCAGGGGCTTTAACAGAAGCGTTGTGCGCAACCTCTAACCCACTTCTCCATTTTCCATATGACACACCCACCAGTGGGAGGCTCAAATGAGACTGTGTATTACAGGAAGTGTGGTGCGGAAAGCACACAATCAAGTCCTGTATGGACCCCGCAAGTGGGCCCTACCTCGATCCTGTGTACGGCTGCTGTTTCACTTCCGTGACCCCCAATGATGACGGGGTGGTGCATACTCAGCGGCAGGACGGTGCGTATATATTGTCGCTCCAAGGTTGTCCACCTTTGAGTAGCATACGAGCATTAGCTTGATTTATGTGTAGGCGAGGACGGGTATCCGCTTATAGATGCTGCTCCGTAATGGATCTGCCCGACGCGTTTCCAAGCTCCATTTGCTTCTCTTCAGGGGCTTTAACGGAAGCGGTGTGCCCAACTGCTAACCCACTTCTCCATTTTCCATATGACACACCCACCAATGGGAGGCTCAAATGAGACTGTGTATTACGGGAAGTGTGGTGCAGAAATCACACAATCAAGTCCTGTATGGACCCCGCAAGTGGGCCCGTCCTCGATCCTGTGTACAGCTGCTGTTGAAACTTCCGTGACCCCCCAAGGATGACAGGGTGGTGCATACTCCGCGGCTGGACGACCGCGTATAAATTGTCGCTCCAAGGTTGTCCACCTTTGAGTAGCACACGAGTAGCAGCTTGTAGATGCCGCTCCGTAATGGATCTGCCTGATGCATTTAGAAGCTCCATATGCTTCTCTTCAGGGGCTTTAACGGAAGCGGTGTGCGCAACCGCTAACCCACTTCTCCATTTTCCTTATGACACACCCACCAATGGGAGGCTCAAATGAGACTGTGTATTACGGGAAGTGTGGTGCGGAAAGCACGCAATCAAGTCCTGTATGGACCCCGCAAGTGGGCCTGTCCTCGATCCCGTGTACGGCTGTTGTTTCACTTCCCTGACCCTCAAGGATGATGGGGCGGTGCATACTCCGCGGCTGGACGGCCGTGTATAAATTGTCGCTCCACAGTTGTCCACCTTTGAGTAGCACACGAGCAGCAGCTTGATTTATGTGTAGGTGAGGACGGGGATCCGCTTGTAGATGCCGCTCCGTAATTTATCTGCCCGACGCGTTTCGAAGCTCCATCTGCTTCTCTTCAGCGGCTGTAAAGGAAGTGGTGTGCTAACCCACTTCTCACTTGCGGGGTCCATTCCACTGACCCCGCGTTCCCAGGGATAATGAGCAGACAGAGATAATAAATATTACAGAAATGAGTAGAGAGAGGCAGAATAAATTGTCAGCAGTGAGCAGACAGAGGCAGAATAAAGGACAGCAAAGAGCAGAGAGAGGCAAAACATAGGAAAGAAACAAGCAGAAAGAAGCAGAATACAGTTGGGGAATGAGCAGAAAGAGGTGAAATAAAGGTCAGCAACTACCAGAAAGAGGCGCAATAAAGGTGAGAAACAAGCAGAAAAAGGCATATAGAGGTTGGAAACGAGTAACAAGAGGCAAAAAAATGTCAGAAACAATCAGAAAGAGGCAAAATAAAGGACACCAATGAGCAGAAGCAGGCAAAATAGAGGTCGGAAACAAGCAAAACAGACAGATTATAGGTCAGCAATGAGCAGAGAGAAGCAAAATAAAGTTGAAAAATGAGCAGAAAGAGACAAAATAAAGGTTAGAAGTGAGCAGAAAAAAAGGAAGAAAATTAAGAGAAACTAAGCAATAGGGGTTCTTGACCCTGAACCAGTAGTACGCAGGGAGGCCCCTGTGCAGAATGGTTGAGAAAGGGGTGGGACCTCAGACGAGGTCTCGGCAATCTCGCTTTGGGGGACTTACTAGAAGCAACAATAGGGGGTTTTGGCCCCCAACAACCCTCAGCAGCCAAGGGGAGGTCATCCCCCAACCAGGTGCATTTGCACAAGGTCACAGCAATACCACTGTAGGGCACATACTTCTGGCACCAGTAGGAGTACTTGGCTCTCAATGACCTTTAGCAGACAAAGGGGGCGACCTTCAGCAGACAAAGGGGGCTGCATTCCCCAACCAATAGTGTAGCAGAAGGCCCATCTGCAGAGTGGTTGAGAAAGGGGGTGGGACCTCTGACAAGGTCTCAGCAATCCCGCAGTGGGGGACTTTCTTGTTTCAACAATAGGGCTTCTTGAGTGACCCACAGCAGCCAAGGGGAGTTCATTTCCCAACAAGTGGTGCACCAGGGTATTTAGACAAAATATCAGAAAAAAAATATCCCTGTATCAAAATTTTGAGTCTAAAAATATTATGATATGGAAAAATCGTCAGCAAGAAAATCAATGTCAAGAATATCGATTTTAAGGTAGGTAAGAGAATCGATGTTTAGATTATTGAAGTCATTAATATCGTTTGCAAAAATATAGTTGTTTAAAAATATATATTTTTTTTACTATTATGTATTTTAGTATATATTGTAATTGTGTATGATGTAATTTTTTTGTGTCATTATTGTTTATGTTTTTTATTATGTGTTACTTTTTTGTAGTTATTAAATTAAATGTAATTACATTTTGTGTTTTTTTAGTTCCGTAGCAGGTTGTGAGTTTATAGGGGTATAGGGTGGTACGTCTTTTAATTATAATAAATTAATGATTATTTTAAAATGAATATCATTAATGTAATTGATATTTATTTGTGTTAATACTGCTTTCAATTTTTTTGGGGTACATTTTATGTGTGACTTGTGTGGATTATATGGGTAAGGGGTCGGATGAAATTTATTTTTAATTATTTAAAAATTGGGGGCTAATTACGATGTCAGGCAGACTTAAGTCCGCCCGTCACCGTTTCTGTTCTGGGACTGAGCGACCTCTGGTCAGCGGTCCGACTGCCTAATTAGAATGCCACCGAACACTGTTTGGTTGCATTACTACATTTCCCTATAGGAGCATGCATTACGGCTAAAAACCAGCTAAAATACATGTTCCTGCAGAGAAATGGGTTGTGCTGTTGATCTCTGCACCTCTTGGCAGGCACCTTGAGCCCTGCCACAGGGTGAAGGGATCAACTTGGGGGCACCATAAGTGCCCTCTTAAACCTCAAACGGAAGCCGCGCATCCAAGGGGCCCTCCTGGAGGCCCACAAATATGCTTTATGACATGGGCCTTAAACCCCACCACTTACACCTAAAAAATCATGGGACGGACGAGTCGGCATGGAAACCATATCAGAATGAAACCATGCATAGTAACCCCAAGGGCAGAAAGGCCTCCCCTTTTGGATTATGAGCTGGTTCTGACTGGGCGACGGGCTCTTTGAACCCATCTGAAGCCAGCCAAAATGACAGGATGGTTTAGTTTCTGACTGCCAGCATTGTAATGGAGCAGTCAAAACTAAACCTAGGTACAGATTACAATGTGGGTCAAAAGGCTCCAACCGTCGGTCGGACCCTTTAGGGGCCGCAACGTAATTGGCCCTTTAGTTGTTAGTTAATATAAATCAATGAATTGATAATTAACTATGTTATTATTTTTTTTTTTTTAGGTGTAAGTGGTGGGGTTTTAGGGCTAAAGGGTGGGAATTCATTTATTTTTGACTAATTAAGAATTAGTTGAGAAGTAATATTATTTAATTTATTGTTAATTAATAGTGTTTATTGTATAAAATATCATTTTCTCTAGGTGTAGGTTGTGGGTTTTAATGTCGTTTTTAATTAATTAGGAATGCGTTTTTAATTAATTGAAAATTAGTTATGTAAATTGCTTAATTACATTTTTTTATGTGCCGGTTTGGTTTAGAATGGTGGGTGGGAAGGAAATTGATTTTAAATAATTTATAATTAGTTGTTAAATACTATTAGTTATTTAATTCAACATTAATTATTTTAATTGTATAATTCTGGGGCTTGGAGGGCACTTGTAGTGCCCCCTAAACATCCCTGCATCATGTGGCAGGGATGCATGGTGCCAGTCACAAGGTGCAGGGATGCTTAAAAAGGGTATATTTCCTACTGTGGCTTGTGCTGCAGCTGTCGCATCATTGTTAGGGAAGCGGGACCTCCGACTTCTTGTTGGGTGGTTCATTTCCGAAGCAATGCCGGTCAGATGCTCGTGTGACCAGCATCGTAACAAAGCCTTTTGTTTTTAATGAATAATATTTGTTGAATTCATAATTGTTATGTTAATTGTGGAATAAAATTATTTTTCTTAAAGGATTTTAGATGTGGTGTGTGGGTTTTTAGGGGAATGGGGTACTGAGTAGATTATTTTAAGCAATTACTGTTTTAACTAATATTAAATATTAATTTAATAATGCATTATGTTAATTGTGTATATCATTTTTTGTTACATTTTATGAGTGTGTTGTGTGTTTTGTAGGGATATATTGTGAGAAGTACACAAATTATAATAAATTAATAATTAATAAATACGAGTTTGTTGATACATATTTATTTGAATAGTGTAAATAATACTTTTGGCCTGATTCTAATGGTGAACGGACTTCTGTCTATCTGCCATCATCCCTGGGATGTTCCCACATATGCAATTACAATACGATGCCACCAACTCAGCCGCAAAAGGATTTTTTTCCATTGTGGCGGGTGCTGCTGACTGCAGTACCTGCCGCAATGGAAAAAAAGGCAGGTTTTGCTTTTCTCTGAACTACGTGACATGCACCATGCGGAGCCTGCCACATGGTGCAGGGAAATGTAGGAGGCACCATAGATGGCCCCCAAGTGCAA
Organism: Lissotriton vulgaris; assembly: GCF_964263255.1. Taxonomy (NCBI): domain Eukaryota; kingdom Metazoa; phylum Chordata; class Amphibia; order Caudata; family Salamandridae; genus Lissotriton; species Lissotriton vulgaris. The sequence continues at coordinate 1,038,402,166 of NC_141696.1, read as the reverse complement.
AAGCAAACTGCCCCTGAACAAGGTGAGCCCTCAACGGACCCCCAAAGGCCATCCCTGCCAGCCTTTCCATGGCTGGTGAACCACCATGGAGAGGCTGGTGGGGAGCCAACATAGTAATCTGACCGGCAGTGCCTGCTAGGCACCGCTGGCATGCATTGCATGATAAGGTCCTCTGCAACACCGAGGGGCTCAAGGAGCCAGTCGGATACGTGGTGGTCAGTATTACCGACTGAAACGGTAGCGCCCACCATCATAATATGGGGGGCAAAATATGGCCGCACAAACGTGGACAACGCATAACTGACAGCCTGTCGGTGGTGGGTTCACCGCCATTGTAATGGCCCCATTTGTTTTTAAAGTAATTTTATTTTGTTGAAGATATTTTGTTTTGTTTTTAATGTTGAATGACTGGAGTGTGAATAGTACATTTTACCCATCCACTATCCAACACTTTCCCTACTATTGCATTTATTAAAGTGGGAATAGTAAATTTTACCCAATAGACAGTCCAATACTTTCTGTACTGTTTCACTTATTGAAATGGGAATAGTAAATGTTACTCCTCCGCTATGCAACACTTTCCCTACTGTTGTACTGACTGGAATGGGAATAGTAGATTTTTCCTCTCCCCATCTAACACTTTCCTCACTATTGCACTTTTTGGGGTGGGAAGAGTAAAGTGTACCCTTCTGCTACCCAACACTTTCTCTACTGTTGCACTAGTTGGAATGGGAATTGTACATTTTACTCCTCTGCTATCAAACACTTTCCCTATTGTTGTTCTGATTGGAGTGGGAATAGTAAATTGTACCCCTCTGCTATCTAGCACTTTTCAATCAATCAATCAATCAATCAATCAGGGAATTGTAAGCCCATTACACACCCGTAAGCTTCTCAAGGCGCTGAGGGGGTTCCGCAGATCCATTTAGCCGAAGAGCCAGGTCTTGATGGTCTTCCTGAAGGTGTTCAGGGAGGGGGCACGTATGATGTCTGCCGGTAGCTCGTTCCAGGTCTTGGCTGCAATGTGAGAGAAGGATCTTCCACCTTCCCTGGCTCTGTGGATCCACGGGGTTTTAGCTAGTACGAGGTTGGAAGATCGGAGGTTTATTTTGGGTACGTGGAAGTTGATTCTGTTGTTGAGGTTTTTGTGTCCGTTGTTGTGTAGGCGTGAGTGAGGATTTTGAAAGTGACTATTTTCTCCACGGTGAGCCAGTGGAGACTTTGTAGGTGTTGATTGATGTGTTCATGTCGGGGGGTGCCACAGACGAGTCTGGCGGCGGTGTTCTGTATTGTCTGGAGTTTGCAGAGTAGGGACTTGTTGATGCCGGCATGGAGTGCGTTTCCATAGTCCAGTCTGCTGGTGATGACTGCATGGGTGACTGTCTACCTTGTATCAGGGGAGATCCACTTGAAGGTCTTGCCGAGGATGCAGAGGGTGTTGAAGCAGCTGGAGGTGATGGTGTTGACCGGTAAACAACCTTTACAACGCAACTTTTACCACGCAGTGCCTTTACGACGCAACTTTTACAACATAAACCATTACAACGCATTGCGCTGGGAGGCGCTCTAGGATAGGGAATAGGTTTAATTTACTATCCAACACCTTCCCTACTATCCACAAGGACTGGAGTTGGAATAGTAAATTAAACTATTCACTATCCAGCGCCCCAAAGCACTATGCGTTGTAAAGGCATGTGTTGTAAAAACCGCGTTGTAAAGGCATGCGTGGTAAAAGCATGCATTGTAATGTCATACATCCGGCGTTGACCTGTCGGTTCATGAGGTGTGATGAGTCAATTACGATGCCGTGTTTCTTGTCATAGTCTGAGGGGGTAGGTGGGCTTCCCAGGGCTGCCAGCTACCAGGTGCTGTCCCATACTGAAAGGGTGGTACCAAGGACAAGGACGTCTTCTCGGCGTTGAGCTTCAGGCAGCTGTTGGTCATCCAGACTGCAACATCTTGCATTCCTTTCTGGAAATTGAGTTTGGTAGTGTTGGCCTCTTTGGTGAGGGCTAGGTGTAATTGGCATAGGATATGATGTTGAGGCTGTGTTGTTGGAAGATGGTTGCGAGGGGGGCCTTATAGATGTTGAAGAGGGTGGGGCTCAGGGATGAACCCTGTGGGACTCTGCAGGTGATTTTTGTGGGGTTGCAGAGGAAGGGTTGGAGTCTGATCCTTTGGCTTCTTCCGGTAAGGAATGATTGGATCCAGTCCAGGGCTGTGTATGCCTGCGTCATGTAGTCTGGCGACTAGTGTGCGCTGGGAGACGGTTTTAAAGGCAGCTGATAGGTCTAGTAGGATGAGGGCTGAGGAGTGGTCTTGGTCCAGGAGGGTGCAGATGTCATCTGTGACAATGAGTAGGGCAGTGTCTGTGCTGTGGTTGCCTCAGAATCCGGATTGGGACAGTTTGAGGACAGCGTTCTCTTCATTGAATCGTGTCAGTTTCCTGTTGGCAGTTTTCTATTGAACTTTGGCTGTGAAGGGGAGGAGCGAGATGGGCCAATAGTTTTTGAGGTTGGGGGGTCAGCTGTGGGCTTCTTGAGCAGAGATGACTTTTGCGTGCTTCCAGTCATCTGGAAAGGTGCCTGTTTTGAAGGTGGTGTTGATTGTGCATTGTAGTTTGAGTGCGATGGCAGCTGAAGCTCTGTGGTAAATGTGAGGGGGCATAGGTCGGTGGGGGCCCACAAGTGGATACTTTTCATGATTGAGGCAGTGTCTTCAGCTGGGATCAGTGTCCAGTTGGAGATTGTGGGCTGGCTAGTGTTTCTAGGGGGTGGGGGGCATTAGTGGCACCTCGTGGATGGTCGATGAAGTTGTTGTAAAGGTTTTTGATCTTGAGGTGGAAATAGGTTCCAAGCTTGTTGCAGAGGTATTGGGATGGGGTGATGTCTGTGGCTTTGCTGCGTGGGTTGGTGAATTTTTAAATGACAATGAAAAGTTCCTTGAAGTTGGTGGAATTGGCCAGGATTTTGTGGTGGATGAAGTTCCTCTTGGTGGCTCTGATCTGGTTGTGGTAGTCCATCATGGCGTCCTTGTGGGTGGAGTGGTTTTCAGTTGTCTTGGTGTTTCCTCAGTTCTTTTCCAGGCATCTGCAGGTGTGTCTGGCTTCTTGGAGAGCAGTGGTGGAACAGGCTGATTTCCTGGGTTGTTTTTGCCAGCGTTGCTTAGCTGGGAAAAGCTCATCTGCACAGTTGGAGATCCAGGTGTGGAGATCTCTAGCTGCGTCATTTGCGTCGGGTGCCCAAGTGTTATTGTCTCAGGTGAGGATGGATTTAAGTTGCTCGTCAGTTATCTTGCTCCAATTCCATCAAGGTAGGCCTGGGGCTGCTTTGGGTGTCTTGGGTTTGTTGATGGTGAAGTGTAAGCAGTGGTGGTAGGTTCATGGCAGCTACGTTTTGTGGCTTAGTTGGAAGGGGTCAAGGGTGTGTCCTGCTCTGTGGCTCAGTGTGTTGATGAGTTGTTTAAGTCCAATGCTGGCGATGTTGTCATGAAGGATAGTGTAGTTGGGGTCACTGGGGTTGTCCAGGTGGAAGTTCAGGTCTCCAATGAGTATGTAGTTTGGTTAGACGATGGCATCTAGTGTGATGAAGTCGGTGATGGTGGTGGCGAAGGGTGTTCGGGGGCCGGGGGGTCTGTAGACGAGGGTTCCTCGGAGTATAGATTTGGGGGTGGTCTGGATCTGGAAGTGCAGGTGTTCAGTGGAGGGGAAGGTTTTGCTGGAGGTGATAAGGCGTATGGTGCTCTTGTGGACGATGGAGAGGTCCACTCCTGGGTGGTTGGGGGCTGTCTTTCCTCTGGATCTTGTATGCGTCCTGGATAGCAGTGCTGATGTCGGAGGCGGAGGATGCATTGGTCCAGGTCTCTGTGAATAAGGCGATGGTTGGCGAGAGAGAGTCAAGTAGTTCTAGATTTCCATGGCGTGTTTGTGTACGGAGCATACATTGAGGAGGATGCATTTTTGGTTGTCGCTGGTGTTTACGTCGGCAGTGTTGGAGAACTGGCTGTGGGTCGTGTTCAGCAAGGCCTGTTGGAATTCTCTACGTCTTCCAGAGTTGAGTGCGAGCAGGTTGGTGGTGTCGTAGTGATGGGTAGTGGGTGGTCCAGGGTGCCTGGCACTGGTCGCAGTCAGGTCGCTGATGCATGCAGATGGGCTTGCCTTGGGCGAGCCTTCAGCACATCAGTGGCCTGACCATGCAGCGGCTACCATTAAGTAGGGAAGGTGGGAGGGAGGAGAGGCTGGGAGGTGGGAGCAGGGGAATTCCAGTTTGGAATTCTGGGGGGAAATTCCTGGGGGAAATTCTGGGGGGGGCTGCAGGGGCAGCAGCGGCAAAAGGCAAAAGGAACAGGCAGGTACAATAAATTGAAAAAGTGGTGGAATTAGAGCAAAACACAGACGGGCACAATACCAGTGGCACAACCGGGAAAAATTAAGAAAACAAAAATGGCTGAGAAAGATTACGGGGGTTGCAGGCAGTCTGGTCCCAGTTGGAGCAGGCAACAGGCGCAGGAGTGGATAGCAGCCTTGAACCTCCCAAGGAGGAGGTCGGGGTCTGGAGACAAGAGACGGCACAGCAGAGCTGCCAGTAGAGAGTGGACCTAGACCAAGGGTCTTACACTTTTCCTACTGTTGTACTGATTGTAGTGGAATTAGTACATTTTACCTATCTGCAATTCAACACTTTCCCTACTGTTACAGTCAGTGGAGTGGGAATAGTATATTTTACCCCTCCGCAATCCAACACTTTTCCTACTGTTGCACATATTGTAGTGGGAATAGTAAATGTTACCACTCCAGAATCTAACACATTCCCTACTTTTGTACTGACTGGAGTAGGAATAGTGAATGTTACCCATCTTCTATCCAACAATTACCCTACTGTTGTACTGACTGGAGTGGAAAAAGTAAATCTTACCACTCTACAAACCACACTTTCCCTACTGTTAAATTAATTGGGATGGGAATGGTACATTTTTCCCATCCTCAATCCAACACATTCCCTACAGTTGCAGTGATTGCACTGGGAATAGTAAATTTTGACCCTCTGCTCTCCAGCAGTTTCCCTACTCTTGTACTGGCTTGTAAAGGTGTGGTAAATAATATCTATCTACAATACAAAGCATTTACTACTGTTGCATTTATTGGAGAGAGATTTGTAAATGTTACCAATTTTTATTATTTTAGTGTCACGTTAAGTGGGAAAAATACATTTTTTAAATATTTATTTTAATAGTTTGCGTATTTTTTTATAATTGTAGTGGGAATAGCACAAGTATTAAATTTGATATTACATAATTTATTTGCTATTGTTACTATTTATACGTTGTATTTTTGTTTATTGAAAATTTAAAAAAAATGATTAATACTTTTGATTTGTAAAATAATTTGTATTCAATTTTAAGAATTCGAAGTTGCTTCATTTTTTAATTTAATTAGAATTATATATATTTATAGAAAAACTAAAGGTTACAGGGACGTTATAGTTAGACTGACATTTCACTCGATGAAAGCGATAAAGTGCACGCAAGGTAAAATACTTACTTTACTCCTGTCCATCGTATGTCGGATTCCACTACTCCTCACACTGCCCCTCCCTTCGCCCTGCCCACCGCCCCACCGAGCTCCCTCAGCGAGCCACCACTGGATGAAAGGTGCAGAAAGAGGCGAGAGAGGTGCGGAAAGAGGAAAAAAGGCGCAGAAAGAAGCAAGAGAAGTGCAGAAATAAACACAAAATTATCAAAAAAGGCAAGTGAGATACAGAAAGAATCCATAGAGGTGCAAAAAGATGCAAGAGAGGTGCAGAAAGAGGCAAGAGAGGTACAGAAAGAAGCAAGAGAAGGGCAGAAAGAAGAAAGAGAGGTATAGAAAGAGGTAGGAGAAGTGCAGAATGATGCAAGAAAATGTCAGAAAGATGAAGAAAGGTACAGAAACAAGCAAGAGAAATACAGAAATAAGCAAGAGAAGCGCAGAAAGAAACACAAGAAGTACCAAAAAAGGCAAGTGAGATACAGAAAGAGGCGCATAGAGGTGCAAAAAGATGCAGGAGAGGTGCAGAGAGAGGCAAGAGAGGTACAGGAAGAAGCAAGAGAAGGCCAGAAAGAAGCAAGAGAGGTATAGAAAGAGGTAAGAGAAGTGCAGAGAGAAGCAAGAGAATGCCAGAAAGAGGAAGAAAGGTACAGAAACAAGCGAGAGAAATACAGAAATAAGCAAGAAAAGTGCAGGAAGATGCTACAGAGGTGCATAAAGAGGCAAGATAGATACAGAAAGAGGCAAGAGAGGTACAGAAAGAACCAAGAGAGGTACAAAAAGAAGCAAGTGAAGTGTAGAAAGAAGAGAGTGAGGTATAGAAAGAGGCAACAGGGATGCATAAAGAGGAAAGAGAGGTACAGAAAAAGGCAAAAGAAGTGCAGATAAAGCCAAGAGAAGTGCAGAAAAAAGCAGGAGAAGTGAAGAAAGAAGTTAGAGAGGTGTGGAAAAAACATGAGAGATGAAGAAAGAAGAGAGTGAGGTGCAGAAAGAGACAATAGAGGTGCAGAAAGAGCCGCAAGAGATACAGAAAGAAGGAAGAGAAATGCAGAAAGAGGCAAGATAAATGCAGAAAGAGCCATGAGAGGTACAGAAACAGGAAGTGAGGTGTAGATAGAGGGAAAAGAGTTGCTGAAAGATTCAAGGGAGGTTCAGAAAGGGGCAAGAGTGGTGTAGAAAGTAGCAAGAGAGGTACAGAAAGAGACACGAGAGGTACAGAAAGAAGCAAGAGAACTGCAGAAAGAAGATGAAAGGCGCAGAAAGAGGCAAGAGAGGTGCATAAAGAGGAAGAAAGGGGCAGAAAGAAGCAAGAGAAGTATTGAAAGAAGCAATAAAAGTACAGAAAAAGGCAAGTTATGTACCGAAAGAGGCAATAGAGGTGCAAAAAGAGACAAGAGAGGTGCAGAAAGAGGCAGGAGAGCTGCCGAAAAAAGAAAAAGGCACAGAAAGGTGTAAAAAGAGGCAAGGGATGTGTATAAAGAGGCAAGAGAAGTACAAAAAGAGGCAAAAGAAGTGTAGAAAGAAGCAAGAGAATGTCAGAAAGAGGAAAAAAGGAGCAGAAAGACAAAAAATGTGCTGAAAGTAGCAAAAGAAATGCAGAAAGAAATCCAGAAAGAAGCAAGAGAAGTATAAAAAGAAGCTAGAGAAGTATACAAATAAGCATGAGAGGTGCAGAAAGAAGAGAGGGAGCTGCAGAAAGAGGCAAAGAGGCAAGAGACGTGCAGAAAGAGTAAAGAGAGGTGCAGACAGGCAAGAGAGGTACAGAAAGAGGCAAGAGAAGTACAGAAAGAGCCAAGAGAAGTGCAGAAAGAAGTAAGAGACGTATAGAAAGAGGCAGGAGAGGTATAGAAAGAGGCAAGAGAAGTGCAGAAAGAAGCAGGAGATGCACAGAAAAAATCAAGAGTGGTGCAGAGAGGTACAGGAGAACTACAGAAAGAAGCAAGAGATATTCAGAAAGAGAAAGGAAGGTACAAAAAGAGAAAGAAAGATATAGAAAGAAGCAAGAGCAGTGCAGAAAGAAGCAAAAGAAGTATAGAAAGAAGCAAGATAGGTGCAGAAAGAAGCAAGAGATGTATAGAAAGATGAGTGAGGTACAGAAAGAGGGAAGAGAGATGCAGAAAGACGCAAAAGAGGTGCAGAAAGAGGCAAGAGTAGGGCAGAAAGAGGCAAGAGATTTGCAGAAATAAAAAAGAAAGGTGCAGAAAGAAGCAATTGAAGGGCAGAAATAAGTAAGAGAGGTGCATAAAAAGGCCAGAGTGGTGCAGACAGACACAAGAAAGGTTCAAAGAAAGAAGCAAGAGAGGTGCAGAAAGAAGCAAGAAAGGTATAGAAAAAAGAGTGAGGTGCAGAAAGATGCACGAGAGGTTGCAGAAAGAGGCATGAGAGGTACATAAATAAAAGAGAAATGACAAAAGAGGCAGGAGAAGTGCAGAAAGAAGAAAAATGATGCAGAAGAAAGCAAGAGATGTGCAGAAAGAAGCAAGAGAGGTACAGAAAGGAACAAGAGAGGTTTAGAAAGAGAAAGATGGGTGCAGAAAGAAAAAGATGTGCAGAAAGGAGCAAGAGAGGTACAGAAAGACGCAAGAGAAGAGCTGAAAGAAGCAAGAGAGTTGCAGAAAGAAGAGAGTGAGGTGCAGTAAGAGGCAAGAGAGGTATAGAAAGAGGCAAGAAAGGTACAGAAAGAAATAAGAGAAATGCCAAAAGAGGCAGGAGAAGTACAGACAGAAGCAAGAGATGTGCAGAAAGAAACAAGAGAAAGGCAGAAAGAAGCAGGAGAGGTGCAAAAAGTAGCACAAGAAGTGCAGAAACAAGCAAGAGAGATGCAAAAAGAAGCAAGAGAGGCACAGAAAGAGGAAAAATGTATGCCTGGGTGGAGTTTGCGTGGCATTGCTATACAGAACTCTGCCAACGGGTGGAGTTACTTGCTCTACCCGTTTGCATGACTTTTCTGACATTCGGCAATGCTGATTGCCTGCTCGGGAAATATCGGACAAACTTCACCATGCATTCGCCAATAGGCGCTTCCATCTTGTTTTTCTACTCTTTGTTCTGGGGCCTGATTTGAATCCTCCCTATATCTTTTCAATCCTTTTTTCCTAAAACTTTTTTTTGATCTTTTGTATTTATTATCTATCCTCTCTCTTCCTAAGTGTATATTTTGTGTTTTGTTCTACTTTTTGTGTGTTTCACTTTGTTTTTGTACTTTTTTTCCATTACTTGATTTTTTTTTTAACTCCCAGCTTTTGGTCCTGACTTTTTACTTCTACTTTTTGTTTTCTGATCCCCGCCCCTCTGAACCATGGCTAGGAAAAAGAAAACAATGCAGAGTGTGACCAGGTACCACCTTTGTTGCGAAAGACGTCGCCCAGAAGGGCATCTCACCTTAACCCCGGCAGTAGGCGGCATGGCTGTGTCTGAATACAGGATCCAGGAGTGTCACAAGCAGTGGACAAGGGTTTGCTGGCAGTGTTTCACTCATCTGAGGTCCGGCACACCCATAACAAACTCTTGCATGGGTAGTCCGACATCCTGGCTGAGAGCAAGACCTGCTTGACCAAATAGGTCTTGAGCTGTTGTGGGGTGGGGCTTGGTGAGTAGCTAACTATTTATTACTATTGTGTGTTCTGTGTTATTGCGAATGTAATCTTTTTTAAAATAGTAAGAATGCAGCTGCTGCTTACATGCAGGTAACTTAAATTTAAATATCTTATATTATTTGATTGTTATTCTTCTCGACAGGTACTTAGAACTACTAATCTTACTTGTTTGCAACTTTGCGCTCGCTTGGGATGATTATGTAGGTGCGGTTAGAGAAATTAACTTACGTAATGCAGACTAGAGAGACTACTTCCCTTTGTCTCCTTGTCACTAAGTTAGTGGTAGTTGGTAAACAACGTTTACCCCAAAACTTTTACAATGCAGGGAATCACAACGCGGGCCTTAAAATGACTGCGTTATGATTCCGCATTCCATTACTCGGCAAGTCGGAACAACAACTAGCGGGGGAGGTGTTGGATTTAAAATCCAACACATTCCTAAGTGTCAGCACAGATTGGAGTTGGAATAGAAAATTATACTATTCCAACATCAAGCGCCCCCCCTCCACAAGTCGTTGTTCCGTCTTGCGGAGTAATGTGATTCCCTGCGTTGTAAAAGCCAGTGGAATACCGTCACATATTCGTGGTAGTTATTTAGTAAGTTACTTATTATTAGTTGGTCATTTAGCAGCCTGGGTGATGCCTTCTCCTCTCATGTGCTGACTTCTTAGTCCTTAGTAGAACCTGTTGTAGTTTGTATAGTGAGTGAATATAGAAAGCAACCAAACAGCTTGGTGTATGCAATAAGCATGCGTCCATCTATGCATTTAAGAATACTAAAAGTAGGCTTAGTGAATTGGCCCGTCAATGGGGGTTGAGATGATTGTCTATGAGAACAAATATAATTTTTTTGCATTTTATTCCAAAGTCTTTGGAAGAGGTGGGCTAGGTAGGTTTAGGATTCAGGAATCGGAATGGAACTGTGGAATAATGAAGATAGGGTGGTCCGTGACCCCGATACTAGTCTACTACTAGTAGATCTGATTCGATAGGTCAATATTATTGCAATTGCTGTTTCCTGTCAAAATATCTTTTTTGGAAAATTTGTTTAATCTTTATTTAACACCAATCAATTTTTGTCTCTTTATTTATGTCTTAAATTTATCAGCATCCAGGGGCAAGAAGAAGACAGAATCTGCCCCCTTTTCTGAATCGATTTTGGCCACTATAGGTGTGGCAGGGTATACTCAGACATGAGTCCCTTTCTCACTGCTCCATCAGGATTCAAGCAAGCCGGGCCGAAGACGGCTGAAATGCCAGAAACCGGTCCCCGGTAGCTTGTTTCCTTTCTGGTGAAGAATTGGCTTGGTAGTTTAGTCTGCCCTGTTCCCATGATGCACTGGGCCAGGGACAGACTGATTTGCATATAGCCAGGTTCTGAGCTGGGATGGGGCAGTGAGATAAATAACAGTGATGGATCAAGCCCTGATCTTTGGACTGGGTAAGAGTGGTCTGCTCAATTCAGACACTCTGTTCATCACCACCCCCTTTTCTGAATCGATTTTGGCCACTATAGGTGTGGCAGGGTATACTCAAACATGAGTCCCTTTCTCACTGCTCCATCAGGATTCAAGCAAGCCGGGCCGAAGACGGCTGAAATGCCAGAAACCGGTCCCCGGTAGCTTGTTTCCTTTCTGGTGAAGAATTGGCTTGGTAGTTTAGTCTGCCCTGTTCCCATGATGCACTGGGCCAGGGACAGACTGATTTGCATATAGCCAGGTTCTGAGCTGGGATGGGGCAGTGAGATAAATAACGGTGATGGATCAAGCCCTGATCTTTGGACTGGGTAAGAGTGGTCTGCTCAATTCAGACACTCTGTTCATCACCACCCCCCTTTTCTGAATCAACGTGTGTGTGGTAGCTGGCGGTGCCTCCCAGCAGAAATGTTCCTCTGTAGATGGCTCTGCTGGCCCCAATAAGTCCTCCTGTTGCTAATATTAATACATATTTACCTAACTTTTACCACACCTTATTTAGAACTTTTATTTCAGTTTCCTAATTGTATTTTTTACCAAATCTTCTTCGATCTATCTGTTACAACATTTTTGTTATCTCTGCATTACCGACCTACTTAGTTATTTAAATGTATAATGTCAGATTTTTTTTACATCAAATCAAACTGCCTCTGACTCTGTATCAGTCAGCGAAGTTTTCCCTCTCCCCTTATATATATTGTGGACTGCCTAGTGGTGGTACTATAAGACTCAGAGAACCCATTGGTCCTTACTACTACAAGTATTAGTACTACTACTCTGCTGTGCAGATTGAATGCCCAAGTAAGGTATTCTACGCATGTTTGTTGAGATGAGATGGCTATCTTTTACTTTTTCATGCTCAGTCAGTAAATAAAATGATGGTCATGTTGGTCACCCCAAAGTGGCGTACTTTACTTTTTCACATGTAGGGCTAGTACTATTTTTATTAGCAGCAGTTGATGGTTAACAACTGATTACTGTGCACCATAGCTGGAAGGAAGTATGAGGAGGAGGACTAGAAGGAGGAGGATGGCACCGCAATATTTTCCTACCAAGAGAGACCCCATGCCCGATTGCCAGGAAGTTGGCCACTCTTTTACTTTTCAAAAACTCAGATTCACCAATAGCTCTAGCCACTTAGTCCAGTCCTATAAGTTGTCCACTTCTTGATAGGCTTTTCAAAAATTGCCACCAACAAAATGCCCAACCAGATATTTTATTATTTTTGATAGGACAGACTGTGCACTCTACTCTAGTAGTACCCAAATTATAATGAGGCGTGTGGTGTGAGTATTGTATTTCAATATTGCAAGTGAAAATAAAATAGGGAGAGGCGTATAGGGCAACTAAAAAATGTGAAATGTTTTTTCTAGTCATACGGACCACAAGGGTTGGGGCCAGCAGCGAAGGCAACACAAGTCAGGAGGGAGCTGATGCTGCACTCGCCAGGCTTGTAAGATCGTTTGGGCTGGAAGTGTTATCATACGCTGATGACACCCAGATCATGGTCTACGTTTCCCAATCGGTGAGTGCCACCGCCCTCAATTTCAGGAACTACATGGAAGCAGTTTCGTATTGGATGATTAAGACCTTCCTGAAATTATATGGGGAGAAAACCGAAGTCCTTATCTTCGGGGGCAAACAGGAGATCTGGTCCACCGATTGGTGGCCCTCCACCCTCGGAGCCTGCCCTCTGCCCTCCCATTCTGCCCACAACCTTGGGGTTATCTTAGACACCATGTTCTCCTTCGACAAACAAGTTAGTAGGATGGTGTCAACATGCTGGGGTGTGATTAGAATCTTGAGGAAGATTACACACTATCTTACCCCTAAAGGTCGAAAACAGGTTACAGTTGCTCTCGTATCCTCAAGGCTGGACTACTGCAATGCACTGTACCTAGGCATGAACAAAAAGCTGGTTTATCGCCTACAAACAGTGCATAATGCAGCTGCCAGGTTTGTTGTCGACGCCCGAGACGTTCTTCAGGCTCTCCTATTATGAAAATCCTGCACTGGCTTCCTATTCAGTCCAGGACAAATGACAAGATTCTATGTTTCACCCATAGTGCTCTGTATGGGTCGGGAGCAGAAGATATTAAGTCCCTTGTGTCCTTCTATGCTCCCAGTAGGGCCTTACGCTTGGCCAATAAGAACTCTTTGTCTGTTCTGCTAGTTGTCAAAGCCAGATGGCGAGGGAAGGCTTTCTTCTCCCTCGCTCCTAGATTGTGGAACAAGCGTCCTAATGAGCTTAAAGGACAAACATCGCTTTTGCTTTTCCGCAAGGCATTAAAAACCTGGCTCTTCTTAGAAGCTTATCCATAGTCGGCGCACGCCTTACACCTACAGCAGTGGTATCATCTTTTATGCGCCTTGACGCCCTTGGGCATAGTTGCACGATACAAATCCTTATTCATTCATTCACCTGCAGGGGGTAGGTCAGCAGCAGTGGAGGGTGGTGGTAAATCATATTTTACTTATTGACAATACACTCCCTGCAAGGTTGCATACTCCTATAGTTGAGACTAAGTTGTTGTGAACAGTTGAAGAAGAAACTCTTTACTTAGCATTAGCCGGAGTTGAGTAATTAATGGCCTCTTCTATCTTCAACTCAGCAGAGAAAGTTTTATGAAGAAGACTAAGAAGCATACAACCTTGATGGGTTGATGGAAAAGGGAAAGAAGGATGGAAGGAGGAAGGACGGACGATGATATGTAATATATGACTGGCATAGAAGGATATATGGGTGAAGGAAGGTGCCTCAGGATGCAGATAGGTGGCTGATAGGATGCATGCGTGATTGAAAGATGGGTGAAAGGTGAAAGAAACTAAGAAAGGATGTCTGCCAGGGCCTGGGTCGGTGAGATTGTATGGGTGAAAGGAATCCTCCGGGGTGTTTGTTGAGTTAAACTCAAAGGCAAGCAAGGACGCTTGGTGGTAGTTAAAATGACAAATGTATGTTGTTGGTGAAAGATTTGCTGGGATTGAGAATGATAGCCATGTTTGAATTAATGGAATCCTGCATGGTATTCAATCATAGCATAGGTGGAGACTGGAAGAAGAGATTGTAAAAGAAAATTAAACTGTGCCAGAGTAGCAAAGCCCAGGGTGAAGAATAAAAAAATAATGCTAGAAGAGCAATGCAATGATGAAAGGAAAAATCGCTGGAAAGAAGAATAAACAAGGGTTGTTTTTTTCTCCAGGTTTGTGATTCAAGGATGTATTTCAGAATACCCCCTTGACTCAAAGTAGTTTGCAAGCAGAACATATATATTGTGTACGTACCGACCCATCATTAATCACCTCCCTCCAACACCAAAGCCAACTCCAGCTCCCTACCCATGTCATTTCGACTGTGTCAGCCATGGGTGGCCTATCGGCTGCATGGTTGCAATCAAACACTAGTAGTACCTCATGTTGTGCCAAATATCATCATTCACATTAGTAGTCATATAATCTGCCTTCTTTTAGTAGTCAGGGTGAACGTTAAATTGATCATTTGCCATTGCTTTTACAGAGTATGGCCATTATAGAAGAATAAATAATTGCGTAGTACAGCTGCCCCACCTGCAGACAGCAGTAAAGTAATGTCAGTCTGCTACACTAGTATGTCTGCCTAGGGCTCAAGCTGACTGAGCATTGCTTGCCTACAAGGTTAATTTAGCTAAACAAGAGAGAGAAGAAGAAGAATACTTGTCTACGGCATAGTGCCTAATGCCTGAAACTCTAATCAAATCCAAATCTTAGGGGCCGAGGAAGTGAGGAAACCACAAATGTTATGTACTGCTAGTGCTACTGTGCCACTATAATTTTGTGTTACTATTTTGCTAAGAGTATTGGTTACAATGGTCATATTTCTTTCTTGATATGGCTACTCCTTTCCAACTCAACGGGCAGGAGTTAGCAGCCAGGGCCCAGCAACGGAAGATGGATGCCATCAGGGATGAATATTGGTGGCTGGTGGTTCTGGTGGAGGAGGAGGAGGAGGCAGCAGCTGCAGTCTCCAATGCCCTGGGCCCCAGCCAAGTGCCCCACTGCCTCTGGTGGTACAGCACTGTGGTCTGCCACCTGCCCACCATAATTCAAACACTTCTGCCCACCCCTATTGTCCCTGAAAAGAGTGTCTGTTCCGTATGCTCCTGTGGATGGCATGCCTAGATGCCGAAATTGAGGTCCGGTTCCAGGCCCTAGAGCGCAAGTTCTGGCAAGCCCACTGCTAAACCTCAGTCTTGACCCTTGCCCCTTATTCAATCTTTTTTTGGTCGGTGGTACTCGCTCGGGAAAGTGTGGGAATGTGGGAGTTGGGGAAAACTGGTGTGTTCTTTTTCATGGACATTTATGGACAATTGCACTTTTTACTGGACATTGCTTGGGGTTAAGGAGAGGAGTGGGTCAGGTGTTGTGGGTTTCTTTAATTAATTCTAGTTTATTTGTTAGTGGACTCATTTATTTATAGTTTTTTACATTCTGTTTCACTTCGAACTGATTCCTTTGCTGCAGGGCCTGAGCCTGTTTTTCAAAACTGCGAATAGTGTAACACACCAACAGATAAATGTGGTACCCTCACTTGTCCTACTACTGTCAGTCTCTCCTCCTGGTCTATGCATTCTGCAACTAAAACCCCTATGGACCTGGAAAGTTGTGGGTTTGTGATTTAAATAATTTCCATAGTATATCACATTATGCCTCACCCATACTTCTCTTACCTGTGATTGATTCTTAGGCGAAGCAACGCATACAGGGTGATGGATTGGTTTCCCAAGGCACCCTGGTGGTGGTAGAAGTAGTAGACACTGACAGTAGCATTTGCAAAAAAAGAAAATGAGACTGTCAGTCACCAAAGGGATACTATGGAATGAGTAGTAGAAGAACAGTATACAAGAAGAAGACTGCCAAACAAGAAACCCTGATGATAAGCAATGCTAACATAACATAAAACAGAATATTGGGCTAGCCTATTACAAATTAAAATACAAACTGAAGTCAACTTGAGTTATGAAGTGGACAAGCGTAATCTTCAGTGCTGGAACTAGGATGATGTATCGATGTTGGAAAATAATTATGAGGGATTATGTTCCTCTGGAAAAAAATGTAATATAGAATACTCTGCATGGGTGAGCAATCCAATGTATATAGTGCTAGTGTGGGCTAATATATATACTTAGAGCAGAAGAAGATCCTCGCCCTGCCTTGAGATAGAGTTGCTTTAACCACATCCACCCCAGCAAGTGTGTGATCAATTATTGGTGTAAATTTGATTTACTCACATCTCAATATAAATCACACAGCCCGGGGGAAGAGTGTTAGGGTTTGATGAATGGTTGGGAAGGGGGATTCAGGAAATGTTTGACAGAGAAAAACACTACATATGGACAACACACATTCATCTTGGCAGCCGACCAACATAAATCTGTTAAGGGAAAAAAAGGAAATGCATGCAGGATGATGATGACCTGATGATGAGTAGTGCTAGACTAGTACAGGGCAGTATATTAATTATGCAATTCCCTGTCTGCCCCCAGAGAGACCCAGGTTACATTCATTTTATGTTCTGCTGTACTGGACTTCCTTTGAAACATAGCAAGTAAAATTAAAAAATATCTGCAGGAGTCAAATACAAGCAAACATAAACAACACACACAGTTGTAATGAGTGAAGAGAAGAAATCCCCAAACGGGATTCAGGGCCACCAATAGCACAAAGGCTACATTGCTGGCCGTCACAGACAATATCAGAAATTTCCTGGACCAAGGCAAAGCTGTGGCCCTGATCCTGTTGGACCTGTTGGCGGCATTCAACACGGTCTCCCACCACCTCTTGCTAGAAAACTTACATGAGAAAGGAATAAACGGAAAAGCCCTAGAATGGCTTAGTTCCTTCCTGTGCAATAGAACCCAAACTGTACAGCTAGGAGTCTTCTCATCCAAACCCAAACATCTGAAATGCGGTATCGTACAGGGAGCATCCCTCATCCCCACACTGTTTAATGCCTACGTTTCACCTTTGGCAAAAAATGGGAAAAAATGGGGCTTCGGTGTATGCTCCTATGCGGATGACACGCAACTAACAATCACCATCGGGAAGGAGCATGAATACACCAAAACAAAACTTAACAACTATCTTACTGACATGGCTACCTGGATGGCAGACCACTGCCTAAAGCTGGACGCAGAGAAAATTGAGATCCTGCTCCTTGTGGAAGCCAAACATATCTGGGACATTTCCTGGTGGCCCTCCTCCTTTGGAGATGCCCCTGCACCCAAACACTGTGCCAAAAACCTGGGCGTAACCATTGATGACAAACTATATATGCAGGCACACTTACGAACTCTATGTGGGAAAACTTTCGATACTTTGAAACTCCTAAAAAGGCTGTTCCCAGGGATCCCCTGGAAAGCAGGAAAACAGTCACACAAGCCCTGCTAGTCAGCAGGTTGGACTATGGCAATGCCCTCTTTGTGGGCATGCCAGAATATCTATTCAAATGACTGCAGGTGGTGCAGAATGCTGTGCAAAAAAAGTGTGCAATGAAGACAAATATAGCTCAGCAAAAAACTGCTTAAAGCAACTGCACTGGTTACCCATGCGTCAAAGAGCCTGCTTCAAGCTCCTTGGACATGCCCACAGGACACTCCACGACACAGGCCCCATGATCCACAAGAACAAAACATGCTTCTACACTCCCACCAGATCACTAAGTTCACAACACCTCGCTCTGGCTGAAACAAATTAGATAAACAAATCTAGAACGGGAGGATGAGCATTCTCATACCTGGCAGCACAGCATGGGAACGACCTTCCAATCGAACTACACTGTCTTTAAGAGAAAGCTTAAAACACACCTATTCCCCAAAGACTGAAATCTGATCCATCAACCTCACTGACTATACTCATTACCGTAATCCTTAGCACCGTGATATGCCCTGGGATGAATGTTGCGCTCTATAAATATCAATATAAATAAATAAGTATAAATAAGAAAGGAATCAAATGAAATGATACTATATTATTGCCAAATTGGGAGCTTCATCTCTAGATTCATCTAGGTCCTTCCTTGGACTGTATGTCCATCAATCTTGGGTGCCTGGCAGATGCAGTTTGGTAAGGTAAGTGTGAGTTGTTTTTGCCAGTATGGTGCAGGGTAAAGGGCCTGTAGATGGAAAAACAAAATGATATTGAAAAATCAAGGAGAAAAGTTAAACTGCATTATTAAGGAGGAGTGCAAAAAGAAGACTTTCAGAAGTAGCATGGCTAAATCATGTCTGCTTCTGGCAGTTATGTACAACAACAAGAGCAGGTCCCCCACCCAACCTTAGCTTTGAATTTGAGCTAGACATCACTGACCACAAACAAGCACAGCAACATAACATTTTCCAAATTAAGTTAAATGAGCAATGCACCACTGTCAGTCACACCTCACTTGCCACCACCACTATACAGACATGTAGGTCTTGTGTTGTTGTTTACCTTTATGCAAAAAGAACAATTGATGGAGAGAAAGCAGAACAATGTCATAGATTCACCCCTGTACAGAGATCTGGACCAAAATCCATCATTTTTTTGCTCACTATAGGACCGGTTTCAGACTTTCAACCAGGGTAGCTTGACTCCAGTGGCATGGAGAACACAGGACCCACGTCTGGGCATACCCGTCCCACTCAGGGTGACAAATGCATAAAGAAAAATTGATGTACAGAATGCAGAACAGTGTCATACATTCTGTACTGGGCCTAAATCCATCGTTGTTTTTCTCACCATGCCATTCCAGTTTGGACCCAGCCATATGCAAGTCAGTCTTGACCCTGCGCCCAATGGGAACAGTCAGCCCAAACTGCCAGAACAGGTCCTCCCTGGACTGGAAACAAGCATCCTAGGATTGTTTTTGGGCTTTCAGCCCTCATCAGCCAGGATAGCTTGACTCCAGTGGCGTGGAGAGCATGGGACCCACGTCTGGGCATACCCGTCCTACTTGGTGTGACAAATGCAAAAAGAATAATTGATGGACAGAATGCAGAACAATGTCATACATTCACCCCAGTACAGAGATGTGGGTCTAAACTCACCATGACATTCCAGTTTGGACCCAGCCATTTACAAATCATTATTGACCCTGCACCCAATGGTAACAGTCTAGCCCAAACTACCAGGGCAGGTATTCCCTGGACTGGAAAAAGCATCCTAGGTCCGGTTTTGGGCTTTCAGCCCTCAGCAGCCAGGATAGTTTGACTCTAGTGGCATGGAGAGCATTTGTTTGCATAGCACTTTTCACCCTAAGTGGGATGGGTATGCCCAGATGTGGGTACCTTGCTCACTGTTCCACTGGATTAAAGCTAGCCTGACTGATGTAGGGTAATACGTAGAAACTTGTCCCAGGATGCTTGTTTTCGGTCCAGGGAGGGCCTGGCAGTTCGGTCTGGAGTGTTCCCATGAGGCACAGGGTCAAGACTGATTTGCTTATGGCTGGTTCTAAACTGGGGTGGCATGGTGAGCAAATGAATGATGGATTTAATCCAGGTCTCTTGATTGGGGCTGAATGTATGATTTATTCAGCATTCCATCCATCATTTGTATGCGTGTCACTTTTTACCCTAAGTGGGATGGGTATGCCCAGACGTGGGTCCCTCGCTCACTGTGTCACTTGATTCAAGCAAGCCTGACTGATGAAGGGTAATACCCAGAAACCGTTCCCAGGATGCTTGTTTCCAGTCCAGGGAGGACCTGGCTCGGCAGTTCGGTCTGGACTGTTTCAATGTTGTACAGGATCAAGACTGATTTGCATATGGCTGGGTCTAAAATGGGGTGGCATGGTGAGCAAATAAATGATGGATCTAAGGGTGGGCGTAGTTCGCGAAGTAGCGCTACGCGAAGCTATGCGAAGTGCACTTCGCACTACGCGAACTTCACGTAGCACTACGCGAGCTGCGTAGTAGCATGTTCGCACTGTGCAAGATGTGCTTTCAATGATTGCACAGTGCGGACAAGCATCCGGCACTGTGCAATCATTGAAAACAACACAGTGCGAGCTGTAGTTTTCTGCTGCTCGAGTAGATTTTTACTCGAGCTGCAGCTTTCTCAACGCGAACTGGTAGTTTCTCTTTGCGAGCGGTCGTGAGCATGCACAACCACTCGCAATGAGAAACCTGACATCCCCGCGTTGAGAATCTCGCCGGGATGTCCTTTTGCTTGCTCGCGGTCGCGAACATGACGTTGAGGACCGCGAACAAGCAAAAAATGACCGCTGTACTACGCTACACTGCACTACGCGTGTTCGCACTGTACTATGTGCAGCTCGCGTAGTGCGTAGTTGTGCAAACTTCGCAAACTACGCAAGCGTAGCGTAGTGCTTCGGCCAGGGTTAGATTTAACCCTCATTTCTTGACTGTGGTGAATGTATGATTTATTCAGAATTCTGTCCATCATTTGTTTGCGTAGCACTTTTCACCCCTGGGATAGGTATGCCCAGACGTGGGTCCCTTGCTCACTGTGCCACTGGATGCAAGCTAGCCTGGCTAATGAAGGGTAATACCCAGAAATCGATCCCAGGATGCTTGTTTCCGGTCCAGGGAAGACCTGGCTTGGCAGTTCAGTCTGGACTGTTCCCATGAGGCAAAGGGTCAAGACTGATTTGCATATGGCTAGGTCTAAACTGGGGTAGCATTGTGAGCAAAAGAACAAATGGTTTAACCTAGATCTCTTGACTGGGGGTGAATGTATGATTTATTCAGCATTCTGTCCATCGTTTGTTTGTGTAGCGCGTTGTTTACATTTAGAGCACTTCATGCCCTGAGTTAATTCATCAATCATCTCCAATCCTCCTGACTCTGATTGTGAGTTGAGTATGGTATGGTCATGGTATCCAACTCTGTACCAAAAGTGTCCCAAGTGAGTCCAGACTTGTCCCAACCCAAAATGCAACGGATTGGCCTGCAGTAGTACAATTTTGTTATTGAACAACAAGAAGGGAAAGATTGACTTGAGTCACTTTTTTGGTGTGAAGAATAGTAGACATCATGCAAAACAAACAACAATCACTCAGCGTGCAATGCATTCCATCATTTACCTGTCCTTCCAGGGGAGTCCCTCAAGGCTCAGAAAGAATAGATATATATAGTCATGGCTCAGGTTTGGAGGCAGGCACACATTTAGCATTTGTATTCTCCAACCAATGTCTGACTTGAGGGAAAGGGCTTTAGGGCGAGTCGGGACTCAGGAGTAGACTTACTTCTTCACTGACTGCACACAGTTTGTTGTAAATCATAAAGACAGTGACAAACACAAACAATAAAGTAAATATTGTTCCTCAGCAATATCTTGGGTAAAAGATAGAAATAAAGTAACTGGAAAATGAAAGAGCCCAGTAATTGTCAGGTATGATGCAATCTGGTGGCACCAAGTGCTGATTTATTTTAATCATGGTTAACCTCGCCACGTTTTGGGGTGAGAGACTGGTCTTTCTCAGTATCAAAATGGCACCAGCAGCACTTAAAACACGCTCAACAGAGACACTTGCTACTTGGCAAGCCACATAGTTTATCACCAGCCTGCTGAGCACTGGCCATCTGCGCCTTTTCCCATACCAATACAGCAATGGGTTTTGATCAAAGTAGACCTCTGTCAGGTCATCTAGGTACACCTGGACCATCCACCTAATGGTCATGGGTGCTCCACTTTGCTCAGCCTTTTTTGCCTTTGGGCGAAACCACCTGTTCTTGTTGATGCTGTTCTTGGTGTTGTTGATTATTTTGGCTGCTGTGAGGTAACTGCTCTGCCCTCAGGATCTGAAGTGTCACATGAAGGCTGCCCTGCAGTACCTGTTGTGCCCTGGAGGAGTGAGCCTCTAATTCCCGGCCGTGCTTATTCTAGCTGAATGGTTTGTAGAGCTATCCATGTTTTGTAGCTGACAACACCCCATCTGAAAAAGGAACAAAAGTGTCCAGTAATGGTTGGTACATTGGATCAAGAATTGTGGCAGAAATCTAATGGTTTAATTACACAATGCCTCATTGCATCCTTGCATTTTCAGGTAAGCAAATGATTAAGCTCTCCACCAACTCACATGCTTCTTTTTTCCACCACATCTGCGTACATTGCAGACATCTCCTTCAGCTGTCCCTGAAGCGTATGCAACAATGGGATAGCTTGGCCTATAGTACAGTACTCCTTGCTGACTTCAAGTGTGAAGACCTTGACAGGAAGCAGCATCTCTGTCAGGCATTTAACTAGGCCTCATTGGTCCATCTCAATGATCATGCCTTTCACAGTAGGATCCCCTTTTTGCATGATATATTCATTGATTGGTCTGTACTGCTCAAATAGACACGTGTTGGCACTTCCTGAATGAGTGCTTTAACTGGCCTTCCATTATCACGTTGAATGATCCTCAGCTGCTTCCGGGCTTTAAAATAATGGCTTAAATGTGTACAGATTCTGCTGTAGGTAGTCAGTAGGTTGCTGACTCAGTCTTCTTTATTCGGAAAGTCTTGAACAATTATGTTAATGCAGTGCGTCAAACACAGGACCCTGATATATCCACCATCAGTCATGGCCTTAACTATATTACTGCCATTGTTCGTGGCAGCAAAACCAATTTAAAGCCTCTTGGTCACAGCCATTCAAATATCTTGTTGTCGAAGTGTTCCAAAATGTTTGCAGCAGTATGAGATTTCTACATGGCGAACATGGCTACAGTCGCATGTTTTCGAGTGGTACTTAAAATCTAAGCAGTGTCAACACCTGCAGATATATTTTCTGTAACCCCCACAAAAGAGATCCAGTGTACAATGATGCACATGTAATCAAAGGCTTGGAAACTGGTCCACATGTCTGTTGTCAGGTGAATAATGTGAACAGCTCTCTGCTGCAAAGCTTGTCCAAGCAATTCCAGCACGTCATGGTGTAGTGCTGTAACAGCAACTCCGGTGAAATAATACTGGCTGGGAACCTTTTATTTCAAGCAGATGGCAGACACAAATTCAAGAAAACACACCCCTTCCACAAAAGAAAAAGGGAGGAGGTCCAGCGCTACCATTTTAGCCAGCTTTGCGTTGTGCAAACGTGCCGTTGGGTGGTTGCGTTCGTACTGCCTCTCTGACCTAAACATTCGGAGAATGGTAGGCTGGATTTTTTTCTTTTCTGGTGCCTCTGATGCTGGGGACTTCTCGACACCAGTTATTATGGTCACTGTGCATTTTTTCATTGTGGTAGACTCTTGCCTTTGAGCCCTTAGTGTCTCAGAATGACTCTTGTATCATTGCGATTTTGCTGAAGATGATGTGGGCAGTAGGACTGCACTGCTGGTGACGGAGCTGCTTTGCGTGCCAGAGAACATGTTTCCCTCTTGTTCACCTTACACCATGATTGGATCTTCTTCTTGCTGATGATGGCTAATTAGCCAGAAATCAGTCCCAGGATGCTTGTTTCTGGTCCAGGGAAGACATGGCTTGGCAGTTCGGGCTGTACTGTTCTCATGAGGCACAGAGTCAGACTGATTTCATTATGGCCATGTCTGAACTGGGGTGGTGGATTGAGCTAAACAGTGATGATGGAATAAACCCAGATCAGTTGACTGGGGGTGAGTGCTTGCAATGTTCAACACTTTGTCCATCATCCCCTTTGGGTTTGCTTTGTTCGCCCTAGTTGGCAGGGTATGCCCTGATGTGGGTCCCTTGCTCACTTTGCCACTGGATTCAAGCTAGCCTGGCTTATGACGGCTGATTAGCCAGAAACCGGTCCCAGGATGCTTGTTTCCAGTCCAGGGAAGACATCGCTTTGGCAGTTCGGGCTGGACTGTTCCCATGAGGCACAGGGTCAGACTGATTTGCATATGGCCATGTCTGAACTGGGGTGGCGGATGGAGCTAAAGAATGATGATGGATTAAAAAGTTGACTGGGGGTGAGTGCTTGCAATGTTCAACATTCTGTCCATCATCCCCTTTGGTTTTGATTTAATTTAACAAGACACATGGTGAAATACATACCACCCAAAAAATCAGTTTTTAACTTTCTAATTCAATGCCATCCATGCCCTAAATTATGTTTAAAATCAACAGACAACATAGAAACAGGTATTTGAATCACCCATGAGTAGCTTTGGGCCTATTGGTTGGAAACTCCATTGGCAGACAAGGCCACATAGTGTATCAATTAAAATCAATATTGCAAATTCATTAAAAACATGGAGAAATAAATAATAGCAAACTGTGCTACTTGTTTATGCTGAATAAAAGAAGAAAAAATTGCATGCAAAACAACAACCAGCAAGAAAGAAGACATGGCCACCACAAAGAAGGCATGTCGGCCTATGGTAGAAGCACAATGGCTGCCTTCAGAAAATCGCCACCAGCCACATGGCCAGGCCACAGCAACAAGCAATAGTAAGTCTACAAAGAGAAGACAATGCAGGCCTATGGCAAAATCACACTGGCTGCCTTCAAAAATGGCTGCCAGCCACATGGCCAGGCTACAACAACAAGCAATAATACTCCTACAAGGGGAAGACAATGCAGACCTTTGGTAAAAGCACACTGGCTGCCTTTGCAAAATGGCCGCCAGTCACAGGGCCAGGCTACCACAGCAAGAGGCAATAAGCCAAGAGGAACAAAGGAAAGACATGCAGTCTATGGCAAAAGCACACTAATTGCCTCCACAAAATGGCTGCCAGCCACATGGTCACAACACAACAACAACAAGCAGGAGGCCTGGAAAACAATAAACTCAAGTGGGCCTATATGGTTGAACACAGACTTTACAAAATGGCCCCTGGCCACAAGTTTGTGGCTTAGCCAAGAAAAATGATGGCCCACTATTACAAACAAACTCTGATACTGGCCAGACAAAGGAGGTATGCTAAACAACACGGGGTTTATTTATGAGCCCTTGCATCACTTTTGCCCTGCTGGTGCTTCACTTTTTGTGATGACCAGCAGGGTAAAAAATGCGCCATGCTGTGTCATATTTACAAAGTGACGCATCTAGGTAGATGCATCACTTTGTAAACCCCTGCACCACATTATACCTATGCCACTAAACTCCAAAACCCATCACACCCTGACCCCTAAAAATATCCCAGCACCTCAAAACCAAAATGTACCCTGAACCCCAAAAATACCCCAGCACCCCAAAACCTTAACTGCACCCGGAACCCTAAAAATACCCCCTACACCCAAAAACCCTAACCCACCCTGATCCCTGAAAATATACCTGTGCAAAAAAAATGAAATGCACTCTGAACCCCAAAAATAACCCAGCACCCCACAACCTTAAATGCACCATGAACCCTCAAAATACCCCATGCACCCCAAAACTCTAACCCACCATGACCCCTAAAAATACCCCAGTACCCCAAAACCTAAATGCACCCTGAACCCTAAAAAATACCCCAACACCCCAAAAACATAACCCACTTTGACCCCTAAAACTACCCCATCCCCCAAAACCTAAATGCACCCTGAACCCCAAAAATATCCCAAAACCTTAAACGCACACGATCCCTAAAAATTCCAAACACCTCAACAGACAGCACAAAAATAGTTATTTCATGCACCCATGAGGAGCTCAAGGCCTACTGGCTGAAAGGCCTATTGGCAGACTACTGGACTACATAGTGAATTAAATAAATATTGGAAATGTATTTCAAAGGTTGTAGTGAACTGTGCATCATGTTTCCGTTACAAAAGTACTTATAAAGAAACAACTAAGCCCCTACTAAAACTTCAGGCCACCCATCACAATGAATTAAAAAAACAATGAAAAGTACGAATAAATCTAGATGAATAGCCCCAATCAAACAAACACAAATTTTCCAACTTACTTGTGAAATCTCAAATCCAAAAGTCATCAAATCCAATGACATATGATGCAGCACACACAAAGAGGGATCCTTTCAGCTCAAAATCCAAATTAATTGTGACCAGGAGATGTACAAAGCACTGGGAGGAGCCCGCCGAACAGGAACAGGAAGCTGTAGACTATGGGGCACTTCCTTCCTCTAACACAAAAAAGAAAAAAAAAGGACTTCTTGCACAAAAAAGGATAGCCAAATGTCAATTTGAGGAGTTTCTTCAATTCACATCTTCATTTCGAGAAGGTTTTGATACTGTTCAGGGAGAGAACCATCTCCAGATTGCAGTCACAGTACATTCTGCGTGTTCAGGATCGCGTTCTTCACAAACCTTCAGTTGGAAATCTGATGGTGCCCCAATGAAATGTTTGCAATCACACTCACAGGACCAAGCGGCCACCTAGTAAACCTTTTAGAACTCGCAAATGGCTCTGGAAATCTCATTGGTGATCATAGGCACCCAGTAAGTTTCTCCAGCATGCTCCAAAAATCATTTCGGGCACAAAAAAAATAAAAAAATTGCTCCGTCGCGAATTGCAGAGTTTTTGGCAACTCTGTGTTCTACACGGAATGCGGAGTTGCCAAAACATTGAAAACTCTGCGAGCAGAGCTGAATTTTACGCTCATGGATAGAGGAAAAGTGGCAAAAGAGAAAGAAAAGTGCAGAAAGAGGAAGAGAGGCACAGATAGAGAAAAAAGTGCAGAAAGAAGAGAGTGAGGTGCATAAAGTGGCATCTGAGCTGCAGAAAGAGGCAAGTGAGGTACAGAAAGTAGAAGGAGAGGTGCAGAAAGAAGAAAGAGAGGTACAGAAAGAGGAAGAAAGGTACAGGAAGAGGAAGAAATGTACAGAAAGAAGCAGGAGAAGAGCAGAAAGAGTCAAGAGGGGTGCAGAAAGAAGTGACTGAGGTGCAGAAAGAGGCAAGAGAAGTACAGAAGGAATGAAGTGAGGTGCAGAAAGAAGAAAGAGAGGTACAGAAAGAAGAGAGGTACAGAAAGAGATGTGCAGAAAGAAGAAAAAGAAGTGCAGAAAGAGGAAGAAAGGTGCAGAAAGAAGCAAGAAAAGTACAGAAAGAGGCAAGAGAGGTGCAAAAAAAGGAAGGTGCAGAAAGAGAAAGTGATGTGCTGAAACTGGCAAGAGAAGTGCAAAAAGAGGAAGAAAGGTGGAGAAGGAAGCAAGAGAAGTATAGAAAGAGTCAAGAGAGGTGCAAAAAGAATGGAGGTGCACAAAGAGAAAGAGATGGGCAGAAAGAGGCAAGCGAAGGCAAGCAAAGTGCAGAAAGAGGAAGAGGTGTGAAGAAATCTGCAGGAGAGTAGCAGACAGAAGCAAGAGCAGTGCAGAAAGAACCAAAAAAGGTACAGAAAGAGGCAAGAGGGGTACAGAAAGAGGCAAGAGAATTGCAGAAAAAAGCACAAGAGGTGCAGAAAGAAGTAAGAGCAGTACAGAAAGAACCAACAGAGGTGCAGAAAGAGTCAAGAGAGGAACAGAAAGATCAATCAATCAATCAATGACACTTATAAAGCGCGCTACATACCCGTAGGGTCTCAAGGCGCTGGGGGGGGGGGGGGGGAGGTGCCGCTACTGCTCGAACAGCCAGGTCTTCAGCTTCTTCCTGAAGGAGAGGTGGTCTTGGGTCAGGCGCAGGTCGGTCGGGAGGGAGTTCCAGGTCTTGGCGGCCAGGTAGGAGAAGGACCTTCCTCCTGTAGTCGCTCTTCGGATGCGGGGGACGGCGGCGAGGGCGTGGTTGGCTGATCGGAGGTGGCGTTTGGGAGCGTAGAAGTTGACCCGGCTGTTGAGGTAGCTCGGGCCTTGGTCGAGTAGGGCTTTGTGTGCGTGGGTGAGGAGGCGGAAGGTGATTCTTTTGTTGACGGGGAGCCAGTGAAGGTCTCTCAGATGTCCGGAGATGTGGCTGGTTCGTGGGATGTCGAGGATGAGTCTGGCTGAGGCGTTCTGGATCCGCTGGAGTCTCTTCTGGAGCTTGGCGGTGGTACCGGCGTAGAGGGCGTTGCCGTAGTCCAGTCGGCTGGTGACGAGGGCCTGGGTGACGGTCTTCCTGGTCTCGGTGGGGATCCACCAGAAGATCTTCCGTAGCATGCGTAGGATGTTGAAGCACGCCGAGGAGACGTTGTTGACTTGCCTGGTCATGGAGAGGGAGGAGTCCAGGATGAAGCCCAGGTTGCGTGCATGGTCTGTCGGTTTGGGTGCGGTGCCCAGGGCGGGAGGCCACCAGGAGTCGTCCCAGGCGGCATGAAAGGTACACAAAGAGCCACAAGGTATACAGCAATTTTCAAGAGAGATGCACAAAGAAGCAAGAGAAGTGCAGTAAGATGCAACAGAAGTGCAGAAAGAGGCAAGAGGGGTGCAGAAAGAGACAAAAGAAGTACAGAAAGAGGAAGAACTGTGCCGAAAGAAGCAAGTGAAGTGAAGAAAGAGGAAGAAAGGTGCAAAAAGAAGCAAGAGAAATGCAGAAACAAGCAAAAGAGGCGCAGAAAGAAGCAAGAGTGGTTTGCACACCATTAGTACCAATGTAACACTCACATTTAGAAATAAGTAACAGGTGACCATTCCAGCTTAGCTAAGGACCTTCCGCCGTGCATTAATACACGTTGCTGCTTTTTTGGTAATGTTTAAGCTTGAAACAAGATTGTTTTCCTTTCAAATCTTCAGATTATGCAGCAGATGACGAATTATGTGCAAATACAGAAAATGTATGCGAAAATCGGTGCGGCTGAACAGTCACATAATTCCAGTGGTTTTCTCATACCTCTGACTAGGTCCCGAAGTTCTCCTCAGTAGTTGCTTCTTTTTTTTTGTCTATCATTGAGTTTATTGTTTAGCTTCTATGGAAATGAGGAAGACTAAACCTGGGGTTACCAGTCCACAACACAGACAACCATACCGCATAATTACAGTCACAACACAAAATCCCACTCTATATAATTCCTATACACTAAATGCACATACCTTCTGTCCACATAATTTCACTGTACAGCATACCACATAATTCTACTAGACACAAAGTACATCCACTCCATTCCAAAAAACATTAGTAAAACAACTTTTATATTTACAAAGCCAATAGCTATTATTCTTGCAAACGCAAGACTGTTTGCATTTCAAATGCTTCTTTGACTACTAGTCGCGTTAGCAGATTGGTGGAGAAAGGGGGCTGAGCCTCTGTCCAACGCTCAGGAATTCCACTGCTAGGACTTACATGAGGTAACAAGAATGCTTCTTAGTCCCCAAAGTTCCTCAGGAGTAAAGTGAACTTCATCCCCCAACCAGTAGTGTTCCAGGGGGCAATCTTGCAGAGTGGTAGACAAAGGGGGTTGTGTACTCCGAAGACCTCCTAGCAATCCCACTGGGTGGGACTTACTGGAGGTAACAGATGGGGTAATTAGCCTTAATGAAAATCCTTGGGTGCCAACTACACCTCCTAATACCCCCAGTAAGTCTCACACAGCAGGATTGCTAGGTTCTGACAGCAGGCCATGCACCCCTTGCCCACCACTCTTCAAACACACTTCCTGGCATGCTCTTGGTTTGGGAATGAAGTCCCTTTACTGCTTGGGGTCCTTTGGGGCCAACTAGCCTACCTGTCACCTCCAGTAAGCTCCAAACAGTAGGATTGCTAAGAGGTGGTCACGGGCCATGTCCCCTTTTTCCACCACTCTGCAAACACGCCTCCTGGTGTGCTCTGGGTTGAACAAAGTGACGCAGAAGTTTGCTATGGCATGAAAGGAAACATTACTTCTACCATACAATGGCAAACTGCAATGTCCCGGGGATGGGCACCCCGGGACATTACTGGAGCCGGCCCTGGAAGGTGGTGGTCCCTAGGGCCATGGAAGGCTCCTGGAGGGGGGCAGCTCGGCCCCCTCCCATCTTGTGTGACCACGGTGAGGTGGTGGTCCCCGAGAGTCCGCAAAGGACCCTGACATTTAAACAATTAGTGCCCTGAGCAGGTGGTGGACCCAGGGCAGTATGGGAGGGTTTGAGCCCCCCACACTTCACATAACATAATTTTAACTGAATCGAATAAAGTTAATTTGACTGACTGGCCTGAGGAAAGTGATAGTCCCCGTGGCTGCAGGGGGGCCATGTGCCCCCGCATTTAAATGAGTATTGCCCCGTGGAGGTGGTGATCCCCAGGGCAGCGGTGAACCCCAGCACAATAATTTCTGGCCCATCTGGGGGCTTAAAAGAAACAATGCATTGGGAGACCATGCTTTGATTTTTATAAACTTTTTCAGCAGGATTTACGCACACAGACTCCTTTCTAAAAAAAAAAGAACAGACAAGCCAGCTTCTCACCGGAGTCCCTGCCCCCTCCATGCACCACACTGCAAACGAGCCTCTTGGTGCATTTTGGGGATTAAATCCCCTTGATTACTAAGGGTCATTAGGGGCCATTTAGCCCACCAGGTAACTCCAGTAAGCCCCATACAGTGGGATTGCTGAGAGGTGGTCTGAGGCCACTTCCCTTTTTACAACACTCTGTAAACGCACCTCTTGACACACTGGTGGTGGGACGATGAGGTCCTCTTGTGTCCTGAGGACCTCAGGACTAAAGTGGATGTCATCCCTCGAATAGCAGTGCGCAAGGAGGTGCGTTTGCAGAGTGGTGTAAAACGGGGGCCTGGCCTCGGACCACTTTCAGCAATCCAGCAGTGTGGGGCTTACTAGAGATAATGGTGGCCAGATGACTTGGGCCTTTGCCCCATGACTTGGGCCTTTGCCCCATACCTACTATGAAGGCTAAAAACTCGGGGGTACTAATGGATAACAAACTTGCCATGGGGGATCAAGTGAGCTTGGTGTCCTCCGCCTGCTTTATGATTCTAAGAATCATAAGGAAAATTAAGCACTTCCTAACTGAGAGCAATCTTAAGACAGTAGTCATGGCCTTCATAACATCGCGTTTGGACTATTGTAACAGCCTATGTTTGAACATACATAAACAACATATGTATAGCCTTCAACTAGTCCAAAACGCAGCAGCAAGGCTGCAGTCCGGTACACCTAAATTTGTCTCCATCAGAGGAGAGCTTAGGGAGCTACATTGGCTCCCAATAAAACAAAGAACTCACTTTAAGGCTCTTTGTATAGTATTCAAAGCCATCAATGGTATTGGCCCAAAGTTTCTCAGGCATAAATTCCACTGGTACATTCCTGGGAGAATGTTACGATCCACCAGCGCTAAACAAGTGCAAGTCTCCATGCCTAAAAATTTAAGCTGGGGAGGCAGGAGTTTAACTCATTGCGCCGCTAAAGCCTGGAATGAGCTTCCTCTTTCCCTCAAAACTGCCCAGAGTCTCCTTATCTTCAGGAAGGGCTTGAAAACATGTTTTTTTCACAGTAGTACTCCATTCAGCTTTCCAGGAAGACCAGCATTAAGCGCCAGGACACCCAAGGGTAATCACACGCTCTACAAGTGCATATAACATAACATAACAGGAAGGGTATTTGGTCCCCAGGGATCCTGAGGAGGTAAGGGAACTTCATCCCTCAAACAAGAACACAGCAGGAGGCATGTTTGCAGAGTGGTGGAGAAAGGGAGAGTTGGCCTGTGTCCACCTCTCACCAATACCACTATCTGGGGCTTACTGAAGATATCAGTTGGGCTAGTTGGTCCCTAAGGACCCTCAGGAGGCAAGGAGACTTCAATCCCAATACAAGAGCATGCAAGGGAGCACGTTTGCAGAATGGTGGGCAAAGGGGGCTTGGCCTGCTATGAGAACTAACCAATGCTGCTGTGTGGGACTTGCTGAAGGTAATATGAGGGGTGGTTGGCCCCGAAGGTTGTCCATGTGGGACAACTACCCCTCCCATTACCACTGTATGTTAAAACCTGCTGAACTACCCTGAGCTCGCGTTAAGCAATCAGTCACAAGCGCTGCGAGGCCTCCGGGTAGTTAGCGCTATACAAGTGCAATTTTCATTCATTCATTCATTCATTCATTCATTCATTCATTCATTCATTCATTCATTCATTCATTCATTCATTCACTAGTATGTCCCACACAGTGGGATTGCTAAGAGGTCTTTGGAGGCCATACCCCTTTTCTCCACCACTCTGGAAACACCCCTCCAGGTACACTATGTGTTGCAGGATGAAGTCTACTTTACTCCTGAGGGACTTTGGGGCCAAGAAGCTTTCCTGTAAGTCCTACACAGAGGAAATCCTGAGCTCTAGTTGGAAGCCCAGCCCCCTTTCTCCACCACTCTGCAAATGTGACTACTAGCTAAAGAAGCATTTGCAATGTAATCGGTCATTTGCCAGAATTAAAGCTATGGGCGTTGTAAATGTAAATGTTTTTCAGTAATGTTTTTTGGAGTAGAGTGGATGTATGTTGTGTGAAATGAAAGTACATTGTGTGTTGTGCAGTGAAATTATGTACATAGAAAGAATATTGTATTTAGTCTATAGGAAATATGTAGAGTGGAATCATGTGTTATGGAGATTAAATATGCAGTATGGTTGTCTGTGATGTGGAATGGGAACCTCAGGTTTAGTCACCCTCATTTCCATAGAAGCTAAAGTACAAACTCAATGAGACTAAAAAAAGAAGTAACCAATGAGGAGCACTTCTGGACCTAGTCAGAGGTATGAGCAGGGCCACTGGAATAATATGAATGTTTGGCTGCACCAACTTTCGCACTATTATAAATTTTCCGCATTTGCTACATAATCCATCATCTGCTGCATAATGTGCAGATTTGAACAGAAAAAACCTTGTTTCTAGCTCAAACGGCTCAAACGTTCCCAAAAAAGCAGCAACAAGTGTTATAGCGTAATGGAAGTCCCTTTGCAAACCTAGAATGGTCACCTCTTATTTATTGCTAAATGTGGGTGTTAAATTGGTACTAATGGTGTGAAAACTACTCTTGCTTGTTTGTGTATCTTGTTTGTCTCTTTTGGCATTTCTCTTGCTCCTTTCTGTACCTTTCTTCCTTTTTCTGCTCTTATCTTGCCTTTTTCAGCACATTTCTTCTGCTTTCTGCACCTCCCTTCTTTCCGCACCTCTCTTGCCACTTTCTGTACCTCTGTTGCTTCTGCCTGCAATTCTCTTGCCTCTTTCTACACCCCTATTGCCTCTTTTTGTACCTCTCTTGCCTCTTTGTGTATTTCTCTTGCCTTTTCTGCATCCTTCTTGCCTCTTTCTGCACATCCGTTGCTTCTTTCTGCACTTTTCTTGCTCCTTTTTATACCTCTCTTGATTCTTTCTGCACTTCTCTTGCCTCTTTCTGCATCCCTCTTGCATCTTTCTCCCTCTGTTGCTTCTTTCTGCACTTCTACTGCTTCTTTCTGCGCCTCTCTTGCAAATTGCTATACCCATTATGCCTCTTTGTGTACCTCTCTTGCCTCTTTCTGTTCCTCTCTTGCCCCGTTCTGCACCCTCCTGCCTGTTTTGCTTTTTTCTGCACTTCTGTTGCTTCATTCAGCACCCCTCTTGCCTCTTTCTGCTCCTCTGTTGGTTCTTTCTGTATTGCTCTTGCCTGTTTCAGCACCACATTTTGCCAGGTTAAGCAACTCTCTTCCCTCTTTCTGTACCTCTTTTGCTTTTTTCTGCCCTTCTCTTGCCTCTGTCTGTACCTTTCTTGCCTCTTTCTGGACCTCTTTTGGTACTTTCTGCACTGCTCTTGCTCCTTTCTGATACTCTCTTGCATATTTATGCATCCCTCTTGCCTCTTTCTGCACCTCTTTTGTTTTTTTACCTCTCTGGCCTCTATCTGCACCCCTCTTCCCTCTTTCTGTACCTCTTTTGCCTGTTTCTGCAACTCTCTTACATCTTTCTGTACTTTCTTGCCTCTTTCTTTACCTCTGTTGCTTCCTCTGTACTTCTCATACCACTTTCTGCACCCATCTTGCCTCTTTCTGCACCTCTATTGCTAGTTGCTTCTCTCTGCAGTTCTATTACTTCATTGTACACATATTTTGCTTCTTTTTACATCCCTTTTACCTCTTTGTACACCCTTCTTCCCTCTCTGTGCACACTTTTTGCCTCTTTCTGCACCTCTCTTGCCTCTTTCTGTGCCTCACTTGCTTCTTTCTGCAGCTCTTGTGCTTGTTTCTGCACACAATTATTGTGTCTCTTTCTGTCCTTTCTGTGCCCGTCTTGCCTTCTTTTTGTACTGCTCTTGCTTCTTTATGCACCTCTCTTGCAAATCTTTGTACCCCTCTTGCCTCTTTATGCACCTCTGTTGGTTCTTTCTGTATTGCTCTTGCCTATTTCTGCACCTATTTTGCCAGTTTCTGCAAGTCTCTTGCATCTTTCTGCACCTCTTTTGCTTTTTTTGCTCTTCTCTTGCCTCTTTCTGTACCTCTGTTGATTCTTTCTACACTTCTCTTGCTTCTTTCTACACCTCTCTTGCTCCTTTCTGCTCTTGTCTTGCCTCTTTCTGTACCTCTGTTGCTTATTTCTGCACTTTTCTTGCATCTTTCTGCACCACTCTTTCCTCTTTCTGCACCTCTGTTGCTTCTTACTGCACGTGTTTTGCTTCTTTTTGCACCTCTCTTGCAAATTGCTACAACCCTTGTGCCTCTTTGTGCACCTCTTTTGTCTCTTTCTGTTCCACTCTTGCCTAGTTCTGCGCCCTCCTGCCTCTATTTGCACCTGTTTTGCTTGTTTATGCATTTTTCTATATTTGTTCTGCATCACTCTTGCCTCTTTCTGCACCTCTGTTGGTTCTTTCTGTACTGCTCTTGCCTATTGCTACACCAGACAATGGTCAAAACTCTTGAGTCAGTCCCCTCTACCCTCACTACTCTCAGAGGGATTTACCTTAGAGGAAAACATAGACTTGAGCTACGAAAGGCTTAACCAACGGATTGTGTCCTCCCTAGACTCCTTGGCCCCTTTACGGGAAGTCAGAAACAGGCCTACTCCGGCTATGCCATGGTTTTCCGAGGAGTTGTTTCAACTTAAACTCCAATGTAAGCGGGCTGAGCGTACGTTGAGAAAGAACTACCTGGACTCAGATCGGGCTCTTTACAAACAGGCCCTGTCCATCTATAAAGCACAGATTAAATGTGCGAAGGCCAGGTTTTTGGAAGAGTCTTTGCGGGTGGCAGTAAACAAATCGCAGACCTTGTTTAAGATCGGGAAGGACCTGTCATGCCCTGCTAGTGCGATTAATACCATCTCTGCATCTCAGTCTCTGTGCAATTCACTGGCACAGGCCTTTGAGGACAAAGTCGCAGCCATTCTGAACAATCTTAGCGTAACATCTAGCGGTAATCCTCAGAGATGTACGGAAACGCACCCCGGGCCTACTATAGACATTACCTCCAGCTCTGCCAGGTTGGACTGTTTTCCTTCTCCAACTTTTGAGGAATTCTGTTCCTTGGCCAACAGCGTGTCGTCGGGATCACCTTTGGACCCGCTTCCACATAAACATTGGAAGCTCTTCCGGGAAGAACTTTTCCCCCCACTGTTTGCCATTTGTGATCAATCCCTGGTTTCAGCACGGGTACCAGACTGCTGGAAACTTGCCGTGGTATCCCCTCTTCTTAAAAAGGTCACCTTGGACCCGGCTAGCCCTGCAAACTATCAACCCATCTCCTTGCTCCCGTTTCCAATAAAGATTCTGGAAAAGTGGGTCACAAAACATCTGTCTAAATACCTGGAGATTGGGTCCTGTTTGGATGAGGTTCAATTCGGGTTTAGACCGGCCCATGGAACGGAATCAGCGCTGGTGACTGTGCTAGACGACCTTAGGACGCGAGCCGACCATGGAAGAGCAGCCTTTTTAGTGCATGCAATTCTGATTAACAGACTAGAGGAAGTAGGGGTGACAGGCCTTGCCCTGCAGTGGCTGACATCATACCTTGGAAATCGTCACCAGGTAGTGGCATTGCCACCGTTCAAATCTAACATCAGAAGAGTGGCGCAAGGTGTTCCACAAGGGTCGGCCATCAGCCCTATTCTCTTCAACCTGTACCTGCGGCCCCTGGTTGCGCTGATTAGATCTTTCGGCATAGCGGTGACGAATTACGCAGATGACACTCAACTTGTCTTCTCACTTGAGGGCAAGGAAGCAGTGGCACTTGACACCTTCCACCCCTGTATGCTCGCAACTGCGGACTGGCTGAATCAGAACTCGCTGCAGTTCAACAGCTCTAAGACAGAAGTCTTACACTGCACCACTGACTGCGTCCCTAGACCTCTCCCGCCGGATTTTTGGCCACCCTCCTTCCAGAGCACGACTGTGTCTACCACCTCGGTCCGTAATCTGGGAGTGATGTTTGGGTCCAATCTCCAACTGGATGCAGCCGTCAATAAAACAGTGAGCACTTGCATGGGACTGCTTCGTATGTTGAGAAAGGTCCTCCCGATGCTTCCTATGGATAGTAGGCCAGAGGTGGTGAGGAGCATCATTGTAAGCCGCCTGGACTACGGCAATGCTCTATTTCTTGGAGCACCATCTACCTTGATAGGAAAACTGCAACGGGTGCAGAATCTTGCAGCCAAATTAGCGCTTGCTCGCCGCCGCCTCGACTCCTCATCCAGGCATTAAGAGACCTTCATTGGTTAGCGATCCTTCAACGGATCGATTTTAAATCTTTATGTATTGTATTCAGGGCCCTTCACGGACAAGGCCCAGTGACACCTCAGAACATGTTCCATTGGTACACTCCGTCCAGATCCCTTCGTTCGGCTTTTCCGTACCTTGCTGTGGTGCCTAAAGTTCTGAGATCGCGGCTGGGCGGTCGATCTTTCAGCTTTACGGCAGCCAGGCTATGGAACACTCTTCCGCTAGGACTGAGAAGTATGAATGATCTTGATTCTTTTAAGAAAAATGTAAAAACACATCTCTTTCCTAGGGCTGCATCTCTTTAGTTCTTAAATCAGCAGGGTGCGCATCAAGATCCTTCTAGTCAAAGCGCCAGGATACCCGTTGGGTGACAGACATGCGCTATAAAAGATTACCAATACATACATACATACATATATACCTCTTTTGCTAGTTTCTGCAACTCTCTTGCTTCTTTCTGTACCTCGTTATCTTTGTTCTGCTCTTCTCTTGCCTCCTTCTGTAACCCTCTTGCATATTTCTGCATCCCTTTTGCCTCTTTCTGCACTTCTTTAATTGTTTTCATCTCTCATGCCTCTATCTGCACCCCTCTTCCCTCTTTCTGTACCTCTTTTTCCTGTTTTTGCAACTCTCTTACATCTTTCTGTACTTTCTTGTGTCTTTCTGCACCTCTGTTGCTTCTTCTGCACTACTCATACCTCTTTCTGGACCCCTCTTGCCTATTTCTGCACCTCTGTTGCTTCTTTCTGCAGTTCTCTTACTTCTTTCTACACATCTTTTGCTTCTTTTTGTGCCCTTCTTCTCTCTTTCTGCATACTTTTTGCCTCTTTATGCACCTCTCTTGCCTCTTTCTGTATACTACTTGCTTCTTTCTGCACCTCTTTTCCTTGTTTCTGTACTTCTCTCTCTTTTTGTACCCATCTTGCCTCTTTATGCACCTCTCTTGCAAATCTTAGTACCCCTCTTGCCTATTTCTGCACCCCTTTTTTTTTTCTGTACCTCTCTTGCCTGTGTTTGTACCCCTCTTGCCTCTTTTCCCACCTCTTTTGCTTTTTTTGCAACATCTCTTGCCTCTCTATCCACCTCTGTTGGTTCTTTCTGCACTGCTTTTGCTCCTTTGTTCACCTCTTTTGCAAATTTCTGCACCCCTCTTGCCATTTTCTGTACCCCTCTCCCCTCTTTCTGCACCTCTCTTGCCTCTGTCTGTACCCCTGTTCCTTCTTTCCGCACCTCTTTTGCCTGTTTCTGCAACTCTCTTGCTTCTGTCTGAATTTCTCTTGCCTCTTTCTGTACTCAAATGGGAAGTGCAAGCTGTCAAGTTTAAAGGTCTTTATGTATGTATGTATGTATGTATGTATTGGTGCTTTTATATAGCTCAATTACTGTCACCCATCGGGTATCCTGCCGCTTAGACTTAGATGATACAGACACAGTTTAAAACAGTTGCATGGCTTGCAGAGAGGAAACTTTAACAGGTTTTGGGAAACAGGTACGTTTTCAGAGCCTTCTTAAAAGAAATAAAGTCGTTGGTGCGGCGTAAGCCTAATGGTATAGAGTTCCACAATTTTGCCGCTGTGAATCTAAAGGATCGGCCTCCCATCCGAACCCTCAGAATCTTGGGAACTATCACCACACATGCTGAGGCCGAGCGGAGAGATCTAGAAGGTACATACCAGGAAAACAGGTTTTGCAAAGAAGAGGGACCCTGTCCGTGAAGGGCCTTATGTACCAAGCAAAGGGCTTTAAACTCAATCCTCTGGGGGATTGGAAGCCAATGAAGCTCCCTAAGTGCTTTTGTTGAAGAGTCAAGGCGACTGCGCAAGAGGGCCAGCTTGGCGGCGAGATTTTGAACACGTTGCAATTTTGCCACCAGGGTCTTTGGTGCCCCCAGAAGTAGTGAGTTACAGTAGTCAAGCCTACTTAGGATGATACTTCTCACTACTTATGGCCTGGATTGTACCGGGAGCATCGGTAATATTTTCTGCAACATTCGCAGAAGTGCCATACAGGTGGCCACTGATTTATTTACCAACACATCTAGCTGCAGACTAGGGTCAAACATCACCCCCAAGTTTCTGACTGATTCGGCCGGCAGACTGGTGTCCTGAAAAGATGGAGGCCAAAAATTTGATGGCAGAGGCCTAGGGGAACGGTCCATGGAACAGTGCAATACCTCCGTTTTGGCACCGTTGAATTGTAAAGAAATAAGACTCAACCATTCCGCCGTCGTGGACATGCACTGATGGAAAGTCTCTTGCGACACTACCTCCTTGCCTTCAAACGAGAAGATAAGTTGGGTGTCATCAGCATAGTTGGTGACTGCTATGCCATAAGATTTTATCAACTGGATCAGGGGACGGAGGTAGAGATTGAACAGGATCGGACTGATGGCCGATCCCTGGGGTACTCCCTGCCCCACCCTTCTGGTGCTAGATTTAAAGGGCGGCAGGGCAACCATTTGGTGTCGGTTGTCGAAATAGGACACCAGCCAGTCCAGGGCCAGTCCCGATACCCCTATTTCCTCCAGTCTCCTAATCAGGATCGTGTGGCTGACCGTGTCGAACGCGGCCGACATGTCGAGTAATACTAAAAAAGCAGCTCGACCTTGGTCGGCACGCGTCCGCAGGTCATCTAGCACTGTCACCAATGCAGACTCCGTCCCGTGGGCAGGTCTGAAACCAAACTGGGCCACGTCCAAGCAAGCGCTGCTCTCCATAAAACTGGAAAGATGTGTAGTCACCAGTTTCTCCAAGACTTTAATTGGGAATGGGAGCAACAAAATAGGTCTATAGTTTGCTGGACAAGTGGGGTCCAGAGTTTCCTTTTTCAGGAGAGGGGATACCACTGCCAGCTTCCAGCAGTCCGGAACCCGTGCCGACTCAAGGGACTGACAGCAGATGGAGAAGAGAGGGGGAAGAGCTCTTCCCGGAAAAGTTTCCAGAATTTAGGTGGAAGGGGGTCTAGAGGCGAGCCCGAGGATACCCCGTCTGCCAGTGCACAGAAGTCTTCAAAGGACGGCGAGGGGAAACTGTTCAATTGAGCAGGGCTGGCATCTTTCACAGAAGCGGACATAAGGGTAGAATGGCCTGTGGTGTGGGAGATGGAGCCTGGCAATGTGGCAAGGTTATTCAGGATCTTTGTGATCTTGTCCTCAAAGGCCGAGGCCAGTGAGTCACATAGAGTTTGGGTGGCAGGAATGTTCTTGACAGTACAAGCAGGAGAAGCCAAATCTTTCACAATTTTAAATAAGTTCTGGGTCTTATTCTCTGCTGCCAGAAGTGATTCCTCTAGGAAACTAGCCTTGGCCTGTTTAATCTGGGCTTTGTAGGTCGCCAGAGCCTGTTTAAAAAGAGCTCTATCTGACTCGAGGTATAACTTTCTCCAATCCCGCTCAGCCCATTTACATTGGTGCTTGAGCTGGTGGAGTTCGTCTGAGAACCATGGCATTGCGTGTTTTGTCCTGCCTCTGGTTTTTCGTAAGGGAGCCAGTGAGTCCAAAGACGTTAGAATTCGCTGACTAACAGTCTCATAGCTGGCGTCCACATTGTCACCCAGCATAAACCCATCTGAGAGCAGAGTGGGGAGAGAAGATTGTTTAAGGAGCTTCGACCATTGTCTGCCCACCTTAGTGGCTCCTAGACTGTGTTTCTTCATAGATGGGGTGGGGGATAAAAGATAAAAGTGGACAAGTGCATGGTCCGTCCAACACTGAGGAAGGATGCTTCGTATGGTCACTTGGTCAGCGTCGGCAAAAAATAAGGTCGAGTGCATGACCCTTTAAGTGTGTCTGGGAGAGTACTAACTGCTGGAGCTGGATATTACCGTTAGCTTGGACCAGCTCTTTAAAGGCTGAATCGGTCGGGCCATCCGGCCATAGATTGAAGTCTCCCAACACTATTAGCCTCGTGTGCGTGTTGGAAAGCTCGTAGATAATATTAATAAGCTCCGTTACAGCAGATAGGGCACTAGCACAAAAAGCCTGAGTAGAGTGCGCCCCCCTGACCATTAATGGAAAAACCCATTCATTCACAGCCTGGGATTGTCTTAATATCAAGCTGGGAGAGACCTATTGTCTCTCTAAAGATCATCCCCACTCCTCCTCCTCTGGACCCTACCCGGGGGTTATGTCGGATCTTGTATCCAGGAGGGCATGCTAGTCCCAACTCCACCAAACTGTTAGCGTTAGTCCAGGTCTCTGTCATACAGAGTACATCTTACTCATGAAACTCAATGAGCAGCGTAATTTCTTCGGCATGTTTACTAAGAGATCTTACATTTAGTAGTCCGCATGACAGTGAATCTGGCAGTCTGCTGATGGTAGAAGGCTGGTGGCAGGGGGCGTTATCTGTATTAAGTCTTAAGAGGTCGAAGCGAGAGTAGGTGGGAGCAAGACGGCACTGAGAGGCATTTCCACAGGCGTCCGGCGCGAGCTGTGCGCGAACGGGCGCAAACGGGCTTACCTCTGGTGCACCTCTGGCGTGCCCCCCTGCGCGTCATCTCTGCGCTCTGACTGCCTATCCATCTTATATAACCGTATACGTGGGAGGAGTGTAAGGGAAGCAACTAGTCCCCTGTGCTCTTGTGACTGAGTTATATGTCTACTTGTACATGTATTCGTACATGTGGAATGCTTCTGAAAATGGTTGGTTAAAAAGCGGATCATTTCTCTTGTAGTTGGTCAAATCTTCTCAGTTCTGCTTAGTTGTTCGGTTACACAGGCAAGTAAGACAGTCCTATGTATATATGTTATAGAGCCCATCAAATATACTATTGAATACTCATGTGCCCTGTATTGTGAGCAGAAATAAATACATATACATTTTTGTACACAAATTTACAGAGTATGCTGTTTGAAACACATGTATCAAGTATTTGAAAATTTATTTTCATTTAACATGTCACTAGGTAACAGCATAGACAAGCATGCATACCTTCACAAACTTGCCCAGACTTTCAACATTGATATGCTTAGGACTGCTGTTATAAATTTGGTAGGCCTAACATTCTGACCAGTTTATTAATAGTGAACCCTCAAGAGAAAAATGAGGTTGAAGACATTTTTTTATTTTTTTTATTTATTTATTTATTTATTTATTTATTTATTCCATTTATTTATTCAAATGTTCTAGCCATCTCAGTGCTGTACCCTTTATCCCTATTCCCTCAAGGTTTTCTAGTAATGTTTCATGGGATATAGTGTCAAATGCGGCACTCAAATCTAAAAGAATGAGTGCCGCCGTGCCCCCATTGTCCAATGTTAGACGAATCGCTTCTGTGACTCCCAGTAAGGTGGATTCAGTTGAATACCCTGCTCTAAATCCTGATTGCGATGGATGTAATAACTTGTTGGTGCTTATGTACTCCCCCAGTTGTTTGTTCACATGTTTTTCTACAATTTTAGAAAACAAGGGGAGCAGTGATACCGGTCTGAAATTCGTCAGTATCTCTGGATCACTATTTGCTTTTTTCAGCAATGGTACTACCATTGCGTGTTTCCATACAGCCTGCATTATTGCTTCCTCTAGTGATGCATTTAGTAGTTCTCTGATGACATTGAGTATATCGGGGTCAAGTTGTTTAAAGATGCCAGCTGGAATGGGATCATTAGGGGAACCCGATTTAATGCTATTAAGAGTTTCTACAAATGACTGTTGGTCTAGGGGTTGCCAGCTCGACAATTGATTCCCGAGAGGGTCTACCCTTTCCATGGCACTTGGGATTCTATACATTCTATACATCACTACCAAAGGATAAGTGAATATTTGCTATCTTATCACTAAAGAATGGTGCAAGACCGTTACACTGTGCTATAGACAGCATAGGTGGTTCTGGTTGATGAGTGGCCCCCGCTAGCTCCTTTAGAACCTTAAATAGGGTTCTAGAGTTGTTTTGTGCTACTAGAATAGTATTTTTTTGTGAAATCACCGTTAGTTATTTTACATAACAGATGGTATGCCTTTAGAGCTTGTTTGTAGGTTTCCTTCTTATCCACATCATAATCTTTCCTCCAATTTCTCTCAAGTTTTTTACATTTACTTTTTTCAGTTTTTAGCCTTTCGGAAAACCAAGGGACTGGGGGTCTAACTGAGTTCCGTTTGCTCTTAGAGAGTGGAATGGTTGACTCCACAGCTTTGGTCAACCATTGTGTAATTTTGTCTTAATCACTAACTCTAAGGTCATCTAAGTTAAGATGAGGCTTCAAATTATGTAATTGGGAGTTCAGATCTGCTATCTTCAGTTTTTTCCAGCTTCTGGAATAAGAGTCCTTGGGCCTACTCATAGCTTTCTTATTTGTTAGCGTGACATAAAAAGTGGTCATATAATGATCGGACCAAATGACAGGTAATGCAGGTTCGCAAATAAGGCCCCCAAAGTTTGCAAAGATCGGGTCTAATTGATGGCCCGCTGAGTGAGTGAGGCCAAAATTACATAAATGTACATTCAGGGCTTCCAAGTCAGTTAGGAAATTCTGTACCAATGGGCATGTAAGGTCCTCGAAGTGTAGATTCAAATCTCCTATAATCGTAAAGATGGATGCTTCTAATAACAAGGGGGTAATGAATTCCGGGAAGGCTGCCACCCAATCTCTGGCGGCTCCAGGAGGGCGATATACCAGGATTCCGGAAAAAGTGGATTGCGGAGATAAAGCAAGTTTAAAAAGTCCGGCTTCACAGTTAGCAAGTGATAACTCTTCCCATTTGCTCGTATATTCTTTTTTTAAAATAATGCCTATGCCTCCCCCAGTTTGATTTAGCCTATCTCTTCTGACTAGGAGATAGTTTGATGGTAGGGCTATAGCAATATCAGGACCCAAACTGGCGTTAAGCCATGTTTCGGTTAAAAACAAAGCATTAGGTTTAATATCCATTAAAAGATTAAATATATCCTCCTTATGTTTCGAGAGGGATCTACAGTTAATGGTAATAAATGTGAATTGTCTGGTTAACTCCTCAATAATCTGAATCGTACATTCCCTAGCCCAGGCGTTTTGGCCGGTTGTTCCTAATGCCGAATGTGAAAAGGCAAAGTTGCAGCCGTTACATCGAGGCATGCAGTGTTCCATATTTAGGAGATTGCAGTATTGAGATCCCATGGGTCTTAGGGATAACAGCTTACTCCGTGAATAAAATTGCATTTGGGGCAGGGGGTGGCCCCTGGTCCTGGGTGGTCTCGGACGGGCGCAGATGGGCTTGCCTTAGGCGCGCCCGCTGCGCGAACAGCACATTGCTTGTTTATGTGTTAATTAGGCAGCGCTCCCGCCCCCCGACCTCTCCCCCGGAAGAATGTCCCTGTCCCGCCTTACTCCCTCCACATCAAGCGGGAAGACCTGTGGTGGACCGGGGAGCGGGCGGACCTGACTCGGGGTGACTGGAGAATCAAGGCAGCAGTGAGTATGATTTTAAAAACAACTTAAAAATAGTGGGGCTAAAATCAGCGTATCCTTAAAGTGCAGGCAAATTCATTCCAACTGTGCAAATAGAAAATGTCGCAATCACACCACTATTCTGGCACCTGAGGAGTAAATGATCCAGCGAGTGCTTCCTTTCTCCTCGCTTTTAACCTAAGATGATTGGCAGCGCTCCCGCCCCCGACCTCTCCCCCAGAAAAATGTCCCTGTCCCACCTTACTCCCTCCACATCAAGCGGGAAGACCCGTGGTGGACCGGGGAGCGGCGGACCGGACTGCGGGTGACTGGAGAATCAAGGCAGCAGTGAGTACGATTTTATAAACAACTTAAAAATAGTACGGCTAAAATCAGCGTATCCTTAAAGTGCAGGCAAATTCATTCCAACTGTGCAAATAGCAAATGTCGCAATCACACCACTATTCTGGCACCTGAGGAGTGAATGAATTTTGGGAGAAGGATTAGTGATTAGGCTACTTTGTATGAAACTGCTCTAAGGTACAGTCAAAGTAGGCCTCTTTCTGCACCTCTTTAGAATCTTTCTGAACATTTACTGCTTCTTTTTGTACCCTTCTTCCTCTATCTGCACATGTCCTACCTATGTAGGCATAGTTAGAAGTTAACATTTAAAAAACCTTAGAAATTTGCTGAAAAACTTCTTCAACAATACCCAATTCATAAGCCCACTTAGCTCCTCATACTCAATTCTCTTTGTCC
The DNA here is from genome assembly GCF_964263255.1 of Lissotriton vulgaris. Lineage (NCBI taxonomy): Eukaryota > Metazoa > Chordata > Amphibia > Caudata > Salamandridae > Lissotriton > Lissotriton vulgaris. The sequence continues at coordinate 1,038,358,076 of NC_141696.1, read as the reverse complement.
CTGCTGCCCCACACTTCCTAATACCTCATACACATGAGAGGAAGGAAGTTGTGACCCCCAATTTCCTGCTTCAGAATTTCTGTATTGTACTGTATTGTATTGTATTTTGGATTTATAAAGCGCACTGTAACCCAAGGTGCATCCTGGTGCTGCGTTACAAATACTCTATCATCAGAGATACCAGGCTCACTTGTTGCTAATCGCAGCCAGTACTCTAGGGAAAAGCCAGGTTTTGACTTTGCCCCTAAACTTCATTAGATCAGGCATCTCTCTTAACTCCAGAGGCGTGCTGCCGCATGGCTAAAGGTTCTTCCACCGGATTTAACTTTCTTGATCTTGGGTATATAAACCAGATTAGTTGCGGAAGACCGAAGGCTCCGTGTGGGATTATACCAGTTAAACTTTGACTGCAGCGGTATTGGTCCCATCCCGTGTAGTGCCTTAAAGACAATGCACAGTGTCTTGAATTGAATCCTCTGGAGTATCGGAAGCCAATGCAGCTCCGACAGTGCCAAGGATGTATACTACCGTTGTGTTCTAGACAGGGCTAATTTATCCACCACTGTCTGTACTCTCTGAAGTCTGCCAATCAGGTACCTAGGTGTTTCCAGCAGTAGCGCGTTTCCATAGTCAAGTCGGCTCAGAATAACGCTCCTTACTACATGCTCTCGCACCTGGGATGGGAGTAACAGCAGGATCTCGTGGAGAGCTCTGATAAGCGAAAAACAGCTTCCCACAATTTTATTAACGTGGGTTTCAAGATTCAGTTTATCATTAAAACTGACCCCAAGATTGCGTACCGTTGTGACGGGTCGCAGAGGTGTCTCCGTGGTAATGGGCCAAAAACCCAAAAGGAGGGAACAGGGGACTTTACCTGCTGCACAGCAGAGTATCTCAGTTTTTTTACAGTTGAATTGTAAAAAGTTGTTTTTCAGCCAGTGCATAGTTTGTAACATACAGGCGTGGACATTTTCCAGTGAGACTATTCTGCACAATATCCTGAAGCAGGAAACTCTGGGTCTGATTTTAATCTTGGTGGGACCACCATTGTCCCCCTGCAGCGGCAGTTCCAAGTACTCTGTCGAGATGACGGGGGTCTGCTCTCTGCATTTAGAGGCTGTGGAAATAGACAGAAGACCATGGTGGTGGCTATCTTCCCTACTGGGTAACAGTGCTCTGTCGCCGTCACCCAGGTGGATTTGCGCAGAGCTGATTTAGATGTTCCTGTTGTGCTGGTGGTGTCCCGGTGGCGGTGTGCTAATGGAGTGAGTTCCTGGTGCAGTGGAGACTGGTAAGTACAACTTATTAATGGGTCAATACACATAGAAGTCATGTGTGCAAGAAAAACATATGTCGGCAATGTGTTATGTATGATTGTGTAACATATAGCATGCCACACACAAAACCTACACACACTTTTGAATGCCCATCCGAAGGCAGCACTAGCATAACACTTCAAGCACTACAACAGCAAATATTTTTTTTAAGTCTCAATACAGGTGTATTTATTTACCTTGATAGTTAGGAAAATAACACTACTGCATTACAGCTAAGTAAAATATGGCACGTAAGAGAAATGCAGAAATACTTGCGGCTACAGCAATTGTGAACACGTGATACATCGTATTACAATTGTACATGTAGCTTACCTTACATCTCGGAGACAACTAAGTTGTTTGGAGTCTTGGTGGTGTCGTAGCAGCAAAGAAAGGACCTGGATGATGCGATACAAGACCGAAGTGCGAAACAGGAAAAAAGTATTGACCTCATTTACTTCAATTCTGCCCCCTCAAAGTAGAAGAGATTCCTGACACAGTTTTCTCGATGAGGAGTTCATTATAATCAGCTCGGCGAGACTCTTGGCTGGAGTTCCTCCCCCAGCTGCTTTTGCCTATGGCACTGTCAACATGAACAAATATTCCTGGCCGATGTGGCTGGACTGTGGCCGTCTTTCACCCATGCACCAATCAATATTTAAATCGTACTGGAAGACCACCAAGCTGGCAGGCAGGTAGACCATTGAAATAGCGACATCAAACATTGCCTCACACCACCAAGGGCAATGTTTTAGACTGAGCTTGACTTTGTGAAGTAACTTCTTAATTCAGCCCCATGAAAGTATATTATCTACTACTTGCAGTGTGTACCTTTTACCCTCATGCAATGGGGTCATAAACAGGAACACAATATTGAGCACTAGCATACAATAGGTAGTTTGGTAGGGCTATAACACATGTTCCTTGAGATGGTCTGTGCACAATTTCCTAATACTTGTTGAACGCACACATGGCAGAGAGAGAAAAAGAAGGTAATCTGTCCTGCTTTTTGAAATGTCTGAATTCATATCAGCCACACCCTTAAGTCAAGCCACCCTTCTTACTATGCAGACATCTTAGCTGCCCTACCCGCAGACTACTACATTCTATCAGCACTCCGCCCAGGCGGAAAAACTGGGGGAGGAGCAGCTATAATCGTCAATAAAAAATTCCAACTTAGACAGCTCCCCTCTCTGCCTCTACCCAACACTGAAAACATAGTCGCCAAAATAGACACTCCTAACGGCTCACTTGTACTGGTCCTATTATATCGCCCTCCCCAAACCATGGCCACATTCCCGTCCACTCTAGCTCAGCTACTGGCACCGTTGGTCACCAACCATCCTAAACTGCTTCTGGTCGGAGATTTAAACTTTTGGTTCGATAACCCATCATTGGACCCCCAGGCTGCAGAGATGAGGGAACTTTTTTGTGATCTTAACCTGACACAACACATCCACACTGAGACTCACCAGAAGGGCCATAGCCTCGACCAAATCTGGTCTCTGAACGTGTCACTATCCGCAATAGATATCAAACCTTGCTGCTGGTCTGATCACCACAGCATAAGTTTCTCCCTCCAGTTAGATAAGACTACTCACTTTAAGCTACAAGCTAGCAAAACCATTAGGAAATGGACCTCTATGGATATGCCAGCCTTCCTTAACTTTCTGGGTGACTCCCCTCCCCTTGACAGCTCCAATGTGGAGGAGGCTGATGGCCGGTTCAACGAATGGCTTACTGCAGCGATTAACATCTTCGCCCCCCCTACGCATCTCAGCAGTTCTAGGAGACCGGACGCCCACAAATGGTTCACACCTGAACTAAAAAAATTGAAACTGGAAGTGAGGCAAAAGGAAAGATCTTGGCGCTCCCAGTACTGTCCTCTGGCTAGGGCCACATATTGCTCAGCCAGGAAGACATACCAAAAAACCCTACTAAACCATAAAACTACCTATTATTCATCCAAAATCCTACACTCCACCAATAAGTCAAAAGAAATCTTCAGGATAGTGAACGACCTTTGCAATGACGATAGAACTTCCCCCCCGGTAGTTCCCACACAAGCGCTATGCAACTCCCTGAATGACTTCTTCCGCGATAAGATCTTAATGATTAAACAATATATCTCCACACTTCCAGTCTGCGCCCCTGTGGACGACATCTATTTCAACCCCTCAACTTTACATTCCTTTCCCCTTATCGATTTGAAAACTTTCTCGGTACTACTGTCCAGAGTCAAATCAGGCTCCCCCAAGGATGTCTGCCCCCCTCAAATCATGAAAGAAATTGGTCAAGCCTTACCCAACAGCATGATATCCTTGCTTAACGACTCTCTCACTTCAGGGATAGTGCCGAGCAGCTTTAAGCAAGCCTTATTGATTCCCCTCACCAAGAAACCTGGCATCGATCGCTGGACCTCACGAACTATCGGCCCATATCCTTACTGCCCTTCCTATCGAAAATGCTGGAGGCACATGTTACCAACTGCCTCTCTAACTTCATGGAGGAATCGGAATACCTCCAACCCAACCAAGCAGGTTTCCGGCCCGGTCACTCCACCGAGGCAGTAATATTGGCCGTCCAGAACACCTTGAGGTCCAACGCTGATAATAACCTTCATCAGGCCCTAGTACTTCTTGACTTGTCCGCCGCATTCGACACGGTTGACTATTCCATCCTGGTCAACCGTGTCGAACAGACGGGTCTCAGAGACTCTGCCCTAACCTGGCTGAAATCGTTCATCTCTGAACGTACTCAGTCTGTTTGCTTAGGCTCCTTTTCTGCTGCCAAAATCAAGTCTTTCTGTGGGGTGCCCCAAGGCTCTTCATTATCCCCCTTGTTATTCAACCTATACATGCGGCCCCTTCTCTTCGCTCTGAGAAAGCATAAAGTCACTGCATACAATTATGCAGATGACTTGCAGCTCGTTTTCATTCTTAACTCCCCAAATGCGGTAGAGGACTTCCAAGCCACTATGACTTTAATCCAGAGCTGGATGTCCTCAAATCATCTTAAATTAAACCCAGGGAAAACCGAGTTGATCCTGCCCGGCAAGAGCGAAATCAGTTGGAGCCCCAACTTCTGGCCTACTGATATGGGCCTCCCCCCTAAGAAATCTTTGACTGTAAAAAGTCTGGGGATAACCATCAACGAGGACCTCTCGCTAAGATCCCAAATTGGAACCGTGGTTTCCTCTGGATTTTTCCAATTGAGGAAAATTAGGAAAATCGCCCATTTCCTCCCTCCCTCCGCTTTAATTCAGGTGGTCATGGCACTAGTCCTCTCCCACATCGACTTCTCAAACAGCCTATACCTTGGCTTACCTGTAGGACAACTTAGAAGACTGCAGTACTTACAGAATCAGGCCGCCAGGCTGATCTGCAAAGTACCCAAATGGGAATCGATTAAACCAGGCATGGAGAGCCTGCACTGGCTACCTGTAGCTCAAAGAGCCGAATTCAAAGCCGGATGTATCATCTTTAAGGCTCTGCAAGGCAAGGGACCTCTATTCATCAGACAACTGATCGGAAGATACGTTCCCTCACGTAACCTTAGATCAGCCCACAAAGACCTTCTTGAAGTACCGCGCTTTAAGAAAAAACGTCAAGGTGGCAGCGGCTTCCACTTCCTAGCAGCTACCCTATGGAATTCTCTGCCACTAGCCCTCAGACAGAGTAGAGACCTCCTTGCCTTCAGAAAGGCATTCAAGACTCACCTCTTTACAAAAGCCTACTTGAAATAACGCTCCCGGCAGACTCACCCTCTGTTATGTTTTTTATCTTTCCAGCGCCAAGAAGCCCTCGGGCGTACGTGCGCTTTACAAATTTTTAATAACATAACATTTTTAATAACAGAAGTCATGCAGTAATCGCTATTAAGCCTCAACTTCAAACCTTTTCCAACACTACTAAAATTTACTTAGTCCTCACAATTGTGTAACTCTGTCCTTTCCCTTGACTCAGAGAGATCAAGGGTGGCCAAATGAAGTAATTAGCCCACTCCCACCTCTATTTACTTAATCTGGCAAAGAGTGGAGACTGGAAGTCTTGGTTATATGTCTATGGAGAGGTGCTACTGTATTACGAGGTAACTTTGGCATCGAAAACTGCTTACAAATAAACAGGTGATGTAGACATATGCAAAGCATTCATGTACACAAGACAAGCATGGTTACATAATCAAGTGTTATGGACACACGCTCATGTAGACCAAACTAAGCTATGATGATAGGAAACCACTGCACCAGCACAGGTGGAGCATTATCACACAGATTATGTCCCCTCTTTGCAAGGAAAGGCACCTGTGAAGGCAGTCCTATATAGGCTGAACATACTATCTGCAAAATGGTCATTTATTTCAATGCAGGCAAGCCTATTACTTACATCTGAATGAACGTAAAATATGCAACGCATCTAGAGTGCATCCTTTGCTTGTAGCTGTGTGTCTTGCTTACAGTTATTTGACAATGGTACAAAGACCAATATTTTGTTCCATGACCTTGCTCCTGTCATTGTTTCTGTCCTTCAGGGACAAAATCTTTTTAATGCTACATTTCTTAGGTGTTCCACAGATGTACGGTAACATTTAACAAAGATGAACGAATTTGACTAGTCTGCTGCTTTTAGAATATCAGAAAGGATCCCCCACCCCAGAAAAACTTCACTGGCCATTGCCCCACGGGATTTGTGTGCACCAAACTTGGATAAATCTAACTTTGCTTCAAACTTGGCAGCTCTTACCCATCTCTAAACTGTAACAGAAGAGACTGCCTTACAGGGTTTTACGAAAGATGTAAGAACAGACTTTTTCTGTTCGGTCAAACATCAATCATTCTTTGTTCATAAGCTTTCATAAAGGATACCATGCATAGTTTTGGGTAGTAGGTAAGTAAAGTTGCTAATTTAATCTATGATTTTTTTTGGGAAAGATAAGAGTTATCAGGCCAGGAGGTAAAAGGTTGAAGATAAGATTAACATTCCATAGTGAATCATTTGGCCCTTGGATGGCTCGAAAGTCTTATTCTTTCATTACACTATGTATTAAGGCGTCGGTTCCAATAGAATAATCGTTTATAAGTGAGTGGGCTGCCTAAATTCCAAATCTTTAGCAGTTAACTGTTCTATAGCATAACCCTGATTTAAATAGATCTGCAAGGTAATTAGCTACAGCTACTACAGAGGTGTCCACTGGATCCACATTCCGTTTCAGGCACCAACTACACCATTTCCTCCATACACTAGCGTATATTTTCCTTTTTCCTGGTGCCCATGATTCATCCAATAGGCTTTTAGTTTCTCCTGAAAGGCCAGAGTATCTTCTAGAAAACATGAAATCCTGCAAGCAAGAAGGTTCATGTTTCCTTCTAGAGGAAGTGGGTGTACTTCTCCTTCTTGTCCCTGGAGAAGGTCTAAACTTCCTGGAATAAAGTGTGGCACCTCCATTGCCAATTCTATCACCCCTGTGAACCTAATTTGAGTATTCTAAAAGGGTGTAACTAGAACGATGCTGCAACGCACCATTTGAACTTTCAGTAGAAGCCTCTGAATTAGTGCGATTGGAGAGCAGGCGTAGCATCTCAGTTTTTTTCCAAGATTCGACCAGAGCTTTCACTGCAGCAGCTTGGGGGTCGGGCCTCCAGCTGTGATACTGATACAACTGAAATGGGAGCCTGTTGGCAAACAGATCTACCTGGAAAGGGCCCCAGAGGTCCTCAACTTTCTGGAAGATAAATGGATTCAGCGTCCAATCACTGAAATCCCTTAGACCTTGAATTCTAATCTGCCCTTGTGTTTAGATGGCGAAGGATAAATTCTGCTTTCAGAACAATCTTTTTACTTCAACAGTTGTTCCTTATCCTCTTGGCTAGATCTTAAAGTAATGTTGACATTGCTCCTTCTAAGCGGTTGATGTAGGAGACAGCTGTAAAGCTGTCTAGTTTGCTCAGAACTGCGCTGTTTTTTTAGTATTGACTTTAAGCTCATTAAAGCATTTAAACTTGCCAACATTTCTAAGCAATTTATATGGAGTTGGAGTTCCTCTTGGGACCATTTCCCCCCTGTTTCCATTTCCCCCTAATTTTTCAATCGATACTAGATTGCTTGCATGTGATTCCAGAGTGTGATCAGGGCTGTTTCCCATTCCAGGTGTCTATATTGTTCCGCCACCATAGGAGGTCATCTTGAGCCTCCAATGACTGGGTAAGTTTATCTGAATACCAAATACCCTTCTTCAGTCCTGAAGATTTCAGTCTCTGTAAGGCTCCGTAGTGGAGTGGCACTGGGGAGATTGCCTAAATGGAAGAGGACTTGATAGTTTTCCTAATCTCACTATACTTTAGGATAATACATACGTTACTACCTTTTTTTGGGGGGCAATTTCATAAGGTGAATATTGTAACTGGGCCGAAATGGTGTTTACCTGGAATACCAGGAATTCTAGATTTTGTGTTGGGGTCATAAAGGATTTCTATATGTTGATAATAAATCCTAATCCTTCCAAAATGTCCCCTGACCAATTTATGTGTATTAGAATCTCTTCTTGACTTCAGTTATAGCTTGTCTAGATAGATTACTAGCCAAACTCTTCTTATCCTCAGGGAGACAACCACGGGTCTCAGAACCTTGGTGAAACACCAAGATGCTGAGTGGAGGCAGAAGGAAAGACAACAAAATTGGTAGGTCACTCCTTTCCGAACAAATCTTAAATAATTCTGTGATTCTTTGTCCATAGGTATTGTGAAGTAAGGGTCCTTGAGGTCCAGCTTCATGAGCCAGCCTTTCTCTTGTAGGATGTCCCTTAGAAGATAGATACCTTCCATCTTGAAGTGCCTGTACACAAGGAAAGTATTTAGTTCCCTCAAATTATTTTTTCTTTACTAGAAATATCGTGCTCACAAATCCGTGACCAGTGTTTGTTACCTTGCATATAGCACCATTTGACAGCATCTGACTCACTTTTGTCTCTAACAGAGATTATTGTTCCTGGTCTAGGATAAGCTCTCTGGGTTGGCGAGTCTGGTAAGGAGTTTTGATAAAAACTATTTTGAATCAATTTATAGTATCTAGTACCCAACAGTTATTTGTTATTAGGAACCAATGAAGAGGCGTAGTTTTTCTCCTACCTTTGGGTGGGAAGAACCAGAGGGGAGAAGTCTCACCTTGCTGGCCTTGTCCTTGTAATCTTCCTCTACCTCCACCTCATGCACTGGTGCTGCAGCCTCATTGTGGAAAAGAAGGAATTGTTTCAACCGGAGTACCTTCCATAACAGCGTGGATTCTGCTGGTGAAAGGGTGACCTATATTGTTCGCGGCTGACAGCCAGTCCCATCCTGTCGGCCTTCCAAAAATCCTAACTCCAGACATGCGTCTCATGTGTCTGGGCCTTACAATAGGTAGAGAAGGTGGAAATGTATTTCCCTAAGGTTTTAACAAAATTTCCATGAAATGTAAGCTGATGGGGTGTCCCCGGACTTCTTTGTTTGCCAGGTCTCCCAATTCGGGGTTCATCCTCATCAGTATAGCCTTTCTCCTTTCCGAGATAAGCCCTGCATTGGCATTACCAGAAAGCATAGGGCAAATTGGCTCCATCCTCAGATGAGTTCTACATCCACTAGAGTGCCTTTAATAGAAGCTTCCTCTGCTAGGTCTAGGATTCTAGCCAGTGGTCCTAGAGTGTCCAACAGTTTGTCTTGACACTGTTTGAGGCAACGGTCCTGTCCCTTCCTAGGGTATCTTCCTTTTGAAATATCAATAAATCGGGGTCTAGGTTTGGTGTCATCCCTGATTTGTTATCCAAAAAGGGTCTCAGGCATTCTGCCCTCAGTAGATTTGTGTGTTTTTCTCAAGGGGTTGCCTTATCAAAATTTGATACATTTTGCTACGTGGTTCAAAGGACACCAGTCAGATCCCCTAGGTTGAGTGATGCATGAGGGATTAAATATCTCCATCCCCGCTGGGTCTTTAATGGAATTGGATTTACTGGGTTGGTCTAGATCCTCATCAAGGACGTCATCGTCAAATGTCACAAGGGGATCAAATATATATTCATCTGCATCATCATCAATATTAAGTGTAAACAAATATTCTTCATCATCATCAGTTGGCGAATTGAGGTCTTTTGTGCTGTGACAGTCACCTGGTCTTCTTGTGCCACAAGGGATACCTGCACTTCTTGCACCTAAATGGTCGCTCTTTCTCATTGTGCCTCTAGGGCCACCCACGTCAACTGTAGCACACAGGCTACCTAGGGATAGTACCCATTCATTTGTAGCGCTCAGGCTACCATGGGGTACAAGATGCTTTGTCTTTTTCAAAGCCTTGCCTTCTTTTCTTAGGTAGATGGTTTTCCTCTTCAGAGATGTCAGCTGAGCCTTCCTCAGCAATGTGGTCCCTTTTCCCTTAACTAAAGGCTGCCTCCACTGCCTGTTTCAATGAGGACTTAGGCTGTTTCTCGGTAAGGGGAATGTCCTCCTTAAACATTGTTTTGTTCTCTGACATCTTGGGATATGGTTAGTCTTAAAAGAAAGGACTTCTGTGTCAAGAATGTACTTATTATTTCCAATGGATATAGGGCAGTGCTTAGCAACTAGCCTCTCCAATAAATGTTGTTCAGGGGATATTTCCAAGTTAAAATATATATATATATATATGTTTTGGTATTAGAGGCAAATTGTTAAGAAATTTGCAGTTTTACCGTCCCAACCGGTAAAGATTAGCCTGCTTAACGTTCAGCAATGCAGATTCGTTGAGCTCTGCACCGTGCATAGCCATAGCAATGCACAGCGCAAGCAAGGGTGGTCTTCCCTGTTTCTGGTACATTTGCTCGGCGGGTCCCAAAGGGGAAAGGCTGCCTGAGCAAAAAGTGTAAGCCCTGCCCCGTGACTTGTGTCATGAGGGAAGGCAAGCAGGGAGAAAGCGAGCAGGCTGGCGTCAGCTGTGCCTGGAGGAGCAGGCAGTCAGCCGAGGCGGGAGTGCACTGTACAAGGGGAGCCTCATGCCGCTCTAGTGGCAGACAGCTCATTTTGACCTCCGAAGACCGCTGGCTCCGCTCTGCAGACCTCTGATGATGGCGTCCAGGTCAAAAAGGCTTTTTAACTATATAAGAGCGTATAGCCTCAGAGATTGCAAAAGTGTCTTGAAAGAAATAGGTGAAAAATAAAACCTGACCATAAATTGGAAGGGTACCAAAGTAAAGAGTAAAGTTTACTTACCTTCCACGTCAGTTCGGTTAGCCTCTTCTCTTTTTTTTTAAGATCAAACTAAGGAGGGCAATACATTCAGTAAAAGGCACTAAAATGGAGGCAGTAAAACCTTCCGTAATTTGTTGAGATAGGCAAACCATACATCTTATGCTAAAGTTAATAGCCAAAGAACACCCTATATCATAGGTAATAGGAAAATGTACAGAGAGAAATAACCATGTACTTAACTGTCCAGGAGCAGCAAATAAAAGAGGACGATGCCTGGTTACAACAACATCTTATTTTGTTCTATGGAATGTTTAATTTGTGATGTAATATGTTCTTTAAAGGGTTGCATGTTTGGGCAACAATAAAAGCTTTTGCATAATGGTAGCCTCCAGTCTTCTAATGAAATCTAGGAGGATCCCATAATTTTTTTGTTTGAATATCTTTTATTTGTTTTCATTGCATGTTCACAATACATATTAGAATGATAAGCAAGAAAAGTCAACATGTCATCTCTTAATCATACAAAGGCAATCAGAAGAAATAATAATTCACTATAAGACATTAGTCATACGTCATTTCACTTAAGGCAAGAAAATTCTTAAAGGTATGTTGTCCGCAAAAATAATTCACATGCCTAGAAGCAATGGATTCGCAATGGATACACATAGTGTATTGGGCAACAGGAAGTCACAATGGGCCCGAGGTGTAATCTGAACAAATGTAGGAGGATCCCATCATAAATTAGAAACTGCTCTAGGAGGTCCTTCTCCAACACCAGCCCCATTCAACCAGTCAATATCTTTCATAGGGAGGCAGGCTATGATCCAAAATGTGGTACTTACGATGTCCTTTAACAGTTTTTTTTAAAGTATTACTGTGCATTCCGATGTTCTTGCTTAATTGATATGGGGCTCTAATATAGAAAATGTGCACTGACCCTGTTCGCCTACCAATGCTCATTTAACTAAATACACCAGGTACTAACAGGGAGAGTGGACTCTAATAAACCCCAAGGCAAAATGTACCGGACTATGAAAGCAGTGCATTAGTGGAAAAGTTGACCGGCTGTTTCAAGATGCCAACATATCAGAAAAAACGACCTTAATTGTACTACTATCAGTATAGCGACACCAATTATTTTGATATACACAACATTTTATTTTAAATTAATTTTTGGATCAAACATTATTATTTCTTAAATATTTTCATTTTATATTCCATTAGATTATTAAATATACATACATAGAAATAAAACAACAAATTACATAGATAAGAAAAAAAGACAAACAAAGATTACAACAAGTCACAATGGACCGGTCTATATTCTATTGTAGTAGGCAAAGCGGTTGGATTTCACCACGCGCCTTTCCGCAATCTGCCTTCATCAGGTGGCCGTCATTCGCACATCCGTTGGACAGGACATAAAATGGGTTCTATATCTCGATGAATGGGGTGGAGGATAAATCTTATTTCTTCTATAATATCACCATCTGGCTTTTATGTATATTATTGTTCTCGATAGGGCATATGATTGACCTTAAACTGATCAAAACTTATCGCAATGATACTTGGATCCGGAAATTAGTGATAGCGTCACATTCATATATTGGAGGCGGCTGTGTTCTTTAAATTCTAAGTATTCCCTGCTGGAGACTGGCCTGTTATGTTTTAATGTCTGAGAGATTTGGCATTTATTAATTGAGTGTTTGCTATAATTGTATTTTTCCTATAGTGTTGTTTTCCCTACGTATAGCAAACCTATTACTGTAGGGGTCCCCTGTTTTTCAAATAGTCAAGAGGCCACACTGCCTTTAACAGTGCAGGTGGCACCCAGCCTGCTTTTTAAAGGGGGACAGAGATATCCTGAAAGTAAGTGCAGTGAGTGACTACACATGCCTGTAGTGGGGTCTGAGTGGTCATTGGGGCCCCTTTTCACCTTTTACCATGTCCCATCGGGAGGTACACTGACTGTGCATCACCTCTTTGTACTGTAGAGCCCATACCCCTCCGGCGGTCTGTTTGTCTCGGCACCCACATATATAATACAGTGCAGGGACAGAAAACAATTGTTTCCGACATTAGCATGGGTTATGTCTCATGCCAATGAAGGAAATGCCCCACCGAATTGTGTCAGCACTACATGTGCACCTCTCGTGCACTTTTTTGTAATACAGTTCCTGGTGATTAATGGCAAGGACAAATGCAGAAGTGCACATTCTATGTGTGTGTGCATTCTGTGTGTGTTTGTGTGTGCATTCTATGTGTGTGTGTGTTCACGCGTGAGCATGCCTGCCACAATGACCGAATTGCTTTAGAAGTGGGTGCCCTTAAATGTTTGCCTTACTACTTTGAATGTTGACTGCCTGAATGGAAAGTCCATCAGAATGTGTTGAGATGAGATATGGGACATGCGAAACATACATTTAAACATCGTTGACGATATTGTCATAAAGTTTGCCCACTTATTAACACGGAAAAATGCACAGCAATCCTAGTCTTTGGCTCCTGCCATGTTATGATAAAGTTCATGTATCATCATACTATGTGCAGTGTGATCTTCTGCGAACAGACTGGTTTTTGCGTTTCAAACACAGATGCTCAGATAACTCTGCTGATTCACGATTTAGGTCTTTAAAAAATCTGTTTCTAAATGTCAACTGCACCAAGGTTCGGCTTTATGCCACCCCCAAAAATGGATGAGTGTACTGGAATGGTTTGGAGGTTGGCCAAGCTAACAGATTGTGATGTTTGTGTACAGCTTCAGCAAGGATATCTTCTCATCGGTATAGATTGCAGGCATTATAACTGGATTATGTAAAAGGGTTTTGTCAGCATTTGATTTTGCCAGAGGTATTAGTGAAATCACACAAACAGCTCAGTGTCAGTGGTCGCTGAATATATTTGTATCAAATGTCGTTGTCAGAAATTATTTTTGGTGGAAAATGCAATTTCTTGAGATACTACTGCAAACAAAGGAAAATTTAATGCAATATTTAGCTAACTGTAAACACTGTATTTATTATTACATCCACATCGAAATACAACTTGCCTCTAATCCCAGGAATTTCCTGAAAACATATTTGGAGTTTCTAAGATTATTATTATTAGTATTATTATTATTATGAGTAGTAGTAGTCGTAGTAGTTGCAGCAGCAGTAGCATTAGTGCTACTGCTAATGGTAACAGTAGTAATAGTTCTACCAGCAACAGTAGTAGTAGTAATAATAGTAATAGTAGTAGTAGCAGTAGTTGTATCAGTGTTAGTTTTTCTCCAAATACACCTCATACTACTACTACTACTACTACTACTACTACTACTGCTACTACTGCTACTACTGATAATAATAATAATAAGAATTAGATTATACACTCCATACAAACAGCAAAAAAGTACATTACTATTTTAATCTAAAATGTCTATACTTTTTAGAAAACCCCCTAACGCCATGTCTGTCTCCGGTGTAGCTCACTGAAGCATGTGATTCAATGGCACATCAATTGTTCTTTCAGAGTTCCCAATAAGCAATGATCGTAAAATAGGTTTCCACAGATATTTATACGGCAATAAACAAATAGTACACAGGAAAGATTAAAAACGCTCTAATTTACTATCAAATACACATTAAACTATTAGTTCAGTTATGCTGTCATAGTAACGGACTGAAAGTGAAGATGTATAAATATTGGCCGTTAAACTCTGCTAATGTTTTATTGCTGAGATTAATAGGCTACTTTTTGGTAAAATGATCTGGCATATGTTGAAGGAGAACTCAAGGGCGGGCTATTTATCTCCCGCCAGATTTTTGGAGCGTTCTTTCTCCTAACATGTTCAGAATAAATCAAAGTCCACTGTCAGCGTGAAAACCACAAAGGAGTATTTTAAAGATCACTTTGCTTCCGCCCAGTCATTAGACTGACACACATTTCATTTCAGGTTGGTGTTTTTAAATACTAACAGCAGCTGTGAGTTACAGATTTATTAATGCTGGGCCTCTCCGTATGGTGAGTAATGTGCATTGCATGGTCCTAATAGCCCTGTTCATCATAGTATGAAAGGCCATATAAGGGTAGCGTTTTTGCACTTTTATCTAATTATATTCTGCACCAAAATGTTAATTTTCTTGCAAAGCCGAACACCTGCTGTCTTCTTTAAAATGTATGTATTTTACAATTTTATTTACAATGAGTGTAGACTTCTTGCGTAGTGACTCTCATCTGTTTACATATACATTAAGTGTACCAGTGGTAATTGTATGGAGGATCATCGCATGGAAATGCTGCTGAATTGAAAATGACTGTACTTAAAAAACATAATAGTAAAAAAGTAAAAGAAAATACTTTGCAATGTTACCATCCACATTATATTAATGATTCTAAGGTGCGACTTATAACTCTGTACCATATATGTTGGGCATCTAGAAGAATAAAATGTTACGGTTTAGGCTAATTACACGGCCACCGGGTAAATAGTGAATTATTTCAACTTTTTATCTGACTGCTGGCTAAGTAGAAGGAATTATTTACTGTTTGACCATCGGTCTTGAAAATAGCATAGAAACTTCACTCTTTACCCAACTGCTGGATAATTAATAGAGATTCTGCAATGTTTGCCCAGTGGCTGTGCAAATAGCAGATACACTTCACTGTTAACCTAGTCACTGGCTAAATGGCTGTATTGCTGGTGGCTGAGCAGATAGCAGAAAACTTCACTATTTTCCCAGCTGCAAGCTAAATAGTAGAGATTCAGCACTGTTTGGCCAGCTTCACTATTTACTAGGTCGCTGGCTAAATAGCGGAGGCTCTGCACTGTTTGGTCGGAATCCGTGCAAAATAAAGGGAAATATCACTATTTACCTGACGACTGGATCAATCAATCAATCAATCAATCAAGGGCTTGTTAAGTGCAACTACTCACCTGAAAGGGTCTCAAGGTGCTGTGGGGGGAGTTGAGAGGTGTGCGCAGCTCCGGGACATTCACAGTGATTCATCGAAGAGCCAGGTCTTGAGGTCCTTCAGGAACTTGGAGAGTGTAGGTGTCTGTTGGAGGAGGGTGTTCCATGCCTTGTCTTCAAGGTAGGAGAAGGAATGGCCTCCTGTTCTGGTCTTCTTGATGTGCAGCCCTGCCGTAAGGGAGAGCCGAGCTGAGCGGAGGTATCTTTGGGGTGTGTGGAATGAGAGGTGGTGGTTCATGTAGGCGGGACCAGTGTTGTGGAGGGCTTTATGGGCTTGGGTGAGAAGCTTGATGGTGATTCTCTTCTCAACGGGGAGTCAGTGTACTGCCTGCAGGTGTTGGGTGATGTGGCAGTGGTCTGGTAGGTTGAGGACTAGTCGGGCGGAGGCGTTCTTGATGTTCTGGAGTTTGCGGTGTAGGTTCTTGTTGATCCCAGCATAGAGAGCATTGTCATAGTCCAGTCTGCTGCTGATGAAGGTGTGGGTGATGTTTTGTCTGTGTTCAAAGGGAATCCAGTTGATGATCTTTCGTAAGAGATGGAGGGTGTGGAAACTGGATGAAGTGACAGCATTCAATTGGTTGTTCATTGTAAAAATAGCTAAGGTTTTGTAGTATTTGATCAGCATTCAAGCAATCTTCACACATTACCCACCTCTTGCCAAAACAGCAGACATAAATGTTGGGGCAGCAGCCATGAAAATAGCAAGTTTTATATGGCTACCTGTTAAATAGCAGAACTTATATATTGTTTGACCAGTGGCCTTGCAAGTAGGTTGAAAAATTCAATATTTACCCAGCAGATGGCCAAATACAAGAAAAGTTGCATTGTATTGCCGGTGGTCTTCCAAAGAACTCGAAAAGACACTTCATTTTTCACCTGGTGGCTGTCTAAATATTAGAGTGTATGCACTACATAGCCAGTATACATGAGAACGAACAGCAGGAGAACTTCACTATTGTCCCCGCTGCTGTGTAAAAAGTGTACATTTTGCTTAACTATGCCTTGCCAAGATATCAACAGGTGCTTACACCATGTAGAACTGCAAACAATATCCAAACATAATTGGCATCCATCTCCACTAGTTAAAATTCATTAAGCATGTGTCAATTTGGGACCTTCTTTGATTGGCTGTAATCACAGTGATGGTGGCCTTTCCAGAAACAGAAACACTTCATTTTTCACCTGGTGGCTGTCTAAATAATAGAGTGTATGCACTACATAGCCAGTATACATGAGAACGAACAGCAGGAGAACTTCACTATTGTCCCCGCTGCTGTGTAAAAAGTGTACATTTTGCTTAACTATGCCTTGCCAAGATATCAACAGGTGCTTACACCATGTAGAACTGCAAACAATATCCAAACATAATTGGCATCCATCTCCACTAGTTAAAATTCATTAAGCATGTGTCAATTTGGGACCTTCTTTGATTGGCTGTAATCACAGTGATGGTGGCCTTTCCAGAAACAGAAAATCAGCATCTCTACAGCTGCATTCCAAGTGGAAAACATTTTTTTTCAATGCAGCTCCTGTTCCTTAAAACATACTGTGGTAGTTTAAGAAAATGTTTTTGGTTTTTGAAAACATTTTTCTCCTGAGGCTGCAAATCTGATTTCCAAAGGGAAAGGAATCCAAAAGGGTCCCCTTACCCCTTGCAAATTAGTTGTCACTCCAACTCAGGGTTGTTAGCTCATCAATGGTTTGTGTAAGCAATTGCAGTCACAAACTGGCAGTAAATGCCTTTCAAATTATCATGGTTGGACTACACAAATGCAGTCTATCTGGATGCGCTGCACGGAACTATCAGGAAACTTCAGATAGCCCAGTATTGTGTGGCTCGTCTCTTGATGGATATCCCGAAGCATGTGTCGGCTAAGTTGGCGCTTGGACGACTGCATTGACTTCCTGTTGCGGAAAGGGTCTGGTTTAAGGCAATGTGTATTGTTCACAAGTGTATCTCTAGCAAGGATCCAGCCTTGCTTCAGTTCATGGTGCATCTATATGACACCAAGAGGACCTTGAGATCTAACAATGAACATTTTCTGTCAGTTCCGAGGATTAAACAGTCATGGACGGGAGGACGGCTGTTCTCCTACAACGCGGCCAGGCTTTAGAATCAGCTTCCAGACTCTATCCGCCTTGCGTCTGACCATCTAAGGTTCAGGAAACGGTTAATGACTTTCTCTTTGCTTGATTATCCTTGAATGATTGGTGTTATGGTATGCGCTGGGTTCCCCCTTGGGGTAGCCATGCACCATATAAGTGAGTATTCATTCATTCAAAATTGTAAAAGGGATGGAGGAATCCCAATTTGTGAACCCTCCTATTTGCCACTACAAAATAAATGCAAAAGTTCTTTCACTAGTCTAAAAAAATTTTCAACTCATAAATTGGATTTGGTACATAAAGGTAAGCACTTTTGTGGTCACAATCCCTGTGATTTTGCAACATGAGGCTCTTAGTGCTAAAACTACCTTAGATGCAGCCACTAACTTATAAGTGTAAAGATCTCCAAGTTATTTTGACAGACATGGTACTGGGTACTACTCTGCTATACCTTGGGCCTCCCAAGTCCATAGAGGACTTGGGAGGCCCTCTATGGACCTGTTTTGTGCCCCACACATGCTCCTACTCCTTTATGTTTACCTACATAGGTGACTAATGGTTAGGATTATTATTACCTTTGCAAGACTAGTGAAAGCTGTTTCGTCTTCTAAGGTTATGCACTCGCTCTTAATCACAATGCCTTGGGAATGTACCAGGGCCAGATATAGTATGACCAAAGGCTCCATATTATCAGTACATCTCTTTTTCTACAGCAAATCTGTGTATTCAGGCATTATTAATTCTGGTTCAGTTCATTCAAAAAGTTAGCCAAAAACACCTGAAACAATGGTTTTTAAGAGCAATCACCAGAACTGCATTTATTGTATCCCAGTGACATAGAGCCATCATATATTTAAGGTGATTTTATCTAAACAGAAACAACTACATAGGGCCCCTCATGAAGTGATTAGCACAGATTAATTGTGAGGCTCCATTCCAATCTCATGACAGAAGGAAGGAGAGCTATGGGCCTGATTTAGAGTTTCATCCTTTGGGACCTCTGCCCGCCAAATGTAGAGTTATCTGCTGACCATGTTGACAACTCTCTACATTGTTGTCGTTGAGGATTCTGCCTGTGAATGAAACGTTTGAAGGACAGTCACCTCAGAGATGATGGCTGGCCACAAAACTTTTCAACATCTGTTTTGCTTTTCAAAAGCAGAGTTGTTACTAAAAGACAAAAAACAAATGGTTCCAGATGCTGGGAATTTCCCTCCAAGTTAACAGGGTCAATATTTTCTTTCCTGTCCCTTACAGTCAGGTTTTACTCTAAATTAGGGGTGGACAGAATGTTCCATTTCCCCGCGGTATTGGCAGAATTTTGGCAAAATTCCATCAATTGCTGTGTAATAGAATTTTTTCCTGCAAGGCTGTAGAATATGCTAACAAGATTTAGCATCTCCTAGTGTGATTTTCAAACACAAGCAGTCACTGGCATCAGGGAGCGGTCACGGTCAGAGGGCCGCCCTTTATGTAGATTTGCTGCTGCACGAGTTGATTGTGTAGTCGATCAGCAGCAAAATTAACTCAAATTGCTGCGCGCACTACCAGCACTATATAGTAGCACAAGGAGTGCAAGATTCATGTTTTTTTGCCAGTTGGCTACATTCTGCGAAATCTTTCTGAGTTTTTCTGTAACTCCCCATAATTCCACGTATTGAAACCCCACGAGTTCTGCTCATCCCTACTCTAATTATGGTAGATGGTATAAAGTCCTACCTTTGATCCTGAGCTCACATTTGCTGATTGCAACAACACTTTGACTCTTTGTTAACCATTAATTATTTTTCCTGACTTCAACCATCTGAGTTTCTCAAACCATTTCAGCCATCCGTCACAGATAACACTCATTTTTACCCATCCACCTTTAAACTTCCATGTTTAATCCCTGTGCCCTCATTTCCATCCCCAGACTACTGTTGCTGCATAAGACAGCATCTTCTATTACTCAGAGATCAGGGCACAACAGTTCTGAACTTTAATTCACTTTGCACGCTCTGATTTATGAGCAAATACTTACCAATTATATATGTGGGCTGTAGAGAAGGGGTTTCTAGTGGTTGGCAAAATACGAAGCATGAATAAGAAACATTTACAAAAGACATATATCCTAATGCCTGTGGCCTAGAATAACATAGGTGTACCGCTCCCTGTATTATTTCTTCTCTTTCTGTCTTTCTGTGCCTTTAGATGATGGCTATCCTCAAAGTCCTGTTGCAAATCCTCATTTTCTGGTTTGTTTTGGTTTGGCTAATTCTTATCCTGGTTCTGGTCAAACTAGTTCTCTTCCTCCTGGTGCTGGTTTCCTAAATATGTTGTTCTTGGTTGTAGTCCTTCCTGACCTTTTCTGCCCTGGTCAAGGTCCTGGCTCATCCTTGTATTAGCCCTTCCAGGGTCTCCTAATCCTTGTACTACTTTTCTTTACCCTAATCCCGCTGGTCTGCTAGGTCTTAATTCTCCTAGCCCTATTGTCCTGGTTCTCCTACAGCAGACACTCCTAGTCCTCCTGGTTTGGTTCATCCTAATTCTTCTTGTCCTGGTCCTTGCGGTCCACCTGGCACTGCATCCACTGGTTCTGGTCCTTCTTACTAGGTCATATTGGTCTGGGCCTGGTCAGTTTGGTCCTGGCCTGGTCATATTGGTCCTTGTGGGTTCTGGTTGTCATGGTTCCCCTTGCCCTCCTGGTCCTAATACCCCAGTTCCTATTCTTCATGCTTCACTTGGAACTGCAAGTCTTGGTGCCATTAGGTCTAACCTCTCTGGTCCTTCTAGTCTTGTTTCTAGTCCTGCTTATTGTGATCCTTCTAGCCAGCCTAATTCTCCCTCATCTAAGCCCTGGTCCCAATGCCTCTAGTTGATCTGCTCCTGGCCTCACTAATTCCCTGGGTCCTCCGACAAAATGTCATGATTCTCTTGGCCCAGGTGCTCTTGCTGGTCATTCCAAACTAAGTTGTCTACTTTGTTCTAATCCTCAGTGATCAGGCCATCCTGTTCTTGGCCAAGTAGCTTGGCCATCATTGATCCTATGATGTTGGTCTTCCTTGTCCTGCCAACTTATTTCTTCTCCTCCTGATCCTGCTTGACCTGGTACTCATGGGCGCCTGTGACTGAGCTTCTTCTTTCCCTTTTTGTGGTCCCACTGGTCTTCCTTGTTCCTCTTAGCTTTTCTCCTCCTGAGGATTCTCCAAATAATGCTAGATCTGTAGAATTATCTTGATTCTTCAGGTCATTTTTTCCAGGTCTACCTCACTCTTAGTCTGGTTTGCCTATCAATGGTTTTCCTGTTTTCGGTCCCCACACTCCACATTCTCTGTCTAGTTTTTTGCCTACTATACATATCTTTTTGTTTATGGTCTTCCTTGTTTGTGTCTTCATATGGTAGTCCTCTTGGTTCTGGTTCTCCTAGGCCTCCTAGGCATCCTGGTCCTTTCATTCCCCCTTCTCCTAAATCTTACTTTTCTTTCATGATATTCTTGAGCTGCGTCCCTTTGACCTTCTTAACATGCTCATCTGATTCCTATGTAAACAATCTGATTCCGATGACATGAGTTCTTGGTCCTGCTGGTCCCCTCTCTCTACTTAGCCTGTCGTTCCTCGTCTCTTAGCCTTTCTCTCCCTGGTTTGGATCATCCTTGCCCTCCTGGCACAGTGCTTTGTCCTTGTGATCTTTCTGGCACTGTACCCAATGTTCTATCCCCTCTTGGTTCTCCTCTTGGTCTTTATGAGCCTTGTTAGTTTGGTTGTGTTCATTCTAAACATCCAGGTTCAGTCTTCTTAATCTTCCTGGCATGGCTGCTCTGGTCCTCCTGATCTTCCTCATAATGGTCCTGCTACCCCAAGGCCCAGGTCGTCCTGCTGCACTTGCTGCTTAGGGCCCTGGTCCTATGGTGAAGGTCCCCATAGCACCAAAGCCCTGTTTCTGGTTCTCTTACTGTTGTTTCTTCTAATTCTCCTTGCCCTGGTGGCTATGGCCTGTGTCCCAGTTTTCAGCTACCTAGTACTCCTAACCAAGGTCATGCTATTCTTGTTTTCTGTAGTCATTGTCCTTCTCAAGATTCTGAGCCCATTGCCCCTTATGCTCCTGGTACTGTTTCTTATAGTGTGGGTCTTCCTGGGCCTACTTTTCCTGGAAATGGCTCACCTGCCATCCATCCTAGTCTCCTTGGTTTAGGTCATCCTTGTCATATTGTCCTTTTTGTTATCATAAACCTTGCCTTTTGCCCACCATGGCCCTTTTTGATTTCCCCGATCTTTGAACATCTGGTCCTGTTATTTTATGGTCCTCTTGATCCTGGTCACCTTGCCCTAGTTCTCCTTACCATAACCTCCGAGCCCTGGTGCTGCAGTTCCTGGTCCATCGTGCTTGTTTTGTCCTGGCACTTTTAGTCCTTTTCCTCCTGATTTGCTTTTTCCTGATCCTCCTAGAACTGTTCCTTGTCCATTTAGTCCTACTCGTTCTGCAGACATTGATCCAGGTGTTCTTAATCCAGGTTCTCCTTGTTCAGGTGGTCCGGCGTGATCATTTTGGTACTGGTCCTCCTGGCTATACTGTCCAGTCCACTTGACCTTCCACATTCTTGTTGGCCTTTTCACATCTGATCCTCCAGCCCTGCTACTTGTAATGATTGCTCTGCCCCACTTGGTCCCTTAGACCTTGATCTTTATGACCCAATTAGCCCTGTTTCCGATCCTCGATGACATGATCCTTTTTGTTTGTCTAGTCCTCTTTCTCTAGTCTTCTGGGTGCCATTAGTACTGTTTCCAGGTCTTCCTATTGCCTGTCATGCTTATCCTACTATCCTAGACCTCCTGGCCATTAACATCAAGTTTCTGATCTTCATAGTCCTTTTCAATCTGGCACTAATCCTCCTGCACATTCCCCCTATTGGTCTGCAATTAACTGTCCTGACCCTTCTAGCTCATCCTAGCCTGCCAACATTCTGATGTTTCTTGATCTCCGGTTATTTATAGTCTAAGAACTTCCTGGCCCTGCACTACCTGGTCCTGGTCAGTCTGGTTATCATTCCCATGTATGCCGGTCCCATATACTATGGATCCTGGTCTCCTGCATCACAGGCTCCCAGTCCTGGACCGTTTCATCCTCCTTACCCAAGTTTTCGTCCATGAGTCCTCTTGGTCCTTCTCCCATGGTTTATCAATGCCCAGGATTGCCTGTTCTGAATACCCCTTGTTACTCAGATGTGAATTTACCTTGAAGAGATAAAAAGACAAACAGGAACACATTGGTTTAATTAAACAATGCTTTTGGGAGAGTCTCAACAGAATGCATCTGAGAAAAGTCTCTTGGTGTGCAAAGTTTTGGTTGGTTCGCTATACATTTAGTGAGGTACCATAAAGCGATTTCTGAATTCTTAAAAGGCATCACTGTCGTAAATTTACAAGTTTGGGCATTGATAAGAACACAGATGCCTCTCAACCTCGGGGAGAGCTAGTGTGGGCCAGTATGTATGTGTCCAGATATCTGTGTGATCACTACGTTTGGTGTGCATGTTGTGTCCTCATTGGCTAAGTGTTTTTATCTACACGTGGTAGCTAGCTGTGTAGTATTTTTGAGGATGACGAGCCTTTGGCCAAATGTGTTCTATTGGGGACAATTGCTGCAGACCTGGTTGGGGTGCAACTATCAATTTGTTCGTTTGATCAAGGTTTCCCCTGAGTATCTGTTTATCTTTGGGTTAAGAGAAAACCCACTGTGACTTGTTATTCGATAGCCGTGGGTTGCTGGGCCTGTCTGACCGTGTTTCTCCAACTTGAGGTTGATGGAGAGGTCACCTTGGGTAAATCCGACAGCAACGCTGTGAGTTTACTGGAACTCCTGAAAATAGTATGGCAGTCAAAGGTGCCATTTTTATCGACATCCTCAATAGCTTGTGTACAGTTGTCAGAGCGTACATTGGTATTGTATTTACCGATATTGACATAGTTATGCATTCCTAGATCATGAAGTACATTGACATCCCTTTTACTGGTAACAACATTATTGTTTGTACATAGATTGTGGCATACATTGACATTGCTACTGACGGTCTCATCACAGTTGTGCAACCATAGATTATGGCATTCATTATCATTGTATATGTGAGCATTGACATTGTCATATGGGCCAGGTTATGGCATATGTTGGCATTACATTTATTGGTATTGCTGTTGTCTGGCCTGCACACATCATGGTACTTTACCAATTCCAGCACTCCCCCCTCAAGTTGATTCTTCAACTACTTTATCCTCCTTATATGACTTTACAGTTGTGTTATTAGAAAGCTTGTGTGTGTGTTTGCAGTGTCTGTTAACTTTTCCCGATCAATTCCGATTTTCTGCTTGCCTACAGCGTTGGAGCAGGGCGCTCCGCTGTATTTGACCCTTGCTGCCTGAAAAATTGGGGAAATCTAAACCTTGCCCAGTCACTGCTGGCCCTGCTCTGTAGTCCCCCCGCCGCCGCTATCACAACCAAGCGGCCGCCGAGTGGGGGACTACCTCTTCCAGCAGCCAGAGCGGCAGTGACATCAGGCACGCGCCAGGAGGCGCCTTAAAACAACGATATCGCCGGTGGAGCGGGTGTTCCGCTTTTCTGCTTGCCTACAGCGTTGGAGCAGGGCGCTCCACTGTATTTGACCCTTGCTGCCTGAAAAATCGGGAAATCCAAACCTTGCCCAGTCACTGCTGGCCCTGCCCTGTAGTCCCCCCGCCGCCGCTATCACAACCAAGCGGCCGCCGAGTGGGGGACTACCTCTTCCAGCAGCCAGAGCGGCAGTGACGTCAGGCACGTGCCAGGAGTCTCCTTAAAACAACGATATCGCCGGTGGAGTGGGTGTTCCGCTTTTCTGCTTGCCTACAGCATTGGAGCAGGGTGCTCCGCTGTATTTGACCCTCGCTGCCTGAAAAATCGGGAAATCTAAACCTTGCCCAGTCACTGCTGGCCCTGCCCTGTAGTCCCCCCACCGCCGCTATCAGAACCAAGCGGCCGCCGAGTGGGGGACTACCTCTTCCAGCAGCCAGAGCGGCAGTGACGTCAGGCATGTGCCAGGAGTCTCCTTAAAACAACAATATCACCGGTGGAGCGGGTGTTCCGCTTTTCTGCTTGCCTACAGCGTTCGAGCAGGGCGCTCCGCTGTATTTGACCCTTGCTGCCTGAAAAATTGGGAAATCCAAACCTTGCCCAGTCACTGCTGGCCCTGCCACGTAGTCCCCCCGCCACCGCTATCACAACCAAGCGGCCGTCGAGTGGGGGACTACCTCTTCCAGCAGCCAGAGCGGCAGTGACGTCAGGCACACGCCAGGAGGCGCCTTAAAACAACGATATCGCCCGCGTCGCGGGAGCGCCCGGGCGAAGCCTGGGCCAAGGGCGGGCCCGTTGTTGCCCGTTAGTGCCCGGTAAGGACCGGACCGGGCCACCCCCCTTAACTATACTGTGGGAATCATTCATCTGAACAGTTGTCAGTCACATAACCTGTTTAAAATGACCCGTGGAACCAGAAAAAATCCTAAACCTGTCCAAAGTGTAACACAGCTTACAGGTCCAATAGACCAATTTATTTCACGCACAAACAAGGTCATTGACCAGAGCATTTCCTTGTTGGAGCGGAGAGTTTCTTTAGACATTGCAAATGCTAAACGTTCATCTATGGGACTTTTGGCCACTGCGGCATCTCCTATCCAGCAGGGCTCTATTACATCAATATTGCCCCTTCCACCTACGACTGTTGCTGAAACCCACACAGTCCCATGCTCTGTGGATCTTTCAGCTACCCAATCTATATCCGACCTAATTTCGCTGGAGGATCTAGAGACTACCCCTAACCTAGAGCTCTGCCAAACGTTGGAAACGTCATTAGACAATCGTCTTCGTGGTATGAGGGAGGCTGCTGTCCCAAAACGGGGAAATGGGAAACAACTACATTGTAACGCAGCTAGTTTTGAGGCTCCATTGGAGTTAGAGGGGGCCCACTCATTTCAGCCAGCTCAACCTATTTCTACCATTAACAATAACATACCAACTGTCACTATACCCCTAGTGAATAACATCAATGTGGAGAGTTTAACTACTAATTCTCCTAAAAACTTGCATCCTGAAAGCCTCTGTACAGTTTGCAATACCACCCCATTCCTAGTATCAACTATCAGGGAACTCCTTATTGAATATCTAAAACACTTGGAAATCAGTTTGAGGCATCTAGGAAATCAGATAGCACTACTACCTAGCAACCCTCTTACCCAGCCTAACGTTGAGCATACAAAACAGGCGAAGGGAAAGACTAAACCATCAACAAAAGCTCCACAACGGACTCCATTGGTCTCTGGTACCAAATTAACATTACCATCAAATTCCTCCACCATACAATCTAATATCCCAACTTTAACAGTACCTTCTCAGATTATTTCTGCCACAGGTGTGTCCACAACGGGTTCGATCTCTGGTCCATCTCAGACCTCCCAAGGCTCAATGATTAACACTAAACAATCCGCTAATACAAAACAGACACCTTCACTTTCTAAAACGCAGACAACCAAAATCCCAGAGACAGTAAAAAGGGGAGTCCGTCCAAGGCGCCCAGTACATCTTCCACCTGAGGCTACCCCTTATACAGTTATCCTTACTGGCGTTCCCGAACTTTTAGAAGGCACAAATTAATCCTCCTGGTCTCTTAAAAATAAAGTTATACAGTGGTTAAGTGTGAATAGACCATTGCAGTTTCGCCACTCTAGCGGAATAATTTCAGCTCGCAGAGTAACTTGGATGGGGGAGGAACGAAAATCTATACAGGGCGATTGCATTATAGTGAAATGTGCAGATCCAACTACTGTTAACTATATTTGCTCTTGGCCATCGTTGGAAAAAAAGGGAGGTATAGATACCCACCACCTTTCTTTTTTCTACCCCCCCATGAACACCCATCAATATTTCCCTACTGATAACTGGCAACAACCCTTTGAAGAGCACTGGAACCAGGTGGCTTATAGCCACAGAAATAGGAATAGAGACTGGCAGTCACAGGATTGGCAGCCGCAGTATAGGCCCTTAGGAAGACCTCTCTTTCCTATGTAGGGCTGGCAGGGCTTTCCAACCAGAAACCGTTATGACTACCTTGAAATGGTAAATTGACCGCCGGAAACCATAACAAGTACGCCCCAGATTCCAATAACTCCTGTAGCCTACAACAGCTCTGGACTATTATTATTAAATCAGGCTGTAGTTAAACCCTCCACTCAACAACCATTGCCAACTCAAATAATAGACGAAAATGGTTTTCTGCTGGAATCCTCTCACGTCTATACAACAATCACAGATGAAAATACGGAGGCTCTATTCGAAGCTAATGTCACAAATTTATCCCAGAATAGAAACACCGATAGTAAGAAGATTAATCATGTGATTTCAACCGCATGTCCGTCTAATCGACATGTAGCTCCTCTATCCTCCAATATTCTAACAGCACAGTCACAAGAACAACCGTTAAGTACAGACCTGACCATTTCTTTTTTATATTGGAATGTAGCAGGTGTGCGAACCAAAATATCGCTGCAACCATGGCTGGCTACAATCACCAAACATCAGGTACTCTGTTTCCAGGAAACCTGGTCAATTATTCCCCATCATCTACCTGGTTATAAAACATTTCATATTCCAGCCATTCAGGGAGCTATGGGTAGACCAAAGGGGGGTTTGGCCGTTTATATCGCCAATACTTTGCCTCCTGTAACAATACACAACCTTAAAGAAGATCCAAGCTACCAAATACTGCGAATAAATTTTAACAAAAACAGTATTTTTATTTTGGTTAATTACTATAATAATCCCGCAATAACGGACTGTATAAAATTACTTAATGAAATTACCACTTTTTTAGATTCTTTGAAAAATGACCTTCACCCAGTCACAGTACACGTGATTTGGGGTGGAGATTTTAATCTTTCCCTATGCCCTAATCACAAAAATGGGAACTGCGGTTTGCTGGATGAACACGGCAACCCGCTGTCACATTTTGTACACTCTATTTGCGGTGATAAGTTAACTGAGTCATTATTTTCATTAGAGCTTGAGTTTGCAAATGACCTATTAGAATCTCCAATAGACTTCTCCCCAACATTCCATGGTAGGGGATCTTCAACTACCATTGACTATATCTTGACCTCGCAGAGTTTGAAGGGCCAAGTGACTAATTTTTACACAGGGTCAGATGTGAGTAGTGATCATTTCCCCATTTGTGTAACAGTCTCTCCAAAAAATGTCATTCTTCATTCTACAATCACTAGCCACCTGACACAAAATTCCCTAACCATGAACAAGACAAACGGATACACAGTTAAATGGGCCACAGTTGATCCAAACGAAATCACAGAACTGATCCTTGAGAAAGCCAGATCATAGGTTCTCGACTGTCTATCCATCGACTCCTCCCCTCAAACAATTATGGTCAGCTTCCAGAAAATCCTACAGGTTATTAAAGAGGAGTTTACTGGTAAAGCTAGGAAAAAAAAATCTAATTCCGATAGATGGTTTAATGCAAAATGCTGCAAGGCTATTTCGGATCTAAAGGCTGCTCTCCGCAGACCCCTGAAGGACACTCTTGAAATTTCTAATTTAAGAAAACTTTATAACACAGCCAGAGTGGAACGTAAGAGAGAAATTAAGAACAATCTCTGGGCGCAGCTACACCTTAGCTGCCAGAACAAGGATAGCCTTCTTTTCTGGCAAGTAATTAGATCCCCGTTTCTGGCTGATACAACGAAGGACCAGCATCAAGATGTAGCTATCACGGTAGACAAATGGGTTTCCCACTTCTCCAAAATCTTTGGATCCCTTCAACCAGATCTCGAAGAAAATCAGAGAAGCGAGAATATACCGAAAAACAACACTTACCCGATCAATCTAACTACATATGCGGAGGTTGTAAAGGCCCTAAAGGTGTCCAAACTTGGAAAGGCTCCCAGGCCAGACGGCGTCCCCCTGGATTTTTTCCTTCACAATTTTGAACTTTGGTCGCCTCTCCTTACTCAGGTCCTTTTTGCTGCAACATCAATTGGGCTGATAGAATCTTGGTCAACGTCCATCTTGCTCCCGATCTTTAAAAAGGGTAACCGCAATGATCCTGCCTGCTACAGGCCTATTTCACTTCTGGACTCCATGGGCAAAGTTGTGGGTCAGGTGGTATTGGACCGACTACAAACTTGGGCCCAGACAAATAACATCATGACCGACCTGCAATACGGCTTCCAGAAGGGCCTGGGAACCGTGGAGCAGGCCCTGAATCTTGCCCTCTTGATCGGGAAGTACGTTCCAGCAAAAGGAGGTAACATCTTTCTTGTGTATGTTGACTTAAGTGCAGCGTTTGACTGTGTCCTGCACTCCAAACTTTGGGCTATTCTTAGTGACCTCAAGGTAGACCCCCCACTTATCACTTTCCTGCGAGAACTTTATTCGGGAGCAACAGCATGTGTTAGATTTGGAGTCAATGGCGAGCTATCCCCTTCTTTTTCCATTCAAAAAGGGGTAAGGCAGGGATGTGTACTGGCTCCCTTCTTGTTCAATCTTTACACCAATGGACTTGAGCTGGCTATGCTAGAAGGGAGTCAGGACTTACCCCACATCAACCATCACCCAATACCAACGCTGCTTTACGCAGATGACTCGGTCATCATTGCCAGAACACTCATACAACTACAAAAACAACTTAACAAGTACTGTTCCTTCATGGGCTCTTTAGGCCTCAAAATCAACATCCAAAAGACGTTTATCATGCACATTGGCCCAAAGGTCAAGAACCCTAAAGCAATTTATGTAGAAAAGTTAAGACTGGAAAAAACCTCTGCATTTCCATACCTGGGGATCTTGGTAGATGACTCATTGAGCTGGTGGCAGGCTACGGCTAGTAGAAAACTTCTCTTTCAAAGAGCAACAACGGCTTTGATTTCCTTTTCCAGGAAACTTGGCAAACCAGCACCCCCAGAGCTCCTAAAAATCTATTATGCAAAATGCCATAGTGTGGCCACATATGGTGCGGGAGTCTGGGGATATGGCCCAATAGAGCAAATCCAAATGGTAGAGAACAAGTTTGTCAAATACGTGCTGGCCCTCCCACAAAGTGCCCCCATCTATGCCTCCCATAACGAGCTGGGTATGGATTATAATATTGACTATATACGTACCCAACCAATTCTTTTATGGCAACGCATATGGTCAAAACCAGAGTGTCACTTAACCCGCACACTGGTCATGGACTGTATGGCTTTGATGAACTGGAGAAGGATACCTTGGTTAGCTTATGTGGAGAACTTTTTTAGAGACATTGGCTGTAGCTCATATTTTGATGATCCACCAAGTGTGGAGGATATTTCGAGAAAATAACTAAAGAAAATAAGCATGGCCCACCTGAGAGAACTTCGTAGCTCATCTGAGATCATAAAACCTCTCAACACGCAAATACAATTAATTCAACCTGTAAGAAATATTTAACCCTGTTTATTGTATTATTTGTCCAATTATGAAAAATATCTTTTGACAAGATTCCGTTTTAATACCTTCTTTCATCTGGTGTCATTTCCATGGTTACAGAATTGGTCGAGTGGCATTACAAACTGCCCATGTGATGAAATATCAACTCAATCAACAATACATGTCACCTTTTTTGTATATATTATAAATTACCGCGAAGAACTTGGATACTACCGCTTCTACGCTCACTTGGCCTTAGGTCATGCCATCAAGCATTTCTTTCATTGCAACTCTTGGATTCAATTCATTCCACAAAATGTATACTTCTTTTATTGTTATTTTAATTGTACTTTTTATGGTTGCAAACAAGTGGTAACCGAATAAAAGATTATGAAACTGAAACCTATCAATGTGCATGCTACCTAATTTGAGGACTGAGTTTTTTCAGCGGGTTATGCCTACTTGTAGGAAACTACATAACAGAAGTATAATAACAAAAACTGGCATCATTGATGTAAATAGTTTGGACACCCAAAGGGGGAGTCAAGAAAAAATATTATGTAACCAGTCCTGCTCCAGGGCACCTTCCTCCTTCTTCATGTCTCATCATTAGCCAACAGTATCGTTCCTTTATCTCTGACACATAAAGGATACAGTGTAAGTTTCCATACAATTAGGGGTTGCCCCTCACCCTCTTATCATGTGTACCCATTCATCTAGGTATCCCGGATTTCCTGGCATGTGGTGTCTATGCTAGCATTGGACTCCCTTCAATGGGACTAATTTCTCCCTGTGTGATTGGGGCCCTGCCCTGGAATTCCATTTTCCAGTCCATTTGTCATTAAAGAAGGTGGCGCTAAAGATATTAAGGGCAGCCCTGGGACCACAGACAGAGGCAAGAGCAGACATATGTGTGCACTGGTCTTGCTGCCTCCAGGAACCTCTTCTCTATGAAGTTCTGTAGCCAAATAGTATCCTCCCCTATGATGCCCATTCTGGGCATTCTGTCTACCTTTGATTGGATGTCGCTAGGCTTAACGATAAGATACAGTGTAGTGGGGTTGGTCTCATAATGGGCGATGTGTACTATGCCCTACAGGGTTCTACTCTGTGACGTTGGATTTTCACCCTGTTCCTACATAGGTAGAGGTGGATGAGGCATTTTATTCTTTATGGGGCTATCTAATGGGATAAGTAAAGCATATCTCCACCGACGGCTTGGGGTATCAGTGGACATATATAACAAATGTTGATTCCAGGTGTTGTGTAGG
This sequence comes from Lissotriton vulgaris, assembly GCF_964263255.1. NCBI lineage: Eukaryota > Metazoa > Chordata > Amphibia > Caudata > Salamandridae > Lissotriton > Lissotriton vulgaris. Next base: position 1,038,326,790 of record NC_141696.1, on the reverse strand, counting down.
AGTCTGCTGTGCAGTGCATGAAAAAGGTTAGCGTTTGGTTCATTGTAAGCAATGAGAGGTGAGAGAGGTCTCTGAACATGCCTTGCAAGAATGTAGAAGCAGAATTTACAAGATTAAGCATACACCTAATTCCTGAGGGGCTCAAGAGCAGAATGTCTTAATAGGGCATGTACTAAAAGACACAAAATCATAACGTAGAAAGCACTTGTTGGCATTAAAGTCATGTTTGGTAAGGTGCCTGTCATCTGGGTACCCAGAAGTGTCTTGTCTTGATGCAGTGTAAACAATGTCTCTTAAGGGATTGTTGCAAAAAAGTCAATGAATTCTGTGTTGCTTAAGCTATTCTCATTGGGAAAGAAAGTCTTTAAAGCTTTGGTCAAAGGAATGGCGGGATTTAGCAGTCTCGGGTCACTTTCAGTTCGATCACAAACCTGTAGGATAAGAGCTGTGGTTTTGTGGGATAATTTGGTAAAGCACATCATTAGGCAGTTGTCTGGAAAAAGTCCTACGTTTACGTTTTACTAATGCGCTCAATGGTTTAGCCATGTGCAAAGGATTTCCTCATGGGACACTGAAAGGGAAATGCTAAGGTTTTTAGGAGGAGGGAGAGTTTCAAACTGTTTTGATAGGTGCTAGAATTTTAAAAAGTAGTGAGTGTAATACTGTTTTAATGCTCTTGTATTTTGATTTCCCCCCTCTCCTAGCTATGGTTGGGGACTGCACTCTTTTCCTGTGTGCTGTTTTCATTTACAGGTGTGATGCTTTGATCAGGGCAGCGGTGTCTATTTGGCCTAGATGCATCAGCGGTTTGTGGAGGAAATGCCGCGGGGTGGTGAAGTGGGGTGGGGGATAGTAAACTCCGGCTCATGGTTGACCGGAGTAATGTAAACAAATAAATAAATAAAACAAATTTCATTGCACGTGCTGAAATGTATTTGCCGTTTCAGCACACACAATGAAATGTGTTTTATTTATTTATTTGTTTACATTACACCTGTCGGCCGTGAGCCAAAATTTACTACCCCCCACCCTTCCCCCACCGTCCCACGGCACTCCCTCCATGAGCTGCTACTGCCTGGATTTCCTGCGTGCAATTGTGAGGGGAAGTGGGTGTTTGAATTTTAGTTTAATAATTCTGTTGATGTGCTTATCCTTTGGGCCTCGGCTCGGGAAATGGACTGAGGTTTGTCTCTACTTAGCTGAGTTATTGGGCTAGAATGGCAAGAATCAGTTGTCTCTTTGGCACTTTATGTGCTCTACCTGATGGTGGTGGCACTAATGATTTGATGGGTTTTCCTATGAACAGGGTCTATGTGATTGGATTTTCCAGGAGGTTTTGCTGCCATTGTGGCCATCGCTGCCCTCTATGTGTTGAGGAACCTGGCTCCTGATGCTGATGCTGCAGCATTCCCCTCATTTTGGAACTAAAGTGGGGCCTCCATTAGGACTTTGAAAAACCCTCAATTCAAGGGCCTCCAATCTTACTGAGGAAGGAAGACTGACACAGACAACCCTCCACAATGTTCATTTGGAGCTAGCTGTCTTCCCAGAAGTCTACTTAATGAGAGGTCCCTGATTGGTTGAGTTGAGTTGAGTTGAGTTGAGAATTTGTAGAGTGCTACTTTGCCCAAGGGCGTAAAGGCGCTGGAGATGGAATAAAGAGCTGTTTGGTGAAAGGCGGGAGGGAAGATCAGTTGTAGGCCTGCCTGAAGAGCCAGGTTTTCAGAGCTTTTCGGAAGAGGGGGTGGGAGGTGAGTTCCTTGATCTCAGCCGGAAGGGTATTCCAAATTTTAGGAGCACAAGAGCTGAAAGCTCTGTCGCCCAATCTAGCTTTGCTGGTTTTAGGGACAAAAGGTGTTGTTAGACGGGGACCCGGTGGGTCGGCCGAGTACAGGGGGAGAGGCCTCCGGTGAGGGCCGTCTCCGTCGATCGTACAGACAAGTAACTTCCCCCCCGCAGATGGACACCACACAAGGATGAGTTCAACACACTTTATATACGAATCTTGAGGCAAGGTGATAACGATACAGTGGAACCAGGATACGAGGATCCTGCCAATTCTAGTCTCTGTAGGAGAAAGGGGTAGCGGGACAGTCTTAGTACCGGTCCGGTACAGGTGCGGCAAGAGGGAAGCTCACAATCCTCGAGCTTGGGGGTCCGCAAAGATGAGCCGCGGCAGCGCCAGCAGGCTAGGACGATGGTTCACAGTGAGGAGGGCCGCGGCAGCGCCAGCAGGCTAGGACGATGGTTCACAACGAGGAGGGCCGCGGCAGCGCCAGCAGGCTACGAAGATGGTGCACAACGAGAAAGGCCGCGGCAGCGGCAGCAGGCCAAGACGATGGTTCGCGTTGAAGAGGGCCGCGGCAGCGCCAGCAGGCTTCGGAGATGGTTCACAAGAAAGGGCCGCGGCAGCGCCAGCAGGCTTCGGACATGGTTCACAAGAAAGGGCCGCGGCAGCGCCAGCAGGCCTTCAAGGATGAGTTCCTCACGGTGTCTCTCGACTCCAAGATACAACTGCCTTCCTGCTCTGGAGCTGCCCCAGTTATAGGTCTGGTCTCCTTTGATGTCCGGACCCTCGCACTTGGAGGTCGGGAGGTCCGGGATGAGGGAGTCCAGACACCCAGCAGGGGGGTGGAGCCAGCGCCCGGGGAGGCGGGGGCGATCGACACCTGGCGGAGGTGAGCCATTGACACTCCTTCTCCCATTGACCTGCCAAGTGGTCTCTTCACCCCCTAGGTGGATGGTGGTGCCTCGATGTCGGGGCCTGGCCAGGCCCAGGGTTGGGGTCGAGCCGAGGCCACGCGGCCTTGTAATGTTGTGTCCAAAGATGGCGGCTGGGCCGGGGCAGAGGTGCTGACGGGGGCCCGGGCCAGCCGATACTGGGGTGTTCGGGGGCTGGAGTTCCGTTGTGGACGGGTCGTGGGTTGCTCCAACGGGTTGCCGGGATGGTTCTTGTCGGGGATACAGGGAGAGCAGGGGTCCGGTCCCCGTCATGCGGGGAGGGAGAGGGCCTTCCCCGAGGCCTGTCCAACATGCGTCCCCCCCAGCTGAAGGCAGGGAGAGTAACCCATCCTCTTGGGTACTCTCCTCGCCGAGGCGGAAGAAGCGTGACAGGCCGTCTGCGTTGGCGTGGTCCTGGCCTGGACGATGCTCCACAGTGAAATCCATCCCCTGCAGGGAGATGGACCATCGCAACAGTTTTGGGTTCTCTCCCCGCATCTGCATCAGCCATTGCAGGGGTCGGTGATCTGTTTGCACCCGGAAGTGGGTACCGAAGAGATAGGTCTGGAGCTTCTTGAGGGCCCATACCACGGCGAAGGCCTCGCGCTCGATGGTGCTCCAGCGCTGTTCTCGGGCCAGCAGGCGTCGGCTGATGAAGGCTACTGGCTGATCGACTCCCTCGGTGTTGAGTTGAGAGAGGACGGCCCCAATGCCATGATCTGAGGCGTCCGTCTGCACTATGAACTCCCGGCTGTAGTCGGGGGCCTGGAGCACGGGGGCAGTGCACATGGCGGCCTTCAATTTCTCAAAGGCCGCTTGACAGTCCGGAGTCCAGTTGACTGTTTTGGGGTTTTTCTTGGATGTGAGTTCTGTGAGGGGCCCCACAATGCTGCCATAGTCCTTTACAAACCGCCGGTAGTATCCGGTGAGCCCCAGGAAGGCTCGGACCTCGGTTTGGGTGACAGGTGGTTGCCAGGACTGGATGGCAGCGATCTTGAGCTGGAGGGGGGCCACCAGACCGCTCCCCACTTGGTGTCCCAGGTAGGTCACGGACCCTTGGCCAATCTGGCATTTGCTGGCTTTGATGGTGAGCCCAGCCTGCCGGAGGGCGTGCAGGACCTCCCGGAGGTGGTGGAGGTGGTCTGCCCAGTGGCGACTGTATACAGCAATGTCGTCCAGATAGGCGGCGCTGAATTCTTCGAGGCCCGCCAATACCTGGTTCACGAGTCTCTGGAAGGTAGCTGGGGCGTTTTTCATGCCGAATGGCATCACCTTGAAGTGGTAGTGGCCATCCGGGGTAGAGAAGGCGGATCGCTCTTGGGCCCCGGGGGTGAGGCCGATCTGCCAGTAGCCCGCTGTTAGATCGAAGATGCTCAGGTAGCGGGCGGCCCCCATGCGGTCAATCAGCTCATCCGCCCGGGGGATGGGGTGAGCGTCGGTTCTGGTAACGGTGTTCAGGCCCCGATAGTCCACACAGAACCGGAGCTCGGGGGCAACGCCCGGGGCGCAAGCCTTGGGGACCAGTACGACTGGGCTGGCCCAGGGGCTGTCAGATGGCTCGATCACCCCTAGAGCCAGCATTTTGGAGACTTCGTTCTGGATGCAGGCACGCACTCGATCCGGCACTCAGTACGCCCTGTGTCAATAGGGGGGCTATCCCCGGTGTCCACGTCGTGAAGGCACCAGGGGGTGACCCCGGGGATGAGGGAAAACAGGTCTGCGAACTGTAGCAGGAGATCTCGACAGTCTTGGCGTTGCTCTGGGGATAAGGCATTGGGGAGTCTGACCCCTTCCACTGAGCCGTCCTGCTCGAGTGTCCTCAGCAGGTCAGGAAGGGGCTCGGAGTCTTCTTCCGTCCCACTATCGGTAGCCATCAGGAGGCTGAGTTCTGAGCGTACGAAGTGGGGTTTGAGTCTGTTGGCGAGGAGGACCCGTAGGGGGTTCCGGGGGGACTCCATGTCGATCAGGTAGGTGACGGGACCCTTGCGCTCTATCACCTTGAAGGGCCCTGTCCATTTGTCCTGTAGGGCGCAGGGTTCAACCGGGGACATCACCCAGACTTGTTGTCCCGGCTCGAACTCGATGGAGGAGGCATGCTGATCATACCATCTCTTCATGTCCTCCTGACTGGCTTCAAGGTTGGCCTTGGCGAGTTCCCTGAATCGCTGGGTCTGGTTGCGGAGGGTCTGGAGATACTTGTATACATCCGGAGGAGTCTTCTGGGGAGCCACCTCCCACCCTTCTTTGACCAGGCTGAGGGGACCCCGGACGGGGTGTCCATACAGGAGTTCGAATGGGCTGAAGCCCAGGGATTTCTGGGGGACTTCTCGGTAGGCGAACAGGAGGCACGGGAGCAGCAGATCCCATTGGCGACGTAGGGGTTCTTCTAGGCCCATGATCATCCCCTTGAGGGTGCGGTTAAACCGCTCGACCAGTCCATTTCCTTGCGGGTGATAGGGGGTTGTGAATTTGTAGGTGACCCCGCACTGTTGCCAGAGAGACTTCATGTATTTAGAGATAAAGTTCGTGCCCCTGTCGCTGACGACTTCCCGGGGGAAGCCCACTCGAGAGAATATCCCCATCAGGGCTCGGCCTACCACAGGCGCCGTCACGGTCTGAAGAGGAATGGCCTCGGGATAGCGGGTGGCGTGGTCCACCAGGACTAGGATGAACCGGTGCCCTTGTGCTGTTCGGGGGTCCAGGGGCCCCACAATGTCTATTCCCACCCATTCAAACGGGGTAGTGATGATGGGGAAAGGCTGCAAGGGTGCTTTGATCTTTCAGCCGCTCTTCCCGCTGGGCTGGCAGGTTGGGCAGGCCCGGCAGTGGTTGGATACATCATTCCGCATTTTGGGCCAGTAGAAGTGGGTCACCAGGCGGCTGTACGTTTTGTCTTGGCCCAGGTGTCCGGCAAGGGGCACATCGTGTGCTAGGTTCAAGAGGAAGTCTCTGAAGCGGAGGGGGACCACCAGCACCCGGCTGGCCCCCAGCTCAGCAATCCTTTGCTCACTGTAGAGCAGGTCATTGTCCCAATAAATCCAGTGGGCCCCCGAGGTGTCTCCTGCGCTCTGGGCGAGGGCTTGCTGCCGGAGTCCCTCGAGGGAAGGACAGGTTCTCTGCTCCTGTCGGAATTGTTCCTGGGTGGGGCCACCGTCTTGACGCCACTGGGCCAGTTCGGGAAGGTCCCGGAGCCGATCGAGTCCTTCTTCGCTGTGTTCCGGGGAACTGGCTTCCAGGGTGGCTCCCTCTTGGACGATCGGGGGAGGAGGCTCTGGACATTCGGGTTCTTCGGGACTGGGGATGGTGCGGGCGGCCATGGACCGGGTCGTTACGCAGACCCATTCAGGGAGGCCCAGCATCCCCAGGTGCTCTCTTCTCTCGACGGCTGACCAGGGAGAGCTTTCGAGGTCGTTCCCCAGGAGGCAGTCCACGGGGGCATCATCGCGGACAGTCACTTTCAGTATTCCGGATACTCCTCCCCACTCGAAGGGGACACAGGCCATCCGACATAGGCTTTCTGAGTTGTCGGCCGACCGTACGGGGCAAAGGATATTTGGCAAGATCTGGTCCGGGGTCACCAGATGGCAGCGGACTGCGGTCACACTGGCCCCGGTGTCGCGGAGGGCTTCAGCCCGGTGTCCATTAATGTTGACCCACTGGCTGTACTTCTGCGTGTTGGCTGGAAGGGATGCCCGCGGGATCAGGTCTCTTTCCCGTAGGCAGACCAGGGACATGGCGGCTGGTTCCCACTCGGGCTGGTCTGGCTCGTACTCTTCAGTGTCTTCTTGGGATTGCTCTTCTCCCAGGGCGGCGGCAGCGTCCTGGCGGGGCATAGGGCTCTGGTTCTTCGGGCAGTTGGGATCAATGGCGTAGTGGCCGGGTCGCTGGCATCGGTGGCAGGTAACGTTGGCGCGGAAACCTGGTCACATCGGGAGGTTCCCCCTGCCGGCCGGGGGCGCGGTGTTGCTGGCGGGAGCCACCGGGACGGTGTCTCTGCCCCGACCCTGGCCTCCTCCTCCCCCTCGGGGGCGATGGAACCCTTGGGCGGCTCTGTTCGGTTCGCTGGGCCCGTTTCGGGGAACTCGGGTGCTTTCCCATCGGTCAGCCTCGACGACGAGTTGCCGAGGTTCAGTCAGTTTACTGTCAAGAAGGTGCTGCCTGAGCTCGGCGAAGCAGTTGTTAGAAAGGTGCTCCCATACAATAAGGTCAAAGAGTTGCTCGTAAGTGGTCACCTTGCTGCCCTTGATCCACCCCTCGAAGGCTCGGCTAAAGAAGTTCACGTACTCCACCCAAGTCGTACCCGGGATCCGTTTGCAGTCGCGGAACCTCTGGCGGTACATCTCGGGTGTGAGTCCGTATCGAGTGAGGAGGGCGGCTTTCATGTGGTCCTAGGATGTCATCTGATGGTCCAGGAGTTGCAGCAGGGCATCTCGCCCTTCGTTGACAAACCTCCCCCATAATCCGGCTCCCCAGTCGCTCCGGGGAATCCGGTGGGATGTCATGACTACTTCGTAGGCTTTGAACCATTGCTGGATATCATCATTCCGGTAATATTCTCTGACGACATCCTTGGGGATGTGGACCTTGGGGTCCGTATTGACAGGGGGGCTCGGTTTGCCGGGGACCCCGAGATCTGCCTCCGAATCTCTAGTTCCTTCAAGTTGCGCTCATGCTCGTAGGCTAGCTTTTTCTCTTCTAACTCTCTCTGTCTTTGTTTCTCTTCTCGCTCCTCTCGGAGCCGTAAATGTTCCAAAGTTATTTTTTGTTCCGCCAATTTGAGTTCTCCATCTAAGCGAAGTCGAGCCAGTTCCAATTCGTGGTGCCTGCTCTTCTCTCGTTCTCGGGCCTCCTCTGGTGAGAGACCCGGTCTTGTTTCTTCTGTCGGCGCGGTGCTTGTTTCGATTGTCTCGAGGCTTTGGTTTTGGGGTACCGCCGTACCCGTCTCTGCCCAAGATTCCAGGGCGTGTTTGAATTCCTCTTTTGTGCTCAGTCCTGTGGTAGCAATGCCCAGTTCTATGCAGAATTGTTTTAGTTCTCTGTGGCTGTATTCTTCTAGTTTTTCCATCTGGAATTTTTCCGTTGTTCCACTCTCTTTTGTTGTCATGGTGGTTGTGTGTCGTGGGGTGAGTTACTCTCTGTACGATTATGCGTTGGCTCGGATCACGCCGCTGGCCACCAATGTTAGACGGGGACCCGGTGGGTCGGCCGAGTACAGGGGGAGAGGCCTCCGGTGAGGGCCGTCTCCGGCGATCTTACAGACAAGTAACTTCCCCCCCACAGATGGACACCACACAAGGATGAGTTCAACACACTTTATATACGAATCTTGAGGCAAGGTGATAACGATACAGTGGAACCAGGATACGAGGATCCTGCCAATTCTAGTCTCTGTAGGAGAAAGGGGTAGCGGGACAGTCTTAGTACCGGTCCGGTACAGGTGCGGCAAGAGGGAAGCTCACAATCCTCGAGCTTGGGGGTCCGCAAAGATGAGCCGCGGCAGCGCCAGCAGGCTAGGACGATGGTTCACAGCGAGGAGGGCCGCGGCAGCGCCAGCAGGCTAGGACGATGGTTCACAACGAGGAGGGCCGCGGCAGCGCCAGCAGGCTACGAAGATGGTGCACGACGAGAAAGGCCGCGGCAGCGCCAGCAGGCCAAGACGATGGTTCGCGTTGAAGAGGGCCGCGGCAGCGCCAGCAGGCTTCGGAGATGGTTCACAAGAAAGGGCCGCGGCAGCGCCAGCAGGCTTCGGAGATGGTTCACAAGAAAGGGCCGCGGCAGCGCCAGCAGGCCTTCAAGGATGAGTTCCTCACGGTGTCTCTCGACTCCAAGATACAACTGCCTTCCTGCTCTGGAGCTGCCCCAGTTATAGGTCTGGTCTCCTTCGATGTCCGGACCCTCGCACTTGGAGGTCGGGAGTTCCGGGATGAGGGAGTCCAGACACCCAGCAGGGGGGTGGAGCCAGCGCCTGGGGAGGCCGGGGGCGATCGACACCTGGCGGAGGGGAGCCATTGACACTCCTTCTCCCATTGACCTGCCAAGTGGTCTCTTCACCCCCTAGGTGGATGGTGGTGCCTCGATGTCGGGGCCTGGCCAGGCCCAGGGTTGGGGTCGAGCCGAGGCCACGCGGCCTTGTAATGTTGTGTCCAAAGATGGCGGCTGGGCAGGGGCAGAGGTGCTGACGGGGGCCCGGGCCAGCCGATACTGGGGTGTTCGGGGGCTGGAGTTCTGTTGTGGACGGGTCGTGGGTTGCTCCAGCAGGTTGCCGGGATGGTTCTTGTCGAGGATACAGGGAGAGCAGGGGTCCGGTCCCCGTCATGCGGGGAGGGAGCGGGCCTTCCCCGAGGCCTGTCCAACAGGTGTTTATTGGCTGACCGAAGTGCCCTGCCGGGGAAATACGGAGTTACCAGGGGTTTAATGTCTTCAGAGCCAAGCCCGTGCAAGGCACAATGGGTGAGACATAAGACCTTGAACTCTATTCTGGCCTGGATAGGAAGCCAGTGAAGGTCCTTCCTTATAAGAGTGGCTGAGGCGAGTTTTGGAGCATCAGTGACAAACCGAGCTGCTGCGTTTTGAACTGTTTGCAAACGCTGTATCTGGGATTTCTTAATTCCCAGGTACAGTGAATTACAATAGTCTAGCCTTGAGGAGATTAGGGCCGTCGTAACCAGTTTACGGGCATCGGTGGAAAGATAATGAACTAATCTCCTCAAGGTTCTAAGAACACCACAGCAGGTGGAGGTCGTTCTGCTGACTTGTTTTTGAAAGGAAAGTTTGGTATCAAAAATGACACCTAGGTTCCGGGCAGATTGACAGGGCTGTGGACAGGTTCCTAAAGAAGAAGGCCACCAATTCATTGACCAGATCTCCTCCTTGCCTCCGAAAATCAACACCTCAGTTTTTTCCCCATTCAGTTTAAGGGAATTCCTCACCATCCAGTTTGCAACCGATTCCATGCAATTCCTGAAGTTTCGAGATGTAGTTTCTACCATTTGAGAAAGGGAGACCATAATCTGAGTGTCATCAGCATAGGAGAGAACTTCCAGCCCAAACGATCTTACAAGCCTGGCAAGAGGTGTAACATAAATGTAAAAGAACGTGGGGCTCAGGAACGAACCCTGAGGCACCCCGCACTGCACAGGCTTGGCTGGGGAAAGAAAGTCACCCAGCTTGACCCTCTGTGCACGGCCATCCAGGAAAGATTTTAAGAGACTGAGTGCAGGTCCATCCACTCCTATCTCTTTGAGCCGTTCGACTAAGATGGAGAGGGATAGGGTGTCGAAAGCGGCAGTAAGGTCGAGCAGGACCAGAAGTGTAGCCAGGCCACTGTCGACCTTAGCACGGATGTTGTTGGTGACGACAGTCAGGGCGGACTCAGTGCTGTGAGACCTGCAAAAGCCGTGCTGAGAGGGATCGAGAAGGCTGGAGTTCTCCAGGAAGGCACTCAGATGTGGAAATTAGAGAAATTGATGTACATAGACAGCGTTCATCCCCCCCCCCCTTTTCCCACTCCTCTCCCTGTAAGCACCATGAATACCGTGAAATATTGACCGCATCACTCCGCCAGTGAAAGCCCGCACCCATATGTACATGACAGCCATTTTAGGCACCCTGGCCTTTTTCCTGCTTATTAGAATCACCGGCTTCCCTTCTGCGCGTATCTGGACCCCCCTCCCTCCCTCTCACATGCAGGGATTATGAAACCCTCTCCCTCTGCGCGACCCTGCCCTGAAAGGCAACCCTCCTGCTTGACCCACGCAGACCCCCCCCATTCCCTCTTGAAGAGCTTTCCTTCGCCTTAACTGACATAGCCCTCCCCAGCTGCACCCGACTGCCCCCGCTCTCTCATGTACGGGTCATAAGATCTCTCCCTCTCTATGCGACTCTGTCCCTGTGTCCACCCTGGCTCCCCCTCCCTTCTCCTCACACGGGCACGTCATAAACCTTCTTCTTCTGCAAGACCCCGTCCTTGGGAGTCACGGCCACGCCTGACCAGCGCCTCCTCTCCTTTCATGAATAACCCCTCTGTTAGTAAACCCTCCCTCCACGATTGACTGTCCACACATGTCTGAGGTCATCTCCTAAGCCAGGAGATACTGTTTACTGCTTATTGTATGGAATCACCCCTCTTCAAAGGACCCACTATTGATCCTGGCCACCCCACCCCCTGGGCCATGATCAGGCGCACGCATCCTAAAAGTGGCGGAACACTCAGCTGCATGATTACCCTACCCTCTTATCAGCAGGTCAAGGGTCCCTATTGTGAACATATGTGGGGTAGGATTGACACGAGGATTATGGGGATGTCTTTTCCGTGTTGCACAATGTCATGATTGTAATACTAAAGTGTTCTGTAAGGTATAAAAGACGCTCTCTCAGCTCACTTGTTAGAGCACCTCCCGATGACACCTTGTTTCGTGTCTGAAATGACAGGCTCTCCTCATGAGAAATAAACTCTGTTCTTGTGATTCCTGCTCCCAGCGCCCGTCTCTTTATTTGGTAACTATTCAGAATGGAAACTAAGAGGCGTCTTGAGCCAGCAGCCTGGGCATCGGTTGTCATATGGGCTGACTTTTCCACAATTGGCGTCCCAACGCGGGGTCCATCAGTGACATAAGGTCCAATGAGAGAGATCCAGACGATGAGGTGAACATCTAAATGATCGGAGTATACCTGCCTTGAGAGGGCCCTCGTCCGGCTGCCGATTGAATGAACTTCACCAATTCTGAACGGACCTCTCTCGAGTGACCTACTGTCCTGACTGGAATCCCACAGGACTGCTGCGGTAAAATCATGGAGTAAGAGAACGATCGGGCGCTGGAAGGAGGAAGGCGAAGAACTGCCCACACGGTCCGGTCCGGGTAAGGTCGCGTAAATGCGACAAATTGTGAAAAAATTGTTTGGTTTGGATAATACTAGTATTACTCTTTTGTTGGTACCTCTGGAGATTCACCGTCTGCAAACGGAGAAACAACAGGCTCTCCCTTTGCAAGCAGTGAAGGATAGGTAACGCAGACTTTTGTCCCCGTTGTAATCCGTCGTGCCTATCTTCCTCCCCCACTGTTTCCCGAACTGTTGTTCGTGGATTATTGTCTGGAGATTCTTTGTCTGCAAACAGGGAAGAACAAGGTCTCTCTTTGCAGGTAGAGAAAGAGTGGGTAACGCAAACCTTTTCGCACCCACTTATTCTCCCCACTGATTGTTTGATTGACCGAACATTGATTGTTCGGTATTGGTTCTTTTGAGGTATTCACCGCCTGCAAACAACGGAGAATAGAAATATTCTGTCTAGTCTTTGCCCGCCGTGATAAGATAGGTAGTGCAGACTTTTGTCCCCGTTGTAATCCGTCATGCCTACCTTCTCCCCACTGATTGGTAGCCTGTTTAGCCCGGACCGCTTATTAGAGATGAACCATCCAGCTCCACTGGAGGGCACACCTAATAAGGACATGTTCGTTAAGTGTGGACTAGTCGCTATAGCTTATAATAGGTTATGGCATAAAAATACAAGAAAAAGAGTTGAGCGAAATCAGTAGGCCACTGATGAGTTATCAACTTCGCTAAAAATAAAATAAGAAACGTTAGAAAATAACCCGCAATAAGAAACATAAAAATGGCGAGGGAAGACAAGCTTGACACCAAGGCAGCCACGAGGTAGCTAGGTTCCGTTGCCTATCCCTGTCCCAAACATGTCTGCCTCATTGCCCACCACGCCCAAATAACGGTCACATGAAATAGATACAAATCAATAGGTACCTACCCCCATTCCGGAAACTCCCGAAGTGCAACAGGTCCGCGGTTACGCCCATCCGGTAGGCGAGGCCTCGAGGCATGCGGGGCTCGCCTGGCCGCAGTCGGAAGGGGAGGCTGTGGGGCGGACGGCCCAGAAAACCGTGATGGCCTCTCCTTCTCTCCTCTTCTGCTGCCCTGCAGGCCACGGGGGGGGCTGTCTTGCCTCAGCCACCGACCACCCCCCCCTCTGTCTCTCGCCTGGTCCGGCCCCAGAGAAGGCCGAAGCCAAAGCGAGGACGGCGGCGCTTACAGGTAGTCCCGCCACATGTCAAACTCCTGGATAGTTTCAGGTAGTCCCGCCACATGCCGACGCCTGGACAAGCGCAAGTAGTCCCGCCACATGTCAACCCCTGGAGAGTTGCAGGTAGTCCCGCCACATGTCAAAAGGGGGGGGGCTGTCTTGCCTCAGCCACCGACCCCCCCCCATCTTCAATAGCCGGCACGGCCAATATCGAAACGGCGGAGCCGAGGATCGGCGAGGGGTCGCTGGAAGGGGGAGGTGGCGCGAACGAACCTCCCCCACCTTCCTCCAGGTGGAGGCTTCCAGCGACACCCCAACGCTCTTGCTTAAAGAGGGTCCACATCGAAAAGCGGTCTTTTGCCCGGGACGGGCACACGCCCCATGCCTTCTCTCCTCAATTTTGAAGATTCTATGAGAGCCGCGGGGCCCCGACCCCTCTGCATGGGTGCCCCCGTCCCCCTCACCGGGACCCGCGACATCGACACACTCCTGCCGGCGCCAGCCTCAGTTTGGAAATGGCTAAAACACAGCCAAGGTACAGACTTGTTCAGTTCCGGTGGAACACCAGAATGACCCGGTAGGAAAATTGTTGTTGCCCTCCCCACTCTTTGACTGATGGTCCATTTGTTAGACTGTTACCACATTGCGAAAAACTTTTTGAACTGCCAACGAAAGGTTCTGGTCCAACCATGAGTCATTGGAAACATTCTGACTATACCGGAACCTGCCTGACCTCGCCCAAAATGGCGCCGATACACGAAACGAAAACTTTCGAACTCCCTGTTCACCTGGATTGCTCGAATATTGATGCTCTGAGATATGTATGCATTTTTGGACAATGAAAGTCGATAAGATGGATAGTGATAATGTGCTTAGAGAAGAAAGCAATACAGATATTGATCATGTGTTTGGACAATGAACTGATTTAGGGTGGGTGCTTATTATGAATGGGAACAATGAATTGGTGTAATTTAGACAGTGAACGAGCATCTGGATAATGAATTAATGAATTAATTGAAAACTGAATCCTTGACATGCATCATGCTTGCTCTGTAGTAAAGTTTTATACGATTTTATTTCACTGCCGCACTTTATGCAATGAACTGCCACCAACTTCGTTCTTCTTATGTACAGTTCCAATCTGCTCCGTGGCCGGTCCACTGGGTTATAGGCCTGTATTTATACACCAGCACTTTTTATTAAAAGTATTTTTGAAAAAGAAAGCATAGTTGTAGCGGTTGCATTAATGAGCTTTGAATGTATTACTACTGTAAGCAACGAGAAAGTATGATGAAGGCTGAAGGTTAAAAAGGACCCGATATTTAGCAGCTACATTGTGTGTCACAGGCAGCCGGAAAGGTGTTTTAGACGCCCTTAAAACGACACCACAGAAATGCCATCTAACCACCACCCTTACACACAACCAAAAGGGGTTGTGACCAAGTAACTTATGTAGATACGCAGATCGTCAATGATTATCTATCTGACATTTCTGGTCCTTCTGGGCTTAAACACCGAGATAGTAAAGAAATGCACTATGTGGAGAAAGGTCAAGTATGTGGTAGGTAAAAGCATTTTCGGATTACTGCATGCTGATGTGGTTTGAATGCTGCCCCCCCACCCCCTTCTTTCTCCTCCCTTCTGCAGGTCACGTCGGAACATCGGCTGAAGTATGGGAGAGCGATGATCGAACCACCGACGAATAGGGAAGAAGGGGATATGAGCATAGCCCTTATGACGATAAGTTTTTAAAAGACGTAGACTTAAACATGACTGTTCCTCCTTAGAACATAGCGACTGGGAGGATGGACTGACATAGAGACTTGACGGGTACTGTATGACGAAAATTGGCTCGAAATAACACGTTAGAGAATGTAACTAGACGTTTGTCTAGGTAGGGAACGGACAAAAGAAAAGTGCACGGGTAAGGGTTACCAAGACTGCACCCATCTGGGAAGTTAGAAAGGTTGCTGATGTTCAAGATGTACTGCCCCCCTTCTCACACTCTTATAGATCTAGCCAAGCTGTCCGACTGTTCTCCCGATCAATACTTGCCGTTGCCTCAGCCTGAAGAACTTCCCACCAAAGGAAGAAACTGGAGAATGGTTTAAAATCCAACCATGGGTAAATAGCGCGACCAGGTTCATTTCTGATCGACTAACCAAGGTGTAAGTATTGGCAATTGAGAACGCTCTGAGAGATAACAAGCGAGAGGAAAAAGGAGGGAAAGGTAGACAGAGCTAAGCACCTAGGTAAATAGGATAGTAAAAGATAAATAGGATATAAAAAATATAGATCTTGTTGGCCAACTATTGCTTTCTGTTTTTTTGTGAATGTCTTATATATGTAATACATGTACTGTCTGAGTTTGTGTGTGTGTGTACTGTAGGTGTTTGTGTTCTTTCTTTGTTTACGTCTCTCCGATTACCTGACCCCCTACTGTTCCGTGTTGTGAACGCACTAAATGACCTATTTTTGTACACGTCTCTCCCTTTCTCTATCTCTCTCCCTCACTCTCTCTCTCTCTCTCTCTCTCTACATGTCATGCGTGTACCAAATGGCTCGTTTAGATTGCGGACGACTCTCACTCTATGAGAGTCTCCTTATTTCCTCTTCCTTTTTATGGTAAAATCGTGCCTCGCAGGCACCAGTCTGATTGGATACTTATTGAACGCGGAGGTGTTCAGCAAAATTGACCGAAACTAAAATGATTGTATATCGCCATATTACTACCTCTCCTTTCTGCAAAATGAATGAACTCGAATTGGCTGAGAAGGAAAGGACAGGTAAGACGACTAAGGTCCCCCAACCTGGCCTTTATAGGGGAACTGTATGTCAATGGCACCTTATTTTTCTGTTCATCAGAGACGAACGCCAACGTCCAGATTGACCCCCAATGCCCAGATTGCCCCACCCCCCTCTTTTTTTGTTTTTTTGCACCCAAGCGCGAGCGCCCGAAGCATCCCCGCCCCATTTGATAGATCCCAGCTGCTGTCCCGGATATAAACATTATGACCATGAGTAACTGTCGTCCCTCGAGAAAAACCTGTTTTACGTGACTCTCGATGATAGCGCCCCCGCCCTGTTTGGAAGGGTTAGCCAGCCTTGAAGGGAAATGTTAGACTGTTAAAGGTTTGGGTTTGAAAGGCATGTCTACACTGGAAGTTCCAAAATGTTGAAATTGATGAAATGCGCAGTTGATGGGAATATTATTCCTATACATTTATGTCATGAATAGACGATGAATACCCTTGGCATAAACACAGTAGGAATGTTGACATATGCACTGCTTGGTAATAGACCTCTGACTGTGACCGATGAGCGTATCTCCCAAGTGCGCAGGATTGAGGGAGGAATTCACCTGCATAAATGACTTCTTCTGTCAGTTCTCTAAAAACTTGTTTTGTACCTATTCAAAGATTTGCGATCACCGGAGGAGAAGGGTCGGACGTGCCTGGCTGCAGATCTTGAGATACATGCGACCTCGACCAAAGGTGGAGCTGCAGAGCAACAAGATACGGGACGAGACAGCAATTTCAAACGTGGAAAATGAACCCACGTGTGCCTGGAATCTCCGTCCCCCTTCTTTGGGCCGATTGATGGGCCTGCCTGCTTGTTATCCTTTGCTCCCCTGGTCCCTTTTGTGTGTCTCAGGAACTCTGACCCAACTCCGCTCTCTCTCCTATCGATTATTTGAACCACACCCACCCTCTTTTCCATGTGACTTCACGCCAAAAGGAACGGCACTTAAGTGGAAATAGGGTGGTGCTACGGAAATATAGGTGCCGAGCATAAGGCGCCACTAAAAGGACTGGTTAGGGAACAGGACTGTGGTCTAACAGCAGAGGACAGACCGCACCCTGCAACGCGAAAGATTGAATACGAGCTGGACCTATAGCTCCACCGCCGGTGCTCAACAGCGCCAACGAGAGGACACGGACTAGAGCCTACCAGTGATGGCTCACTGTTAAAAAGACACTGTGACGAAGAGACCTTGTGTATTGAACTGGATTCCGCCCTCGGCTACTTGGTCAAGATGTTCATTGGTCGCATTTTTTAAGTCAGATACATTTATGCTATGTAGTGCGTTTGAAATGTTAGGAACTCGACAGATGCAATTTCCTATGTACTGCGTTCTGCCCATCACGTCAACTGTCCATGATTATATGCCAAATTTTAATATTGACAAATGCTAATTGTTCAACCACGCCTGTTTATTTGTACCCCCATCAATTACAAAAATGAACTCTGTCATGTAAAAAGGGGCGACTGTGGAAATTAGAGAAATTGATGTACATAGACAGCGTTCATCCCCCCCCCCTTTTCCCACTCCTCTCCCTGTAAGCACCATGAATACCGTGAAATATTGACCGCATCACTCCGCCAGTGAAAGCCCGCACCCATATGTACATGACAGCCATTTTAGGCACCCTGGCCTTTTTCCTGCTTATTAGAATCACCGGCTTCCCTTCTGCGCGTATCGGGACCCCCCTTCCTCCCTCTCACATGCAGGGATTATGAAACCCTCTCCTTCTGCGCGACCCTGCCCTGAAAGGCAACCCTCCTGCTTGACCCACGCAGACCCCCCCCATTCCCTCTTGAAGAGGCATCCTTCGCCTTAACTGACATAGCCCTCCCCAGCTGCACCCGACTGCCCCCGCTCTCTCATGTACGGGTCATAAGATCTCTCCCTCTCTATGCGACTCTGTCCCTGTGTCCACCCTGGCTCCCCCTCCCTTCTCCTCACACGGGCAAGTCATAAACCTTCTTCTTCTGCAAGACCCCGTCCTTGGGAGTCACGGCCGCGCCTGACCAGCGCCTCCTCTCCTTTCATGAATAACCCCTCTGTTAGTAAACCCTCCCTCCGCGATTGACTGTCCACACATGTCTGAGGTCATCTCCTAAGCCAGGAGATACTGTTTACTGCTTATTGTATGGAATCACCCCTCTTCAAAGGACCCACTATTGATCCTGGCCACCCCACCCCCTGGGCCATGATCAGGCGCACGCATCCTAAAAGTGGCGGAACACTCAGCTGCATGATTACCCTCCCCTCTTATCAGCAGGTCAAGGGTCCCTATTGTGAACATATGTGGGGTAGGATTGACACGAGGATTATGGGGATGTATTTTCCGTGTTGCACAATGTCATGATTGTAATACTAAAGTGTTCTGTAAGGTATAAAAGACGCTCTCTCAGCTCACTTGTTAGAGCACCTCCCCATGACACCTTGTTTCGTGTCTGAAATGACAGGCTCTCCTCATGAGAAATAAACTCTGTTCTTGTGATTCCTGCTCCCAGCGCCCGTCTCTTTATTTGGTAACTATTCAGAATGGAAACTAAGAGGCGTCTTGCGCCAGCAGCCTGGGCATCGGTTGTCATATGGGCTGACTTTTCCACACAGATGGTGGTTTAGATGGGCCTCTAGCATTTTTGCGGGTGCTGGGAGTAGTGAGATAGGCCGAATGTTTTTAAGGATCCTAGGATCAAGTGAGGCCTTTTTAAGGAGGGGCTTAACTATGGCCATTTTCCAGAGGGTCGGGAAAACACCTTGATGGATTGCTAGATTGGTGACTTCCAGGAACACAGGGAGTAGACCATCTCTACACTCATTGAAGACCTTCAGAGGGCAGGCATCAAGAGGGGAGCCTGATTTAAGCCTATCCAAGTACCCGTTAAGTTGCTCTAATGTGATCGGGGGGAAAGTAAGAGAGCTACCCGGTGGTGACTCTGTCGGGTCTTCGGTAAAAGGATAGGGAGGAGGGGTAGGGGGGATCCTAATGCTTGGTTGCAGGCTTCTAAGCTGGTGTAAATATCAGCTATCTTTGTGTGAAAGAAGGCTGATATCTGATCACATAGCTCCTGAGATTCTGTTCCCCGACTGGGGGCTTGCAAAACTGACAGAGAGTCAACAATTTTGAATAGTTCCCTGGAGGAGGTGAGGGAAGCAGTCAGTTTAGAGAAATGTGATTTTTTTTCTGCGAACACCGCAATTTTATCATCTTTAAGTAGGAGTTTGTGTTTGATCCTTTCGTCTGGGTCTAGATTGACTCTCCAGAGCCTCTCTTGTTTCCTACATCCCTGCCTCAGAAATCTAAGAGAATCGGAGTACCAAGGGGCCAAGGGACGTTTCCTAGCGGAGTAGGTCTGTTTAATGGGAGCAAGTTTATCCACCGCTTTTGAAATAGCATTATGCAAATCAGAAGCTGCAGAGTCAATTTCATTTGTAAGAGATTGGGGTTGGGTGGGCAAAAAGGGGGCTAATAAGTGACTATTTATTGCTCTGAAGTTTCTTTTGAGTTCCCAATTGCAGGGACTTGCTAGGGATATGGGGAGGTCGGGATGTATAAAATCCAGGGGAATGGCCATATGGTCTGACCAGGACAGAGGAAGGGGGGTCCCGGGCTCTACCCTGGGGTCATTAGTGAAGACCCCATCCAGGGTGTGGCCAGCTGAGTGTGTGGGGGATTTTACAATCTGGTTAAGACCAAGGGATGACAGAGAATCCACCAAGGAGGCAGTATCAGTGGAGTCCTCTATATCTAAGTGAAAGTTAAAATCTCCAAGAATGGTGAAATTAGTTCTGTCTATGTAGGGTTCAAGCAGCTTGAGAAGCTTCTGAATCGAAGGAGGCCTGGGGCCAGGAGGCCTATAAATCAAGATCCTAGCAAAAGAGATTGATGGAGAAGGATTTAGTACAAAATAAAGAGCCTGAAAAGAATCGGATGACAAGGAGAGGGGCTCAGTTCTGCATCTTATGGAAGATCTGTGTAAGATGCCCAATCCTCCACCAATTCGCCCGACTCTATCCATTCTGGACAGGGAATAACCCTCCGGGATAGCATCCAGGAGTTCAGGTCCAGAATGGTCTGCAGCCCAGGTCTTCGTAATGAAGACCCAGGGAGGTCTTTTATTGGAAGTAAAGTCTCTGAAGGCGAGATTATTTTTGATGAGGGATCTGGTGTTCATAAGGAACCCTGTCTCATTAGTGGGCTGGGGAGGCTTATGCCTTCCCGATCTCGAGTGTCTATTTCGGGGGAGATGTGGGCGGTGGCTAGCCTCCTTTCCCAAGCATGAACAGTTAAGTGCTTCCGCAAAGCCATCTGGGGGGACCGAATGATGGAAAGGCATCTCTAAGGGTTTGAAAGACAGCAGGGTATGTAATGGATAAGTGCATCTACCAGGGGTGGGGGGAACAGGCTGGGCAGCGTGGCCGGCATCTGGCGTTTCCTCAGCGCTGACGGGAGCAGACGGGCAGGACTCTGGCACGACTCCGGCACAGGTCCGGCGCGTCCGCTGCGCAGAGGCATGCCCGCCCCCTTAAGTACGCGACTAGAGCGCGTCACAAGCACTCCAGCACACCCAATATGTCTGCCGTGCAAATCCTGGCCGGGACCACCTCGACAGCGTCAACGCTCGGCTGTGAGTGGCCCGGGCAGCAGGGAGGAAAGGAAGGGGAGATTGGTAATTCCGAGAACCTTGCAACAACAGGTGGTTGACCTCACTCACAAAGCTCAAAAGGGGATCGTTAGACCCAAGTCCAGATTGCAATGTAAGTTATGGTTCCCAAATCTGGATGATCTAGTGGAGCCTACTGTCTGGCAATGGCTGCTGTGTCAAGCTGTTGGACCAGCAGAGTCACTGGTACCCATCCTCACCGATACCATGCCACCTCTCCTGTGGCACTGAGCCAGTGCTGATTTTGCAAGTGTACTCAATGGCCGACACAAGCTGGTTGTCCTAAATGTTTTTTCACAATATCATGAAGTTGAGATCCCTGAGTCTTTGACAGCTAGTCAAACAATTCCCTGTTTGGAAAAAGTCATGGCAACCCAAATAGACAATGATCCCCCATTCTCCAATCAGTTGTACACTGAGTATCACGCCACATTGGCCTCAAACTAATGGAGAGGACAAAAGATTTATGCAGACTTTAAACAAAATTATATGAATTGCCCAGGTGAATGGACAGAACACGGAGCTTGCCCTCTATGCCTTTCTGATTAACTATCAGTTGATGGAGCGAGGGTGACAACAACAATTTTTGTATACCCCTTGTGAAGTTTTTTCCCCATAACAGTAATATGTATTAATCGTGTGGTTTTGAATTTAATCAACATAGAATAGAATGCCCACACACAAATACACGTGATATACTAATTTGCTCATGTTGCGAATCATAACTTACTCATTTAGTGAAATTGTTATATTAGTTAGGTACGTAATTGTCATAATCTAACCAAAATCTGAATGTATATACTTTTTGTATGTCTTATTGTGGCAGAAATGGTGGAGAATGGTAAGTAATCATGCTTATTTGTGGCTAAAAACGCTAGGTAATAACTAAAAGGGTTACCTTAGAATGGGGGGGGGTAAACAGAAGGGCTGTACTTCGAAATCTAACGTTTAACTGTGTTTGTTTATGTAATAGTTCCCATAAAGGCCCATGAGGCCTAACATAAAATGGAAGTCTGCGAGACTCCGAGACTGTTTTGATTTAATTTTCGCACCACGACATGCTGTCAGAATGATGAACTTTTTAATGGTGCAACAACGTTGACATTTTCTTGACTTTAACTTTTGATGGGTGCGGAGTCCGGATGGGAGGTGAAAATCAAAAAAGAATAGAGACGTGGTTTTTGGGAATTTTGCTGTCCTTGTTCTGATATCCGTGGCCTGAAATCTTGGTAATATCACTTTAACTTATTTTTCTAAACTGTTATACTAATAAATATAAATGTTTGAATTTACCTTCTCTTTTTCTCTAGGTTATTGAATGTTTAAATGATTATTAAAATAGAGTGAATGAAGTAAGGTTATGCTAAGAGATCTAATCTCTAAATAAAAATTAAATAAACGGAGAATCGAGCTGGTCTTCTTGTCTATTAGTTAACTTTTACTAGCAGATCCATTGACACATTGGTTGGGTGTTTTAATGTTTACTTAAGATTAAATCCATGGTAATATTGACAAACTGCAGATGTATATAGTGTATAAAGTTTAGAGATGAAATAAGACACTCCGCTAGAATTCAGCAACTCTCCTCTGGTCTTCACTAATCCAGGAAGCAGGGTGAATGTGTGTGAAAATGACTCGCAGTTTTATGGGCCCCACTGAAGAGTAAGGTGTAAATAGCTTCAAGGAAGTATAGTGATGGTTTGGAGGTTTTGTTTGGAGCCGCGCTGGATCACAGTTCACATTACATGCCGCCGCCAAGGTGAGCCCTAGTACTCTATGCTTAAATCGGGCTATGAATGACCCTAATTAATTGGGTGGCTCAAGCCTGCATTAGCCCCAGGCACTGAACTTCCACGTCTCTCGAAGAAGACATGCCAGGAGGCAAGTCATTAGCACTGGCAATATGGTGCTAGTTAAGGACCGACATCCCCAGTGCAAATTCCTATTGTCTTTTGAGTTGGCCCATGCAGAGTAACCTCTGTAAAAGGAACTATGATACCTGCTCAGAAGCAATGTGAGACTTTCATGAGAAATGTGTCTTTCTTCAAGCTCTACTAACGACCAACTGCAAGTTTAGCTGATCAATCACCAACACCCATATCGGGTGTGTTGGTACCTGAGGAGGATTATCAATTGGCTGTGTGTCCATTGAGCCAAGTCTCTGGCCCCCTGCCTATACCCTCTCCATGGAATGATAACATTCATTGCCAGTTATCCTGTCCTAGTCCTGCGATAGGGCGATGAAGGGCAGTTTGAATCTGCACTCTGATCCTGACTTCGGTCGGCCACACAAAAGATGTGGAGATGGGTTTGAGAGTCTCAGGCTGCAAGGGACTGAGAGATACCACATCAAGCCACGTCCAATGAAGTCATCCCATTTGACAGACTTTGGCCCTCATTACGAGTATGGAGGTCTGAGGACCACCAGACTCATGGCTGAGCGGTGGTCTAGCCACTTCCACAATGTCGGTCCAACCCCCCAATTAGGATTTGGGCTGTGGGACTGCCGTTGAACTGGGGTGATGGCCAGGTAACCACGTTCCTTCAAGGTGGCGTTGCTGTCTCCTCTCTGCCACAGCTTTCATGGTGGCTCATGAAAATCAATGTTGCCTCATTTGTAAAACATTATTGTTTTCATAAAATGTGTGAGGGACTCCCACACAAGCATATGAATTAATGTGACAATTAAAACGCCCATATAGATTCATTTCAGAATTGCATTTTTAATTCAGAATTAAATGTATCAAAATTGTACCCCAGGGGGCCTATACCCTGTGTGTAGTCTCTTGAAAATGTATATTTTATTCAAAATCGCCACAACCTTGGAGAGAATTATTCCAATTTTATTACTGTAAATGAAAATCTGCCAAGTTAATTTACTATATTCAAGCGACTAACTCAAATAAAAAAGACAAAAACAAGTTCACTAAGAGAGCAATATATATCTCTTTTCTATAAATTAATACAATTGTTTTGTCTATTTGTTTTTTCTTTCTATGCCTTTCATCTTGTTTTTTTTTTTAATGTCAGCGAACAGATCATAAGCAAATCAATTCCAAACAATCCCCATAATTCATACAGTTTACATTTTCACATTTTCGTCAAGCATGATTCCTTTATGTCAATCAACAATCCACAGCCTATTAAATTCATATCCAATTTGTTATAGGAGACCACAAATTTACCCCAAAGGTTTTCTTTCTGATACCTTTCACTTTATACAGAGATATCTCTAAATAATATATAGACAATAGTCTAGTTTGCCAATTAATAAAAGTTGGTGGATCGGCATCTAACCATGAAGATGTGATACATAAACGAAAGATAAACATACAATTTAAAATAAACCCTTCTTCAGCTACCGGCCATGCTCCACCCCACATTTTCTTGAGAGCCAAAGATTACCAAACCAACCGACAATTGCAATTGGATACCCAGACTATTTGTAATAAAAGACTTAACTTCATAAATAAATTGAGAGAGCTTGGGTCAAAAGAAAAACATATGGGGTGCATCTGCCGCCAAAAGTCCACATTGGTTGCATTTATCTCCCCTGGTTGAATTCCATCTAGCTAATTTACTCTGCTTATAATAAAGCTCAAAAATAGACATAAAGTGTTGACTTTTTAGAGAGCCATTAAATAATACATGAGTGGCTAATTCAATACTTCTTGACATATTGATACGTTCAACCCCCAGTTTTTGTTGACATTTTAATTCCCAATCTTCTAAATCGTCCTTCGTTTTATCCATAAATAGTTGGTATATTAGCTCTTGATTTAATTGCTTCCAAAATTTCTATATTATTAAGTATAAGCTGGTTTTGTGTTATTTTCTGCTCTACAAAACTCCGTAACTGAAGATATTTAAAAAAATCAGTTCTGATTAGTTTGTATGTCTTCTGTAAATATTCAAAAGATGCTAGCTGGTGCCCCTGAAATAAGTCTCCCATATTACGTATTCCAGCACTATACCATCTAACGATGACCTGATCTCTAAATGCCTCCGGTAATAAAAGACAATCCTTAAATGGAGTATAGAAATTCAGATTAGCACCAACTCCCAAATATTTTTCTCCATACTTCTGATGCGGCCGTAACTACTTTGAATTTTGTTCTCTTAAGTAGCTGTGTTCGATAATCCAATTAAGACATTGCCTCTCCTCTGATCCCAATAACATCTCGTATATAGAAGGAGCTGCAAAGTTTTCTGTGGGATCTTCCCGCAACATTAACACCCCCATGTGCTGAAGAATAGCAATCCAATGGTATACACGAAAATTAGGAACACCCCAGCCTCCTCTTTCTCTGGGTAGCATACAGCGTTTGAGGGCTCGTCTAGAGCGATGATAGCTCCACAAAAACCTCGAGCACATTTGTTCGATGGGGGAAAAAAAGGAGGCAGAAATAAGTAAAGGAATAGCACGAAATATGTACAAAAATTTGGGAAAAATAAGCATTTTTTAAACATTACTACGCCGATAAATAGATAAATGTAAATCATTTATCCTTTCTAATGTCTTGTTGACAGAACCTATAATTGGGTCCAAATTTATAGGAATGATATCCTCAACTTTAGCAGTTATTTTAACGCCTAAATAAACTGCCTCAGATTCAAAAAGCATATCTGCTGGACGGCCAGCCTCTGAGTGAATCATTTGTGTCTTGGAGACATTTAATTTATATCCCGAATACCGTCCAAAGACTTCAGCTGCTTCGATAATCCTGGGGAGAGCTGTGATAATTTCCTGAGGTCACCACAGCAATATTATCTGCATACGCGAATACTTTAAATAACCCATTATTTACCTCAACCGGTATAATTGCCCTGTTCTTCTCCAAAGTAGCTATAAAAGGATCAATATACAAGGCAAATAACAAGGAGGAATAAGGACAACCTTGTTTTGTCCCTCTTGCTATCGCGATCTTCCCTGACACGTTACCCGCGATACGGATAACTGCCGATGGATGACAATATAATGTCTGAATGGCCGTAACAAATTCTTTCTGACACCCTCGCCACACCAGAACCGACCACAGAAATCTCCATGAGACCCTATCGAATGCTTTTTCAGCATCCAACAGGGCCACGCCAACTGGAGAATTAGTGCCCTGCAGCCAGTCCAACATGGAGATAATCCTTTTAATATGGTCTGTGGTATCTCTCTTCTGAATAAAACCATGTTGTCTTTGTGACACTAATACCGGCATTAGGTCATTCAGCCTATTAGCAATAAGCTTCAAATATATCTTACTGTCTGTGTTCAGTAATGAAATAGGCCTATAAGACCCCAATTCAGTAACAGCCTTACCTTTTTTCTTAAATACAACAATGGTTGCATTTGCCCACAAATCAGGAGCATTACCAGCATAAGCCTGTTGGCAAACTTCTAATAACTCATTTTTCAAGGTATCACTAAATGTACGGAAAAATTCTAGCGGAATATATTCAGGGGGCGTATACCCTCTGTGTAGTCTCTTGAAAAATGTATATTTTGTTCAAAAGCATCACAACCTTGGAGATACTTATTGCATTTTCATTACTGTACATGAAACTCTGCCATGTTAATTTACTATATTCAAGCGACTAACTCAAATGAAAAAGACAAAAACAAGTTCACTAAGAGAGCAATATATATCTCTTTTCTATAAATGAAAACTATTGTTTTGTCTATTTGTTTTTTCTTTCTATGCCTTCCATCTTGTTACTTATTTTTTTATTACTATTTTCACTTTTTCAGTTTTCTTTTTTCTCAATTGTGATTATAGTTCTTCATCCTTATTTAAACCTGTTGGGGCATTACTATTGAATCTCAAGAAGTGACTGGATTCTAGTTTTCGCAAATTACTTTCTCGATCACCTCCTCTGAATGAACGCAGCACCTTATCAACACACAATGTAGCTCAAAAATACATCCTCATTGTTAAGTGTGATTGAGAAATGTCGAAGTACCACGTAAGAGCTATCTTGTTTTTTATAGCTTTTCTGTGCTGCAAAATGCATTTTGGCAAGATTGCCAAATTATTTATAGATAAAAGGTAACCAATGGAGAAAAATACATCTTACTACAAATGTATTAGAAATTTCAAAAAAGTCTATATATAAAAAAATTAAATTAAATACACATATGAATAATATATACTTAAACAATATTACCAAAACAATTGAACTGTACTAAGGAGGTGTACAAATTACTATTCTCACCTCAGTCTGGGCATATTTAGGGAAAGCGTTGGACTCAGGAGGGGTAAAATGTACTATTCCTACTCCAGCTTGTGCAGCAGTAATGAATGAGCTGGTCTGTGGAGGTGAAAAAGTACTATTCGCACCTCAAGTGGGGTGTTAATTCTGTTCAATTCTGTTAGAAGTTAACTTTTCTGTGATCCTGGAATATCACCTCTTGCCTGGCCATGCTGTTCACAATCTCTGCCTAATCTGTGCAAGGATCTAGGTGTATGCCGTTTTATAGAACTTAGTTATTGCTGTAACTGATCAGCACTGCTGCCTTTTTTGATTTTAGCTTGAATTGTAGGTAGAGGCATCCTCACATTTGCTCCATTGCAAGATTGATGCAAGTTTCTCAAACACTGGGCTATATTGACAGGGAGTTGTGTCCTCATAGACGGTGTTTTGGAGTTTATGAGTGGGGTAATCATTCCAATTTATTGTCAATATCCATTGTATGAGAAGCTATTGTTCAAGGAACTAACATTGTAAAAACTCATTTGTCTGTATGCATCATTGCTGAGTGAACCATTGTAGTTAGGACTTTGTCGATTACCTTCCATCCTATAACTGAGCAACTCTTGATGCCTCCAATACATGGTCAGTTTATCCTATCTTTTCAGGCACACTTACCATGGGTGAAGACGCTAACAACATGAATACCAATTCTACTGGTGATGCAGGTAGTAACAGGGTCAAATACCGCAGTGCTGATTTCACTTTCTCTCTGAGGTTCTCTGCATCAAGCCCTTCTTTAAGCATATTACTTGGAGTAGGCAACAGTATTCCCTCCCATATCTCAAGTAGTAGAACACCCACTGAAGGGGAATATCAATCCTCAGAGGATATGTTGGCTTTCTTACTTATTTCAAACCTCCAGGGGGACATAGTTCCTCAACAACATTCCAGTTGTTAATGATACTACTTCTATATGTGTGCTAAGCATACTAAGAGTATTCTTGTAATTTGGATATGGCAGTTTGGTTTCCCCAATCCTTTCTTTTGAGCAGGGTACAGAAGCACTCAAATTGTTATCTATTGTAATATTGTGGCTTAATTGTCAAGTCAGATGTTGGTATAGCTGACCAAGCTGGGGCATTGCTTTTCTTACCCAGGGTAGATTGGACTCTTTTGGGCCACTGGGAATCAAGCAAACCTCAGAGATATTTGAAGAGCTATTACTTAGTGATCTTATGGCCATAATGCAATTTTGCGCAGTTAACAGAGAACATGCTTCTGTTTCTGTTTTTGTAGCACAGTCACTAAGAGTCCTTCTTGCACGATTTTCACTCTGGATGTTTAGTGTAATGAAAGGCCTAGTTTCTGATCAAAATTACCCATAGATGTATTTATTAATTATTTTTTTTAAGTTTTATATGCGCAAACATGACAACCAAGGGTATCAGAGAGCTTTACAGATCATGTCATGCAAGGGAATAAGCATACAAAACAGAATATACAAAGTAAGAAATTCAAAGTCTAAAATTAGACAACATACTCGTGAAGGGAAAGCAAAACATATCAGCATCAACAGAGGGAGAAAAAACTCACAGTCTATAATTGTCCAAAAGACTCATAAACAAGGTGGCTGGGCAAGAGTCTACGGGTATGGACCCAGAATCAGAGGAAGGTCCCAGGCTAAGGCAGAAATTTCTTCATCAGGAGCCCTTTGACTTCTTTTTTGAAGAAGACAGTTGACAGGTTCACCCTGACTTTGGGGGGTATGGAGTTCCAGAACCTCAGAGCCATCCCTGAGAAGGCTTGGTAATAGGTTTTTTTGTTGCTTACATTTTTAAGATTTAAGCAGAAGCGAGCTAGCCTTCTGGAGGCTCTTGAATGACAGGAGAGTTCCAGTTTCTGAGCAAGGTACAGAGGAGTCTTGAAGTGAATTGCTTTGTGAGCCATGCATGCAATTTTTAGCTGTATCCAAGCTTTATATGGCAGCTAATTCATTTTCCGCAAGTCAGGAGAGATGTGGTGGTATTTTCTTGTGCTAGTTACAAGCCTCACAGCTGAATTGAGGGTAGCCCTAAGAGGAGCCGTCCTCACATTGGGCAGGCCGCAAAGTGTTGGACTACCACAGTCCAGCTTTGAGATCACTAATGCTTGAACTGCAACCTTTAGGTCCTGAGCAGGGAGTAAGGGTTTGGGCTTTCTTAGTAAGCTGAGTTGGGAGTTCGCTCCTTTGGTTAGGGAACTGATGTGCTTCTGCATGTTCAGGTTTTTGTCAAGAATGATGCCCAGAGATGATGCCAAGTCTACAAGGTGCGTTCTGCAGTTAAGAGCAGTCAGCTGATTCAACCAGTGCTCCATGATGGCGGATTAGTTTTGGGGTGAGATCAGTTGGAATTCCATTTTAAGAGCATTTAGCTTCAGGTGATTGTGTGTCGTCCAGCTTTGTGTTTCCAAAAGGACTGAATTGAGGGACTGGATGTCTTCGGGGCAGGCGATCTTCAGATATAGTTGGGTATTATCCACATGCATATAATAGCGAATGCTAGATGTTATAGAATTTCAGTTAGAGGCTCCATAAACAAGTTAAAGAGCATGGGGGATAATGTTGACCCTTGTGGAGCCCCCAAGGTGTTTGGTGCAGGGTGGGGCAGGGATTGGTTCACCTTGAAGCTTTGGAATCTGTTCTGAAGTAACGAAGGGAACCAGCTTAATATCGGCCCAGATAGCCCTATCCTGTGTTCCATGAGGTCAATTAGATACCCTTATCGACATTTGGCCCTTTAGGCTCTGATGGGTGTTAGTCACTCTGGGTGTCAATACGCATGACATTCTATTTGTGCCTTTATTGCTGGCCTTTGTTTGTAGTATTTATTATCAGAGCTTCTGGCCCTTCTTTGCTTTCTCATCTGACTGCTGGTACTATTATTTCACTGTAATATCAATAAGCTACGATTTCTTATAGTTGGTTAAACGTCAATACACTATATCACTTTCCCTCCTTATGGCTTAAATCCCTTCACACCAAAAGCTTCTCTATAGTAGGCTAAAGAGTGCTTTTAATGATCGGTTTGGGAACTCTCTGGCAGACAATCCTTTAGGGAGTAAAACCGGTCCTTAGTTTCAAAAGTCAAGGGGCTGAAGCTTAGAAGTGTCAGGCATTAGGTGAGGCTTTTCAGGAGAAAATTCTGTTAACTTAACCAGTATTACTTCTAAAAAAAAACCTAAGTGAAGCGTACATAACCAAAACACTTACCAGGCTCCTCTGCTCCTCCTGCCCTCACTGTCTTTAGTGTTGGCAATTTTAATTATTGACTGACCTTATTCTTCCCAAGGTGTTTGTTTGAGATCTGGGCTGGTCCTACTCTGGTTGCCAGGCTCTCCTTTTGATGTTTTTGCCAACAAGTTACAAACCCAACGCTTCTGATCTGAGAGGCGTTTCTTGCAGTCTTCACTGTTCTTGGATGGAAAGTGACTGCAATATCTTTTTGGGTAATAAACTTCCAGATCCTCCCTTGAGTATTGACACTTGCTTTCTGTACCTTAGCCAAGCCTCTTCTTTGAAAGCCTCTGCCAAACCGTACAAATCAAACTCGCAGAATTTATATTTTCTTCAGTAACGGCCACTATTTACCGGGGTTGTGAGACAGGGGGAGGAGGAGTAGGAGGGGTGTAAATTAAAATATTAATAATAAAAAAACACGGGTGGCCTGCTCGCCGCTTCCCGCTCCTGGGAAGCAGGAACCAGGAAGCACCCAGGCTCCTGACTCCCCTAGCCAATCACAACGCTTGGACTGTGCCCCGTGGTTCGGTGCTCAGACGGGGAATGGGGCCAGGATATGATCTGCACCCAGGCCGTAATGCAGCCAGGGTGCAGAACATGCAAAGTGTGCATGACTGTTATGGTCGGCCGGACAGGGAGATTAAACAGTTATGCACACTTAAGAGTGGAGCAAACACTCCTCCTCCTGGTCCCTGCCCTGGCAGTCTAGCCTGCCCCACACCAGGAGACGGAAAAAGAAAATGATAATTATTTTAGTTTTCTTTTAATTGCTGCTTGCAGAGCAGTGGGGCGACGCTGGGCCACCCCTGATTTTCTTACTCTTTCAGAAGCTGTAACATTTTATGAAAAAAGGGTACAGAGAAGGATTGCAGGTTGTTTTCCCAGATTGACGTGGATTGTGATGCCACAGCATGCCTAATACTACCTCTTTTTTCACTAAAGTCGCCCAAATGCAGCAGATATAGCAATTTCGTATTTCCAAGTGCAGCTCATTGTCATTTTGGCACTTTTACATGATACATTTTCTGTTTTCCCTCTGATTTTACGCACCTGTACAAGTCATACAATTTTGCTGGGCACTGAATATACTCGTAATTGAGTATTTTTTCCAGGTCCACAGATGATTTTTCCGAGACGGCTACATTTGGTGCAATTTTACCACACCCAATTTACTTTAATCAGAGTCTTGATGAGAATCGTTTTTCACTCAGTGGCCAAGCTTAGCTTAAGGTGTTGGAACAACCTGGAAGCTTATACAGTGTTCTCGTAATTGTAGCCAAAGGTGAAATTGTAAAACTTATTAGACGTGTGTATGCAGCTATCCCAAGGGACGTGACAGCGCTGCACAGGTAGCCTAAATGGAGTAACTTTCTATTACATATTTAAAGATTTTTCAATCCTTCTGATGATCCACACTCTCTCTCTCTCTCTCAATTGAAAGCACGCCCTTACCAGGCACACTATAATACCGTTCCTTAATGAAACTGTCCACTTCGGTAATTAAATAAGTTTCTATTTAGAAATGTGCTGTGAAGGTTTCTGCCATCACAGTTTGATGGAGAGTACCCAAATTTTACTGTGAGACAAAGGTTTGCATACACACACATACACTTACACACCCACACACACACGCACAAGCACACATGCATTCACGCACACATGCACACACCTTGGATCTTGTGTTTGTCTCTGTTCTTAAATTGCAATTTTGAAAAGTTATGATTTTTAAATGTTACCAGTGCGTTTAGCACTGGCTGTTGTGATCTGTGTGCAAGCTGTCTGCAAGTCAAAAGCTTGAACAATAGCAATGGAAACTCGGGGGCATATTTACAAGCCCCTTGCGCCACCGGAGTGTCACTTTTTTGATGGTCTGGTGGCACACAGTGCAGGTCCATGTTTACAAGACCACGCAAAGCCACATTGCAAGGCTCTTCATGGCCTTGTTGATAAGTTGTAGGGCACGCAGTTCATTGCTGCATTGCTATACAATTCAGGTAGGGTGATGTGCCATGGGCATTGCTGTGGGTCTTCCCCTGCAATGTCAATGGATTTTGACAGTGCCTCAGATTTACAACATAGCATGAATCTGGGGCAGAGCCAAAAACGAATGCCTCCCGGAACAGGTGTAATGAGAATAATTGTTTACATTTCCCCTCGCCTCTTTTGATTCTATCATGCGAACATGTGCATTTCTGTCCTTTCGAATTGGTGGAGGGCAGCACGACTAAATGACTTGTGGTACTGCCCTACGCCGATTCATTGCAAATATGCCCCTCTGTCTTTTATTATCTTAACATAATAAAATGAAGCTAGTTAATTAGGCAAATTCGTTATTAACAGAATTAATATAATTAATTCAGATCAAATAAAAAACATTCAGGGGGAACAGGAACTTCATTGCTAGCAAGAAGCAACATAATACCTGTAGTGACTGGCTGGTCACATTATAGTATTTTCAAATAATGTGTTTCTACCAGCCATTCCTAGAGGGTTGCCTTCTACACTCACTTCACACCCATCCGTTAAGGGGCAGGGTGAACATACCCTGGGCCAGTTCCATATAGTATACCACAGTGTCTGTGTGATCATTCTTACTGCATGGGGCCCTAGGGTCCTGACCCTTACATTGGTGATGAGAGTGTTGGACCCCATGTGCAGCCACCCTGAAGTTTGTGTGAGTGGGAAGGACGATGCACCAGGCAGGCAAGGAAGATGGTGTCTGCTTTAGCTGTCTTCTGTGAAACAGTGCCAGCTCCCCTGACTACAGGTGTCCCCCTGGTGAAAGGAGGGAAAGCTGGCCTATTTTCATGCTGGTGTGTCCCACAGTAAGTCAGCAGTGAACAGGAGATGCACCTGTTTACCTGATCAGCATGAGGTGAAGCCAGAGACTTAGGAAGTGAGTGTAAAGAGGGTATTGAGTTGCAGCTGGCACTGGGCGTTAGGCACCTCCATGCAGCAGACTAGGGGCCTCATTTATGAGGCCATGCGTCACTTTTACGCCACCGGTGCGTCACTTTTTGTGACGCACCAGCAGCGTAAAAAATGTGCCTTGTTGCACCATATTTTCAAAGTGACACATCTAGGTAGATGTGTCACTTTGTAAACCCCTGCGCCACATTATACCTGCTCCAGGTATAATGTATGCAAGGGAGGCGTATTGACGTAACGAAGGGTCGTAGAAGTGACGCAGTGAAATCTATGAGATTTCACTGCGTCACTTTTAGGAGAATCTTGCCCCTGCCTCACAGCAGGCATAAGACTGAGGCAGGCACTTTCACAGACGCACCCGGATCTTGCCAGGAAATGCTGCATTTTTCAGCGACTAAAGGATGAGTGACAGTGCAACCTAGTGGCCGTGTGATGGTTCTGCGACAGGTGGAAGATAAGGGATGTACAATTAATTAACAAAGCTGCCTGAAGTAGGGGAGAGCCCACAAGGTCCCTCTCACCCTGATTGAAAATCCAGTACTTAGTTCCTCCTCGTCAGCGAAGGTGTGCTCAATAATCAAAGAGAAAGGCTGCCTGGGCCTATGAGGAGGATTGCAGTGACACCTAGTGGCTTAGGTGGTCCCTGGTGGTCACTGTATCAGTAAAGGGCACCTGTGGAAAATGAAAGTCCCGAAGCGCTCAGAAGGGTGCCTGGCTCATTGTTGAAGCTGGTGGCAGTAACCAGGAGCAAGAACTTTCAAGTGACAAGAGACCATGGATCCCAAGGAAGAGAATGCCAGGAAGCTAAAATATGTCAGCCAAGGGCGCTGCCATGAGTCCACGGATGTCAAGATGCAGCCAAGCAGCCAGTCCACGAACGACAGAAGAATGCGCACTGCATGTGCGCTCCCAGTGGTTGTCGGAGGCCACTGCAAAAGAGGAGATAGCTCTGCATGCCCCAAGTTAGGACCGGGGACATAGGGCACCAGCAGGGGGTGCTCTTGAACAAGACTGAGAGCAGGAAAGATCAGAGGTGCATCAAGAGCCGCATTTGGAAATCAGACAGCATAGGCGGAAGCCCGGGGGTGAAAGAAACCTATGAGGAAGAGAAACCAAATGCGTCACATTGTGTGGCAGACCCTGTGTAGCCTGCCTGAATGGAGGCAGGAGTGAGCGCTAAGACGGCGCAGCCTTGAGGTATAAGGAGGGTGTCCTCAAGTGAAGAGGTGACCTGTGAGAGGTCCATGCAGAGGAGACCTGTGAGAAGTCCAGGCAGAAGTGGCCTGTGATAGGCACACGCAGAGGAGACCTGTGAGAGGTCCAAGCAAGAGAGACCTGTGAGAGGGTAATGCAGAGGAGACCTGTGAGAGGTCCATTAAGAGAAGACCTGTGAGAGGTCCATGGAAAGAGTTGAGTCCTATAAAGAGGACAGGACATGACCAGGAAGTTCCCTGTCAAAAGAAAAACCACAGTGAGAGGCCTGGTCTGGGAAGAAACAAGAGAAGAGCCAGTACTAAGGGTAGAATATAACCAGGAAGGTTCATGTGAAGTACAAGTCACATGGAGATGCCTGGTCGGAAGGTAGAAGAGTTTGACAGGATGGAATAAGGCTACATCTGGAAGACGAAGAGAAAAGCGGTGAAGAGTGTGGCAAATGGGTATATTGCCATTTCGTGGAGAAGATAGAAATGGAGAAAAAAGTAAGACACATGGCCACAGCAATAAAGTGCGAAGACGAGGAGAATGGTGTATAGTAGATACCTGGCACACTGCAAAATTAAGAACTGGGAATGTTATCGTAATCAAGTGCATCCTCAAGAACATTCAAGGAGTACTGTGCTATGAAACACCCAGAGGTCAATGAGGCATATTTGGTGCCTTGGAGGCTGGCCTGCCCAGGAACGATTTCTGTGCACCGGTCAACCTGATGCCTGCTGGTGAGAGCAATATCGACCATTGGATAATCCACCCTTGGGATTGCATGTGAGGCTAGGACGTGGACCTGTTTAGAGTTCTTCAGTAACCCCTTGACAATGCGTATAAGAGCCCTGTGAAAAAGTAGTGAACCTAATAGATTTTCCTCGTCCGTTCGTTTTGTGACCATCCATGCCGTTACCTTGATGCGGACGAGGAAACTCTATTAGGTTCACTACTTTTTGAACCAACATGTGACTGTAGGAGAAGGAATTGATACGACTTCCTTCACCAGAATACTAATCATCGGAACGTGACACGCCACAGGAGAAAAAAAAAAAAGGGGAATTGATATAATCATACTGTGAGGTTCTACTGAGATCCACGAATAATCTAAGGTGGAATTAATTTTTTATACATAGCACTGCAGAACCAACAGGATAACTAGGATTTCAAGGAGGCAAGGAACGTTCTTTACGTCTCTCGAGGATTTGAGAACACGCTACCGGTCTAAACACCCGCCCTGAAGAAACTCCTTGGTAGGGAGTGAAACGTGTTGGCTGATTTTCTTGCAATTTGCACTGTGAATGCTTTTAAAAGAATGAACAATACCAAATAAAGAAACTTTTCATATACTCAAAACTGACAGTTTCTCTTAGACTTCTTTCCTGTGCGCCCCCATGCAAGCCTAACAAAGTACCTGTGATATGGATAACACAGCGACGCCAATGTGCAGCTGACGTCGAGGGTGGCTGCACAGAAACGTACAAAAAACTTATTGGAACTGGGTTTTAGGTGCGGCACCGCAAGGTCCGCTGCTACATTTCTTGTGCACCAAAATAAAATACGCTTCCTTTTACCTGCAAACAGAAACTGGAAACACCTAAACAAGCTTTGCTAAAACCAACACTGAACTTGTCTTTTCACAAGAAATATTAAGTATACTTATAACAACAGTCAATGTTTCGATGCCTGTAACAATGAACTACAAAATACTCATGTGTTACAAAGAGAACAAGCTTTTCATAATAAGGACTTCCTTTTAATGCTGTGAAAATGGACAAGCTTGTTGTTTGGAGCAAACCCTTACACTTAGTGTCAGTATTGTGTCCTGTCCCTTTGGTCTGGAGGACCATTATCCTAATTTTTGGTCCATTGTATTAGAATGGCAAAATGGGTTTCAGTAAGCAAAGCAGTGCCTGTGAGCTTGCAGGTACATGCACTGTAAAGCCATGTAGATAACACTGGTGCAACTAGCCCCCTAGCAATCCCACACTAGGCTTCCTCTTAGTCTTCCAACGCTGCCGTTTGGCCAAATTCCTTTACCCATGTTCTTGTGTCTCCCCCTCCATCATCTCCTACAATGATGTAGGGCCCGATTCACAGAACTAACTTAAGACACAATCCTAAACTTACTACCATTTTGGTATTCACAGAAGGCACTTACTCATTTTGGTATTCACAGAAGTTAGGAGTCCTAACTCTAGGACTTCTAAATTCCTTCTGTGAATACCAAAAGTCTTAAAGTTAGGATTTTACTCCGTTTAGGAGTAGTAAAGCTAGTCCACCTAACTTTACTACTCCGCAATCCACTGCTGATGATGTCACATATTACATAATTCAATTCATGACATGGTCAGTAACTTCACTGATGACATCCCAAATGACATCGCTGATGACATTGTCCAGTGAATGTGGTTTGGTTTGATATTTAAATAAGTATTATATATATATAGCAATCTGCATTGAAGCCTGAGTGGATGTATGAGTGTCTGGATGGAGGATTTAGTAGCACTGTGAGTGACTAATTTAAAGTGTCTAACTAAATATATGGGATAGTGATTAAACTGTGTGAATATCTGTATCACTCTATCTCTTGTTGTGTAAACTACTACATAAGTTGGTTACTAGCTATGAGAAAGTCTATATTAGTTAATAATTAGCTAAGGTAGTATTTGTATGGGATAGTGAATGTGTGTGTGGTTGGGTGGGAGGTGTTTGACTGTCCAAAGATGTGTACATAGTTTATTTAGTAGGTATATGAGGTTAAGACTGTATGTGGAAACAGTTGTTTGGTTGAGTGAATCTCTTTATGGGTGTGGTGATGAGTAAATATATTTCCCAGTGATACATGTCCAACAAAGTAGAAATATAAAATGCAGTGTATGTGACAGTTGTTGTATATAAAGAAGTATACATAAGACTCAGTGATTGTATGAGTGACTGTATTGAAAACTGTATACTTGTAATAGTGATTGTGTAACACACTAAGTATGAGTTACTATCTATATGAATAAATAAAGTGGTGTTTGTATAAGTGTGTAGCTTAGTAAATGTAAGTATGATAAATGTTTTGCATAATTGAGTAGGATGACTGCATAAGTGAATAGGATGTGTGCTGGTGTGTAATGTGTATGTAGGTGTATAAGTATATTTAATAGTGTTCAATTGAACTATGTTAGCATGTATGAGTGAATCTATAGGTAAGTGATTAGATGTGTGTGTAGACGTAGGAATCACTGAGTGAGTTTTTGGAAACTTGTATTGGTGTGTTAATGGTTTCAAATATGGTACTCCATATTTTATAATGAGTGTTGAAAGGATATACTAGTGTATGATGAGATGTATCAGATTGTCACATGGATGATGTCATCAGTGATGTAATCAGTGATGTCATTTGAGATGTCATCAGTGATGTCATCAGTGATGCAACTGACCATGTCATGAATGATGTAATATGTGACATCATCAGCAGTGGATTGCGTGTCAGCATTATGGGAACTGGTCCTGCAACATCACAGTGTGTTGTCTCAGCGGACGTTACCATGTCACCTCAACGTTGGCAGTGACCCTGGACATGTACCTGCACACGCACCCCCCTGTATCCAAAAGTGGCGTGTTCTGGTCCGGCCTACATCAGGTCAGGGCAGGGGTGTACTGATTCAGCAGGGGGAGCAGGGCATGGCTCAGACCTGTCCTTGGGCAGGAAGTGCGGTAAATGTGTCTCTGTGTTGCGGTGTAGTCGCCTCCAGGGCCATAGTAGTCAATGTTGCAACGTGGCATGCACCAGGAGGGCGGGCCCGCACAGATGGGTACATGTAGGAGCGCAAGACATCTCGGGGTCTTGGCACATGCATGCCGAGTGGTATGTGTATCAGTCCTGCAGATGCATGAGTCAGTTGTCTGGCCTCATTCGCAGCATGATCACAGCCAGCCTTGGGCTGTACACCTTTGTCCGCCCTGTCCAGACCATTGGCCTACACTCAAATGGCTACACACATTCAAAGGCCAGCTTCACTGTGTGTTGGCATGCCGCTGGACAGGCTCAGACAGGCATTAAAATGGTGTGCCGTAGATGGGCATGTGCTGCAACCACCCAATGAACACAAGTGAGGTGGCTCGTGGGAGGGAGGAGCAGCTATGTGGCAATGTAACACACAGTGGGGTGGCTCATGTGCCACATCCTCTGCATACCATCCATGATTCCCTGGGTCGCAGACATCCCACCACACCCATGACAGGCCACTATACATCGACTTTATGCATGCAGATGGTGAAGTTACGGTAGGGATGAAAGGCCCTTTGCCTGAACTTTCAAGCTGTGGCACATCTGCAGCTCCGAGCTGGAACTTGCATGTGGCCAGCACCCCCTGACAAAGACAATAACATTTGGTTGCGACTCACACACCACGCACTGTCCACGTGAGACCAACGTGTACACATCCCACACGCAGAAGTGTTTGGTTGTAGTTAGCATACCTGAAATGACCTTCACACGTAGTCCTGCCCCAGGCCTGCACCCAGACACTGCTTATTGCACAAGCTGTGCCATTTCATCCACAGGACTTCAAGCAGAACCACTGATGCAATGGCAGACCATCCCAGACACATGCTCAACTCCAGTCATGTGGCGCTGTACCCTGCACATCTGCTGCAGTGCTGCAAAAAAGTAACCGGCTGAGCTTCCGCCTCGCAGACGTCACCTGCATTCAGCCTGTGTTGCATTGACTCTCGTGCATATTCGAGTGGTCCATGGATGTCTTCCTCTCCAATGTAATGGTAGATGACCTGGATTTTGATGCGTGTGTGTGTGCCCCCTGTTGGCCCACAACCAGGAGTGTCACTGTGATGGCCGTTTATAGCATGCATGGATGTTTGACATGCAGGCTGATGGATTACATCGACAACATGTCAGATGTATTGGACGACTATCGCTCATTGGAGCTGTTGGCCTACGCTGCTTCACTCGTGTTCATGGACAAGTGACAAGGTACCTGCAGCCACGGCTGGATGAGACCCATTGCACGTCTCCCGACGCCTGGTTGCACATTGTGAATCTGGTTACATGTCCCAAGACAACAGTGGACATGGCTTCATTGGCCTGGACTCATGTTCCCGAACCGGACAATCAACGTGGGTTCGCAGTGACTTGTGTTCATGATGGACTCACCAAAGGTGGACATGGGTGCTTTCCTATGTTACTCATTCAGGAATTCTGCTGCATTGGTCTGCATATCATGGCACTTCTCTTGGCTGTGCTGACATGCACTTGTTGATAAAGTTTCTTCACTTTCACTTGTCTCCAGCTGTGTTGTGTCTTGATTTGTATGCCAATGTGTGTGTCATGGACTCTCTGGCTCACTGCCACACATGCAATGCTAACCCATCAGGACTATGGGTTTGTACTTGTGTATCCTCGTGTCCCTGTTTCGTGCTTTGCCAGATGTATATGGCCATTTACGGTCCACAGGCAGGTGCACTTTTGTCCTGTGTTCGTTTGTGCAAATGTTGGTGTTAGTACCTCTTTGCGTTCGATGTTGGGGTGCTCTGCTTCCTATGTGTGTGTGCTGCATTGTGTGTGACATGTCCCTTTAGCTCTGAATTTGCTCACCTTTCTACCTTTCCGGCAGTGTGGTTTTCACTTCTGTGTGTGTGGCGGGCCTGGAGGTGCTTATCCCTGCTTTCCTCATCACGAATGGGCTCATTGCACGTTTTTTCGCATTGAGGTTGGTGTTTTATCTCTGTCGTGGTGGTTGTATCGTTGACATTGGCTGCAGTTTCGGCAGACTATCGCACGGTACCGTGGTGTTCCACGTTAACACAGGGCATTTTCTCATGATGGGTTGTGATGTGTATAGATGCGTTAGCATTTTTTGGTGATGTTTAGCACACATATACTCCTAAGTCACTTCTCCTTGGAAGAGGAGGACGTCACCAGCACTGATTGTATAGATATGTACTCTTAGACACTGGCGTTACCCATATGTGCCAACACATCTCAAATGGACAGCTGAAATGTTCCAATTGCCCACTCATGAAATAAGTATATACAAGATGCAAGATCAGCTTGAGACATTCGAAAATGACTGGGGACAATTCATACACCTTGTGAACCCATCGGAAGCAGACCACTTCTGCAACTCACCACAGCCAACAAGTGAACTTTCTGATCACTATAATAACAGGAAGAGTAGGGTGGGACCCAGAACACGGGTGTGCAATATAATCCACAGCAGATAGCAAGCTCCTTCAAAATTAGACCAGGTAAAGGGTATCTGAGAAGGCTGGCCTGTATGCGTCAACCCTACAACTCCTGTATGCCTAAAAGATTTCAGTTTTTTTCTTAGGGTTAAATGTAGCACTGCTTATTTACGGAGAAGTGTGGTTCACTGGTTAGAAGCGGCAGACCCTGAAGCAGAGATCAGGCCCGGGACCAGGGTTCAATTCCTGACGCGGCAGGGTCTTGGGCTTAATGTCCGCTGACTCGATAATTCTCTCGCCTTGGCGCCTACTCTAATCATGGGTCCCCCGCCTCTGGGCAATAGCTTGCTTAATCTCCACAATGGCCCCTACAGCGCTGGGATGCCTGGCTTCACCTTAGGGGTGCCCAGGAGGGGCATCTCACAGGGAGAGCAAGGAAGGGTTCCACAGCGTTATACAGCGCCCGGACGCCCCGTTGCTGGGGCAGCAGTGCGCTTTACAAGTATACTACATTTACATGTACCAGACTTTTACACAGCAAACCTATGTCAGTCACTTCCTTTTTTATAACATATGCCAATGGCTCAATGTAGAAAACCCTACAATGTCATTTTTATTTTAATCCTTGCTCTTAAGAAGGAAGAACACCAAAAGTACAGTTTTTAGTCTACATTATAACTTTGGATTAACTGTATTTGTTTGTCCATACTGGGAAAACAAATGTCACAAATGAGGGGTAGTATTTACCCGAATTAATAATTGTCTTGGTCCAAACTAGTGGCACACTTGTCAAGACAAGTTTATTGCTGTGATACCCACTGTTCAGAAGGGATGAGAGAGGAATGAGAAAGACAGGAGCAACAGGAGGTGAGCGAGATATAAAGGACAAATTTGCAGAGGGGAGAAACGAGATGGAGAGACAAATGGAATTGAGAGAGAGATGAGAGAACAGGAGGGATACAGAGAAGGGTGGAGGCGAGAAGAGGGATGGGAGAAAGAAAAGAGGCAAAGTGAGGTGAGAGAGTGGGAAAGACAAAAGGAGGAGGGAATGGAGTGGAATGAGAGAAAATAGTCTAAATAAAGGAATGCACAGGAAAAGGGAGAGGAAAACTAAAGGGGGGGGATGGTTAGAGAGAAGTAGCAGAAGAGAGAGAAACGAGATACGATAGGAAAGATTAAACGATATTCCTTATACACTGAAACATGCTTGCTCGCTCACAGCCATTCTGGATGTAGGTCCATGTTAGGTTGACTATTTTTTCTTGCTACACCCCTGCTGAGGAAATGCACTAGGACAGACTGGGACGGTGCATTCGTTTTTGTAACTGATTGGAACCACCATGAAATAAGGATTATTTTTATTTATTATAATTCGTCTTTTTAATATGAATTGTGGAGAAACAATGTAATAGAGCATGTTTATGTTTATAGTATATTGACAGCTAAAACATAACTTGATTATATTCACTTTGATTGAAAAATATGTAGGTAAAAAAATATTAATGTTATATATTATTATATATTATATTATATATGTTCATGTTTTACAGAGTTTTCGATTGTTGTCTTAATGGATTTTGTGTATTACAGCCAAACAACAACGGTAATGATGCTAATACTACTAATAATTATAAATAATAATAATTATATTAATAAATATTAAACGTAAAACTGACAACAATAAAGAAAAGTTTCACTGAATAACATCAGTGTATTTGATTGATAACTTTATGGATTTTGTTTATCACATCCAAACAACAACAAAAATAACAATAATAATAGTATTAATCAATATTTAATGTGCTACCGAAAAAAACATTTAAGACAAGATTCACTGAACAGAGCGGAAAGAGTGTAATACAATTTTAAATGAAGTAAAGCCTGATGGAAAAGGTATTTCTTTTGGAGTATTAAGGGATGCTGAAAACTGAAAAGTACTGTATCTTTCTTAAGTACATGCAATAACATAATTAAGAGCTGGCTGCTTTTGTTGGAATAAACTCGTGCATGGAATTGAAGTTAGGATAATTGAGTATGACATCTGTAAGCGCTTATTGTAACATGAAATACATTCTGTCAAGCAGCCTTGCCTAGGTATAATAGTCATCATGAATAAGTGTTCTAAACGTCCAACGCTGCTTTCAACAAAATATCATAACTTGATGTCAGATAGTTTGGTAACGTAATCCAGATATCAAATATATATTGCCCTCTTTATCAGTTACTTTTATTACCAATTATCTTTAATTAATATCAATCATTCACAGC
Source organism: Lissotriton vulgaris (assembly GCF_964263255.1). NCBI lineage: Eukaryota > Metazoa > Chordata > Amphibia > Caudata > Salamandridae > Lissotriton > Lissotriton vulgaris. Next base: position 1,038,284,530 of record NC_141696.1, on the reverse strand, counting down.
AGTGTTCCGTGTAGTTGAATTTAATAGGGGATGTGTATGTTGAAATTCCATTGAATGCTAAAGTATAATTTAATTATAATAGATATGACTGGATTTTATTTAGATATGAATATTATTTTTCATTAATGGGGAACTTATACATATGTCCTTGATTTATACTGTTTAAGTAATTTCCTGATTCCATTAATTTATTTTGTCACAAAGGTGTTATAAATCAGTCCAATGCAACATAAGATCAAAATGAGTATAATATGAAAAACAAATTGAGCGGGTGTATTAAAATCCGTTCATACAATCACAACAGGATTATTCCACAAACCTGACAGCGCCTGTGTTTAAAACATGATGAAAAAAACATCACTGAAATTATTTGTAAATGAAAATAATATTGACGCAATCTGTAGTTGAAAGAGTGCTTAGACCTTTAGCTTGAGCTATGTTGTTAATTATTCATTTCACAGTTTCATGAAGCGCTTCACGTCAATTGCACTACTTCAGACAACTCACTGGCCCATACATCAACGTAGACTTTTGCGATTCCTTAATTGCGATTATTAAGGAATCGCAATTAAGGAATCACAAAAGCCTATGCATGTAGGAATTGCTGTAAAAATAGCGATTCCTAAACATTCCTTAATTGCGACTTGCAAATTGCTAGTCGCCATTAAGGAATACTGTCTCATTCATTCCTATGGGCCTCCAGCCCCATAGGAATTAATTGGAGATTGCATGAGCAGTTTCAAGGGTGCAAGGGTGCCAAAATGACACCCTGTTGCACCCCTGAAATTGATCTGTGCACATATGTTGCACACACACATGTCCTAAGGGCATGTGTGTGCGCAACATGAAACTTTGAAAAATGCACAAAAGTGCATTTTTCAACATTTTTGCAAATTACCATGAAGTTCAACGTAATGGTAATTTGCTACTCCTATTAGCGAAATTGCTATTTTTTTTACTTTAATGCATTGCATTTAAGGAATCTCAATTTGGGATTCCTTAAATGCAATGGCAATTTAAGGAATCGCAATTTAGAGATTCCTTAAATTGTTATTTTTTCACTTGAGATGATGCATCCCAAATGAAAAAATACCGGTCGCAAAGGGGCAGATTCTGAGAAACTGCCCGTTTGCGACCGGTTTTTGCTTGGATGCATGTGCCTGTATATTGTTAAAAAAAAGACGACAATAAAAGAGTTCTAAGTACATTTGCTTCAGAGTCCAGTTGGATATGCTAGGGCAGAACCTTGAGATAATATTCTTTGTTCACTCTGTTGCATATATAAGGTTTAATAGCAGGCTTCTTTAAAGGTTCATGGGCTTATATATGCGCTGTCGGTTGTATGACGCACCAATGGCGCATCCTGCAGCATGAAAGTTAGAAGCACACATAAAGTCACCCTGTGTGGCTTTACGTGTTCTCTTAAATATCAACAACCAAGAAACCCGATCAACTCATGGGACTTAGACCGGATAGTACATTTGAAGCACCGATGAGTCATAAAAGTATAGATCTTTTTGAAACCCTGGTTAAACAGGATATCTCCAAACTCAACTACAATAAATCCTCACACAAAAACATCACACAGAAGGATTACAATACCTTGAGGAGAATTGCAAGCAACGAGCATATCAAATGTATTAAGGCTGACCAGGGAGGAGCATTGGTGGTAGTGAATTCCACCATGTACAATCAGAAAGTTGATGAGCACATTCATGATGAACAGATTTACATGAAACTTTCGAAAAATCCTACTATACAATTCAAAGAGATGTTAAACCTTATCGTAAATAAGGCATATGAAAAGGGTACTATTGATGATAGAACTAAAAAATACTTATTGAAACCATTTCCAAGAAGTCCCACAATACACATGACTCCAAAGATTCATAAGGGCCTTGAAGACACCCCATTCAGACCGATAGTTTCGACTAAGGGTTCTCTTCATGAACTGGTGGGAAAATTCATGAACCAATACCTGCAACCTATTGTGAGACAAATGAAAAGCCATGTCCAAGACACTACAGACTTCCTGATCAAATTGGCTCAAATTAAGATTTCAGAAGATGAACACCTGACATTATGTTTGGCGGACGTCCATTCCCTCTATACCTCGATCCCCCTGATGGAGGCATAGAGGCAATAAAAAAAGCTATCCTTGAAAGCAACATAGAACCAGGGATGCAACAATTCATGATGGAGCTGATGATTTTCACTCTCTACCAAAGCTATTTCCAACATGAGGACGATTGGTACCTCCAGCTGTACGGTACTTCGATGAGGAACTGTGCCGCACCGACATATGCTAATATCTTCATGAAATATTTCGAACAAGAAAATATATATGACAACCCAACCTAGACTGATAACATCAAAATGGATGTCAGGTATATCGATGACGTATTTATCGTCTGGAAGAACACTGAAGAAACTCTCCTACAGTCATTAACCGCCTTGAACTGCGCTAATGAACGTATACAATTTACCTGGGAGACCAACAATAAAACCATAACTTTTTTGGATGTATAAAACTCGATCACAGAGTCTGGTTTTGAAACGGACCTTTTACGTAAAAATACCGCACATGATTTCAACCTGATACTGAGATCACTTCACCTTAGCCCACACATATTTTTACTGTTATATTTTGTTTCTAGACGCCGGCCACTCGTGAGCACTCCCCACCGTTACCCACCTGCCTGCTACGCATCGCATGACTTTAAGGCTACTTTATTGTGTTAACTTATATTTTTGTTACCGTTTTAGACACTTTGGGGCATATTATCAAGGGGGTTTGTCTCCGCTTTTTTGGCTTTAAAAGCTAAGAAAGCGGAGATAAAATGATATCCCTATTACCTAGCTGTCGCTAACACCAGTTAGCTACAGCTAGTATGAGATAGCGACCATCTTGGGCCCCGCTTTGCATGTCAGTGATATTTATCACTAATGACATGCAAAGTGGGCGTGCCAAGATGTTAGTGATTGGAAACAGTCGCTAACATCGCTGTCTCCTATTACCAACTTTTGGAGATATTCGCGCTAAGTGTGAATATCTCCAAAAGCTAACACCTGCCCCTGAGCAGTTCTTAGCCATGTTATCCAATAGTAGGTGGATAACATGGCTAAGAGCATTTGCTCGGTAATGCATAAATATCGCTGACTTTACAGCGATATTCGTGCCTTTCGGCCGATTTTTATTGCTTAGGAGATTAACCTTGATAATAACAAGCCTCCTAAGCGATAAAAATCGCCGCAGCTCGGCGATAAAAATATCGCCGCTAAACCAACATAGCGATAATTATCGCTAGTTGTTGGTAATATGCCCCTGAGTGCTATATCTTTATGTTCACTTGTAGAGCTCCCAGACGAAGGGCACATGGCCCGAAATGCATTGGAGCAGTTTGCATTTTTGGAACTCGATGGAATTGTGAATGTTGAATATAACCATTGAAAAATGAAATCAAATAGAATGTTATCATGAAGACTAATGATGATATCAAAATAAACAATGTCAATTTTTTGTGGAATCTTGCTTGGTCGAGAAACTAAGGTGTGCCCACATCACAGGGATGCTACCATAGATTTATGGTGGTACAAAAGCGGGTGATGATGGACGGAGCTTCTGAATCAATCAAACACTCACACCCGGTCAAAGGATCTGGGTTTAATCCATCACCGTTCTTTAGCCCACTCTGCCACCCCAGTTCAGACATGGCTATATGCAAATCAGTCTGACCCTGTGCCTCATGGGAACAGTCCAGCCCGAACTGCCAAGCCATGTCTTCCCTGGACCGAAAACAAGCTTCCAAGGACCGGTTTCTGGCATTCCAGCCGTCTTCAGCCTGGCTTGCTTGAATTCATTGGCAAAGTGAGCAAGGGACTCACGTCTGAGTATACCCTGCCACACTTATGGCGGCCAAAAGCGGTACAAAAGGGGGTGGTGATGGACGGAGCATCTGAATCAATCAAACACTCACACCCAGTCAAAAGATCTGGGTTTAATCCATCACCGTTCTTTAGCCCACTCTGCCACCCCAATTCAGACATGGCTATATGCAAATCAGTCTGACCCTGTGCCTCATGGGAACAGTCCAGCCCGAACTGCCAAGCCATGTCTTCCCTGGATCGGAAACAAGCTTCCGAGGACCGGTTTCTGGCATTCCCGCTGTCTTCAGCCGGCTTGCTTGAATCCAGTGGCAAAGTGAGCAAGGGAATCACGTCTGAGTATACCCTGCCACACTTATGGCAGCCAAAAGCATTACAAAAGGGATTCAAGATAGCCTGGCTGATGAGGATTATGAATCCGAAACCGGTCCCAGGATGCTTGTTTCCGGTCCAGGGAAGACATGACTTGGCAGTTCGGGCTGGACTGTTCCCACGAGGCACAGGGTCAGACTGATTTGCCTATAGCCATGTCTGAACTGGGGTGGCTGAGTGAACTAAAGAATGGTGATGGATTAAACCCAGATCAGTTTACTGGGGGTGAGTGTTTGATTTGTTCAAACACTCCGTCCATCATCCCCTTTTGTATCGCTTTGTTCGCCCTAAGTGTGGCAGGGTATGCTCAGACGTGAGGCCCTTGTTCACTTGGCCACTGGATTCAAGATAGCCTGGCTGATGAGGATTATAAATCCGAAACCGGTCCCAGGATGCTTGTTTCCGGTCCAGGGAAGACATGACTTGGCAGTTCGGGCTGGACTGTTCCCAAGAGGCACAGGGTCAGACTGATTTGCCTATAGCCATGTCTGAACTGGGGTGGCTGAGTAAACTAAAGAATGGTGATGGATTAAACCCAGATCAGTTGACTGGGGGTGAGTGTTTGATTTGTTCAAACGCTCCGTACATCATCCCCTTTTGTATCACCATAGATTTATGGTGGCACACGAACTGAATTCTCTTAAATATCACCCCATTTCACACAATATGTTGCGTGTTAGGGGTGTGACATGGGTGTTGGTGTTGGTGTTCCCACACAACACCCATGTCCAATGATGCATTTCCATCTCGTTGGCGCTCTTACACGGTCGTCATCTTGGGTGAGTGAGGTCGGCGGGCTAGTGTTGCGCTTGACGCTTGCCTCACCCTACAAATGAACCACGCCACACGTACGCGCAGTGGACGAGCGCAGCGGGCGCGCCGATGGAGCGCTGGAGGCACGCCTGAGGCAAGCCCGTCTGCGCCCGTCCGCGCCAGACCGGGCCCTGGGCCCTGCATTATCTCCACTAACACTCTTCAACCTCCATTCTACTCTAGGAATTTTCTTATGGATCTCAGGCGGTCCTCTCATTCGATTTGCACTCATACTATTAGTATGATGGACCCCCTTACTCTCTGTCCTAGCTGCCCCTTCCAATTTGGGGGATAAGATCCCTGTCCCCCTCCAGTAGTCCCACTTAATATGGCCTTGCTCAATTGTCGCTCCCTGCCCAAACATGCCCCGGAAATTTATATGCTTCTTCAAGATGGTCACCTGGAGGTCCTGTTCCTCACAGAAACATGGCTCTCACCGGATTCCAACTATGACATTGGGTGAGCCTTGCCCCCTGGCTTCCTGATTCAACGGTTAGACAGACCCTCAGGGAATGGAGGAGGAATTGCAATAATATACAAAGACCATTTGTCCTGTCGATTTATCGACAGTCCGATCTCAGACTGCAAAAACATCCTGTTCCTCATTCCAATCTCCCCCCTGAAATCTTTATCAGGGCTTCTTGTCTATCGTCTTCCGGGCCCCTTACGGCAATTCTGCAGCTCCCTTTTAGAAGCTTCATTCGCCCTGGCTAGTAGTTCCCCTAACTTTACCATCTTAGGTGACCTAAACCTTCATTTTGACAACCCAGGCGTTAAAGGGGCATCTAAGTTGCAACTTGACCTTGCAGCATTTCAACTTCACCTGCTTAACCACCAACCTACCCATTCTAAGGGCTATCTCGTTGACCCCCTCTTTTCTAACATCCCGAACCTGAAGGTGCAAAACCCTGTCCCCCTTCCTAGGACAGATCATGCTCTAATTGCTTTCTGCTGGCATATTCCGGTGTCCTACCGGGTTAAACTGTTCCCCCAAGACTCTAGAACGCCGTCGGTCGAAATTGGCCACAGAAGACTGGAGGCAACTTTTGGAATGCTCCCTTCCACTCCACGATCCCCTTATCCATACAGTGGACATTACGTTTTCTGCTTGGATTGAGGATTCTCCTGATATAATCCTCCCTAAAACACCGGTCCATACCTCTGGCGGGACGCCCAAGTCACCTCGGTTCAATAACGACCTCCGCATGTTAAAAAAACTCTGCAAAAATAACGAAAGAGCATGGAGGAAAGAATTTGCCCCCCAAAAAAAGAATGAATGTAGTCAATCTATTTCAACCTATGAAAAGGCCCTTAAAACAACTCAAGCTGCCTTCTTTGAAGGAAAAATTAGAACCTCCTCCAGTTCCTAAAAAGAAAATTTTCGTATAGTAAATAAGCTTCTAAAAATCCCAGAGCCTCCCCCTCCTGTAGACCCCACCGGCGACCGTTGCAATGACTTTGCAGAATTTTTCAATGCGAAAATCTAAACCATTCTAAAATCCATCCCTCTCCCCACAGAAGAAATCCCTCCAGAACCCCTCCTCAGCACACAGCAACAACATAGTCCCTGACTAAATTTCTTTTCCCCGATCACAGAGGAGATTCTTCTCCCCATCTTTCTTTCCATGAAAAGTGTCTCTCCACTTGCCCCAGCACCACCCAAAATTTGGTAATTAGTTGCCCCCACCATCCTGCCCCCGTTGGTTAAACTCAGTAACACCTCTCTATTACAAGGTATTGTGCCTCATGGCTGGAAAAGGTCCATAGTAAAACCCCGTTTAAAAAAACCCACCTCAACCCAGCTGAACTGGGTAATTATAGACCCATCTCTTTACTGCCCATAGTCAGCAAAATTGCTGAAAAATCTGTCAACCAGCAGCTCTCAGCCTATTTGGAAATTAATGGACTTCTGTATCCGTCCCAGACGGGTTTTCTTCCGGGTCAGGGAACTGAAATGGCTATGATTGCTGTCGTGGAGGAGGCTAGAAAGATCCTTGATTCAGGAGGATCAGTGGCAGTGATCCTCCTAGATCTGAGCGCAGCTTTCAACACAGTGAACTATATCACTCTGACCCATCGGCTCAGGAAACTGGGAATCTCGGGGTCCGCACTGACTTGGTTGAACTCTTTCCTCCACAACCGCTCCTTCCAAATTTTGGAGGGAACCTCTAAATCCCATGCCACCCCTGTACACTGTGGAGTTCCTCAGGGCTCGTCCCTGAGCCTCACCCTTTTCAATGTTTATATGTCCCCCCTGGAGAAAATAGTCACCTCCCACAGGGTTAAACTTGTGACGTATGCTGACGATACTCAGCTTGTGGTCTCTCTCAGTTAGTTTAATCATCCCCCGGATAATCTCTATGCCTGCCTCCAAGACATCTCACACTGGATGGATAGTTCCCATCTTCAACTTAACAGTGATAAAACGGAGGTTCTGGTACTGGGCAACTAGTCTCACTTCATCCCAAAGACACTGCGGCCTCCCTGTATGGGGCCTGCCCCAGTTCCAAAACAATCCATTAAGAGCCTAGGCATGTGGCACGACCAGGACCTCACGTTTACCACCCAAGCCAGGAAGTCAGTACTGGTTTGCTACGGCATCCTTAGGTCTACCCGCAAAATTCTTCCCCTGCTCCCTCAAGACTCCAGGAAGATCCTGATCCAGAGCCTTTTGCTATCTAGACTGGATTATGGTAATGCTTTGTACCTTGGTGCCCCTAAGAAATTCCTCGCCAAACTTCAGGTGGTACAAAACTCTGCAGCCAGACTTTTAACAGGCATCAGCAGAAGTAGTTTGGCAAAACCGGCCCTCAAAGTGCTCCACTGGCTGCCCATCCAGGAGCGCGTACACTTTAAATCCCTCTGTATGACCTACAAAATTATTTATGGTAAGGGACCCCAGATCTTAAAAAATCTGATTGGACGCCATGAAGCATCCAGAAATCTTCATTCAGCGTCCTCACATCTAGCTTACATATCTGAGATCAAAAAGGCTCGCACAGGGGGCGTCTTTTCTCTTAAAACGCCTCCAAGATGTGGAATTCGCTGCCTCTCTTTTTGCACGCCGAACCTAACCATCTCACTTTCCGAAAGGGGCTGAAAACTTGGCTTTTTCCTTAATCCTCACCTCTCCTCTACTACCTCTGTTACTAGCGCGGAGACGCTCATGGGCAGCCATGCGCTTTATAAATCCCATTTTCATTTAATTTCATTTCATGAGCAATCCTAAACCTGAAATGCATAAGAAGGATACGAGGCACTTGCACCAGCTTGGAGGAAACATGTCTGTGCTGGTGAATCATATGGAGGATCTCAAAAACAAAGTGGGGGAAGCTGAGGTTGGAGGTGAAGGGTAATACTCAGGAAGTGGCCAGGATGAAGGAAAGAGAAAGGGATCTTTCGGAAAGGCTGGAGAGGCTTGAAAATAACTCCCGGAGGAACAACATCAGGATTCTGGACTTTAGAGAAGGACTGGAAGGAGACAATATTACAACTTTTGTTATAGAGCTCCTAACTAAAGCTTTCCCGCAGGTAGCTTGCCGCCTGTTTGGGAAATTGTGCTTTTAAGTTGAATCCCAGACAGAAGAAGCATAGGAAAATGTTGGTTTATATCCAATCATACCATCTTAAAGAACAACTCCTCGGGGCTGCTCTTAAACTCATATAGGTATATAGTATATAGGTTCAAGATGCATCTTTTAGAATAAGATCAGACATATCAGACATATCCCGTATTACTGAGGATAGAAGGTGGGATCTGGGTAACCGGATGGACACGCTGAGAGAGCTTGGTGCTCAAGTACAGTTAAGATTCTCTCCCTTATCGAAAGTCATGTGGGCTAACAAGATGTATAATTTTAGATCCCCTGAGGAGGTGGATAGTTTTGTGGCTCACAATAAACCTTAGCTAGTTGGATTTATTTAAATGCCTTGAGGGAGTCCAGTTACTATGACAATGAACTGTGTTTCTTTTTTTAGGTTAGTAGGTTACGGTTGAAAGTGGCAATTGGTAATTGCTAATAAGTGGTCAAGGTGGGGTTCCCATGGGTGGGGTCGGAGGGTAGGGGAGTGTGTCATGTGTGTGGGTGGGGAGCACTGGGAAAAAAACGTAATAGGGACCTCATGTGACTTAACAACCATCTGTAGATGTAGAAAGGAGGGTATCAGGATGATGATGGCGGAGATAGGTCTATCCTCAAGGGAGGTGGACGGCTGGAGGCTCTATGTTGAATTGGGAATGGACTAAGAGTTAAGAGAAGGCAGAGCCTGGTTATGCAATACCTCAAAGATAGCCCAGCCAGGAACCTCATGCTTCAAGAGACACACTTGTTACAGTCTAAATGTAAGGCAATGTTTGGTAAGCAAAGATGGGTTGCCAAGATTGTAGCCTCTGATCAACAATGCTGTTCGAAGGGGATGGCCATAATCTTTAAAACAAATTCAGGGGTAGAGCTGATCAAGACGCAGTTGGATGATAGAGGACGTTGGGTAATAGCTGAAGTCAGGTGTCAGGGTGCCAAATACACTTTAGTCAGCTATTATAGCCCCAACAAGGACAATATATCTCTGTTAAATAACCTTTGTCTTGTGGTGGCTGATTTCAAGGCCCCCCTAATATTAGGTGGAGACTTTAATGATTTTTTAAACAATAAATTAGATAGATTTTGCCCAGAATGCAGATAGCGGCACCACAGGTTAAACCTCATCTTGCTGCAATACTAAAAAATCTTAATCTTTGTGGCGTTTGGAGCAAACAAATGTGTGATGCTAGGGAGTATTCCTTTTACAACAGGAAAAATGGTCATTACTCCAGAATTTATTACATATTCAAAGTAATCCTGGAACTAGGTAACATTATGCTAATTGAATATCTTCCTCTTTACCTCTGTAATCATGGGGCTATGGCTCTAAATCTGGAACTTCCCCCAGAGCTCACCTTAAGGAGATGGACCCTGAACAGGAGATTACTCCGTCAACCTTTTATTCCAGGCCTAATAAAGAGATCTATACCATGAGAATCTATCAGTTGAGGAGGAGGTCATAGATCGTTGGCTTACTATGAAACAGATTCTTAAGCTGAATTTGGATACTTAAAAACCACTTACACAAGATATAACAGGGAGTGAGTTACTTGACGCCTTAAATAAAGCTAAGAAAGGGAAATCTGCTGCCCCGATGCAATCCCAAATGAGTTTTATGTTTTAATGTCTGAAGAAATCATTACGGTCTGGTTAAAATTGTCTAGTGAAATTCTTGGAGGCATCCCCCCTCTACCTGACTCATGGGGAGATGCTATCATTACATTGATATTGAAACCAGGGAATGATCCAACCCAGTGCCAATCTAACAGGCTGATGTCACTGCTAAACTGTGATTATAAGATCTTTGCAGGGGTTTTGAGTGTCCATCTCTGTAAGATCGTGGGGCCGATAGTTCATGAAGATCAAAAGGGATTTCTCCTGGGTAGACAGATGCTGGATGTGGTGTACACTTTAACTGGTGCTGTTCACCTGGCAACAGCACAGAGCTTCCCCCCTCTCAATCATCTCTGTCGACGCAGCAAAATCCTTTGCCGAGGATCCCGAGTAAACTGGCACTATCTGAGTAGGGCCTTGAAGGCTTTTGGCTTAGGCGATATTTTTAGTGCGGTCCTCAGAAGAATCTATGAAGCTCCCCAGGCTCAGATCATGGTTAATGGCAGCCTTTCTGCAGCAATCACAATAGAGTGTGGTACTAGGCAGGGGTGTCCGTTGTCTCCCATTCTTTTTGATTCGTGCATCGAGCCTTTGGCTCAGAGCTTAAGGCGGAATGTAAAGATCACCCCCTTTGCTGCAAATGGGTTCAGGAGGAAATTAGCACGATATGCGGGCAATTTGATTATATTATCATCAAATGGTAATCCTGCTCTAGCTGAGCTACTTGTGGAAGTGGAGGCTTTTGGGAGGTTATCTGGCTATGAGGTTAACGATAAAACTGAGATCATGGCGTGGAACATCGCAGTTCAACGGGTGAGACTCTCCAAGGAATTAAGATACCTTGGAGTAATATTAACTCAAGATATCAGAGATATTCCTAAAACTAATCTGGAGAGAGTCTTAAAGGAGGTGGATGCTTTATTGAAGAGGTGGCAGAATATCCGGCTATCCCTTTATGGACGGGTCAACCTCGTTAACAATGTGTGTTATCCCCAAATATGCTTATCCTTTTAATAATATCCTCCTGTTGTTTGATAAAGCTGAATTACCTAAAATACAGGACAAGATCTCTTCATTTATCTGGGCAGGCAAAGGGATCAGGTTGTCCTGGAAAAAACGAAGGCATAAACCCTCACATAGTGGTATGAGTCTACCGGATTTCAAGTTGTACTGTCAGGTGTATCAATTAAAAAATTGTAGGATGCTACTTCTCAGGACAGACTCTTCCCTGAATGGCAGTATGGTTAAAGCTATGCTGATGGATGTAGAGGAGGTAGGATTGATGTATTTAAATGTGTGCCCCCAAATTCTTTTAAAATGTTCGGCCGAATATACTGCTTTTGGCGGCCAAGCTGTGGTCCGACTATCGGCCTGTTTGGGACTGTCCTATTATAGTGAATGGCCTCCAGTTTGGGACATCCCAGGGACACCAGAGGGCCTTTTGGATGGTCTGGCTCAGCTTCTAAAGGGTGCAGGCGTCACGTACTGGAAATATGTCATGGCTGGCAATAAATTTCTCCCCTGGGACTTCAGGAGGAATCTTACTAATGGAGCCCTCTCCAGATTTAAGTTCTACTAAATTTCAGTTTGGTGTGAAAGCCAACACTGGCCATTCTTAGAGGACAACCCCATGGAAGATGAGTTACAAGACCTGGCTCCATAAAAGAAGGAAGTAGCACGCTGGTATAATCATCTTCTTGTTGCAGCAGATAGGAAGCTGGAACATCCACACCTGGTGTTAGCTTGCCGAACGAGGAGCTGACAAACCTTTGGCAAGTATCTGGAGACACACTTTACTCTGTGATTAAATCTGCTTCACTAAGAAAAACACACATCTTTACGCTCCATAACATATTCTGGTCCCCTCCCAAACTATCCAAAATAAAGGGCAGTAGGGAGGCAAGATGCAGGAGATGTGGTGCCCAGAAGGTGGATAATATTCATGTGTTTGCATCCTACCGATTGATTCAAGAATTTTGGGGCAGCTTTGATACAACTCTGACCGATGCTCTGGGCATGATGTAAGCCTCTCTCTTATCTTGTTTGGAACTGCTTTGATTCCTGAAGAGGCGCTGGGCTTCACAGGAGTACAGAATACATTTGTGTCTTATTTGTTCCTTTTTGCTCGGAAGGAGATCTGCAAGTTGTGGCATCAGGCAGCACCATCAACACGGAGAGCCTGGTGGAACTCAATAAAATACTACAGAGATCTAGATCAGAAAGTTAATGTATATAGATAGAGAACAGAACTAGGGCTATTTTGGAAAATGCTAGACCATTTAGATCCTGATTAAGCTACTTTATACGGTCCAATGAATATACCTCTTGGTCAGCTCTCAATTTGTACTGCGGATGGATCTTGTGGGAACATTAGCTGAGTTTGGAGCCCCCAAGTTATAAGCAGCAGGGGTGGATCAGACCGAGAGGTTGCTATAGCTACGGAGGTCATATGAGGAAAAATAAAAAGAAGGATACGAGGCACAACAAAGAAAAATGTTTTCATTTCTCCTAGTTTTTTCCTCTTTCAATGCATGCTGCATTCTACAGCACACATTGGAGGAGGATATCACCTCAAGTGAATGTTTTTGTGCAGGAAGGTGCCCCTTCCTGAGCCGGCACATGGCAGCAGTTTGTGTGCCAGTGCAGGGAAAGTCACAGATTCGACATGTTGCTGTAAATATGTGGATCCCTGTAACAAGGGAAACACACCAGATGGTGGGCTACCCTACCTGCACCTCTGTGCTAGTTTCCTATTTTATCAAAATGAACCATGCCTAAAGACGCAGACACCAACTGCCCTATGGTGCCACTGTTTTCCAGATCAAATAATAGTTCTTGAATTGTGTGCGCAGGAATAAAAGTAATGTCCAGGAATTTGCTCTGGGAATTTTCAAAATTTCTTTATTGATGAGTAAAAACGGTTCACAGAAAGACAGGGATTTTCAGCCAACGCGTTTTGTTCTCATGGAGAACTTCATCAGGGCTGAAAGAGGAAGGCAAAATACATACATACATATACATACAACAAGGGGAAGAATCAAAACCAAAACATGTTTAAGTTAGCACAAATGAAAACCACCAAAAAATATATGTGACAAAAGAAGAACAATATGACAAAAGAAAATATAACAACCGTGTATAATACAAAAGATACAACATTGAAAAAACATTTAAAAAACAGCCACTATATTTTGACTCTTTGTACAAATTGAGGCCTAAGGCCCAGGTCAACTTATACTGTTGGAAGACATGTATGAAATAATATTGTTCTGATTGATGATATACAAATATCCTGTTACATATTAAAATAATGACATTTCACATTATATATGTCTAATTGATTCAACTGAATACACACGTTATTACACAAAAACACTGACTTGCTCATGGGAAACATTCTGCTAATGGAAGGACCTGGAGTACTCAGTGATGTTGTTGTAACGTATCTAGGGCTCTAGTGTAATTTTCCTGATTCATGCCCTTATATAGGTATAACTTATCATATCCTTATATAGGCATAAGAATCCTAACCATGTTTCAAGTCAAAGATAGCTTTATTCGATTTTACATATTTAAAATCATAAAAGCAGATACAAAAGACAATAAAAACACATTACAGTCAGTTCCACGACAATTTGCCATACAAAGGTACATAACAATGCTAGTAGATAAATACATATTATTTAAATTAGGGGTCAGTTCATTGATTTCCTGCATCTAATCAATTTTTTTTTTAAATTTGACACACAATACATGGTATTTCGTCTTCCAGCATCTGAAGTTTCAGAAGAGCAGGTCTGCACTGTCTCAGTCCCCACATTTTTAACAAGAGGATTAGATATTTATTTTGTGCAAAGGAGTAAAATTTGCAGAAAAACACAGAATGTATTGTAGCTTGTTGTGAAATGTCATCGCATGGGCACAGTGGTAAGTCTTTTGACCATAAATTAATTTCTGGGAAGGTTACCAGTCTAAAGAAACTGTCCCCTCTAAAGTGTGTTAGCAGCATTCTAGAAAAGCTGCTTTGTACCAGAATTAAATATTTTTGTAAACCACTCCCTGCAACATTAATTGATTCTGTATTACAGACCCCTTTGTCCCTTCCATCTGCCACCGTTTTAACTCTAATAGTTCCAAGCACAGCTCTTTCAACTTTTTTCTAGAAATAGAACTTAGAGTATTTGGCAATGAAAAATATTCAGGGTGTCCAAGCTCTTCTAAAAATGACTTTACATAGGAAAACCATTTATTTTTTTGCCCCTCTTGAAGGTCCAAACAATCCTGTATAATCTCTCTATTAAGGCCAGTTTCTTACGAATTCCAGACTTTGTGCCAAAGTAGAACCGGGCTTATTTTAATTAGGTCGGTCACATAAATCAAACCCAGTTCTTTATGACATATGTAACTTGATGCTGAATGTGGGAGTGCCAATAGAAAGCGAAGAAAGGCATTTTCACAGATTTGAATATCTCTAGTGTTAATAATCCCCCATATCTCACCATAGGTTACGGTGGACGACCATTTCAACTTATAGATGTCAATGAGGTTATGTACAGGACGGGCCCCCAATTTATTAGCAAATTTCTTTATGGCTCCGATAGCGCTAGATAACGATAGTTTCCTCGATTCGGCTGCCGATGCCCATGTTCCCTTTTTATTAAAAACTATTCCTAAATAGGAAAATTTGTCTGTTGACTCAACCTTAGACTCAACCTTAGACTTTTCTAAAAAAGTGCTGCATAAAACATCTCTCTTAGATGTACAACACATATAAGTTTTAGCATAACCATATTTAGACACAGCCAATACAGTCCAAATACGGCATGGCTACTTCCACTAAGTGCCTAGAGTACAATGAGTTCTTGAAGACAACCATCCTTCAGCAGTACAGGAATACCCCCTGCTTCAATATTGATTTGTCCCAGAACTCCTGGAGCATGTAAAGAACTTTGAGTTCTTAGTGATGTTATTATGTCCACCCTTATGTCAAACTCTGCACCTTACAGGTATAAATACACCAGCATCTGAACTAGCAAACACACAGTGCTTTTGGAGCAGATCGACTAACTACTTGCCCGACACCCTGCTGTATGCAAGTGCCGAAGGAAGCCGACCCTCCCGCTGACGCACTGAGAGAGACGCTGTCTTTTCTCCTGCCGAGAAATCTAGCTCCAGTGTTTCCCTGCTACCCTTGCTGGTTACTGGGATATCGAGTCCTGAGAGAGAGATACAAGACCTCCTTCATTCTATAACCAAGGTACGGAGCTGATTAGACCCTTAGATAATTCTTGGATAGATTCTTGGCAGAAACTATTTAACTCAAGCTACACCTCACTTAGGGTCCCATTAGGATGGCGGACGGACCTGCGTCCGTCCGCCACCCCAGAGGAGGAGGGACCGTTCACAGGGGCAGCCGCGGTCCCTCCATGCTGATTAGAATGTGACTGCCACCCTGGCAGTCAGATACTTAATATTTTTCACATTGCGGCGGGTGCTGCTCGAAGCAGCACCCGCCGCAATGTTAAAAAATACATGTTTTCCTTTGCGTGCACGAAGCTGCAGGCACTGCGTGGTGCCTGCCGCTTCGTGCACGCAAAGGCAGGGGGTACCATAGGTACCCTCATGTGCACCGCCCACCCCCCCTTCACCCCTGGGGGCCCGCAACGGGCCCCCAAAGAAAAGTCCGTATGCCTTTCCACGGCGGAAATGCCGCAGTGGAAAGGCATAGGACCGCCGACATTGTAATATGGCTGGCGGTGTCTGATAGACACCGCCAGGCGTATTTTAGATGCACCAGTTGAGTACTTTTAGTCATTATTTATCATTGTATGTTTTTTTATCTATTTTATGTATCTTATGGCTTAGAAACCATAAAATCTTTTACAGTATTATTTCATAATACTCTTTTTACTGTATTCACTTTACTTCATAGCAAGTATTATGATTGTAGCAATTCACTTCTCTTGCATGAGAAATAAATAACCTTTTTATTGAAAACGTCCGTCTCTCTATTTCTCTGCACTTCTGGTGAAACGAAGCATGCACGATTGACTGAGTGAAATAGACATCTATTGTTTCCGCGACTCTGAAGATATATTTCTTATTCTTGGGGAACAAAGTTGTCATGTGATATGGTTCTCAGAAACTAATCCCTTCTTGTGTATTCGAGAAAGTTTCTAGTGAACTCTGAGCTAGCTGGCATTCACAATTAAGTTTAACCTATTCAATAGAGACCAAGTCAACTTCAGTCCGACATCTAAACTATAATTTATGTTATTCCAATGCGCAGAGCCTATTGGGAACATAGGAACTACACTACAATGTTGACCCTTTGGAAACCCTACACTTCCTTTTCTTATCTAGCCAGGAAACATTCATGCTTCCCTCATTACATTCAGGCAAGCACTTAGATGCACAATACCTTTTTCCCCGTCCTTCTCTCAGGATCTAACTCTAATGCAATGCACTGCACTTGGAGTGTAATAAAAATATGTATACCACCATAATTATGCCTCTCAACCTACACACATATAGAAAGAATAGGGACAAAACCAGATCATCTATTGCTAGTTGGAATGAGAAGCAATCCATGGGCTCTACAGCTAGTAGATACTATCATCACTCTATCTGTGTCAGTCCTTGTGTGGAATCAAACGGGTCATAGATATACTCAGATGAGATAGTGGCGATCCTTATTAATTCTCTCAGGTGAAATGAGGATACTCTTTATCAGAGTACGGACTTGATGCTGTTCTAATAAACAGAACACTACTCTAAAACAATGCCAGCAGAACAGTAAAAACTGTGAAAACAGTCACACAAATTCACTTCTGGTGGACCATTTTGAATGCTAGGGGCTGAGCAACTTCCTCTTCCATGGCAATTCAGTCATATGGGGACATATCTCTTACCCACTTTATACAATTTCACTGGAATTGCTGGTGCAACTATGCCCAAAGTCCTTTCTAAGCCTCTTTGGTAGTCTTCTATCATCCATCAAATCTGCTTCCATTGTCTTCTTCCGCGTTGGGCCTCTCGATCCAGGCCTTTCCAAGAACACACGCACAGCTCACTCAAAAGTCTCAATGTCTCAAGGCAGTGCTCCATTGTCTCTCCCCTGCGGCAGGCACTACAGATATTGTGCTCTTCGTTGGTCGTGGGCACAGATAATATCGTGCAGACCCAAGTACTGTTTAATCAGGAAAGAGCAACATACTTTCACATTCAGCAACACACTCAGGCTCCAACACTTGTTATTCAGTGTCAGAGGACGCTCGGGCTGCTCTTTCATTTTATTTTTCCTTTCAACATGGGTACCACAAATGTAGTGCCTTTTGCCAATCTTGGATCATCCAGTGCACTGGCTTTCTGTTGGAGGAAAGAAAAGGAGAGGGGGTGGCCAAAACTTAGGCCAAGGGGCTCAAGGGACCACGCGCTGTCAGAGGTTACCAGCACATGACAGGTAGAAAACTGAAGCCTCAAACCAGCCCTGCCGTCAACAACAGGGATCCTTCTCTTTCGCTCTTCTGCACTGAAACTCTTGTTCTGTGGCAAACAGGGAACCAGCTCCTCCTTCTTCTCTGATGTCCAACGCCGTCTGATGGAGCAAGCACAATGCTTTGGAGATGCCATTGATGACGGGCTGGCGATCGCTGTCCAGCCTTGCTACTTTCTGGGTGCTGGGACTGTAGGTCCAAGATGTCCGCCCCTCATCTGTAGCTGTCACTGATGGGAGTTAGGACTCATCTTTATCATCGTTCTGCAGGTTATTATGACTCTTCCTTTTACTCTGGAAGATCCCACAGAACCTAGTGATGTAGGAAATGTGACACAATTGTTAGTTTCATTCAAATTAGCGCAAAAACAATTCCTTGTATTTAACAATGGGACTGCAAGCAGGTGGCCTGCAATCTTCAAGGGAGTGGCCCGATGCCATGGGACAACTCTGGTCTAGAATGCACTGTCATTCTCATAGAATACAAAGGCAAAGGCAGTGTTTCTAGTCTCTTCAATTGGGTACTCTTCATTATCCTCACTAACTTCAATGAGAGAGTATTATCCTCTGCCATTTAAGGGTAGATAGCTAACTGAGAATTATATCTAAAAGTATGTCCTCACACATAGTGACATTGTCTAATGGGGTAAATATTTTCTGAATTACTACATCTGTGTGTTCCTACATTGCTTGTCTAAAATACCTCAAAAAGGGGAAACACATGATCCAAATTATCAGGGGCATGCAGATACCTCCCTT
Source organism: Lissotriton vulgaris (assembly GCF_964263255.1). Lineage (NCBI taxonomy): Eukaryota > Metazoa > Chordata > Amphibia > Caudata > Salamandridae > Lissotriton > Lissotriton vulgaris. The sequence continues at coordinate 1,038,266,011 of NC_141696.1, read as the reverse complement.
TAATAATTGTGCATCAGGTGCACTATGCAATACACAGGCTAATGATCAACATGTGGAAACGAAAGACAAGGACTAGGGAGTCCTGCAGCAGGGACAAAAGGGTAAAAACAAACTAAAATAGGCAGTGAAAATATGTCATGTTAAAAAAATAAATGTAAAGTATCCCCTATTGAGGTGGAAAACTTGTCTACTATAGTAAAAGATCTGATTGAATCAGTTAACAAGTCCATCACTACCCTGACAGTCAGACTGGAAAACATCGAAGTGGGCAAGATGAAAATTCTTGAAAACCAGTCTAGTCATACAAAAGGGAATTATACATAATATGGGGGTCCCTAGTATATCACTGCAGTCTGGGAGTGTGAACTTGAACAATACACCAACAATAATAAAAGGGCTGACTGGTGAAAGGAATACAGGAAAGTTAAATGGGACTGGGACACAGCTGAAATCCCCAATAACTTGCAATGCGACATCGATTAGGCGACAAAAGAAAAATCTATAGGAAGAACAAGAAATTACTTGGTTTGATAGTCAGGCATGTGACACAATACACAAAAGTCAAAGTAGTACACAGATTTTAACTATACCACCGGCCGCTACACCATATACTTTAATCTCTGCAATTGTTGCAGTTCCCTCCCCGGGAAAAATTAAACTTGGTTCCCTTTGAGGAACAAGCCATACACTACCTAGGAAGCAGAACAGGATTAACTAGTGCAATATCATGAGAAAAGTTAGGTCACCTTTAGCAAGAGCGACAGATTTATAGTTCATCCTTAATGTCCAATCAGGGAACATTTAATCAATGGCTGCCCATCCCTTAAAGGAAGGGGTAGTAACATGACTAACTGTAGGTGACACACTTTTAATCCTGTATATCTCTTTTGTTTTCTATTATTTTTTCTTCAATACCATTATAGCCAAATAGACATGCACTGGTGAAGTGTTGTCTGTCATGTTCACAGCATGAAATATCATTTCTGTGAAATTTAGTAACTAGAACAAGTCCAACCAAGTGTTGCGTAGCAATGGGCATCGTCATGACCATCCCCTCACAACACAGGGGAGCTTGTAATAGTATCAAAAGTAAAATTGTAAAAACAACGCAAAAACAAAAATGTGCACAAAATCAAAACACACATACCTAGTAGTACTTAACTGTAACCACCTTGTCAACTTGCAATGACTAAAACATGTAAGCATGTTAAGCCACCTTAATCATGACTTTCTAAAAGTAAAACTGCTTCACAGACACTCTGTGTTTCCCTTGCACCACAATTCCTCCTGTGAAAAATAAATCTTAATTTGTTGATCGTTTTTACCTAGGCATGTAGCCCACAAAATTCTAACAAAGAGCTTCATCTTATTAACTTTTTGTCTAAGACTTATGCAACATTTTTTTTTAAATAAGGACATTATTTTTCAAAGCAGAAATACCAAGGTATCATTTTCTTCACAGCACCCTTTTTTTATTTGTCTTGAACAATATGGGAACAGACAGGGCTCTGTAAGTTTTGATTCTCTGCGTCCTATCTTATCAGAAAGCTAAAAATAGCACCTCAGCGCAGAACTTTCTGGGCTGTTAGCCAGCCACTGTGAGCACTCCTGGCCCCCACCTCTTTGTAAGGCTTTCCTATTGCAATCATCACACATTTTCATGTCAGAGAAGCTTTCTAAGCAGTGATTCCACCTCCTGTTTTACTCGCTCCTATGTCTAGCCCCCCACCTTACAGTCATCAAGGTCAAAATCTGCCTTCAATTTCTTCATTGCGTTCTGAGCTCTTTAGCCCCCACCTTCTCCTCTCTCTGAATCTGTCAAAGACAAAAAGCCTTTCTTTCTAATCTTCAATAATTAACACTATTTAAAAATACATTTTTTATATACTGTCTCTTTTGGGGGTCATAATTTATTTCTATTCTTAAATTATTAAAACACTTACTGTGAATAATTCGCAGAACATAATAAATTAACATACCAGCATAGAACAAATATTTGTTACTACCCCACGCAATGGTACTCATTTTATCAACCTCAAATGGATGAAAGTCTCAAGTAGGTCCAGCTAAAGTTAGAACCTACAACCATGATGTTAAACACAAACCTCTGTATCAGGCATGTTAGTTCACTGAGCAAAAAAAACCACAACCCTACTTGGAACAACCTGCAAATTCCAAATGCACACATTTCTGTTCTTAAATTGAACTTTTGATCTGTCCATATTTACTTTTCATTAGTACTTTTGTTCATCAAGGTTATCATGAAATCACAGTGGGTGCTCTTTTTTTAGCTACACCCCTTTCAATTACCTTTTGCGACACTTTGATGGTGATGAGGCCAAATTAAACTCACTCCTTCACAACTTCACTTCTCCCATTCTCTCATTCATTCACAACCACAATGCAATAAACAAAAAGGGCGTAATACCATGCTTTACTTACATTTCATGACTCAGGCTGCCCTTAGGCCAAACTGGTGTCAGCCAAACTGGTGTCTTTGGGACAGCAACAACACCCAAAACAACTCTATTTGCTACCACACAGCATAGTGATTTTTGTCACGTATTACTCATACAGTCATAAAAACATACTCTCAAACATGGCCATGTTCAAACATTCGCATCACATTCAACCTCGCTCATATTCAAACTCACACAGAACAATAATATATGAACACAAGAGTATTTCAAAATTACATTTCCAAACAGACAACAGAGCCCGTTGAGTCCTGTTCATGGAGAACTAATCAATTCAGATTCCAGACCAAACAGATTTTCAAAATCAAGCAGTGCAAGGACTTCCAAGAGACCGTCAGACAGGTATTAACCACAGACCGGCCTACAGACCATCCCGCAATCTTCTTGGTTCACCCTCGGAACTATTCTGACTAGGCCCACTTTCGGATCAACACATGAAGTCACCGTAAAAGGAAAAACACCACTTGGCCCCCTAGCTCCAGGAAGGGACCATATATGGCACGGCTTGGATAGGAACAAAGGCATAGCTTTCTATCACTGAGGAGGGCAGGAGGGGTGACTCCTTTTCGTCTTGGTGCTTGGGAAGGAAGAGTCGGCGCCTTCAGAAATGCTCTAATCACTCCTAAAGCCAAAAGCAAACTTGAGTCTAAAACAGTAAAGAAAACAGGATACCTTCAACTGCTACCCATATTTCAGATGAACAGGGTTGCTTGGAAACAGCCCGTGATCAGCACATGAGCAGCATGTGACCGCATCCCGTGCTCGAGCACATGTGCTGAAAATGGCTGTTGTATGGTTCTTGGCCCACTCTGATAGCAGTAGATACACAGAGAAGGAAAGAGGGTTTCTTCCTAGCAAAAATACACATATATTAAGCAGCAAAAATAGATTTAGATAGATCATGCTAACATAGCATAGGTCCAATACCCCTTATGCATGGGAAATCTAATTTTTATCCCTAAGAATGTTGCGTTTTATTAAGGTACTGTGCGATATTTAGAACTACCGTGGGAATTGCTATGTCTGCACTACATTCCTGTTGCAATTCCCTAGGACTCTCTACCTACAATGAGAGAATTTGTTTTATTCAGGTAACTTCATATCAGGCATTTGTGAATCAGAAAGCCCTTAAAGTGGCCTATTTGAGTCCTTATGTGAAACCTAGGGAGATACAAGTGCTGCCTTTCATTGCTACATATGTATGAGAATCTCAGTTAGCTCATGAATGGAATGAGCTGCAGAATGTACTTCATTCTTCTGCATTGAATTATGTTGCTAGGTTTGGATGGTTGGACCGAACTCTTCAAATACCTATTTAAAGTAATTTTGCAAGAAGGCAACGAGAAGTGAAGAGCATCAACGCTTCAATACTTTCTCCATCTGAATAGCAAGCAAATCCACAGATTAGCTGTATATTCAATAAACTAGAGGCCAGAGTATCCGCAGCAAATGTTATCATCTGCATGCCCATCCATCTGTTTTACAATCCATTTGGCTATCTGTCTTACTGTGTATGCTTCCATGTGTTTTGTTTGATTGTATGTATGTTGTGTGAATCTGCAAGTTGATCTAAATGAATACCTTAAGTGAGTGAGTGAGCATCTATGTTTGGGTGTGTGTACAAGCATACATGAATATCTGTTGGCGCATGTCCTCTGTTGACTGGATGTTTGTTGCTATGTGTGCATGGCGGCCTATACATGTAGTTGTTCTGCATTTTGAATACCAATGTGTCTGTTATTCTGCATGCCAAGATTACTGCATGTCAGGTAGATTTGTATACAGGTGGATGTATAATTGGGTGAGTATAGGTCTGGTGGTGTATGTGGAGAGTATCTCTCTGTGTGTTGGTTTGAGATGCAGTCACGTCAGTAGAATTATTTGTTGCATATGTGAAAGCAAAAACTGTACTTGAAAATCAAGGCATCCCAAAATATATTGTCGCAAGATATTCTTCCTTAGATCGAATTGGAAATGGTGTTAAACTTCAATCTCATAACGTAATGTGTCGCCATGTTGAGGCATTCCTCCCAAAACATCCAAATAAAAAAAATACAATTTCACTAAATATTTATAATTTAAAGATAATTTCGGCTCACACAATAATTGAGTTCTAGACCAATGAAATTTAAAGGATTGACCAGAGAATATGTGTAAATGAATGATCAACATGTAAAATCATGCATTTTGAGGGTTTCAGATCTAGACCTTCAATATTAACTTAGAAACTGACATCTTGAATATGTACTTTTAGTTTCATTATTTGGACAAATGAAATCATTTGACAACTTTGAGATCACATGTAAAGTCCGCACTGTATCTATATTAAAATTAGGTCCTGACGGTCAGATTTGGACCAGATTTACAGAGAAGTCAGCTTTGTATTATTTTTTCAATGCAGACTCAAAGCAAAATCCATGTTTTTATTTACAAACCAACGGAAATGGCTAGTTGCATTTTATGTAAGCAAAACTAATGTAACACAGCACTCAGCTAGCTGCTGTGCATTACTTTGTATCAAGGATGCATTCCATGGGTGGTTCATGGGCATTCCTGTGCAGACACTCATAGGGCCTGATTCACAAAGGTAAACTGAGATGAAAGTCTAACTTTACGACTTTCAGCATTCACAAAGGGCATTTACGAGTGGTAACGGTAGACTTTAGTCTGACTTAGCTCTTGATTATAATGCAGATCCATATCTACTAAGACTTTTACACATGAATTTGCACCCAAAGCCTTTACCGTAGCAGCTGTTACTGGACGGGGGTAGTGGGAGAGTGGTCAGGGTGGGCTGTGGGGAGGGATTCAAAATAAAGAAATGAAGGACTTACCTGGAACTGCTGGCCACCGCCTCTCTGCTGTCCTTGTCCACTTCTTCTTCCTGTCTCCAGTTCCTGCCTTGGTTCGGCACTCAAACAGGGACTTGGAGTCTGTGCATGTTCCTCACCAGCTTGTGAATTGCAGCCTGGTGGGGAACATTTAAAGTGCGCATGACTGTTTGGCCAACCCAAGGAAATGCAAACCACTCCTCCCCCTGCTCTGGCCAAAGCCACCCCACCACTGACGGCATTAGGAAAAATAATATGATAATAAAGTAAAGTTATCATTCTATTGTTCCTTTTGAGCAGTGGGGCGGTGCTTCTCCACTTTAGCAGAGGAGCCACCACTGATCCTGTATCTCCCTCAGACTGGCGTAATGAGGAAAAATATTTATATTTCTTCTTTTTTATTCCTCTTTGCATTCTGCAGCACACTGCATAGAGGAAATTGCATTTCCGCATAGTTTTTGTGCAGGAAGGGACTCCAGCACAAAAACTATGCTGACCACAATGCAGACACACTTGTGCTATATGTGCAAGGAACATGGTAGCATTAAGTGCGCCAGTGTGGGGAGAGAACAGAACAGTGCCACAGATGAGCAGATATGTGCAGAAACTTCACTTGCTGGTCATCTTTGCGTGATTTATTTGTATATCTTAGCCTTTATGTCTTGTAGAAGCAAAACCTACATCAGCAGCAAGCAGCTTCACTACAAGATACAAATATATATAATGTATTTTCTCCTGTACAAAAATTCTCAAGGGATTCTTCTTCACAAGACACCCGGCGTAAAGATACACATGATTTCTCTCTCACTCAACCACATTCCCGCTATACTGATCAATTTCCCCCTCTCCTGATGTAACCAACTTATGTAGCCTATATGTTATTTTCACAATTTATACGCCTTTTCACTCTTTCCTCCTTCCCACTCTAATCTCTATTCAGTTTTCAGCCTGTTGGTTCTCTTCAGTTCGATTTTTTGCTTGATGATTTCTAAAAGTATATTTACCAATATAAAGTTCTATGTTATATTGCACTGTGCTCTGATGGCGTTTGATTAAGCAGGAAAGCAGCGTGCTAAAAAACAATTAAATAAACAATTAAATAAATAAATAAAGTGTCAGCTTGAAGGAGTTCCGTGTACTGAGTTAAATCATGCACATACAATGGCCCAAAACACTTCTCATGCTAAAATGTATGAATGCTCCTCTTGTTAAGGGCAAAAAATACAAATAATCTTACTGATGAGGACACCTTTCCCAAACCTGGTAAAACATTTTTTCAGCAAAGAGATAATGGCGTGTATGGTTTCGAGTTCGATCCCTCAAATGAAGTTGGGGGAATGTCGCAGCACAAGCCATTGAAGTCTAATTTTCAGCTCAAGGCACAAGTGTCATTTACTATCTTACCTCAGCTGGCAGAAGCCAAAAACAGACTTCCATTTGGGAATCCTTAAACTTCTCATTTGCATAAGAATGGAAAGTTAATTGTGTAACAGATATGCTGACTTCCCGCAGGAGTTCATTAGGCATGCTGCACATGCTGAGAATATAACTTAAATGTCGCCTCTAAAAAAAAATCAAATGGAACTTTGAGTCTGAATTCCAACTCTAAAACAATGGTAGCTTTTAAAATATGTATTGCATAAATGATAAAGCTTAATTTTAATTGCACACATATTCTTTGTGTCAACCATTTATGTGGCATAACTGTTCCAAATTAGTTTGTAGCATTTTATTATTGTGAAAAAGTCTAGAGGCATTTTTTGTGGCTCTGATGATACATCTTCGCGGTGGAAGCTGCCTAACAATTTAATTTATGCTTTCAATTTCATTATAAATCATCATCATTGTAGTCTGTTCATTGTATAGCGAAATGCTATTCATTTTCACAAAGAGCGTCGTAGTCTTTTGATAAGACTCTTATGATTGGTCAAAGAAAATAAATGTTTTTGAGCTCCTACAAACAAAAATTCTGTTTTCGAAGTGAAAGACTGCCATGCAATATTATGTTTCCAGTCAAATGGAATCAATTAAGTCACACGCCATGTGCCTTCTGTAATATTGATAGTAAGGGTAAGAAATATACTGGCAATTGCTACAAGTCGAAAGAATCGGTGCTATGAAAAGTAATAACCATATTTTAATTACTATTGAGATCGTTTAACAATGGGTTAACATGACAAGGGTTTTACATAATACATAGGATCTTATTTATAAGCCCCTTACGACACTTTTACACTGCAATTGAAGCAGTGGTGCCATGAACAATGCGCCACGTTGCGCCATATTTATAACGTGACGCATCTAGGCGATGCGTTACTTTGTAAACCCCTGTGCCAAGTTATACCTGCAGCAAGTATAATGTGCGCAGGGTAGGTGTTCCCCCCATCAAAGCCTCATAGAAGTGACACATTCAAATATGTAAGATTTCAGTGTGCCACTTCTAGAACACCATTGCACCAGAACCTCACACCTGCCTCATGGTAGGCATAAGGTTGACTCAGCGCATCGAAGATAGGCCTTACTCATGCATTGCTGGAGTTGCGTCATGCTTGCAACAAAACTCCAGCAATCCATGACTTTTGTGCCGACAGATACGTCAGGATTCCTAATGTCTCTGTCTTTCCTTGCAACATGGAGCGCCATACAATAAATATGGCACATCCATCGTGTTCAAGGAGGGTGCAGTGAAAACTGTCACATCGCTGTTTTGTCGCAGCGCTGCAACAGTTTTCATAAAGAAGCCCCAGAGGACAGGGCAATTCAATGGACGGCCAATACTGGAGTCCACAAGCTGAGTATCATAGTGATGATCTGTAAGAAAGGGCATCGATATTGCTGTGGTGGCCTCAGAATTTCTAGTCTGCATTTCCGGACTTTACAGCTCCATTCAGGACAACATGTGTGTTTTAACTCCTGTTGTTGCACAGTGTACATCCCACAAACACATGGGGGGTCATTAGGATGGCGGGCGGACTTAGTCCCCCAGCCATCCTATCGGAGTTTGGGACCGCAAGCCATAAGGGCGGGGGTCCCGTGGGGGGGATTAGGATGTGCTCGCCACCATGGCGGGCGCATACAGCATTTTTAGCATTGTGGCGGGCTAAAAATGCATATATGCGGTGCCTGCCGCTTTGTTAATGCAAATGCAGGGGGTTACCACATGTACCCCTCCGTGTGCATCTGTTTTGGGCATGCTAATATAGCTGGTGGTGTCTACACCGCCACCATATTAAACCTTTTCCGCCCCGGCCGCAAGGCGAACGGGGCGAAAAAGCGGCGGGTCCTCTCCGCCATCCTAATAGGGTGGGGGGGAATTTAGGTGCGGATGGCGGGCGGATTGCCCCCGCCAGGCCGGCGGTGGCTACCGCCAGCCTAGTGGGTCAATCCGCCCGCCATCCTAATGACCCCCAGAGTGTTAGAAATGATGGTCTCTAGTTGGCAGCTTGCTACCCTGACTAAATAGGGACCCTTCTTTCTAGTCATGATAAGGCAGATACACTTCTAAAATACCCCCTGTTCACCCCCTTGGTAGCTTGGACCGAGCAGTCCGGCTTATCTCAGAGGCAATGTGTAAAGCATTTGCACACAATCAGCAGTAATACAGTGAAAACACCACAAAAGGACACCCCATAAGTTTTACAAACATTTCCAACATTTTATCTGTGCAAATAAGGCCAAAAACTATAAAATTCCACCATACAGTTCTTGAAATTATCACTAAGCTAAAATAGACTCAAGAATACAGGGGCATATTATCAAGCCTGTGCGCTAAAATTATCGCCGCTTTATCGGCCGAAAACGGCCGATAAAGCGGCGATAATGGGCTTGATAATATGCTCTGTGGAATTCCAATCGAAGCCCATGTTAGATGTCTTCACATCTAACATGTGCTTCGATTGGAATTCCATAGAGCATATTATCAAGCCCATTATCGCCGCTTTATCGGCCGTTTTCGGCCGATAAAGCGGCGATAATTTTAGCGCACAGGCTTGATAATATGCCCCACAGTTCCTTGAAGTTGATGGCTCTGTCTAAAACACCTGTATGCCCAGACGTGGGTCCCCTGCTCTAGATGTCACTGGACTCAAGCAATCCTGACTGATGAGGGGTGAAACCCCGAAACCGGTTCTAGGATGCTTGTTTCCAGTCCAGGGAGGACCTGGCCTGACAGTTCGGGCTGGACTGTTACCTTTGGGCGCAGGGTCAAGACTGATTTGCATATGGCCGGGTTCAAACTGGAATGGCATGTAGAGCAAAACAACAATGGATTTAGGCCTAGAACTCTGTACTGGGGTGAATGTATGAGATTGTTCTGCATTCTTTTTGCATTTGTCACCCCAAGTGGCACGAGAATGCCCAGACATGGGTCCTGTGCTCTCCATTCCACTGGAGTCAAGCTATCGTGGCTGATGAAGGGTGAAACCCTGAAACCGGTCTTAGGAAGCTTGTTTCAGTCTAGGGAGGACCTAGCCTGGCAGTTCGAGCTGGACTGTTCCCATTGTGCGCAGAGTCAAGACAGATTTGCATATGGCTGGGTTCAAACCGGAATGGCATAAAAACATGTGTTATTAGATTTTGAGTTAAGAGAGCCTAAACTCCATTTCTCTACCTTCTCCCCATGGAAAGTTATACTCGGAAGATACTACAAAGGAACGCCCATGTTGGCTTATGGACAGATAGCCTTTCAACAGTTAAAAACGAATTTGGTAGTATTTCACTATTAGGATACATCACACACACCAGGACATATCCTACCTTTCACATAAACTTCACACTGCCCATGAGGGAAACTTGGACCTACCTGAGGGGGGTCTTACATGTAAGATAGGGAAGGTTAGGGCCCGGCAAGTGGGAGCATGTCCCAGTTCAACAAGGAAGTAAACACTGCACGCAGACACTGCAGTGGCAGGTCTGAGACACCTTTCAAAGGCTACCTGTGTGGGTGGCCCAACCAGTGCTGCAGGACCACTAAAAAACGATGGATTTAGGCCCAGATCTTTGTACTGGGTGAATGTAAGACATTGTTCTGCATTCTGTCCATCAACTGTGTTTTTTGCAATTTTCACCCCGAGTGGGCTGGGTATGCTCAGACGTGAGTCCCATGCTCTCCACATCTCTGGAGTCAAGCTATCCAGGCTGAAGAAGGCTGATATCCAGAAACCGGTCCTTGGATGCTTGATTCCCGTCTAGGAAAGACATGGCTTGGTAGTTCGGGCTGGACTATTCCCATAAGGCACAGGGTCAAGGCTGATTTGCATATAGCCATTGTCTGACCTAGGGTGGTGTGGAGTGCAAGAAAACGATGGATTGAGGCCCAGATCTTTGTACCGGGGTGAATGTAAGACATTGTTCTGCATTCTGTCCATCAACTGTGATTTTTGCAATTTTCACCTCGAGTGGGCTGGGTATGCTCAGACGTGAGTCCCAGGCCCTCCACATCACTGGAGTCAAGCTATCCACGCTGAAGAAGGCTGATAGCCAGAAACCGGTCCTTGGATGCTTGATTCTGGTCTAGGAAAGACATGGCTTGGTAGTTCGGGCAGGACTGTTCCCATGAGGCACAGGGTCAAGGCTGATTTGCATATAGCCATTGTCTGACCTAGGGTGGTGTGGAGTGCAAAAAAAGATGGATTTAGGCCCAGATCTTTGTACTGGGGTGAATGTAAGACATTGTTCTGCATTCTGTCCATCAACTGTGTTTTTTGCAATTTTAACCCTGAGTGGGCTGGGTATGCTCAGACGTGAGTCCCAGGCTCTCCACATCACTGGAGTCAAGCTATCCAGGCTGAAGAAGGCTGATATCCAGAAACCGGTCCTTGGATGCTTGATTCTGGTCTAGGAAAGACATGGCTTGGTAGTTCGGGCTGGACTGTTCCCATGAAGCACAGGGTCAAGGCTGATTTGCATATAGCCATTGTCTGACCTAGGGTGGTATGGAGTGCAAAAAAACGATGGATTTAGGCCCAGATCTTTGTACTGGGGTGAATGTAAGACATTGTACTGCATTCTGTCCATCAACTGTGTTTTTTGCAATTTTCACCCCGAGTGGGCTGGGTATGCTCAGACGTGAGTCCCAGGCTCTCCACATCACTGGAGTCAAGCTATCCAGGCTGAAGAAGGCTGATAGCCAGAAACCGGTACTTGGATGCTTGATTCCGGTCTAGGAAAGACATGGCTTGGTAGTTCGGGCTGGACTGTTCCCATGAGGCACAGGGTCAAGGCTGATTTGCATATAGCCATTGTCTGACCTACAGTGGTGTGGAGTGCAAAAAACTGATGGATTTAGGCCCAGATCTTTGTACTGGGGTGAATGTAAGACATTGTTCTGCATTCTGTCCATCAACTGTGTTTTTGCAATTTTCACCCCGAGTGTGCTGGGTATGCTCAGACGTGAGTCCCAGGCTCTCCACATCACTGGAGTCAAGCTATCCAGGCTGAAGAAGGCTGATAGCCAGAAACCGGTCCTTGGATGCTTGATTCCGGTCTAGGAAAGACATGGCTTGATAGTTCAGGATGGACTGTTCCCAGGAGGCACAGGGTCGAAGCTGATTTGCATATGGCCACTGTCTGACCTAGGGTGGTGTGGAGTGCAAAACAACAATGGATTTAGGCCCAGATCTTTGTACTGGGGTGAATGTAAAACATTGTTCTGCATTCTGTCCATCAACTGTGTTTTTTGCAGGACCACTAGTAGCATTTGTTTTACAGACCCTGGACACACACAGTGCACTGTGCTAGGGACTTAGTAGTAAATCAAATAGCCAATCATGGAAATATCAACCCATAACACAATTTTACAGTAGGTGTACTTGCACTTTAAAACTGAACAGCAGTGAGGAAGAGGGCAGATTCACTAATCCAGATACACAAAGTCCAAAGTAACATTAAAACCAAGAGGCCAGAAAGCAAAAAGACAGGGGAACAATGCCAGGTCTCACACATTGATTGCGTTCATGGAATTTATTAAGATGCCAATGTACTTCTGTCACAATGGTTCTCTGTTGTCACCGTGCAGAAGATGTCCGGGCTTCCACTTCTTCCAGTCCCTCCTATTGTTCTGGTATATGTCTCTCTCTCCTTTTCCAATGATCCAGTCACCAAGAAGGGAACAGGTCCTTAGTATAAATCTCATGAAAATAATCTGTAATTTGTTCCTCCCCTATGCTTTTTTAGGTGCTGCCGTCACAGTGCCTCTCAGTTTGTTTCATCCACTAACTGCTTACCTCTCTACCCTTTTTTCCCCCTACCCCTGGGGATATCCTTTAGTAGTACCACCACCTCCACAATTGTGGACATTGAAAAATAAGTACTTGCCTGTGGCCATAACCCTCGGCCAGTGCTGTGATCGTGGTACCCATGGTGTCTTCCTTTCTCTCTGGGCCGCTGGCTTTGTAAGTGGTTGTTTGTGGTTCTTAGATCTTGCCACCACCACTCCCATTGCTATTCCCCCCTCCACTATCATTGCTGCAGACATATTCTGAGTTCCCTGGGTGGGTCTCCTACTGTTGGATTGCTTCATCTCCCACCTCGCCTGGTCTTATCTGTTGGTTTATTGGTTTCACATTTCCTTGTTCTCCTCACGAGTGCCCTTCCTCCTGCCTCCTCCATTTTTTTCTCTTCCTCTTTGAGTTGTGGGGCCTTGTTGTCAGTCCTCTTTGTAACCAGAACGTTGTCCCTTCTTTCTCTGTGGATTATGCTAGAGGCAATTTTATAATTCTGACTCAGCCCCTGGGCTTCCTCATACCCCCGAAAATGTACAGTGCATTTGGTTCACCTAATTATTTTTTAACTTTCCTTTAAGGCCATGTTAGAAAGGCACCAATTGCATGGATAGTACATGTATTATGTGGGTTGTAGAGTGTATTTACACTGCCTGTGTTCTGGTAGTGCTGATCGGCCACATGTCAAGGAAAAGTGCCATTGACATGAATAAAAACAAGTTATATGTTAGCTGTGCCACCCCTAATGTGGGCAAAGTGCACTCACAGAACTGGGTGCCTATTGTATAAAAAAGGATGCATACTAAACTTTGAGAAATAACTATTGTCACAGTAAGAAATGTGTTATCCCTGTGTATGTAAAAATTAAAGTATCCTTGCTGCCAAGAATCTTATCTGCCCGCCAAATTTAGATTATGGCCGGGCTACGTTCAATCACTGCAGAGTCTACTCTGTCTCTGCCATGATTTAACCTATCCAGTGGCCCTGTGGAGTAAGATTTGTCAGATGCAGACATGTAAATACCCCCACCTGATTGAGATGGGTGGAATTAGAGATCAGTTTTTACTGCCTGTCATCGCCAGGAAAACCAGAGCCATAAGGGGAAGTAAACCTGCTAAATCCAACCCTCACCATGAGAGAGGACTCCCATTCTGAGGAGAGCATTATCTTTTCTATTTAAAAAAAAAGCCTTTGGGATTTTCTTTTTCAAAATAAAAAGAATAACATTTGGTGCAAAGCTCCTTCATGTTTTGATGCTGTGATAAAAGCTCCTTCCAATGCTTTAGAAATGACAACCAGGAATAAACGTTTAAAAAAAATGACCACCAGCTTGACAGTCATTTCTAAATTTGGTGGGCAGAGTGACGTTAAGTCCTCTCCCATGCCAATGGAGATTACTCCTTCCAGCAATCTCAAGACCAGGCCCTAAGTCTTTAAGGGGCAGTGCTAAGCCATGAAAAAGGTGACTGCCTGGAGTTAGAGGTCAAGGTGCTGATTTCATTTCTCTACCATGACTACACTTCCATTGAGAACTAGTATGCCTGCAATAGGATGGCATAATGAACAGAAGCAGAGTCCAGGCCTATTCCATGATTATATGACTGCCTAATGGCTGGATGCGTACCTTATGCAGCCCTGCTGGAGCCTCCTTTGCTGCACCACACTGAGAGGGCATTGGACAAGGGCTCACTCTATGAACTGGATCATCAAAGTTAGGCAGTGGGCAAAAAAACTTTATATCATGCAACAGATTCTAAAAGGGTAGGAGTCAGAATCGATTGACATGCTAAAAGAGGAGGCAAGGCCTGTGACAGTGTTATAAAGAGACGAACATTGCCGCCTGACTGCTAGAGAAATTCTTCTGGAATAAAAAGCAGCACAGAGCCACCACAACAGAGCCCATACACCGAACTGCTAACAGTGATGAGCTGGATATTTCTACATTATTTGAGCTTCTCCTATATTAAAACCATACTTGAAAAGAGCCAACAACTACACATCCATGAACACCATCACCTCCAGTTGCCAAATCATGCACAGCCAGAGGTAAGACTTATTCCAAGACAGAAAAGAGAGGGGATTCAGGCTGAGGATCCACTTCTCCCACTGGGATAGCGTGAAATACCAAGGCTAGAGCTCTAATTTTAGAGGAAACATCTAATACTGCTTAGCATCTTTGCAATATTTGTAAATGCACTCAGGTTGTCTCCCTTATCTCTTGTTTGTCCACACATTTCCCTGAGAGGTATCTTGTATGGAATTCAGAAAAGATGTTCACAAGATTATGGGGAACATCAGTTAGCTACATCATCAGCACATCATTGGAATTGGCAGCTCTACCAGATTAATGAGATGTTTACACGTAGTACAGTTATTTTTATTCCTTTTGACCATGTACGTAATTATGTGTATGCTTTTATAGATAACGTAATATCCGAATAAAGGTTATTTTGACTTTGACTTGAGATGTTTACACACATCACAACATTTTATGAAAGTACTCAATCTCAGCATGACAACTTGCACAGCTTCATGAAATAGAGAGGGCAAGAATGTGTTATATCTACCAAGCTACGTGTATTCCTGCTCACTCGCTTTTCTCAGACACACTGCAGCCAAGCACAATGCAGGCACCCTTGAATCAAGGTCAAAGGGTTCCTGGATTGCAGGCAATATTGAAAAAAAAATGTATTTCTCCTTGTTGCATCTCTATAGGGAATGCATGGCATTTTAACTCATTTTCAGGTTTACCTGTCTTGGTAAATCTGGGAATGCGCCAAAATAAATATCAATGTGTGAATGCATTGTAGCACCCACCCTTCACCCATGTAATGCCTTCTCTACACAGAGTAATGCAAGGCAGTGAATTTACTTTGGATTACCAAGATGTTCAGGCCCATACAAGGTGGTCTTGAGTGGCTTGGTAAATCTGACTTAAGGATTATGCTGCCCTTGTGTAACCCTGTGTAATGCATGGGCAACACAATCCTATTGTATATCTGGGCATGACTACTTTGCACTTGAGCTTTGATTAATCTAATACAGTTCTGATTATTATCATCTAAACAAAACTGTATCTATCCCAATGCATTGGATTGTACATGGATATCTGGCCTTTTTTCTTGAATATTTACCAGTAATACGTGTTGGTGCAACAAAAAGTCCATACACTCCTCTTTTCAGAAGTATCTAAAGGAACCAAACAAGTGGTGACAAAGATCCTGTCAAAAATGCTTGAGATTGATTAGAAAACCATCCTGAAAGAAGTATCATTCTTAGCCCAGCCTCCAACAATCTAAATCAGGAAGTCAGAGGAATGCAAGAAGAGTTGAATCAAGAAATGCATGCATTGCTGCATTTGATATGAGGCTGGCTATGGTGAGAACAGGTAAGAAATGGTTGAAGAAAGTTTGAAGAAGGTACCAGATGAGGGACTGGTGTCTGGTTTATAGAAAGCAAGATAACAGGAATGGAAAACTGCACACATTGTAATAACTTTCCTATATGCAAAGGAGCAGAGAAATCGGAGAAAGATAGTATGATTGCCTTTCCAATAGACTTCTTCCCCCGTCGACTTAACATATGATTCAAACCTCCCACTAAAATTCCAAATATAGGACTCACCAGAGAACCTCAGAGATCTCCATCAGACCTTGCCCACATATTGCCCATTATTGCACCAACACACAAAGGTAATCCTCAAACTACTAAAAAGAATAATGTCCCTAGCTCTTGGAGAAACAAACCATATCTCTCTGTACATTATCGAAAACAGGGTTATACCCAATGCAGTCAGTGGGGACCTGGGTAGCAGTAGGAAAGAAGGGAAGGGGTCCCAAGACCAAAAGAAAGGAATTACAAATTCATACCATTTGTGTCAATAATTTCAAAAACAACTTTTTTGATGCAAAGAGGTTTTACTTCAAGATTGCATACATCCTAATAAATAGATGTAATATCCATTATACATTTGTTTTATATACAGTGTACGCGCCCACATTCACAACAGGGAGGGGGGGACGTGAGGGAAAGTGTAGGGGGTAGGATACATGTGATATGATTCATTCAGTGACAAGTCTTATTCAAAATACTAAGACAATGTACATGCGGTCCCTTAACATCAGGGCCACAGTTAAAGTCTCCAAAGGAGTCCAAAATGATAAATCACGAAAAGGCCTGCCTCCGTTATAGCCGTAAATGTCTAAATGGGGACCGGAGCTGGCCGTAGGTTATGTAGTGGTCTACGTTTCGACCCAATAATAGTAGGGATCTTTTCCTTACGAAAGGGTCTTCATCAGGACGAGCATAGTTGTGAGTGGGCAACCTCCTGGGAAATAATTAAAGAGACGAATTAGAGACACACCATTCCTGTATTAGAATTCATAGGATGGTGGTACATGATTATCATTAACATAAGGGGAACCGTGTTGTCTTGCTACGTTTGAATCTCATACGTAAGAATAGAAGAGTAAAAATGATGTTAGACTAACGCTCACCTTTCGCCCGGGGGCGATAGGAGTAGACTCGAAAGATGGATGAATTTTCTTAGTCCAGGCTGATGGTGGGTACCTCTAAATATTAGAGAAAATACTGGTGTTGGAAAATGAACGAGTCTGTTGGGTATCAGCTATTTACATTTGGAGACTATACAGAAGACACGATCATTACAGAATGATAATATTCAAAAGTCATCGTTGCTAAAAGGTATGTAAACACAAACCGCTTGCGGGTTCAACCAATGAATTAAATAACTTTGAATTCTAAGCGATATTACCTGGTGACTTCTATAGGATGAAGCACCGGTTGATAAATGAGGTATTTCTTGTTGATAGGTACAGTTGATCAACCTGTATAGTAGAAAGATTGAATGTCCATTTACATGCTCAATACCATACATTGTAGCCAAACAGAGGCTTCCCTAGGAAGGACTATTTATGTAAGGCCAGCTTACCACTATCAACTGATTCATAGGGATTTAGATTGAATGGTTCCTGTATGTATTGCGCAGGGAATATTATTCAAGCGTATTGTTCCATTCAGTTTACCCCCGATTGTTGGTGGGTAACCTATGGATTCAACTGTATTGAATGCTTTTTATAATTGACATTATTTGGAGGGCATGGTTCTACACTATCCTACGTGATTTGTGCATCCACTGGCTCCAATCTATATGTTCTGCCGTGTGCTAATTGTGATGTCCAAATATTGTGGGTTTACTTTACAATATAAATTAATTGGTTTCATCATAATATATCATCAGGAATAATAAGGCAAGCTTATCGGGTATTCATTCATTTAACAAGTAAGCAGAACGTTGAGTCTTTTTTCGGCTTCTATTAAAAAACCGAGACTCCGCCCCCTTACTGTGACGGATCAGGAAATGCAAAACGCGAGTGGCCGTTTACATTATATACGGAGCGCGGTACCCCGAACGTCTCACTCCAGGTCGGTGTGGACGAACGCTAAGATCCTTTGAATGTGCGCGGCGAGCAGGTAAAACATTGACAGCGCATCCAAATGGGTCCCTTGTCTAACGGCGCGATTCGAACGCGCGTTTTTCCCTGAACCCGTTTGTGTGTATTTTTTACACGTATTTTTTCACAAGTCTTTAGGAGACGGTGGAACCACTTCGAAAAACGGTCCCTCAATTTGCCAAGACCACTCCACTGTGGAGGTAGGATAGCGGGGAATCTGTATGCCAATGATGAATAATGTGCCATGGCCCACGCTGTACTAAGACTATTCTAAACTTACCCTCCCTTTAGGTAATAATGGCGGGCCCTTTTGAGAAGTAATAAGGACTGTAATACGATTATCCTGGTAATGGTATTTATTCATTGATTACTTATGAATGTACATTCACTCAGTTAGAAGCGTGTAAAGATGTTCACAATTTGAATGACCCTCTCTCCCTTTAGGCAATCTTTTCGTGCCACTCTTCTAAATAGGTGAACTTTCAATATATATATTTTAAAGAAGTGGTGATACCAACCAGTTGAGTGCTTTATCGAAAATATCTCCTGCTGCCTCTGATGGTAATGACATTGATTTATATGTATAGATTTCTCTACAAACCTCTATCTAATCTAATAGGTTTCCATTTATGAATGTTTCTTTCTTGTACATAGGTTACCCACCAACAATCGGGGGTAAACTGAATGGAGCAATACGCTTGAATAATATTCCCTGCGCAATACATACAGGAACCATTCAATCTAAATCCCTATGAATCAGTTGATAGTGGTAAGCTGGCCTTACATAAATAGTCCTTCCTAGGGAAGCCTCTGTTTGGCTACATGTATGGTATTGAGCATGTAAATGGACATTCAATCTTTCTACTATACAGGTTGATCAACTGTACCTATCAACAAGAAATACCTCATTTATCAACCGGTGCTTCATCCTATAGAAGTCACCAGGTAATATCGCTTAGAATTCAAAGTTATTTAATTCATTGGTTGAACCCGCAAGCGGTTTGTGTTTACATACCTTTTAGCAACGATGACTTTTGAATATTATCATTCTGTAATGATCGTGTCTTCTGTATAGTCTCCAAATGTAAATAGCTGATACCCAACAGACTCGTTCATTTTCCAACACCAGTATTTTCTCTAATATTTAGAGGTACCCACCATCAGCCTGGACTAAGAAAATTCATCCATCTTTCGAGTCTACTCCTATCGCCCCCGGGCGAAAGGTGAGCGTTAGTCTAACATAATTTTTACTCTTCTATTCTTACGTATGAGATTCAAACGTAGCAAGACAACACGGTTCCCCTTATGTTAATGATAATCATGTACCACCATCCTATGAATTCTAATACAGGAATAGTGTGTCTCTAATTCGTCTCTTTAATTATTTCCCAGGAGGTTGCCCACTCACAACTATGCTCGTCCTGATGAAGACCCTTTCGTAAGGAAAAGATCCCTACTATTATTGGGTCGAAACGTAGACCACTACATAACCTACGGCCAGCTCCGGTCCCCATTTAGACATTTACGGCTATAACGGAGGCAGGCCTTTTCGTGATTTATTATTTTGGACTCCTTTGGAGACTTTAACTGTGGCCCTGATGTTAAGGGACCGCATGTACATTGTCTTAGTATTTTGAATAAGACTTGTCACTGAATGAATCATATCACATGTATCCTACCCCCTACACTTTCCCTCACGTCACCCCCTCCCTGTTGTGAATGTGGGCGCGTACACTGTATATAAAACAAATGTATAATGGATATTACATCTATTTATTAGGATGTATGCAATCTTGAAGTAAAACCTCTTTGCATCAAAAAAGTTGTTTTTGAAATTATTGACACAAATGGTATGAATTTGTAATTCCTTTCTTTTGGTCTTGGGACCCCTTCATATCTCTCTGTACAGGCTACTCTTTTGAAACCCACCTCAAACATGAACAAGTTCTTATCTCCTGTGTGACACCTCAGGAAATTGGAAATAATTTAGGACTTGATAGAATGTCCAACAATAGTTGTTACAAAAGATTCTGATCATTACATTTACTATTATCTGCACCTGATGAATTGCAAGACTGTTTAGATTCTGTTAACTCTAAAACCTTGGGCATAACACTCTCTTGTCAGGATATCCATGTTGTAATGGATACCCCGACCTTCGATTGGAACAACATTGTATCTCAGAGTTGTGATTCTCTTGAAAGGGCAGGCAGAAGACTTTCACGCAATGAAGAAATGAACAGAATTGTTAGGAAACTATAATCTAGGTCATTTTTGAAAAACACACTCTTTACAATTGGTAGAACATCTGAATACTAATTTCTCCCAAATTTTGACCATATCTGCTTCCGCGACAATAACTCTATTCAAGATGAGATTAATCTAGTATTCATTTATAAACAATTGTGCACCGCAAATTACTGTCATATTGGTTAGGAGACCTCCCACACGTGTACTGCTTAAGAACCATCTCTAGAAGACATCATAACCTACGTATGGAAGGGATCAACATTTGCAACAGGGTTACAGCCCAGTGATCCCAGTTTAGCACACCAACGTTCTATAGCATAAACTAGAGGCACTGATCATTACCTACCCAATCCTACACATATCTCCAGAAAGGAAAACAGTCCACACCCACTTCTTCCTTAACTCTTTATTAGCACCTCCAAACTGTATACTCTGCTCTATGTCTTTATTCTTCCATTTCCATTTCCTCATTCTTACCCTTTACACTATAGACTATAAAACATAGTGCATGCCTATCTTCCTCCACAGGATCAATTCATTTAAGGGTCTTGGCATTAAATGTTAATGGCAGATGGACTAAATACTGGTCTCAAAATTAGCTGCAATTTACAACCAATAACTGTGTGACTAGGATAGAATGTTCTAAGAGGATCTGGCTTTGGGGCTCAGGCTGAACTGCTTCTATTGAAGTAGGGTCAATACTGATTTGTGTATAGCTGGGTCTAATCTGAGGAGGCATGGCATGAAAAAGAACATTATGTTGAAACGCTACTCCTAGCGATTGCCAGTGGTTAGACTTATTGATAGGATCCTCCCATCAACATTTGTGTGCTTGGGCTCCCCTTCGGTATAACACAGATGGTCAGATGTGTGACTCTATTATGAAATGGACAGATTGGTATGGAAAGAGCATTAACTGACTGGTAGCTTCGAAATACTAACTATCACAACTTATAAATACTTGCAGAATCAATTGGGCTTAATGTGCAACATAGATGACAATACCAACCATTGGCACACTGCTTGGAGATTAGAACCAGAACTAGTAACTTTAATGACATCATTGAGGAAGCAGTACTTCATGAAATGTGGGTCATATAAAGGAGTGATTGTGGATCAATATAACCTGCTGATATATCATTTGTTATCAAAACTAAAGGAACCTCTTCCCAGAACCTCTGGTATAAATTACTGAGCTGTAAATAGCTGCTTAAAGACGAGTCTGATCTAGGGAAGGAACATAACTAAAATTCATATACTTATAAATTATTCATAATTGGTATTAACTCTGGACCACATGCACAGGACAGGGATGTTCCTAAATTGCCAATGCTGCAAATGTCATGCACCAAGATATGATCTATAAATACTGTGGCACTGCATCTCATTACCAAATTACTGGGCTAGAATACAGTTAAAAATATCGATTGCACATGGCTCACAGGTACAATCTTTGATCAACTTCGATTTCATACATGATGTTATAGAATCAACTGGTTTAACCAAAGATGGCCACAAATCTATGGCCACATGTAGGAAAGTTCCTCCTTTTTCTGGGTAGCCACCACTTGTTGCCTGATGTGATTTTGAAATGAAGTGCACTGGGTCCCCGCTAGCCAGGATCCCAGTGCCACATATTTTACCCCAAAACGGTACCATCATTTGCACAACTTCAGTTACCCTTATACGTCACTAGTAAATGGTACCCTTGGTTCCTAAGGCATGGGTACTGAGAGGCTTCTCTGGGGCTGCAGCACTGATTGTGCCACCCCAGCTCCCCCTCACTGAGGCTATGCACTCTGCCGAAGAGTCAACATGGTACACACTGATTCAGTCCAAACTTGATTATTGTAACAGGCTGTATCAAAACATTCAGAAGCAGTGCCTAAAAAAGCTCCAGATTGTACAAAATGCAGCAGTACGGCTATTGTCCAACACCCTTAGGTGCAAATCCGTCTCCAAAGAAATTCTCAAATTACACTGGCTTCCTGTAGCACAACGGATACAGACCAATGCTCTGTGTCTGGCTTACAAAGCTCTGAACCATACAGGCCCTGTCTTTTTTCAAAATCTTCTCTCCTGGTATGAACCGAACAGACATATTCGCTCTACAGGTGCAAAACTTCTGACAGTGCCCAGAATTTGAACATCGCACTGGGGTAGCCACAGGTTTTGCTTTGGCAACTCTAAACTTTGGAACACTCTTCCAAGAGAGCTCAGAATTGCGAACTCCCTCTCCTCCTTCAGGAAGGACTAAAAAACTTGTTGTTCCAGAACTAGACATCCGAGCAGGCTCACTAATGTCCTCAGCGCTAAGACACCTCTGTGTATACGTGCGCTTTATAAATCCCAGTAACATTGACATTAACATTACCATATGCCTCCCATGTACTGCATACGATATAGGTAAGCCACAGCTACTGCAGGCCTTCAGTCCAAGGCAAGGTGCCTAACTATATCCATTCTATTCTGAGATGTTGTAAGTGATCATGGAAGCCATAAAGAGTGCATGGGCTGGGGGCTTGTCAACCCGAGTTTCCTAGCTACATGATGGCTTCACTGATTTCTAGGGTGTTTGGTACCAAACATCTTGTCTGAACAGTAGCGGCTAGTGGAGGAAGTGCCACGGGCAGAGGGGCAGGGTGAGGGGTAGCAAAACTCCGGCTCACTGCCGACCAGAGTACTGTAAAGAAATAAAGAAATAAAACGGGCTCGGAAACGCATTTGACCAAAGTTTACTACCTCCATCCTGCCCCTCCTCCGCCCACCGCCCCACGGTACTCCCTCCACGAGCTGCTAGTGTGTCTGAATAAATCCTCACTCATGCCAGTGATATATTTATTAATACATTCACACCACAGGAGACCCTTCAAGAGGGTCCCTTGAAAACCTACCAAGCCCTGGTGCAGTTCCTGACTGTTTTTTATTAATCTGCCACCACAAGACACCTTTCTGACCTCATGGGGTGAGAGTCTGCACTCTCAAGAGGACAGAGACAAATCCTGCTCTGGGCAGAAGTGTTGCACGCCTCCTCCTAGACAGGATGGCCTTCCTTCGTGGGACACTTCAAAGGCCATGCCACCTTTGAAATCCAACATTTCAGCTTCCTACATTTGGTGGTTCAGCAGTGGGATAGAAGACTTTGAATTTGCTGGAACCACTGTGTCAATGTTTGACGACATGAGTAAATCTAAACATTTGTAGAACATACAACTATAGATTATGGGATGCAGTCCGAATTCTGTGCTCTTAAAACAACGTTATTTCTGTTGCTTCGTGCAGTTTGGTAAGTGCCTTGCCCAATGGCACCAGAGTTAACGTAAACGTAGGAAATGGGGCTGGATTCCGCCCCAACCAAACGCACAGCGTGAAAATGCCTCATTGGCGAACATGTATACATAGTTAATCCAAACTTTTTCGTGAACTTTTCTTCCAATGTTCTCAGTTTGTCCTCATTTTTCTACAATTTAGGCCCCACATGGATTCATAAAAAATGCCATTTCCAAATTTCTTGGGTTTTTACCGAATAAACACTGTCTGATGAACCCCTCATCTGTTCATGTTTTTACAAGAGGCCAGAGGAGCACAGTTTAAACATTAAGAAATTTGGAAATGGCGTTTTGGAATCCATGTGGGGACTAAATTGGGTGTGACCAAGAGCACAAGTTGCTCGAAACGCGTAACCTGAGAGGTTTTGATTAAATCTCCTTTACTGCAGCCTATGTGGTCCGTGTCTTCATTTTACAGCGGGAGTGTGCTGTTTGAAGAATTTGCCTATACATATATATATATATATATATATATATATATATATATATATATATATATATATATATATATATTCCAAACAGCTTAGCGAAAATCATGCCGGCGCCTCTTCGTTCGTGGCGGGCCTCGACGGGGTTTCGCCTCACCCCTTTAAATCCAAATAAATTACCGTCTTTGCTCACAGACAGAGAGTCGAGGCCCAGATTAGCTTTTCAAGTGCTTTTATTCAGCAACACTAGCACTCAACGCGTTTCGCAGCCTCCGCCGCTTTCTCACGAGAAAGCGGCGGAGGCTGCGAAACGCGTTGAGTGCTAGTGTTGCTGAATAAAAGCACTTGAAAAGCTAATCTGGGCCTCGACTCTCTGTCTGTGAGCAAAGACGGTAATTTATTTGGATATATATATATATATATATATATATATATATTTATATTCCTTATTGTTGATAATCAGGCTAAGGAACATCCAGTGACCATGGTGACCTTAGATTGGTGAGGGTTAGTGGCATCTCAAAAAAGTAGTGGTATCTTCTGCCATTCCCATTCAAGTTCTGCTTGTTAATGTTTTGGCATACTCAGCAAGGGCTCAGGTAGACAAGAAAACCAATGCAGCAATGCGTGGAATACCTGAGTGTGTGTGTGTGTGTGTGTGTGTGTGTGTGTATGTAAAAATAAGGGCACAAAGCAAAATGCAAAGTGAAAAAAGTTTAGGAGCCTGAAAGAATGCACCAACCTTCCAAGAGAAAAAGCAGGAAGGCTGGTGAACCATCTTCAAAACAGACACTAAATAAAATCCCCTCTTCTCAGGGAGAAGACTTGTCAGCCACAAAGGGATGTGAGTACCAGGAGCTTGGGCCTTACACTGCAGAGCTCTTAGGAACAAGGGGTAAATCTGTGCCCATCTTGAAAGCCTGAGATAGCAAGCTTGTCAGTGGTTCCCATAGCGTGTATTGGGTGGAGGGACTCCTATTCACTGAGGCCAGAGACCCCAAACTTGGTATTACTAAGGAAGTGATAGTACCCCACAAGTTCAGAGATTTTCCCCAAACATTGTCGCATGACATTCCCCTAGCTGGGCATCGTGGCCAGACCAAATCCTGGAGTCAGTTAGTTAACCATTTCTACTGGCCAGGAATTTCCCAGAAGGAGAAGGAGGTTGGTGACTCCAGGACCACCTGTCAGTCATAGTGGGAAGACAGGTAGCAACCTGAAGGCCCCCTTAAGTCTATTCCCAGTGGTTGGGGTACCCTTAGAAGTGGTAGGGATAGACATTGCTGCGCCCTTGTTCCTCTAACAACATCAGGGAATTTAGTTATTCTGGTGGTAGTGGATCATGCCACTAGGTTCCCTGAAGACATTCCCCTAAGGACGACCACTGCACCTGCAGTGGCCAAGGCCTACCTTGGTATTTTTACTATGATTGACTTTCCTAAATAATAGTATCAGACAGAGGTACTGACTTCATGTCTGCATACTTGAAACATATGTGGACTGAGAATGGGGTGACCTATAGGTTTACTACACCATACCACCTACAAAACATGGACTTGTTGAAAGCTTTGATAAAACTCTAAAAGGTCTGATTGGTGAACTTCCAGCAAAACACAGAAGGAGATGGGATGTTCTACTACCATGGCTGCTTTTTGCTTACAGAGAGGTGCCACACAAGGGAGTAGTATTTTCCGGCCTTGAATTTGTGTTTGTGCACTCTGTAAGACGTCTCCTCTGTCTTGTCAATGAAAGATGAGGGAGACCCTTCCAAGAACCAAAACAGGAAATTGTGGAATATGTAATTGGCCTTAGTTAAAGGATGGCCAGGTGCATGAAAAAAGCAGACAAAAACCACAAGGCCAAAAAGAGCTGGAAGCTCTGGTATGACCAAGGGTTCCAACCAGGGCAAAAGGGTTGAGCTTTGGAGACTGTGGCACCTAGGGCTCTCTAGGAAAAATGTAGTGGGCACTAACCTATCCTTGGGAGAAAAGGGGAGTTCTCCTACTTTTTTGACCTTGGCACATGTAAAAACCCCGAAAGAGTGATACATATAAATTGCCTGAAACCCTACAATGAGAGGGCTGATGTGACCATACTGATGTTCACAAATGAGGAGCAGGAGGGTGTGAGTGAGCCACTCCCTAATCTCCTTTTTCACAATTCTAAGGATGGGTCAGTTTATGGAGTGGTCTTTTCAGCTATGATTACAGCCCAGAAGCAGACTCATTGCAGGCGAGTCTTCAACCAATTTGCTGAGCTATTGTCCTTTGTCCCTGGTCAGGCCAATTGGTGTGCACATATCATGGACACTGGTGACTGCCTACCTGTCAAAAACAAAATATACATACAGTATGACAAAGTAAAAAAAGCATCAAATATGAGGTAAGCAAGATGCAGGAGTTGGGTGTCATCAAGCCCTCAGAGAGGCCCTGGGCAAACCCGGGTTTATTTAGTCCACAAGCCTCTTTCCCAGGGTGGAAAAAAAGATATGAGGTTTTGTCTGACCAGGATTGGGAAGTTCCAACTACTCAGACCCAAGTCAGGGTAATCTTTGACTTGAATCAGTACTACAGGAGGTTTGTGGAGGGATTTGGGCTACTTGTGGCCCTCCTCACCGAAATTACTTCTAATAAAATGACCAAAAAGATAAACTGGACAGTCAGCTATCAAAATATTTTTGACATCTTGAAAGAAGTGATTTGCTCAGCACCCATTTTAAAAGGTCTAGATTAGTCCAAGCAGTTCATATTGCAGACAGACACCTATGATTGGGAAGTTCCCATGAACATGGGATAGGAGTAGTGCTATCCCAGACAAATGATGATGGCTACAACCAATCTGTTGCTTTCACATGCAGGAATCTTCTCCCCTGAGAGCAGCATTGGAGTGAAATAGAGCAAAGCTGTTGCTGTGGTTTGGTCCCTGAAAAACTTGAGACAATACTTGTTTGGTTCTTACTCCCTTGTCCAAAACGACCACATACCTCTCTGATAAGCATGGGCGGAAAATCCGTTTTGCTCGAGGATTTTGCGGATTTTCGGTAAATACGCAATCCGCGAGATTCGCGAATCTCCCGCAAAATCCGCAAATCCGCGAGCAGCGGATTTTGCTCGCACTGT
The DNA here is from genome assembly GCF_964263255.1 of Lissotriton vulgaris. Classification (NCBI taxonomy): domain Eukaryota; kingdom Metazoa; phylum Chordata; class Amphibia; order Caudata; family Salamandridae; genus Lissotriton; species Lissotriton vulgaris. Next base: position 1,038,238,883 of record NC_141696.1, on the reverse strand, counting down.
TCGCGTGAGTTTGCGGCTTCCCAGTACAACTTCGCGCCCCGCGAATAAGTGCAAAATTGCAGAAATACGATCTTAGCAAAACTGAAACTACTTACCAGGTTCAAAAGTTCAGGCTCATCATTAGTAGCCATTTCCTGTAGTGCTTCCTGAGGGGCCCCTCCAGAGTTCAGTTGCCAGTTGCAACTATTATGTGACCCTGTTCTGAACCTCAGAATAGTTACACATATGCCACAAAGGTCCTGAATTACAGCTAAGGGAGACAAGCAGGAGCCAGGCTGGAAGTTCAAATCCATTAATCAGCCCCTAATTCATTATTGTCAGTTGGGGCAGGGCAGGTGTTGTAACTAATTTTGCAACAATGAAAGCACTTAGCAAGTGCAAAAGATCACTAATCAGGAAGCACTAAGGAAGCAGGTGCCAGCTAAAAAAATATTCTGTGACACATTAATCAGCCCCAAATTAATTCAGGTCACTTGAGGCAGGGAAGGTGTGCTTGCGTTGCCACAATAATGTACACTGACTGGACAACCAGAGGGTGCTGTGATGAAACAGAGGGTGGCATGGGTGGACCTAGAGGGTGGCATGAGTAGTCAGTGAGTGGCAGTGGTGACAGAGAGTGGCAGTGATGAAGAAGAGTGTCCCAAACAGGCTGGACACGTAGAAACAACAAGTTCGCGAAACTTGCGACCCGACAGGTAAGTTCACAATTTGCGACATTGTACAAAACCCTCGCGAACTGGCAGAAACCCGCGCAAACACAAAAAAAAAATCCGCAAATTTGCGAGAATTCGCGGATTTTGCGGATTGCGAGTTCGCAAATCCGCAAAATTCGCGAACGCGAGATTCGCAAAATTCGCCCATGCTTACTCTCTGATGGCCCATGCAAATGAAAGAAGAAAACCCCAGACTGTTAAGGTGACCCATATCCATACAGGGAACAGACTTTACAGTGGAACATTAACCTGGGACCGACCACTCAAATGCAGATTTCCTTTGGAGGTTTTTCCACTTAGATGGGAAAGATTCGGCTCATCCTCATTTATCTGGGGGTCATGTAGGAAAGTCCCTCTTTTGCATGATTAGACCCCACTTTTTGCCTGAGGCATGATGTGATGTTGAACTGAAGTGTGCTGGGTCTCTGCTAACCAGGATCACAGTGCAACATATATTTCCCCAAAACTGTACCATGATTTGCCAAATTTCAGTGCACTGAGTCCCTGCTAACCAGGTTCTCGGTGCCAGATCTCTTTCCCTAAAACAGTGCCACAATTGGAACAATTTCCATTAGCCCCTATAAGTACCTTGTAAACGGTACCACTGGTACCTATGGCACGGATACTGCGGAGGGTACTCAGTGGCTGCAGCACTGATTGTGCCCCCTCACCAAGACTATTGGCTCTGCTACTGCTGGCTGCCTGTCATGGTGCAGGAGAACCTGAACCCTGTGTGTCATGCCTCCCTTGCACTGCATAAGATAAAGATGAGCCACCCCTACCACAGTCCTTCAGCCCTAAGGCAGTGTGCACTATATTCTATGTGCGGGCATATCTTCATGAGCAGATAGCCCGCTACAATATCCAGTCAGTATATGTGAGGTACTACTGCCCTATCTAACCCTATTCTTTTTTTCCCCTTGACCATGACTGTCTCTGCCAGACACTATTGACCGCTGTTGCTTAAATCCTGTAAGCATTTGTATGTGGAACTGCATTTGGTTAAACACTCCACATACCAATCATTTATTGTTTAAAAAGTTGTTGGTTTCCAAATATACAACTTATTATTTTTCCTAACTGGTCTTGGATTTATTGAGTGTATGTCTCATGTATTACCTCTGTATGTTACAAGTTCTTAGCAATACCCTCTGATAAGCCTAACTATTCACCCACGCTACTACCCTCTGCCTACCCATTGGGGATCCACTGGACTCTGCACAGTGTACTTAATTTTAGTACACTATATAGAGAGCCAGCTTTCTACAACACAGCACTAGAAACAGCTTAGATGCATGTCTTGATCCTTTGGTGATCATCTATACCAATATTAGAAGAATAGTACTATTAAATCTTACAAACGCAACAAGATGATGGATAAAGTGCTGAAACATTTCAATCACTCACCCCCCAGTCAAGAGATCTGGGATTAATCCATTGTTCTTTTGCTCACTATGTCACCCCAGTTTGGGCCCAGCCTTATGCAAATCGGCCTTGACCCTGCCCATCATGGGAACAGTCCAGCCTGAACTGCCAGGCCAGGTCCTCCCTGGACTGGAAACAAGCATCCTCATCAGCCAGGCTAGCTTGAACCCAGCGGCACTGCGAGCAAGGGACCCACGTTTGGGCTTACACTTGGCCACTTAGGGCGAACATAGCAAACATGGTGGTGGGCGGATTGCTGAAACTTTTCAACCACTCACCCCAGTCATTAAATGTTTAACATAGCATCTTACGAGCAGATGAGCTATAAAGTGAATGATCAAGTAATCATATTTATTTGATTCAAGAGTCTAATTATGTAGGATGAATCTCTAAGGGATGATATGGATGCTGTGCCCAAATGAGCCCACATACTCAGTACACGATATCAATACACTACATTACTGAAGAATAAGATAATACAATACCTGGATTGCTGAAGAATTCTCTTGTGTAGCTTTTCAGCCCACACTTTCTTCATGTCTGAAAGTAATACCAAATAATAAACAATGGTTTGCAATGCTGTGTCAGAATGCACACATATGTCTAAATTGTTTCTTTTGTCTCCAATGTCTAGTGTTTTCCATCTCTTTCTCCCTCTTTCCTTCACTTTCTCCCTTGGTATAGATATATACATTTTGTGCCTGATTCACAAGCATATCTTACAATTTTTTGCTTAGTTTCAAAATCCAAGTGCAAGTTTCCAAAAACAAAATTTGAGCAAGCAGCACAAATGACCTGCCACTGGTGTTGAAACAAACCCCCAGATAAAATAATGAAGGTTGAAACTTAAGATAAAACCCCATAAAAAGCTGTGTTAAATCAAATTATTTTCAAATAGTACAAAATATAAATAAATATAATTTACTGTTACAAATATATTAAAAAGGCAGTGCATATTTATTAGTCAATTAAGAATATATTATTAGACTCTCTTTTTGGAATAATATTTATTTAAATATAGCTACATTCCTTTTAATTAATTATTTACATCACTGTTATTAATTATTATGGCATAATATATATTTATTTTAGGTGAGGATTCATTTTTTAATTTAAAGTTCAGAGAAATATTAGTTTAATATTTCCAGTAATTAAGAATATATTTCAAACGTTAATAGCTCTGTAGCTAATTTAATGCTATGTTTAAAATATATAAAATTTATGTATATTAATATTGAATATACAAATAGTCTAAATATTTATATTCAAGTTCAACTTTCTACTTTTCCCTATATTTTACCATGCACAAATTTCTAACACAAATGTGGAAACTTCCTTAGGCAAAGTATATCACTAGTTTTCATTGGTGTTCAGGGGCACCAGAGTTCTGAATTTGATGACACATATATTATTGGTCAGGACAATATCTTCAAATATCCCTCTGCTTGGGCAAAAGCCCACTTGACACAGGAGCACAGGACAAACGTTGAAAAAAGAAAGGGATGGGTTTTACCCACATAGGCATCAGTGAGGTCCCTCCACCCAGATCAGGCACAACATTTGTTCTTTCCTCCTGAGGGTGGACTGGAGAAGTTCACCACCAATATGCTCGCAGAGGGGCAGAAAGCCCATTAAACACCAGGGAGAAAGCATGCCAAAAAAAGAAGTGGTGGGGCTGCCCATTCTGGCATTAGATTGTACCTCACACCAAAAAAGGTTCACCAGTCTTTCTACTCCCTTGGGTGATGCATAGGGGTTGTTTACCCACAATCTGCCTCACAGGGTGACAGAAATCTATTAGACAAAAGAAATTAAAAAACATCCCCCACAAAAGAGTGTTAAGGATGGTCCATTGAGGCATCGGACCATAACCACACTCCAGAAAGGGAGCAATAATATTTCTGCCATTGGGAGAGTATATACCTAATCCACTCCCTGAGCGGGAAAAAGCCCATTAGACACCAGTCCAAAAAAAAGAAGTGGCATGAGCATCCTAATCTCGCTGTCCCTCTACCACACAATAGTCTTTCCCCTCCTACTGGTGGATTGAGGCTTCTATCCCCAATCAGCTCCAAGCAGACAGAAAGTCCAATAGATATAAGGAGAAAAAAGTTTAAAAAACAGCAAGGGGTGGGGCGACCACACAGTCATGAAGCTGTGTCCCACTCCAGAATAGGTACAACAGTCTTTTTTCTCCCATGTGGTGGATAGGTGGGGTTTACACCCTTATTCCACATAACAGAAAGCACACTAGACACCAGTGGAAAAAAAGACATGATGGGCAAAATAGCAGGGATTGGGCAATGTCCCTACGCCAGATCAGGTAACGGAGGCCTTCTGCCCCGTGGGCTTAGTTGTGGGAGTATCATCCCAGCCTGCCCTGGGGGATAGTAAAGCCCTCTAAGAATCAACAAAAAAAGGTTTTAAACCAGGATGGGGTGGGTGGCGGCCACTTAATCATTAACTGTGTCCCCACTACAACCATTTTTCTATCCCCAGGGTGGTGGAAAGGGGTGCTAATCCCAAACTGTCCCCTGGGACAAAGAATAAAGATGGGGAGGGTGAAGCCTGCCCAGGCATGAGGCTGTGCTCCCACGCAAGAGTGGGAATAGCTATCTTGTTGCCCTCCTTGAGGGGAATTGGGGGGTTACACCTTCTGGTCAGGAGGTGGAAGCACAAGCAAAATATAAAAAAAGTAGTGGGTCATCCCAGTCAGGCATCAGGCCATGCCCCCACCCCAAAAACTGTGCAATAGCCTTTCTGGCACTCTAAGAGGCCTGATTGATGGGAGTGTGTCCTTAATCTGCCTGAGGGTGAGGCAGAAAGTCATCTAGACATCAGGTAAAAAAGTTCTTAAAAAAGAGGTGGAGGGGCCATCTCATATAGCTAGCCGTGTCTCCACCCCAGAATTGGTGCAATCGCTTTTCTGCTCATGCTCCCTAGAGCAAACTTGTGCAGTATACATGCAATCAACCTCTGTGGGACACCAATTGACTCCAGGGGAAAACAGGTCCGTACAAAGAAGTCGCAAGGGCTTCCAACCTAAGCAACTGGGCCATACCCCACCCCAGAATGAGCATAAATTACTTTCTGCTCCCCTAGGTGTGGATCTGCTCCATAGCCCCCAGGCAGATGAAAGCTTACGAGACATCAGGGAAAAAGCTCTAAACAACGGAAAAATGGGGTGGTCAACCCAGGCATAGAGATGGCCCAGTATCTCAAAGAGGGTGCAGCAGTATTTGTGCTCTGTGACAAATTCAGGAATTATAGCCCTAATCTTCTCCCAGGGGCAGAAAGCCGAGTAGATACCAGAGGAGAACAATGTCCCAAGAAAAAGGAGCGAGTTAGAGCACACGTGTATCGAGCTCTAACCCATCTCATTACCTGATGCAACAGTCTCTCTGCCCCCACAAGTGAATTGATGGGGTGAATCTCGCAATCTACACCCAGGGCTAGTGACGACACTCAGACATTGTGCTGTGCCCCAGTCGAGGCCAGGTGCAAGAGGCTTTCTGCTCCCTTTGGAATGGATTGTTGGATTTTACTACCACTTTTCCTTCAAGATGACACATGCCATTTCAACAGCAAGAATCATTTTTTGAAAATACGAAGGGATGGAGCAGACAATCCTTGTACTGGGCCATACCTCCATCCAAGAATGGAAGAAACATTATTTTTATTTCCAAAGTAGTGACTTTCATGTGCTCCTTCAGGGACAAAACACACACTAGAGACAGCCAACCCAGTCATGGGACTGTGCTCCCACCCAGAACGTGTGTATCATTCTATCTGCCCCCCAATAGCAGAAAGAGAATATCTCAAATCATCTCCCTTGTGTGGGCAAAAAGCCCATTAGAAATCCAGCAAAATTAGGTGACAAAAATCCCACTAGGAACCAGGGTAAAACTTTACAAAAGAAGGAATGATAGGTTCTCCTAGGCACCAGGCCATGGGCTCCTCCCAAAACTGGTGCAGTAGACTTTAGGTCTGCCTGTACAGAATTGGAGGAGTATAACTATTAGAAATGGGGGTCGCTAGTTGAAAATTGTTTGCTCCTATGTCCAGAAGGGACCCTTATTTCTCATCAGGGTAAGGGACTTTTGACCTTAGACAACCCCTGCTCACCCCCTTGGTTGCTTGGCATGAGCAGATAGACTTATCTCAGAGGCAGTTTGTAAAACATCTGTGCACACATACAGTAATACAGTGAAAACACAACAAATGTATACCACACCAGTTTAGAAAATAAGTAATCTTTATCTAAACCAAACAAGACCAAAAGTTATATAAATTCGAAAATGCAGTTATCAAAATATGACTTTTAAAAGGTAAAAATAGTTCTGTCTGTAGTAAACTATAGATGCAATACATTCAACACAAAGTACCCTGGATGCATCAAAATCGTAAGAAAAAGCAACTTCAGGGAAAGTGATGTGTCTGTTCTTCGCTCCAGGGGCGGTGATGCATCGGTTCATTACTGGAATGCAGGAGAGGTGATGCATTGGTTTCTTACTGTGTGGGAGGTGATGCCTTAGTTTCTAACTGCGGCCACAGCATTGTGGTAGACTTGGCGACCTTGCGCGATGCATGGGGTTTCGGGGATGCATTGGTTCTTCATGTGGCGTGGCAACATTGTTGTGTTGATCCCTACAGCTGCGGTCTCATGCTGTGTCGGTTCTTGCAGGGCCTGCGTTGGAGTTGGTTCGGTGATCTTGGACTTTGGATATCAGTACACAAGACTCATCATTCAGCGACTTCTCCAGCCACAGGCAGGCGCGGCGTCAGTTTCTTCAACGGCATAGCAGCGATGTGTGGAAATTCTTCCCACACAGCGGTGTTGCGTCAGAAATGGGTGCTTATGCGTCACACATTTTCCCAGTTGTTCTCCTTGGCAAATGTTCCTCTTGAGTCCAGAAGTATTCTAAAGTTCTGGGGTCTGGGCCCCAATATTTATACTTCATTTCTTTTTGTTCTATTGTGGCAGAGAGGCTCGGTGCTCAGTCAAAGCCATTGCTGTCCTACCTGGTCCAGCAGGAGGTGGAGACCGCATTGTGTAAGGCAGACCAGGACCATTCAGGTCAAAAAAATCTCCTCCCACTACTCTAAATGCAGCCCAGGTGTATTCATCCCAGCCCTGACTCATCCAGGAAAGGCAGGTCACACCTCAACCCCCCAGTGGCTGTCTGAAAGAAATGGTCATCCCAAGTCCCTGTCATTCCAAAGCCAGAGAGTCAATCCACAAACCAGAAAAGGCACACAGGATGGCTAAGGAAGAAAATACCCACTTTCTAAAAGGTGGTGTTTCCAAACCCACAATATAAAAGTCATCTTTACTAAAAGATGCATTTTTATATTCTGAGTTCAGGCATACTAAACTACATCTTCTTACCTTATCCCAATCGGGTGTTGTGCTTATAAGATGTTATAAATAAACTCCCATTCTATCCTAGGGGACAGATAGCCTTTCCATAGTGAAAAACTAATTACACTGTAAGTCACTACCAGGACATGTCACACACTAGGACATGTCCTACCTTTCCAATACACTGCACCCTGCCCACACGGGTACGTTGGGCCTACCTTAGAGATGACTCACATGTTATAAAGGGAAGGTTAGGGCCTGGCAAGTAGGTGTGCTTGCCAGGCAGAGAAAAATTATTTACAAAATCAGGATTCATGATGAGGAGGGCCCTATTGGTTCTTGAAGAGTTGAGTTCCAAACGGTACGTAGGTGAGTGAGACCACCTAAAGCAGGCAAAGTACTCCGTTTGCCAGATGTAAATCAGGACAGTTACTTTCAAGGCTCAAGTAAATGTTTTTCAGTCCAGAGAGGGCACTGATGCAAGAGTCTGTCAGAATTTTGAACTAGAAGTATCCGTACTCACTGGATGTCGAAAAACAGGGGTGCAGCTAAGCAAGGCAATCTTATGTTAACACTAAGCCGTCGGACCCTTCCACACTTTATCTATGCCATTGAGTCTTTCTAGGCGTGAAGCTGTGCGTTGTGTCACATTATACTTCCTACAGCGTGTATTGATTTAATGAAGTAACTGTCAATTGCTGTTTTGGGATTTCATGTTTCATCTTGCTGTTGTCATGTTCCCACATTGTCTGACTTCCATACAGTTTTTTTCGCCGGTAATGTTTTCGGTAAATCTCTGCATTGAAGTGTTGCTTGCTTTAGAGTAATACTCGAAACGCATGACTTATTTGAGGATTTCTTTGATTATGAATTTGATCACAAATTAACACTTGTGTTAAGCTGCTTATTTTTTCTTTTTCTCTGTGTTGCAGGCTATCAGCAATGGCTGATGTTCTTTTGTAAGATGGAATTTTCCAGAACTGTTACGCACATTTCACAAATAGGTTAGGGAAATTTAATATTACGCAAGGGGATTTTTTCTCCATCACCAAAATAGAGGGTTTAAAGACTTTTGCCACTTATCTGGGACTAGCGGGCATTGTTGTTTGTCAAACTTCCCAGGTAACAATGCTAGGCATTTTGATTTGCACTTTTTTTTTATGAGACATCACTAAATGCATACACAGTGACTTTAGCTGCGAGTATAGTCGATGTAATATCTGCACTTGTAGGCCCCGATTGACAAGGACAACAGGTCCTGTGGTCCCACAGGATTACTCCTACATTTAAAGCACAATCCTGACTTTTCAGTGTACAAAGAAAGCCAGAATCAAGACATTTTGCAATTGCATATTTCTGTATTTTCAAGAATGCTCAAAAAATAATTTTGCGATGTATTTGCATCGAATAACTTTTTTTATCAGCTAAATCAACACAGTTATTAAAGGATCTCACCTCCTATTACTTCTTCCCAGTTTCAGAAACTAGGATGTTCTTCACCTTTTGCAGTTGTTCGCAACTGAAATCGCCAGAAACAGACCACTGTGAGTTAATGAACTCAAGTTTAAAATTATACTACAGTTTTAATTATAAATTCATAGATGATTAAATCATTACGAATGAAATCCACATGCTGTGAAGCACCAATTTGAATTTGCATTAGTAAATATAACTATTTCTGCACCTCGGAGTTTGAGAATCAGCCTAATTTTTAAAAACTCCTAAATCTTTCAAAATGCCTTTTTTACAAAAAGTAAGCATTTTCCCAAAAGGAGAGTCTTTCAAAATACATTGTCATTTTACGTGACAAATGTAGTGACAATTGTAAGCATTTCAGCCCAATGTGTCATAGCAATCTTTCACAAAGTAAAATGCAGTACAGCAGAGCGTTTTGCATTCTAATATAGCGATTACCGGAATAAGACAGTGTCAGTTGAGGGCAAACATATTCCCAACTCTCACACTTCAGTTTCATTTAGCATGTCAGAATAACAGCTTATTTTTCACATTGCTCATAACTTGAATTTCTCAGAAACACGTTGAGATACATTTTCTTTGCACCTGTCGTCATGCTAAAATTCCTGAAGGTGACACACAACTGCTTAACTTGTTCCCAATAACATATCCATATCATTATTTTTGTTTGAACAACAATGATGTCAGGAATATCTTTATCTTTGTATAACTGGAGTTCACTACGCATGTAGCAAGATGGTTCTAAATTTTATTCTAATAAATCAGTTATTACATTTTCAATATATGACATAAAATGCAATGTAAAACAATTATCTATGAAAGCGATTATAAGCGAATCTATAAATCGTTTCATAATGTTATTTATACATATGACTATACCTGAATCTCTAGAAAATATTTCTTGAGACACATATATTTTATGAATGGATGCTGTAAATCAAATGAAAAAGTTAATGTTATCTGCATTGCATTTTGTAAAAAATACAGTACTTAGTGGGCGTGGTCGAAGCTTGGAATACAGACACTATTTCTTGGAGCTCTGATGGCTGTGTGGTTTCGGAATATCCTTTTCATTGCTATTGCATACGTCTGTGCGACTACATTGACAATGTTCTACCAATTTAACTATTCCCATGTAGTTCCAGCTCCAGACGTTAGACTCTCAATGTAGCTTCCTATGATGAAAAGGGCATTTTCTGGGTGAACTTTGAGAGCGAAGTACATCACACTTCCAAGACCTACCAAAAGTCAATCAGTTTAGTATTTGTCCTGATTTCTCAGACTCACGAGGGACTGGAATCCATTTAGCTTTCATGGTCAATTCCTTGAGGTACTGAGGCATCTGTGAGGTACTACCAGTGTCTCGGCTCTCTTTGGTCTCCCCATTGATAATTCAGATATTGCATCTTTTCATCAATGACGTAAAAAGCATCTTTGTGAGAAACCATGCCTTTTTGCAGTGTACCCCACTTTATGCCCTCATGTTGACAACTAGTTGCTGTTTGTCTGACTCTGATTGTGCCCTGGGCTCTGCTAACCAGACCCAGGGCCTGTGCTCTGATTAAAAGTCCATGGTAATTTGGTGTAATTACAATAGGTACTGACAACCTACCTGTAAGTCCCCAGTGTATGGTAGGGCAGGTAGGTTTACAGACCCAGCAGATTTCGTACACTTAAGTGTACACTAATGTGTGGCTTGCAGTCATTTTAAAAGGAGCCCTATCTAACTTGTGTGTAGATGCCTTGATGTAGGCGGATGAGGATAATCCGGAGGGGAGAAGGCACCTTACTGCTCTTCCAGGCCTCCCATAAATTGCAGCAGGGGACCAGGTCGAATGCCCATTTGAGGTCCACAAATTTTAAGTATAGATGGGATTTTGAGATGATAACTGTTTTCCAGTAAATAATAATGAGCCTGAAGACCTGGTCAATGGTGCTTATCTGGCTCATAAACCCTGCTTGCAACTATGACAGGGATCTATGCTCCTCTATCCAGTAGTCAAGCTGCTACAAGATCTGTCCGCAAAAGACCTTCTGAATAACATGAATAAGGCTAATTGATCTATAGTTCAGAGGGAAGTCCCTTGGGCCCTTTTTGTAGACTGGGACAAACTCATCCATTTTCCAGCGGCACGGATTCCCACCCCAAAGTTTAAGGTTTGTTAGCTTTTTCAGGTAATGTCCAGTTCTCAATGTCTGATGGGAGAAGATCTCTGGGAACTTCATCCAGCCCAGTGGCTTCACTAGCCACTATAACCTTGCTTCCTCTCACAGTCTTGTTTATCTCAGTGGGTAGTGTAGTAGAAGAGTCTGGTGGCGCTGGACATAGTGGGACCTTAGCATCCACACTCTTTGCTGTGGGGTGAACATAAAGATCTGAAAAGTCTGAATGCCAGGACTTCGGATCAATGCAGTCTGTAAGGTGGATTGGAGGACTCCGCTCCTGATTAGTGGCCAGAAACACCTAGTGTTTTTGTGAACTGCAGCCTCATGTATATCTTTGTAAAGCTGGGTGTCCCATTTGTGGTGTGCTTTTTGTTGGACCAGTTTGTAGTGCTTCCTCCTAACTCTGAAGTCTGTAACATCACCTCTCTCAAGGGCCTCTCACATCTCAGATTTTGCCCTGTTGCAATCGTTGTTTAACCAGGTGCTACCAGACATTGTGGTTATGTCCCTTGTGTCGTGTAAACCATTTGTCTAGGGTGATAAATAAATTTGTTATGAATCAAGGGAGATACAATATGCCTGTCCTGCAGGGAGAGGGAGCTATCTAATTCAGAGATGGTACTAAGCACAGCCCTGTTCTTTTCAGCCCTAAGGTCAGACTGGACTGCTACCTTGTCCCATTTTTCCCTACTCTCATTGTTAGATGGTAGTACATCTGTGGTAAGGGAGAACGCAGTATTCACTGGCTGTTGAAGTGTATCGCTCAGTGAACAATGCAGAGCATTGTGATCCCTGTCTGTCCCAGTCGGCACCTCCACAACAGAACTCCAGAGGAAGAAGGAAATCAGTATAAACTCTATCATGCTAGAGGAACCGGGCCGATTGACAGTGTGTGCTGCAATTTAGTCAGATGGAATGCAGCCATTACATGATTACATGTGCTCAGCTCAAATGAGTGTGAAGGATAGTAACTGATTCGCATGAAAGATAGTAGCTGGTAGGCTTTGTCTGTTCAACATTTCACAGGGGCTGCATTTGAACGGTGGATACCCCACACCTCGTCCACTGTGTCAAAGAAGGAAGAACTACTACTATCTAGAGGCTTATATGTTGTGTTGAAATCACCTGTGATAATTAGCAAGTCAGGTGTAGCAGAGAGGTTCCTGTGTGCAACATGATGCTGTATGGTCTGCGTTTCTCTCCACAGTCCTTACCCCATGGGTATACACATTATAGAAGTAGAGTGTGCAAGGATCCTCCCCTTTAATCCACATTCCTTCGAAGTTATACATGTGGGTGTAACTTCGCTTTTAAAGTGGTTCACACTCAAATTAAAAGGCCATCTGAAGGGTGTCCCTTCCTGGTGTGACGTGCGGGAATAAAAAGGTTGATGTAACCTGGCCTAAAAACCGAGTTGATGCTCTATGTTTCCTGGAAGAGACAACCATCAAATTGGTCAATAAAGGTCCCCCAAGCAGGGTCATTAAGCTTTGATATAATGCCTGCCAAATTCCAGGACAGCAAGTTATTTACAATAAGGTTCCTTGTGTGATTGATTGTGAATAATAATTTATTGTGTGTAGTTAGTTCAAGCCATAGAAAAACCAAAGGTGATGATGGACGGAGCGTTGTCAATACAAACACTCACCCCCAGTCAACTGATCTGGGTTTAATCCATCACCGTTCTTTAGCTCACTCCGCCACCCCAGTTCAGACATGGCCATATGCAAATCAGTCTGACCCTGTGCCTCATGGGAACAGTCCAGCCCGAACTGCCAAGCCATGTCTTCCCTGGACCAGAATCAAGCTTCCCAGGACCGGTTTCTGGCATTACAGCCGTCTTCAGACGGCTTGCTTGACTCCAGTGGCAAAGTGAGCAAGGGACTCACGTCTAAGCATACCCTGCCAACTTAGGGCGAACAAAGAAAAACCAAAGGTGATGATGTACGGAGCGTTGACAACACAAACACTTACCCCCAGTCAACTGATCTGGGTTTAATCCATCACCGTTCTTTAGCTCACTCCGCCACCCCCTTTCAGACATGGCCATATGCAAATCAGTCTGACCCTGTGCCTCATGGGAAAAGTCCAGCCCGAACTACCAAGCCATGTCTTCCCTGGACCGGAATCAAGCTTCCCAGGACCGGTTTCTGGCATTACAGCCGTCTTCAGCCGGGATTGCTTGAATCCAGTGGCAAAGTGAGCAAGGGATTCACGTCTGAACATTCTGCTCAGACGTGAGTCCCTTGCTCATTTTGTCCACTCTCGCCTTAAGCTGGCTTGGTACTCGTCTAACAGGTCAGGGCAGAGACGGTGACATATTCAAGTGATTCTCCACACTGGCCAAAGCCTGTGCAGGTTGTTCCTTCCATGGGTTGGTGCCAACTAGGAATTACCACTCCCCGAGCCTGAGAGCCATACATCTTGCCTTAACATGGTTGGAGTAGGTACAGGCAAGGTTGGATGAAGGAAATGCTGGCTGGTATGTTATAATGACCCCCCCCCCACCTCCCCAGGTGTGCTTATGTTTGGATAGAGTAGCCCTGTCTGGGTGGCATGACCAGAGAGGGAAACAGTTTTTGATACCTAGTTTAAAAGCACGTTGACTCAGGTTGGTAGCTTAAAGTTCATTTGCCTCGAATGAGCACTAGCAGTCCTCGAAGACTGGTGATACGAATGCCTTGGGCTGCTGGTGTTAATTTTGGCCCAAAATAGTACCCCTAGGCAGCCACCCCTGGCCCCCGGAAGTGTGTTGCACTGGTTTAGATAGGCACCAGCTCTGACTGCCTGCTGATCCATGAGGCCCAATTATGGCCAGATCTGGGCAGCAGCGGAGGACCTTGGCCACCTGAGGAAACATTTGTATATCCGAGTGACAAGTTTATTCAACAAACGGCTATATTTATCCAATAATACTTCGCTGCCATAGGAAATGATGGTCATTCTGAGGCACAGGGACCATACCAACATCATCTTGAGCTAACCTTCATGTGCCACCAACCAATTGCGGTGCCTAGTTGAAGTCTAGATGCTTCACTTCCCCGATGATGCCTGGGTGAAGCGTGATTCCCAGTTTGTCCACCATTTAGGGGCCCCGGTCATTCAATGAAACAGAAGGTGCAAACTGGGTGCAGAATTGTCTTGGGTGGAAACCTAACAGGGTGCGTATCAATACAATAAATAGGAGGACAATGGATGGGCCACATTTTGTGGTGCTGCTTTGCCTTCTTGTTCTTTCACGTACTTCTCTCATCAATTGGGGCAGAATCGATGGAAGGTAGATCATGTGTAGAGGGTTTATTTCTGTGGGGGTCTAAAGGCTTCAGTTCCTCCAGTTCAACTGATAGTGTTGTCAATTGGTTGCTTAGGGCTAATACCTCATCCTGGAGCTTCTTCGCCAAGGATGATAACGCTAGCCATAACCATGTTGGCGTTACTCAGGATTACTTCTTTATTAGAGGTAGGTTGAGCGCTCAGTTTAGTCCTGATAGTCAACCTGGCACTACCTCCTCCTTGGCAGTAGATGAAGGCAGTGCAGCAAGGATGGAGAATTAATTTGTATGCATAGGCAGCGGGTCAGTATCTCTATAATGTGTCTAGGTGAGGCAATGACAACTATGGGTGAAGAGGGAGAAGCAGACAAGTTGTCCAGTTTCAAGGCATCATTGGTAGCAGCTGGTTGCTTAGTGCAGAAACCCAAGGGTCTAGACGTCTTAAACCTAGATTATATAGGATCGATTTGTCGGGTACGATTTCTTGGCCCCTTCTATTTGCATTGGCTTCATTCAATAGTGACTCAGCCTCCTCTTTTAGGAAATCTATGTCCTCAAGTGTTGTTGTGGTTTGGGGCCTATTAGATGTGGCAGTTAAGGTGAGCTTAAAGCTTTTATTCTTCGTCCCCGGTAAGGTATCTATGGTTTTGCACTTACTCATAGCTGCACCTCCCAAATTGACCTAAGCTAGAAGTTGGTCAAACAAGTGAACGTGGGTGCTGCCTTTAAATGGATGCGAAGGCAAGGGAGAGCAGGAAAAGACCAAACTTGAAATATGAAATAGAAGGAGCCGGAGAGGTTTCACACATTAAACACTGTACTCAATTATCCTGACACGAGGGCAGTCCAGCAAAACAGGGCAGCCCAGTCTACGCCTGCAGGCACAGGACGCAGACCACAACCCAGTAGGTGGAAGGGAGCTTTTCTGCACACTTTGTGGGGATATAGGTAACCAAGCACCTCCTTCCAGTTCAGGTCACTTCTGGGACAGGGAGTCCCCAACCAGGGCAGCAGACCCAGCAAAACCCGGCGACAAAGCGCACCAAAAGTCTCGAGCTGTGGTAGGTGGAAGGGCGATTCTCAACAACTGGCGCAGGGGAATTGGTAGCAAGCTCCTCTTTCTAGTTCAATACCCCTCTGGAACTGGTAGTCCCAAATCAGGACAGCAGATACAGTACAGCCCAGCAACAAAGCTCACCAAACCTCCCATGCCACTGTAGGTGGAAGGGCACTTGGAGGAATTAGTAGCAAGGCTGTCCATCCAGTGAAGGTCACTTCTGGCACAGGGAGCACCCAACCAGGGCAGCAGATACTGTCAAGCTCAGCCACAAAGCTCACCAAACATCCCACGCTGTGGTAGGTGGCAGGGCAATTTTCAGTGCACGGCATGGGGGAATTGATAGCAAGCCCATCCTTCCAGTTCAGGTCACTTCTGGGACGTGGAGTTCCAAACTATGGCAGCAAACACAGCAAAACTCAGCAACACCTCTCAAGAAGACATATTGCCAAGTCATCATGGAAGGTGGCAAGTCAATCACATGACACATATGCAGCTAAAAGCTATAATTATGCACCATTGTTAGCCGCCTATGTATTTTATGAGCAAGTAATATCAACTAATGAAAAGGGAAAAAAGTGTAGGTCCATGGCACGATGAATGCAAGTTGAACCATCTATGAAATCATGTTTTGCGCAACTTCATCAGTGTGTACTATGCACACACTACTGGCACTGCCACAGTCACTTGCTATTCCATACTGTTTCATGATTCATGACAGGGGTGTAGTTAGCAACTGAATAGGCCAATGTAGGCTTGAATCTGGGGGTCGGATTTACATTGGGATGATCAACTCGTAAAGTTATGAGTGCAGTCTCCACACTTGGGACAGAGTCTCCGTAATCAGGGAGGAACTTCCTCACTGCAGTGCTTAGTGCAGAGATTGCACCACAATTTGAGACTCTGAACTTGTTACTTTACGAGTTATAAGTCCTTTGTGAATCGGGGACAGAGTGCTTTAATTTTTCCAATAGGGTTTGCAGCACAGTTTACTGGAACACCATTGACCTCATGTGTTCCAACTTGAGACTCAACTGCATATTCACCAATTGTATTTTGTGATGTATTAAGCAGTAATACAGTAGTATTACTTACTTACTACGTGCCATATTATCAAGAACGGCGATAAGGGGGTTGATAATATGTCCTTGTGAATTCCCATATAAGCCCAGGTTCTGGTGTGCAGGACATCAAACCGTGGCTTCTATGGTAATTCACGAGGGCATATTATCAAGCCCCTTATCTCCGCTTTAGCAGCAGTTTTCTGACGCTAAAGTGGCGATAATGTTATCGCTGTTCTTGATAATATGGCCTTATAAGCGAATATTCACTACCCCCATGACCAACCAACGCCACAGGAGTACTCGGTTCCTCAGTGAATTGCAAAAAATCATAAACTTACACAAAAGTGTAAGTTCACCTTTGTGAATCAGGCCCTTACAACAACTTTGTAGTCATAGGTCTTCCACCAGGCACCACCAAGGGGAGGAGAGGTAACTTTTCACTCAAGAAAGGTGAAGGGGCAAAAAAGTGTAGTTACTTCTAGGCCTGTAGCAGATTAGCGCCTAAGTAAATTAACCTTCTTGGAAACAGCCCCCCTAAAGAAAGAGTGCAAAGTCACAATAATCTGATTTGTTAACATGGTGACACGTCTAAAAGTACAGGGAAATTTTATTTCCAATCTGATGACCTACTCGCAAGTAGAAATAAAAACTAACCCCGGGCGTAGTGGGCATACTGGGCACAGCAGGGCTAAGCAGAGATCCACAGAGTTGCAAACAAACTCCGTGGAACTCTGCTACGCTAAGCTACGTCACCCGCCTTCACCCCCTATATTATCAATGAAATCTACATTACATACTATTAAATTTAAACCACTTACATGGCATGCAGCGTCCCCGGGCTGCCCTCCTCCTCTTCCTCGCAAGATCGGTAATCCTTGAGAAAACTGTGCATGCACGTGCACCCACGCTTGCGCATTTCTTGTGAGATATGCGTATGCACAGGTGCGCACGCATACACAGTTTTCTCAAGGATTATTGATACTACGAGGAAGAGGAGGAGGTAAGTGGCTTAAATTAAATAGTATGTAATGTAGATTTAATTAATAATATAGGGGTGGTGGTGAGGGCTGGCCAACTCCGCGGGGTGGAGATTTGCCTGCTCCGCATTCTCTGCGGAGTAGGAAAATCTCCACACAATCCGCAGGCGGAGCGGAGGTCCCGCCCTAGTTCATTAAAAATGGAGGCTTAGAAAACAGAGCATCAGGTTTACTACGCCTAATGGAGTTGCATTCTAATCAAATGTTCAAAAGGCTGCCCTTAGCCTGGGCTTTAAGAACGCACTTGATAAAGTGAATCTGATTTATTTTTATTCAGTATGCCTTGATACCATTTGGATTTTTGGAGGGATTTGGAGATATTATTGCATTATTTTTGTAGATCTAAAGGATGTGTATAATTTGTAAATTAATAAGTGTCATTGTTCAGCCAGCCTTGTGGAATCTCGAAATTTTCAAATGCCAAGTTTGCTTAGTTTAGATACTACTTCATGCCCCATTTCCACCAACAGGCATTCCCTACTCCTTCATTTCTCTCTTTCAGTTTATTGTTCATCGATGCTCTCTCCCTTTGTAATTATTTTTCTGTCTTTCTCTTCTTCTTTATGTTACCCTTTTTTTGCTTTTCTATTTCTTGCTCTGAGTTAAAGTCTGATGAGGAAAATTAAGGGCAGGTCCCCATACAGGGGTGCTCCTTGGCTCCACCACCAAGCACCAACTCAAATTAAGCACTTCTAAAGGATTACAAACACATGCTCTTTCTCTCCAAATATTTTCAGTATTGCTGTAAAATATTTGCTCAATTATTTACAAAATCTTTACATATCTAATCTTTTTTACTGAAGGAACACACTAATACGTGGTTTTATACACCGGTGACATCCTTCTGTTTGTGGTTGATCCACTTGAAACATTTTGTTATACGTTGAATTCCAAGAGGCACATAGTAATGTCTCCCAGTCTCCCAGAAAACAAATGCTTCCTGTTTTGTTTGTTTTTCATCGACTAATCTGGGCAGACAAACAACCTTGAATTCTTTGGGAAATTCTCACCCTTCTAATCAGACACTCAGAATATGGAAACAAATGACCTTGTAATTTAGGGACATTTTATTAGTTGGTGGTACTACCCAGACAGGTGGCTACCACAGTTCATCCTTACATTCCTTCTATCAATGAGGATTCCCCATCCCAGGACCAAATTTGTCACCACAGATGCTTCGACATGGTGCCTGGAAAAAGATTACAGCAATGGTGGGACTCCCTCTACCTTACACTCGAGGACTTGAGCTTGCATGCAGCCCTCTTCTCCCAATGAAAACATAGATGGGACATGTGTTCATCAAACACTATTGACCACAGGCATGGTAGACTTTGAACACACACACGTGAATCTGAATCTTTTGTCTCATGACCAATTCTCTCAACGCAGTGACCAGTTGTTGCTCTTTTCCTGTACATATTTAAGAATTTGACATAGTTTGGTAGGCCATTCCAGGGTTTCAAGAGAGAACCATAGGAATTCAGATTATAGTATTCCCAAATGCCACCAGATAGGCCTCCATACACCATGCAATGATGCAGGGGCTGCATACGGGGGATATAATACTTTCTAAAAAGGCTTGGCAAAGAGACTTTGGAGGTGCGATAGCGGAAGAATAAACTCTTGCATTATAAGCTCCTACGCTGGGTGTATATCATGCCCAACAGACAACAGATTAATACAGCAAAATCCTGCAGCTGCTCAAGAAGCGGAAGTAATTGTGAGGAATTTCTTGACCTAATCTGGACATGCCCCCCATTCAGCACTATTGGCAAGAAATCTTTCATACTCTGATTGACATGATAAATTATAGAATGACATGGAACCCAGGGCTCGCCTTCATAAGGTATGTTAAAATCGTGTCATCTACAGTTGAAGATATGTGGTTATGGCATTACTGCTGTCTAAGTACAGGGTGGCTCCAGTCTGGTATGGAGCGCCTTCATTACCTAAGACCTGACCACTTGAAATGATCGATCTGAATTATATGCCTCTCTTCTCCGGGTAACGGTCAGGCCCGAAGACTTCCAGGGACCTCTTACTACATAACACATGACTCCACCGACCCCGGTGCTCAGATTCCCCCATTCACGAGAGACACATTGAGTAGCACATAATGGCATCACAGGTCACAGTCGGGGAATATGTCTGTGGGTCTCTGGTCTTGTTGACATCGATCTTGCGTACAATTACTCTAGTATTGAACTTTTAGAGTACCATGGTGCGACTGTCGGGATGCAAGCTAATTGCTTTGTTCACAGGTTAATGTTAATAAAGTCTAGTAAAAAACAAACAAAGCAGAAAGAACCAAGTTCACAAATATTTAGTTGTGAGCAGGTGTGCATATGTGTGAACTACTAATATAGCACTTTGGATCTTATGATTGAAGTCCGACAGTAAGCTGGAAGTACTGGAATTTGGTATTGATGGGGCAGGTTTTTCGGGAAATGAAACTGGCTCAAATTGAACCCACAGTAACACTTATTAACTGTGTGCTGTGAAAAACTTATGCGGAAAAGGGCCTAACATGAGGGAAAATGCTATTGTGCAAGAAAGAAATAAAGCACTGGAGTAGGCCGCAAATGCTTTTGACTAATGTAAGGTAAACAAGCTAATGATGCTTTAATGCATTTGCTAACGCTTGCTAGGAAAATAATACTCTTCAAAAAAGTTTCTAATCTAGTTAGTTTCAGTAATAGCTAACAATTACTATACTAGACAGTTCTGCAATAAACTGGCAGATTTCTTTAAGGATAAAGCCCAAATACCCAATGACGATAAGGAAACCACGGAGGTCATCCTACATGAATTCCATGCTCTAAACACAGACAGGGTATAAAAGCTAATGTTGTCAACTAAGTCCGGATCCCCTTTGGATCCCTGTCCAGTCATGATCTTTCATATGGCACCTAGCATAATTGTGAATAGATTAACACCCCTTCTCAATAACTTTTTTCCATGGGGCATTTCCCCGACACATGGAAAAAATCCCTGGTCAGACCCATACTAAAAAAGCCAACCATGGACCCTACTAAGGTTAACAGTTACCGGCCTATTTCATGTCTTTTGGAAAAAGCCCTCAACGAGGAACTTTTATCCTTTATAGAGACCAATGACCAACTTGACTCAGCACAACACGGTTTCCGTCCACGTCATAGCACAGAATCGGCACTGATTGTTGCTATTTAGCATATACACATTCAACTTGATGGAGGGGGAAGGCCATACTGATCTGGCTCGACTTATAGCCGCATTTGATACGGTTGATAACCACATTCTCATTCAGCGCCTGGCTGAAATAGTGATTGTGAACAAAGCGTCTGATATTCTCCGGGCATACCTAACTTGTAGAGAGCAATCCATTACGCTGGAAGATCATAAATTGCATCGCTACACATTGCCGTGTGGAGTTCCCCAGGGATCATCACTTTCCCCCACCTTGTTCAATGTTTACTTTACCCCACTAGCCATACTCATACGGTTCCATCATTTTAAAGTAGTATGCTACGCTAACGACACACAAATAGGTGTCTCCTTAACATCCAAACCTAAAGAAGTGGCACTTAATTTTAGCAATTGCATGAGGCACATATTTTCCTGGATGTTAGACAACTGTTTAAAATTAAACTCCGGAAAAACTGAAGTGGTCATGTTTGGAAGACATACTTCCATCTGGAACTCTACCTGGTGGCCGGAAGTAGCAGGACCCTGCCCTCAGCCTGTTAAAAAAGTAAAAAACTTGGGATTAAGATAGATGACTAGCTCCCTCTATCTAAACAGGTTAACAACACTACTTCCTCTTGCTTTTTTACTTTAAAAGTTGTTAGAAAGATCTTGCCGTTTATTCCCATGGCCCTCAAAAAGACAGTTATCACGCCCTTGATACTGTCTAAAATTGATTATTGTAACCCTTTCTATTTGGGAGCAAAGAAGAGCGTGATACGCAAATTACAGACGCCACAAAATGCAATGGCAAGTTTGCTTCTTAAAATTCCAAAGTTTAACCCCGCAAGCCATGTTATTCGAGACCTGCACTGGTTACCAGGCCAGCAAGGATTCATTTTAAATCTATGTGCATTCTGCATAAGACTCTGCACGGGGCTGGCTCAGCCTACCTTAACTCACATATCAGGCGCTACACACCTCAACAAGATCTTAGATCTGTAACTATGTCTCTGCTTGTGGTTCCATGGATAAAAACATTAAAGTGGGGTGGCATAAGTTTTCTACATTTGGCCCCAGTACTGTGGAACATGATGCCCATTAATCTCAGGAAACAAACCAATCTGTTAATGTTCAGAAAGTCATTGAAGACATGGCTGTTCGCTCACAAAGTTTAGCCAACTATCCCGACTCCTTCACAGTCACTGGACAGCTATAAAAACCCAATTTACATTACAACTTGGGTTGTGCATTGGCAGATGCAACACAGAGTGGGTGTGTAATGGAAAGCATTATAAGTGATTATTGATGACTATGTTTGTTTTCTGTAGAAGTATGGGTTTCTGCTCTGCAGGAAATGTTTGGGTTAATGAAAGAAATACAGGCAGTTTCATTCTGACCGTGAAGGGAAAGGTGGAAGACAATTGTCCTTCACGGGTCCTATGTGCCTGCCAAGGGTTTGCAAGAAGAAACATAATAATCATCAAGAGGAGTAACACTTCCTTTGAAAGTGGCGCAAATGTACAAACGTGGCACAAAGGTAGTTACATGAACAGGATGGAGGAAATGTGTACTATGACAGCGGCTTGAATTTGTATTTCCTGGGCTGGAAGTTGATAAGATGAATAAATGAACTATGAAATCCCTGAGCTAAAGCGACATGACAAGAATTGTGTGACAGTACACCCCCTTATCCAACCAATCGAATGAGGAGTAATTGTCGGTTCTGAGACAATTGTGGTGGGTTTTAGGGTATGATTTAGGCTCCCGGTGGGAGGGCTGTCGATTTAGTTATGATAGTGCGTGTTTCCTACCTGCGTGAGGAGAGGCCTATGTTGCTGTCTCCTATCCTTGAGCTGGCTGTTCCTGAGTTAGACTTTGCCTCTTCAAATCTTTTTGAGGAGCCTTACTGCTCTCATGGCAGGCGAGTACTTTTCCTATTTCCTATTAGGTTAGTATCGACAGAAAACTGAATTTGCATAATCGTTTGCAAATGTATTTTGTCTCTGAACCTTTTGTCTCTTTGTCTTTTCACTCCTTTATGTATAGTTATTGAGATGCAATCTTTGTTATTTCTCTATTTTTCGTTTCTTGTGATGAACTATGATTCATATTGTATTTGGTATTGATGAGCATTTCACATTATTTAGTTAAAGTTTGTCTTTAGTAGAGGTGTATATTCTTGAATTATAAGTACAATAGAATCAGGTGTTACTTTGCCAAACCCTGTCAACTTAAGTAAAGATTGCATCGCCACAAATTTTGTGCTGAGACGATGATACAAATTAGATTTTGGAAGTTTTGTATTTTACTCACCCAGCATTAAGGGACTTGTTTGGTAATGAAATTTGGCCTTATCTGATCGCTGGATCAGTATTAACTGAAAAGTACTGCAAGTGTAGCGCATTCTATGTGAATTGAACTCAGAGTAAATATTTCTGTAGCAAAAAACATAAAGTTTTCAATTACATCTTGAAGTCAATCTTCAGAAGTATGGGGATCATCGAAAGGAGAATGGGAATCAGTATTCACAAAGTTAAACTTAGTCCAAAAGCCTAACTTTACTTGTAGTAACTTACCTTTGTTAATACCGAAATTAGCAAAGTATGACTTTTGGTCTAATGAATACCAAAAAGTAGTAAAGTAAGACTTCTAGTCCCACGTTACCTTTGTGAATACCAAAAAGTTGTACATTTAGACATTTGATCTAAATTTCCCATTGTAAATACCAAAAATTAGTAAACTTACACAAAAGTGTAAGATTACCTTTTTGAATCAGCCTTATAGTGTGCACATCACATTCTATAACCAGGAGATTAAGCGGGGAATTCCCAGTTCCCCTTGGTCTGTCAGCCTCTGCAATCTCCACTCGGTTCCATCAGTCATACAAGCTAATTCACATAGCATAACATTCAGGGTTTGGTACCAAACCTTTGGGATCCATAGCGGCAGGTTAAAAAAATGGTGTAGGACCCTCAGTAGCATGATCATTTTAGTTAGGACTACCATTGGCATTATAGGGAGCTGGAGCATCTGCCAAAATGCTGTGCTATCCCTCAGTTCCCTGAAAATGCAGCCCGGATTCTCCTATTGTATCTGAGTTCATATGATATACTCTAATCCCCTGGTACCTTAAGGTACGGGGTGCTCATTGTACTCTGATCTACTGAAACAATTCTGAGGAGAGCAAACAAGGTCAAACGACACCAGCAATGCAGAAGTCTACACATCACAGGAGTCCCATCTATGCCTCTTGCAGTTAGAGTATCATGTCGTCAACATACAGCGATACTGTGTGCTCGCTGTTGTGAGGTAGGAATTCCCTGCCACAGCACTCAGTATGCGACACACACCCAAAAGGCTGAACCACTGGTGCAGAGATTAGGGGTAAAAGAGGGCAGCCCTGCCTTATGCCTCTATGTATCTTGAATGGGTCTTCAATGCAGTGCCCCAAGTGCCCCTGCGCCTGGGCACCCATGTAGAGCATCTCCATCCACATACCCCTTCACACCCCCTGCACCATTTTTGACATGACAGAGTCCGCAGTATGACTCAGTTAAAGCAAGTCACAAAGAAAAAAGTATAAAACTGTTAAAAATTAAGAAAAAGGGATAGGATAGAAACATCCTGACCACCTCTGCCTGCTGAGGGGGTCCCACAGCGCCACCCAGGGCCCCCCAAAACATATTTTTTTATTTCAAAACTGGCCAAAAAAAGTGAAGCTCAGGCTTCGTTTCCTTAAAGCTCCCAGGTGGGCCATGTCCCAGGGGCAATGCTAAAAATAGATGCAGTTGACCTCTACCTCCCTAGGGCTTATTCATTGAATGCTGGGGGGCTACGAGGACTGCCCACAGCCCCCAGGTGCTCATGCTTCTCCCGTAGCCCCGGGGACTGCCACCTTCCCGGGACTAAGGTTGTTAAATGTGGGGGCAACCTGCTCCCCACTCAGACCCGGGGACCACTACGTCCCTGTGGCTACTTTCAGAAGTTTAGGGGTGCCACGCAGCACCCTCCTAGAGCCATAAATGGCCCTGGGGACTGCCACACCTCAGGCCAGGTTCCAGGAAGGTCCCAGGACATTGCAGTTTGCTATGCATGAAAAAAGGTGAGGAAAATAAAAGGGAGCAAGGTAGTAACTCCCTGACCCCATAGGCTTGCTCAGCGGGTCCCATAGAGACCCTAAGGGCCAAAAAAGCATTTTTTAAACACTATTTGGCGGAATTTGCATACGGTGCACAAATCCCGATAAAAATTAAAAAATGAAGCTCGGTCTCCCTTGCTTCATTTTCTAGAAGCCCCCAGGGGATTCCAGGTCCCATGGCAATAGAGATTTTTCATTCGGGGACTGTGGGGGCCCTCGCAGCCCCGGGGATTACCACCTCCCCAGGGCTTTTTTTATACAAATGCTTGGGGAGTCCTACCCCTCCACATTGCCCCAGAGACAGCCACCTCCCCAGGGCTTTTATCTATTTTGAGCAGGGGGCCTTGTGGGCCCCCCAATCCTGGGGACTGCCACCTCCTCATCGCTTCAATAATTTATATTAAGTGTGGGGGCTCCTACCCTCCACTTCCCCAGGGACCACCACCTCCCTGGGTCACACTTTATGCACATACAGGAGTCCTTTTAGTTCCCCGGCTTTAGGGGATCCCAATGGGCCCCCTACGGCCGGAGACCTAGGACCCAGGGTTGCAGGCCCCATGGCTCTAGGAGGGCTCTAGGAGGGCTCTAGGAGGGCTCCTAGATCCCTCTTAGAGCCTTCCTTGGCCCTTGGGACTGCAACCCTGGGTGCTGACTCCTGCAGGAGGTGGGGAGCCGGCTGGCACAAAACTGGACTTCATCCCCCGAGCGGCATGTGCAAGGAGACACATTTGCAGAGTGCTGTAAAAAGGGGCCGTGGCCTCAGACCACTCTCAGCAATCGAGCTGTGTGGGGCTTATTAGAGATAACAGGAGGGATAGCTGGCCCCCAGGGACCCTAAGGAGGCAAAGGGACTTCGTCCCCCAACTAAGAGTGCACCAGGAGGCGCGTTTGCAGAGTGGTGGAGAAAGGGTGTATGGCCTCTATCCACCTCTCAGCAATCCCACTATTGTGGGCTTACTGGAGGTATCAGGTAGGTGGTTGGCCCTAAATAGCCCCCATCGTCATCCAAGAGCATGCCAGGGAGCGTGTTTGCAGAGTGGTGGGCAAAAGGGGCATGGCCTGGTTTGAGAACTTACCAATGCTGCTGTGTGTGACTTAATGGAGGAAATAGGAGGGGTAGTTGGCCCCCAAGGTTGTCCTTGGGGCCCAACTACCCATCCTGTTACCTCCAGTAAATCTCACACAGTGGGATTGCTAAGAGGTCTCTGGGGGCCACGCCCCCCTTTTTCCACACTTTGCAAACATGCCTCCTGGCACAATACGGGTTGGGGGATGAAGTCCACTTTACAGGTGAGGGACTTTGGGGGCAAAGAAGCCCTCCTAGTTCCTCCTGTAAGTCATTTGCAGCACAATTCCTGAGCCTTAGTCGGAGGCCCAGCCCCCTTTCTCCACCACTCTGCAAATGCGACTACTAGTTGTAATAAGTTTCAGATCTATCTGCATTATAATTGTAATAGTTTTTTACTAATGTTTTTTGGAGTGGAGTGGATGTACGATCTGTATAGGGAAATTATGAGTTATGTTGTGCAATGAAATTATGTGGATAGATAGTATGTTGTATTTAGTGAATAGGATTCATGTATAGTTGGATTACGTGTTATGGAGACTAATTATGTGGTATGGTAGTATGTGTTGTGGAGTGGTGACCTCCAGTGAAGTCTTCCTCATTTCTATAGAAGCTAAAGTATAAACTCAATGCGACAAAAAAAGAAGGAACCACTGAGGAGCACTTCTGGATCTAGTCAGATGTAGGAGCAGGGACACTGGAATCATGCGGCTGTTTGGCTATTTGGCTGTATCGACTGTCGCACAGTTACACATTTTCCACATTGGCCACATAATCCATCATCTGCTGCATAATCTGCAGATTTGAATAAAAAAAACCTTGTTTCTAGCTCAAACATTACCAAAAATGCAGCGGCACGTGTTACAACACGGTGGAAGGTGCTTTGTAAACTTGGAATGGTCACTTGTTACTTAATGCTAAATGTGAGTGTTAAATTGGTACTAATGGTGTGCAAACCACGCTTGCTTCTTTCTGTACCTCTTGAGCCTTTTTCTGCATTTCTCATGCTTCTTTCTGCACATTCCTTCTTTTGTCTGCACTTGCCTCTTTCTGCTTTATTTATGCTTATTTCTGCATATTTCTTCTTTTTTCTGCATGTCTCATATTTCTTTCTGCACATCTCTTCCGCTTACTACACCTCTGTTCTTATTACACCTCTCTTTCTTCTTTCTGGACCTCTCTTGCTTTTTTCTTCTGCACCTCTGATGCATCTTTCTGCACCTCTGTTGCTTGTTTGTTCACTTTTCCGGCCTCTTTCTGTACTCTCTTCCATCCTTCTGCATGCCTCTTGCCTCTTTCGGCATCTCACTTGCTTCTTTCTGCACTTATCTTGCTTCTATAAGCACCTCTCTTGCTTCTTTTTGTACCCTTCTTCCCTCTTTCTGCACCCCTGTTCTCTCTTTCTACACCTCTCTTGCCTGTTTCTGTACCTATCTTTCCTCTTTCTGCACTTCTCTTGCCTCTTTCTGTACTTATCTTGCTTTTTTCTGCACCCCTCTTGCCTGTTACTGCACTTGACTTGCCTCTCAGTACCTCTCTTGCCTATATCTGTACCTCTCTCCCCTCGTTCTGCATTTCTCTTGCCTCTTTCTCTACCCCTCTTGCCTCTTTCTGCACCTCCATTCATTCTTTCTACACTGCCTTTGCTTCTTTCTGCACCTCTCTTGCAAATTTCCGCGCCGTCTTGTCTCCTTCTAGATTTTTCTTCCCTCTTTCTATACTTCTCTTGTCTCTGTATATACCCCTGCTCTCTCTTTCTGCACCTCTTTTGCCTGTTTATGCAACTCTCTTGCCTTTTTCTGCAGTTCTCTTGCTTCTTTCTGCATCCTGTTGCCTCCTATTGCACCTTTCTTGCCTCTGCTGCACCCCTCTTACCTCTTTATGTGCCTCTCTTGCTTCTTTCTGCACCCCTCTAGCCTCTTTTTCTGTACCTCTTTTGCTTCTTTCTGCACGTCTCTTGCCAATTTCTGTACCCCTCTGCCCTCTTTCTGCACTCCTCTTGCGTCTGTCTGCACACCTGTTCCCTCTTTCTCTCCCTTTTTCGCTTGTTTCTGCAACTCTCCTGCCTCTTTCTGCAGTTCTCTTGCCTCCTGATGCACCTTTGTTGCCTCTTTATGCATCCCTTTGCCTCTTTTTGCACCACTCTTGCCTCTTTCTGCAACCCCTGTTACTTCATTCTGCACTTCTCCTGCTTCTTTCTGCACCTCTTTTACTTCTTTGTGTACCCCCTTGCCTTTTTCTGCACCCTTCTACCCTCTATCTGCACCTCTCATACTGATTTCTGCACATATATTGCTTCTTTTTGCATCACCTCTTACCACTTTCTGCACCCCTTTACTTCTTTTTGGACCGTTCTTCCATTTTTCTGCACCTCTCTTGCCTCTTTTTGTACCTCTCTGGCCTCTTTCTATAGTTCGTTTGCCTCTTCCTGTACCTCTCTAGCTTCTTTCTGCACTTTTATTGCCTCTTTATGCACCCCTCTTTCCTCTTGATGCACCTCTGTTGGTTCTTTCTCCACTGCTCTTGCTTCCTTTTGCAAATTTCTTACACATTTCTACACCCATTTTGCGTCGTCTGTACCCCTCTTTCCTCTCTCTGCACTTCTGCTGCCTCTGTCTGCACCCCTCTTCCCTCTTTCTGTACCTCTTTTGCCTGTTTAAGCAACTTTGTTGCCATTTTCTGCAGTTCTCTTGACTCCTTTCTGCACCTCTGTTTCCTCTTTCTGAAGCCCTCTTGCCTCTTTCGGCAACTCTCTTATTTCATTCTCCACAACTGTTGCTTTATTCCCTACATCTCTTGCTTCTTTCTGCACCCCTCTTGCCTCTTTCTACAATCCTCTTGACTGTTTATGCATACTCCTTCCCTTTTCCTGCACCTCTCTTGACTCTTTCTGTAGTTCTATTGCCTCTATCTGTACCTCATTTGCTTCCTTCTGCACGTCTGTTGGTGCTTTCTGCATCTGTCTTGTCTCTTTCTGCACCCTTCTTCCCTTTTCTTGCACTTCTCTTGGCTTTTTTCGGCCGTCTCCTGCCTCTTTCTGCAGTTCTCTTGCCTCTTTCTGCACCCCTCCTTGGTTCTTTCTGCACTGCGCTTGCTTCTTTCTGCACCTCTCCTGCAAATGTCTGTTCCCCTCTACCCTCTTGCTGCACTTCTCATGCGTCTGTCTGCATGCCTGTTTCCTCTTTCTGCATCTCATTTGCCTGTTTCTGCAACTCTCTTGCCTCTTTCTGCAGTTCTCTTGCTTCCCCCTGTACCTTTGTTGTCTCTTTCTGCATCCCTCTTGCCTCTTTCTGTACTACTCTTGCCTCTTTCGGCAACCCCTGTTACTTCATTCTGTACTTCTGCTTCTTTCTGCACCTCTTTTGCTTCTTTCTGCACCCCCTTGCCTTTTTCGGCACCCTTCTTCCCTCTTTATGCACCTCTTACTACTTTCTGCAAATCGCTTGCTTCTTTCTGCATCCCTCTTGCCTTTTTTTGCATACCTCTTGCCTCTTTCTGCACCCCTTTTGCTTCTTCTTGCACCCTTCTATTTTTCTGCACCACTCTTGCATCTATCTGTAGCTCTCTTGCCTCTTTCTATAGTTCTTTTGCTTCTTTATGTACATCTTTTGCTTCTTTCTGCACTTCTCTTTCTGCTTTATGTACCCCTCTTGCCTCTTTATGCAGCCCTCTTGCCTCTTTATGCACCTCTGTTGGTTCTTTCTGCACTGCTTTTGCTCCCTTCTGCACATTTCTTGCAAACTTCTACACCCCTTTTGCCTCTTTCTAGACCCCTCTTCCCTCTCTCTGTATTTCTCTTGCCTCTGTCTGCACCACTCTTCCCTCTTTCTGCACCTCTTTTGCCTGTTTATGCAATTCTGTTAGCTCTTTCTGCAGTTCTCTTGCCTCTTTCTGTAATCTTCTTGACTCTTTCTGCAACCCTCTTACCTCTTTTTTTGCACACTCATTCCCGTTTCCTGCACCTCTCTTGCCTCTTTCTGCAGTTCTCTTGCCTCTTTCTGTACCTCTTTTGCTTCTTTCTGCACTTCTCTTGCCTCTTTCTACACCTCTTTTGCTTCATTCCCCACTTCACTTGCTTCTTTCTATACCCCGTATGCCTCTTTCTGTACCATTTTCCCCTCTGTGGGCATCTATCTTGCCTCTCTGCAACCATCCTGCCTATTTATACACCCCTATTGATTCTTTTTGCACACTCATTTCCTTTTCCTGCACCTCTCTTGCCTCTTTCTACAGTTCTATTGCCTCTTTCTGCACCTCGTTTGCTTCTTTCTGCACTTCTGTTGCCTCTTTCTGCATCCCTCTTGCCTCATTCTGTAACTCTGTTGGTGATTTCTGCATCCCTCTTGCCTCTTCCTGCACCCTTCTCCCTTTCCGTGCATCTCCCTTGCCTCTTTTTGCCCCTTTCTTTTCTCTTTCTACAGTTCTCTTGCCTCTTTCTGAACCTCTTTTGCTTTGTTGTGTATTTCTCTTGCCTCTTTCTGCACCTCTCTTGCCTCTTTCTGCACTCTCTTGGTTCTTTCAGGCACTGCTCTTGCTTCTTCCTGCACCTCTCTTGCAAATGTAAATACCTCTTGTTCTTCCTTCGGCACCCCCTTCCCTGTTTCTGCACTTCCCTTGCCTCTGTGCATACCCCTTTTCCCTCTTTCTCTACCTCCTTTGCCTATTTCCACAACTCTCTTGCCTCTTTCTGCAGGTCTCTTGCCTGTTTATTATCCTATGCTTCGTTCTGTACTTCTCTTGCCTCTTTCTGCCCCTCTCTTGTCTCGTATTGCACCTCACTTACCTCTTTCTGCACTTCTCTTGCTTTTCTTTCTATCTCTCTTTTTTTTCTGAAATTCTCTTGCTTCTTTCTGAACTTCTCTTGCTCCTTTCTGTACGACTCTTGCTTCTTTCTGCACCCCTCTTGCTGCTTTATGCACCCCTCTTCCAACTTTCTGTACCTCTCTTGCCTCTTTCTACTCCTCTCTTGCCACTTTCTATACTACTCTTGCCTCTTTGTGCACATTTGTCACTCATTCTGCACCTCTCTTGTTTTTTTCTGCACTTCTCTTGCTTATCTCTCAACTTCTCTTGCCTCTTTTTATGTACTCAAGTGGGAGGTGAAAGCTGTCAAGTTTAATGGTCTGCATGCTTTCGTGACCGAGGTATATGTCTACTTGTACATGTATTCTTACGTGTGTTATGCATCTGAAGATGATATCTTAAAAAGCGGGTAGCTTCTCCTGTAGGTGGTCAAATCTTCTCAGTTCTGCTTTGTCATTCGGTTGCACAGGTAGACATGTATTATGTATATAGGTGTTATAGAGCCTTTCAAATATACTACCTTTTTGTATACAATTTACAGAGTATGTTGTTTGAAACACAGGTATTCAAGTATTTGTATGATTATTTTTATGTAACATGTCACTAGGTAAAAGCAGAGACACACTCATTCATACCTTCACAAACTTGTTGAGACTTACAACAGTGATATGGTTAGTATTGCTGTTTTACATTTGGTAGGCGTAACATTTTAAGCAGTCGATGAATGGTGAACCTTCAAGAGAAAAGTGAGGTTTTAGACATCTTAGGAGAAGTGTTAGTGATTTGGCTACTTTGTATGAGTCTGTGGAAAGGTATGGTTGAAGCAGGCCTCTTTCTGTACCTCTGTTGCATCCTTCAGCATTTCTTTTGCTTCATTTTGCATCTTTCTTCCTCTTTCTGAAATTCTGTTGCCTCTTTCTGCATTTTACTTACTTCTTTCGGCACCCTTCTTCCTCTTTTTGTACCTCTCTTGCCTCTATGCACTTATCTTGCTTCTTTCTGCACCTTTCTTCCTCTTTCTGCACATGTCCCACCTATGTAGCCATAGTTAAAATTAGCATTTAAAAAATCTTAGAAATTCACTGAAAAAACACAGGTTTCATGGATGATATAGTTAGTAATTAGCATTAAAAAACCTTAGATATTTAGTGAAAAAAACACGTTTCAGGGATGTTATAGATAGGAATTAGCATTTACAATACTTTAGAAACTCACTGAAAAAAACACAGTAACATGGTCAGTGACATCACTGATTCCTCTGCCGCATTCTCAGGTCTACCAGTAAACCAAGGAATGCTTCAGAATACTTAAGGGAATGTGTGGGAACAGCCCACGCTCCACACATGCATTGGCACACCACACAAAATAATGCAAGGCAGTGACTTGGGCTGCTTTGCGTTACTCCAGAATTAGAAAGGCAAACATGGCCTTGGTAAATCTTATCTAGGTTTTGCATTGTCCTGCATTCTCTTGTATCTCTCCAGGGTGATATAAAATGTCAATACAACTGGGCCTTCATGTTGTACTAGGAATGAACAGCTGCAGTTTGAAGAAAAAATTGGAATCCCTTAAAATGGGCAACCACACATTTTGGATAAACTTATATTTGTTTACTCATAGTAAAACTTTAGGATTTACGCCCTATTGCAAATGTAGTGCCTATTGAGAAAAACATGTGTTTACTAAAAATGATTCATTTTTCGAATGGAATGGCAAGCTTGACATAAAGGGTAATTTAAAAGAGAACACAGTGAAATTTCAGAAATCAGGAAGATTTATTTAGATACCAAAAAGGAAAGAATGTTTTTAGGTAGCAAAAAGAGTGGGCTTTTGTTTTATAAACATTATAAGCTTTTGTTTGTGTAAACATGAGATACTTTACACAAATGAAAACCTCAGAAATGCGATCAGATGTTGGGGAAGAGGTACTTTTTCATTAGAATAACTGTCTCATTCATGTTTTTGTCTAAAGCCTGTTAATCTATAAGTGCAACAAAGTGATATTTGGGGTTGAAAGTACTTTCTGTCATATTTTAAGATGATATCTATATTGTAATTCATGCTCAGTTGAAAACATGGGTTGCAGATGGTGTGGGATACTGCCATGTCGCACTCATTGTCTGGCTATTGCTGTACATCATAAATAAGTATTTCATTACCTATTCTTGGTTGATATTATCAGCGAAATATGAAGTTATTGCACTCTTCCAATATCATTTTGACATTAGGTGAGCCCTTTCAAACATGGCTACCTTGATAAATCTTACATGGGGCCTCAGGGCTCCTTGCAACAAATTAGGTCCAAATGCCAGAGTCAAAGGTGATAAAATAGTTTTCAATGGTTACTGCCTGATTTCCCACAGCCACTCTTCTGCATTAAATGCTTAGTTGCTTGTGGAAAGTTGCTATCAAAAATCACCCTGTTTCATTTATAAAAGAGCAACTTATATACTTTGCAATGCAATTCTTGTGCCACAACATTATAAGATTGCATCTTTCTACCTCTATATCATCACCTCTCTTGTCACATTTTTGTCACATGTATTTAATGTTGGTCCAGAGAGGTCAGACTAATTTTCAGGATAAACGTATATGAACACCTTAAAAATGTGGTATGCACCTAACCATCCTGTGCCAATATTTAACCGACTCTTTGCGATACATGATTCTTGGAACCCATTTATGAACCACCCATATGTACAATAGAAACTCATCTATTAACTAATACCCATCTTGTTTGTTGACAAAAGCATGCCTGGCTGCAGCATAAATTGAGCAGTGGTGTAAATGAAGCACAATCTTTGACAACTTTAAAGATCACATTCAACCTTGACCCAATACCCTTCCAACTGTAAATTTGAATTCTGGCTTACATTACATCAGAAAGTAGAATAGAACTACAAGGTGCTATGAATAAAATGGTTCACTGACACAATATCAACCTCAAAAATATCGTTGTAAAAATTATAGATGAAAAAATATAGAATACAAAAATATAGACTCCCAATATTTAAACAGGTAAGTACAAAAATATTGAAAAAAAATGGATGTAAAAAATGTAGTTGTACAATATATATATATATATATATATATATTCACTGAAAAAACCATAGGTTATAGACCATATATAGTTAGGAATTAGCATTTACAAAACCTTGAAAATTCACTGAAAAAACCATAGGTTATAGACCATATATAGTTAGGAATTCGCATTTACAAAACCTTATTTTACTCACACAAAACCATTGAAATTCCATATATAGTTAGTTGCACTAACTATATATCGCGCACCCGCAATCCACTGCTGATGATGTCACATATTACATCATTCATGACATGGTCAGTGACATCACTGATGACATCACTGATGACATCTCAAATGACATCACTGATGACATCTCAAATGACATCACTGATGACATCTCATTTGACATTACTGATCACATCACTGATGATATCATTCATGTGATAATACGATGAACCTCTTCAGACTCTAATATAACCTCAGATACAATCAGTGTAAACAGACACTCACAGACTGTCACTCATCCATGGAGTTACTCACACACCTAGTCAGTCATGCAAAGAATCAATCACACCTCCATTTCCTCAACTATACAGTTATACAAACTTTACTTATTCAAACATATACTAACACATATTTACTCTCTTATACAATCCCTGATACAAGTTCACAATGATCCATACAGCCACTCAAACATTCACTGGCTCTTATGCACAGTTATTTATATATGTCAACTCTCACATGTACTGTGTTTTACATATGTACTTACTTTGACATGTAGCACTGAGATATCCATTCACTTACCAATACACTCATGCACACAGTCAACCGCCCATACAGCTGTTTCCACATGCACTTTTGAAACCATACATCTAGTGAATCAACTGCTCACACATCTATGCACAGAGTCATACACCTCCCAGCCACCCACACACACACTCAGTCTCCCATACAAAATACTTGGGCAACCAATCAATAACCCATATAGTTACTCATATAGCTACTTATCAACACATGCAACAGTTTACAGAACAACAGACATAATGATGCACAAATTAAGACAGTTTAGTCACTAACCCATGCACTCAGTGAGACACATTTAATCACTCACTCATACAGTCAGTCATGCACCTACTAAATCCTTCATCCAGACACTTATACATCCACTCATTCTTCAATATGTAAGACATATTTTAACTTTACAGAAATATACAGTCACTGGATGTTGTCATCAGTGATGTCATCAGTGATGTCATTTGAGATGTCATCAGTGATGTCATCAGTGATGTCACTGACCATGTCATGAATGATGTAATATGTGACATCATCAGCAGTGGATTGCGGGTGCGCGATATATAGTTAGTGCAACTAACTATATATGGAATTTCAATGGTTTTGTGTGAGTAAAATAAGGTTTTGTAAATGCGAATTCCTAACTATATATGGTCTATAACCTATGTTTTTTTCAGTGAATTTTCAAGGTTTTGTAAATGCTAATTCCTAACTATATATGGTCTATAACCTATGGTTTTTTCAGTGAATTTTCAAGGTTTTGTAAATGCTAATTCCTAACTATATATGGTCTATAGCCTATGGTTTTTTCAGTGAATATATATATATATACATACATATATAAACATATATCATCTGTATATCTATATAAATACAAACATAAATGCATGCATACATATACTTATATGCATACAGATGCATGTTATTTACATGAAAGTTGAAAAAACACTAATAAAAGCAAAGCTAAAAAGCCACCTCATTACAAACAGAATGGCTTTAACTTAAACGAGGGCGAGATATATTGCATTTTCAATGCTTGTTTACTTTGGTGCCATCAAGAAGGCATTCAGATGTGTCACACATTTGCCATAAATTCTGAATGTTAGCACTCTAGTTGCACATTAGATCACTTTAGTAAATTTACTGCTCACCAGGGACGTCTGCTGCTGGTATTCAAAGTGCATGTTTCAGTCTGCATGTCACAATTTTTTTAATGAAATAGAAGAGGATTTGAGAAGTCACTCAAAATGATCCCTAATTTTTCTTTCTGAAGCACTAATCATACTTTCTATGGCAAAATTAACCCCCTCATGTTGTTCCTTTTTAAATTGAGTGTTTTCAGACTTACCACTTCATTCCAATCAAGATGGCTTCTGGTGTGCCATACTTTTGTCATAAGTAAGACTGTTAGCGCTCTAGTTGTTCTTTAGAACACTCTGGGACATTCTGTCATTGGGCTATACTTGGGGTACATCTGGGTGATATTTGGGCTACATTTAGGCTCTTTTGTCTCTGGTGGCCATCTTGGGAGACTGTATGTCAGAATTTTTTTATGAAATTGAAGAGGGTTTGAGAAGTCACTCAAAATGTGCCCTAATTTTTCTTTCT
Organism: Lissotriton vulgaris; assembly: GCF_964263255.1. Classification (NCBI taxonomy): domain Eukaryota; kingdom Metazoa; phylum Chordata; class Amphibia; order Caudata; family Salamandridae; genus Lissotriton; species Lissotriton vulgaris. Next base: position 1,038,202,714 of record NC_141696.1, on the reverse strand, counting down.
GCAGCACTAATCATAATTCATATGGCAAAATATACCCCCTCATTTTGTTCCTTTTTAAATTAAATGTTTTAAGAGTTACCACTTTATTCCAATCAAGATGGCTTCAGGTGTGCCATACCTTTGTAATAAGTAGGACTGTTAGCGCTCTAGTTGTTCTTTAGAACACTCTGGGACATTCTGTCATTGGGCTATACTTGGGCTACATCTGGGTGATATTTGGGCTACATTTGGGCTCTTTTGTCTCTGGTGGCCATTTTGGGAGACTGCATGTCAGACTGCATATATAGTTATTAGACATAGAATTTTCAAAAGTTCCATAGAGAAACAATCCTAACTATATATACCTACTGGCGACCGCCAGTAGGTAATATATATATATATATATATATATATATATATATATATATATATATATATATATATATATATATATATATATATATATATATATATATATATATATATATATATATATATATATATATATATATATATATATATATATAATATATATATATATATATATATATATATATATATATATATATATATATATATATATATATATATATATATATATATATATATATATATATATATATATATATATTACCTACTGGCGGTCGCCAGTAGGTATATATAGTTAGGATTTTTTCTCTATGGAACTTATGAAAATTCTATGTCTAATAACTTTGGCGTTTGTGGACGGAATCGGCTGAAATTTTCAGGAAAATGGCACATTTTGTTTCCGAGCAGCCCCTAAAAATTTGGGGGGGTTTCGTCAAGGGGGGGCCGAGAAAAAAGGGGGGTCCCAAAACGCGTTTTTCCCATGTTAATTTCCATAGGGCGTTTGGCCTCAATTTTAGCTCGAACGGCTGAATGGATTTGCACGAAACTTGGCAAAATTGTAGGGACTGTTAGCCCGATGTGCCTTTGCTGGGTCTCAATATATGTGCTCCAGTGGATTTTGAGAAATTAACGTTTTAAAAAACAGATATATCTGTGACAGCGTCCTGGATAGCGCTCCAGATCGCGTACTTTTCGCGTAACGGAGCTTTGCGAAGCGAAGCTGATTGGCTCTCCGGTGTCTGTCAACATTCTAAACAGTCCGGAGCGGCCGCCATCTTGTCTCTCGGTAGGATCGAGAGACAAGAGGAGGAGAAAAACGAAGGGGGAATTTAATGAAAGGGGGCAAGGTAGACCCCTCTTGACCCTCTAGGAATGATGTTGGGGTTATTAAAGGGTCCCGTGGGGAAAATAAAAATAATTTGATTTTTCACAGTAGAAGCGCTTCCCGGTTCGCGAACCGGGCCGCAAACTGGTAGCGAAACGGGAATTCGCCATTTTGTGTTTCGGTTTAATTAAATTACAGGGTATAAGGGGGTACGGGAGACGTATCCTGACCCCTTATGTTTTCTGAGGGTGGCTGAGGAGGCTCATATATGTTGATACATGTCTTCCAGCGGCTGTGCGTGAGCGTTTTTTTTTTTTTGCTGCGTGACGTCTGTTAACGTTCGATTCGATGGAAATCAGGAAGTGTTGACCGCCATTTTGTCACTGCAAGTAAATATTTTGTTAAAAATAATTGTTATAAATTAATCCTTATTGATAAACATTGTCTGCGCCATCTTGCCTTTTTTGCAATGCCACACTTTTGTTGAGCACGGCAGCCATTTTAGATGCCTTGACCAGACCCACTCTCTGCACGCCGCCGATCCTCAGCATGGCTCCCCACCCTCGCAAGCATCTCCCCCACGCACTGGTCACCCCCGCTCTCTCTCATGCATGGGCCAGAAACCTCCTCCCATCTGCGCTGTTCTTCTCTGAGAATCACACCCTGTGCCCGCCCGACACCTCCCTTTCACCTTATTCACTACCGCACCCTCTGACACTCCTCTTCCTCTGTGTCTGATTGTCCAGGCCGGTCCCAGGCTATCACCTAGCCCTGCAGATGTACTTTATGGCCCCAGCTGTAAAGAATCACCCCTCTTCAAAGGAGTTACAGTAGATCAAGGCCCCCACCCGATGAGATCCGTCACACCACATGCGTTCCTACTATCTGATAACCATCCTGTATTGTGCTTGGGGAGGGGATTCTCACTGTGAGGGTGTGTGGGTCCGAGCCTGAAGCGGAAGATTCCAGGGATGCCTCTTTGTACATCAAAGTTTTTACAATTATGTGTCACATTAAAAATATATAGCACTCCAACAAAGTAGGATTATAAAACTTTACTAACTTATAAATATATCCAACGCAACAAAAACAGTAAATACATTTAAACATTTTTTTGAAAAAAGAAGCAAAAATGGTCAGTAGCTGTGTTTTGTGCGAATAGTCCCAAGGCAGCACAACGTGCTGAGTTCTGGACGGCACCCAGGTGATGTTACCTGGGTGCCGCACTGGTTTTTGGTATCCTACAATGCAGCTCCGAAAAACGGCGTGGGGCGTCCCGGGGGGTGCGGGGGGAGGCCTCGTCAGTAGCGGTCTGTTGTGCGAATAGTCCCAAGGCAGCAGAACGCGCTGAGATGTGGATGGCACCCAGGTGATGTCCAGTAAGTTGCCGCACTGGTTTTGGTATCCTACAATGCTGCTCCGAAAAACGGCGTGGGGCGCCCCGGGGGGGGGGGGGGAGGCGGCGTGAACGGGCCTCGTCTGCTGTAGTGGGGCGCCCCTTTACCGTTTCAGTTGCCATTCCGCCCGCTTTTGGTACACTGTGCCAAAATCCGCCATTCAGCTGAGTTGCGCCCACTCTTGCGGTTCAGCGATAGGCGGCTGCTACAGGACTCTCAAAATGGCGGCAGGCTCTTTCCTTTTTTGGGCCTGGTCCACTATAATGGCCGTGGGACACCTTGGAACTCGGACGCTTGTCTGCTAGGTCTTGGACCCCATTCTCGAAAGCGTCCCCTGAGCCTTGAAGATTCTACAAAAGTCTTGGGGGCCCCGACTCTTGCAGGCTTCCGGTGGGGAGCGGATGCCATGATTGCTCGCGGAATGACCACGACGGAGCCACGAGATGGTGGTGCTTTCATGCTGACGCCAGCTTCAGTCTGAAACATCCAGAAACAAGGTGGGGCTTTCATCGTTTGGGAAAAAAAAATGTTTTAATCCAATGAAAAGTGTTATTTTTAGGTCATATGATCAAGCCTTCCATCATTAGGAAACCAAAAGTAAAATGAACCAATGAAAAGTTTTATAAACAAGTCACATGACCTGTTATGCGGCATAGGGCTATAAAAAGCGTAGAAAATCCGTTGGCACGTGAGGCGGCGTCAGTAGCAGACCGATGTGCGAATAGGCCGAAGGCAGCACAACGCGCCAAGATCCGGATGGCACCGAGGTGGTGTCCAGCAAATTGCCGCACTGGTGTGGCCATCCTACAATGCTGCGCCGAAAGTCGACGTGGGGCGCCCCGTTGGCCTGTGAGGTCGCGTCAGTCAGTGAGGGCTGTTTGAGGATCTGACTGCATTGGAAAGCAATGTGATGCTGTGCGTCGCTCCCAAGATGGAGGCTCCTCGGCTGCAGTGGGGCGCCCCTTGGTGTTTCACTCGCTATCCAGCTGAGTTGCGTCCGCACTTGCGGCTACAGTAGGCCGAAGGCAGCACAACGCGCCGAGATCTGGATGGTACCGAGGTGGTGTCCAGCAAGTTGCCGCACTGGTGTGGCCACCCTACAATGCTGTGCCGAAAGTCGGCGTGGGGTACCCCGTTGGCCTGTGAGGTGGTGTCAGTAGCGGACCGATGTGTGAATAGGCCGGAACCAACACAAGGCACCAAGATCCGGATGGCACCGAGGTGGTGTCATAGTTGAGAGTTCTGAGCAGCGCTTGTAACACTGTCTGAAGCTTATTTGCACCTGCTGCAGCTTCACTATTGTCCTGGTGTGGCCAAAGATCGCCCATGACATAGGCGGCCGGCTCCCGGGGTCTGGCGGAACTTTTTTCTTTTTCCTTTCTGCATCTTGTCCCACAATCCGTTTGACCTGAAGACACGACCAGGTCCCTGAATGTGTGCAGGGGGACGCTATTGATTGAATCAAAATGGCGGCTTCACACCAAGCTGACTCAAGCGTTGCTGCTGATGTTATACAGACAAAAACTGGTTTTCAGTTTGTACATTCTTCAGGATTTTTCCATCCAAGGCTGGTTGAGAGTTTGTAGAACAATGGCTTCAGATTTTCAACATACGGTGTGGTGGCGCGGACTGGGAGGGGGCGCTTGGCTCCTGCCCCCTCCGCAAGTCGTGTTGCCCTGGTGTGGCCTAAGATCGCCCCCGACATAGGCGGCCGGCTCCCGGGGTCCGGCAGAACTTTTTGCCTTTTGATGACTCTTCCATTCTGGACCTTGTCCCACAATCCGTTTGACCTGAAGACACGCTGTAGTGGGGCGCCCCTTTACCGTTTCAGTTGCCATTCCGCCCCCTTTTGCTACACTGTGCCTCTTCCGCCATTCAGCTGTTTACCGCCCGCTCTTGCGACTACAGCGTCTCGCTCACCATGTAGTTGAGTTGCTCCCGCTCTTGCGATGCAGCGATAGGCGGCTGCCACAGGACTCTCAAAATGGCGGCCGGCTCTTCAGATTTGGGCGTGGTCCACTAAAATGGCCCTGGGACAACTTGGAACTCGGACGCTTGTCTGCTAGGGCTTGGGCCCCATTCTCGAAAGCGTCCCCTCAGTCTTGAAGATTCTACAAAAGTCTTGGGGGCCCCCGACTCCCGCAGGCTTCTGGTGGGGAGCGGCTGCCATGATTGCTCGTGGAATGGCCACGACTGAGCTACGAGATGGTGGTGCTCTCATGCTGACGCCAGCTTCAGTCTGAAACATCCAGAAACACTGTAGACTACCTATCTGCGACTCTGTGCTTGTTTGTAAATAGAGAATGAACCAAAGAGAATCAATTCTAAAACAGTAAATGCTTGGATAATAATCAATCAAATGGAGAGACAAGCAGGTAAGATGGATTACAACGGGGGCAAAGGCCTGCGTTAACTACCCTTCACTATCTGCAAAGAGAGAGTACTGCTAAGAGAAAAGAGGGGGGGGGGCAGCGTTCAAAGCACATCAGCGTGCATAAACACGAAAATGTTTTTACCTATCACGTACTTGACATTTGACAGCTTTTGATATTTGCTATTAAAAAAACATTGAAATTCACTGAAAAAACCATAGGTTATAGACCATATATAGTTAGGAGTTAGCATTTTCAAAACCTTAATTTACTCGCACAAAACCATAGAAATTCGCATATATAGTTAGTTGCAATAACTATATATCGCGCACCCGCAATCCACTGCTGATGATGTCACATATTACATCATTCATGACATGGTCAGTGACATCACTGATGACATCACTGATGACATCTCAAATGACATCACTGATGACATCAATGATGACATCTCAAATGACATCACTGATGACATCACTGATGATATCTCAAATGACATTACTGATGACATCACTGATGACATCTCAATTGACATCACTGATCACATCACTGATGACATCTCATTTGACATCAATAATCACGTCACTGATGATATAATTGATGTGATAATACAATGCACCTCCTCACACTCTAAAATAACCTCTGTTACACCCAGTGTTAAATACAGAATTTCATTTTAAGAACCATTGACAAACCAATGCCAGTTACTACATACGCACTCACTGATTCCTACGTCTACACACACATTCACTCATTCACCCATACAATCACTCATACATACAGTCACTCATTATTACAGCAATATCATATGCACTCATACACCTATGCAGACACTCAAACACTGCCACTCATCCATAGAGTTACTCACACACCTAGTCAGTCCTGTAAATATTCAATCACACTTCGATTTCCTCATCTATACAGTTAAACACAGAACACCTTATTTATTCAAACATATACTAACACATACTTACTCTCTTATACAATTACTGATACAAGTACACATTGATGTGCACAGAGTCACACACCTCCCAGCCAGCCACACACACACTCAGTCTTCCATACAAATACTTGTGCAACCAATCAATAACCCATATAGCCACTCATGTAGCTACTGATCAAACCATGCAGCAGTTTGCACAACAACAGACATATTGATGCACACTTTCAAACAGAGTTGGTCACTAATCCATGCATTCAGTAAGACATATTTATTCACTCACTTAGTCAGTCACGCACCTACTAAATCCTTCATCCAGACACTTATACATCCACTCATTCTTCAATATGTAAGACATATTTTACCTTAACAGAAACATACAGTCACTGGGTGTTGTCATCAGTGATGTCATCAGTGATGTCATTTGAGATGTCATCAGTGATGTCACTGACCATGTCATGAATGATGTAATATGTGACATCAGCATCAGTGGATTGCGGGTGCGCGATATATAGTTATTGCAACTAACTATATATGCGAATTTCTATGGTTTTGTGCGAGTAAATTAAGGTTTTGAAAATGCTAATTCCTAACTATATATGGTCTATAACCTATGGTTTTTTCAGTGAATATATATATATATATATATATATATATATATATATATATATATATATATATAAATATTCACTGAAAAAACCATAGGTTTCACACATGTTATAGTTAGCTGGACATTTCACTCATACAAAACCATTGAAATTCCCCCGTTATAGTTAGTTCAGCTAACTATAACTCGCAGGCCCGCAATGCACTGCTGATGACGTCACATAGTACATCACTCATGACATAGTCAGTGACATCACTGATGACATCACTGATGACATCACTGATTATTTCACTGATGACATCATCCAGTAAATGTGTGTCTTTCTGAAAAATAAATATTTTTTATATATGTATATCTACAGGTCGCTGGAAGAATAAATGGGTAAATAAGTGTCTAAATGGATGTTTTTTTGTAAAATTGATTGTATAACTGACTTATTAACGGTATCTTAGTGAATACATGTATTAGAGAGTAATGTTTAAATATGTAAATAACTTTATCAGTGTCTCACTTTGTGTATAAGTGGCTGCATGGGTTGGTGAGTAGCTACATGAGTTTATATATGGGTTATTAGTTAGTTTGTGGAGTATCAAAATGAGTGTCTGTATGGTTTGGTGGGGGTATTACTTAGCGCACAGATGCATGAATGACTGACTCACTGTTTGTATGTGTTTTGAAGACAGCATGTGTGCAGGACTGTATGGATGGATGAGTATGTGTATGAGTGTGTTAGTGAGTGAATGACTGTCTCAATAATATCTTTATGAGTAAGGCCCTAGGTGAGTAGGAGTGCAGAGCGGTGAGTGGGCAGGACATGTAGGGAGGTGCGATGTCCTGCCAAGCGATCCTGAGACGGGACCTAGTCTGTGAGCTTCTGTTTGAGGCCCTCCGATAGAACAGGCATAACCCCCATAGCAATATAATGCAGCAGATGCGCATCGACGGCTAGTTATACCTGGAGTTCACGGCAGTGAGGAACGGCAGCAGTGTGACGGAGGAGATCCTATAAAAACTGGGTGCTTACCAGTGCTATAACTACAGAAAGCACCTGTACCCGGAGGAAATGTTCCCATAATCCAAGGGCCCTACCTAAAAGGGAGTCATGGGGTGCATGGAAAAATCCCAGTCTAAACTTTATTTTGAACCATGCAAAACTCCATGCAGGACCTAGAGAAGAATCCCTTGGAGTCGGGGTCAGAGATTGGGGACCCGGTGGCCGACTCAGACCTGAAGCAGATCTTGCGGCGATGCAACGCAGTGTAACAAAAATTAACAGGAAGGTAAATGCCCTCACCTTCAGGATGGATAGAATGTCTGAGCGGCTGGACAAACACTCGGAGAGACTGGACACTGTGGAGAAAAGAGTTTCGGAGACTGAGGCCACTTTGAACACCACTCTGAGCACGACCGCCAAACTAGACCAACTGTTAATCTCTGTCCAATCCAATGCTGAATGTATGAAAGCACGCTCAAGGAAAATTACGTGTGGGTCATTGGAATAGCAGATCATGGAGCTCTACATGGAAGAATTGCTGGTAACTTTGTTGGGTAATAAAACCTTCTCAAAGATGGAATGGAATGGAATGGAATAAGACTTATATTGCGCAACCTTAGCCCGGTGGGGCATCAAGGCGCATATCTACACAGAAATAGGGGCAGGAGGGCAGATAAGATAGGAGGTAAGTTTAGTAAGCCTGAGAAAAGAGCCAAGTCTTCAAGTGCTTCCGGAAAATCGACAGATGTTCATTACAGAGCATGTCCATCCATCCCAGGCCCTCAGGCGGATGCCGGGGGCCCTTCGCGTCCCATCATTGCAAGGGTACTTAATTACAGAGACAGAGATTCCGCACTCAGTAAAGGCAGAGAACTGCAATCATTGAGAATTGAGGGTATGGATATATCCATCTATCCAGACTTCACGTAGCAGGTGCAGGAAGCGCGAAAACGGTTCCTGACAGAAAAAAAATGGAAGCTGAAAATTAAGATCTTAATTTGGATTATAATATGATCTACCCAGCAAAGTTAAGAGTGCAAGCAGATGGGAAAGTCAATAGGCCTAGAGGAGGCTTCCCAAAGGTCCGAAAGTTGCAGGATGACACCAACTCAGACCATGAGGAACAGTAAACTATGATTTTGTAATAATCTTTGCCTAGGTCTGAAGACAGAGACATAGTTGATTCCCCCTCTGGCGGACCTTCTTCACTTGCTACGATATAAACATGGTTGATTCCAGTGAGGGAGGGGAGAAGTTCTTTTGTGAATGGCCTAATTGAGATTGCTCCCCCTTCGTTGCCTGGCATACAGAGTGTGCATCTAGCCTACGACAATAGACTAAATCAAAGCAGAGCAGAAAGCCCCACAGACAAGGGGACTAAATGAGGGTCATAAGAAGCTAAAAACAAGAGAATCAACTCACAGAACTAGCAGAGTGAGCTCATGAGACTCAGAACCAGGTGGAATGCCTGTAACATCTTCTCCACCATATAATCCACTTGGCGTATTTGAGATTGTTATTGTTACTAATTTTTTAAAGGTTTTTTTCATGAAGCATGATTGTGGGGGGCGGGTGGATGTGGGATAGTCTATGCTTAGTTGGGGAAGGCATAGCGTGGGGGGAGAGTTAGGGGTGAAGAGTCTTAAACAATTACAGAGGGTACGTGCTGGGAAAATCAAGCTAGCAGGTTATAACACGGCCAAGAGTAGTATTTTGAATATATATGTACATGATTTCACATTGAAAACCCATATATGGGACAACTGAGGCAAGATGGCGCCAGAGTGAGAGGACGCACCAGCATCGCTCCGTGGGTCTGGTCCTCCCTTATCTTTGCTTTGATCTCCCCATATGATTGTTATATGAGAAGAGACAGATAAAGACATGCTGCATTAAACGCAATGAAAATCACTAAGCTGAGTTGAACCTAACTTCAACTGGAACTGGAGGAAAAACGCAGAAAAACTGAGAAAGCTGGGCAGGGGAAAGAAAACTGAGAGCTGAAAATCCGGGAGGAGAAGAAAAGGGAAGAAAGAGGAATCGATGAGGATCGTTGGCTTTCGACAAAAGGAGAGGAGCAAGAGCTGCAAGAGCTGCAAGGAGGCCACAAAAAACAGAGAGCAGAGAGCAGGAGGAAGTCTGCGCAAGGGGGAAGTTGAAGGTGACATTTGAGAAAGCTGCTAAGAGGGCTCTATGATGGCGGAGGCAGAGGCAGCAGTTGTAAGAGCTGTTCATCATATAAAAGCTGGAAATGTGCGGAGGCATGAGTGATGTGTGACAATATCGATACTAGCATCCTCCGACATCCTTTTCAAGTACATCCCTCCGAGCACACTTCTGAGCACACTTCTGAGCGGCGCATGCCTTGGAATCGTGAGTATTGAAGTATGAGCTATTGAATCGGACTGTGCCATCAAGCGAATAACATTGGTTGTTTCCCCTGCTACCCTCCTTCCCAGGGGACCCACACCCGTACGTATCTCTCCTGAACTGTACGGAACTGTTTGTAGCTAATCAAAACAAAAGAGCATGAAAAGGGAAGATAAGGGAGCCGGGCGCTGCGCGAATCAAAATGAGAAACCGAGCGGGACTGAGCTAAACAAGAGGCTCGGTGTCAGCATCTAGCGTCTAGCAATTTAGGAGATTAAACACTAGTGCACCTGTCCTCCCGTTTTTTCCTTATCGCTTTTTCTTCACTGCTCATTTACCTTGGCTCTTGCTTTGGTTCTCACCTCCGGCTCTACGGCGCTTGCACATCAAAATACCCTCCTTCCCCTCGTCGACATCAGGCGTCATCTGCGGACTTGCAAGCCACGCCTTTAAATCGCGTGTGCTGCGTGCAGCGTTGTCAGGGAGACACTGAAGCGCTGACCGATAGCGATTAGCCGACAGCCAATAACAGTCAATTGACTTTGCAGGGGAGGGTGAAAAGATAAACTAACGAGAGGAAATTAGGAAGGTAAAGGGTGGCGAAAACATTAAGGAAAGGATTAAATGAAAGAAGAGCAGCTACAGCAGCAGGAACTGGAGTGTGAGTGCTGCACAGGAACAGTTACAGGAACGGTGCTGCAAGCAGAACAAGCAGTGCAAGCAGCTGGGGCACCGAGGGGGCTCGGTGTACTGCTAGACTCAGATAGCACAGATATTCCCTCTAAATCAGTGATCAAAATTGAGGTGCGACTAAAAATCTACATAACCAAGCAAACCTACAATGCTACATGGTCTCAAGCTCCAAGCTTCCTCAAAACTTCCTCAAAACTCACAACTCACAGCAGATCTTTTACAGTGCCTAAAAAAAGAGCCTGGGCTGCCCTAAAAGCAATAATAAATAAAAAAAACAAATAAAGGAGGGGGGCCAGATCCCTGCGGGAAAGCAAAAGGTCAAAATCAGCCACAAGGTCAGCTTCGATCGTCAGCACCTGAGCAAACGCAGATAAAGGATATGGCTGGAATAAATGGAACAGTTGCCCAAAACTCATCGCTGCTTAATCTAGAAAGAGGGGAAAGAGGAGAGGAGGGAGCCTCAGCAATCCGAAATATGCAAGAGATACAGATACAGACGCAGGCGCAAAACCTTGAAGACCCAGACAGAGACTTAGAAAGCACAGAGTCCGGAAAACCTGGGGAACAGGGAAGATTTAAAAACCACACAGAGTATAAAAAGCCACACCCTGCAGGAAAACAAGGACACACAAAGACGACCTGAAACCAGAGGATTTAAAGCCAAGGAGAATAATGTGGAGAAAGCTACATTTGAAGAGACTGATAAAAATAAAATTACAAATAAAAGCAAAAATACTGAAAAGGACAAGGATAGAGAAAAAGCGAAACAAAAACAGAAAGAGAATGACAGAGAGAAAGACAAAGAGAAGGGAAACAATACAGTGGACAAAGCTACTCTGGAATTAATGGCTAAAAAGGCTCAGAGGCTGCAAACAATGAAAAACTTGAAAGCTGCTGCTAAAAATACTGGACCCCCAACCTCCTCTCAGCCTTGGATATCTAACATCTTCATCCCGGTAGCCAAGGAAGGACCAAGCGAGCCTACTGAAATTATAAAACAAAAAAACAACCAAGCAGACAGCGCGAACGGTACCAGTGGGGTTGACCCAAACACGTCTGTGGAGCGAACCAGTGTGGATGGGAAAAATATAGCTAAAAAACAAACCTCCACCTCATCACGCACGCAAATATTCCCCCCTGAGCCAGTCCCACAGCTTGGTAATACTGCGCTTTCTGAAGTGGACTCGGATTCAGACATATATGAAACAGGGATGTCCACCTCAAACAAAACAAGTGAAACAAGCGAAACAAATGATGAACAAATACTAGAAGCAACAGTCTCCAAGATTCTAGACTCTAACAAATCCAGAAAACTTAGTGAAACATGCCAAAGCTCGAACTCAAGGAAAAAACGGGAAAAAAAGAGGGCGAGAGACAAAAGGAGAAGAGCTAACTTAATCAATGATGAGACCACAGATCCTGACAGCAACAATGAACACGCCATAACAAGACCTAAACTTATACGAAAAAGCCCGACTCCAAAGCTACTAGGAGAAACAGAGCATGTTCATGACCACACCTTAGCTGAGCCAGAGGGAAAAAGCCAGAAACAATCCGGAAAAGGACATAGCTCAGCAACAACTGCAGAGCCTTTGTTGAGCGAAGTGCTGAGCTCCATAAAAAACTTCCATAAGGACATTAAAAAGGAAACCCAAAGGAACCACGTTGCTATTGAGAAGCTACAAGGGGCAATTAAAAAAGTTGGCAACATCTGTACCGAGATCTCGGATAGAATGGCCTCAGTGGAAGCACGTGCAAAAAATTTGGAAATGGAGGTAATTAAGCTGCAAAAAAGGAGAATGAGCACGATGGAATCATAAAGGACCTCATGATGAAAGTGGAAGGTCACGAAAATAGGTCAAGAAGAAACAATCTGAGGTTCCTTGGAATACCTGAAGGCTTTGAAGAGAACGACCCAAGGGGCTCTATGATTAATTTGCTGAAATCAGCCTTCCCGGAACTTAGTACCTGGGACATGGACAGAGAAATTCAGCGTGCCCATCGATTCCCTTTGACGCTACCCAAACACTCACAAAAATCACGTCAATATCCCCGGGCAATGTTGGTCTACTTTGGGAATTTCCTTCTAAGAGAAGCCCTCTATGATCTGGCTAGGCCCACAAAGCAGAGGAAACATAAAAATGTTATGTTTTTCACCAGACGAGACTTCGCCCACGCAACTGTTGAAAGAAGGTGGAGAATGAGACAATTAATCGCACCTTTTGAAAAAATCGGAGCAACAGTCTACCTGCAAAACCCAGCACGGCTAAAAATAATATACAAGGGATCAACAAGAAGCTTCTCAAGCAAAATTCAACCCGAAGCTTACCTAAGAGAAATCTCAGCAACTGAGAAAGGGAATTCAGGAATATAAACGCAAATCAGCAACTTGTCTATGAACACAAAAGCATGGGGACCAATCAGAAGGGGTTGTGGAGGGGGGGCGGGGGGAATAAATGTATCAAAAATTTGGTGTGTTTAAAAAATGGTTTGGGGCAAATATCTGATTGCACCATTTGACCCCACCCACCCGATACGACCAAAGTATAAAGGACCTGCCCGCGGGACGCACTGAGGCGCACTCTGACCACACTGACACCCATACCTGGGTACTCGGGGACCCAGCAAGCCTCATAGGATGGTAAGGGGGGAAGGGAGGGGGACTGAGGGAGGGGAACCAGTAGGGGGGGAGGAGCGAGAAGTGGGACGGGTCAGGGGGGGATAAGAGAGGGCCGGGGAGGGAAAAACGGGGGGAAAAAATGTCATCACATCAGGATATAGAAGAAATTAAAGACGCCAGGTTAACAAAACCTAACTGGGGGAGCGTGAAAAAGAAACAGAAATGCCTATGCGGATAGTTTCGCTGAATGTTTGCGGACTAAATGATGGTAGAAAATGAAGAGCTATGAGGGAATACTTAAGAACATTGCACGCTGAGCTGATCTGCCTACAAGAAACACATATAGAGGCCTCTCAAAAGGGACCAATTAGTATCATATACGATGCAAGGAACAAGAACAAGAGGGGTAGCGATCTTAGCAAGGCATGGATGTGTGGTTGTAAATAGGCAAAAATCAGACCGCTATGGCAGATGGGTTTTGGTGGAGTGTCAGATACAGAGCTTTAATTTCACACTATGCTCATTATATGCTCCCACTGTAGACGACCCGGAAGCTATGGTCTCTGTTAACTTAGAAATAGCCAACTGGCCTCTGCCATTAATAGTTTGTGGAGACTTAAATGTTAATGGACTGAATTGCTTGTGGAAGAACGACCCGGGGGAATTCTACGGTCGGAAGAAGAGAAGCCACAGAGCACTGATTCAACTGATGTGTGATAATGGTCTAGTAGATATATGGGAGCTGCAAAATAACTTAGGGAGCGGTAGTACATATTATTCTGCCCCTCATAAGGTCTTAGCAAGGCTAGACTATTTTCTGGTATCACCAGCTGTAGCATTCACCGCAAAGATTAGCATACTACCCCGGGTAATGTCTGACCATAACCCGCTTATCTTAGATATACCAACCGCTGCCTAGCAAAAGAAGGTGACAAATTGGACATTTGAGAGAGCCCTGTTACAGGATTCAGAGTATACCGCCCTAATGAAAGAATGGAATGAGATTTTTTTTGTATTAAACAAAGGCTCTGCTCCCCCTGCAGTAGTGTGGGATACCCTGAAAGCAAGTATAAGGGGGAGACAATCAGGTATTCAATTAGGCAGAATAAGGCAGAGAGGGAGGAAGTAGAAACGAGAATAAGGGCAGTTGCTAGACTAGAACATGAACGTAGTAGAGCAATCAGGGCGAATCAGGATATTGTTAGTATAACATATGAGCTTGCTATGGCTAAGGCAGCGGTTGGGGAGCTATTTGCGTCTAAAGCAGCAGGGAAGTATTTGGCATGGAGAAAGGACGAATATGAGTACAGTGAGCAGATAGGCCGCATGCTAGCTGTTCGAACAAGGCAGGCTGCTACTAAGGGGGATATTTCTGAGATCAGGACTGAGAACGGAAGTGTTGCAACAACACCCGAGAGTATATGTGCTAGCTTTCGGG